>NC_066581.1:60921144-62185090 GCF_024323335.1 Lathyrus oleraceus
CAATGATCAAGTGAGTTGTTTTGTGTCCAAGATAGGTTGCTTCTTGGTCAGGAAAATAACCAAAAGTCGATACAAGGCCCTTCTCTCTTTTTGCTTGGCATGGCAAGTTTATGGAGCTTGGCTTACTAGTCATGATCTCTAACTTGTGTTCTTTGCCTATATTCTTATTGACCGGCCTCAGATAGGTGTGACTAATTCATTAGTCCACTTACGATTGCTTAACATAGCGCTACATTGTCTTATGACAAGCTAACATAACCTTAGTAACTACTAACTTTAATTTGAGCTTTTAAATTCTTGTCATTTACTTTTAATGCCATTTATTTCTTGCTCATTATTCATATTGATTTTCATCTTTTCTCACTTGAGCACATATTTTATGTTTATGTCATTTTTCTTTTCCTCATTTGAGCCCTGTTGGTTCTAGGTTTTGGCATCAATTTTGGTAAAACCTAGAGTGTTCACAAGTTGTCGCAAGTGTTGTCTTGACATAAGATAACATGTACCTGCAGGATGTTTAAAATGTGAATATGCAGGATTTTACTGAGATATCAGACCCGATGTCATGACATTTGTATACAAAACATTCAGTCTGAATGTTATGTATTGTGTGATTGCGTTTTTTATCTATGTCATCACATCTATATACAGAACATTTAGTCTGAATGTTTTGTATTGTGTGATTGCGTTTTTAATGCTAATTTATTCCAACGAGATATAATCAACTATCATGAGAAGATAGGAATGGAAAATAGTTTTAGGGTTTTATGATGTCCAAGCCCAGCCAAATGCTTCTATATAATGGACATGGAAAACCTGGTTTTATACACAAGAAATAACGAACGAAATATTGAGAGAGAATAAGGGTTTTAGTCTTGTGTGGTCGTGTCTATTGTAAGCCATTCATTCATCCATAGATGATTGAATTGGACTGATTTTTGAGTTGTAATTTATCCACTCAAAGCTTTGAAGCATGAGTGTGTGTTTACTTGATTGAAGCTTTTAAGCAAGATCAAGTATGCGTCTTTGAAGACTGTCTTCTTTTCATTGTAATTCTTGTTTTATATCACTGTTAGTGATCGAGGGGGAGTGAGTAGGATCTCATATCAAAGAGTTCTTAGGTAGAAGTCACACGGGTAGAGATTCGGTGAAAAGACTGTAACTTGAAGTTGTTTACTGAGAGTCTTTGAACTGATTCTGTTTAGTGGATTTCCTTCCTGGCTTGGTAGCCCCTAGACGTAGGTGAGTTTGCACCGAACTGGGTTAACAATTGCTTGTGTCTCTTGCATTACAGTTCTGTATCTTTTATCCTGTTTGTAGTGTTCAGATATTAGTTTCGTGACATTAACTTCGACATCTCATATCTGATACCAGAATTTCAATTGGTATCAGAGCAGGCATCCTGCTCTGGTTCTGGGTGAGATCCAGGTACGTTACTTTTTGGTACTATGGATAGAGACGGAGAATCTGTTCACAGACCACCTATTCTGGATGGATCCAACTATGACTACTGGAAACCTCGAATGGTAGCCTTTCTAAAATCTTTGGATAATAAGGCTTGGAAGGCTGTTTTAACAGGCTGGGAACATCCAGTTATTACTAAGGAAGGAGAAGCTACAATTGATAAGAAGGCTGAGGAACAATGGACCAAGGATGAGGATGATCTAGCCCTTGGGAACTCTAAAGCATTGAATGCTATATTCAATGGAGTAGATAAGAATATCTTCAGATTGGTAAACAACTGTGACGTGGTTAAAGATGCTTGGAACATTCTCCAAACCACTCATGAAAGCCCCTCTAGAGTGAAGATGTCTAGACTGCAGCTGCTCACTACCAAGTTTGAAAATTTGAGGATGAAAGAAGATGAAAATATTCATGAATTTCATATGAATATGCTTGAAATTTCTATCGCTTCAGGAGCCCTAGGTGAGAAGATGTCAGATGAAAAACTAGTGAGGAAAATACTCAGGTCACTTCCTAAGAGATTTGCCATGAAAATGACAACCATAGAAGAGTCTCAAGACATTCCCAATATGATAGTTGATGAGCTAATTGGATCCCTCCAAACATTTGAGATGGGAATGTGTGATGGATCTGAAAAGAAAGTCAAAAGCATAGCCTTCATGTCAAACACTAAAGAGAAAGTGGAAGAAAGTGGTCAAGATACTGATGAAGATCTGGAAAATGATGTAGCATTACTGGGAATACAGTTCAACAGACTTATGACATCAGTAAGTCCAATAATGCTGGAAGAAGAATAAGATCTGATGAAAAGTCCAAAGAAGGAAAAGGAGTTCAGTTCCATGAATGTGATGGGTATGGAAACATTAGAGTTGAATGTGGAACCTACCTTAAGAAACAGAAGAAGAGTTTTGTTGCTACTTGGTCTGATGAAAGTGAGACAGAAGAGTCTACAAATCTTGTGACTGCCTTGACTGGAAGATGGGGTTCTGATGAAGACTCAAGTGATGATGAAGTAACCTTTGATGAGTTAGCCACTACCTACAGAAAGTTGTGTCACAGAAGTGAAGAAGGGTGTCAACAAGTTGAAAGTCAGAAGAAAGTGATAACACAATCAGAGAATGAAAAGGTAGAACACTTGGAAACCACCTCTAAGTTAAAGATTGAAGCAGTGTTCTTGAATTCCAAACTGGATGAGATGACAAAGTATGTCAGAATTCTAAACAATGGATCTGACACCTTAGACAAAATTCTCCAGACTGGAAAAATGGCATGAGACAAGTCTGGCATTAGGTTCAATGAATCCAAACCTAAGTGCAGTCACACTGGTAGCAAACCAAAATCCAAACCTGAGTGCAATCACATTGGTAGTATACCAAAGATGTCACATCATATGTCACAACATCATAAAGGAAGACAGCAGAAAGGGAAACATCAAAGATGGAGATGTTATTATTGTGGAAAATTTGGCCACATAAAACAATTCTGTTATAAGTTGTATGTCTATCCTAGTCCTTCTCATCATCAACCTAGACCCAAACATCACATACCTGTCAACAGAAAACAATGGGTTCCTATGACTGGTGTTACAAACCTGATAGCTCACACTTCCTTCAGAGTTTCAGCCAAAGAAGACTGGTATTTTGATAGTGGGTGCTCCAGACACGTGACTGGAAACAAAACCCTACTAACTGGCCTTCATCCTCATGCCACCAGCTATATAACCTTTGGTGATGGAGCAAAGGGTGAAATCAAGGGGATTAGTAAGCTTAACTGCCCTGGAGTCCCTAATCTTGACAATGTCCTACTTGTTAAGGGACTTACTGCAAACCTAATAAGCATCAGTCAACTATGTGACCAAGGTCTAACTGTAAACTTCACAAAAATTGAATGTCTGATTACTAATAAATAAAATGAAGTGATCATGAAAGGAGTCAGGTCTAAGGACAACTGCTATATGTGGAGTTCTCAAGAAACTGGTTATTCATCAATGTGTACTCTAGCCAAGGAAGAAGAAGTGAAAATATGGCATCAAAGATTGGGCCATCTGCATCTTAAAGGAATAAAGAGAATTACATCTGTTGAAGTTGTTAGAGGAATTCCCAACTTGAAGATTGATGAAGGAAGAGTTTGTGGGGAGTGTCAGATTGGAAAAAGACAAAGATGTCAGATCAGAAGCTCAGACATGACACCACTTCCAGAGTGCTGGAACTTCTCCATATGGACTTGATGGGACCCATGCAGATGGAAAGTCTTGGTGGGAAGAAGTATGCTTATGTAGTGGTGGATGACTTCTCCAGATACACCTGGGTCAATTTTATAAGAGAAAAATCTGATGTATTTGAATTCTTCAAAGATCTTTGTCTAAGACTTCAAAGAGAAAAAGAAAGTCAGATTATCAAAATTAGAAGTGATCATAGGAAGGAGTTTAAGAACAGCAAATTTGCTGGATTCTGTGCATCAAAAAGAATTAGTCATAAGTTTTCATCTCCCATTACTCCTCGAAAAAATGGTGTGGTAGAAAGGAAAAATAGAACTCTCCAAGAATCAGTCAGAGCTATGATTCATGCTAAGAAATTGCCCTACCACTTCTGGGCTGAAGCTATGAACACAACCTGCTATGTTCACAACAGAGTAACCTTGAAGAAAGGTACTCCTACTACTTTATATGAAGTTTGGAAAGGGAGAAGACCTACCCTTTATGGTTTGAAACAAGCTCCTAGAGCTTGGTATGATAGACTCACAGTGTTCCTCACTAACAATGGATAGAGGAAGGGAGGCATTGACAATACCCTATTTGTTAAGAATGAAGGAGGAAAACTCATGGTGGCTCAAATATATGTGGATGATATTGTGTTTGGTGGGATTTCAGATCAGATGGTCGAACATTTTGTTAAACAAATGCAGTCTGAATTTGAAATGAGCCTTGTTGGAGAGATGACCTATTTTCTTGGGCTACAAGTCAAGCAAATGGAAGATTCTATCTTTCTATCTCAAAGAAAATATGCCAGAAACATTGTTAAGAAGTTTGGCATGAAGAATGCAATTCATAAAAGGACACCTGCTCCTACACATCTAAAAGTCTCCAAAGATGAAAATGGTGTTAGTGTAGATCAAAGTCTCTACAGAAGCATGATAGGAAGTCTTCTATATCTCATATTAAGCAGACCTGACATTGCTTTTGTTGTAGGTGTTTGTGCTAGATATCAAGCTGAACCAAAAGTCAGTCAAATAAACCAAGTGAAAAGGATACTGAAATATGTCAATGGCACCAGTGACTATGGGATGTTATATATTCATGGATCTGGATCTATGCTAACTGGATATTGTGATGCTGACTGGGCTGGAAGTGCTGATGATAGGAAAAGCATATCAGGAGGATGTTTCTTCTTGGGGAACAACTTAATATCATGGTTTAGTAAGAAACAAAATTGTGTGTCCCTTTCCACTGCTGAAGCTGAATACATAGCAGCTGGAAGTAGTTGTTCTCAACTGGTTTGAATGAAACAGATGCTGACTGAATACAATGTCACGCAAGATGTCATGACATTATATTGTGACAACCTGAGTGCTATAAATATTTCTAAGAATCCTATTCAGCACAACAGGACAAAGCACATTGATATTCGTCATCACTTTATTAGAGAACTAGTGGAAGAGAAAATCATAGCCCTGGAGCATGTTACTAATGAAATGCAATTAGCTAACATATTTACAAAGGCTTTGGATGCTAATCAATTTGAATATTTAAGAGGGAAATTAGGGATTTGTATCCATGAGAAATTATAGCAATTAATTTGGAGTGGAAAAGGTAATAAAAATATTGTCTGCCCACTTAAAAGAAAGTGCCCCATTTATGGTAAATCGTTACCTAGTATTGGAACTACCATCTATAGCATTTTCACATGCAACCTCAGCTCAAACATTTCCACCTTCCTCAAACTTCATCAACCTTCTCTGCTAGGGAAACAAAAATTCTTTCACAAGCTCAACAAGATGTCACAACATCCTTCATCTTCTAGCTCTAAAAACACCAAACATGCGCACAAAGCTAGACCACCCTCTATGGATTTTCTTAATGAAGACATTTTGGAAGTGATTCCCCTATCATTCATCCCAGGCGACGTTCCTGGACCATCCTCCACTGCAGGACATACTCAAGGCAACAGTTCTGAAAACCCTACCTCTAAGGATGACATGCATCATACTGATAGTATCATTAGAAATCTTGTCACAAGGATCCTTAATGAAGGACACTCAGTAAAGGGATTTCTACTCCTCTATCGAGAAGGGACCCTTCTCCTTTGGTTGGACCTCAAAATGAGAAAGATGATGAGTCATCTAGGTCGGAAAAAGATATAGCTGCTGAAGGATTATGTTCTTTAGGGAAAACCTTGCCTAGTAAGAAATTTGTAGATGCTTCTCAGTCTAAGAAGCATGACTCTGCTAAGAAGGTGATTGACTTGGAAGATGAGAGCTCAGATGATGAAGATGATATCTTGGTTCATCACTTGAAGCCAAGTGTTGCTAAGAGGATGAAGACCAGAAAGTGTAGGTTTGTGGCTGAGATGATGACAGCCAAAACTGGTAAGAAGGCTATTGTTGTAGGCCCTTCAAAGTCTTGGAGTAAAGTGGAGGTAAATAAGAGAAAAGTAAGAGAAAGTTTTGATTCAGAGGAAGATGTTGAAGATGATGTCCCTGACATCTCTCCTGTCAAAAAGCCAACTGTTAGAAAATCCCCTACAAAGGTTGTTGTTGTACCCCTGGATAACATTTCCTTCCATCTTGAAGATGGTGCAACAAAGTGGAAATTTGTAATCCAAAGGAGAATGGATGTGGAAAGAGAGATGGGAAAGGATGTTGTGGAGGTTAAGGAGGTCATGGACCTGATTAAGTCTGCTGGATTAATGAAAACGGTTAGTGGGTTATCTCAGTGTTTTGAAGGTCTTGTTAAAGAATTTGTGGTGATCCTTGAGGACATTGCTGACAAGAACAGAAAAGAGTTTTGCAAGGTGTTTGCTAGAGGAAAGTGTGTGAAGTTCTCTCCAACTGTGATTAATAAGTTCCTAGGAAGAGGAACAGAAGGTGCTGGTGAACTAGAGGCCACAGGTAATGAGGTCTATAGGGAAATAACTGATGGATAGGTCAAGGAGTGGCCAAGCAAGAAGCATCTCTCTGCTGGAAAGTTAACTGTGAAATATGATATCCTGCACAAGATAGGGTCAGCAAATTGGGTACAAACAAATCACATCTCTACAATCTCAAATGCTCTTGGAAGGCTAATATTTGCTATTGGAACAAAGCTTAATTTTGATTATGGTAGATTCATGTTTGAACAAATTGTCAGATATGCTTCTACAAATGCAGTGAAGCTGTCCATAGCTTTTCCCTCAATAATTTGTGGGATAATCCTGAGCCAATAACCTAGAATTTTGAGCACAAGTGATATCCCTAGTAGAAGAAAACCTCCCTTGTCAGTTCATTATAAATTATTTGAAGGCAGTCATGTCAATGACATTGTCATGACATCTGTTGTGAAGAAGCCAGCCTCTCAAGGTGGTTTGATTGCTGAACTGGAAGAGACTTGTAAGGAGTTGGAGACTGGGATAAGGGTAGCTAAAGCTAGGAAAGAAGCTTTGGAGGTTCTGATAAATAGCTAGGAGCAAGGGGATAGAGAAGATGTTGGTCAAGCCAAAGAAACAGATGCCCACACCTCAAGTGAGAGGTCTGAATCTCAAGATAAATCAAGTGGCAGTTCTGGGTCTGAAGCTGATGAAGATGCTAGCTCCTCTGACTGGGTTTTGGTGAAGATTGTTCCCCTGTTATGATGATGTGCTGTTCTGGATGCCATAATGTTTGATGTTTTTTTTTTGCAGTCTTGTTTTGATGTCTTGATGTAATTTTTTGGTTCTTTGTGATTTTTCTGGATTCATTTTATCTCAGCTTATATAGTTGTGTATATTTGTGGTTCTGTAACATCTGACATTATGTTTTAACATTCTATGTGACATTCTCTGTTGGACTAATAGACATTTATTTTGTCTCATTAGTCTCTTTGGTCTATTTTGACTAAAAAGGGGGAGAAGTAGCTAAAGGTGAGTTGCAGTTCATATATGCTATGAAGTAGCTAGGCTATAAACAGATGGCAGATGATGTTGAAAAGGATGTTTTTTATAGTACAGGTGATGTTGAAGGTGATGTCAGATGGAATATGAATGTTACAGGTGTTGTTGAAGGAGATGTCTGTGTTGACCGGCTTAGGGGGAGAAGAAGCACATATATGTGTTTAATATGTGTTTACTAGTTGCTATGATAGCTAGTAAATGTGTGGTTTATTACTTCTGCAGCAAAACTGATAATATGTTTTATTGTACTCTTGTGAACAAATGGATTGATGTATGTTTTAGCCAAAATTTGCCAAAGGGGGAGTTTGTTGGTTCTAGGTGTTGGCAACAATTTTGGTAAAACCTAGAGTGCTCACAAGTTGTCACAAGTGTTGTCTTGACATAAGATAACATGTACCTGCAGGATGTTTAAAATGTGAATATGCAGTATTTTACTGAGATGTAAGACCCGATGTCATGACATCTGTATACAGAACATTCAGTCTGAATGTTATGTATTGTGTGATTGCGTTTTTAATGCTAATCTATGTAGGATTGAAGATATGATTAAACGCGCATTCAATCAGTAATTACAACCAGATTGACTCATTTTCTAACGAGATATAATCAGCTGTCATGAGAAGATATGAATGGAAAATAGTTTTAGGGTTTTATGATGTCCAAGCCCAGCCAAATGCTTCTATATAAAGGACATGGAAAACCTGGTTTTATACACAAGAAATAACGAATGAAATATTGAGAGAGAATAAGGGTTTTAGTCTTGTGCGGTCGTGTCTATTGTAAGCCATTCATTCATCCATAGATGATTGAATTGGACTGATTTTTGAGTTGTAATTTGTCAATTCAAAGCTTTGAAGCATGAGTGTGTGTTTACTTGATTGAAGCTTTTAAGAAAGATCAAGTATGTGTCTTTGAAGAGTGTCTTCTTTTCATTGTAATTCTTGTTTTATATCACTACTGTGATTGAGGGGGAGTGAGTAGGATCTCATTTCTAAGAGCACTTAGGTAGAAGTCGCACGGGTAGAGATTATGTGAAAAGACTGTAACTTGAAGTTGTTTACTGAAAGTCATTGAACTGATTCTGTTTAGTGGATTTCCTTCCTGGCTTGGTAGTCCCCAGACGTAGGTGAGTTTGCACCGAACTGGGTTAACAATTGCTTGTGTCTCTTGCATTACTGTTCTTTATCTTTTATCCTGTTTGTATTATTCAGATATTTGTGTTGTGACATTACCTTCGACATCTCATACCTGATACCAGAATTTCAAGCCCATTATTGTATATAAATAGATATTGTTATTTTATGTTGTTTTGTGTTTGTTTTGATGTATACCAAATGCAAAAGGAGAAAGGACTTAGAATTAGGATTTACCCATGCTTAAAGGAGTTCAAGAGCAACTAGGCCTCATGCCTTTAGAATGCAAAATTTGTTGAAGAGCAACTAGGCCTCATGCCTTTAGAATGCTAAAACTCAAAGTTGATCTTAAAGGACTTATCCTTAAACTTATTCTTTGTCCATTCCCTTTATTGTGTTGTGAGCTTTTTGATGTTTGCTTTTGTGTGATTGGGATCCCATCTTAAGATTGTGAAAAGAGGACCATTGTCATGAATAGCCAAGTTAAGAGCCAAGCCAAATGGAGATCCTAGAAGTTTGAATTCAAATTATTGATTGCTTATTTGTGTGCTAAGTCCAAAGGAAATAAGCATCTTGAGTAACCTCTATGACTCTAAGAAAAGGAACTCCAAGGGTTTTCTTTGTATGCTTTAGGAATAACCCTTCTCTCTTCTCCGCACTCTAACCAAACCAAAAATTATTTTCAAAACTTTGACTTTGTTTCAAATTAGAAACCTAGGCCTTCAACCTTTGATTTTTCAAAACTCTTTTCATAAATACTCATTGTAAGTAAACTTTAATCCAACTTTGACCTCATTTTGTAAATAAATCTAACTTGTAAATATAACTCATTTCAAGTTGTTTTGTGGTTCCAATGGCCATTTTGTTAAAACCTTTTCAAAAACATTAGTCATAGGTTTGAGTTATCATAGTGGTTGGGTTATAAGCCTTCCATGCATATTATAGGTATAACCCCTCACTAGCATGTTGAAGCCTTCCTCACATGGTGGATTGTTGGTTTAGGTTGAGTTTTCTCTCTTTGATAACAAAAGACCTTAAGGCTTTTGATCAAAATCAATTCACCAATCTTTGATATTTTTACCCCGAACTACGAGGTTTTGATCCTCCTTTGTGATGGTACGTAGGCAATGGGTTCATCCATCCAAACAACAAAACTTGTAAATATAATCTATTCTCTTCTCATCCCTCCAATCTTTTGTACAAATCTTTCACAAATACCAACCTACAACACACATTTGCAAAAAGGGTTCCCTTAGAGTACTAAGGATGTTTTGGGTGCGTAAAACCTTCCCATTTCATAACCAACCCCCTTACCTAGATCTCTGACACTTTTATTAGTTTTTGATTTGAAAAACTTCTTACTTGGCTTTTGTTCGCTTTTTAGCCTTTCTTTTGGACAAATAAAAGTGTGGTGGCGACTCGAATTGTATGTTGACTTTTGGTTTAGTCAATAAACCTAAAAGTAACGAAAACCCCACTACAGAAAAGTGACGACTCTGCTGGGGACAAGTGCCCCGTGGGTTTAGCCTACTTTTTGCTTGGATGTGTTGTATGTATATATTTATTTGTGGCATATTTTTGTTCAAATTTGGGATGAATGTATTGTTTGTAATAATTGCTTGTATGCTTGGTGGTTTCTTATGAGATTAGTTCTATACCCGAACTCGAGTGCACTTATGATAGGAGAATGGCATAGTCTTGTTGACTTGTGTGGAGTTATTCCTTAACAAGTTAACTTGCCAGCCCATTCACTTGGTGGAGGTCTTATTGGGATCACTAATGTCACACGAGTAGTCGTGGTTAGGCATTATTCTTTCCAATATAAACCGTAGAAACCAAGGACCTTAAATACCTAGCTTATCTTGGCCTATTTTAGGATGTAGCGTGAAGGTCGTTCAAGTGTAAGACTTGAGGCGATTGTTATGCGATACTACACTCATAAGAGTCCCTCTTGAGAATATTTTTGGAGGACGAGTAGTCGTTTTATCCGATAATATCCGAAAGATGGGATGATGACTATGGGAACCTTTTAGAACATGATTGTCAGGTTTAACCATAGTACACTCCTGTTGGGTGGTTCTTAACCGAGACTCCATGCTCGTGACTTACAAAAAACCCGTGATTCACGGTCAATCCGTTCTCGTATATCCTCAAAATCAATGGAACTTGGGTGTTGATAAGGTGTAAACCATAATCCA
The DNA here is from genome assembly GCF_024323335.1 of Lathyrus oleraceus. Taxonomy (NCBI): domain Eukaryota; kingdom Viridiplantae; phylum Streptophyta; class Magnoliopsida; order Fabales; family Fabaceae; genus Lathyrus; species Lathyrus oleraceus. Next base: position 60,932,062 of record NC_066581.1, read on the forward strand.
CCAAAATGGATGATTGATATTGACGATGACTTGAGTGATCCCATGACCTTTGTATGGTGTGACTTGCTTGATCCTTGAGTGTGATTGTTGCATCCATGCGTTCATGCATTCATCCGTATTCATGTCATTGACAATAAGATTTTACAAGGAACTTAGAGGTCTATTTGCAAATTTTCAGACATGGATAAGCAAAGAAGGAATACGAAGAAGTACAGTTTCAGACAACCCGACTTGAAAGAGTTAAGGCGTCTGGCATCTTATGTATTAGAGCCTTTATTGTTCAAAGCTCGCCATGGGAAGCTTCTAGCTATTCTTTCTACCAAGGTGGATGAAGGTCTAATGAGTGTGTTGGTCCAGTTCTACGATCCTTTGTATTGGTGCTTCACTTTTCCGGATTTCCAGCTTTTGCCTACATTGGAGGAGTATGCTTATCATGTGGGTATACCTATTCTTGACCAGTTGTGGTTCAGTGGTTTGGAGAAGATTCCGTCTTCTCGAGAGATTGTTGACATGCTTCATGTGGAGGTATCTGACATTGTTGCCAATATGACTACCAAAGGTTGAATTGAAGGTCTCCCGTCTGATTTTATGATTACCAAAGCTACTTTGTTTGGGAAGGCCATGAGTAAGGAAGCTTTTGAAGCCATATTTGTACTCCTCGTCTATGGGCTAGTGTTATTTCCTAACATCGACAACTTCGTGGATGTGAACGATATTAGGATTTTCTCTTCTCTTAATCCCGTTCCAACACTGTTGGGTGACACTTATTTCTCTTTGCATATGAGGAACTCAAAGGGTGGTGATTCCATTGTGTGTTGTCTGCCTCTATTGTACAAGTGATTTATTTCGCACTTGCCTCAAACACTTTCCTTCAAGGAGAACAAGGGATGTCTACGGTGGTCCACGAGACTTATGTCTCTCATTAATGATGATATCTCTTGGTATAATCGTGTTTATGATGGCGTTAAGATTATAGATTCTTGTGGTGAGTTCTCTAATGTACCTCTTCTTGGTACATGTGGTGGAATTAACTACAACCCTGCTTTGGCTCGCCGTCAGCTTGGGTTCCCTTTAAAGGATAAACCTAACAATATTTCGCTGGAAGGCTTGTGCTTTCAAGAGGGTAAAGATCCCCAAAACTTGAAGGATATGATGGTCCGCGCCTGGCGCAAGGTTCATAAGAAGGGAAGGAATGAGCTTGGTCTGAATAACTGTGTTGCTTTGGAGCCTTACACCTATTGGGTAAGGAAGAGAGCCCTCGAGTACCGCATGTTGTATGAGTATCCAATACCTACCCCTATGGTTATGGTTGGGCCTTCAACCCTCCCTAATCAAGGAGTAGAGGAGTTGAGAGACGAAGACCGTTCGCGTGCTTGGGTTCGTGAGTGTGAGGAGCTTCTTCAACAGCTTAAGGATAAGGATGCAATGATAGAGTTTCTAGAGCATCGGGTCATTGACGAGCCCGATGATGTGGTTACTTCTCTCCTTCCTCACTCATCTAGGTTTTGGAAGAAGAGATATGATCAGCTCGCCAAGGAGAAGGCCGACATGGAAGAAGCTTATGAGAGAGAGGTGAAGAGGCTTCGTGCGACGTATCTTCCGATCTCGAAGGCTTTGGATGACTGCTTCTAGGGCTCCATAGGATGTTTATTCTCCTTTTCTCTTGTATTGTATTTGGTTACCGAGGTTGTACTACTTCTTTGGTGTAAAAAATTTCCAAATATTATATTGCTATGAGTATTGTAGCGGTGTATTCGTCACTTTATGATTTATTGATTAAATCAAAAGCAAAGCATACAAAGAATCGAGTCACCACCGCACTTTTATTTATCCAAAGGAATGGCTAAAAAGCGAACAAAAGCCTAAGAAGTTTTACACAGAGAAAACCAATGAAAAGATCAGAGATCTGGGTAAGGGGTTAATTACGCAATGGGAAGGTGTTAGGCACCCAAAACGTCCTAGGTACTCCTAGGGAGCCCTTTTCACAACTTGTTGTATGAAATGTTATTTGTTTATGACATATTTATTATGCAAACATGGATTGAAGGGATGAGAAAAGAATATACAAGTTATTATTTTTGTGTTTGGATGGATAACCATTGCCTACGTACCTTTCCATGGAAGGTAAGGATCAAAACGTCGTAGTTCGGCTAAAAGATTTCCAAAATATGAGTAGGTTCATTTTAAACAAAAGCCCTAAGGTCTTTCGTTATCCACGGGAGAAAACTCAACCTTATTCAAACAACAAGTCCACCATGTGAGAAAAGCTTCAACTTGCTAGTGAGGGGTTAACCCTATAATAAGCAAGGAAGTCTTACAATTCAATCACTAAGGACAAAAGGTGAGATTAACATCAACCAACTAGGATAAATCAAACCTATGGGTAATGTATGAAAACTTATCAAGAATGGACAAAGCCACAAAACAATTGAATGAGTGAAATTAACCAATTAGGATTTATTCACAAAAGTGGTCAAAGTGTGATTAGAATTCAATTCAAAAGAAGTATTATGAAATGAGGTTGGAAAAATCAGAGGCTTAAGGCCTAGGTTTCTAATTTGAAAACAAATGAAAATGTTTGCACAATAGTTTTCAAGTTTGAGATTAACATGCAAATGAAGGTTTAAAGAAACAAAAGGTGGGAGGGTGAGGAAGTAAAACTTCTTAGATGTTCACCTCTTGAGATCATATGTAGATGATTCAAGTGATTCCTTTGGAACGGGCAACAATGCAAATAACAAATGAACAAAAGTAAATGGATACCGGATTCCAATCAATGGACTTATACCAATCTCACAAAACAAAATGGATACCGGATGCCAATCAATGGACTTATACCAATCTCACAAACAAAAATGGATACCGGATGCCAATCAATGGACTTACACCAATCTCCTAAAACAAAACATGGATACCAGATGCCAATCAATGGACTTATACTAGTCTCCTAAAACAAAATGGATACCGGATGCCAATCAATGGACTTATACCAGTCTCACAGAAATGATCATAGGAAACAACTGCCAATAAATGGACTTACAATTGACTCCTCACAAAACAAAACAAAGAATGCAATAAGCAAGAGGAAACAAGTTGCCAATAAATGGTCTTACACTCGACTCCAAGGAAAGGATGCCAATCAATGGTCTTAGTCCTAACTCCTACCAGATCATAGGAAACAACTGCCAATAACTGGACTTACAATTGACTCCTCAATGGACAAACAAAAATGTCACAAAGCAATGAGCTATGATTATGAAATGATATACAAGTAATGATGATAAATGCACAAAGGCACACTCAAGCAAATATGCACAGATGAATCAAGTAAGCAGACAAACAAGTCAATTAGCACACACTATATACAATCAATTAGGCTCAAGAAAGGTTAGGCTTTACAGCCAACTGGAATGGGGTAATTTGAGCTCTTAACCCTAACATTGAGAGTTCGGGTGAAGCAGATGAAATGGAGATGAGGGGTGTGCCTCATAGCTCTTATCCCTGGTTAGGGAGAGCTTTAAACAATAGAAAGTGTGGGAGTTCAGAAAGTTGGAACTCTTCTCCACAAATGATTGACTCTATAAGATCTTGGGTTATTATTCACAATGCATCAACACATTGTGTGAGCAAAGTGAATGACACACTGAGTAGCAGGAGATAGATTTAACATCTCTTTTATCTGCCAATTGCCTCATAAGAGGACTTTTCCTGCTTGGCACAAAATTAAACAATCACAAGCATTGCCTCTTAAGGAGGACTTCAGACAGGTGCCTACCAATAACAGTAGGTCTTCCAGACTACATGAAGATTAGAGATTACCTAAGTGGTTAAGCAACCAAGCAAAGCAAAGTTCACAATGAACTTAAAGCAACTTAAGTACCTGTGGAAACACTAAACAAATCAGTACAATACCCAGGCAAACAGACAACAGTCAATAAGCAACAGATAATCCCAATGTACAAAATGTGTAAGCCAAAAGGCAAACTCAAATGAGTTAACATCAACCTACAAAACACACAAATGTTAGTAATCAAAAGCAAACATCAATACTCAAATGATGGAGCATCATCAACCATGGAACTTGGATGTTCAACCTGAAATCAAAGCTCAAATGTAAGCCACAAACCACTAGGTCAAAGCCTAGGGTCAAAGATGGAGAAAAAATTCAAAACAGGAGCTGAAATTTAACATGAATCAACTTCAATCACATCTTCACACATTCCAAAAGGTCTCACATCAAAATCAATTACCAAAAGCATTTCATGATCAAAAGAAGTTCAAGGCAATTTTAAAGCTCATATGTGATCAACATGAATGAAAAATTCAAATCAAAACAGAAATGATTCAAATAAATCTGGAAAAATTCATGCACATCCAAGACATCTAACATGATCAACATACAAAAAATCAGAAGCATTGTACATCATTTGGTATGGAAATCACATGGCACAAGTTGAACAAGCAAAAGGTGTGACACAAATTGTCACACCAAGTTAGCACATACATAAAACAGCAATGGTAATTGAGAAAAATACCAAACCAAAACCAAAATGTCAAGCAATGTGTCTAGTTTCATCATGCAAAATTTCAAAGCCATTGGATAAGAAACAAGCATTTCACAAAGGTATAAGCAAGGCAAGGTCAAACATGGACATATGATCAATCATTCTAGCACAAAATAAAATCCAGCCAAGCACAATTTCCAATTTATGTTCATAAAAAACTAGACAACATGAGGAGAACATAGCAAAAAATTGGGATCAAATTGATGCATTTTCCTATTTTTTATGATTTTCCTAAGTTGGAGAAAAAATAAAAAAAACATATGAATCATAGTATATGGAAAATGGAGGGAAGATGAGAAAATAGTGAAGCATTTGAAAATATTGCACAGCCAGGAATCGAAGCCAGTGCACATTTGAATTTGAGCGCCTTAACCAAAACGGCGTCGTATTGCCTTAAACCCTAGCGCGCCAAGCATTTCGTAGCTAATTCAAATTTTCGTAGCAAAATTGAAGCAGTTTCGTAGCTAATCTGGAAATGAAGAACATTCAAGGTTGAAGATGAAGATCATCATGATCTTCATCTGGATTTTCCATATTTTTCAAAACACGTCCAAAAATCAAAATCAAGCACAGCATCACGTAGTACATTCAACATACATCAAAGATCCACAATCATTTCAACATAATTCATCATAACAAAGCCAAATCGAAGAAAATAGAAATCAACATCAAACTTTCAATCATGCATATCTAGCTAAAAACAGCACCAAATCACACGATTCAAAGCTCAAATTCATTAGCATACTTAGATCTACAATAATATGGCCATGGATTTCAAAAATAAGAGGTTCGAATTGTAACCTCTTGAAGTGCAGAAGCTGGAATTCGTGTTATCCAGGACTTGAAATGATCAAAAGCTTCTCTGTGATGCTTGTACAGATGATTGGAGGAGAGATTGAAGCACAAACACACTTGAATTCAACAGAATTTGAAATCACCATGGATGCTTCAAGCTTCGATTATGCTTCAATATGGCACGGTTTCCTTTGATTTCACGTCCAGATCTCCTCAAAAACACTTCAGAAGCAAGAATCAACCAATAGAATATGCTTTTGTTTGAAGAAATTGCAAAAAAAATTGAGAGAAAAGTTTTGAGAAATTTGGATCTAGATCTGAAAAATGGTGGTTCCTCTGAAAACAGTTATGCTTTACCTTATATACTCCCTACTAATCATGTTTAGATCATGTTTAAGCCAAAGCCAAAGGTGATTAGCAAGTTATGGAGTGTAAGTGCAAAATGAGTTTTTCACCCCCATGCATGGAATGCATGTGTGAACAGTACACGAATTTCATCCATTTTCACTTAAAATCCAATTTTAAAACCAATGGTAATGGCAATAAGTTCAAACCATGCACCAATTTTGAATTTTGGGATTTCCCTCCAAAAAGCCAATGGATTAACAAGTGATAATGTGATGACAATTCATGTAATGTGATGCATGATTTGGAAATTAGAGGTCAAGAGGAGAATATTGCAAAAAGAACCACTCATTTTGGAGCTTTGGTTGAAAAGTTATGCTCATTTGAAGTTCCATGCACACTTTGCCATGATTTGATCATATCTCCTCAACCACACATTAGAAATTCATGATCTTGGACATTTTGGAAACGGGAGAGAAAGATCTACAACCTTCATGTTCAACAAAATTTCATTTTAAGCTTTCTTGATGGTGTAATTTTGAGTTGAAGTTGATCCAAAATCTTTCCATTTTTGGAAAGTTCAAATTATAGGTCACTTGCTATTTTTGGAAAGTTTTGACTAGACCTCAAATTCTTCAATGTGAGTGTTTGAAATGTCAAATGAGACTTGTTTGAACATGAATGAAGTATTTCTAATCACTTCCCACCTCCAAATTCACAGTTGACTTTGCAGTTGACTTTCTAGGCCTTCAGATGACTTGACAATGTTCTGATGAAATTCAAGCCTCTACCACTTGGGATTTTGCTTCAAAATAACATCATAGCTCATATGAACTCTTGTGAATGGTTGTGGGGTCCCAATCTCAAGAATGACCACCATCTATTGCTCAATGAATGACTTTGATTGCCTTGACCTGTTATGCTTCATCTGCAAGACAAAGGTTAGATGACATATTTTTGTACTTTTGGTTAGTGATAAAAAGAAAACAATGATATACAAATGCAAGGAATGCTTGGTGATCAAGAATCACTCTTAAAGAGATGACCCACCCACAGGGAAGGAAGCAAGGTGTCCAATGATCCTTGAGGCAATGCAATGTTATGATATGATGCCATGAGGGATCTTAGGGACAAAATTGGGGTCTTACAAGTATTCCACATATGTCTTAAAAAGTTCAATATTTTCAAAACATTTGCAAATAGATCTTTATAAAGTTCCTCCGATAAAAAACAAATCATATGCACGAGCATTGCATGCATCATATGCATAAGCAGGTTTTGGTTCCGAGCCCTTGATACAAGTGGTCTAACTCTTTGCTCTTCATTTATTTTGAAGACAAGCTGACACACCGGTACAACACACGAGAAAATCATCAAAAGATTATGGATCACCTTGAGCAAGAGAACCAAGATCTAAAAGAAGAGATTGCCCGACTGACTACCATGATGGAGTCAGTTCTTGCTGCGCAGAGTCAAGCTTCTCCAACTCCTGCAACTCCTCCCGCGAGGAAAATCATTTCTGAAGTGGTTACCTCAACAGTGCCTGCTGCCACCGCCCACTTCGCTCCTAATCTGCCTGTTGGATTCCCTTGGGGAATGCCATCTAATTTTGTGCCAGAGGGTTTCGCTCCCACCTTTGCTTTTATGCCGGCATCTAGCCCGGTCATGTATGTGCCACCTCCCGTTGTGCACACTTTGCCGCGTCTTGAAGACACCATCTATCATTCCGAGCCATCTGAGGGCTCGAACATTTATGAGAAGATGGATGAGATGAAGGACCAATTTCTTGAGCTGCGCAAGGAATTGAAAATGCTGAGAGGAAAAGATCTGTTTGGGAAGAGTGTTGTTGAACTGTGCTTGGTGCCCAACGTGAAAATCCCAGTCAAATTCAAAGTGACTGACTTTGAGAAGTACAAGGGAAACACGTGTCCACTCAGTCATCTTGTGATGTATGCCCGCAAGATGTCAACCCAGACAGATAATGATCAACTACTGATTCACTATTTTCAGGATAGCCTGACAGGTGTTGCACTTCATTGGTATATGGGGCTAGAGAGTGCAAGCATCCGCACTTTCAATGATCTAGGAGAGGCTTTTGTGAAACAGTATAAATACAACGTGGACATGGCTCCGGACAGGGATCAGTTGAGGGAGATGTCCCAGAAAGACAAAGAAACCTTCAAGGAATACACCCAGAGGTGGAGGGAATTGGCAGCTCAGATAGTTCCACCCTTGGAAGAGAAGGAGATGACAAAGATCTTTTTGAAGACTTTGAGCTCTTTCTACTATGAGCGCGTGATTGCTAGTGCTCCCTCGGACTTTACCGAAATGGTAAATATGGGGATGAGGCTAGAAGAGGGAGTCCGTGAAGGACGACTGTCCCGTAATGACAATTCGGCAAAGAAGTATGGAGGATTTTCCAGGAAGAAAGAAGGGGAGACTCATGTTGTTTCTTCCCATATTAAGAGAAGGCCCTCTGTGAGGAGGAAGGAAGTCCGACCAACTGTCAACCAACACCAGGTGGCTCATATAGCACCTGCTTTCAGAGAAGCTCAACAACTACAACAACAACCTCGTCAACAACAGGCTTACCAGCCTCGTAACAATAACAACAACAACACCAGCAATTATGAGAGGAAGATGGTGACTTTTGATCTGATTCTTATGACCTATGCTGAATTGTATCCTTCCTTAATTGATAGGAAGTTGATTACTCCATGTGATCCTCCTGTTGTGCCAGCCAATCCTCAATGGTGGTACAAGCCTGAACTTCATTGTCTGTATCATTCTGGCACGCCCGAACATGATGTGGAGAACTGCTTTCCGTTGAAGACCAAGGTGCAAGACCTAGTAAGGAGTGGGATACTATTCTTTGAGGATGTAGGCCCGAGCATGGGAAGGCAACTGTCAATATGGTTCAGGGTTTCCCTAGCAAGTATAAAGTCCTTTATGTGAATGACATAAGGCAATCCTTGGTAGAGATGCATAAGTTGTTGTGTGAGAACAATCATTATGAGCATGATTATGATAGATGCCATGAATGCACTGTCAATGAAAGAGGATGCCGTAAAGTAAGAAAGGACATCCAAGAGATGCTAGACCAAGGGATGATTGAGATGCTTCAGAATCGTAATGAGGATGAAGTCGATGTTATCACCCCAGTGTTCAAAATTCCTGATCCTGTTGTCATTAAGTATGATGGCAGCAAGAAGAAGGTGGTGCCAACTCTTGTGATTAAGCCAACAGGCCATGTCCCGTATGTGTCAGATAAAGCGGTTTTGTACCGTTACAATGCTGTCATGCTGGAAGATAGGAAGGAGGTGTTGTTGCCCTCAACCTCTGTTGTAAGAATTTTCGATGTTAGTAGAGTGACCCGTAGTGGTCGTGTTTTCTCGGCTCAGCCGAAATCCCATGAAGACGTCGTGAAGAGAGATGTTGTCAATCCTGCCGGTCCCGTGGGGACTTCTTCTTCGAATCAATCTATTCCTGCTGTGAAGGGTGTTGACCCTTTTGTTGTCAAATTTGTTAAGGCTCCTATCCTGGTTGGCCAGTCTGGCATGTTGAAAGAGGATGGTGATGAGATGTTGAGGCTCATCAAGACGAGTGAGTACAACATTGTGAAGCATTTTCTTCAAACTCCATCAAATATATCTGTCCTATCTTTGCTGATGAGTTCAGAGCCACACCGTGAAGCGTTGCAAAGGGTGTTGGACGTGGCATACGTGGATCACGATGTCACAATTGAATAGTTGGAGAATTGTTGCAAATATAACTGCCTGCAACAATTTGAGCTTCTGTGATGATGATCTTTTAGAGGAGGGGAAAGACCACAATTTGGCCTTACATATCTCTATGAATTGTAAAGACGATGCCTTGTCCAATGTGTTGGTGGACACAGGGTCATCACTTAATATATTGCCAAAGTCCACTCTTGCCAGACTTTCATATCAGGGACCTCCCATGAGGCAGAGTGGAGTGGTGGTAAAAGCTTTTGATGGATCACGTAAGACCGTGATCGGTGAATTAGACCTCCCGATCAAGATTGGACCCAGTGATTTCCAGATCACTTTCCAAGTTATGGATATACATTCGTCATACAGCTGTTTGCTTGGTAGACCATGGATTCACGAGGCAGGTGCCGTGACATCCACCCTACACCAAAAGTTGAAGTTCGTCAAGAATAAGAAATTGGTGGTTATAGGGTGAGAGAAGGCTCTCTTGGTTAGCCATTTATCTTCCTTTTCCTACATTGATGTTGAGGATGAGGTTGGAACTCTGTTCCAAGCCTTATCTACTGCTGAGCCTTCTAGGAAAGGACTTCCTTCATTTGTCTCCTATAATGACGCGAAGTTGGCCATTGAGCATGGTGCAACTGATGGTTTGGGGAAAATGATAAAGATGGAAGATAATAAATCTCGGGCTGGTATAGGGTTTTCTTCTGGTGTCTCTAATGATCTTGGGTTGTTCCAGAGTGGAGGTTTCATCCACACCAATGAAGATCAGGAAGTTACTGCCCTCGTTGGGGAAGATGAAGAGGAAGACCTCAATAACTTTGTCATACCTGGAGGAATCTGCAATAATTGGGTCTTTGTTGATGTTCCAACAGTTATCCATAACTCAACGTAATGTGTTCATTTTGTTTAAAAACCTCTCTCCCGTGCCAAAAGGAGAAGTGAAGACATTGTTGGCATAATTGATTAATACAATGATATTCATTCAATAATCGCATGTTAAATGTTTGTTTTCCAAATTATTTTTCATTTTTTGCTTTTCGCATGAAATTGGTGATCACCATAAAACCGTAAAAAGAGAATAAAATCAAAAAAAAATTCATCTGCATAATGATTTGCCTTGTTTGAATTTTGAAATCTCTTTTATACTCAAAATCATTATGCAGGTTAATCAAACCCATTGAACGTAATGATCCAACATCATCTCCCAACTTTTAGTTCCCTGTATTTGAGGCAGAAGAAGATGATGTTGAAGATATTCCTGATGAGATCACTCGTCTTCTTGAGTACGAGGAGAACATCATTCAGCCACATCTTATGAATCTGGAAATAGTCAATTTGGGGTCTGAAGACTGCATTCGTGTAGTAAAGATTGGGGCACTCCTTGAAGAGTCTGTTAAGAAGGGGTTGATTGAGTTGCTACGAGAATATGTCGACGTCTTTGCCTGGTCTTATGAAGACATGCCTGGTCTAGATACTGATATCGTGCAACATTTCTTGTCGTCGAAGCCTAAGTGTGTGCCTGTGAAGCAAAAGCTCAGAAGAACTCATCCTGATATGGCAGTGAAGATTAAAGAAAAAGTTCAGAAGCAAACTGATGCGGGGTTTTTGGTGACTTCTACATATCCTCAATGGATGGCCAATATTGTGCCTGTACCTAAAAAAGACAGAAAAGTCTGAATGTGTGTGGATTACTGTGACTTGAATAAAGCTAGTCCGAAATATGATTTTCCTCTACCACACATTGATACGTTGGTAGATAATACAGATAAATTCAATGTCTTTTCATTTATGGACGGATTTTCCAGTTACAATCAGATTAAAATGGCACCCGAGGATATGGAGAAGACAACATTCATCACACCTTGGGGAATATTCTGTTATCGAGTGATGCCCTTCGGTTTGAAGAATGCCGGAGCCACGTATCAATGTGCTATGACTACCTTGTTTCATGACATGATGCACAAGGAGATAGAGGTGTATGTTGATGATATGGAGAAGACAACATTCATCACACCTTGGGGAACATTCTATTATCGAGTGATGCCCTTCGGTTTGAAGAATGTCGGAGCCACATATCAATGTGCTATGACTACCTTGTTTCATGACATGATGCACAAGGAGATAGAGGTGTATGTTGATGATATGATTGCAAAGTCGAAAACGGAAGTTGAACATGTAGAACACTTGTTGAAGCTTTTCCAGCATTTGAGGAAGTACAAACTCCGCTTGAACCCGAACAAGTGTACATTTGGAGTCCGTTCCGGCAAGTTATTGGGCTTTATTGTCAGTGAGAGAGGTATTGAAGTTGATCCTGCCAAGGTCAAAGCAATGCAAGAGATTCCTGCGCCCAAAACTGAGAAGCAAGTCCGAGGTTTTCTTGGTCGCTTGACTTACATTTCGAGATTTATATCCCACATGATTGTCGCATGTGCGGCTATATTCAAGCTCCTCCGGAAAGATCAGTGTCATGATTGGACCGAGGATTGCCAAAAATCCTTTGACAGTATCAAAGAGTATTTGTCCAAGCCTCCTATTCTGTCTCCGCCTGTTGAAGGAAGACCACTTGTTGAACATGTAGAACACTTGTTGAAGCTTTTCCAGCATTTGAGGAAGTACAAACTCCGCTTGAACCCGAACAAGTGTACATTTGGAGTCCGTTCCGGCAAGTTATTGGGCTTTATTGTCAGTGAGAGAGGTATTGAAGTTGATCCTGCCAAGGTCAAAGCAATGCAAGAGATTCCTGCGCCCAAAACTGAGAAGCAAGTCCGAGGTTTTCTTGGTCGCTTGACTTACATTTCGAGATTTATATCCCACATGATTGTCGCATGTGCGCCTATATTCAAGCTCCTCCGGAAAGATCAGTGTCATGATTGGACCGAGGATTGCCAAAAATCCTTTGACAGTATCAAAGAGTATTTGTCCAAGCCTCCTATTCTGTCTCCGCCTGTTGAAGGAAGACCACTTGTTGAACATGTAGAACACTTGTTGAAGCTTTTCCAGCATTTGAGGAAGTACAAACTCCGCTTGAACCCGAACAAGTGTACATTTGGAGTCCGTTCCGGCAAGTTATTGGGCTTTATTGTCAGTGAGAGAGGTATTGAAGTTGATCCTGCCAAGGTCAAAGCAATGCAAGAGATTCCTGCGCCCAAAACTGAGAAGCAAGTCCGAGGTTTTCTTGGTCGCTTGACTTACATTTCGAGATTTATATCCCACATGATTGTCGCATGTGCGCCTATATTCAAGCTCCTCCGGAAAGATCAGTGTCATGATTGGACCGAGGATTGCCAAAAATCCTTTGACAGTATCAAAGAGTATTTGTCCAAGCCTCCTATTTTGTCTCCGCCTGTTGAAGGAAGACCATTGATTATGTACTTGACCGTGCTTGATGATTCCATGGGTTGTGTCCTTGGTCAGCAAGATGAATCAGGAAAGAAAGAATATGCAATATACTACTTGAGTAAGAAGTTCACCGACTGTGAGTCTCGGCACTCAATGCTTGAGAAGACATATTGTACTTTGGCATGGGCTGCTAAGCATTTACGCCGGTATATGCTGAATCATACAACTTGGTTGATATCCAAAATGGATCCAATCAAGTATATCTTTGAGAATCCTACTTTAACTGGGAGAATTGCCCGTTGGCAGATGTTGTCATCTGAGTATGATATTGAGTATCGAGCTCAAAAAGCTATTAAAGGTAGTATCTTGGTTGACCATTTGGCGCATCAACCACTTGAAGATTATCAGTCCGTGCAATATGACTTCCCTGATGAGGAGATTCTGTATTTAAAAATGAAAGATTGTGATGAGCCTACGCTCGATGAAGGGCCAGAGCCTGGTTCCCTATGGGATATGGTGTTCGATGATGCTGTCAATCAGTATGGAAATGGTATTGGGGCAGTGATTATTACTCCTCAAGGAACACATTTTCCTTTTACAGCAAGGCTAACTTTGAAATGCACGAATAATATGGCGGAGTACGAGGCCTGTATTATGGGTTTGGAAGAATGTGTTGATCTTAGGATCAAGCATCTTGATGTTTATGGCGATTCGACCCTTGCTGTTAATCAGATCAAGGGTGAATGGGAGACGAATCAGCCTGGCCTAATTCCATATAGAGATTATGCGAGGAGGATTTCAACTTTCTTTACTAAAGTTGACTTCCATCATATTCCTCGAGATGAGAATCGGATGGAGGATTCTCTCGCTACACTTGCTTCAATGATTGCTGTCAATTATTGGAATGAAGTCCCAAATATTATTGTGATGCGCTTGGATAGACCAGCTCATGTGTTTGCAGTTGAGGAAGTGAAAGATGATAAGCCATGGTATTATGATAACAAGTGTTTTCTTCAAAGTCAGGCTTACCCTCCTAGGGCATCTGATAAAGACAAGAAGACTTTGAGGAGACTATCTGGCAGTTTCTACCTTAATGGTGATGTACTTTACAAGAGGAATTTTGACATGGTTCTGCTCAAATGCGTGGATAGACACGAAGCCGACCTGTTGATGACTGAGGTCCATGAGAGTTCATTTGGTACTCATTCCAATGGACATGCCATGGCGAAATAAATGTTGAGAGAAGGCTACTATTGGCCGACAATGGAGTCTGACTGCTGCAAGTATGTGAAGAAATGCCACAAGTGTCAGATTTATGCGGATAAGAGTCATGTTCCCCCGACACTTCTGAATGTTATTTCCTCACCATGGCCTTTCTCCATGTGGGGAATTGACATGATTGGCATGGTTGAGCCTAAGGCGTCGAACGGCCACCGTTTTATTCTCGTAGCCAATGATTACTTCACCAAGTGGGTTGAAGCGGCATCGTATGCAAATGTGACCAGGCAGGTGGTTGTGAGGTTTATCAAGAACCAACTCATATGCCGATATGGTGGGCCAGACAAGATCATTACTGATAATGGATCTAATTTAAACAATAAGATGATGAAGGAGATGTGTAGCGAGTTCAAGATTGCACATCATAATTCTTCTCCCTATAGACCCAAGATGAATGGGGTTGTTGAAGCTGCTAATAAGAACATTAAGAAGATTATTCGGAAGATGATTGTTACGTACAAAGACTGGTATGAGATGTTGCCATTTGCTTTGCATGGCTATCGTCCGTCCGTCCGCACTTCAATAGGGGATACCCCGTTCTCCCTTGTATATGGCATGGTGGTTGTGCTCCCCGTGGAGGTCGATATCCCATCAATGAGAGTCTTGATGGAAGCCAAGTTGACTGAGGCTGAATGGGTTCAGAGTCGTTATGATCAGCTGAATTTGATTGAAGAGAAGAGATTAACTGCCATGTGCCATGGTCAGTTATATCAGCAAAGGATGAAGAAAGCCTTTGATAAGAAGGTTAAGCCTCGTGTGTTCTGAGAAGGTGACCTCGTACTCAAGAAAGTCTTGTCTTTCGTGCCCAATTCCAGGGGAAAGTGGACTCCAAACTATGAAGGTTCATACGTTATTAAGAGAGACTTTTCAGGCGGTGCTTTGTTGCTCACAACTATGGATGGGGAGGACTTCACTCGTCCTATGAATTCAGATGCAGTCAAGAAATACTTCTGCTAAAAATAAAAACAGAATAGCTCGCTAAGTTGAAAACCCGAAAGGGTGGCTTACGCAAAAATGAGCGTCTCGGTGGATTGAAAACCAGAAAGGGCGGTCCAGGCAAAAGTTAGAGACATGAAAAAATGAATATATATCCCGCTAGATTGAGTACCTCATCCTAGGGCAATCTAGGCAAAAATTAGGGATTTGGCAAGTAACTGCATCCTGACAAGACTTTGTTCTACATCTTTCATCTGTCAAAGATTCTCACTCATTCATTATCAACTGAAGTTTCGAATACAGTGGATTCAGAGTTGGTGGAGAAATGGTCATTATGTTCAATGTAGCTTTTTTCCATGTATATCACCAATTTCAAATTTGTAAAGATCCATAGAGTCTCGCCATTTGCGGACTACCATTCTTTTAAATAAATATGAGCCTTTATCCAATTCTTTGCACTCTTATTTGTTTCTGTTTAACAAATGTTTGCATGTTTTAATTGATGAATATCATTGTTTAAACAAATAAATTTTTCATAAATAAACTGTTTTAAACAAAGTGAACATTCACAATGACTGAAAGGATAAGTGGAATGTCCTTAGTGCTTTCCCAAGGATAGTACGATCATCAAAGGGTAAGACATTTGTTCATATTTTGGCATGTTTATATCCTCTTCATCAGCCTTCAAGTTGTCTCCCCAGCGAGCGCATGAAGAATAATACATCATCAGCTTCCCAGAGAGTCTGGTATGAGGAGTTCTCCTTGGTGGAAGTGGATTGATCTGTCTCTTGGATTGCTTTCCCCTAGCAGGATTCTTGGATGTTTAGCCATTCTCGGTATTTTGTGGTATATGCATACTTGCTTCTCCCGCAGAGTTTTAGCAATCCATGATTGGTATATGTTTGGTCTATGAATGATCCCTTTTGTTCCAATTTTTTCCTCGATCTTTTAGAGATGTGTAGTGGCATTTGTGTTTTATCAATTATATGGTTGTCATCCCTTGTGTGGACTGGCCTAAAATCCCTTATAGATTCATAAAAGTTGATATGCTTTAAGTTGAGAATATTCCTTGCCTCATTATCCTGAGTGTCTACTCACGAGGAAGTTTGTCTTTCCCCAACATGAGTAGGAATCTCCAGCTGAGTAGGCATGTGTTCCCTGCAGAGATATCTTTCCAGATAATTGTTTCCTCAATAGGAAGTTGCTTCTTTCCCGTTTCATTTATTTTGAAAAAGAGGTATCCCCGGCATGACATTTGTTGATGATGGATTCATTTCCGGTTTCCCCAGCCAGGGTAGTTCCCTCGAGAGCATTTGCAGCTTGTCCCCGGTAGGGTTTCCAGATCAGAGTTTGATGTTTGTATCTCCTCCGAATCTGAAGATTTCTTCTAGCTTTCAGAGCTGGTGGTGAAGATGTTTATTTCCTTCCCCAGTGGAGCAAAATGCCATTTTTCCCCTTTGCAGAGTTTCCTCTCCAGCAGATAGAAGGGAGTGTTTCGATTGATGTACATTTGGTTAGTGGTTGTTCCCCATGGAGTTTCACATCATTCCTTGATAAGCTTCCCCAGTAGAGTTTCTTCTCTGGCGAATCTTATTGTTTTAACCACCTAGCCCCGAGAGAGTTGATGGAAACTCCCCAACAGATTCTTTTGCATCTTCCTTTTGTCAGGATTGTTTGCTCCTGGAAGACTTCTCATGTGCAGAGTGTTATCTCCTGCAGTTGGAAGCTTTGACTTTGCCTATTCCCAGTTGTGGTTAAAGTTTTCCCTTGTTTACTCTTATTTCGGAGGTTATCCCCATCAGAGTTGAGTTCTCTGTTCGACTCATCTTCTTTCGCCGCTCCTGAATACATTTTCTTTGTATCCTTAGCGAGTGTAGCTTTGGGATAGGGTTTGATATCCCCGATGATTTATTTTCATCCTTCTCGGGTTGTTCCCAAGCTGAGTTCTCCAGTGGGCTTCGCCCTTCTTGTCGAGACGTTTGCCGAGTGTCTGTTTGGGATTCTTGGACTTGTTTGTGTTAGATATGTCTGTTTGTCAGTATTAATCATACACAAATCATGCATAATCATAGCATTCAGATATTCATGATTGCATTCTTTGCCATATATCTTTACTTGTTATCTCCTGCTATTGGTGAAATGTTTCTCCCCAAGAAGATGTTTGTGTCTGATCTCTCCATATAGAGTCAGCCCCATAGGCAGAAAGTGTTTATCTTTTCTTTTTCCTTCCCCACTGAGTTATGTCCTCATGGATGATTATTGTTTCAATTTCCTCCCCAGTTGTGTATCGGGATGAAATTACTCCCCTGAGTTATATCCTCATCGGGTCGAGTCTTGTTTGATTGTGTCTTTCTAGTTTGTTCCTAGATCGATATTCCTTTCTTGTTATCCCCTGCAGTTCCTTGTGGATCAGTTGTTCAATTGCTCAGTAACCAGTAATTGTTCATCCTTTCCCCAGCGGATTTTGTGGCCTTCTACGCCAGTAACCGGTAGTTGTAAGTCCTATTTCTGTGGTTTTCTACCCAGTAACCGGTAGATGTAATCCCCTCTTTGTTGGTTATCTTTACCCAGTATCCGGTATTGATATTCCTTCATTTTGAGTATACCACCCAGTAACTGGTGATATATCTCTTTGGATAATTGCTTTTGTCAGACAATTTATCCCTAGCGAGTCATCTTTCATTTACCCTTGTTTGGTAATGATTGTTTCTCCTTCTGATTGGTCATCATTTTATACCCAGTAGCCAGTATCCCGATGTGCTTTCTTTGCGGTCGATTTATCCTTTATTAACCCAGTAAACGGTTGTGGACAATCTTCCATACGATTATGTTATCTATGTTTTTACTCATATAAAGGTACTAGATAATATATCTCATGCGCTCTTCAGGCGAAGTCTTTTTCTTCCCCAGTCGAGTAAGATTCGTATTTCCTTGTGGAATCGAATGTCTATCCTGTAAGTCAAGTTTGCTTTTACAGTCCTCCTTTCTGATGATGAGTGTCTTGGATATGTTCCCAATTCATGCCTGGTTGGTCACCTATTATATTCCCAGTAACCGGTATCCCTGGTGTTCCTTCCTTCTGCTCCCTATTATGACTTTTTGTCTCTTGTGGAGTCAGAATTTCCCTGAGTTGAGATGTGTCTTTTGGGTCCTCCTCAGATGTTTTGGACGATTGATATCTTTCACCCTTATACTGGTCTTAGATATTCTTTCTCCCTGAGCGTGTTATTCTCTCACCCAATAACCGGTGTTTTGATAACATGTCTCTCTTTGAGTTTATTACCCAGTAACCGGTAATATCTCGTTATTTCTTCCTCAGCTGAGTCCTTTGTGGACATCCCCGTCTGAGTCCGGATTTTTTATCAGATGTATCCTTTGTGGATAGTTTTGCTGTATTGGCATATTCCCCAATACATGCATCTTTACGTCAGCTCGAGTCTTTCCATCGATTTATTTTCATGGAATCCCTTTGTGTCTCCCAGCATGTTTTCAAGTCGTGACCTGCTCACACATTTCTACATTATTCCCCCCAGAGTTTTTGTCTCCCTAGGGAGTGTATTACTCCTATGGATTTTTCAGATTCTCCCGGTTTCTTTTTCTTTGTGGCAATTATTCACCATGAAGATTTTATTCTGCATGCATACATTTGCATCATGAGGTCTCTTAGGGACCAAAATTCGTCTCTTTGTTATTATTTAAGCTCAATCTATCTCATCGAGACGAAGATTTTAACCTTCATATATCCGGCTAGAACGACCTTAAATAGGGGCATCTATAAGACCCTAATTTTGACCCTAAGATCCCTCATGACATCATGTTATTGCACAAGTGCATTGCCTCAAGGATCATAGCATGTTTGGCTCCTTAACCCTAGGGTTCGGATTTGTTTAAGTGTTTTGAGATCACCAAGCATGCTTGTATTGTATATTATTGCTTTTCTTATTTGATTACTAACCAAAAGCACAAAAATATGTCACTAATTTTTTTTGGTTTTGAAGCTCAAGTGATCATGTGCTCCACAATGCTCCTAGGAGGCTCCTAAGCCTAATGCAAGGGCTAGGTGAAGAGAAAAAGCATGAAAATGGTCCACAAAGATCCTAATCATCATATATGTCTCCCAAGTATATCAATTTTACAATTTGATCAAGATAACCCAAAGGGCTTGAAGATTGTTTCCCAAGGAAACCCTAATTTCACTATGCTTTGACTGTGCCTTGACCATGAAGCAATCTCAACCTGTGATCAAATTTAATCAAGGAAAGTTCTTTCATTTATCATATTATGAATATATGAGCCTATTTTAGGCCCCTCAATCATTAATTCATCAAGATTGGAAGTTTGGCCTTGAAAAGTTGACCAGTCAAGTCATCTAACTAAACTGAGGATCAATGAGATATAACGTTTAATGTGTTTGTCAAATGAAGATGACACGAAGAGAAACAATGTTCATAAGAACCATATGAACAACTTTAATATTCATCAAAAGTCCATTTGAAACTTGTAAGGTCATCATTCATTTCAAAACATTATAGGTCATTTTGACTAAAACCCTAATTTTAGGTCAGCTTACCAAGGGCATAACTTCCTTAATTTTTATAATTTTGAGGTAATACCAAATGCATTGGAAAGCTTGAGATGCCTAATTAAACTTTTATGTTGGACAAAATTTCATAATCCTAAAATAAATACATGTGATAAGTCAAAATATAATAGGTCATCTTGGACCTAATTCATTGAATTTGAAAAAGTACCCAACTTCAAATGCCCATAAATTTGTCATAGAAAATCAAAATGATGCAAACTTTGAGTCTATATTGACTATATAGAAAGGATATACAACTTTTATGTTAGAGGTTTTTTCATCTGAAGCTTGTATCATGAGGACAGAGGGGTTTGATTAAACTTGTTTTTGGTGAACTTTTTCAAAATGATTTGAACATGTTTTGTACCTAGATTTTCCCAGCCAGTTTTCATCAATTTGCACATGCCAAATGATTTTTTGCCCAACATGACTTTTGTTCCTTATTTCAAGGGATTTCCAACCATTACTCACATTAGTCTTTTGGATTCACCATTTGGGAGATTCAAAATTCTTTTCATTTAGGTGCATTTTAATATTTTATGATGAAACTTCAATTGCAAGCTTGTTCAGTCCAATGTGCACGTCCAAATGCATTTCACTTGAGCTCAGCAAGTTGTTTCAGCCATCATTAGGCCTTCTACACACCTACAAAGGTCCATGCAATTCAAATTCCATTTGCCATGCACATGAAAAAAGTGTGATCAGCTGATGCATTCACCTATAAATAACCACTTCCTCTCATTCATTTGAAAACCTTTTGGAGATCCCAAGTGCTGCAGAAGTAAAACCATAACCCTCACCAAAGGAATCACTCAAAAAATTTCATACTTTCGAGCTTGAAATTCAGTATCATTAGCTGAGTTTTAAAGCTTGATTCCTTAGCCAATCACTTCCATTACACTCAAGGATCAAAGAGGAGCAAGGATCTTGGAGAATTCGTCGCCAGAAGTTCATCAATTTGAAGGTATCCATTCAAACTTTTTGGATCTGAATCTCCTAATTCAATGTAGCCTTCTTGTGTTTCTGTGGTTTTCTGAAGTCCTCATACTTGAGGCAAGCTTGTGAGGCACTAAATTAATTATTTCATGAACAATCAGTACGAACACCATGATTTTCTCCTTCATATTTCTCTCAATATAGGAAGAGTGAGAGAAATTCATTGGTACAGTGATGGTCTACATCACACGAGCTTCATTTCCATGGCCTTGTTTTTAATTTTCATTAAGATTCATTTCTCTGCAAATTTGGCCGGATTTTGTTGCTTCGCCAGAGAAGACGGTGGTTTCCACCACCACCACCATGTATCTTTCTCCTTGGCCATTGGATCTCCATTTCAGGATCTAATCGTGTGCATCCGTTTTGATTACTTCATTTAATCCTTTGTGTGGCGCGTTTGACTCATGAGTAGGGTGTTCCCTCAGATCTAAACCATTGCCTTGTGCCCTGTCAATTAATGAAATGCATCTGATGGCTCTGGCTTTTTCGCTTATTTCTTTTTTCTTTTTATTTTCTGTTAATTCCTTTTATTTTTAAAAATTCATTAAAAATTCATTTGAAGTCAGAAAAATATAAGACCAATTTCAAAAAAATTCTTGAAAAATCTAGTTTCATATTATGATTTTTAATTATTTTTTTCACTTCATTTGATATTTTTTATGAATTACTTGGTTTTTAATGGTTTTAATTCATTTTAAAATACTTTCTGACTTTTAAAAAATACAAAAAAAAAACTCATAGCATTTATGGATCATGATAAGTCAATGAAAAATAGTCTCAACAATTTCTTGATTGTTTTGAGATTATTTGAGATTTTAAATCATATTGTGCTATTTTTTAATTGTTTTTAATTGGTTTTAATTACTTTCTGATTTCAAAAATTTGTGAGAAAATTAGTCAAAGCTTGTTTGACTATGTTGAACCTATGAGAATTTAATTGGACTTTTTGAACTTGCTTTGAATTGAGTCTGAGGTTCAACCTTATTTGTTTATTTTTTATTTGTATTTTATTTTAATTCCAAAAATGCCAAAAAAATATCATTGACTTCTGTTTGGTGTTGATTGAGGTTGAATTGATTCAAGTTTGATCAAATTCATTGAATCTTGTGGCTTAAAATCCTTAAGGATCATCACCTAGAAAGATGAATGAATTTGATCAAGGATGAGTGATCCCTTGATCAATTGGGACTGTTTGTTAACTTCCTACCCCTTCCCCTTCATCTTCATCCCTTTCTTTCCTTCAATGGCCAATGAGTTAAAGTCTTGAGGTTGGTCTTGACAAATGAGAAGCTTAACCTTCGTTGATCCAAACCAAACTCAACATGATCCATGATCAAGTGAGTTGTTTTGTGTCCAACATAGGTTGCTTCTGGGTCAAGCAAATAACCAAAAGTAAATACAAGGCCCTTCCCCCTTTTTGCTTGGCATGACAAGTGTATGGAGCTTGGCTTACTAGTCATGATCTCTAACTTGTGTTCTTTGCCTATATATTGATATTTTGTGTTGTTTTGTGTTTGTTTTGATGTGAACCAAATGCAAAAGGAGAAAGGACTTAGAATTAGGATTTACCCATGCCTAAAGGAGTTCAAGAGCAACTAGGCCTCATGCCTTTAGAATGCAAAATTTATTGAAGAGCAACTAGGCCTCATGCCTTTAGAATGCTAAAACTCAAAGTTGATCTCAAAGGACTTCTCCTAAAACTTATTATTTGTCCATTCCCTTTATTGTGTTGTGAGCTTTTTGATGTTTTCTTTTGTGTGATATGGATCCCATCTTAATATTGTGAAAAGAGGACCATTGTCATGAGTAGCCAAGTTAAGAGCCAAGCCAAATGGAGATTCTATGAGTTTGATTTCAAATTATTGATTGCTTGTTTATGTGCTAAGTCCAAAGGAAATGAGCATCTTGAGTCATCTCTATGACTCCAAGAAAAGGAACTCCAAGGGTTTTATCTCCCCTCTTATCTTTGTATGCTTTAGGAATAGCCCTTCTCTCTTCTCTCCACTCTAACCAAACCAAAAATTAATTTCAAAACTTTGACTTTGTTTCAAATTAGAAACCTAGGTCTTAAGCCTTTGATTTTTCAAAACTCTTTTCATAAATACTCATTGTAAATAAACTTTAATCCAACTTTGACATCATTTTGTAAATAAATCTAACTTATAAATATAACTCATTTCAAGTTGTTTTGTGGTTCCAATGGTCATTTTGTTAAAACCTTTTCAAAAACATTAGTCATAGGTTTGAGTTATCATATTGGTTGATGTAAATCTCACCTCATCCTTAGTGTTGGATTATAAGCCTTCCATGCTTATTATAGGGTTAACCCCTCACTAGCATGTTGAAGCCTTCCTCACATGGTGGATTGTTGGTTTAGGTTGAGTTTTCTCCCTTTGATAACAAAAGACCTTAAGGCTTTTGATCAAAATCAATTCACCAATCTTTGATATTTTTTACCCCGAACTACGAGGTTTTGATCCTCCTTTGTGATTGTACGTAAGCAATGGGTTCATCCATTCAAACAACAAAACTTGTAAATATAATCTATTCTATTCTCATCCCTCCAATCTTTTGTACAAATCTTTTCAGAAATAGCAACCTACATCACACATTTGCAAAAAGGGTTCCCTTAGAGTACTAAGGATGTTTTGGGTGCGTAAAACCTTCCCATTTCATAACCAACCCCCTTACCTAGATCTCTGACATTTTTATTAGTTTTTTATTTGAAAAACTTCTTACTTGGCTTTTGTTCGCTTTTTAGCCTTTCCTTTGGATAAATAAAAGTGTGGTGGCGACTCGAATGGTATGTTGACTTTTGGTTTAGTCAATAAACCTAAAACCAACGAAAACCCCGCTACACTTCCCAAACAAGTCTTCCCCTCGAAGGGCCTTCATTTCCTTCCTCAAGTCAGAGAACTGGTCTCTCATCTCGTCTAATTTGTTATACACATCCGGGTTCTCAAAGGCCTCGGAATGGTAGATAGTCTCGTCAACACGGACTTGAGGAATGGGAACTAGAGTAGGAACAGAATAAACCACCGGGGATGGCACCACAGGGACCGGGTTAGATGTTGGTTGAGCTTGCACTTGCGGATGATGTCCTTCAGGCATGAAATTATGGGGCATTCTCCAAGGGTAACCGGTAGGCATAACATTGGTTGATCCCATCGCAGGTGCTGGTATAGTGGTAGGGGATACTTCAGGTGCTTGATTGGATATAGACGCCGGCACATTTACAACTTGCTTCTGAGCTTGAAGCAGAGACTCCACTAGAGCAGATAATCGACTGGCTTCTTCTTTGAGTTCTCTGTTCTCGTTCTCTAGTTGTTCGGCCATTGCCTTGACGTTTGCGTGAGTGCGGTATGGATGCGTCAACTTGTCTTCAAAATAAATGAAGAGCAAAGAGTTAGACCACTGTATCAAGAGCTCGGAACCAAAACCTGCTTATGCATATGATGCATGCAATGTTCGTGCATATGCTTTTTTTTTATCAGAGGAACTTTATAAGGATCTGTTTGCAAATATTTTGAAAATATTAAACTTTTTGAGACATATGTGGAATACTCATAGCAATATAATATTTGGAAAATTTTTACACCAAAGAAGTAGTACAGTTTCAGTAACCAAATACAATACAAGAGAAAAGGAGAATAAACATCTTATGGAGCCCTAGAAGCAGTCATCTAAATCCTTCGAGATCGGAAAATACGTCTCAAGAAGCTTCTTCACCCCTCTCTCATAAGCTGCTTCCATGTCGACCTTCTCCTTGGCGAGCTGATCATATCTCTTCTTCCAAAACCTAGACGAGTGAGGTAGGAGATAAGTAACCACATCATCGGGCTCATCAATAACCTGATGCTCTAGAAACTTGATCATTGCATCCTTATCCTTGAGTTGCTGAAAAGAAGCTCCTCACGCTCACGAACCCAAGCACGTGAACAGTTTTCGTCTCTTAACTCCTCTACTCCTTGATTAGGGAGGTTTGTAGTCCCAACCATAACCATAGGGGTATGTCTCAGATACTCATACGGCATGCGGTAATCGAGGGCTCTCTTCCTTGCCCAAGAAATGTTGTTAGGTTTATTCTTTAAGGGGAACCCAAGCTGACGGCGAGCCAAAGCAAGGTTGTAGTTAATTTCACCACATGTACCAAGAAGAGGTACATTGGAGAACTCACCACAAGAATCGATAATCTTAATGCCATCATAAACATGATTATACCAAGAGATATCGTCATTAGTGAGAGACATAAGTCTCGTGGACCACCGTAGACATCCCTTGTTCTCCTTGAAGGCAAGCGTCTGAGGCAAGTGCGAAATAAACCACTTGTACAACAGAGGCAGATGGCATACAATGGAACCACCACCCTTTGCATTCCTCATATGCAAAGAGAAATAAGTGTCACCCAACAGAGTCGGAACGGGATTAAGAGAAGAGAAAATCCTAATAGCGTTCACATCCACAAAGTTGTAGATGTTGGGAAATAACACTAGCCAATAGATAAGGAGTACAAATATGGCTTCAAAAGCTTCCTTACTCATGGCCTTACCAAACAAGGTAGCTTTGTCAATCAGAAAATCAGACGGGAGACCTTGAATTCCACCCTTGGTAGTCATATTGGCAACAATGTTGGATACCTCCACGTGAAGCATGTCAACAATCTCTTGAGAAGACGGAATCTTCTCCAAACCACTGAATGGCAATCGGTCAAGAATAGGTGTACCCACATGATAAGTGTATTCCTCTAATATAGGCAAAAGCTAGAAATCCGGAAAAGTGAAGCACCGATACAAAGGATCGTAGAATTGCACCAACACACTCATCAGACCCTCATCCACCTTGGTAGAGAGAATAGCTAGAAGCTTCCCTTGGCGAGCTTTGAACTCCAAAGGCTCTAATTCATAAGATGTCAAACTCCTTAACTCTCTCAAGTTAGGTTGTCTAAAACTGTACTTCTTCGTATGCCTTCTTTGCTTATCCATGTCGCAAATAGACCTTTTAACTTCCTTACAAAAGTCTTATTGTCGATGATGCATGGATGCAACAAACACACTCAAGGATCAAGCAAGTCACACCAAACAAATGTCACGGGATGGCTCAAGTCATCATCAATATCGATCATCCATTTTGGTGGATTATGGTTTACACCTTATCAACACCCAAGTTTCATTGATTTTGAGGATATACGAGAACGGATCAACCGCGAATCATGGGTTTGTTGTGAGTCACGAGCATGGAGTCTAAGTTAAGAACCACCCAACAGGAGTGTACTACGATTAAACCTGACTGTCATGTTCTAAAAGGTTCCCATAGTCATCATCCCATCTTTCGGATATTATCGGATAAAACGACTACTCGTCCTCCAAAAATATTCTCAAGAGGGACTCTTATAAGTGTAGTATCACGTAACAATTGCATCAAGTCTTACACTTGAACGACCTTCGCACCACGTCCTAAAATAGGCCAAGATGGGTTAGGTATCTAAGGTCCTTGGCTTCTAGGGTTCCTATTGGAAAGAGTAATGCCTAACCATGACTACTCGTGTGACATTAGTGATTCCAGTAAGACCTCCACCAAGTGAATGGACTTGCAAATTAACTTGTTAAGGACTAACTCCACACAAGTCAATAAGTCTATGTCATTCTCTTATCATAAGTGTACTCGAGTTCGGGTATATAACTCATTTCACAAGAAACCACCAAGCATACAAGCAATTAATATATCAAGCAATTCATACATTACAAAAAATACATTCATCCCAAACTTGCACAAAAATATTCCAAAAATAAATATAAACATACAACTCATACAAGCAAAAAGTAGGCTAAACCCACGGGGCTCATTATCCCCTATAGAGTCGCCACTTTTCTGTAGCGGGGTTTTCGTTACTTTTAGGTTTATTGACTAAACCAAAAGTCAACATACAATTAGAGTCGCCAAAGACCTTTTATTTATCCAAAGGAAAGGCTAAAAAGCGAACAAAAGCCAAGTAAGAAGTTTTTCAAATCAAAAATTAATAAAAAAGTCAGAGATCTAGGTAAGGGGGTTGGTTATAAAATGGGAAGGTTTTACGCACCCAAAACATCCTTAGTACTCTAAGGGAGCCTTTTTTTTTGCAAATATGTGTTGTAGGTTGGTATTTTTGAAAAGATTTATGCAAAAGATTGAAGGGATGAGAATAGAATATATTACATTTACAAATTATGTTGTTTGAATGGATGAACCCATTGCCTACGTACCATCACAAAGGAGGATCAAAACCTCATAGTTCGTGGTAAAAATTTCAAAGATTGGTGAATTGATTTTAATCAAAAGCCTTAAGGTCTTTTGTTATCAAAGGGAGAAAACTCAACCTAAACCAACAATCCAACATGTGAGGAAGGCTTCAATATGCTAGTGAGGGGTTAACCCTATAATAAGCATGGAAGGCTTACAATCCAACACTAAGGATGAGGTGAGATTTACATCAACCACTATGATAACTCAAACCTATGACTAATGATTTTGAAAAGATTATAACAAGTGGCCATTGGAACCACAAAATAATTTGAAATGGGTTATATTTACAAGTTAGATTTATTTACAAAATGAGGTCAAAGTTGGATTAAAGTTTATTTACAATGAGTATTTATGAAAATGGTTTTGAAAGAGTCAAAGGCTTAAGGCCTACGTTTCTAATTTGAAATAAAGTCAAAGTTTTGAAAATGATTTTTGGCTTGGTTAGAGGGGGAGAAGAGAGAAGGGCTATTCCTAAAGCATACAAAGATAAGAAGGGAGGGATAACCCCTGGGGTTCCTTTTCTTGAAGCCATAGAGGTGACTCAAGATGCTCCTTTCCTTTGGATTTAGCACACAAAACAAGCAGTAAATTGAATTCAAGCTCCTAGGATCTCCATTTGGCTTGGCTCTTAACTTGGCTACTCATGGTAATGGTCCTCTTTTTTCAATCATAAGATGGGATTCCTATCACACAAAAGCACACATCAAAAAGCTCACAACATAATAAAGGGAATAGACAAAGAATATGTTTGAGGAGAAGTCCTTTGAGGTCAACTTTGAATTTTAGCAGTCTAAAGGCATGAGGCCTAGTTGCTCTTCAACATATTTTACATTATAAAGGCATGAGGCCTAGTTGCTCTTGAACTCCTTTAAGCATGGGCGAATCCTAATTCTAAGTCCTTTCTCCTTTTGTATTTGGTTCACATCAAAACAAACACAAAAAACACTCAAAATTGCAATATATTTATATACAATAATGGGCTCAAATGAGAAAAAGAAAAATGATGTAAACATAAAATATATGCTCAAGTGAGCAAAGTGAAAATCAAGATGAATAATGAGCAAGAAATAAATAACATTAAAAGTAAATGACAAGAATTTAAAAGCTCAATTTAAACTTAGTAGTTAGTAGAGTTATGTTAGCTTGTCATAAGACAATGTAGCGCTATGTTAAGCAATCGTAAGTGGACTAAAATAGTAGCCACACCTATCTGAGGTCGGTCAATAAGAATAGGCAAAGAACACAAGTTAGGGGTCATGACTAGTAAGCCAAGCTCCATAAACTTGCCATGCCAAACAAAAGGGGAAGGGCCTTGTATTGACTTTTGGTTATTTGCTTGACTAAGAAGTAACCTATCTTTGACAGAAAATAACTCACTTGATCATGGATCAAGTTGAATTTGGTTTGGATCAAAGAAGATTAAACTTCTATTTATCAAGACCAACCTCAAGACTTTAACTCATTGGCCATTGAGGGAAAGAAAGGGATGGAGATGAAAGGGATGGGGGTAAGAAGACAACAATCAATCCCAATTGATCAAGGGATAACTCATCCTTGATCAAATTCATTCATCTCTCTAGGTAATGATCCTTAAGGATTCTCAAACCACAAGATCGAATGAATTTAATCAAAGTTGAATCAATTCAACCTTAATCAACACTAAATAGAAGAGGAATGAATATAACAAGTCAAGAAGTCAATAATATTTTTTTGGTAATTTTTGAATTAAAAGAAAATACAAATAAAAAATAAACAAACAAAGTTGAACCTCAAATTCAATTCAAAACAACTTCAATAAGTCCAATTAAATTTTCATAGGTTCAACATAGTCAAACAAACTTTGACTAATTTTCACACAATTTTTAAAAGCCAGGAAGTAAGTAAAATCAATTAAAAACAACCAAAAATAGCATACTATGAATTAAAATCTCAAATAATCTCAAAACAAACAAGAAATTGTTGAGACTATTTTTCATTGACTTATCATGATCCATAGGTGCTATAAAATATTTTTGTACTTTTCTAAAGTCAGAAAGTATTTTAAAATGAATTAAAATCATTAAAAACCAAATAATTCATGAAAAATATCAAATGAAGTCACAAAAATAATTAAAAATCATAATATGAAACTAGATTTTTCAAGAAAAATTTTAGAGTTGGTCTCATATTTTTCTGACCTCATATGAATTTTTATGAATTATTGAAAATGAAATGAATTAAAAGAAAATGAAATAAAACGAAAAATGTTGAGCCACCGGATCCATTTCATTAATTGGCGTGGCAAGGGTACACGACTTGGATCTAATGATGCACGGTGGACTCAAGTCAACAGTGAAACATAATGAACTAAAACAAGTAATTGAAATAAACGCCCAAGATTAGATCGTGAGGGAGAGATCCAAGGGTTATGGTTAACACATGTGGTGGTGGTGGGTGAAACCACCATCTTCTCCGATCAACTAATAGATTCCGGCCAGAAGTTGCAGGAAAATGGATCTTATCAAAAATGAAAAACAAGGGCATGGAAATGAAGCTTGTGTGACGTAGATCATCACTGTACCATTAGATTCCTCTCACTCTTCCTATATTGAGAGAAAGATGAAGGATAAAATCATGGTATCCACACGGATTGCTCTTGAAATGGAAAATTGAATGCACCAAAAGCTTGCCTCAAGTATGAGGACTTCAGAGAACCACAAAAATACAAGAATACTACATTGAATTGTGAGTTTCAGATCCAAACAGTTTGAGTTTATACCTTCAAAATGGTGAGCTTCTTCTGGCCACGAATCCTCAAGCTTTTTTCTCCATTTTGATCTCTGAATGTAAGGAAGATGATTGGCTAAGGAATCTAGCTTTGAAACTCAACTAATGTTGCTGAATTTCAAGCTCGAAAATATTGAAAAAATGGTGAATGATTCCTTTGGTGAGGGTGTGGTTTCAGTTCAGAAGCATATGGGATCTCCAAAAGGTTGTCAAACGAAGGAGAGGAAGCCCTTATTTATAGGTGAATGCTTCTGAATTCACACTTTGCTCATGTGCATGGGAATTGTAATTTTGAATGCATGGGCCTTTGTGGACGTGTGAGAGGCCCATGAATGGCTGAAGGAGCTTGCTGAGATCATATGGAAAGCATGTGGTCGTGCACATGGGGTGGAAAATGCTTGCACTTCAAGCTTTAACATAAAATATCAAGAATGCACATAAATGAAAAGAAATTTGAATCTCCCAAATGGTAGATCCAAAAGACTATTGTGAGTAATGGTTGGAAAGCTTTTGAAATAAGGAACAAAAGTCATGTTGGGAAAAAAACCATTTAACATGTGAAAATTGATCAAAACTGGCTTGGAAATTTCAAGTGTAAAACATGTTCAAATCATTTTGAAAAAATCAACTAAACGTAAGCTTGATTAAACCCCTATGTCCTCATTATAAAAGCTTCAAATGAACAAATATCCAACTACAACGTTGTAGATATTTTCAAGAAAATAAATGTAGACTCAAAGTTTGCATCATTTTGATTTTACATGACAAAGTTATGGGTATTTAAAGTTGGGTACTTTTTCAAATTCAATGAATTAAGCCAAAGGTGACCTATAATGTTTTGCAATGGAAAATGCATTTCCTTTAGGATAAAGAAATTTTGTCCAACATAAAATTTGAATTATACATATCAATATTTCCAATGCATTTATTCCCACCTCAGAATCATAAAAATTGAGAAAATTGTGCCCTTGGCAAGTTGACCCAAAATTAGGGTTTTAGTCAAAATGACCTATAATGTTTTGAAAATAATTATGACCTTCCAAGATTCAAATGGATTTTTTATGAACATGAAAGTTGTTCGTATAGTTCTTAAGAAAAAATTTTATTTTGGGGTCATCTTCATTTGACAAATACATCAAAGATTATAGCTCATGGAACCTCAGCTTAGTCAGATGACTTGACTGGCCAACTTTCCAAAGTCAAACTTCCAATCTTGATGAATAAATGATTTAGGGGCCTCAAATAGGCTAATATATGAAGAAAATGATAAATGAAAGAACTTCCCTTGATTAAATTTGATCATAGGTTGAGATTGCTTCATGGGCAAGGCACAGTCAAAGCATAGTGAAAGTAGGGTTTCCTTGGGAAACAATCTTCAAGCCTTTTGGGTTATCTTGATCAAATTAGAAAATTGAGATACTTGGGAGACATATATAACAATTAGGAACTTTTTGGACCATTTCCATGCTTTTTGTCATCTTCACCTAGCTATTGCATTCGGCTTGGGAGCCTCCTAGGAGCATTGTGGAGCACATGATCACTTGAGCTTCAAAACAAAAAAAGTTAGTGACTTATTTTTGTGATTTTGTTTAGTAGTCAAATATGAAAAAGCAATAACATACAATACAAGCATGCTTGGTGGTCTCAAACCACTTAAACAAGTCCCAACCCTAGGGTTAAGGAGCCAAACATGCTATGATCCTTGAGGCAATGCACTTGTGCAATAACATGATGCCATGAGGGATCTTAGGGTCAAAATTAGGGTCTTACAATGATCATGTATCATATTAAATACTTTATATCAATGATAGGTTATCCATTGAAGCACCGTATTTTGAGTCCTTTGACTTATGGATAGATAATCTCTAGGTAGTTACCTTGTTAAATTTGATTACTAACCATTAACTATTCATCACTAACCACTGATATTGTTTATGTAATATCCCATATTCCCTTAAATGCTCAATTAGTTGTCAGTTGAGTCCAATTGAATTCCTATGTACTATATATTTTGTTAGTTGTAATAGTTGGAACTTCTATGTGCTCTAAATGTTGTCAATTGGGACCAATAGAGTAACCGGTGAATTCTGAAGGGATTAATTATTAATAAGAGAGACAGACCAATATTAATAAGTACAAGAGAGGACATTTTGGTAACATTAACAATTGGTCAATTGGTGCTGGAAGATAAAATATCAATTGAGATATTTTATTACTACTTGATATTATATATATATTATACATATATTGTGTGGTGGGGGTTAAAAAAGAAGAAGAAAAGGATAAGAAGAGTAGGTAGAAGGGAGAGAGAGTATCAGAAAGAGAAAAGGAAGAAAACGAGAAAGAAAGAAAGAGGAGAAGAGAAGGAGAAAGAAAGAAAAAAAAAAGAAGGAAGGAAGAAGAAGACTCATGGGAAAAGAAGGAAGCCATGGAAGCTTCCAGTGTTAACCGATTAACGCATAGCAAAATTCACTTTCTGGGTTAACCGGATAACACAGAATTTAATTTAATTTTCTATGCAGAATTAGTCACCAATGGGGTTCGAACCCAGGACCTCCTTGAAACTGTACATGCCTTACAACTAGGCTAGAGAGGTTGTTGTTGAATGCTTATGCAATGAATAAATATTAATATAAATCTTGATTAAGATAGATTAATGAATTAATTGAGTGGTATGTCTCCATTTTGGATACCGACGGATGCGTTAGAAAGATAACGTAAAGGGCTATTATTATTGTTCCATATTATAAAATATTATGTGATTTATAATGAATTTTATTATGATGAAAATTAAATATTGTTATTATGTGGAAGGTGAAATAACATGATTAAAAACCTTACAAAGATGAGTGAGGAAACCTAGGAGAATAACTTGATTAATAACTTAGAAAGCTAATCTAGGTTATGGAACATGTGAGATACATGTATGAGAACACGGTATTCATTCGTACGACGCTTATGTGAGGTCGTGGACGAATTGTTGCCATGATTGAGAATGAGACGCATTGTATGGAACATGCCATGTTATTATTTGTGTAATGTGGTGAATGAAGTCACATGTGATTAATGAATTTTGTTATGGTTCATGGAACCAATGATTTGTGGAACCGAATTTTGTTATGGTTCGTGGAACCGATGATTATGGAACCGATCATGTATTCAGACTGTGTGTTTTTCTGTGATGGTACACATCTCTATTGGTATGCTTAGATGAGTAAGCATTGGGATGTGGGACCAATGATTCGAGCCTCAATTGGATTTGAGCCCCAACCATGGTGGACATGGGGGAAAGGTGGACACCTAAGTGGGTTAGAGTCCCATATGGTGAAAGATACTCTAAGTGGGTTAGAGTCCCATATGGTGAAAGATACTCTAAGTGGGTTAGAGTCCCATACGAGTGATGGTTCTTAAAAGTGGGTTAGAGTCCCATAGGGGAACCTGATATCCACCGCGAAATTCGAATCATACGAGCATGCATGAACCGGGCCTGGCTTAGACGTAAGTCCGTCCGGGAATTGATGCGTCGTGATCTGAATAATGATCGTGGTTGAGTTATGAGAACTCAGATGCATGTTGCCATACAACTTTCATGTTCAAAAAAAGTTCATTTGAAGCTTTCTTGATGATGTAATCTTGAGTTGAAAACCTTTCCATTTTTGGCAAGTTCAAATTACAGGTCACCTGCTATTTTCGGAAAGCTTTGACCTGACCTCAAATTCTTCAATGTTGATGTTTGAAATGTCAAATGAGACTTGTTTGAACATGAAAGTTGTAGATCTTTCTCTCCCATTTCCAAAAAGTCCAAGATCATCAATTTCTCATGTGTGGTTAAGGAGATATGATCAAATCTTGACAAAGTGTACATGGAGCTTCAAATGAGCATAACTTCTCAACCAAAACTCCAAATTGGATGGCTCTTTTTGCATTGCTCTTATTTTGATCTCTAGTTTCCAAATCTTGCATTACATGACATGCATTATCATCACATGAATATTTGGAAATTCACTTGATTTTTGGAGGGAAAATATGGAATTTAAAATTTGTGCATTATTTGAACATTGTGCCATTGCCTTTAGCTCCAAAACAGATTTTTGAGTGCAAATGAATCACAATTCGTGTACTGTTCACATGCATTTTCATGCATAAGGGTGAAAGTCCCAATTT
Organism: Lathyrus oleraceus; assembly: GCF_024323335.1. Classification (NCBI taxonomy): domain Eukaryota; kingdom Viridiplantae; phylum Streptophyta; class Magnoliopsida; order Fabales; family Fabaceae; genus Lathyrus; species Lathyrus oleraceus. Next base: position 60,965,841 of record NC_066581.1, read on the forward strand.
GCATTTACACCTCATATTTGTTAATTCCATTTGCATTGGCTTAAACTTGATTAAGGCATGATTAGTAGAATATATATAAGCCTAATCTCTAACTGTTTTTCAAAGACAACAATCACAATTTCAGATCTAGATCTAGAACTCCAAATTTTTCTCTCACTTTTTTCCTTGAAATTTCTTCACATTCAATCCATTCTTCTTGCTTAATTCTTGTTGCTAAGGTGTTCTTGAGCAGGTTTACACGTGGAGTTGAAGGAAACAGTACAAGATTGAAGCATATTGAAGCTTGAAAGCATCCATGGCAAATTCAAATTCTGGTGGATTCGTGTGGAGTTGAACCTCCTTCTCTCATCCAATCAACTTCACAAGCATCATAGAGGAGTTTTTGAGCATTGCAAGGCTTGGACAACACAAAATCCAGTTCTGCTCTCCAAAGAGGTTCCAATTCGATCTCTCTAATTCTTAAAATTCTTGTGTTATAGTTGTAGATCTTGTGATGCTGGTTACTCTGAGCTTTAAACCATGAAATTCCATGCAAAATTGAGTTAGTTATGGTAGGTTAAAGATCCATGCATGAAACTTGATTTGCTCGATTTGATCTTAATACGAGGAGTTGTGCTTAGTTGTTAGTTGATTTGTGGGAGAAATCTTGAATGAATCAAAACCCTATGAGAGGATTTGATATGGAATATAGTAACCAGAACCGGATGTTGTCAAACTAATTTGGTTTAGCTGCATCGAACACATGATAAATTTGGATGTTTTATGTTTTATGGTTATAACAATGTAACTCCTAGATACCTGTCTTCTGATGAGTGTTGGTCTTATTCTGAACCTTTGTGAGTCATCAAGGAAGTTGTTCTACTAATGGAAGTCGGTAAGGTTCTTGTACCATTTTGGACAATAGGCACTCTGGAGGGTAAGTGTGTTTCTTTGTGGATTGTTAGCTAAGAATTAGTGCCTAGAAAGAAACTGTACATGCCTTACCACTAGGCTAGAGAGGTTATTGTTGAATGCTTATGCAATGAATAAATATTAATCTAAATCTTGATTAAGATAGATTAATGAATTAATTGAGTGGTATGTCTCCGTTTTGGATACGGACGGATGCGTTAGAAAGATAACGTAAAGGGCTATTATTATTGTTCCATGTTATAAAATATTATGTGATTTATAAATGCCATGAATTTTATTATGATGAAAATTAAATATTGTTATTATGTGGAAGGTGAAATAACTTGATTAAAAACCTTACAAAGATGAGTGAGGAAACCTAGGAGAATAACTTGATTAACAACTTAGAAAGATAATCTAGGTTATGGAACATGTGAGATACATGTATGAGAATACGGTATTCATTCGTACGACGCTTATGTGAGGTCGTGGACGAATTGTTGCCATGATTGAGAATGAGACGCATTGTATGGAACATGTCATGTTATTATTTGTGTAATGTGGTGAATGAAGTCACCTGTGATTAATGAATTTTGTTATGGTTCATGGAACCAATGATTTGTGGAACCGAATTTTGTTATGGTTCGTGGAACCGATGATTATGGAACCGATCATGTATTCAGAATGTGTGTTTTTCTGTGATGGTACACATCTCTATTGGTATGCTTAGATGAGTAAGCATTGGGATGTGGGACCAATGATTCGAGCCTCAATTGGGTTTGAGCCCCAACCATGGTGGACATGGGGGAAAGGTGGACACCTAAGTGGGTTAGAGTCCCATACGGTGAAAGATACTCTAAGTGGGTTAGAGTCCCATACGAGTGATGGTTCTTAAAAGTGGGTTAGAGTCCCATAGGGGAACCTGATATCCACCGTGAAAGTCGAATCATACGAGCATGCATGAACCGGGCCTGGCTTAGACGTAAGTCCGTCCGGGAATTGATGCGTCGTGATCTGAATAATGATCGTGGTTGAGTTATGAGAACTCAGATGCATGTTGCCATACAATTGCGAGATAGTTTACCCATCGCTCAAGTCTTCGTTCCCTTGTTGACTTGAGTTGGATACGAGTTGAATATTGATTAGAAAACCCTGTAGAGCCGAGTGGACCCATAGGATAGGAGAACTCACTGAGATTATTATCTCATCCCATTATTGTTGTTATTTTTCAGGTATTCTTTACAGGTTGAATCTAAGAGCAATTGTTATGGATGTTTCAAGGAATGCTGTTTATTATGATCTTCCGCTGTGGAGTGGTGTGCAATGAAGATATTGCACATAGTTCTTAGATTTTATTGTTTAGGCATTATTGTATAACATGTTCCATTGATGTTTTTAGTTTGGACATGTATATATATATATATATATATATATATATATATATATATATATATATATATATATATATATATATATATTGATGCCATTAGGCACTTATGTTGTGACAATACCAAAATTTAACACTTGTATGATATTATTCTAGATATATATTATACGGGTTGTTACAGTTTATCTTGTAATTTATTTTCTTGTCAACTTATTGTATTAGAATTTATTTTCAAGCACCCATCATCATACTTATCATCATTGTATATATATTCTCATGCATCCTTTATCATTTGTCATTTATTTATTCTCATTGTATAATCATCAAAAATAACAAAATTATGATAAAATCAAAAGACAAAAAGATGCATTTATTTGCGACCATTGTTGGACTTAGAGGATTTCATTAGGACCCTTGCATGTGGACATTTCCCTAATTCTTGACCCAATGCATTAACTTGGATTTTCATCTGTAACTTGCAATCTTTTATTGCAAGAATGTATTCATGGTACTACCCTAGGGAGACATGCTTTTAAGACCATTATCCATTTATTATCATAGGTCGCTTTACATACACAATGCTTTATCTTGGGATACCTTACAATGAGATCATTATTTCTTGATTTTTTTATCTTGTAAATGTCCATTGTATATCACCATTTCAAAATCAAAAGCAATAAACCCTTGATCCAACGTCAAGCAGCATTTTATTAATCAAACACAAAAAACCATGAAAATATAATTAGAATTGTGCGCCACGAGCCTTAAGTGGTGAGGAATGAGTAAGTATGGAGCTTTCCTACTCTTACTTTGAGTATTTTAGACATAATACGCTTGGCTTGATAGTCTAAAATATTCACCTCCTCCCACAGTCTTTAGTGCAATTCTAATAAAAAACATCTCTTTCTAAAAACCCTAAAAACAACATCAACTCATCAAATTTCTTTTTACGTCTTAGGGAATCACACCGAAAACTCTTTTTAAAAGTAAAATTAACCAACACACAAACATTTTCTACTCTGAACTACGGAGCTCTGATTCCTCAACCTCCGATGATGAAACATAGGCATAAGGGCCCCAATCCTTGGCGAGCGCAATACTAAAAACTCGATCTAATTTCTTTCCCCATTTTTCCTAATAATAAGATAAAACTAAAAGATAAATACTCACATACGCTGACAACTTAAATGCTTCCCATAGAGTACCATGGACGTGAGGGGTTCTAATACTCTCCCCTTGCGTAATCGACTTCTGAACCTATATTTAGTTCCGAGACCAATCCTTTCCTTATTCTTTTTTCTTTTTAAGAAGGGTTTTATCGACTATTTTCCATTTCCTCTCAAGGAAAAAAATAAAATTCGGTGGCGACTCTATGTCATTCGAGTCAGCTTTTTTCGCGGCAACGACAGTGTGTATGCTACAACTGTGAAGTGGAAAGAAGGTCACGTGAATAAATGGTGTAGTCGCATTTCTTATGGTGGTTTGGTCGTGCATGGTTACTTTTATATGATGATTAACGGTGGGGCGAAGTTGTTTTTATAGAGTGAATGAGGAAGATGTGAAACTCACTGTATGGAAAAAGTAAGGTCAATGAAGTAGATGGTGGCGGCCATTCTTCTTCGTTGCACGATGGTTAGAATAAGGTTTGAAGAAAATAAAAATGAGGCGTTTACAAGGTGAGAAAGAGTGATAAAGAAGATGAACAATAAATTGAAAAGAAATAAGAAGGAAGCAAGAGTTTTTAGTTTATGTTCTTTAATGAGAGTTTTGATTTTCAACACATGATATGTCTCTTTTTCTCTTGTTTTCTCTAAGTACCTCCACTCTCTTTCTATTACAAAGCTCATAAAGTGATATTTTGAAATAAAAAAACAAAAACAACCCAAACACTCTCCTAAAGTCGGCGCCGCAGATTTGATTATTGACAGGTTCCCTCACCTCATACAATGTGTGAAATATATAATATATATATATATATATATATATATATATATATATATATATATATATATATATATATATATATATAATATATATATATATATATATTATATATATATATATAATATATAATATATATATATATATATATATATATATATATATATATATATATATATATATATATATATAATATATATATATATATATATATATATATATTATTATATATAACTATATATATATATATATATATATATATAGATTGATTATTGACAGGTTCCATCACCTCATACAATGTGTGAATATATATAATATATATATTATATATATCTATATATATATATATATATATATATATATATATATATATACACACACACACACACACACACACTAGGGTTTTCACAAATTCACTCAAAGACATCAATGCCCCTTTGATTTTTTAAATGATAAAAAAGGTTTGAAAATAAATAAACAACGAACAAAATTATTATTTTTTTCATATAAAAAAAATAAAACAAATTAAGTGTATTTTTTAAAAATAAAAGTAAATAAAACAAACAAAATTGTTTTATTTATTTCTACTTATATTTTCATGACACTTTGATTAAAAGGCAGACGCGAAAAATTAAACTGAATGCACTCAAATAATCAGCATGAAATATACTTCTTGGAAACATACAGTTTTTGATCAAATTTTGAAATAAGAAAATGGTCGGTTAAGAGGCTCACGCTTATCAAAGTGCGACTGAAAAATTAGTCAAAAAAATATAACGATCACATAAGGTTAAAACTACGTGAAACGTAGATCAATAAAATTGAGGTCTGCATGCTCGATTTTGAAATTTTTTGCTCGCTGATTTCACGTACATTTGAGAATTGACTCAAACGATTTGTTTGTAAATTCAAAAATTTATTATGGTCGACATTTTAGGTATTATACGAGATGAAATGCATGTTATGTTATGCAGATGATGCGATGTCATGATGAATCTATTGATTTAATGAATGGGGGGAAAATTTGGGGTATGATAGTATGCCAGACAAGTGTTAACATCTTAGTATATAAGAAAAATATTGGGAGCCCATAATCACTTTTTTGAGAGAAGAAGATATTTGCATACTCCCCCAAAATGTTGATGATTGTCATCATGATTCAGTATGACAACTAAGATGTGAAATAAGTGTGAATCGACCTTGGTAGCTCATCATACATCATGTTATAGAGCACCTTCCAAGGGCTCCATATAGATCCAAATAGTATTGGATATTTCCAAGGGTCTCTAGTCAGCTTGGCGGCCACGAACATGTGAAATAAAGGGCACAATCACCCTCGAAACAAAATTTGGCACATAGGCGAGTTCCATAACCATTGAGATGAAATATCTTTAGTAGACGACATGTCTCCCCACAATGTCATCTTAGGAAGGTCTTCTCTCAATACTTTAAGGGTGGTCTTACCCGCCTTCGACTTCAGCCTAAAATATCCAATACCTAATGGGAGCGTGTGTACAGTCATAGGGGATCAGGTGATCACCCAATAATGTTACCTAAGTATCCTGGAGGTAACAAGAAAACCCATCACCCTATATTCCATCCCTTGTCTTGAAATATATAACGTTGATACAACAAGCTAGGGCTCAAGGATTGGGGAAGAAAGTGAAAGGCTTACCTCAATCAAAGATTTGAAAGAGGTCTAGATTTGGCCGTTGCGCCACTAACTCACTAAGCTGGGCATCTCACTATCGTGATCCGAAGAAGAAAATTTGACCGCCTTACTAAAGAAGAACGTCAACATGTTCTCCCGGGCGCCCTCGGATATGCCCGACAGAGAAACTAGAGTGGTGTGTCATCTTCTTGCCATACACCCCATAGTTAAGCCAATGTCTAAAAGAAAACACAAGTTTAGGGAGGAGAAAAGAACACCCAATGACGAAGATGTTAAGAGGATAACAAGGCTCGACTTCATAACAGAGGTCAAATATCCTTAGTGGTTGGCTAACGTGGTCTTGGTAAGAAAGACATCAAACAAGTGATGTATGTGCATTGACTTCACTGACCTTAATGTTTCATGTCCCAAATATATGTATCCTCTCCCTAACATAGATCACATGATTGATGAGTCTTCTGGTTAAAAAATATTGAGTTTCATGGAGGCTTATTCGGCGTACACCCAGATTAAGTTGGATCCCATAGACGCACCCAAGACATGTCCAACCATGGTAATTACTACTATAATGTCATGTATTTTGGGCTTAAGAATGTAAGATTCACCTATCATACATTCATGGACGTAGTGTTATCAAAGCAGATAGGATGCAACTTGGAGATTTACATTGATGACATGATTGTAAAGACATTAGAAGGGAAGAGTCATGCAACAAACTTAGAAGATATCTTAGGTGGCTCAGGAATCACGACATGTGCGTGAATTCAACTAAGTGCTCATTTGGATACAAGTAGGCATATTATTGGATTTCATGCTAATGAAAAGAGGCATAGATGCAAAATCAAAAAAATGGCAAGTCATCATAGACATGAGGAGTTTCTAATGTCAAGGAGGTTCAACAATTAATTGTGCGTTTAACCATCCTCTCTTGTTTAATTTCCTGTGTAGGTAATAAGTTTTTCCACTTCTTCGCCACATTAAAGAAAAAGGAGAGGTTCAAATGGACTAGAAAATATGAGCGAGCGTTCTCAAAGTTGAAGGCCTTCCTAGTATCATTGCCCATCTTGTCATGCCCAATAGCATGCTCACATTTATATCTCTACTTGTATATTACTGACTAGGCTTTAAGCCCAATACTCATCCAAGAAACAAATATGGTGGAATGTATGTCTATTTCATGAGCAAGGTGTTTAGGTGGTAGTGAAGCTCGTTATTAGGAGATAAAAAGGTTCGCATTGAAGGGAGTGGTAACCGTAAGAAATATCAAACCTTATTTTCAAGGACATTAAATATTAGTAAAAACAAAATATCTTGTACGTCAGGTCCTCGAGAGGCCCGATTTTGCTAGAAGAATGGTATCTTGGGCCATACAGTTATGTGAATATGAAATCTAGTATATTCCTAGAGGAAGCATCAAGTCACATGTCCTAGTAGATTTGCTAGCAGAGTTCAACACACTAGTTGGCAAGGAGATTTCCCCCACCTGGATCCTTTCGATGGATGAAGCCTCTAACATTAAAAGGAGTTGTAATGAATAATGCTAGAAGTACCAGATGACCTATTGATCAAGCAGTCATTAAAATTTGAATTCAAGGTTAACCATAACTAGGACGGATACAAAGCCATCACCACTGATATCTCCCTCATCCTGGAAGTAGGCATGTCGAATCTAAAATCCAAGAGAAACTCTTAAATGTTGGCAAAGAAAGCCTTCGGCGACTACCAGGAGAAGGAATCACATCTCATCAAATATTTAAAGAAGGTGCATGACTTGTCAGAGCGCTTCAAAATGTTTGAAATAATACATGTTCCTAGAGAACAGAACTGTAGGGTATATGTGCTATTAAAATTGGTTAGCTCGAAGAAAGCAGGTTTCAATTGCATTGTAATATAAGGAATGCTTGCCATATCTAGCATAGAGGATGGAGAGCCAAACTCTATTGATATCCTCCACTATGTAATAACACCTTGACCATTTTATCAGTAGGATATTGACATTCTGGGACCCTTTCCTATAGCTCCTGTTCAACTAAAGTTCCTGATCGTAGGAGTAGACTTCTCCATAAAATGGATAGATGCAAAAGTTGTGTCCAAGATTTGGGGAAAAAAAGTTTGTCACTTTTATTGGTAGAGGATTATGTGCAGGTTTTGTTTACCATGAGATATTGTCTCAAGCAATGGAACTCAATTCTCCACTACCACTTGGATTGATTTCTTCAAGGACATGGGAGTACAAACAAAGTTCATCAGTCATTCACCCACAGATGAACGAATAGGCACAATCTGCTAATAAAATGATATTTAAGGGGATTAAGAAAATTTTGATGATGCCAAAGGATAATGGGTCGAGCAACTGCACAAAGTAATATGGTTGTATCACACTACCCCTCACTCCACCATCGGGGAGATCCCTTTACACTAGTATATAAGGGGATATCATGCTTCCAGTCGAAATCGGCACGCCGTCATGGAGACACTCCCACTTCAACGAGGAAGAGAACAAAGTGGAGTTAAGATGTGTCGTTGACCTAATTAACGAAAAAATATACGTCTCCCATATTCAAGAATGATGGGTAGTTCGAAAAGAGATGCATGAAGGCGATTTAGCGCTACGAGAAGTCGTAATTCTTGCCCAACATGGAAAGATATAACCTAATTGGAAAGGATTATATTTTATATATCAAAAGATTTATAATGGATCCTATACGCTCAAAGAATTGGACGGACGAGTCATTCCCAGAACATGGAAGACAATCAATCTAAGATATTATTATAGTTGATTTGTAGGTAGTCAAATAGCCTGTTTACAGACCTTTTGTAAAAGACTATGGCATTTGCAACAAGTTATTATGGTTTGGCAATCTAATTAAATTGTTGGACTTCCACAGAAAGATCCTTGCCGCTCTACAGAATAATTAAATTGATGGACTTCCACACAAAGATCCATGTCGCCCTATGATGTAATGAAAATTTTGGACTTCCAAAGGAAGATCCTTTCCTCCCTATGGGGTAATCAAAACTAGGGGTGTGCAAAAATATGGTTAACCAAACTATATTACTAAACTTAATTGCATTGCACCATAAAATAACTGAATCACTTGAAGGGTTAATGAACTGAACCATTTTAGTGAAACAATTCTAATTTAGTTTAAAATCGTTTCATAACCTGTTTTCTTTTATAAACTGCTTTAATTATATAAATACATTTTTTTATAAGAAGAAGAAGAATTATTAAGAGTGGAAACAAAAAAGTGGAAATTAAAAAATATTTGTAATTATGAAAAATAAAAAAGATTTTATTGAAAATTAAAAATAAAATTATAAAAGGAAAAAGTATAGTTTTTTTAGGAAAAAAAAATTGAAAAAAAATATTTTGTATTCCAAAAATTAAAAAAATATTTTGTTTACTAAAATAAAATTTTGTTTATTCATTAAAAAAATATAATTTAATTTGAAATAAAAATAAAAAATATTTTAGAAAAACTAAAAATTATTGTTTTTTTAAATAAAAAAATTCTTGAAAATTAATGTTTTTGTAAAAAAAAAATTTGATAGTAAAATTATTTTCCCCAAATTTTAAAATTTATTATTCTGAAACTTTTTATATTGAAAAAAAATATGATTTTTTATTCTAAAATTTTTAGTTTTCCGAAAAAAAATTATTCTGAATTTTTTTCCCAAAAAATTTAAATTAAAATAGTTTGTATTTAAAAAAAAAATCCAGAAATTTATTCCGATTTTTATTCTTTTTTTTAGGAAAAAAATTCAATTTTTTTCTATAAATAAAAGATTTTTTTTAAAATAAGTAGTTTCAAATATTATAAAAAAAGACTTTCAAATTAATTTTTTTATGAAATTAAAAAAATTGATTTTAAACGAGTTCAAATTATAAAATTGGTTTATAATTGCAATTTGATTATAAACAAGTTTATAAACACAAACTGGTTATAAACTAGTTTTAAACTGAATTGAAACCATTTAGCAGTTAACTACATTTTTATTGAAATGGTTATTATAAACTGAACTGAACTATAAATTTGATTTGTTCAATGCAGTTCATGAATCATGAACACCCCTAATCAAAACTTTGGTCTTCCATGGATAGATTCTTTCTAACCTATGGGGTAATTAAATTTCTAGATTTCCATAGAAAAATCCTATCCATCTATGAGCAACTGCATTATGAGGATCTTTTCAAACCTCAAGAAATACTCAACCATATCTTATTGGGAAGTCTCAATAAAGTCATGCATGAGGAACTTAACTAAGTATCATCAAGAAGACTCAACTAAGTCTTGCTTGAGGAAATCAACTAAGTCTCCTCGAAAAGACTCAACTAAGTCTCGCCAAAAAGAATCAACTAAGTCTCGTCAAGAAGACTCAACTAAGTCTCTCCAAAGGGACTTAAATAAGAATCACCTTAGGGACTCAAATAAGTCTCTTCAGGAAGAAAAAACTAAGTCTCATCAGGAAGATTTAACTATGTTTCGTCAGGAAGACTCAACCAAGTCTCACCTGAGGGACTCGACTAAGTCTCGTCAGGAAGACTTAACTAAGTCGTATCAATAAGACTCAACTAAGACTCATTCAAAATACTTAACTGATTAACACCTAAAGGATTCAGGTGGCCCTTGTCCAGAAGGATCGTGCGAAATTCGGGAACTGAAGGCAGGAATAAAGCTTCAAATAGGCTCTTGAGGAAATCACGGAGATAAGTCAGGGGTTAAAACACTTCGACCTCTTTCCTCGTGCTTAAGGGATTGTATAGTGGTATAATTGAGAGAGAGCTTGGGGAGGAGAGGATGGTATACACTTATCCCATTGGCCATTGAGGGAAAGAAAGGGATGGAGATGAAAGGGATGGGGGTAAGAAGACAACAACCAATCCCAATTGATCAAGGGATAACTCATCCTTGATCAAATTCATTCATCTCTCTAGGTAATGATCCTTAAGGATTCTCAAACCACAAGATCGAATGAATTTAATCAAAGTTGAATCAATTCAACCTTAATCAACACTAAATAGAAGAGGAATGAATATAACAAGTCAAGAAGTCAATAATATTTTTTTGGTAATTTTTGAATTAAAAGAAAATACAAATAAAAAATAAACAAACAAAGTTGAACCTCAAATTCAATTCAAAACAACTTCAATAAGTCCAATTAAATTTTCATAGGTTCAACATAGTCAAACAAACTTTGACTAATTTTCACACAATTTTTAAAAGCCAGGAAGTAAGTAAAATCAATTAAAAACAACCAAAAATAGCATACTATGAATTAAAATCTCAAATAATCTCAAAACAAACAAGAAATTGTTGAGACTATTTTTCATTGACTTATCATGATCCATAGGTGCTATAAAATATTTTTGTACTTTTCTAAAGTCAGAAAGTATTTTAAAATGAATTAAAATCATTAAAAACCAAATAATTCATGAAAAATATCAAATGAAGTCACAAAAATAATTAAAAATCATAATATGAAACTAGATTTTTCAAGAAAAATTTTAGAGTTGGTCTCATATTTTTCTGACCTCATATGAATTTTTTATGAATTATTGAAAATGAAATGAATTAAAAGAAAATGAAATAAAACGAAAAATGTTGAGCCACCGGATCCATTTCATTAATTGGCGTGGCAAGGGTACACGACTTGGATCTAATGATGCACGGTGGACTCAAGTCAACAGTGAAACATAATGAACTAAAACAAGTAATTGAAATAAACGCCCAAGATTAGATCGTGAGGGAGAGATCCAAGGGTTATGGTTAACACATGTGGTGGTGGTGGGTGAAACCACCATCTTCTCCGATCAACTAATAGATTCCGGCCAGAAGTTGCAGGAAAATGGATCTTATCAAAAATGAAAAACAAGGGCATGGAAATGAAGCTCGTGTGATGTAGATCATCACTGTACCATTAGATTCCTCTCACTCTTTCTATATTGAGAGAAAGATGAAGGATAAAATCATGGTATCCACACGGATTGCTCTTGAAATGGAAAATTGAATGCACCAAAAGCTTGCCTCAAGTATGAGGACTTCAGAGAACCACAAAAATACAAGAATACTACATTGAATTGTGAGTTTCAGATCCAAACAGTTTGAGTTTATACCTTCAAAATGGTGAGCTTCTTCTGGCCACGAATCCTCAAGCTTTTTGCTCCATTTTGATCTCTGAATGTAAGGAAGATGATTGGCTAAGGAATCTAGCTTTGAAACTCAACTAATGTTGCTGAATTTCAAGCTCGAAAATATTGAAAAAATGGTGAATGATTCCTTTGGTGAGGGTGTGGTTTCAGTTCAGAAGCATATGGGATCTCCAAAAGGTTGTCAAACGAAGGAGAGGAAGCCCTTATTTATAGGTGAATGCTTCTGAATTCACACTTTGCTCATGTGCATGGGAATTGTAATTTTGAATGCATGGGCCTTTGTGGACGTGTGAGAGGCCCATGAATGGCTGAAGGAGCTTGCTGAGATCATATGGAAAGCATGTGGTCGTGCACATGGGGTGGAAAATGCTTGCACTTCAAGCTTTAACATAAAATATCAAGAATGCACATAAATGAAAAGAAATTTGAATCTCCCAAATGGTAGATCCAAAAGACTATTGTGAGTAATGGTTGGAAAGCTTTTGAAATAAGGAACAAACGTCATGTTGGGAAAAAAACCATTTAACATGTGAAAATTGATCAAAACTGGCTTGGAAATTTCAAGTGTAAAACATGTTCAAATCATTTTGAAAAAATCAACTAAACGTAAGCTTGATTAAACCCCTATGTCCTCATTATACAAGCTTCAAATGAACAAATATCCAACTACAACGTTGTAGATATTTTCAAGACAATAAATGTAGACTCAAAGTTTGCATCATTTTGATTTTACATGACAAAGTTATGGGTATTTAAAGTTGGGTACTTTTTCAAATTCAATGAATTATGCCAAAGGTGACCTATAATGTTTTGCAATGGAAAGTGCATTTCCTTTAGGATAAAGAAATTTTGTCCAACATAAAATTTGAATTATACATATCAATATTTCCAATGCATTTATTCCCACCTCAGAATCATAAAAATTGAGAAAATTGTGCCCTTGGCAAGTTGACCCAAAATTAGGGTTTTAGTCAAAATGACCTATAATGTTTTGAAAATAATGATGACCTTCCAAGATTCAAATGGATTTTTTATGAACATGAAATTTGTTCGTATAGTTCTTAGGAAATTTTTTTATTTTGGGGTCATCTTCATTTGACAAATACATCAAAGATTATAGCTCATGGAACCTCAGCTTAGTCAGATGACTTGACTGGCCAACTTTCCAAAGTCAAACTTCCAATCTTGATGAATAAATGATTTAGGGGCCTCAAATAGGCTAATATATGAAGAAAATGATAAATGAAAGAACTTCCCTTGATTAAATTTGATCATAGGTTGAGATTGCTTCATGGGCAAGGCACAGTCAAAGCATAGTGAAAGTAGGGTTTCCTTGGGAAACAATCTTCAAGCCTTTTGGGTTATCTTGATCAAATTAGAAAATTGAGATACTTGGGAGACATATATAACAATTAGGAACTTTTTGGACCATTTCCATGCTTTTTCTCATCTTCACCTAGCTATTGCATTCGGCTTGGGAGCCTCCTAGGAGCATTGTGGAGCACATGATCACTTGAGCTTCAAAACAAAAAGAGTTAGTGACTTATTTTTGTGATTTTGTTTAGTAGTCAAATATGAAAAAGCAATAACATACAATACAAGCATGCTTGGTGGTCTCAAACCACTCAAACAAGTCCCAACCCTAGGGTTAAGGAGCCAAACATGCTATGATACTTGAGGCAATGCACTTGTGCAATAACATGATGCCATGAGGGATCTTAGGGTCAAAATTAGGGTCTTACAATGATCATGTATCATATTAAATACTTTATATCAATGATAGGTTATCCATTGAAGCACCGTATTTTGAGTCCTTTGACTTATGGATAGATAATCTCTAGGTAGTTACCTTGTTAAATTTGATTACTAACCATTAACTATTCATCACTAACCACTGATATTGTTTATGTAATATCCCATATTCCCTTAAATGCTCAATTAGTTGTCAGTTGAGTCCAATTGAATTCCTATGTACTATATATTTTGTTAGTTGTAACAGTTGGAGCTTCTATGTGCTCTAAATGTTGTCAATTGGGACCAATAGAGTAACCGGTGAACTCTGAAGGGATTAATTATTAATAAGAGAGACAGACCAATATTAATAAGTACAAGAGAGGACATTTTGGTAACATTAACAATTGGTCAATTGGTGCTGGAAGATAAAATATCAATTGAGATATTTTATTACTACTTGATATTATATATATATTATACATATATTGTGTGGTGGGGGTTAAAAAAGAAGAAGAAAAGGATAAGAAGAGTAGGTAGAAGGGAGAGAGAGTATCAGAAAGAGAAAAGGAAGAAAACGAGAAAGAAAGAGGAGAAGAGAAGGAGAAAGAAAGAAAAAAAAAGAGAAGGAAGGAAGAAGAAGACTCATGGGAAAAGAAGGAAGCCATGGAAGCTTCCAGTGTTAACCGATTAACGCATAGCAAAATTCACTTTCTGGGTTAACCGGATAACACATAATTTAATTTAATTTTCTATGCAGAATTAGTCACCAATGGGGTTCGAACCCAGGACCTCCTTGAAACTGTACATGCCTTACAACTAGGCTAGAGAGGTTGTTGTTGAATGCTTATGCAATGAATAAATATTAATATAAATCTTGATTAAGATAGATTAATGAATTAATTGAGTGGTATGTCTCCATTTTGGATACAGACGGATGCGTTAGAAAGATAACGTAAAGGGCTATTATTATTGTTCCATATTATAAAATATTATGTGATTTATAATGAATTTTATTATGATGAAAATTAAATATTGTTATTATGTGGAAGGTGAAATAACATGATTAAAAACCTTACAAAGATGAGTGAGGAAACCTAGGAGAATAACTTGATTAATAACTTAGAAAGCTAATCTAGGTTATGGAACATGTGAGATACATGTATGAGAACACGGTATTCATTCGTACGACGCTTATGTGAGGTCGTGGACGAATTGTTGCCATGATTGAGAATGAGACGCATTGTATGGAACATGCCATGTTATTATTTGTGTAATGTGGTGAATGAAGTCACATGTGATTAATGAATTTTGTTATGGTTCATGGAACCAATGATTTGTGGAACCGAATTTTGTTATGGTTCGTGGAACCGATGATTATGGAACCGATCATGTATTCAGAATGTGTGTTTTTCTGTGATGGTACACATCTCTATTGGTATGCTTAGATGAGTAAGCATTGGGATGTGGGACCAATGATTCGAGCCTCAATTGGATTTGAGCCCCAACCATGGTGGACATGGGGGAAAGGTGGACACCTAAGTGGGTTAGAGTCCCATATGGTGAAAGATACTCTAAGTGGGTTAGAGTCCCATATGGTGAAAGATACTCTAAGTGGGTTAGAGTCCCATACGAGTGATGGTTCTTAAAAGTGGGTTAGAGTCCCATAGGGGAACCTGATATCCACCGCGAAAGTCGAATCATACGAGCATGCATGAACCGGGCCTGGCTTAGACGTAAGTCCGTCCGGGAATTGATGCGTCGTGATCTGAATAATGATCGTGGTTGAGTTATGAGAACTCAGATGCATGTTGCCATACAACTTTCATGTTCAAAAAAAGTTCATTTGAAGCTTTCTTGATGATGTAATCTTGAGTTGAAAACCTTTCCATTTTTGGCAAGTTCAAATTACAGGTCACCTGCTATTTTCGGAAAGCTTTGACCTGACCTCAAATTCTTCAATGTTGATGTTTGAAATGTCAAATGAGACTTGTTTGAACATGAAAGTTGTAGATCTTTCTCTCCCATTTCCAAAAAGTCCAAGATCATCAATTTCTCATGTGTGGTTAAGGAGATATGATCAAATCTTGACAAAGTGTACATGGAGCTTCAAATGAGCATAACTTCTCAACCAAAACTCCAAATTGGATGGCTCTTTTTGCATTGCTCTTATTTTGATCTCTAGTTTCCAAATCTTGCATTACATGACATGCATTATCATCACATGAATATTTGGAAATTCACTTGATTTTTGGAGGGAAAATATGGAATTTAAAATTTGTGCATTATTTGAACATTGTGCCATTGCCTTTAGCTCCAAAACAGATTTTTGAGTGCAAATGAATCACAATTCGTGTACTGTTCACATGCATTTTCATGCATAAGGGTGAAAGTCCCAATTTGCATTTACACCTCATATTTGTTAATTCCATTTGCATTGGCTTAAACTTGATTAAGGCATGATTAGTAGAATATATATAAGCCTAATCTCTAACTGTTTTTCAAAGACAACAATCACAATTTCAGATCTAGATCTAGAACTCCAAATTTTTCTCTCACTTTTTCCTTGAAATTTCTTCACATTCAATCCATTCTTCTTGCTTAATTCTTGTTGCTAAGGTGTTCTTGAGCAGGTTTACACGTGGAGTTGAAGGAAACAGTACAAGATTGAAGCATATTGAAGCTTGAAAGCATCCATGGCAAATTCAAATTCTGGTGGATTCGTGTGGAGTTGAACCTCCTTCTCTCATCCAATCAACTTCACAAGCATCATAGAGGAGTTTTTGAGCATTGCAAGGCTTGGACAACACAAAATCCAGTTCTGCTCTCCAAAGAGGTTCCAATTCGATCTCTCTAATTCTTAAAATTCTTGTGTTATAGTTGTAGATCTTGTGATGCTGGTTACTCTGAGCTTTAAACCATGAAATTCCATGCAAATTTGAGTTAGTTATGGTAGGTTAAAGATCCATGCATGAAACTTGATTTGCTCGATTTGATCTTAATACGAGGAGTTGTGCTTAGTTGTTAGTTGATTTGTGGGAGAAATCTTGAATGAATCAAAACCCTATGAGAGGATTTGATATGGAATATAGTAACCAGAACCGGATGTTGTCAAACTAATTTGGTTTAGCTGCATCGAACACATGATAAATTTGGATGTTTTATGTTTTATGGTTATAACAATGTAACTCCTAGATACCTGTCTTCTGATGAGTGTTGGTCTTATTCTGAACCTTTGTGAGTCATCAAGGAAGTTGTTCTACTAATGGAAGTCGGTAAGGTTCTTGTACCATTTTGGACAATAGGCACTCTGGAGGGTAAGTGTGTTTCTTTGTGGATTGTTAGCTAAGAATTAGTGCCTAGAAAGAAACTGTACATGCCTTACCACTAGGCTAGAGAGGTTATTGTTGAATGCTTATGCAATGAATAAATATTAATCTAAATCTTGATTAAGATAGATTAATGAATTAATTGAGTGGTATGTCTCCGTTTTGGATACGGACGGATGCGTTAGAAAGATAACGTAAAGGGCTATTATTATTGTTCCATGTTATAAAATATTATGTGATTTATAAATGCCATGAATTTTATTATGATGAAAATAAATATTGTTATTATGTGGAAGGTGAAATAACTTGATTAAAAACCTTACAAAGATGAGTGAGGAAACCTAGGAGAATAACTTGATTAACAACTTAGAAAGATAATCTAGGTTATGGAACATGTGAGATACATGTATGAGAATACGGTATTCATTCGTACGACGCTTATGTGAGGTCGTGGACGAATTGTTGCCATGATTGAGAATGAGACGCATTGTATGGAACATGTCATGTTATTATTTGTGTAATGTGGTGAATGAAGTCACCTGTGATTAATGAATTTTGTTATGGTTCATGGAACCAATGATTTGTGGAACCGAATTTTGTTATGGTTCGTGGAACCGATGATTATGGAACCGATCATGTATTCAGAATGTGTGTTTTTCTGTGATGGTACACATCTCTATTGGTATGCTTAGATGAGTAAGCATTGGGATGTGGGACCAATGATTCGAGCCTCAATTGGGTTTGAGCCCCAACCATGGTGGACATGGGGAAAGGTGGACACCTAAGTGGGTTAGAGTCCCATACGGTGAAAGATACTCTAAGTGGGTTAGAGTCCCATACGAGTGATGGTTCTTAAAAGTGGGTTAGAGTCCCATAGGGGAACCTGATATCCACCGTGAAAGTCGAATCATACGAGCATGCATGAACCGGGCCTGGCTTAGACGTAAGTCCGTCCGGGAATTGATGCGTCTTGATCTGAATAATGATCGTGGTTGAGTTATGAGAACTCAGATGCATGTTGCCATACAATTGCGAGATAGTTTACCCATCGCTCAAGTCTTCGTTCCCTTGTTGACTTGAGTTGGATACGAGTTGAATATTGATTAGAAAACCCTGTAGAGCCGAGTGGACCCATAGGATAGGAGAACTCACTGAGATTATTATCTCATCCCATTATTGTTGTTATTTTTCAGGTATTCTTTACAGGTTGAATCTAAGAGCAATTGTTATGGATGTTTCAAGGAATGCTGTTTATTATGATCTTCCGCTGTGGAGTGGTGTGCAATGAAGATATTGCACATAGTTCTTAGATTTTATTGTTTAGGCATTATTGTATAACATGTTCCATTGATGTTTTTAGTTTGGACATGATATATATATATATATATATATATATATATATATATATATATATATATATTATATATATATATATATATATATATATATATATTATATATATATATATATATATATATTGATGCCATTAGGCACTTATGTTGTGACAATACCAAAATTTAACACTTGTATGATATTATTCTAGATATATATTATACGGGTTGTTACAGTTTATCTTGTAATTTATTTTCTTGTCAACTTATTGTATTAGAATTTATTTTCAAGCACCCATCATCATACTTATCATCATTGTATATATATTCTCATGCATCCTTTATCATTTGTCATTTATTTATTCTCATTGTATAATCATCAAAAATAACAAAATTATGATAAAATCAAAAGACAAAAAGATGCATTCATTTGCGACCATTGTTGGACTTAGAGGATTTCATTAGGACCCTTGCATGTGGACATTTCCCTAATTCTTGACCCAATGCATTAACTTGGATTTTCATCTGTAACTTGCAATCTTTTATTGCAAGAATGTATTCATGGTACTACCCTAGGGAGACATGCTTTTAAGACCATTATCCATTTATTATCATAGGTCGCTTTACATACATAATGCTTTATCTTGGGATACCTTACAATGAGATCATTATTTCTTGATTTTTTTATCTTGTAAATGTCCATTGTATATCACCATTTCAAAATCAAAAGCAATAAACCCTTGATCCAACATCAAGCAACATTTTATTAATCAAACACAAAAAACCATGAAAATATAATTAGAATTGTGCGCCACGAGCCTTAAGTGGTGAGGAATGAGTAAGTATGGAGCTTTCCTACTCTTACTTTGAGTATTTTAGACATAATACGCTTGGCTTGATAGTCTAAAATATTCACCTCCGCCCACAGTCTTTAGTGCAATTCTAATAAAAAACATCTCTTTCTAAAAACCCTAAAAACAACATCAACTCATCAAATTTCTTTTTACGTCTTAGGGAATCACACCGAAAACTCTTTTTAAAAGTAAAATTAACCAACACACAAACATTTTCTACTCTGAACTACGGAGCTCTGATTCCTCAACCTCCGATGATGAAACATAGGCATAAGGGCCCCAATCCTTGGCGAGCGCAATACTAAAAACTCGATCTAATTTCTTTCCCCATTTTTCCTAATAATAAGATAAAACTAAAAGATAAATACCCACATACGCTGACAACTTAAATGCTTCCCATGGAGTACCATGGACGTGAGGGGTTCTAATACTCTCCCCTTGCGTAATCGACTTCTGAACCTATATTTAGTTCCGAGACCAATCCTTTCCTTATTCTTTTTCCTTTTTAAGAAGGGTTTTATCGACTATTTTCCATTCCCTCTCAAGGAAAAAAATAAAATTCGGTGGCGACTCTATGTCATTCGAGTCAGCTTTTTTTGCGGCAACGACAGTGTGTATGCTACAACTGTGAAGTGGAAAGGAGGTCACGTGAATAAATGGTGTAGTCGCATTTCTTATGGTGGTTTGGTCGTGCATGGTTACTTTTATATGATGATTAACGGTGGGGCGAAGTTGTTTTTATAGAGTGAATGAGGAAGATGTGAAACTCACTGTATGGAAAAAGTAAGGTCAATGAAGTAGATGGTGGCGGCCATTCTTCTTCGTTGCACGATGGTTAGAATAAGGTTTGAAGAAAATAAAAATGAGGCGTTTACAAGGTGAGAAAGAGTGATAAAGAAGATGAACAATAAATTGAAAAGAAATAAAAAGGAAGCAAGAGTTTTTAGTTTATGTTCTTTAATGAGAGTTTTGATTTTCAACACATGATATGTCTCTTTTTCTCTTGTTTTCTCTAAGTACCTCCACTCTCTTTCTATTACAAAGCTCATAAAGTGATATTTTGAAATAAAAAAACAAAAATAACCCAAACACTCTCCTAAAGTCGGCGCCGCAGATTTGATTATTGACAGGTTCCCTCACCTCATACAATGTGTGAATATATATATATATATATAATATATATATATATATATATATATATATATATATATATATATTTGATTATTGACAGGTTCCCTCACCTCATACAATGTGTGAATATATATATATATATATATATAATATATATATATATATATATATATAATAATATATATATTATATACACACACACACCACAACACACAACAACACTAGGGTTTTCACAAATTCACTCAAAGACATCAATGCCCCTTTGATTTTTTAAATGATAAAAAAGGTTTGAAAATAAATAAACAACGAACAAAATTATTATTTTTTTCATATAAAAAAAATAAAACAAATTAAGTGTATTTTTTAAAAATAAAAGTAAATAAAACAAACAAAATTGTTTTATTTATTTCTACTTACATTTTCATGACACTTTGATTAAAAGGCAGACGCGAAAAATTAAACTGAATGCACTCAAATAATCAGCATGAAATATACTTCTTGGAAACATACAGTTTTTGATCAAATTTTGAAATAAGAAAATGGTCGGTTAAGAGGCTCACGCTTATCAAAGTGCGACTGAAAAATTAGTCAAAAAAATATAACGATCACATAAGTTTAAAACTACGTGAAACGTAGATCAATAAAATTGAGGTCTGCATGCTCGATTTTGAAATTTTTTGCTCGCTGATTTCACGTACATTTGAGAATTGACTCAAACGATTTGTTTGTAAATTCAAAAATTTATTATGATCGACATTTTAGGTATTATACGAGATGAAATGCATGTTATGTTATGCAGATGATGCGATGTCATGATGAATCTACTGATTTAATGAATGAGGGGAAAATTTGGGGTATGATAGTATGCCAGACAAGTGTTAACATCTTAGTATATAAGAAAGATATTGGGAGCCCATAATCACTTTTTTGAGAGAAGAAGATATTTGCATACTCCCCCAAAATGTTGATGATTGTCATCATGATTCAGTATGACAACTAAGATGTGAAATAAGTGTGAATCGACCTTGGTAGCTCATCATACATCATGTTATAGAGCACCTTCCAAGGGCTCCATATAGATCCAAATAGTATTGGATATTTCCAAGGGTCTCTAGTCAGCTTGGCGGCCGAACATGTGAAATAAAGGGCACAATCACCCTCGAAACAAAATTTGGCACATAGGCGAGTTCCATAACCATTGAGATGAAATATCTTTAGTAGACGACATGTCTCCCCACAATGTCATCTTAGGAAGGTCTTCTCTCAATACTTTAAGGGTGGTCTTACCCGCCTTCGACTTCAGCCTAAAATATCCAATACCTAATGGGAGCGTGTGTACAGTCATAGGGGATCAGGTGATCACCCAATAATGTTACCTAAGTATCCTGGAGTTAACAAGAAAACCCATCACCCTATATTCCATCCCTTGTCTTGAAATATATAACGTTGATACAACAAGCTAGGGCTCAAGGATTGGGGAAGAAAGTGAAAGGCTTACCTCAATCAAAGATTTGAAAGAGGTCTAGATTTGGCCGTTGCGCCACTAACTCACTAAGCTGGGCATCTCACTATCGTGATCCGAAGAAGAAAATTTGACCGCCTTACTAAAGAAGAACGTCAACATGTTCTCCCGGGCGCCCTCGGATATGCCCGACAGAGAAACTAGAGTGGTGTGTCATCTTCTTGCCATACACCCCATAGTTAAGCCAATGTCTAAAAGAAAACACAAGTTTAGGGAGGAGAAAAGAACACCCAATGACGAAGATGTTAAGAGGATAACAAGGCTCGACTTCATAACAGAGGTCAAATATCCTTAGTGGTTGGCTAACGTGGTCTTGGTAAGAAAGACATCAAACAAGTGATGTATGTGCATTGACTTCACTGACCTTAATGTTTCATGTCCCAAATATATGTATCCTCTCCCTAACATAGATCACATGATTGATGAGTCTTCTGGTTAAAAAATATTGAGTTTCATGGAGGCTTATTCGGCGTACACCCAGATTAAGTTGGATCCCATAGACGCACCCAAGACATGTCCAACCATGGTAATTACTACTATAATGTCATGTATTTTGGGCTTAAGAATGTAAGATTCACCTATCATACGTTCATGGACGTAGTGTTATCAAAGCAGATAGGATGCAACTTGGAGATTTACATTGATGACATGATTGTGAAGACATTAGAAGGGAAGAGTCATGCAACAAACTTAGAAGATATCTTAGGTGGCTCAGGAATCACGACATGTGCGTGAATTCAACTAAGTGCTCATTTGGATACAAGTAGGCATATTATTGGATTTCATGCTAATGAAAAGAGGCATAGATGCAAAATCAAAAAAATGGCAAGTCATCATAGACATGAGGAGTTTCTAATGTCAAGGAGGTTCAACAATTAATTGTGCGTTTAACCATCCTCTCTTGTTTAATTTCCTGTGTAGGTAATAAGTTTTTCCACTTCTTCGCCACATTAAAGAAAAAGGAGAGGTTCAAATGGACTAGAAAATATGAGCGAGCGTTCTCAAAGTTGAAGGCCTTCCTAGTATCATTGCCCATCTTGTCATGCCCAATAGCATGCTCACATTTATATCTCTACTTGTATGTTACTGACTAGGCTTTAAGCCCAATACTCATCCAAGAAACAAATATGGTGGAATGTATGTCTATTTCATGAGCAAGGTGTTTAGGTGGTAGTGAAGCTCGTTATTAGGAGATAAAAAGGTTCGCATTGAAGGGAGTGGTAACCGTAAGAAATATCAAACCTTATTTTCAAGGACATTAAATATTAGTAAAAACAAAATATCTTGTACGTCAGGTCCTCGAGAGGCCCGATTTTGCTAGAAGAATGGTATCTTGGGCCATACAGTTGTGTGAATATGAAATCTAGTATATTCCTAGAGGAAGCATCAAGTCACATGTCCTAGTAGATTTGCTAGCAGAGTTCAACACACTAGTTGGCAAGGAGATTTCCCCCACCTGGATCCTTTCGATGGATGAAGCCTCTAACATTAAAAGGAGTTGTAATGAATAATGCTAGAAGTACCAGATGACCTATTGATCAAGCAGTCATTAAAATTTGAATTCAAGGTTAACCATAACTAGGACGGATACAAAGCCATCACCACTGATATCTCCCTCATCCTGGAAGTAGGCATGTCGAATCTAAAATCCAAGAGAAACTCTTAAATGTTGGCAAAGAAAGCCTTCGGCGACTACCAGGAGAAGGAATCACATCTCATCAAATATTTAAAGAAGGTGCATGACTTGTCAGAGCGCTTCAAAATGTTTGAAATAATACATGTTCCTAGAGAACAGAACTGTAGGGTATATGTGCTATTAAAATTGGTTAGCTCGAAGAAAGCAGGTTTCAATTGCATTGTAATATAAGGAATGCTTGCCATATCTAGCATAGAGGATGGAGAGCCAAACTCTATTGATATCCTCCACTATGTAATAACACCTTGACCATTTTATCAGTAGGATATTGACATTCTGGGACCCTTTCCTATAGCTCCTGTTCAACTAAAGTTCCTGATCGTAGGAGTAGACTTCTCCATAAAATGGATAGATGCAAAAGTTGTGTCCAAGATTTGGGGAAAAAAAGTTTGTCACTTTTATTGGTAGAGGATTATGTGCAGGTTTTGTTTACCATGAGATATTGTCTCAAGCAATGGAACTCAATTCTCCACTACCACTTGGATTGATTTCTTCAAGGACATGGGAGTACAAACAAAGTTCATCAGTCATTCACCCACAGATGAACGAATAGGCACAATCTGCTAATAAAATGATATTTAAGGGGATTAAGAAAATTTTGATGATGCCAAAGGATAATGGGTCGAGCAACTGCACAAAGTAATATGGTTGTATCACACTACCCCTCACTCCACCATCGGGGAGATCCCTTTACACTAGTATATAAGGGGATATCATGCTTCCAGTCGAAATCGACACGCCGTCATGGAGACACTCCCACTTCAACGAGGAAGAGAACAAAGTGGAGTTAAGATGTGTCGTTGACCTAATTAACGAAAAAATATACGTCTCCCATATTCAAGAATGATGGGTAGTTCGAAAAGAGATGCATGAAGGCGATTTAGCGCTACGAGAAGTCGTAATTCTTGCCCAACATGGAAAGATATAACCTAATTGGAAAGGATTATATTTTATATCAAAAGATTTATAATGGATCCTATACGCTCAAAGAATTGGACGGACGAGTCATTCCCAGAACATGGAAGACAATCAATCTAAGATATTATTATAGTTGATTTGTAGGTAGTCAAATAGCCTGTTTACAGACCTTTTGTAAAAGACTATGGCATTTGCAACAAGTTATTATGGTTTGGCAATCTAATTAAATTGTTGGACTTCCACAGAAAGATCCTTGCCGCTCTACAGAATAATTAAATTGATGGACTTCCACACAAAGATCCATGTCGCCCTATGAGGTAATGAAAATTTTGGACTTCCAAAGGAAGATCCTTTCCTCCCTATGGGGTAATCAAAACTAGGGGTGTGCAAAAATATGGTTAACCAAACTATATTACTAAACTTAATTGCATTGCACCATAAAATAACTGAATCACTTGAAGGGTTAATGAACTGAACCATTTTAGTGAAACAATTCTAATTTAGTTTAAAATCGGTTCATAACCTGTTTTCTTTTATAAACTGCTTTAATTATATAAATATATTTTTTTATAAGAAGAAGAAGAATTATTAAGAGTGGAAACAAAAAAGTGGAAATTAAAAAATATTTGTAATTATGAAAAATAAAAAAGATTTTATTGAAAATTAAAAATAAAATTATAAAAGAAAAAGTATAGTTTTTTTAGGAAAAAAAATTTGAAAAAAAATATTTTGTATTCCAAAAATTAAAAAAATATTTTGTTTACTAAAATAAAATTTTGTTTATTCATTAAAAAAATATAATTTAATTTGAAATAAAAATAAAAAATATTTTAGAAAAACTAAAAATTATTGTTTTTTTAAATAAAAAATTCTTGAAAATTAATGTTTTTGTAAAAAAAAAATTTGATAGTAAAATTATTTTCCCCAAATTTTAAAATTTATTATTCTGAAACTTTTTATATTGAAAAAAAATATGATTTTTTATTCTAAAATTTTTTAGTTTTCCGAAAAAAAATTATTCTGAATTTTTTTCCCAAAAAATTTAAATTAAAATAGTTTGTATTTTAAAAAAAAAATCCAGAAATTTATTCCGATTTTTATTCTTTTTTTTAGGAAAAAAATTCAATTTTTTTCTATAAATAAAAGATTTTTTTTAAAATAAGTAGTTTCAAATATTATAAAAAAAGACTTTCAAATTAATTTTTTTATGAAATTAAAAAAATTGATTTTAAACGAGTTCAAATTATAAAATTGGTTTATAATTGCAATTTGATTATAAACAAGTTTATAAACACAAACTGGTTATAAACTAGTTTTAAACTGAATTGAAACCATTTAGCAGTTAACTACATTTTTATTGAAATGGTTATTATAAACTGAACTGAACTATAAATTTGATTTGTTCAATGCAGTTCATGAATCATGAACACCCCTAATCAAAACTTTGGTCTTCCATGGATAGATTCTTTCTAACCTATGGGGTAATTAAATTTCTAGATTTCCATAGAAAAATCCTATCCATCTATGAGCAACTGCATTATGAGGATCTTTTCAAACCTCAAGAAATACTCAACCATATCTTATTGGGAAGTCTCAATAAAGTCATGCATGAGGAACTTAACTAAGTATCATCAAGAAGACTCAACTAAGTCTTGCTTGAGGAAATCAACTAAGTCTCCTCGAAAAGACTCAACTAAGTCTCGCCAAAAAGAATCAACTAAGTCTCGTCAAGAAGACTCAACTAAGTCTCTCCAAAGGGACTTAAATAAGAATCACCTTAGGGACTCAAATAAGTCTCTTCAGGAAGAAAAAACTAAGTCTCATCAGGAAGATTTAACTATGTTTCGTCAGGAAGACTCAACCAAGTCTCACCTGAGGGACTCGACTAAGTCTCGTCAGGAAGACTTAACTAAGTCGTATCAATAAGACTCAACTAAGACTCATTCAAAATACTTAACTGATTAACACCTAAAGGATTCAGGTGGCCCTTGTCCAGAAGGATCGTGCGAAATTCGGGAACTGAAGGCAGGAATAAAGCTTCAAATAGGCTCTTGAGGAAATCACGGAGATAAGTCAGGGGTTAAAACACTTCGACCTCTTTCCTCGTGCTTAAGGGATTGTATAGTGGTATAATTGAGAGAGACCTTGGGGAGGAGAGGATGGTATACACTTATCCCATTGTCCTTATCAAGTTGCCCTTATATTGATTTGAACGCCTCTGTTTTGGATACGACGCCCCTTTTTCAGATACGTAGCTCAAACTTGTAATGTCTCTGTCTATAACGCGTGATTGTGCGTAAAGTGTTTTTTGGGTCAACAAATGTTACATAGGAAGTCATGGGACTTAACTACACTTCCTAATTTTAAGGGATCTACCACCCATTCCTAGAGTTGTTGTTGCATTCTAGGAAGAATCGATTTTACGCCCCTTAGACTATAAGTACATCATTATCGTGATACTCAAGGACTAACATCAACAAATAGAAAATACACAGATAGATTATCTTCTCACATCATGTGAGTTACCTCTCAATTCCATAACAACATTTAAGCCTTTGATAACCCGTAAGCCTTTGACAATCCTTAATCACGATGGGTGACACAAATTTGTACTTTTAGCGTGTACACTAACTAAAATAAATAACTAGTTAACTAAGGGACTAAGTCAAAATAGAATATAAAACAAATAACAATTTAATAAAAAATAAACATAAAGTACGATAATGTTTTGAAAATTTTAAATCAGTATAAAAAATGAAATTGGCGATTATATATGTCTAGTTAAAACTCGATCATGTTACTAAGCACGAGTTAGTTATGTTTCCTACTAAAAGCTTTGGTTTTCTCCAACTTTTAGAATTCTTCAATTTTTTGTCATACTGACAATGCGGTTTTGTTATCCAACACTAACATGGAAAATCATCTAATGCTTTTTCCCGATTTTATACTTTTTTCCAATTAGTTCAGTCGTTAACACATAAAGGCACAAGAGAACACCGATATTTTAATGTGGAAAATCCTCAACATGAGAGTAAGAAACCACAGGTCATCCAGACCAAAAAAATATCTCCACTATAATAAAATAAGGGTACAAGAGAGTCTCAAAGTGATTCACAAACTAGTGCTAACAATAGCAAAATCACAAAGCAAATTAACTTACAAATAAGTAACAAAAATATGAAGAATACCCAAATTTGTAGCTTCAGTACGATGTAATTATATCTCATCTCAAATTTCCTTTTTAAGATCCCAACGGTCAAGAGATTTACACAGGTGTTGCATGTTGGTGTAAGCCCTAGAGGCCAATACTTTTGGTACTTGTATCGAATTATTTATTAATAATAAAAGGCTTTTTCTTTATTACGTTTGTTTAGTAAAGTCCCTGGAATAGATAGTCCGTTTAATGTATTAAGTGTGACTTAATCATGAGAACACATTAAACATAAGGACATCATTCTTAAAGTATCCGTAGTCGAGCTTTAGTGTGAAGTGGGATAACATTAAAGCATTAAGACTATTATGTTTGTAGACTGATGATCACATCTCATGGATCATGGATAAAGAGTTATCAAGTCTTAAACATAGGTATGAATATTAGGAGTAATATTTATACCGGATTGACCCGCTATGAGAATACTATATAGAAAGTTATGCAAGGTGTCATAAGTTATTCTCATGGTGATAATAGTGTATTCCACTCTTCGACCTGAAACCACTATGGATCCTAGATGTAGAGTCGAGTGCTTTATTGCTGATCCAACGTTGTCCGTAACTGGATAACCATAAAGACAGTTGATGGGTACTCCACAAAGCATGCTGAGGGACATGAGTGACCTAGATGGAATTTGCCCATCCTGCATAACAAGATAAATGTCTATGGGCCCAATATTGAACTGGACAAGGATGACACGGTCTATGCCTTGTGTTCAATATAGACATAAGGGCAAAAGGGTAATTATACACATAATTATTATCACAGATGGTTTTGTCAGATCACATGACATTTTCGTGTCTTGGGTAGCAGTGATGTGTTGCTAGATTCCGCTCACTGTTTATTATATTAAATGCGTGATTTAATATAATTGCCAACGTCACGAAAACCTACAGGGTCACACACAAAGGACGGATTGATGAGAGATAGAGTAACTAAGGAATACCGTAAGGTACGGTGCCCTTAAGTGAATTATAGAACATCGTAAGGTATGGTGTACTTGAGTAGAATACGAAATATGGTAAGGTACCATGGGCTTAAGTGATTTTGGGCATATTATAAGATATGGGCCAAAATACACTTAAGTGGGCTTTTAGCTTGAAGCCCACACAAGTGGTTCTATAAATAAAACCCTTGTGCAGAAGCAAAAATTTGCGGTTGCATTATTTTCGTTTTCTATCACTCTCTCTCTCTCTCACTCAAAGCCTTCATTCGTACCAGCTAGCACTGAGATTGAAGGAACCCGTTCGTGTGGACTGAGTAGAGACGTTGTCATCGTTCAATGTTCGTGATCGCTTCGTGGATCTGCATCAAAGGTTTTGATCGTCACAAGAGATCTGCACCAAAGGTTTCAGTCGTCACAAGAGGTAAATATTCTATCACTGATCATGACCATTCGTAAGGATCTCTAAAGGAGAAATTTTTAATTTCCGCTGCGCTTTGGGTCGCAATTCTCCTTCAGTGCAAACCTTCCCTCTAAAAATATGTTCGATCCAACGGTTAACGAATCCATAATCTCGGATTTTCCTAAGACTGGTTGCAAAAAAACGAGAATTAATTTATCTCATCTTTTCTCTCTTTTGAAGCTAAGTTTTCTACCATCTTCTCTCTCTCTCTCTCTCTCTCTCTCTCTCTCTCTCTCTCTCTCTCTCCCCCCCCCCTAAATTAACCCTCCCCATTTAAAATAAGTGAGACACAAATGGGCTAACATATTTGGATCTTTCTCCATATAGGAAGGAAGGTCAAACCCAACAAATCTTCCTCCTAACAACTATGTGGAGGAAATCTCCAAAACAATGATATTAAAACAAGCTTTAAATTTTCCTTTTCGTAATGCTTTCGTCATCATATCAGAACCATTATCATCCGTATGAACTTTAGCTAACTCCTACAACTTAGCATTTAAAATATTATGCATCTAATGATATCTCACATCAATGTGTTTGGATCAATTATGAAAATTCAGATTCTAACCAAGATGAATGGCGCCTTGACTATTAACAAATAACACATATTTATCTTGAACAAAACCCATCTCATGCAAAAATTTATTCAACCATAACAACTCTTTGCATGCTTCAGTAATGGTAATGAGCTCAGCGTCTATAGTAAATAATGCTACACATTTTTGGAATCTCGAATGGCAAACCATAACTCCCCCTAAAAATTTAATTATATAGTCCGAACTGGGCTTACTAGAATCAATGTCTCCAATAATATCTTAAGTAGAGTACCCCTCTAGAGTATGATTATCTCCTTTAAAGTAAAGCCTCATACAAGTAGTACCACGAAGATACCTTAAAACCCATTTTAGAACATTCCAATGCTCTCTACCTGGATTTGACAAAAATATGCTGATTATACCAATAACATGTGTTATGTTTGGTCTTGTACACACCATTGTATACATCCAACTATCCATATTAGACACTTAAGGAACACATTTCATATCAAGTGTGTCATCTTCACTTGAAGGACTTTGATTAGAACTCAACTTGAGAGAAGTGATTGTCTCCTTAGAACTTTCCATTTGGAATATTTGTAGTACTCTTTTAATATAATGTTTTTGTGACATTTAAAGTTTCTTCTAGTTTTTGTCACACATGATTCTAATACCAAGAATCTACTCAGTTTCTTCCATGTCTTTCATGGAAAATGACTTCCCCAACCGCTTCTATAACCTTTAAATGTTAGAAGTATTTTTCACTACAATAATTATATCATAAACATATAACAAAAGGATAATAAAGTCATTGTTAGAATTTTTTTAACAAATATGCAATGATCTGAACTAGTCTTCTTGTATCCTTGATCACATAACAAGCTTAAACTTGTTATATCATTGCCTTGGAGCATGCTTCAACCCATATAGACTCTTTCTCAATCTACACACATGATCTTATTTTCCTTTAATTTGAAAAACATCGAGTTGTTTCATGTAGATCTCTTCCTCCAAATTACCATTAAGATTTTCACATCCATTTGCTCGACCTCTAAATTAAGAGTAGCATCCAAACTCAAAATGGTTAGGATTGATGACATATTTAAAACAGGTGAGAAAATCTCATTAAATTCAACCCATTCCTTTGAAGGAAACCTTTCACCACTAATATGGTTTTATACCTTAGAGACTTTGAGTTTCTATCATGTTTAACTTTGTAAATCCACCTGCTTCCCAAAGCCTTTTTTCCTCCAAGAAACTTCACTAAATCATAAGTGTGATTTTCATGTAATGATTTCATCTAACCATGCATTGCATCTAACCACTTTTTTCATCACTTTTTATGGCGTCTTAAAAGCACTTAGGTTTACCCTAATTATTCAAGGTCACATGATAATCAAAATTATACCTTGTAGAAGATTTTATCTATCTGTTAGACCTCTTAAGTTGAACATAAGATAATCTTAAAGCTTCACTGAGATTTTTGTACTAGTAAAAAGGTACATGTGTGCATGTTACCCTTGCAAGGATGGGTGCACTCAAAGGCCTTAGTATGTGTATAAAAAATAGTGGTGGTTATGGCTTGCCCATGGCAGCGAGAAGCTTTGTATGGTGGTGTTTATGGTGGTTTATATGACCTGCTCATATGAGGCGAGAGGCTCGTATATGTGTTCGGTTCTTACGTGTAAGTGTATGAATTAGTATATGTCATCTCTTCCTTTAATCAAGAAGTATTTACAGAGGCTTTTTGAGCATAGGTTTTAGGAAACCCTTAAGGGCGACAACCGCTCCCTCACGGATATGGGAGATTGATGACCACCATTTATTTATGGAGTCCTGGTGGACTTCCTCTCATATGACTAAAGGGAGAAAACAATATTGTACACATCACAGTCCCAAGGGAGAGCCCTCTTGTTCTGTGTGGATGTCTCCCAGGCGACATCACTCTTAGGCGGGGATGCCAGAGCCACCCTTGTTTATGACTCTCCCAATTATAACACTACAATTGTCATCCTATGACATATCATTCTATTCTTCATCATCATTAGTTGGAATATCTACCTCATTTCTAAGTTATTGATCATTAACATAATCATGTGGCTCACCAATATGATTAGCACCATCAATAGTATCCAAATTATGAACAGGTAACCAAATTGGATTAATATTATAAAAATTGATATCTTTCTTGGGTGTAGTCCTCTCTGCCTTATCAATGTATTCAATAGTTTGGTCTTCCATGAACACCACATCCATGCTTCTGATATAATTCTTCCATATAAGATCATACAACCTATAACCAAACTCATCTTTCCCTTAGGCGATGAAGATACATTGTTTTGACTTTGCATCCAACTTCGATTTTTCATCCTTTGGAATATTCACAAAAGCCTTACAACTAGAGACTCTCAAATGATCATATTTGACATTCTTTCCATACTAAATTATGTATGGAACTTCACTGGTCAAAGCAACAATATGAGTGAGATTAAGAACATGCATTGTCGTGTAAAGTGCCTCATTGTAATAAATATTGGTCAACTTAGCCTCAGATCATACACCTCACTCTCTCAATTAGTGTTTGATTAATCCTCTATGCTAAACCACTCAATTAAGGAGTTTTATGTGGAGTCTTTTCATGTGCAATACCATGTTGTTTGCAATTAGCACCAATGGCTCCACAATATTAATCATAATTGTCAGAACAAAGACATTTCAACTTCTTGAGGGTCTGTATCTCAACCAATGCATGGAATTCTTTAAACTTTTCTAACATTTGGTATTTTATCTTCAACGCATAAACTCATAGTTTCCTAGAACAATCATTAATAAAGTTAACAAAATAAGCTGCACAACTAAAAGATTTTACCTTTAATGAACTACAAACATCATAATATACCACTCGAAGCAACTTTGACTTCTTTGAGGGAGGACGTCTTGTGAAGGATACTCTAGTCTGTTTAGCAGCCATATAATGAGAATAATTCTCCAAATCTGCATTCTTTAATCCTGGAAGAACATCATTTTTTGCCAAAACATTCAGCCCTTTTCACTAATATGACTAAGTCTTCAGTGCCAAAAAGATGCTTCTATGTCGATAGCATTCACACTGTCCCTAGAAACCAGAGCTTTAGTCCAATACAATTTAGAAGCTTCTCCCCTCTAGCCGCAACCAAGTTACATTCATTGAGTTTTCGCTTTTCAGAACCAAAGTGATTGTCATAACCACAATTATGAAGCATATGCACATAAACCAAATTAAAGCGAACATCTGGATCATGTTTGTCACCTCTAAGAAAAAGTTGCATTTACGTGTTGGTTTGCAAGCAAACAACACCAACACCAATTAACTTAGATACACCATAATTATCTATCTTTAACACTCCAAACTCACCATAAGTATAAGAAGTGAAGAACTCATTCCTTGGTGTAACATGCAATATAATACCACATTCAACTATACACATGCTCTCCTCTAATACGAGATTAACATACTCATGATCACATAGAATAACAAGATCATCACTAGTAGCAGTAGTAAGATGATCATCATCATGATCTTCTTGATCTCTTTGTTTATACTTACCCTTCTTATCTTTGTTATCTCTTTTCCACTAATAGCAATAGTTTTGTATGTGTCTTGTTTTGGGACAATAATGATACTTCATATTCCTGTATCACGGTTTGGACTTGCTTCTGATATCATCTCTACCACACTTCGGTTCTTTTTTTCTGACTTCTCCCTCTATTTTTAGTGATGAGTACCTCGGATTGAGATAGAGAATATTATATCTTCCTTCTCTATCCACATTAAGAATACTACCATTAGCCATTTCTAAAGAAACAACACCCCTCTAGGAGCAGAACTTATTATACAAACTCGAGACGTCTCCCAAGACTGGTAAAGATAAAAATAGAAATAATCCCAAAATTTCATCGTCAAATTTGATACTCATTTCTGACATCTGATCAAAGAGCCCTTGAAGTTCACTCAAGTGATATGAAATAGAAGTCTCCTCCTTATACTTCAAACTTATGAAGTTATTCAACAAGGATAATTTATTATTCCATGATTTAGAGACATACAAGAATTCTATCTTCTTCCACAAAATTTTTACAAGTATCCTCACACTACTACAAAATTTATATTTTACCTTGGTTGGAAAAAAGATTTTACCTCAATTTCAAATGTGAGGTGACGAATGACGTCATGAAAATTTATCACTTTACCATTCGGTTGGTGTTCCACCGAGGGGAAAAGTGTAGTGATGGGTTCGAACCCCAACAACTATAATTTCGTATTTTATAGAAAAATACACAAATTTACCTATTGGTTATACAAATAACCGAGGTGCAATATATATATATATATATATTATATATATATATATATATATATATATATATATATTAAATTTTCATTGAAATACAAATTTTAAGAATTTTATATTGTTTTTGTTTAAACCTACAAGTATAATTTTGAAGAAGAATCCTAAATCTTCTTCATCATCGTCCTTGTGAATGTTTATGAAGCTCAAATGCATGAATTTGTTCCATGTCTGTATATTATAATATATTATCAATGGTTTCTCATTCATTTGTTTCTAAAATTAAATTAACAAAGGTTAATAAAGGAAAATAATTTATCATGTATAAAGAAAAAAGATTGTGTATAGAACACAAGTCTTCAACCAATACTATTTTATGCTCTTGTAATCCATCAAAAAGACTATATCCACTTTTCTTTAAGATCCCTTTTTTTAATTCTAATATTTTCATTATCAATGTTTGATATTCATAATGTTTGTGATTCTGATATATAGTGTGGCGATAGTGTTTTGAATGACTGTCGTGACGGTTTCAAGAGGATCACTAATATTTCTTGTGGATCAATATGTTGGTGGTTTCTTGAGTGTTGATACTCAATAAATGGACGATAAAGATTTGTTTATAGACTGCAAAATAACTCAATAAACTCGCTTATTTTCCCTTCGATTGTGTCTAAAAACCGAGATAAAAGGTTTTTTTTCCTTTTTTAAATAAAAAATAAAATAAATACGTACTTTTCCTCTCAATTTCTAATATATATTGTTCCCTTTTTAAATTTTTTATCATTCTCCAATTTTTTTTTGTGTTTTAATAATCATACAAATGACTATAATCTAAACAACATTGCAGTATGATTAGGAATAAATTTATCAATGTCAACTGAAGAAAGTAATATGTTATAAAATGTTTTCTTTGATTGACAACATTGAGAAGTTATTCTAAAATATAATAATATTTTCTTTTACCATTCAACATTGGTAAGAGATGAAAACAACAATAACAACAACAATAAAAACAATATCACTATGTGAAATAGATTGTAAGATCAGAAAAATGATTTTTTGAAGGTTGGTTCTAGAAGATTAATAACACATAACCAAAGAATTTTTCTATCTTGCAATTCATCCCAAAGAATGATGTTTACGAGTATGAAGCGACTGAATATATGAGTTAGGTTTAGGATAAAACTTTGTGACAAAATCTTTTTGTAAATAAATTTGGGTATCATAACCCTCGATTATTTATTAAACCGATGGAATAAAATATTTAATAATTAAAATAACTTAAATAAAAAGAAAGACATCACTTTTAAAGAAAAATAAAAAAAAATGCAGTTGATAGGATTCGAAACATTGACCTAAATTATTTACCCCTCGGTTATATACTAAAACCGAGGGAATATATGGTATTTATTTACAGAAAAAATGTAGTGCTTCTAGAAATTTTACCTAAGTTTTTTTTGGTGAGGTGAAAGTGTTGTCATAAAATGTAATTCATGATAGTGTCATTAGCAATATGATTCTAAAAATGTTCTTCTATATATTGTTGAAAAAAACTACATATATGTAGATGTTCAAACTCCCATTCTTCATCAGACACAGAATCCGACTTTGCGGAACTAAACATCGATAAATGCAATTTCTTCACAAATAGTAAGTCTTTCTTCTTGTCCTTCCGCATATGGTATAATTAGAACCATTCAACAATATCATCTTCATATTTGTATTTGACTTCATTATTCAAACCAGTAAAATAGCCTTTAACCAAGAGCTTTGATGTCACTCTGATGTGAAATTAACACGCAATAACAAACCAATATACAATGAAAATAAAATTCTTAAAGTTTGTTAGAACCTATGAGGATCAACAACAAATATATTATAGCAAATCAAATAAATAAAAGCACAAGAATACACCGATATTTTAACATGGAAGACCTTCAATGTGAGAGTAAAAATCCATGATTCGTCTAAACCAAAAAAATAGCTCCACTATAATAAAATAAGGGTACGAGAGAGTCTCAAAATGATTCAAAAATTAGTGCTAACAAGAGTGAAATCACAAAGCAAACTAGCTTACAAATAAAAAAAAGAAGTTAAAAAATAACTAAATATGAAGCTTCAGTGCAATGCAATTATCTCTCAACTCAGACTTCGTTTTGAAGATCCCAACGGTCAAAAGATAGACACATGTATTGCAAATTTGTCCTTCAAAAATGAGTTTGATTCAATGGTTAAAATATCTGAAATCGTCATTTTACCCAAAGAAATAGGTCTACGTTAAATATTAGTTTCTCTCATCTTTCCTCTCTTTTGAAGTTGATTTTCTACCTTCTTTTCTCTCTCTTTAAACCCTAAATTGACTCTCACTTAAAATAAGTGAAACACATATAAGCTAATATATTTAGGCATTTCTCCATATATGAAGGGAACCCAAATCCAATACATTTTATTCTTGGGATTCGTTTATTCATGTTTCACATAAAATACACCTCAAATTTATATTTTCTCCTGATAATCAAATTGATAGTGAAGGTAATAAAAAAACATCTAAAAATAAATAAAAATTCTAAAATCAACCTACAAATTAAGACTACAAACACATTCAAATTCGAAAATTTATTTAAATAACCAATTTTATAAATTTTAATACCAAACTAACCAACATTTCTCCATAATTTTCAATCTAATCATGTTTCAAATAAAAATAATAGATTAAAGAGGAGGCATCAACTGAATTGTCGTCTCCTATATTATCTTTTTATTTTTTCCTACTGCCTGGGGATTTATCTGCAGATTTACTTGCAAATATTTATTTTATTTTTTATATACAGGTTAATTCACAAGTAACATCAAATCTATAGAAAAATTCACATATAATTTAATATATAATATATAATATATATATATATATATATATATATATATATAATATATATATATATATATATATATATATATTAATTAAATTGAGGTCTCGTCTCTAATCTATTTTATTTGTTTGAAATCTCTCTATATATTAAAAATTATGAAAAAATATTGGTTGGTTTAATATTAAAGTTTAAAAACTTAATTATCTCCATAAAATTTTCTTCAAATTCTATGTTTTTATTAAGCAAAAATGAGTAGATCCAATCTATTATCACTTCTAAGAGTAGCTACTAAGAGCTACATGAAAAAGAAAAGACAAAAAAACTTAAAGACCCAATATGGCACAAAGACGTAAATGTTGGGATTGGTGAATGAAATTCACACCCACAATCTGTGTAATTGGAGGAGTGGAGAGTGAATTTGTACAAGGGAGAGTTAAAGGAATATTGACGTTACAACCTCTAGCTATCTATCTAGCTATAGAGTAGTTTCCCAAACTACTCACAATGGAATTATTATTAGTTGTACCCTTTGTACCATATATTCATTAGTATATTGGAAATTTCTCTATTGTAACATTAAAGGATTGTTCAAAAATATTTATCAGACATAAAATTCAACATCAACGTTATATTACATACATATAACATTGATGTTGGATTTTACGTCTGATAAATAAATAAATAAATAACACGTCTATTCACGATAACGTGTCAAATGTGTTTGAAGTGACTACAAAATCATATGGTGCTGATTAACTTGAGAGTCTTTATCAAACTGTACGGATCGTAATTGAGCAAGTTTCAACTCACCAGTAGCCATAAAACAAGTGGTGCCACACAGTTTACAAGCACATGATCATGTTAATAAATGTCATACTTAATAATGACTTGTGATAGTGAAATCCGCACGACTATATATCAAAATATATCTATTTATTTTGTATGATTTTCTTCTACTATTATCTACATTTATTAAATGGATGGTCCTCATGTCCTTTTCTTGGTGAGTGAAGAAAATTATTCAGTTGTAGTTTTATAGAAAACAAGACCAACCATCTTGTTATGCAAATGAAATTGAAACTTACTTAGATAGGAAAGTATCAAAGGGTGTTGATAACTAACTGAATAAATTATTCCTCTGTCAAGAAAATGATGGCCAACCTTTAGAATCTTTAATTGGGTAAAGTGTTGGTTGCATAAGCTTTTATTGATATTTTGAGTATTCTCAAAGATAGTATGGTGAGAGAAGATCATGTAGACGAGATTCTCTCTCCAATGTTTGTAGCTAAAGTAACTAGTGTAACAAGTGTCAATCTAATATTAAGTTAATGTTTTTCGAATGGAATCGAAAAGAATATCGTTGCACGTATGATATAGGTTGAATATGACTTATAGTCACGTAAAACAGGCACGTGTGATATGAATATGAATAGTAGTAATATATATCATTTGTAATAGAGAAATTTTATTTCAGTTTAAATAATCACATGGAACTATAGTTGTTCTATAGTCGTAGACGTAGATACACTTAGCAGATGAGTAAACAAATATTATGTTTGTTGCTTGCTATTTAAGTTTTTGTTTACTCTTGCTACTTGTTGCTCTTCTAAGAATAAGAAAAGTAATACTATTTATTATGTGTTTGGAAATATCCATTTTCACGTAAAAAAAATCAGATCCACACAAAAGCTAAACTAGATCACTGAATTGTCAAACATACGATTAGATTAGCGTATGTTTGAGAGTGAGATTGATTTACTATCATCGCCCGAGTAATAATATTTCAGCGTAAAAATGCACGACCTACAATTTGAAGCTTGTAAATCAAGTAAATACAAACATATACTTATCTTGCACAAATAAACATATGCGATGGCATAGACATGGAAAATGCACCATTGTAAAATGTAATGTCCTAAATACATCAATGAAACAGAAAAGAGAGTAGAGAAAACAAAGAAGAACAATCCTTATTTTACAATTCTCTACTTAAGATAAATGATTTGGCTCACAAATATGAAGAAGTGAAATAAATGTCTATTGAAAAACCTATATGAAAAAGCAAACTTTTGGTAATTAACACAATCATTCATACACATGTATTAAGAACACAAATCTAAAATCCCTTGGAACCCCTTTAACACCATTGTTTAATCATCATGGCTCAAATTTGTAGCAGGCTTTCTCTGATTGCATAAACCTTCAAATGCTTGATTTTGTAGCATTAACATTGGATTTTGAAGATACTCATTCCACTTAGCTTCTTCTTCTTCTGTTTGATTCTCTTTAATAGAGGTCTCACAATCTGTCAATCCCCAAGGAGATAGCATATTATTCTTCATATGAAAAGAATCCGAAGAAACCGAAACATCTTCTGACGGAATATCGACAAGAGATGGTTTGTAGCAAAAAGAACTAGGTAGAAATGAGGTAAATTCAGAATTCATACCAAAAGGTTTTAATCCAGTTTGGTCGAACCAATGAGTAGAAGAGTTTGAAATACTGTTTGGAAGATTATCATTGGATGTGAAACTCATCTGAATAGGATAATTTCCCATCAAATAGTTGTTGGAATTTGAACAAGAACCTTCAACTTCCATTTCAGGTTCATAGGCTTTTACAACAACTGAAGATTGTTTTTGCTCATAAGAACCTGCATCTGACTTAGAAGTACTTTCTGATATTTCTGTTACTTTCTCTTGACTTCTGGTTTTTTCATCATCTTCTTCTCCATTCTCAATTTCAGAAAGTGGCTTATGAGTTACAGGATCTATACCTTTTTGCCTCAGTTTCTTCTTTAAGCAAGAATTCCATAGATTCTTTATTTCATTATCGGTCCTTCCCGGTAACTGCGCAGCAATTTGAGACCATCTAAAGAAAACACATAACAATAACAAAATATTACGATATTTGGTGCGCGAATTCTGAAGTATCGAGTTCGATTCGTACTCAAAAAATTAAGGAAAAATATTATGATCAGAAGAAGGATTGGACTTACCTATTTCCTAGTACTGAATGAAGTTCAATGATGAGATTTTCTTCTTCTTGTGAAAATGTACCTCTTTTTAAATCAGGTCTTAAGTAGTTAATCCATCTAAGCCTACAACTCTTACCACATCTTTGAAGACCTGTGCAAAAATACATTGAAAAAGAAAATTAATCAACGAAAGTTTATTCTATGATATCTTGATTCTATATAGATAATATATACCTGCTTGCTTAGGAACTGAACTCCAACATCCATGACCATAGTTAGTAATATGATTCAAAAGTTTTTCATCTTCTTCAGGTGACCATAGACCTTTCCTAAGCTTCTGTTTGTAGCAGCAAGAGTGTCTTCCCATTTGTAGTTTGTTTGTAGTTTAGCCCCTCTCTCTCTCACTTACAAATACAATGAGGTGCGAAACTTTCTGATAAACAGAAAGATTGTTGAGTTCTGCAGCAATAAACAAGACTGTGACAGGTAAAATATGAGAGAGAGGGAGAGAGAAAGAGAAAGATATAGATAGAAAGAGATTATATTATGAAGTATGAAAGATGGACAATGAAGTGGCAGCTTAGAAAAGGAGTTAAGGTCCCATGAGACATGTCATTGTCATAAAGGTAACTTGTATAATTCTTTTTTTTTTCTATTAGAAAATTTAAATGTCCTTCTCTTTCCTTTCCTTTATCTTTTCTTCTTTTCTTAAATTAAAAACTAGTTACATAGTTGTCGGGTAGGTCACACAGCTAGGAATGGACATAAACCATAATCGGCTCAAAAACCGAATAACCCGACAAGTTTGATAGACAAATAGACAGATTTATTCGGGTCAATGGGTCAATGGTTACATGATAATAGAGATTGTAGTGGTATAATTGAAAGTGGTCCTGGGAAGGGGGCAAAAGGCATATGCTTAAGCCTGTCGTCCTTATCAAGTTATCCTTTTATTGATTCGAGCGTCCCTCTTTTTGATATGTCGCCTTTTTTTAGATATGTCGCCCATGTCCTTGGTGTCTCCGTTCATAACGCACAATTATGCGTAAAATGTGTATTGGATCAACAAACGTTGAATAGTAAGTCGGTGGATTTAACCACGCTTCCTGGATTTCAGTGGAACCAACTATCCACTTTCGAGGTGGTTGCGGTATCCTTGGGAGACTAGGATCCAAACCCAAAGAATTGCAAATACCTCAATATCGTGATGCACAAAAACAACTTAACTACAACATAGAAAATACATAACAATAATAGTTTCTCACCTCAAGTGTGTTAGCTCTCAATACCATAACAC
Organism: Lathyrus oleraceus; assembly: GCF_024323335.1. Lineage (NCBI taxonomy): Eukaryota > Viridiplantae > Streptophyta > Magnoliopsida > Fabales > Fabaceae > Lathyrus > Lathyrus oleraceus. The sequence goes on from NC_066581.1 coordinate 61,007,026, forward strand.
TAAAGTCTCTGACCTCCCTTATTCGCTAGGGATTGTCACGTATTTATATTTTTATGAAGTACATATGTAATTTTGAGTGAGTGTGGATCCAAAATATAGATCCACATGTATCTATACCTATCCGATATACATTTATAATAAATAGAGAACTGAATAATGACATATTGTCTACTTTTACATGGTTATTCTTGTCATTTTAATATTTAATGTTTTAATAAATTTTGATGATTGACTCAACAGATAAAACATGAGAACAACATAAAAAAATAGGGTTGACTCAAAAATCGATGAAAATCCAAATTAAGCATAAATCAAAAAGCTTGATATGAAGTTTTTGATGATAGTCTACAATATTAAATATTATAGACATCATCAAAGGAATTATCTTAAAACTCTAAAGTCTTCTTTGATTTGAAGCTTATGTGTATTTATATTTTAGAAGATCTTAATGTAAGTGTGTGACTTTCTCTTTGATAAAATATATAGACACAAACACACAATATTTTTCAAACTTTATCTTTTTTAAATTCTTCTGAAAAATCTTTTGAAAAAGTCAAATCTTAATTTAGACAAAGCATAATCGATTATGATGTGTGGGAAACGATTATGAAGCAAATTTTGTACTATAACCGATTTTGGTGGTGGTATAATCAATTAGGATGTGTGTCTCACATAATAATTGATTATGGACACTTCATAATTGATTATGGCTATGAAAAATTCCTAATTTGCAAGTGCATAATCGATTATAGTCTTCGCATAATTCACTAATGGTTGGATTTGGGCATTAGAATACCTAACTCTTTTTTAAAGAATAATAGTTTCAAGAGGAAGGATGATTTCAAAAGTTTCATTGAAAAAACCTAGATTTGATTATATAAAATGAAGTGTCTGGCTTCATTTGATAAAAGTCGAGTAGGCTTTAACCCAGATAGATCATTTGGAAAGATAACTAAAAATAGGAAGAAATTGAATCACATTGTTTATAAACGTTCCTTTTGTAATAAGCTTGGCCATGTTGATCCATTTTTCTTTTCTAAATTAAGAAGATCGAAAGGGAAAACCTCTAGACCTCTTAAAGTAACTAAAGTACTAGGACCAAAAAGATTCTGGTACCAAAGGTGAAAACCTAATTCTCACTACTACAAATAATACATTTCATGATGAAGATTTCACCACACGTATTGAAAAACCGAGGTCAAATACTTGGACGCACCGTGTTTTTTTTAGAGAAAAAAAATATACAACATATTCTTTCAGTTACTTGGAAAATTGAGGGGTAAACCTATTCGGTGTACATGCTTCGAATCCCAATAGCCTCAGTTTATGTTTTTATCTCATTAAAAATGACACATTCTTGAATATTTTATTTTTAATTTAAAAGTACGCTACTTTTCACCTTGATTTTCTCAGCAACTGATGTGAATATGTTTCTCTGATATATATATATATATATATATATATATATATATATATTATATATATATATATATATAATATATATATATATATATATATATATTATATATATATATATATATATATATATATATATATATCTTTAACTTGTAGCATTCAGTTTCATTTGTCTAAACAACACAAACAGAACCCTAACGAAGAGCCATAAACTACGAGAGTCATAAACACATATCATCTTCAATATGAAGATGTTATGTGTTTAGGGCTCTCTTTTCTTCTTCAGAGATCCAAATCATTTTCTTTTACTTCTTCAGAGATCTGATATGTCAAACATCATTACTAATATTTTTGTTGTTTTTATTATTGTTGTTGTTATTGTTGTTGCTGTTGAGATCTGAAATCTTGAAGTATTTATTGTTGTTATTGATGTTGTTTTTGTTGATGTTGTTGTTGTTGTTGAGACCCTAAATCCTAGAGGTTTTTTATTGAAGTTGTTGTTATTGATATTGTTGTTGTTTATTGACGTTGTTGTTCTTGATGTTGTGTTTGATGTTGTTGTTGTTGTTATTTTCTTGTTGTTTTTGTTGTTGATATTGATATTGAGATTATGTTTTTTGTGATTCTTTGAACAACTCTCATCTTATTCAATCTAGTTGAGTTTATTATACTTAATGTCGATCGTTTGTTTCACTAACCCCTCTTTGAACATATAACCTAGTAAATTGGTTTTGGAAATAATCATATGCAAAATTATATAGTATCTGAAACTTATCTTACACTAATTAATAATTTTCTGCATTTTGCAACTCATCATTCAACTCACGTTGTTTTATTGTTAAAATCTCTCCAATACTTCTAGTTTTCGTTCAACTTTCTTCCATATTTGTTCATTTTTCGAAGCATCAAATTTTATGCTTTCAAGAATGAATTAGTAAAAAAGGAAGTGTTGAATAAATAACTTGAAACATTGGAGAGATTTTAACCATAAAATAAGGTGAGAAGAATGATGAGTTACAGGATGCTTCAAAATCATATTCAATGTAAGTTGTTCTTCAAATATAACACAGTTGTTCATATAATTATTTTTCTAACCAATTTTTATAAGTTATATGTTCAGTATAGGGTTTCGTGAAATGAGAAATCCACATTAGATTTAATAAACTCAAACTTGTTTTACCCCTCAGTTTTATGAGATAACCGATGTGAAAATGTGGTATATATGTCGGTGTAATTACAAAACCGATGAGATTTGTGTTTTCTCCATTTCAGAATTCCAAAAAGGTACCCTTGGAGATCGAACCCATGACCTTTTCACATACCTGTCGGTTTTTTTTAAAACCGAGAGGTAAAATGTGCATTTTTCATGACGCCCTTTATTACCTCGCCTATGTAGTCGAGGTTAAATGCATTCCACATCTGAGGTTAAATGTGTTTTTACTAGTAGTGTTTGTTTTGCAAGGATTGCTTTGCATCTTTGAATGTGCTTATCGCAAATTTAATAAAGTTGTACTTATAATATGTATACTACGAGCATACAAGGTAAGTTTGTGTTCCTAATGATATCTGATCATTACGGTAAGAGTATTGATGATGGTGCTCAATAGTTATAATTATGGCTTACATTGATGGTGATGTCCAACAGTCGTGGTTGATCAACCTTGATGGAGTTGATGGTGTCCATTCAATGATGTTTGATCAAAGTGTCTGTTAACATTTTTGGTCATGTTCATTAGTAATGTGTGACCTGGTTTCTCGGTGACGTTGATGGTAATACTCAACAGTTATGGTGATCTTGTGGATTTTGGAGACTGAGGGTCGTTGGTGACCATATCGCTTCAGATGATGTTTAACCAATTCTCATATCAAGCAATAAGTGGAAATAAACTTTTTAAGATGGTCATCGCTCTCTTCAAAGGGGGAGTTTTCTCAATTAATCTTAAGGTTTTCAGGTAATACACTTAATTATGGTTAAAAAATCAGAAAACTTTGTTTGAATCTCTAGAAAGTGGTTTATTAAATGCCTAGCCATTTAAAATTATTTTTTACAAATCTTTCGAGTGAGTTTAAAGCATTTCCAGGATAAAAAGGTGCAATCTAAAAGCAAAGAAGGTGGAAAAAGAAGTATGCCAAGGCCTAAAGGAAAAAAGAGAAGCTGATAACCGGTTGTAAGACCCTAATTTTGACCCTAAGATCCCTCATGCAATTTCATTATATGCACTAGCATTGGGATCACACCTTGGCATCCTCCTTACCCCTCTTTCATTGGGTTTGTTTTGGGAGAGATTACCAAGCTCCATGTGATTATATCATACTTGTATATTATCCTTTTTCTAACCAAAATACCAAAAATATGTCTTTGCATTTGCCTAACTCTTTTGTAGGTAGGGCATGATCCCCATTTATCTATCAAGTTCACATCTAGGGTTTAAGACCCTCATGGCTAAGAGCACCAGAAATGATTGATCCACAATGTCTTTAAGCATCATATATGAGTCCCATTGATCTCTACATGTCATATTGATCAAGTATTCTTCAAGAGTTTGGAAGTGATTTGCCTTGGAAACCCTAGTTTGAATGGGTATCTTAAGTAACTTCTCCAACAAGCTATCTCGCCAATTGATCAAATTTCTCAATGGACACTTCAAAATTCATCATCTTATGCATATATGATCTACCATGAGCCTATAAAGTCAACAGAATTGGAGGTTAGTAAGTTGGTTGATGGTGGTTGGCCAGATGAATTCATCTTATCAAAACTGGGTCTCCCTAGACCCTATCTCCTATAATTTTCACCATATGAAAATGATTTCAAGAGAAAAATTACTCTAAATGACATTCCAAACAACATTAATTTTCATACCTAGAGCTAGTTTTTCTTGGAAAAGCATTTTCTATGTTGAAACAGTATAGGTCATTTTGTCTAAACCCTAATTTGAAAGTCAACTTCCCAAGATCATAACTTGCTCAATTTTTATGAGATGAAAGATTTACAATTAGCACAATCAAAATAAATATGTATACTTCAACTTTTGTGTTTGGAGTGAGATCTAAATCAACTTTTATGAGCATGTGATATGAGGATACATTATAGGTCATTTTTGACCTATACCATTGAACAAGTGATTTTCCTCATCTTCAAAAATGCATAACTCTATCATTCTAACTCCAAATGATAGGAAATTGGTGACCAGTTTTAGGGTCTTTGAAATAGATACAACGTTTATGAAGACACGTTTCCCATTTGGAGCTCACATAAAAAGTTAAGTAAGGTGGAATATTGAGATATATGACTTAACACTTAGAAAAATTTTCAACATGTTAAAATTTAAAAACTTCCACCTCAAAATTCTCCATGATCCAAGTTCCAATTAGAAAAGTGTCCAACATCAAAGTTGTTCCCCTTGATCTAAGCTTTCCAAAGAACTCTATTTCATGTATTTTGGATGAGGTTTGCTAGGGCTACGCATGGTCTTAACAGGTCTGCATCATTGGAGAAAATCAATTATCCAAAACTTCATTTCACTTTGCCTTTCCATTAAAGCATTATTAGAACTTCAGTACAGTTGCAATTGGTTCATAATGGATTGCTTCATGGGCCTGTACGTGCCCATGCAAGCTTGTGCATCATCCTTGCCATTTTTAGCAATTTTTCAAGTGTGCAATTATCAATCCAAAATGCTTTAAATACAAGGCCTCTGAGCTCATTTCAAACACACCTTGCGCGCCAGCATTGCCCCCAATTGAAACCCTCATAATTCAAAGGAAAACTTGAGAATTTTTAACTTTAAAATTGAGTTTGAATCTCACTGTTTGGAGATTTAAAAACTCCAGGATCCAAAGCTTTGTACCATTGCCAAACCACTTCTACAAGCTCCTCGAGTGTGATCAAGTCATGTTTGAAGCAAGCAAGATCCATTTCTGCACAACATTGAAGGTAATTTTCAGAAATCTTCTTCTCTTCGATTCTCACACAATTCTCATCAATTCTCTTGGATCTTTGGTTGTCTGGTGTCCTACCAATGTAGGCAAGAAGATTGAGTTGCATTGAGGTCAAATCGAAGCGACTCAGTTGACACATCTCAAAATTCAACTCCTAATATCTTTCTATATATTTGAAATTAGTTGAAATTAAGGTCAGATTCGTGCTCTACGCCATTTTTTCTTTTAGATCAGGTCCTCTTTTTTAATTTTCTCGATGGTGATGAGTGAACCAGTCTGGTGGACCTCGCCTGAGAAGGTAACCAGAGGTCCAGCGCCGGTGGGATGCTGGATAGGTTCTGAGCCATTGATCTCATTTGAAATATTTTAATCCTGAGTGCCCAAAGTAATTACCACGCATGTGGAACAATTGACCAGGTGTATGGTGGAACGCGCGCTCATGTCCACTTGATATGCCACCTCAATTAATGAGGGAGATCAAGTGGTCCACGTTTTTTTTTTATTTTTTGATTTTCATTTTATTTCATTTGATTTTCATTAATTCATATTAATTTTAATATTGATCCAAAGAATATGAGAGTTTCACCCAAAAAATTTAAATAAATTTGTCTTTCATATTTTGAATTAAAATTATTTTTTGGATCATTATTAATATTTTTCATGATATAATTGATTTTGTGAATATTTTTAATTGTTTAAAAATACATTGAAGTCTCCAAAAATTCTGGAAATTTTTATCCAAGGTCCTTTGACCTTGTTTGACCTATGATAAATCTCATGGCCATTTCTTTGGTGTTTTGATGAGATTTTAGGAATTTGACAAACCATATTTAATTTAATGCATTATATTTAGTATTTTAAATTGAATAAATGCCAAATAGTTGTGTTGAGCTATCTTGTTGATTTGTATAAGTTTGAGTTATGTTGTTGGGCCTTGGTCAAAGTTGATTTGACTTTGTTAGGTTAAAATCATTGGATTTAGGGGATTGACGGAATGTACATTCCATCTCCCAAAATGAATGAATGATCTTAATTTGGTAAAAGTCCTCCTTTGACCAATTTGAGTTTTGATTTATTCCCCACCCTCTTCATCTAATTCCCCTTTTTTATGCATCCATCTCATTTGGCATATGCTATCTCAAAGTCCTAAGGCTAGTTGATTGAAAAATCAACATAAGTATGGATGATATTAGGCCACCTCTTTTGCATATTCTTTTTGTGTGTGGTATGTTTCATGAGCATAGTCCATTATACTATGTCTCTAACATGCATTAACACCAAAATTCTATTGCCCGTCCTCAAATAGTTGTGACTTCTACATAAGTCCAATTACGATTGCTTAACATAAAGCTAAATTTTTGACACAAAAAGGCATAGCATTCTAGTTAGTGAGATTGTAAGTCTCCCCTCTTTCATGGTATTATGTAGAAACTTGGCATTTTTTCCTTCCTTTGGAAGATGTCTTGATTCAAGGATCCATGCTTGTGATAAGTGGATTGAGTGTTCTCTAAAGAATGACTTAAAATGAAAAGCAAAAGCAAAACAATACTAACTTCTAACTCATTAATAACTAACATTTAATTTCAAGTCATTTACTTTTAATGCACTTTAATTTTTAAGCTCTATTCATTTGCCATTATTCATACCATTCTAATTGTCTATATTAATGCCTTTTCACTTTGTCCACTTGGACCATATTGTGGGATATATCTTGTTTGTGTATATTTTGTATGTTTGTGTGGTCTTTGACAATTAATGTACATAATAAGAAACAAAAACCCTAAAAAAACTATTCTGTGGACTATTGGTTTGATCTTGAACAATTGGACTTAGAATTTAGACAAACATCCCTATGCAAAAGGACTTGGCCAATGCCAACTTTTATGTAACGAAGTGCTTGCAATTTGAAACTTCATCTGATACATCATTGAAGATCCATCTGAGTTCATCTGCAACATGATCATTGAGAAGCTGTCATCTTGAACGTGTGACTTATGGAATTCATCTGCTACATAGGCGAATTTGAAGAAGATTATGGAGTGGCTAAAGCTTGGATGTGGCTATCTTTATTTGATGCCTTTCTCTTCAAGTTAATATTGTATGCATTGTTTGTTGCTTGATTCTAATATCCAAGGGAATTTGGGTTTCTATATGGCATTCTTGCTTATTGGATTACAGCCCATTGGTCAGATCTTTTCAACTCTTAGCTTTTAAATGATGCTTAGGATTAGTCTTTTCATATTCTCCCCATCTCTTTAATTTCAAAATTTCTCCCTCCTTTTAAAAAATTCTTTGTTTGTACTTGTTTTTTTTTTAAAACTTAGACCATTTTACAAATTAGAAACTTTGGCCTTATGCCATTGCATTTTTTAAACTTTTTCTTAATCAAACATGTAAGTAAACTTAACTATACCTGACTTAAAATTTTCAAAAATCCAAAAAGAACTAACTCATTCAAACCATTTTCTAGTCCCTTGTGCCTTTCAAACTTAATTTTTTTATTAAAAGCAATGCATCCACTTTGAAATTTGTATCACGAACTACGACGTTTTGATCCCTCATTTTTATGTTGGTAAGTAGGCACAAGTCCGAAGGTCTTGTCAAACAGAAAAGTATAATTAATGAATTCTTTTCTCATCCCCTCATTCTATTTATTTGTAAACATCACTTTGTACAAAATACATATGTGCATAAGAAAGGGATCCCTAGGAGTACCTATGACACTTTGGGTGCTAACACCTTCCCTCTGTGTAACCAACCACCTTACCTGTAATCTCTAGCATTTTATTAGTTTTGATTTGAAAACTTCTTATTTTTGGGTTTTGTTCGTACTTTTCCCTTGGAAACAATAAAAGCACGGTGGCGACTCTTGTTATTTGGTGTCTTGCTTATCCATAGCTTGATGATCATGAATTTACCGCTACAAAAATTAAGTGGCGACTCTGCTGGGGAGTAGTCTCCAGTGGGTTTAACCTACTTTTTTGTGTGTATATAAGTGTATATATGTGATGCATGTATATTTGTGTGATATAATTTGCTTGTTTTGCTTGGTGATCTCTGAGTGGTGAGATAAGTTCTAACCCGAAATTGAGTACAATTAAGATAGGAGGATGGTATAGTCATGTTCGACTTGTGTGGAGTAGTCCTTAACAAGTTGGCTTGAGATCCCTCTGCTCAGTGGATATTCTCTTGTTTTTGGAAATGTCACACAAGTATTTATGGTTAGGCATTACTATGTCTAATTTGGGTCCGAGAAGCAGTGAACCGTACAACATTTACCCCCTCTTGGTCTATTTAGGACGTAGTGCGGAGACTGTTCAAGTGTAGACTTGATAACAGTTGTTACGCGATACTACACTCAGACGAGTTTCTCTTGAGAATATTATGGGTCGATGAGTCAGTCGTCTTAACCTGTAATATCCGATAGATGGAATTAAGACTCTGGGAACTTTTTAGAACATGATCTACATGTTGTTATCCTTAGTTCACTCCTCTGGGGTGGTTCTTACCCAGATTCCATGCTCGTGACTTACAACAAACTCTTCATTCTTGGTTGATCCAATCAAGTCTTGTCAATATCAATGGAACTTGGGTGTTGATAAGGTGTAAACCATAATCCACCAAAATGGATGATTGATCTTGACAATGACTTGATTCATCCCTTGACCTTTGTTTACTTGCCTCGTGTGTGATCCCTTACTTGTGATTGTTGCATTCATGCACTAAGGCGCATCATAACATTCATCACACGAAAATTTCAAGGAACTAAGGTATTATTTGCAAATATTTTCAGACCATGGATTGTGGATGAAGGAACACTAAGAAGTACAGTTTCAGATGTCCCAACTTGAAAGAGTTAAGGAAGCTAGCATCTTTTGTATTAGATCCCTTGGATTTCAAACAACATCATGAGAGGCTATTGTCTGTTTTGTCTGCTGATGGGGTTGAAGGACTCTTAAGTGTCTTGGTACAGTTCTATGATCCTTTCTACCGTTACTTCACTTTCCCGAAGTATCAGCTTGTGCCTACATTGGAGGAGTATTCTAATCTCTTGGGGATACCCATTTCTAGTAGAATGCCATTTAGTGGGTTGGAAGAGATTCCCAGATCTCATCTTATTGTTGAAGCTCTTCACTTGAAGAAGTCTGAGATAAAGGCTCATTGGGTGAAGGAAGGAGGGTTATTTGGGTTGCCATCTGATTTCCTCATCAAGGAAGCTACTGCTTTTGCTCAAGCAGGTAGTGTGGACGCTTTTGAAGCTATCTTTGTGTTGCTCATTTATGGATTAGCTTTGTTCCCTAACATTGACGGTTTTGTTGAGTTAAAGCCATTAGAATTTTCTTGATTGGGAATCCTGTGCCTACTTTGTTGGGTGATATGTACTTCTCTTTGCATCTAAGGAATTCTAAGGGCGGTGGAACTATTGTTTATTGCATTCCTCTTCTGTACAAGTGGTTTATTTTGAACTTGCCTCAGACACCCGCTTTTATGGAGAATAAACAATGTCTACGGTGGTCTCAGAGACTTATGTCTCTCACTAATGATGATATAGTTTGGTATGATCCTTCTTTGAGAAGTTTGGAGATTATTGATAGTTGTGGTGAATTCTCTAATGTGCCTCTCATTGGTAGACAAGGAGGAGTTAACTACAATCCTGCTTTGGCTCGTCATCAACTTGGGTTCCCCTTGAAAGACAAACCTAATAACACTTTCTTAGAAGGTCTTTTCTATCAAGAGGGTAAAGATCCCCAACATTTGAAGCAGAAGATTGTGCATGCTTGGCATAATGTGCATAGGAAGGGAAGATCCGAGCTTGGTCCGTGCAATAGTGTAGCTTTGGAAGCTTACACTCTTTGGGTGAAGAAAAGAGCTTTGGAGTTGAAGATGCCTTATCCTTGTGAGAGACCTATGTCTGTGGTTGTGGTTGAGCCATTAACTCTCCCTAACTAAGATGTAAAGGAGTTGGAAGACGCACTCGCCAAGATGAAGCAAGAGAAGGATATGTGGGAAGAGCGTTTTCGTGCTTTGAGCAAGAAGCATAAGGAGTTGCAGTTGGAATCTAAGGACAAAGATGCACTCATTGAGATACTTGAAGATCGAGTGATAAAGAGATAGAGTGAACCAAAGGTTTCATCTTCCTCTAGTATGCCTCAGCCTTCCGTCGCTTGGAAGAAGATTGTTGATCAGCTTGTCCTCGAGAAGACTCAAATGAAGGCTTCTTTTGAGACCGAGATTCGACGCATTCGAAGGAAGTACGCTCCTATAGCCAGATCTTTTGAAACTGTTGTTAGGGATCCTTAGGATGACTAGTCTCCTTTTCTCTTGTACTTTTCATTTGGTTTTTGAAATTGTACTCAGTGTAATCCTTCCAATATATAAGTAAAAGATATTTTTGGTCATATCAAATTGTTGCAATTGTTGTTAAACATATATATATTCGCAAATAATATGGTAAGTTCCTTGAAAAAAAATAAAAAAAAATAAACAAGCATTGCATTTCATGCATCATTTGCATAAGCAGGTTTCTATTTCGCCATATGTCTCATTGGTGTTTCTTATGTGCTTCAGCCAAGCTGACTCATCGATACAACACTCACGCCAATCACTCTAGAATCATGGAACATCTTGAGCAAGAGAATAGAGACCTGAAGAACAAGATCGCTCGACTGACTGCCATGATGGTGTCAGTGCTAGCTGCTTAGAGCCAGTCTTCTCCAACACCTGCAACTCCTCATCCTCAAAGGACTGTTATTTTAGAGGTGGCTACCTCTACCATGCCTGCTGCTACCGCTCATTTTGTGCCTACCATGCCGGTCGGATTCCCATGGGGAATTCCTCCAAACTTCATGCATGAAGGCTCTGTGCCTACCTTTGCTTCTATGCTGGCATCTAGCCCGATCATGTCTGTGCCACCTCCCGTTGTGCACATCTTACCGCGCGTAGAAGACACCATTTATCATTCCGAGCCATCTGAGGGCCTGGATGTTTATGAGAAAATGCATGAAATGAAGGATCAATTTCTTGAGCTGCACAAGAAATTGAAGACATTGAGAGGAAAGGATCTTTTTGGGATGAATGCTGCTGAATAATGCCTGGTGCCGAATATGAAGATTCCGGTGAAATTCAAAGTGCCTGACTTTGAAAAATACAGAGGGAACACATGTCCTCTCAGTCATTTGGTGATGTATATCTGTAAGATGTCTACCCAAACAGATAACGATCAGTTGTTAATCCACTACTTCCAAGACAAATTCCTGAACCACTTCCATGGTGGTACAAGCCTGACCTCCGTTGTTCTTTTCATCAAGGAGCACCTGGACGATATTGAGAACTGATATCCACTCAAATACGAAGTTTAGAAGCTAGTGAAGAGTGGAATGATGTACTTTGAGGATCGTGCGCCAAATGTGAAAGCAAACCCACCGCCAGCTCATGGGAATTCATTAGTCAACATGGTAGACGGCTGCCCTGGAAAGTTCAAAGTGTTTGATATCCGTTTCATCAGAAGGTCTTTAGTGACGATGCATAAGGACATTTGTTTAGTGAGCGATTGTGAGCATAACCATGATGGTTGTGCTATCTGCAGTGTTAATCCTAGGGGTTGTATGGTAGTGAAAAGAGACATCCAGCGGTTGATGGATGAAGGTATGATTCAAATTGTTCAATCCCGACAGGTAGATGACGATGTGAATGTCATAGTGCCCGTTTCCAAGAATCCAGAAAGAGTAGTCATTCAGTACGACAACAGTAATTGTAATAACATTAGTCAAAGATCGGTATCTCCGTTGGTCATACGGTTAGCGGGTCCATTCTCGTATTCATCCGATAAGGGTGTTCCATATCAGTATAATGCAACAATGTTGAAAGATGGTCAAGAGGTTCCATTTCCTACAACCAGCTCTGCAGTGAGCATTGTTGATGTTACTAAGGTGACCCGTAGCGGTCGAGTGTTTGAGCCGGTATTCCCAAAAGATAAGGAAGAATCAACTGTCAGTAAGAAGGTGGAAGTGCCTGTTGTAGATCTGACTAGTGCTTCAAAGTGTCAGTCTGGTGAATCCATCAATTTTAAGGCTAATGATGATGATGAGGTACTCCTTTTGGTCAAGAAAAGCGAGTTTAATATGGTGGAGCAGCTGCTCCATGTAACGCCCCGATAATAATAAAATAATTATTTAAATTGAGTTAATAATTTATTTATTAATTTAATTAAATAATTGGAAATTTTATTATTATTATTTTTGGATTATTATTATTATTCGGAAAATATATATAAGTTGGAATTTAGAAAAATCCCATTTTTTTGGTAAAAAGGTTAATTTCACGTGAAAAGGGAAAAGAGGCAGAAAGGGCAAAAAGCAAAAGAACGAAGGTTGAAGGAAGGAAAAGCTTGGAGCTCAGAGACTGCCGGATTTACTCAGGTAAGGGGGGTTTATCATCGATTAATGGGTATTATGGGATAATATGTGATGGGTAGTAAGAAACCATGGATTTTGACTCTGATTTGAATGATGCATGCTGAAATTGTGAAATATTTGATGAACGAAATTTGATGATAATTGACGAAAACTCGTAGGAATTAGAGGTAGTAAGGTTAGCGAATTGGGAAGCCGAATGTGTATGATCTGTAATTGATAAAACGAACGAACATGTCTGAAAATTGGACTGTAGAAGGTTGGAATTGGATAGATCTCGTAGCAGGAAAAGCCATTGTAGATCTGGAAATTCTGGTTTCTGGTCATACGCGTATGGCACTAGGCAATACGCGTATGATATGGCTGGTACGCGTATGGATGAGGCCTTACGCGTATGGGTGAAAAAGATGATGTTTTGAACGTGTTTTGCTCTCTGTTGGTACGCGTATGGGGATGTGGTACGCGTAGCATACGCGTATGGGATGGTGTTACGCGTATGGGTTTTGGCTGAGGAATGCGTCATACGTGTATGGGACTAGGCTATACGCGTATGGGCAGACTTGTGGTTTTTCTGAACTGTTGTTGTGCAGTTTTTGGTTGTTTAGGCTGAGTGATGTAACTTAGCTGATGTATGACGTGGTGGGGATCATTTCCCGTTGTTTTGAGTAGTATAGGTATTAGTAGAGTGTACTAATACTGTGTTTGATTATGCGGCATGATATGATATGCTTGTGTGGTAAAATGTGTTGATGATGCTGTGAATGTATCAGTTATGTATACATTTGTGAATAGACCGTTTTATGGCTTAGAGTGTGAGCATACGTCTATTCTTGTGTTGTTGTTGTTGTTGCATTGCTAGGTGATTAGCATGCATATTGTGGCCCATTGGGGTGGTAGCTAATTCCCATGGTGAGGAATTAGTGAGTAAATCATTTTGATTGTTGTTGATGTTTGCATGCTAGGTGATTAGCGTGCATAGCATGGCCCATTTGGGGTGGTAGCTAATTCCCATGGTGAGGAATTAGTGAGTGAGTCACTATGTCTCAAATGAGTGGGACTAGTGAGCTTGGTAGCCGTGCCTGGATTTGGACGGTGAGGTTGAACTATATGTTCACAAATAGTCGGTACCGCATGCATGGAGTCTCATTGCATAATATATGTATGGCGTATAATATGAATGGATGTATTCCAATATTATACGTGTGTTTGTGTTGATGTTGAGTATTATGTTGAGTTGATGTGCTGTTACTGAATGTATGTTTGGATTAGGGTGATGAAGTGTGTTGAAATTACTTAGCATTACATAATGTTTTATAATGCTTATTATATTGATTGAGGAACTCACCCTTACAACTGTTTTTCAGGTAACTAGCAGTGAGTTGAGTAGAAGTTAATGCTTGGAGTCTAGTGTAGTCTCATTAGTGGGTCGTGCTCTGATAGATGTAACATCGGGATGGGTTGTTTAACTTGTTTCGAATGTTTAGTGTTGGTTGAGAACCATTTTACATGTAATGTTTTACATGATTGATGAAACTTACATCCGCTGTGTTTTATGCAACTGTTTTGATTTAATAAAAGAGCATGACCGTTATATTGTTGAATGGTGTGAATATTATGTGTGACACCCTTGAAGGGCATAATTACTCTGAACTGTTATATGTTTATAATTTAATTCAATAATTGGGGTATTTTAGAAGGGTGTTACATTAGTGGTATCAGAGCATAGTCGGTCGAGTCGAGTCGTAATTATTCTGTTTCCCCTGTACGGGATAGGTGTTGTGTAACCCTATCAGTACTTATTGTTTTAGTTTGTTGGGTTTTCAGAATAGAGATGGCTGGAAGAGGTAGAGATGATGCTGCGATTGCTGAGGCTCTGGGTATGCTAGCTGGAGTACTTGGAGGGAATCCGAATGTTGTGGGAATGGGAGCTGCTCGTCAACTGAGTGAGTTCCAGAAGAACAATCCTCCAATGTTCAAGGGAGCATACGATCCAGATGGTGCTCAGAAGTGGTTGAAGGAGATTGAGAGGATCTTCCGAGTGACTGAGTGTGCCGATAACCAGAAGGTCAGGTTCGGTACGCATATGCTGTCAGAAGAAGCTGATGATTGGTGGGTTGCTACCCGCACTGAGTTGGAAACTGCTGGGAATGCTGAAATCACTTGGGCTGTGTTCAGAGAGAGATTCCTGAGGAAGTATTTTCCAGAGGATGTTAGAGGGAAGAAAGAGATAGAGTTCTTGGAATTGAAGCAGGGTAACAAGTCTGTTACAGAATATGCTGCTAAGTTCACAGAGCTGTCGAAGTATTACACTCCCTATAGTGAGGCTACTGGAGAATTTTCGAAGTGTGTGAAGTTTGAGAACGGGCTGCGCCCCGAGATCAAACAGGCTATTGGATATCAGCGGATCAGAGTGTTTTCTGACTTGGTTGACTGTTGCAGGATTTTTGAACAGGATTCCAAAGCCAGAGCAGAGAGCTATCAGCAAAGGGTTGATAGGAAAGGTAAGAGTCCGAATGATCGTGGAAAACCGTATGCAGATGGCAAAGGTTTTCAGAGACAGAGTGGGATGAAGAGGCCTAGTGGGGGAGACTCTAGTGCTCCTGCTAAGTGTTATAGATGTGGTCAGGCTGGGCATCGTATCCATGAGTGTACCAGTAATGAGAAGAAATGTTTCAAGTGTGGAAAAGGTGGTCACTTGGCTGCAGACTGCCGGTTGAAGACTGTGACTTGTTTCAACTGTGGAGAGTTGGGTCATATCAGTCCACAGTGTCCTAAGCCGAAGAAAGAGAATCAGTCAGGAGGCAAGGTCTTTGCTTTATCAGGTTCTGAGACTTCTGCAGATGATCGTTTGATCCGAGGTACGTGTTATATTAATGGCTTTCCTCTTGTAGCTATTATTGACACATTCCTTTATATCCTTGGATTGTGCTGTGAAACTTAAGTTAGAGATATCTGAGATGCGTGGTAGTATGGTGATTGATACTCCTGCAAAGGGTTCAGTGACTACTACTTCAGTTTGTTTGAATTGTCCTTTGAGTATTTTTGGTAGAGACTTTGGGATAGACCTTGTGTGTCTTCCACTAGTACAGGTTGATGTTATCCTGGGTATGAACTGGTTGGTATTTAACCGAGTCTATATCAACTGTTTTGATAAGACTGTGATTTTTCCTGAGATTGAGGAAGGAAAGAATTTGTTTCTATCTGCAAGGCAGGTGAATGAGGCAGTAGTAGATGGGGCAGAGTTGTTTATGCTGTTAGCGACTATGGAAGCTAAAGATAAACTGGTGATTGGTGATCTAGCTGTGGTGTGTGATTTTCCTGATGTGTTTCCGGAAGAGGTGAATGAATTGCCGCCAGAGCGTGAAGTTGAGTTCTCGATTGATTTAGTACCTGGTACTAGACCGATATCGATGGCTCCGTACCGTATGTCTGCTGTTGAGTTAGCTGAATTGAAGAGTCAGTTGGAAGATCTGTTGGATAAAAAGTTTATTCGTCCGAGTGTGTCACCGTGGGGTGCACCAGTGTTATTGGTTAAGAAGAAAGAAGGTACTGTGAGGTTGTGTGTGGACTACAGGCAACTGAATAAAGTGACGATCAAGAATCGGTATCCTTTGCCGAGGATTGATGATTTGATGGATCAGTTGGTTGGTGCAAGTGTGTTCAGCAAGATAGATTTGAGATCTGGGTATCATCAGATACGTGTGAAAACTGAGGATATTCAGAAGACTGCTTTCAGAACAAGGTATGGACATTATGAGTATTCTGTAATGCCTTTTGGTGTGACTAATGCGCCTGGAGTATTCATGGAGTATATGAATAGGATTTTCCATCCGTACCTAGATCAGTTTGTTGTGGTGTTCATTGATGACATTTTGGTGTATTCGAAATCTGAAGAAGAGCATGCTGAGCATTTGAGAGTGGTTTTAGAAGTTCTACGAGAAAAGAAGTTATTTGCTAAACTATCCAAGTGTGAATTTTGGTTAGAAGAGGTTAGTTTTCTTGGTCATGTGATTTCAAGAGGTGGTGTTGCTGTTGATCCTTCTAAGATAGAAGCGGTATCTAAGTGGGAAGCTCTGAAGTCTGTTGCTGAGATTCGAAGTTTTCTTGGTTTGGCTGGTTATTATAGGAAGTTCATTGAGGGATTTTCTAAGTTGGCGTTACCGTTGACGATGTTGACTAGAAAGGGGCAAGCATTTGTTTGGGACTCAAAATGTGAAGAAGGTTTCCAAGAGTTAAAGAGAAGGTTGACTACTGCTCCTATTCTGATATTACCGAGTTCGTCGGAATCATTTGAGGTTTACTGTGATGCTTCATTGTTGGGTTTGGGTGGTGTGTTGATGCAGAATAAGCAGGTTATAGCTTATGCTTCGAGACAGCTGAGGGTTCATGAGAGGAACTATCCGACACATCATTTAGAGTTGGCAGCTGTGGTATTTGTTCTGAAATTATGGAGGCATTAATTGTACGGGTCAAGATTTGAGGTTTTCAGTGACCATAAAAGTTTAAAGTATTTGTTTGATCAGAAAGAGCTGAATATGAGACAGAGGAGATGGTTAGAGTTTCTGAAGGATTATGACTTTGGTTTGAATTACCATCCGGGTAAAGCAAACGTAGTAGCTGATGCATTGAGTCGGAAATCATTGCATATGTCTATGTTAATGGTTAAAGAATTGGATTTAATTGAGCAGTTTAGAGATTTGAGTTTGGTGTGTGAGAGTACTCACAATAGTGTTAAATTGGGAATGTTGAAGTTAACGAGTAATATTTTGGATGAGATCAGAGAGGGTCAGAAATCCGATATGCTTTTGGTTGATAAGTTGACTTTAGTGAATCAAGGTCAAGGTGGTGAATTCAGAGTTGATGAGAATGGTGTTTTGAAATTTGGTAATCGGGTGTGTATTCCGGATGTTACCGAACTTAAGAAGAGTATCCTGGAAGAAGGACATCGTAGTGGCCTGAGTATTCATCCTGGAGCTACGAAGATGTATCATGATTTGAAGAAGTTATTTTGGTGGCCGGGAATGAAAAGAGAAATTGCGAGTTTTGTTTATTCCTGTTTGACTTGTCAGAAGTCAAAGATTGAGCATCAGAAGCCGTCTAGGTTAATGCAACCGTTGGCTATTCCAGAGTGGAAGTGGGATAGTATCAGTATGGATTTTGTTTCTGGTTTACCGAGGACATTTAAGAATTTTGAAGCTATTTGGGTGATTGTTGATAGATTGACAAAATCGGCTCATTTTATTCCGATCAGAATGGATTATCCGTTAGAGAGATTAGCCGAGTTGTATATTGAGAAGATTGTAAGGTTGCATGGTATTCCGTCGAGTATTGTTTCGGACAGGGATCCTAGATTTACATCGAAGTTTTGGGAAGGTTTGCAGAAGGCTTTGGGAACTAAGCTGAGATTGAGTTCTGCATATCATCCGCAGACTGATGGTCAGACTGAGAGGACGATTCAGTCATTAGAGGATCTTTTGAGAGCTTGTGTTTTGGAAAAGGGAGGTGCTTGGGATTGTTATTTACCTTTGATTGAGTTTACCTACAACAATAGTTTTCATTCGAGCATCGGTATGGCACCGTTCGAAGCTTTGTATGGTAGGAGATGTCAGACACCTTTATGTTGGTATGAGTCCGGTGAGAGTGCTGTGGTTGGACCGGAGATTGTTCAACAAACTACAGAAAAGATTAAGATGATTCAGGAGAAGATGAGAATTACTCAGAGTCGTCAGAAGAGTTATCATGATAAGAGGAGGAAGTCACTTGAGTTCCAAGAGGGAGATCATGTGTTTCTTCGTGTTACTCCGATAACTGGAGTTGGTCGAGCTTTGAAGTCGAAGAAGTTGACGCCTCGTTTTATTGGTCCTTATCAGATTTTGGAGAGGATAGGGGAGGTAGCCTATCGTATCGCTTTACCGCCGTCGCTTGCGAATTTGCATGAAGTTTTTCATGTGTCTCAGTTGAGGAGGTACATTCATGATCCGTCGCATGTAGTCCAAGTAGATGATGTACAGGTGAGAGATAACCTGACTGTTGAAACATCACCTATGAGGATCGAGGATCGAGAGTTGAAGCAGTTGCGGGGTAAAGAGATTGCCTTGGTGAAGGTAGCTTGGGGAGGACCAGCAGGTGGCAATGTGACTTGGGAACTGGAGAGTAAGATGAAGGAGTCTTACCCAGAGTTGTTCGCTTGAGGTATGTTTTCGAGGACGAAAACTCTTTTAGTGGGGGAGAGTTGTAACGCCCCGATAATAATAAAATAATTATTTAAATTGAGTTAATAATTTATTTATTAATTTAATTAAATAATTGGAAATTTTATTATTATTATTTTTGGATTATTATTATTATTCGGAAAATATATATAAGTTGGAATTTAGAAAAATCCCATTTTTTTGGTAAAAAGGTTAATTTCACGTGAAAAGGGAAAAGAGGCAGAAAGGGCAAAAAGCAAAAGAACGAAGGTTGAAGGAAGGGAAAGCTTGGAGCTCAGAGACTGCCGGATTTACTCAGGTAAGGGGGGTTTATCATCGATTAATGGGTATTATGGGATAATATGTGATGGGTAGTAAGAAACCATGGATTTTGACTCTGATTTGAATGATGCATGCTGAAATTGTGAAATATTTGATGAACGAAATTGGATGATAATTGACGAAAACTCGTAGGAATTAGAGGTAGTAAGGTTAGCGAATTGGGAAGTCGAATGTGTATGATCTGTAATTGATAAAACGAACGAACATGTCTGAAAATTGGACTGTAGAAGGTTGGAATTGGATAGATCTCGTAGCAGGAAAAGCCATTGCAGATCTGGAAATTCTGGTTTCTGGTCATACGCGTATGGCACTAGGCAATACGCGTATGATATGGCTGGTACGCGTATGGATGAGGCCTTACGCGTATGGGTGAAAAAGATGATGTTTTGAACGTGTTTTGCTCTCTGTTGGTACGCGTATGGGGATGTGGTACGCGTAGCATACGCGTATGGGATGGTGTTACGCGTATGGGTTTTGGCTGAGGAATGCGCCATACGCGTATGGGACTAGGCTATACGCGTATGGGCAGACTTGTGGTTTTTCTGAACTGTTGTTGTGCAGTTTTTGGTTGTTTAGGCTGAGTGATGTAACTTAGCTGATGTATGACGTGGTGGGGATCATTTCCCGTTGTTTTGAGTAGTATAGGTATTAGTAGAGTGTACTAATACTGTGTTTGATTATGCGGCATGATATGATATGCTTGTGTGGTAAAATGTGTGTTGATGATGCTGTGAATGTATCAGTTATGTATACATTTGTGAATAGACCGTTTTATGGCTTAGAGTGTGAGCATACGTCTATTCTTGTGTTGTTGTTGTTGTTGCATTGCTAGGTGATTAGCATGCATATTGTGGCCCATTGGGGTGGTAGCTAATTCCCATGGTGAGGAATTAGTGAGTAAATCATTTTGATTGTTGTTGATGTTTGCATGCTAGGTGATTAGCGTGCATAGCATGGCCCATTTGGGGTGGTAGCTAATTCCCATGGTGAGGAATTAGTGAGTGAGTCACTATGTCTCAAATGAGTGGGACTAGTGAGCTTGGTAGCCGTGCCTGGATTTGGACGGTGAGGTTGAACTATATGTTCACAAATAGTCGGTACCGCATGCATGGAGTCTCATTGCATAATATATGTATGGCGTATAATATGAATGGATGTATTCCAATATTATACGTGTGTTTGTGTTGATGTTGAGTATTATGTTGAGTTGATGTGCTGTTACTGAATGTATGTTTGGATTAGGGTGATGAAGTGTGTTGAAATTACTTAGCATTACATAATGTTTTATAATGCTTATTATATTGATTGAGGAACTCACCCTTACAACTGTTTTTCAGGTAACTAGCAGTGAGTTGAGTAGAAGTTAATGCTTGGAGTCTAGTGTAGTCTCATTAGTGGGTCGTGCTCTGATAGATGTAACATCGGGATGGGTTGTTTAACTTGTTTCGAATGTTTAGTGTTGGTTGAGAACCATTTTACATGTAATGTTTTACATGATTGATGAAACTTACATCCGCTGTGTTTTATGCAACTGTTTTGATTTAATAAAAGAGCATGACCGTTATATTGTTGAATGGTGTGAATATTATGTGTGACACCCTTGAAGGGCATAATTACTCTGAACTGTTATATGTTTATAATTTAATTCAATAATTGGGGTATTTTAGAAGGGTGTTACACTCCAAACCCCCTCAAAGATTTAAGTACTGTCTCTGCTCATGAATTCAGAAGCGCACAAAGAAGCACTGCAAAGAGTTCTAGAACAAGGGTTTGTGGAACGCGATGTTACGGTGTATCAGTTTGATCATATAGTAGCTGTAGCGGTGTATTCGTCACTTTATGATTTATTGACTAAATCAAAAGCAAAGCATACAAAGATAGAGTCGCCACCGCACTTCTGTTTATCCAAAGGAATGGCTAGAAAGCGAACAAAAGCCTAAGAAGTTTTACGCAAAGAAAACTAATAAAAGGTCAGAGATCTGGGTAAGGGGGTAATTATGCAAAGGGAAGGTGTTAGGCACCCAATGCATCCTAGGTACTCCTAGGGAACCTCTTTTCACAACTTGTTGTAAAATTATTTGTTTATGAAAATATTTATTGTGCAAACATTGATTGGGAGGATGAGAGAAGAATATACAATTTTATTATTTATTTTTGTGTTGGAGGAACCCATTGCCTACATACCTTTTCATGAAAGATAAGGATCAAAACGCCGTAGTTCGGCTAAAAGATTTCCAAAAAGTGAGTGGACTGATTTTAAACAAGAGCCTTAAGGTCTTTCATTATCAACGGGAGAAAACTCAACCTGAACCAACAATCCACCATGTGAGAACAACTTCAACATGCTAGTGAGGGGTTAACCCTATAATAAGCATGGAAGTCTTACAATTCAATCACTAAGGACGCGGTGAGATTTACATCAACCACTATAATAATTCAGATCTATGGCTAATGCATGAAAATTTGATTAAGAAGTGGACAAGGGCCACAAAAGCAATTGAGTGGGTGAAATTAACTAATTACGAGTATTCACAAAGATGGTCAAAGTTGACATTAGATTCAATTCAGAAGAAGTATTGTGAAAATGAAGTTTGAAAATCAAAGGCCTAAGGCCTAGGTTTCTAGTTTTGAAAACAGATGAAAATGTTTGCACAAAGGTTTTCTGGTTTGGGTTAAAATGCAAATGGAGGTTGCAAGGAAATAAAAGGTGGGGATGAGGAGTAAAACATCATTAGGAGTTCCTCTCTTGAGATCATATGTAGATGATCCAAGTAAGTACCATCCTTTGGAATAGGCAACAAAGCAATAAGCAAATAAGCAAGCTCAAGGGGCAACAAAAAACTGGAAATGGATTGCCAATCAATGGTCTTATATCCAGCTCCCCAAAAGGAACAGGAAATGGATAGCCAATCAATGGTCTTACACCTGACTCCTCAAAGAAACAAACACAGGAAACAGATAGCCAATAAATGGTCTTACACCTGACTCCTCAAAAGAAAACACATAACAAATGCAAAGCAAACATATGAATGATGCACAAATAAGCAAACAAGCAATCAATGATCACACGCTATACACAACCAAGAGGCTCATACAAGGTTGGGCTTTAGTCAAGGGGTCATATCGACCTTGACAAACAAGCCAAATACTGGAATGGATGTCCAAACTCTTAACCACTGACATTGACCGTCAGGGTGAGCAGATGAAATGGGAGATGAGGGTTAGACCTCATAGCTCTTAACCCTGGCCGGGGTGAACTTGAATCAAAGAAGGTGTGGGAGTCCAGAATGAGGAACTCTACTCCACATGACTGACTCTATATACAATGATCTTGGGTGTTTATTCAAAATGCATCAGCACATAGTGCGAGCAAGATGAAAGACTCAACTGAATAGCAGGGGATGGATTGCACATCCCTTCTATCTGCCAATGCCTCTTCACTTAGGAGGTCTTAATATGTAACTATGCCTCAATGAGGTCTTTAGCACAAAATTAAACAATCAAGAACATGGCCTCTTAAGGAGGGCTTCAGGCAGGTGCCTGCCAAAGATAGCAGGTCTTCCAGACTACATGGAGTTAAAGAGATTACCTAAGTGGTATGCCAACCACAAGCAAAGCAAAACAACTCAAGTAATGAGTTAAAGCTACTAAAGTACCTGTAAGAAAATCAAACAAGTCAATATTCACATTCAGACAAACCAAACAGACAGTCAACAGTGAGACAAACAATATACACAATGCAAGTCAACAACTCAAGTGAGTTAGCCACCCAAGGACCTACAACATAATCAACATTAGTTAAACAAAGAAAATTGTATCTCAAGCAAGGAGATCACATCATCCATTAGGACTTATTGCTTGAACCTGAAAGGCAAAGCTCAAATTGTGAGTACAAACCCCTAGCACCAAGGCTAGGGTCAAAGGCAAAGAAAAAAGTCAAAACAGCAACCAATATTCAACATAAGGCTCATTTAATCAATCATGAACATGTCCTAAAAAGGACCAAGTCAAAAGCATTAAGCAAAGTCATCTCATGAGCAAGCTATGGCAAAGACAAATTCAAAGCACACAATTGATCATCAAGAAACAAAATTCCATATTAAAACAGAAATGAATCAAATAACCCTGGAAATTTTTATGTACACACAATATGTAAAACACAATCATCATGCCAAAAATTATAATCAACAGAGTTTATTTGACCTAGAAATGGAAATGCACAAGTATGATATCAAATTGTGTGACACACATTGTCACACCCTACAATCATGTGTCTAAAATAGAGATGAAAAATGCTAAAAATGCACAACCAAGCCTAAAAAATCAAGCAACATGTTGTGAATCAGCATACAAAATTTCATGGCAATTGGATCATTATTGAGCATTTCACAATAGTATGAATGAAGTAATGTCACATTTGCATACATGTTCAAATAACAGTCCACAATTCAAAATCCAGAAATGATAAAAATCAGAAAATCACATCATAAAAGAATAGACACTTCAAGGAACATGTGAGAAAAAATTTGGAATTATTTGGAATCATTTTCAATTTTTTATGAATTTTTGAATGTGATGAAAATATTTGAAATGAAATGAAACAAGCACATGTTAAATTGGAGGGAAAGGAGAAATATGAATTAAGTTTGAAAAAGTGGCACCGGCTGGAATCGAACCGTGTAGCGCAAAAAATAAGGCGCTGAGTAAAATAAATTCCAAAATGATGGAGCTGGGAATCTAAGCGAGTGCATCTCAAAACGCTGGCGTATCATTAATGCGTTGGCGCCCAGTCAACCGGTCAAAAGCCACGCGAGCGAAGTCAAAAGAACGATAGCCAATAGAATGGCCAACAAGCGCTTGCGTGTATGCACACGCTGTCAAAACCCTAGCCAGCTCACAATAGTTGCAGACGGCGGCGCATAGGGTGGTTTCCACCGTCTTCTTCGCGAAGACGGCGGAGCTACAGTGCTCGCGCATGAAAAAATTTCCAGAATCCAGCGAAAGTTATATCAATCGAAAGCTCATGCTATGTACATTCCAAATCCAGTATCAATTCACATTAAGTCAACATAACCAAAGCAAATCGAGCAAAAATATTATTTGATTCAAAACTTCAATTCACCATAACTTGCTCAATACACGACCAATTCAAAAACTACTTATATCAGCATGCTCAACGTTCAAAGATCTACCTAAACATGGCAAAAGAATGGAGAATTAAGAGATTCGAAAAACCTACCTCTTGAAGAGCAGTCACTAAAATCTATAGATTCAAGGCTTGGCAAGTATCCAGATCTACTCCTGAGATGATGTTATGAAGCTTTGTGCGTGAATTGAAGCTTGGAGATGCTTGGATCTATCTCAAATCTCAATTTCCATCTTGATGTTCTTGAGCTTCATGTGCTTAATTCTTCACCAAAACCTTCGATCCACACCTTGATCTGCACTCAATGATGATCAGAGAACACAAATATGCAAGAAAATCCAAGTGCTATGTGGAAGAATTTCAAGTTTCAATGGAGAGAAAAATTTGGAGGGAAGAGAAATTTGGATCTAGAATGAGCAAAAACCCCATAATTCTGTTATGATTTGGTATTTATATGGTCTCCTAATCATGCTAAAAAATGTTATTAGCAATGGTTAATTGAAATTAGCAAAAATAAGGTGCATGACCAAAATGGAAAATGTGGAGGTGCATGGAGAATTGGACGTGAGCAGTACCACATGCATGATCAATTTCACTTAAAATCATCTCATAAGCATAATGGCAATGGTATTTGGCTCATGTAATGCACCAAATTCAAATTTGCAAATTTCCCTCCAAAATGGTCATGAATGAGCAAATGGTCATATGATGAAATTTCATGCCATGTAATGATGGATTTGGAAATTAGAGGTCATGAGAAGCAATATGCAAAAAGAGGCACTCAATTTTGAGTTATGAGTCAAAAGTTATGGCCTTTTGAAGTTTCAAGCACACTTGGCAATGATTGGATCATATCTCCTTAACCATTCATCAGATGCTCATGATCTTTGACTTTTTGGAAATGGGAGATAAAGATATTCAACTTTAATGTTGGACAAAAATTCATTTGAAGCTTCTTTGATTTTGGAAAGTTGAGTTGAAGTTGGTCCAAAAACTTTCCATTTTTGGAAACTTGAAATTATAGGTCACTTTCCATTTTGGGAAACTTTTGACTTGACCTCAAAATCTTCAACATTGATATTTGAAATGATGAATAGGCCTTGTTTGAACATGAATGGGATGTCTCAGATCATTTCCCACACCTCAAAGCCTTCAGTTGACTGAATGGTCCTCAGATGACCTGAAATTGCCTGATGAACTTGGACCTCAACCACTTGGGGAATTTGGTCCAAAATGGGACCATATCTCATATAAGCTCAATATAATGATCACATGATCCATATCTCAATGGAAACCTCATCTCTTGCACAAAGGATTCACTTGATTGTGCCTTGACCTGTTGACTGCTTAAGCTGCAAGACACATGTTAGATGACATATTTTTGATGCTTTTGGTTAGTGATTAAACAAGAAAAGCAATGATACACAAATGCAAGCAATGCTTGGTGATCAAGAATCACTCTCAAGAAAGATCCCACCCACACGGAAGGAAGCAAGGTGTCTAATAATCCTTGAGGCAATGTAATGCTATGATATGATGCCATGAGGGATCTTAGGGACAAAATTGGGGTCTTACAGTAGCTAACATCACTTCCTGCAACAATCTTAGCTTTTATGATGAAGAACTCCCTGAGGAGGGTAGGAATCATAATTTGGCTCCGCACATCTCCATGAATTGCAATGATGATGCTTTATCCAATGTGCTTGTTGACACCGAATCTTCATTGAATGTGCTGTCGAAGTCAACATTGTTAAAGTTATCATATCAAGGAGCTCCTATGAGGTATAGCGGTGTAATCGTCAAAGCTTTTAACGGTTCACGCAAAATAGTGATAGGTGAAGTGGACCATCCAGTGAAGATATGTCCGAGTGACTTCCAGATTACTTTCCAAGTAATGGATATCCACCCGGCCTATAGTTGTCTGTTGGGAAGGCCATGGTTCCATGAGGCAGGAGTTGTTACCTCCAAATTACATCAGAAGCTCAAATTTGTGAAGAATGGAAAATTAGTCATTATTGGTGGGGAAAAGGCATTGTTAGTTAGCCACCTATCATCTTTATCTTACATTGAAGCTAAGGATGAGGTTGGAACTCCGTTATAAGCCTTATCTATTGCTACTGAAAAGAGAGTTGGGGCACCTATGTCCTCATTGAAAGATGCAAGGAAGATTGTTGAAGAAGGTAATGTTGATCAGTGGGGGCGCATGGTAGAGGTCTCTGACAACAAAGGTAGAACCGGTCTGGGTTATCAGCAAGGTTCATCAATTGCTAGAGCTGAAGATATGCAACTTAGCTTCCGTAGCGGAGGGTTCATTCATGGAAATGAACAACACTTAGCTGTTGTGCTAGAGGATGACGAAGAGGAAGACTGCACCAATTTTGTGACGCATGAAAAGGCTTGCAACAATTGGACTGCTGTTGACATTCCTGTTATTTTGCATCAATCTAAGTAATTGCTTTTATATGTTTAAAAATACTTCTCCTATGCCTAAGGGAGAAGTGAGCATTGTTGGGCATTTTCAAAATTGATCATGAATAAAATTTATTCTATTCATCCACATCTATGATGTTTTGTTTTTACTTTTTGCTTTATTCTGAAAATGGTAATCACAAAAAACATAAATAAACAATATAATTGTCCATCTGTATAATATTTGATCACAAATTCACGTCTCTAAAATCAAAATATCAAATCATTATGCAGGTTGGTTTCTAACCCCATTGAATACAATGATCCTTCTCCTTCTCCAAATTTTGAATTCCCTGTGTTTGAGGCTGAGAAGGAAAGTGACGAAGAAGTGAGTGATGAATTGTCTCGTCTTCTTAAGCATGAAGAAAAAGCCATTCAACCGTTCGAAGAGTAGATTGAGTTAGTCAACTTGGGTTCCGAGGATAATGTGAAGGAAGTCAAGATTGCGTCTCGACTGTGTCCAGATCCGAAGAAGGGGTTGGTTGATCTTCTTCGAGAGTATTCAGATGTGTTTGCTTGGTCCTATCAAGACATGCCTGGTTTGGATTCTGAGATTGTGGAGCATAGATTGCCATTGAAGCCAGAATGCCCGCCAGTCAAGGAGAAGTTGAGAAGAACGCATCCTGATATGACAGTGAAGATCAAAGAAGAAGTGCAGAAGCAGATTGATGCCGGTTTCCTTGTGACCGCTGAATATCCACAATGGGTGGCCAATATTGTGCCTGTTGATGACACTGAAATTCACCGTATTTTCGACTCAGATTTCGCATGCATTCTAGTTGTTTTGTTATCATTTTGTTATGTTATTACTATGTTTCTCTTTGTTTTCAGGTTTTCAGTCTAATCGGAGCCCCGATCGAGAAAATGAGTGAAAACGAGCTAAAAACCCTAAAATTCAGCATTTTACACTTGTGGCTCCCACTGTGGCTAGCGCCATGGGTCCAGCCATGACGTGTCATAGCTCAACTTCCCTCAACTGCCACGTTCCCCACTACCTCCACTTGGGCGCCACACTTTGCTCTTGTGGCGGGCGCCATGGTGTTGCGGCGGGCGCCACAAGAAGAAAAGTTTTCCCTCCCAATTTCAAACTGAAGGGCATCCTTGTCTTTTCCATTATTTTACTTGCCTATAAATAGAGACTCGAATTCATTTTTTTAATGATCCAAACTTAGAGCAAACTTAGTTTCACTTAGGCATATATTCAGTATTTTAAAGTGGTAATCGCTTCACATCGAGGTGTTGCCACAATTGTATAATCAAGTCTGCGATCGAGTCTGTAATCGAGTTTGGAGCACTTTGGAAGGAAGTTAATCTTGCCGCCATTTTCATTTCCGTTTCGCATTTTATTCAACCCTCCGATTGGAGCAGGTTTTTATTGCTTTACCTTTATCTACTTTATTTTCCCGCACTGTCTTTACTTTATTTATTTCCCACACTGTCTTTACTTTATTTATTTCTCGCACTCGCACTACTTTCATTTATTTCTCGCACTCGCACTACTTTTATTTATTTCCCGCACTCGCACTACTTTTATTTATTTCCCGCACTCGCACTACTTTTATTTATTTCCCGCACTCGCACTACTTCATTTATTTCCAGCACTCGCACTACTTTTATTTATTTCCCGCACTTGCACTACTTTTATTTACTTTCCGCACTCACACTACTTTTATTTAAATTAAAATGCACTTTTACTTTACCATGTCTAACTAAACCTATAAAGGTTAGCATGTAAGAATCGTAATTGAACCGATAATCCGTACAATTGTTCGTAGAAACACTTATGGGCTATTTTAAGTTTCAACTTAGTTTTCCCGCACTTAATTTCGTTGGGTAAGATCGAAAGCCGTCCAACGTCTTTTTAAACTTAGTTGTTTTTAACTATTTCAAAAACAGCGAAAGCGCTTTGTTTAGTTGATTAGGAGTTTTTAACTTAAGAAGAAAAGTGATTTTAAAACTATTTTCGGACGCGTTTATAAGTTTAGAATCTGGTTCGTGAGAACCTCTTTTGGTTAAGAAATCCAGGTTAAAATACTTTTCAACTTAGTCAAGATACTATATTTCTTAAAAATAGATTTACTACTCTAACGCAATGCGCACCTTTTTATAAGTGACAATAAGAGGGTTTGATTAGGGAGTACAACTCGGTTCTGAATACGCGAAAGCGACAGTTCCTGTTAGATTGGTTCTCTGCCCATAAGTAGCTCTATTAGCAAGTACTTAGATTATTAATTGATTATGTGAATTAAATTCGAGCCTGTCTTTATTAATTGAACTTTATTCAACACTTTACTTTTCATTTCACACTCTAAAAAACCCCTATTTTGATTACCTTAGATAAACACCATAACAATAAATAACGATAGATTGACACTTGGTCTCTGTGGATTCGACAATCTTTTATATTACTCTGACGCATTCGTATACTTGTGAAAAGCACGCATCACCTGTGCCGAAGAAAGATGGAAAAGTCCGCATGTGTGTTGATTATAGAGAATTGAATAAAGCCAATCCGAAAGATGATTTCCCTCTGCCACACATTGATATGTTGGTAGACAATACTGCTAAATCCAAAGTCTTTTCGTTTATGGATGGTTTCTTCGGATATAATCAGATCAAGATGGCACCCGAAGATATGGAGAAGACCACATTCATTACACCCTAGGGAACATTCTGTTATAGAGTGATGCCTTTCGGTTGAAAGAATGTTGGTGCAACCTACCAGAGAACTATGACCACTCTTTTTCATGATATGATACATAAAGAGATTCAAGTCTATGTTGATGATATGATTGCTAAATCCAGTGATGAAGAAGATCATGTTGAGCACTTGTTGAAGTTATTCCAGCGTTTGAGGAAGTATAAACTCCGCTTGAATCCCAATACGTGTACTTTTGGTGTTCGTTCTGGTAATTTGTTGGGCTTTATTGTCAGCGAGAAGGGTATTGAAGTTGATCCTGCCAAGGTCAAAGAAATACAAGAGATGCCTGCGCCCAAAACTGAGAAGCAAGTTAGAGGTTTTCTCGGCTGCTTGAATTATATCTCAAGTTTTGTTTCACACATGACTGCCACATGTGCGCCTATATTCAAGCTTCTTCGGAAAGATCAATCTTGTGATTGGACCGAAGATTGCCAAAAAGCTTTTGACAATATCAAAGAATATATGCTTGAACCTCCGATTTTGTCTCCACCAGTTGAAGGAAGACCGTTGATCATGTATTTGACTGTGCTTGAAGATAGTATGGGTTGTGTTCTTGGTCAACAAGATGAAACTGGAAAGAAAGAATTTGCAATTTACTACCTCGGTAAGAAGTTCACCGACTTTGAGACTCGGTATTCTATGCTAGAAAAGACTTGTTGCACATTGGCTTGGGCTGCTAAGCGTCTGCATTAGTATATGTTGAATCATACCACTTGGTTGATCTCCAAAATGGATCCAATCAAGTATATATTTGAGAAGCCTGCTTTAACTGGGAGGATTGCCCGTTGGCATATGTCGTTATCAGAGTATGATATTGAATACCGATCTCAAAAAGCGATCAAAGGTAGTGTCTTGGTTGACCATTTGGCCCACCAACCGATTGAAGATTATCAATTAGTGCAATATGACTTTCCTGATGAAGAGATCTTGTACTTGAAAATGAAATAATGTGATGAACCATTGCTTGAAGAAGCGCCAGAACCTGGTTCCTGTTGGGGCATGGTATTTGATGGAGATGTTAATCAGTATGGTAATGACATTGGGACATGATTATTACTCCTCAAGGCACTCATTTTTCATTTACAGCTAGGTTGACTTTCAAGTGTACAATCAATATGGTTGAGTATGGGGCTCGAAGAGGCCATTGATCTCAGAATCAAATATTTAGACATCTATGGAGATTCAACTTTGGTTGTGAATCAAATCAAAGGTGAATGTGAGACGAATCAACCGGGGTTGATACCATATAGAGATTATGCGAGGATGATTTCAACTTTCTTTACCAAGGTTGAATTTCATCATATCCCTCGAGATGAAAACTGAATGGCAGATGCTCTTGCAATATTGGCATCAATGATTATAGTGAAGTATTGGAATGAAGTTCCCAATTTGATTGTGATGCGTCTTGATAGGCTGGCTCATGTGTTTACTATGGAAGAGATCAAAGATGAAAAGCCGTGGTATTACGACATCAAGTGTTTCCTCCAAAGTCAGATTTACCCGTCCGAGGCATCTGTGAAAGATAAGAAAACTTTGAGAAGATTAACCGACAATTTCTACTTTAATGGAAATGTATTGTACAAGAGAAACTTCGATATGGTTTTGCTCAGATGCGTGGATAGACACGAAGCAAACATATTGATGACTGAAGTCCATGAAGGTTCCTTTGGTACTCATTCCAATGGACATGCAATGGCGAAGAAGATATTGCGAGCAGGTTACTATTGGCTGACAATGGAATCTGACTGTTGTAAGTTTGTAAAGAGATGCCACAAGTGTCAAATTTATGCGGACAAGATTCATGTTCCTTTGACACTATTGAATGTTATTTCCTCCCCATGGCCCTTCTCCATGTGGGGTATTGATATGATTGGCATGATTGGGCCTAAAGCTTCGAATGGACATCGTTTAATTTTGGTGGCAATTGACTACTTCACAAAATGGGTTGAAGCGGCATCGTATGCGGATGTGACCAAGCAAGTTGTTGTAAGGTTTATCAAGAATCAGATCATATGCCGTTATGGTGTGCCAAGTAAGATCATTACTAAAAATGGATCAAACTTGAATAATAATATGGTGGAAGCTCTTTGCAAAGACTTCAAGATTGCACATTATATTTTTTCTCCCTACAGACCCAAGATGAATGGGCTGTTGAAGCTACGAATAAGAACATCAAGAAGATTATTCAGAAGATGGTTGTGACGTATAAGGATTGGCATGAGATGCTCCCATTTGCTTTGCACGGGTATCGTACATCCATCCGCACTTCAACAGGGGCAACCCCTTTCTCTCTGTTTTATGGTATGGAAGCAGTGCTACCCGTAGAGGTTGAGATTCCGTCGTTGCATGTGCTCATGGAAGCCAAGTTGATTGAGGCTGAATGGTGTTAAACCAGGTTTGATCAGCTGAATTTGATTGAAGAGAAGAGATTAACTGCCATGTGCCATGGTCAGTTATATCAGAAAAGGATGAAGAAAGCTTTGATAAGAAGGTCAGACCTCGGGTATTCAGGGAAGGTGAGCTTGTGCTCAAGAAGATTTTATCGTTTAAACCAGATTCTAGGGGGAAATGGACTCCTAATTATGAAGGCCCATGTGTTGTTGAGAGAGCCTTTTCAAGCGGTACATTGATTCTTACAACTATGGATGGTGAAGAGTTCACTCGTCCTGTGAACGTAGATGTAGTCAAGAAATACTTTGCCTAAAAAATAAAAGAATAACTCACTAATTTGAAAACCAGAAAGGGCGGCTTAGGAAAAAATGAGCGTCTCGGTGGATTGAAAACTCGAAAGGGCGATCCAGGCAAAAAGTAGAGACATAAAACAGGAAGAATTTTCCCGATAAGTTGAGTACCTCACCCTGGGGAAACTTATGCAAAATTTAGGGATTATGGCAAGTAACTACATTCTGTTGATCTTCAATTTTTGGAGAAACTTTGTTGAGCACAAGGATTAACGTCAATTCATCATCCCCAATAGCATCCAAAAGCACAACGGATATCAAGAGTTGGTGGAAGGATTAGCGATCATTTGTATTCAATGTAACCCTTTTCCATGTAAATTACCATTTTCAACTTTGTAAAGATCTATGGAGTCTTGTCAGTTACAGACTACCATTCTATTAAATAAGGTTGAGCTTTTATCCAATTGTTTCCACTCTTATTTACTCCAGCCAAATAGTTTAAATTTTATTATGATCATCTTTGAAATTAAATTTTTTAATCAAAATCATTTTCTTAAACATATAAAAGCAAGAATTTTAAAGCAATTAAAAAGAGATGTCAACAGCATTTCAAAAACAGCAAGTCCTAAGTGTGGAGCATTAATGGTTCCCCCGAGCAGTTAACCCTTCAGTTATCCCCAACCGAGTTGGCTGACTTGTTCCCCAACGGAACTTGTGGATATTCCCTAGCGGAGTTTGTGTATTCCTCTGCAGGATTGATGTTTGTTTTGATCTCCAGCAGAGTAGGATTGGTTTCCTCAATAAATTGCATTGGTTTCTCCACCATTCACCATCCAGCTCGATCTCCAGTCAGAGTTTCCTCCTGGTTTATGAGTAGCTATTTGCGTTTATCCTCTGTACGGTTGCCTCCCATTCAATATGGTGTTCCCCGCAGATTCGATACCGTTTCCTTTCCTTAACATATTTCCTCCTTCCCCAGCTAGGGTTGAGCCTTTGGGATATTGATCTCTTTGCTCCGACAGTTGCTCCCCTCTTCTATGGATCAATTGAGGATTGTATCGATGATTCAAATTTTTGCGACACCTTTGTATCCTTTGTGATCGTTTTGTCAGCATAATCATCATATATACATACAAATACATATACACTCATATAATTTCATAATTTCATGATTATATCATCATATTAGTTTATTCATTGTTTGAGACTCTTATTCTCTATTATAACGGTACTTTATCCCCATACAAAACTAGCGTCTGTCCTCCTTCAATTGTAGAGTGTCGGCCCCTTAAGCAGAAATACTTTAACCTTTCTCCTTTCCCCACTGAGCTATTTCCTCGTGGAAGATTATTGTTTTAGTTTCCTCCCAAGTGGATTATCTGGATGGATACCCTCCCCTTGAGTTATATCCTCATTGGGTTGAGTCTTGGTTGACCGTTTCTTTCTAGTTCTTACCTAGATAGATGCTTTGGGTCCTCTAAGAGTTTATTACCCAGTAACTGGTAATATTCTTCTTAGTTTGCATTTTGTTACTTCTTGCCCAATACTCGTCAAAGGTACCCCTGTTTTCCCCATTAGTAGAGTCCCTAGTGGATTCATTCTCTTCCCGGAAGAATATCCTTGATATGTTCATCCTAACCGATGACAGATACTCTCATCCTTGGTACTGTCATCCCTATTTTGTTCCCTAGAGAGCTAATCCTTGATATGTTCATCCTAACCGATGACGGGTTTCCATCTCTTTGCGGTCTTCTACTCAGTAACCGGTAGTTGTAAATCCAGCTTTTCTTTCCCCTTTACAGAGTCTATCCTTGATATGTTCATCCTAACCGGTGACAAATTTTATCTTTGATGGTATTCTATCCAGTAACTGATATATATAATTCCTATTTTGCTCCTCAACAGAGTCTATCCTTGATATGTTCATCCTAACCGGTGACAGATTTTCTCTTTGATGGTATTCTATCCAGTATTCGATAGATGTAATTCCTACCTTTTGCTCAGTTGGTTTATCCTTGATATGTTCATCTTAACCGATGACAGATATCCTCCTTGACATCCCAGGCAAGTCTATCCTTGATATGTTCATCTTAACCGATGACGAATTTTCTTCCCTTCTGAGTCTATCCTTGATATGTTCACCCTAACCGGTGACGTGTATTCTCATCTTTGGTCTTCTGCCCAGTAATTAGTAGTTGTAAATCCTATTTTCTGCAGTTTTCCACAACAAGGCTATTCTTACCCAGTAACCGGTAATGAATACTCCCTCCTTGTGGTTCTCATCTGTAAGACCCTAATTTTGACCCTAAGATCCCTCATGAAATTTCATCATATGCATTGG
This sequence comes from Lathyrus oleraceus, assembly GCF_024323335.1. Classification (NCBI taxonomy): domain Eukaryota; kingdom Viridiplantae; phylum Streptophyta; class Magnoliopsida; order Fabales; family Fabaceae; genus Lathyrus; species Lathyrus oleraceus. Next base: position 61,041,667 of record NC_066581.1, read on the forward strand.
CATTGGGATCATACCTTGGTATCCTCCTTACCCTTATTTCATTGGGTTTGTTTTGGGAGATATTACCAAGCACCATGTGATTGTATCATACTTGTATATTATCATTTTTACTAATCAAAATACCAAAAAATATTTCTTTGTATTTTCCTAACCCCTTTTGTAGGTAGGGCATGATCCCCATTGAACTATCAAGTTCACATATAGGGTTTAAGATCCTCATGGCTAAAAGTACAATCAAGGATTGATCCACAATGTATCAAAGAATCATATATGAGTCCCAATGATCTCTACATGTTATATTGATCAAGTATTCTTCAAGAGTTTGGAGGTGATTTGCCTTGGAAACCCTAGTTTGCCTGGGTATCTTAAGTAACTTCTCCAACAAGCTATCTCACCAATTGATCATATTTCTCAAGGGACACTTCAAAATTCATCATCTTATGCATATATGATCTACCATGAGCCTATAAAGTCAATATAATTGAAGGTTACCAAGTTGGTTGATGGTGGTTGGCCAGATGAATTCATCTGATCAAAACTGGGTCCCCCTAGACCCTATCTTCTACAAGTTTCACCATATGAAAATTATTTCAAGATCAAAGTTACTCTAAATTACATTCCAAACAACTTTCATTTTGAGACCTAGAGCTATTTTTTCTTTGAAAATTATTTTCTATGTTGAAACATTATAGGTCATTTTGTGTAAACCCTAATTTGAAAGTCAACTTCCCAAGGACATAACTTGCTCAATTTTTATGATATGAAAGATTTCCAAGTTACAGAATTAAATTCAAGATGTCTACTTCAAACTTTATGTTTGGAGTGAGAGCTAAATCAACTTTTATGGCCATGTGATATGAGATACATTATAGGCCATTTTTGCCTTATATTATTGAACAAGTGATTTTCCTCAACTTCAAAAATGAATAAATCTATCATTCTAAATCCAAATAAATTGAAATTGGTGACCATTTTGAAGGTATTTGAAAGAGAGACAACTTTGATAAAGAAACTTTTCTCATTTGGAGCTCACATAAAAAGTTAAGCAAGGAGGAATATTGAGGTATATGACTTGACACTTAGAAAAATTTTCAACATGTTGAAATTTCCAAACTTCCACCTCAAAATTCAACATGATCCGAGTCCCAAATTAAAAAGTGTTCAACATAAAACTTGTTCCCCATGAACTAAGCTTTCCAAAGAACCCTATTTCATGCATTTTGGATGAGGTTTGCTAGATCCACGCATGGTCTTAACAGGTCTGCATCATTGGAGAAAATCAAATGTCCAAAAATCCATTTGTCTTTGCCTTGCCATTCTAGCATGATTTGAACTTCAGTACAGTTGCAATTGGATCATAATGGATTGCTTCATGGGCCTGTAGACGCCCATGCAAGCTTGTGCATCACCCTTGCCATTTTTAGCAATTTTTCAAGTGTGCAATTATCAATCCCAAATGATATAAATACAAGGCCTCTGAGCTCATTTCAAACACACATTGCGCGCCCGCTTTGCCCCCTAATTGAAACCCTCACAATTCAAAGGAAAACCTGAGAATTTTCAACTTGAAAATTGAGTTTGAATCTCATTGTTTGGAGATTCAAAAACTCTAGGATCCAAAGCTTTGTACCATTGCCAAACCACTTCTGCAAGCTCCTCGAGTGTGATCAAGTCAAGTTTGAAGAAAGCAAGATCCATTTCTGCACAACATTGAAGGTATTTTCAGAAATCTTCTTCTCTTCGGTTCTCACTCAATTCTCATCAATTCTCTTGGATCTTTGGTTGTCTGAAGTCCTACCAATATAGGCAAGAAGATTGAGTTGCTTTGAGGTCAAATCGAAGCCACTTAGTTGACACACCTCAGAATTCAATTCCTCATATCTTTCTATATATTTGGAGTTAGTCGAAATTGAGGTCAGATTCATGCTCTAGGCCATTTTTTCTTTCAGATCATGTCCTCTTTTTTAATTTTCTTGATGGTGTTGAGTGAACCAGTCCGATGGACCTCGCCCGAGAAGGTGACCAGAGGTCCAGCGCCGGTGATGTGCTGGACAGGTTCTGAGCCATTGATATTATTTGAAATGTTTTAATCCTGAGCGCCCAAAGTAATTACCATGCGTGTGGACCAGTTCACCAGATGTATGGTGGAACACGCGCTCATGTCTAATTGATCTGCCACCTTAATTAATGAGGGAGTTCAAGTGGTCCCCGTTTTTTTGATTTTTTGATTTTCATTAATTCATATTCATTTTAATATTGATCTAAAAAATATGAGAGTTTCACCAAAAAATTTTAAATAAATTCTTATTTCATATTTTGAATTAAAATTATTTTTTGGATCATTATTAATATTTTTTGATTTAATTGATTTTGTGAATATTTTAATTGTTTAAAAATACTTTTAAGTCTCCAAAAATTCTGAAATTTTTTCTCCAAGGTCTTTTGACCTTGTTTGACCCATGATAAATCGCATGGCCATTTCTTTGGTGTTTTGATGAGATTTTAGGAATTTGACAAACCATATTTAATTTAATGCATTATTTTTAGTATTTTAAATTGAATAAATGCCAAAAAAATTGTGTTGAGCTATCCTGATGATTTGTATAAGTTTGACTTGTGCTGTTGGGCATTGGGCAAGATTGATTTGACTTTGCTAGGTTAAGATCATTGGGTTTAGGGGATTGATGGAATGTAGATTTCATCTCCCAAAATGAATTAATGATCTTAATTTGGAAAAAGTCCTCATTTGACCAATTTGAGTTTTGATATATTCCCCTCCCTCTTCATCTAATTCCCCTTCTTTATGCATCCATCTCATTTGGCCTATGATATCTCAAAGTCCTAAGCCTAGTTGATTGAAAAACCCACATAAGTATGGATGAGATTAGGCCACCTCTTTTGCATATTCTTTTTGTGTGTGGTATGTTTCATGAGCATATTCCATCATACTATGTCTCTAACATGCATTAACACCAAAATTCTATTGTCCGGCCTCAAATAGTTGTGACTTCTACATAAGTCCAATTACGATTGCTTAACATAGCGCTAAGTTTTTTACACAAAAAGGCATAGCATTCTAGTTAGTGAGATTGTAAGTCTCCCCTCTTTCATAGTATTGTGTGAAAACTTGGCCTTTTTTCCTTCCTTTGGAAGATGTCTTGGTTCAAGGATCCATGCTTGTGATAAGTGGGTTGAGTGTTCTCCAAAGAATGACTTAAAATGAAAAGCAAAAGCAAAAACAATACTAACTTCTAACTCATTAACAACTAACATTTAATTCCAAGCCATTTACTTTTAATGCACTTTAATTTTTAAGCTCTATTCATTTGCCATTATTCCTACCATTCTAATTGTTTATATTAATGCCTTTTCACTTTATCCACTTGGACTATATTGTGTGATATATCTTGTTTGTGTATATTTTGTTGGTTTGTGTGGTCTTTGACCATTAGTGTACATAATGAGAAACAAAAAACCCTAAAAAACTATTGTGTGGACTGTTGGTTTGATCTTGGACAATTGGACTTAGAATCTAGGCAACATCCCTATGCAAAAGGACTTGGCCAATGCCAACTTTCATGTAACCAAGTACTGGCAATTTGAAACTTCATCTGGTACATCATTGAAGATCCATCTCAGTTCATCTGCAACATGATCATTGTGGAGCTGTTATTTTGAACATATGACTTATGGAATTTATCTACTACATGGGCTAATTTGAAAAAGATCATGGAGTGGCTAAAGCTTGGATGTGGCTATGTTTATTTGATGGCTTTCTCTTCAAGTTAATATTGTATGCATTGCTTGTTGCTTGATTCTAATATCCAAGGGAATTTGGGGTTTCTATATGACATTCTTGTCTATTGGATTGTAGCCCATTGGTCAAATCTTTTCAACTCTTAACTTTTAAATCTATGCTTAGGATTAGTCTCTTCATCTCCTTCCCATCTCTTTAATTTCAAAATATCTCCCTCCTTTTAAAAGAAAACTTCTTTTTTTGAACTTGTTATTTTCTAAACTTAGACCCTTTGCAAATTAGAAACTTTGGCCTTATGCCATTGCATTTTCAAACTTCTTTTCTTAAATAAAACTTGTAAATAAACTTAACTATACATGACTTAAAAGTTTCAAAAGCCAAAAAGAACTAACTCATTCAAACCATTTTCTAGGCCCTTGTGCATTTCAAACTGAATTTTTGATTAAAAGCAATGCATCCACTTTGAAATCTGTATCACGAACTACGAGGTTTTGATCCCTCATTTTTATGTTGGTACGTAGGCTTAAGTCTGAAGGTCTTGTCAAACACAAAAATATGATTAATGAATTTTTTCATCCCCCCATTCTATTTGTTTGTAAATATCACTTTGTACAAAATACATATGCACACAAGAAAGGGCTTCCCAGGAGTACCTAGGACACTTTTGGTGCTAACAGCTTCCCTCTGTGTAACCAACCCCCTTACGTGTAATCTCTGGCATCTTATTAGTTTTGATTTGAAAACTTCTTATTTTTGGGGTTTGTTCATACTTTTCCCTTTCCCTTGGAAACAATAAAAGTGCGGTGGCGACTCTTGTTATTTGATGTCTTGCTTATCCATAGCTTGATGATCATGAATTTACCGCTACATCAGCAAGTCATCCTTGATATGTTCATCCTAACCGATGACGGATGTCCTCTCTGTTAGATCTTTATTATCTCCTTACCCAGTAACAAGTAGTGGATAATAGACTTCTGCTCCTCCTGTGTTGAAGTGTATTTCTTCCCCAGTTGAGTTGATTGCGCATTTCCTTAGTGAAATCGTTTTTCCTGCAATGATTCAAGTACTTCAGCTTTACCCTGAGTTACTCGTATCCCCTGCAGATGTTTTTTCCCTGGCAGAGTCTTTACTCTAGTCCCCTAGCAGTTTTAAGTCGTAGCCTGGCCTACGCACAATCTCTTTTATCCCCCTAAAGAGTCTATGTCTCCCCGGTGAGTTTTTCCTTATGGAATGCATTATGCTCTTGCCGATATTCAGTCTCTCTGATTTCTTTTCCTTTGTGGAAACGTTTCCCCACAGAGAATTTGCTTTCAAATTCATAGCATATGCATCATGAGGTCTCTTAGGGACCAAAATTTGTTTCTATCTTGTTATTTAAGCTCATTCTACTGAGTCAATATGAAGATTTAAACCTTCACCTCCTCAGTGAGAATATCCTAAAATAGGGGCAGTTGTAAAACCCCAATTTTGACCCTAAGATCCGTCATACAATTTCATCATATGCACTAGCATTGGGATCACACCTTGGCATCCTCCTTACCCCTCTTTCATTGGATTTGTTTTGGGAGAGATTACCAAGCACCATGTGATTGTATCATGCTTGTATAGTATCCTTTTTCTAACCAAAATACCAAAAATATGTCTTTGCATTTGCCTAACTCTTTTGTAGCTAGGGCATGATCCCCATTGATCTATCAAGTTCACATCTAGGGTTTAAGACCCTCATGGCTAAGAGAACCAGCAATGATTGATCCACAATGTCTCTAAGCATCATATATGAGTCCAGTTGATCTCTACATGTCATATTGATCAAGTATTCTTCAAGAGTTTGGAAGTGATTTGCCTTGGAAACCCTAGTTTGACTGGGTATCTTAAGTAACTTCTCCAACAAGCTATCTCCCCAATTGATCAAATTTCTCAAGGGACACTTCAAAATTCATCATATTATGCACATATGATCTACCATGAGCCTATAAAGTCAAGAGAATTGGAGGTTAGCATGTTGGTTGATGGTGGTTGGCCAGATGGATTCATCTGATCAAAACTAGGTCTCCCTAGACCCTATCTCCTACAATTTTCACCATATGGAAATGATTTCAACCTAATGTTACTCTAAATGACATTCCAAACAACATTCATGATGATACCTAGAGCTAGGTTTGCTTGTAAAATCATTTTCTATTTTGAAACATTATAGGTCATTTTGTCTAAACCCTAATTTGAAAGTCAACTTACCAAGACCAAAACTTGATCAATTTTTATGATATGAAATATTTCCAAGTTGCACAATCAAATTCAAGATGTCTACTTCAACTTTGGTGTATGGAGTGAGAACTAAATCAACTTTTATGAGATGTGATATAAGGATACATTATAGGTCATTTTTGACCTATACCATTGAACAAGTGATTTTCCTCAACTTCAAAAATGCATAACTCTATCATTATAAATCTAAATGACATACAATTGGTGACCATTTTTAAGGTCATTGAAAGATCTACAATTTTAATGGAGACACTTTTCTTATTTGGCGCTCACATAAAAAGTTAAGTAAGGTGGAATATTGAGATATATGGCTTAACACTTAGAAAATTTTTCAACATGTTGAAATTTCCAAACTTCCACCTCAAAATTCACCATGATCCAAGTTCCAATTGGAAAAGTGTCCAACATCAATGTTGTTCCCCTTGATCTAAGATTTGCAAAGAACTGTATTTCATGCATTTTGGATGAGGTTTACTAGGGCTGCATATGGTCTTAACAGGTCTGCATCATTGGAGAAAATCAATTGTCCAAAAATTCATTTCACTTTGCCTTGCCATTCAAGCATGATTAGAACTTCAGTACAGTTGATATTGGATCATAATGGATTGCTTCATGGGCCTGTACATGCCCATGCAAGCTTGTGCATCACCCTTTCCATTTTTAGCAATTTTTTGAAGTGTACAATTATCAATCCCAACTGCTATAAATACAAGGCCTCTGAGCTCATTTCAAACACACCTTGCGCGTCAGCTTTGTCCCTAATTGAAACCCTCACAATTCAAAGGAAAACTTGAGAATTTTCAACTTGAAAATTGAGTTTGAATATCACTGTTTGGAGATTCAAAAACTCCAGGATCCAAAGCTTTGTACCATTGCCAAACCACTTCTGCAAGCTCCTCGAGTGTGATCAAGTCATGTTTGAAGCAAGAAAGATCCATTTCTGCACAGAATTGAAGGTAATTTTAAGAAATCTTCTTCTCTTCGATTCTCACTCAATTCTCATCAACTCTCTTGGATCTTTGGTTGTGTGAAGTCCCACCAATGTAGGCAAGAAGATTGAGTTGCTTTGAGGTTAAATAGAAGCAACTCAGTTGACACACCTTAAAATTCAACTCCTCATATCTTTCTATATATTTGGAGTTAGTTGAAATTGAGGTCAGATTCGAGCTTTACACCATTTTTTCTTTCAGATCATGTCCTCTTATTTCATTTTCTTGATGGTGATGAGTGAACCAGTCCAATGGACCTTGCCTGAGAAGGTAACCGGAGGTCCAACGCTGGTGGTCTGCTGGACAGGTTCTGAGCCATTGATCTCATTTGAAATGTTTTAATCCAGAGCGCCCAAAGTAATTACCACGCGTGTGGAACAGTTGACCATGTGCATGGTGGAACGCGCGCTCATGTCCACTTGATCTGCCGCCTCAATTAATGAGGGAGATGAAGTGGTCCACGTTTTTTTTTATTTTTTGATTTTCATTTAATTTCATTTGATTTTCATTAATTCGTATTCATTTTAATATTGATCCAAAAAATATGAGAGTTTCACCAAAAAAATTAAAATAAATTCTTCTTTCATATTTTGAATTAAAATTATTTTTTGGATCATTATTAATATTTTTCATGATTTAATTGATTTTGTGAATATTTTTAATTGTTTAAAAATACTTTTAAGTCTCCAAAAATTCTGAAATTTTTTCTCCAAAGTCCTTTGACCTTGTTTAACCTATGATAAATCTCATGGCCATTTCTTTGGTGTTTTGATGAGATTTTAGGAATTTGACAAACCATATTTAATTTAATGCATTATTTTTAGTATTTTAAATTGAATAAATGCCAAATAATTGTGTTGAGCTATCTTGTTGATTTGTATAAGTTTGACTTGTGTTGTTGGGCCTTGGTCAAGGTTGATTTGACTTTGCAAGGTTAAGATCATTGGATTTAGGGGATTGATGGAATGTACATTCCATCTCCCAAAATGAATGAGTGATCTTAATTTGGTAAAAGTCCTCCTTTGACCAATTTGATTTTTGATCTATTCCCCCCCCCCCCCCCAATCTAATTCCCCTTCTTTATGCATCCATCTCATTTGGCATATGATATCTCAAAGTCCTAAGGCTAGTTGATTGAAAAATCAACATAAGTATGGATGAGATTAGGCCATCTCTTTTGCATATTCTTTTTGTGTGTGGTATGTTTCATGAGCATAGTCTATTATACTATGTCTCTAACATGTATTAACACTAAAATTCTATTGCCCCGCCTCAAATAGTTGTGACTTCTAGATAAGTCCAATTACGATTGCTTAACATAGCGCAAATTTTTTTACACAAAAAGGCATAGCATTCTAGTTAGTGAGATTGTAAGTCTCCCCTCTTTCATGGTATTGTGTGGAAACTTGGCCTTTTTTCCTTCCTTTGGAAGATGTCTTGGTTCAAGGATCCATGCTTGTGACAAGTGGGTTGAGTGTTCTCCAAAGAATGACTTAAAATGAAAATCAAAAGCAAAAGAATACTAACTTCTAACTCATTAACAACTAACATTTAATTTCAATCCATTTACTTTTAATGCACTTTGTAAGACCCCAATTTTGACCATAAGATCCCTCATGCAATTACATCATAAGCGTTAACATTAGGATCATGCCTTGGCATCCTCCTTCCCCCTTTTTCATTGGGTTTGTTTTGGGAGAGATCACCAACTCTTTATGATTATATCATACTTGTATATTATCATTTTACTAACTAAAATACCAAAAATATGTCTTTGTATTTGCCTAACTCTTTTTGTAGGTAGGGCATTGATCTCATTAATTCATCAAGTTCACATCTAGGGTTTGAGACTCTCATGAACAAAGAGCACAACCAAGAATTGATCCAAGAATGGTTATGAGCATCATATATGGGTCCCAATGTTCTATACATGTTATATTGATCAAGTTTTCTTCAAGAGTTTGAGGATGATTTGCCTTGGAAACCCTAGTTTGACTGGGTATCTTGAGTAACTTATCCAACAAGCTATCTCACCAATTGATCAAATTTCTCAAGGGACACTTCAAAATTCATCATATTATGCGTATATGATCTACCATGAGCCAAGAAAGTCAAGAGATTTATAAATTAGCTAGTTGGTTGATGGTGGTTGGCCAGATGGATTCATCTGATCAAAACTGGGTCTCCCTAGATCCTATTTCCTATAATCTTTACCATATGAAAATGATTCCAAGATAAAACTTACTCTAAATGATATTCAAAACAACTTTCATGTTGAGACCTAGAGCTAGTTTTGCTTGGAAAATCATTTTCTATGTTGAAACATTATAGGTCATTTTGTCTAAACCCTAATTTGAAAGTCAATTTCCCAACGCCATAACTTGCTTAATTTTTATGAGATGAAATATTTCCAAGTTGAAAAATCAAATTCAATGTATCTACTTCAACTTTTATGTTTGGAGTGTGAGCTAATTCAACTTTTTTGAGCATGTGATATGAGGTTACATTATAGGTCACTTTTGACCTATACAATTTATCAAGTGATTTTTCCAAACTTCAAAAATGCATAACTCTATCGTTTCAAAACCAAATGACATGAAATTGTTGACCATTTTGAAGGTCTTTGAGACACTTTTCTCATTTGAAGCTCCTATAAAAAGTTAAGCATGGTGGAATATTAAGACATATGGCTTGACACTTAGAAAAAATTTGATATGTCAAACATTTCCAAACTTACACCTCAAATTTCTACAAGTTCCAAGCTCCAAATGAAAAAGTGTTGAACATGAAAGTTGTCCCTCTTGATCTCACATTTCCAAAGAGCTCAAATTCATTCATTTTGGAGAAGAAATGCATAGGTTGCGCATGGCTTAAACAGGGTGACATCACTTGGCAAGGATCAAACTTCAAACATCAATGTGCACTTGCCTTGCAATCCAAGCTTAGTTCAGAGCATCTGATATTCATTTGTGGACCTCAATCAATCATTTCATGGGCCTATGTGCTCCCATGCACACTTGCATCACCATTTTCCAAAATTGGAAACTGAATTTGAGTGTACAATTATAACCCATTTCAGCTATAAATAGAGCTTCAATTGCTCAAAAATACACACACAATCGCGCCAACTTTGATCCTCCATTTCAAACCCTCACTTCTCAAAGGATAAGCCTAAAAAATTCTGTTGGATTTGAGCTTGAATTTCCACTATTTTGAAATTCAATTCTCCAGGAATCCATAGCTTATTAAACATTCAATCCTTCTCCTGCAAGATAGTGGAGTGAGACCAAGCACAGGCAAGATCAAGATCAATTGAATCCAGACCTACATTGAAGGTATTTTTTCCAAAAATTTTGAACTCTTCGATTCTCTTAAATTCTTGCTCAATTCTATTGATTCTTTGGTTGTATGAAGTCCTACCAATGTAGGCAAGAAGTTTGAGTTGCTTTGAGGTCAAATAGAAGCAACTCAGTTCATGTACCTCAAATTTCAATTCCATGTATATCTCAATATACTTGGAATTGGAGTGAATGAAGGTCAGATTCGAGCTTAGTGCCATTTTTTTCTTTAAGATCATGTCCCTGTTTTTAATTTTGGTGATGGTTCATGATGGACTAGTCCGATGAGGTCCACCAGAGAAGATGACCGGAGCTCTGACTTCGGCGATGAGTTGGCAAGGCTCTGAACCACATGATCCATCCATTACGTTTTAATCTTGATCGTTAGTTTTAAATACCACCTATGCAGCGCTGTTGACTCAAGTCCACGTGGAACGCGCGCTAGGGACCATCTGATCTTCCACCTCAATTAATGACAGAGATAAGATGGTCCATTTATTTTTGATTATCTGAATTTTTATTTTTATTGCATTACTTTCAATAATTCATATTAAATTCAATATTGATCCAAAAAATATGGGACTTTCACCAAAAAAATTTAAATATTTTTCTCTTTCATATTGTGAAATAAAATTATTTTTTGGATCATTATTAATATTTTTCATGAATTAATTATTTTTGCATTTGTTTTTAATTGTTTAAAAATATTTTTAAATGTCCAAAAATTATGAATTTTTTTCTCCAAGGTCCTTTGACCTTGTTTGACCTATGATAAATGTCATGGCCATTTCTTTGGTGTTTTGATGAGATTTTAGGAATTGGACAAAACATATTTGATTTAAATGCACTATTTTATTATTTTTTTATTGAATAAATGCCAATCATTTTTGTTGACCATTTGTATTGACTTGTTTGAGTTTGCTTGTTGTTGTTGGGCCTTGGTCAAGGTTGATTTGACTTTGTCAAATTAATATCATTGGATTTAGGGGATTGATGGAATGTACATTCCATCTCCCAAAATGAATGAATGATATTAATTTGGTAAAAGTCCTCCTTTGACCAATTTGTGATTTCATTCATCCCCTTCGCACTTCATCTCATTCCTCTTCTTAATTCATTCATTCCATTTGGCCTATGACATCTCAAAGTCCTAATGCTAGTTGATTGAAAAATTGACATGAGTATGGATGAGATTAGGCCACTCCTTTTGCATATTATTTTTTTGTATGGTATGTTTCATGAGCATAGTCCATTATACTATGTCTCTAACATGCATTAACACCAAAATTTTATTGCCCGACCTCAAATAGTTGTGACTTCTACATAATTCCAATTACGATTGCTTAACATAGCGCTAAATTTGTGACATAAAGGGCATAAGCATTCTAGTTAGTGAGATTGTAAGTCTCCCCTCTTTCATGGTATTGTGTGGAAGCTTGGCCTTCTTTCCTTCCTTTGGAAGATGTTTTGGTTCAAGGATTCATGCTTGCGATAAGTGGGTTGGGTGTTCTCCAAAGAATGTCTTGAAAAGAAAAAGCAAAACAATACTAACTCTTTACCTACTAACTACTAACTTTTAATTTCAAGCTTTTACTTTAATGCAATTTACTTTTAGCACTCTATTTCATTTGTCATTGTTCATATCATTCTGATTGTTTATGTTCATGCAATTTTCAATTTGTCCATTTGGACTATATTGTGTGATATATTTTGTTTGTATATAATTTGCTTGTTTGTGTGGTCTTTGACCATTAATGTACATAATAATAACAAAAACCATAAAAAACTTTGGAGTGGACTGTTGGCTTGATCTTGAACAAATGGACTTAGAATCTAGGCAACCTTCCTATGCTAATGGACTTGGCCAATGCCAACTTGTTGAAACACCAAGTGCTTGTAATTTGAACTTCATCTGATACACCTTTGAAGACCTCTCTAGGATTCATCTGCAACATGATCATTGTGAAGCTATTATTTTGAACCCGTGACTTGTGGAATTCATCTGCTACATGGGTTATTTTTGAAGGAGATCATGGAATGGATAAGCTTGGATGAGGCCATCTTTATTTGATGCCTTGCTCTTCAAGATAATATAATTGTGCATTTGGGTGTTGCTTGATTTTAAAAGTCCAAGGGAATTCTGGGTTTCTATTAAAACTTTTGTCTATTGGATTGCTACCCACTTGGTCAGATCTTTTCAACTTTAAACTTTTAATTGTGTGCATAGGGTAGTCTCTTCATCTTCTCCCTATTTCTTTAATATCAAAATCTCTCCCTCCATTTTCAAAATCTTCTTTGTGTGAACTATTTTTGTTCTAAACTTTGACCACTTTTGCAAAAAGATAGAAACTTTGGCCTTATGCCATTGCATTTTCAAACTTATTTTCTTAAATCAAACCTGTAATTAAACTTAACGATACTTGACTTAAACTTTCAAAAGCCAAAAAGAACTAACTCATTCAAACTATTTTTGGCCTTTGTGCCTTTCAAGCTTAAATTTTGTTAAAATCAATGCATTCACTTTGAAATTTATATCACGAACTACGAGGTTTTGATCCCTCATTTTTATGTTGGTACGTAGGCACAAGATCGAAGGTCTTGTCAAACACAAAAATATAATTAATGAATTCTTTTCTCATCCCCCCATTCTATTTATTTGTAAAACATCACTTTGTACAAAATACATATGCACACAAAAAGGGCTCCCTAGGAGTACCTAGGACACTTTGGGTGCTAACACCTTCCCTCTATGTAACTAACCCCCTTACCTGTGATCTCTGACTTTTTATTAGTTTTGATTTGAAAACTTTTTACTTTTGGGTTTTGTTCGTACTTTTTCCCTTTTCCCTTGGAAACAATAAAAGCGCGGTGGCGACTCTTGTTATTTGATTTCTAGCTTATTAATAGCTTGATGATCATGAATCTCCCGCTATAGAAATTAAGTGGCGACTCTGCTGGGGTGTAGTCTCCAGTGGGTTTATCCTACTTTTTGTGTGAATATATTTTTATATATGTGATGTTTGTATATATGTATGTGTGATATAATCTGCTTGTTGTGCTTGGTGATCTCTGAGTGGTAAGATAAGTTCTAACCCGAACTTGAGTGCAATTAAGATAGGAGGATGGTATAGTCATGTTCGACTTGTGTGGAGTAGTCCTTAACAAGTTGGCTTGAGATCCATCTGCTCAGTGGAGACTTCTTTGGATTTGGAAATGTCACACAAGTATTTGTGGTTAGGCATTACTATTTCTAATTGGGTCTGAGAAGCTGAGGACCTTAGAACATTTAACCCATCTTGGCCTATTTAGGACTGTAGCGGGGTATTCGTTACCTTTAGATTTATTGACTAAATCAAAAGTAAATCATACAATTCGAGTCACCACCTCACTTCTATTTATCAAAGGAAAGGTTAGAAAGCGAACAAAAACCGAGAAGTTTTATCAAATAAAAAACTAATAAAAATGTCAGAGATCGGGGTAAGGGGGTTGGTTATGCAATGGGAAGGTTTTAAGCACCCAAAACATCCTAGGTACTCCTAGGGAGCCCTTTTCACAATTTGTTGTAAGGTAGGTTGGTATTTGTGAAATTTATTTGTGCAAACATGATTGAGGAGATGAGAGGAGAATATACAAGTTATTTACAATTTTGTGTTTGAATGGATAAACCCATTGCCTACGTACCATCTTAAAAAAGATTAGGATCTAAACCTCGTAGTTCGGGGTAAAAATCTCAAAACAAGTTGGTGAATTGATTGGTCCAAAAGCCTTAAGGTCTTTTGTTATCCAAGGGAGAAAACTCAACCTAAAACCACAAATCCACCATGTGAGGAGAGCTTCAACATGCTAGTGAGGGGTTAACCCTATAATAAGCATGGAAGTCTTATAGTCACTCACTAAGGATATAGGTGAGTATTATATCAACCTCAAGGATAACTCAAACCTAATAGCTAATGTTTATCAAAAGCTTTGATAAGAATGTGGCCATTGAAACCACAAAAACAATTGAGTGAGTTATATTTACCAATGACAAGTATTTACAAAGTATGGTCAAAGTTGACTCAAGGATTCAATTCAAAATAAGTGTTATGAAAAGAAGTTTGAAAATCAAAAGCATAGTGCTTAGGTTTCTAATTTTGAATACAAATGTTAATGTTTTCACAAAAGTCTTGGTTTGGGTTAGAGTGGAGGGAAGAAGAAGAATGGCTAAGTCCTAAACATACAAAGATGAAGGAAGAGAAATAAAATCATAAATGGAGTTCCCTTCTTGAGATCATAGTGATGATCCAAGTAGCTCCCATCCTTTGGAATAAGCAAGCAAATACTCAAGCAATCAAGCACACAATCAAAACAAGCTCCTAGGAATCTTCCAATGGCTTTTGTATCTCTCACTTTTAGATGCTCATGACAATGGTTCTTCAATTTGGCTCAAGTTGGAATTCCTAGCACAAGAACACACACATCAAAAAGTTCTATAATGCAAACAAAGAATGGACAAGAGTGAGTTTAGAGATTAGGTCCTTTCAATTCATCTTCAACATTAAGCATTCTAAAGGCATGAGGCCTAGTTGCTCTTTGACATTTATAGCACTCTAAAGGCATGGGGCCTAGTTGCTCTTTGACTCCATTTTGCATAGGGAATGTCCAAAAGTCTAAGTCCTTTTGTCCATTTTGCATTTTTGTTCACAACAATCAAAATAAAACACAAGCACAATAGTGTATACACAATTATATGCTCAAGTGAGCAAAAGGCAAATTGCATTAACATAAACATGAGCTCAAATGAACAAAGGAAAAAAAGCAAATGAATAATATATACAAGATATTAAATTGCATAAAGTAAATTGCAAGAATTAAAAGTTAGTGGTCAATAGTTAGAGTTAGTGTGCCATAAGGCAATTTAGCGCTATATTAAGCAATCGTAAGTGGACTAATATAGTAGTCACACCTATCTAAGGCCGGTCAATAAATATATAGGCAACAAACACAAGTTAGAGCCCTTGACTAGTAAGCCAAGCTCCTACAACTTTCCATGCCAAAAGAAAATGAGAATGATCTTGTATTGATTTACGTTTTTTGCTTGATTAAGAAGCAACCTATCCTTAATGCAAAGCCATTCACATGATCTTTGACCAAGATGAATTAGATTTGAATCAAGAAAGGTTAAACCTCTCATACATCAAGGCTAACCACCAATCTTTAACTCATTGATCAAAAAGAAAAAAGATGAAGAAGAAGATGAATAAGAATGTACATTAATGGAAATTCAAATGAAGTAAGCAAAGTACATTGACCAAAGATATATGGAATCAAGGTCAAACAATAGTAAACAGAAGCAAAATGAAACTTAGAAATCAAGAAACAAATAAAATATTTTTGGTATTTTTTCAAAATTAAAATAATACTTGAATTAAAATAAACAATTAAAGGCCAAACTTCAAATCCATTTCAAATCAATTTTGAAAAGTCCAAATGGATCATCCTAAGTTCAACAAGGTCAAACAAAATTTGACAAAAAATTTCAGCATTTTTAGAAACCAGAAACTATTTTTAATCAATTAAAAATGAATAAAATATAACCTAATTGAACTAAAATCTCAAATAAATCTCAAATCAATTAATAAATTGATGAGAATATTTTTCATAGATTCATCATCATTCAAAGAGGTTAAGAAAAATATTTTTGTATTTTTTGAATATTGGAAACTATTTAAAATGAATTAAAAATAACCAGAAAAGAGAAAATTCACAAAAAATATCAAGTGACAAAAATAAAAATATTAAAAATCATTTTTAAAAAATAGAAATTAAAAGGAAAATAATGCAATTGGTCCCATATTTTTTGGAATTAAAATGAAAGAGTTATGATTTTTTCAAATAAAATGAAATAAAAGAAATAAAATGGATTAAATCAGAAAATAGGAAAAACCACGTGCGTTGGATGAGATCTCATTAATTCACCTGACACATCTAATGGTCCACAGGCGCGCGCTCACCATGAGTCCAAGTCAATGAGAAACATCCAGCATTAAATAAAGTCATAAGATCTGATGGCTATGATATAAACTGGGAAACGCATCTAACGGCTCATGTTTGATCTGGCAACCAGACGGTGGTGTACACCACCGTCTTCTCCGGCGAGCTATGTAGATTCCGGTGAGAGTTGCAGACATGGCAAACTCAACCAAACGAAGCGATCTATATATCAATGGAAAGCTGGGGTGATGTACATCACCCATGTACGATTGGTTCCTCCTCTAGATCCTCATAGAGAGAGAAATCAGTAAGAGAAAATCATGGTGTTCAATCTGAACTTCATGGATTTGCAAAATTTAAAGCACAATTCAAATGTCTCTGATGAGAGGACTTCAGCCAAACCAACAAATACAAGAAACAAGGAATAATCAATGTGTTTCAAAGAAGAAAAGTTTGTGCATCAACCTTGGAAATGTGGATCTATGGAGCACGATTCCTCTCAACTATTGATTGCAGTTCACTCTTGAGATGAAGATGAAGCAAGGTCAAGGAATTTTAAGTCTAATTATCAACCAATGAAGTTGAAAATTAGATCGGAAATTTTGAAATGAAAGAGAGAAGTCCTTTAGGTATCGTTATGGATTGAATTATGCAGCATATCAGGCGCCTTCAGGTTGGAAAATAGTGAAGCTGAACCCTTCTATTTATAGCAAAAGACAAGGCAATGCATGAGAGTTTCATGTGCATGAATGATAGGGGCCTCCATGCATGGGCCTGTACAGGCGCATGGAGGGCCCAAATCCTATTGGTTTGGCAAGCTTAACATCAACATATTAGTTTTGGACGTGCAGATGAAAGGGATTTGGAGTGTGCAATGAGTTTCAACCAAGTTTCCATAATTGCACCAAAATCTTCCCCCCTTCGAAAATGCCTTTTCCAAAAATAAAACATGGCCTTATGGGTAATGGATGGAAAGGTCTTGACATGAGGATCAATTGTTATGTTGAACAAAACTTCATTTGGAATTAGGAAATTAGTGAAAATTGGTCATAAAGTTCAGGGTGCAAAATGTGCGTGTGAAAATTTCCAAAAATTTCCAACTTCAAGCCCTTCTGTTTCAATGATGCAAGCCTCAAATGACAAAACCTTCAACATAAAAGTTGTAGATCTTTCCAAAACAATCAATTTGGACTCAAAAGTTTGCATCATTTGGATTTTTGATGAGAAAGTTATGGGCACTTGAAGTTGGACTTTTTCACATTTCAATGCCTTTGGCCCAAAGTCACCTATAATGTTTTGCATTATCACATGTATTTCTTTTAGGATTATGAAAATTTGTTAAACATAAACAATGAATTAGACATCTTAAACTTTCCAATAAATTTGACCCCACCTCAAAATCATAAAAAATGAGAGAGTTATGTCCTTGGGAAGTTGACCCAAAATTAGGGTTTCAGTCAAAATGACCTATGATGTTTTAAAATGGATGATGACCTTCCATGTTTCAAATAAAATTTTGATGAACACGAAAGTTGTTCATATGGTTCTTATGAACATTATTTATCTTGGGGTAATCTTCATTTGATAAACACATTAAAAGTTAGGTCTCAGTGGATTTCAAAATAGTTGGATGAATTGACTGATCAACTTCTCAAGTCCATGCCTCAAATCTTGATGAATTGATGATTGAAGGCACTCAAATAAGCTCAAATATGCATGAAATGATGAATGAAATAACTTCCCTTGATTGTATTTGATCATGGGTTGAGGTTGCTTCATGAGTAAGGCACAGTTGATGCACAGTTGAATTAGGGTTTCCTTGGGAAACAATCCTCAAGCCCTTTGGTTTGCTTTGATCAAATTAACCAATTGAGATGTTTGGGAGGCATATATGATGATTGAGAGCTTTGTGAACCATTGTAATGCTTGTTTCCACCTTCACCTGGCCAAATCAATGAGTATAGGGACCATCTAGGAGCTTTGGATCTTATGATTGCTCAAGCTACAAAACAAAAGATGTTAGTGACATGTTTTTGTGATTTTGGTTAGTAAACAAAAGAAGAAAAGCAATGATATACAACTTAAGCATGTTTGGTGATCTCAAACCAACTCACACAAGTCCCAACTCAAGGGTTAAGGAGCCAAGATGTTATGGTCCTTGAGGCAAGATGCAAAATGCAATGATATGATGCCATGAGGGATCTTAGCGTCAAAATTGTGGTCTTACAAGGACGTAGTGTGGAAACTGTTCAAGTGTAGACTTGATAACAGTTGTTACATGATACTACACTTAGACGAGTTTCTCTTGAGAATATTATGGATCGATGAGTCAGTCATCTTAACCTGTAATATCCAATAGATGGAATTAAGACTCTAGGAACTTTTTAGAACATGATCTACAGGTTTTTATCCATATTTCACTCCTTTGGGATGGTTCTTACCCAGACTCCATGCTCGTGACTTACAACAAACCCTTGATTCTTGGTTGATCCAATCAAGTCTTGTCAATATCAATGGAACTTGGGTGTTGATAAGGTGTAAACCATAATCCACCAAAATGGATGATTGATCTTGACAATGACTTGATTCATACCTTGACCTTCGTTTGCCTTGTGTGTGATCCCTTACTTGTGATTGTTGCATTCATGCATTCTCGCGCATCATAACATTCATCACACGAAAATTTCAAGGAACTGAGGTATCAATTGCAAATATTTTCAGACCATGGATTATGGACGAAGGAACACTAAGAAGTACAATTTCAGATGTCCCGACATGAAAGAGTTAAGGAAGCTAGCATCTTTTGTATTAGATCCCTTGGACTTCAAACAACATCGTGGGAAACTTCTGTCCATCTTGCCTGCTGATGTAGTTGAAGGACTTTTGAGTGTGCTAGTGCAGTTCTATGATCCTCTCTACCATTGTTTCACTTTCCCAGATTTTCAGCTTGCGCCTACATTGGAGGAGTATTATCATCTTTTGGGGATACCTGTTTCTAGTAGAGTGTCGTTTAGTGGATTGGAGGAGATTCCCCGATCTAGTATCATTGCTGAAGCTCTTAACTTGAAGAAGTCTGAGATAAAGGCTCATTGGGTGAAGAAAGGAGGGTTATTTGGATTGCCATTTGATTTCCTCATCAAGGAAGCTACTACTTTTGCTTAAGCTGGTAGTGTGGATGCTTTTGAATCTATCTTTGTGTTGCTCATCTATGGATTAGCTTTGTTCCCTAACATTGACGGTTTTGATGATGTTGACACCATTAGACTTTTCTTGATTAGGAATCCTGTGCCTACTTTGTTGGGAGACATGTATTTCTCTTTGCATCTAAGGAATTCTAAGGGTGGTGGAACGATTGTCTGTTGCATTCCTCTTCTGTACAACTGGTTTATTTTGCACTTGCCTCAGACACCTGCTTTTGTGGAGAACAAACAATGTCTAAGGTGGTCCCAGAGACTTATGTCTCTCACTAATGATGATATAGTTTGGTATGATCCGTCTTTAAGCGGTTTGGATATTATTGATAGTTGTGGTGAATTCTCTAATGTGCCACTCATTGGTACCCAAGGAAGAATTCACTACAACCCTGCTTAGGCTCGTCGTCAACTTGAGTTCCCCTTGAGAGAAAAACCTAATAACATGTTGTTAGAAGGTCTTTTCTATCAAGAGGGTAAAGAACCCCAACATTTGAAGCAAAAGATTTTGCATGCTTGGAATAATGTGCATAGGTAAGGAAGATCCGAGCTTGGTCCGTGCAATTGTGTAACTTTGGAAGCTTACACTCTTTGGGTAAAGAAGAGAGCTTTGGAGTTGAAAATGAATTATCCTTGTAAAAGACCTATTTCTATGGTTGTGGTTGAGCCATTAACTCTCCCTAACCAAGATGTAGAGGAGTTGGAAGACGCGCTCGTCAAGATGAAGAAAGAGAAGGATATGTGGGAAGAACGTTTCTGTGCTTTGAGCGAGAAGCATGAGGAGTTGCAGTTGGAGTCTAAGGACAAAGATGGATTGATTGAGCTACTTGAAGACCGAGTGACGAAGAGACAGAGAGAGCCAGAGGTTTCATCTTCTAGCATGCCTCAGTCTTCCGTTGCTTGGAAGAAGATTCTTGACCAGCTTGTCCTCGAGAAGACTCAGACGAAGACTTCTTTTGAGACCGAGATCTGTCGCATTTGAAGGAAGTACGCGCCTTCATCCAGACCATCTGACACTGTTGTTAGGGATCCTTAGGATGAATAGTCTCCTTTTCTCTTGTATCTTTTTATTTTGGTTTCTGAAATTGTACTCAGTGCAATCCTTCCATTTATATAAATAAAAAGAAATTTTTGGTCATATCAAATTATTGCCACTTAAATATTATATATTTGTAAATGATATAGTAAGTTCAATGGAAATAAAAAATAATAACCAAGCATTGCATTTCATGCATCATTTGCATAAACAGGTTTTTGCCAGGTGTCTGATTGGTTTTTCTTCTGTGCTTTAGCCAAGCTGACTCACCGAGACAATACCAGAGCCAATTATCTGAAAATTATGGAGCATCTAGAGCGAGAGAACAGAGAGATGAAGGACGAGATCGCCCGCCTGACTGCCATGATGGAGTTAGTTCTTGGTGCTCAAAGTCAAGCTTCTTCAACACCTGCAACTCCTCTAGCGAGGCATGTTACTTCAGAAGTGGTTACCTCTACCGTGCCTACTGAGACTGCCCATTTCATGCCGAACCTGCCTGCCGGATTCCCGTGGGGAATGTCGCCCAACTTTGTGCCTGAAGGGTTTGCGCCTACCTTTACTTCCATGCCGACATCTAGCCCGGTCATGTCCGTGCCACCTCCAGTTGTGCACACTTTACCTCGCGTAGAGGATACCATCTATCATTCTGAGCCGTCAGAGGGTCCGGATGTTTATGAGAAGATGGATGAAATGAAAGACCAATTTATTGAGTTGCGCAAGGAATTGAAGACGCTGAGAGGTAAAGATCTGTTTGCGAAGAGTGCTGCCGAGTTATGTTTGGTACCCAATGTCAAAATCCCGGTGAAGTTCAAAGTGCCTGACTTTGAAAAATATAAGTGGAATTCTTGTCCTCTCAGTCATCTTGTGATGTATGCCCGCAAGATGTCAACTCAGACAGATAATGACAAATTGCTTATTCACTATATCCAGGATAGCCTGACTAGTGCTGCACTCCGTTGGTATATGGGGTTGGATAGTGCAAGCATCTTCACTTTCAATGACTTGGGAGAGACTTTTGTGAAACAATACAAGTATAATATGGACATGGCGTCGGATAGAGACCAGTTGAGGTCTATGTCTCAGAAGGACAAAGAGACATTCAAAGAGTATGTGCAAAGATGGAGGGAGTTGGCTGCCCAGATCACTCCTCCTTTGGAGGAGAAAGAGATGACAAAGATCTTCTTAAAAACCCTGAGTTCATTTTATTATGAATGCATGATCGCTAGTGCCCCCAGTGATTTTACTAAAATGGTAAATATGGGGATGAGACTTGAAGCAGGAGTCTGTGAAGGACGTTTGTCAAGAGATGAGGCGTCAACGAGTAAGAGGTATGGTAGTAGTTTCATCAAGAAGAAGGATATTGATACAAATCCAATTTCCAGCGGGAGGCAAAGGAGGCCTCAAATAAGAAGAAATCCACCATCCCGTCAACATCATCATCAAGTGTCATCAGTAATTCCGGTATTTTCTAATCAGCAAGCAACACCAATTCAACAACAACAACAACATCAACGTCAATAGCAACAACTGCAACAAAGAACAAACACGAACAATAACAACAATATGAACAACAATCAGCATCAACAGAACTTTAAGAGGAAGAAGGTCTCTTTTGACCCGATTCCTATGTCGTATGCTCAAGTGATCAGGTGCTCCGCAATGCTCCTAGGAGACTCCTAAGCCCAATGCAATGGTTAGATGAAGATGAGAAAAAGAATGACAATGGTCCAAAAAGATCCTAATCATCATATATGTCTCCCAAGCATCTCAACTTTCCAATTTGATCAAGATAATCCAAAGGGCTTGAGGATTGTTTCTCAAGGAAACCCTAATTCCATTGTGCTTTGATTGTGCCTTGCCCATGAAGCAACCTCAACCTCTGATCAAATTTAATCAAGTGAAGTTATTTCATTCATAATTTTATGCATATATGAGCCTATTTGAGGCCCCTCAATCATTTATTCGTCAAGATTGGAAGCTTGGCCTTGAAAAGTTGACCAGTCAAGTCATCTGACTAAATTGAGGATCAATGAGATATAATTTTTGATGTGTTTCTCAAATGAAGATGACCCTAAAATAAAACATGTTTCTAATAACAATATGAACAACGTTCATGTTCATCAAAAATCCATTTGAAACTTGTAAGGTTATCATTCATTTCAAAAACTTATAGGTCATTTTGACTGAAACCCTAATTTTGGGTCAACTTACCAAAGTCATAACTTCCTTAATATTTATGATTTTGAGGTGAGACCAAATGCATTGGAAATATTGAGATGTATAATTCAAATGTTATGTTGACCAAAATTTCATAATCCTAAAAGAAATACATGTGATAATGCAAAACATTATAGGTCATCTTGGACCTAGTTCATTGAATTTGAAAAAGTATCCAACTTCAAATGCCCATAACTTTGTTATAGAAAATCAAAATGATGAAACCTTTGATTCTAGATTGACTATATTGAAAAGATCTACAACTTTTATGTTGGAGAATTTTCGATTTGAAGCTTGCATCATGAAATTAGAGGGGTTTCATTAAGCTTGCTTTTGGTGAAATTTTTCAAAGTGATTTGAATATGTTTTGTACTTGAATTTTCCGTGCCAGTTTTGATCAATTTCCAAATGCCAAATGATTTTTTCCCAACATAACTTTTGTTCCTTATTTCAAGGGCTTTCCAACCATTACTCACAATAGTCCATGGGGTTTACCATTGGTGAGTTTCGAATTCATTTCCATTTATGTGCATTTTGGTATTTCATGATGAAACTTGAATATGCAAGCTGTTCCCATCCAATGTACACGTCTAATTGCTTTTCACATGAACTGAGCAAGTTGTTTCAGCCATCATTGGGCCTTCTACACGCTTGCACAGGCCCATGCAATTCAAATTCCATTTGCCATGCACATGAGCAAAGCATGATCAACTGATGCATTCACCTATAAATAGAGGCGCCATTACCTTCATTCATCAACCTTTTGGAGATCCCAAGTGCTGCAGGAGTAAAACCATAGCCATTACCAAAGGAATTAATCACTTTTCTTCAATTTTTAGAGCTTGAAATTCAGCATTATTAGTTGAATTTTAAAGCCAAATTCCTTAGCCTATCACTTCCATTATAGTCAAGGATCAAGAAAGAGCAAGGATCTTGGAGAATTCGTGGCCAGAAGTTCATCCATTTGAAGGTACCCACTTAAACTTTTTGGATTTGAATCTCCTAATTCAATGTAGCATCCTTGTGTTTCTGTGGTTTTCTGAAGCCCTCACACTCGAGGAAAGATGTTGATGCATTTAATTCTTCATTTCATGAACATTCAGTATGAACACCATAATTTTCTCCTTCACGTTTCTCTCAATATAGGAAGAGTGAGGGAGATCCAATGGTACAATGATGATCTCCATCGCGCGAGCTTCATTTCCATGTCCTTGTTTTCCATTTTCATTAAAATTTATTTCTCTGCAACTGGTGGCCGGAAGTTGTTGTCTCGCCGGAGAAGATGGTGGTTTCCACCACCACCACCACCACGTGTGTCACTTGTAGTCATTGGATCACCTTGCCACGATCTAATCTCACACTTTCATTTTAAATACTTCATTTAATGTTGGATGTAGCGTGTTTGACTTGTGAACAACGTGTATCCTCAGATCTGGACCATGCATCCTTGCCACGTCAATTAATCAAACATATCTGATGGTTGTGGCTTTTTCGCTTATTTTCATTTTTCATTTATTTTCTTTTAATTCCTTTTATTTTCAAAAATTCATTAAAAATTCATTTGAAGTCAGAAAAATATGAGACCAATTCCAAAAAATTTCTTGAAAAATCTAGTTTCATATTTTGATTTTTAATTATTTTTGTGACTTCATTTGATATTTTTATGAATTACTTGTTTTTTATTGCTTTTAATTCATTTTAAATTACTTTTTGACTTTTAAAAAATACAAAAATATTTTCATAGCATCTATGGGTTATGATAAGTCAATGAAAAATAGTCTCAACAATTTCTTATTTGATTTGAGATTATTTGAGATTTTAATTCATATTATGCTATTTTTAGTTGTTTTTAATTGATTTTAATTACTTTCTAATTTCAAAAATTTGTGAGAAAATTAGTCAAAGCTTGTTTGACTATGTTGAACCTATGAGAATTTAATTGGACTTGTTGAAGTTGTTTTGAATTGAATTTGAGGTTCAACTTTATTTGTTTATTTTATATTTCTATTTTATTTTAATTCAAAAAATGCCAAAAAAATATCATTTACTCTTTGACTTGTTATCTTCATTTCTCTTCTGTTTGGTGTTGATTGAAGTTGAATTGATTCAACTTTGATCAATGAGTTAAAGTCTTTAAGCCGGTCTTGACAAATGAGAAGTTTAACCTTCTTTGATCCAAACAAAACTCAACTTGATCGATGATCAAGTGAGTTATTTTGTGTCCAAGATAGGCTGCTTCTTGGTCAAGCAAATAACTAAAAGTCAATACAAAGCCCTTCCCCTTTTGTTTGGCATGGCAAGTTTATGGAGCTTGGCTTACTAGTCATGATCTCTAACTTATGTTCTTTGCCTATATTCTTATTGACCGACCTCAGATAGGTGTGACTACTATATTAGTCCACTTACGATTGCTTAACATAGCGCTACATTGTCTTATGACAAGCTAACATAACCTTACTAACTACTAACTTTAATTTGAGCTTTTAATTTCTTGCCATTTACTTTTAATGTCATTTATTTCTTTCTCATTATTCATATTGACTTTCATCTTTTCTCACTTGAGCACATATTTTATGTTTATGTCATTTTCCTTTTGCTCATTTGAGCCCATTATGGTGTAAATATATTGCTTTTTGTGTGGTTTGTGTTTGTTTTGATGTGAACCCAAATGCAAAAGGAGAAAGGACTTAGAATTAAGATTTACCCATGCTTAAAGGAGTTCAAGAGCAACTAGGCCTCATGCCTTTAGAATGCATAATATGTTGAAGAGAAACTAGGCCTCTCGCCTTTAGAATGCTAAAATTCAAAGTTGACCTCAAAGGACTTCTCTTAAAACTTATTATTTATCCATTCCCTTTATTGTGTTGTGAACTTTTTGATGTTTGCTTTTGTGTGATAGGGATCCCATCTTGAGATTGTGAAAAGAGGACCATTGTCATGAGTAGCAAAGTTAAGAGCCAAGCGAAATGGAGATTCTAGGAGCTTGAATTCAATTGTTTGATTGCTTGTTTGTGTGCTAAGTCCAAAGGAAAGGAGCATCTTGAGTCATCTTTATGACTCCAAGAAAAGGAACTCCAAGGGTTTATCTTTCCCCTCTTATCTTTGTATGCTTTAGGAATAGCCCTTCTCTTCTTCTCCCCACTCTAACCAAGCCAAAAACCATTTTCAAAACTTTGACTTTGTTTCAAATTAGAAACTTAGGCCTTATGCCTTTGACTTTTCAAAAATCATTTTCATAAATACTCATTGTGAATAAAATTTAATCCAACTTTGACTTTATTTGTAAATAAGTCTAACTTGTAAATACAATCCATTTCAAATTGTTTTTGTGGTTCCAATGGCCAGCTTGTTAAAATCTTTTCAAAACATTAGTCATAGGTTTGAGTTATCATAGTGGTTGATGTAAATCTCACCTCATCCTTAGTGTTGGATTATAAGTCTTCCATGCTTATTATAGGGTTAACCCCTCACTAGCATGTTGACGCCTTCCTCACATGGTGGATTGTGGGTTTAGGTTGAGTTTTCTCCCTTTGATAACAAAAGAACTTAAGGCTTTTGATTAAAATTAATTCACCAATCTTTGAAATTTTTACCCCGAACTACGAGGTTTTGATCCTCCTTTGTGATGGTACGTAGGCAATGGGTTCATCCGTTCAAACAACAAAATTTGTAAATATAATCTATTCTCTTCCCATCCCTCCAATCTTTTGCAAAAATCTTTTCACAAATACCAACCTATAACACATATTTGCAAAAAGAGATTCCCTTAGAGTACTAAGGATGTTTTGGGTGCGTAAAACCTTCCCATTTCATAACCAACCCCCTTACCTAGATCTCTGACATTTTTATTAGTTTTTTATTTGAAAAACTTCTTACTTGGCTTTTGTTCGCTTTTTAGCCTTTCCTTTGGACAAATAAAAGTGTGGTGGCGACTCGAATTGTATGTTGACTTTTGGTTTAGTCAATAAACCTAAAGGTAAAGAAAACCCCGCTACAGAAAAGTGGCGACTCTGTTGGGGACTAGAGCTCCGTGGGTTTAGCCTACTTTTTGCTTGTATGAGTTGTATGTTTATATTTATTTGTGGCATATTTTTGTGCAAATTTGGGATGAATGTATTGTTTGTAGTGTATGAATTGCTTGATATATTAATTTCTTGTATGCTTGGTGGTTTCTTGTGAGATGAGTTCTATACCCGAACTCGAGTGCACTTATGATAGGAGAATGGCATAGTCTTGTTGACTTGTGTGGAGTTATTCCTTAACAAGTTAACTTGCAAGTCCATTCACTTTGTGGAGGTTTTTATTGGGATCACTAATGTTACACGAGTAGTCGTGGTTAGGTATTACTCTTTCCGTTAAGAACCCTAGAAGCCAAGGACCTTAGATACCTATCCCATCTTGGCCTATTTTAGGACATAGTGCGAAGGTCGTTCAAGTGTAAGACTTGATGCGATACTACACTCATAAGAGTCCCTCTTGAGAATATTTTTGGGGGACGAGTAGTCATTTTATTCGATAATATCCGAAAGATGGGATGATGACTATGGGAACCTCTTTAGAACATGATTTTCAGGTTTAACCATAGTACACTCCCGTTGGGTGGTTCTTAACCGAGACTCCATGCTTGTGACTTACCAAAAACCCGTGATTCGCAGTTGATCCCTTCTCGTATATCCTTAATATCAATGGAACTTGGGTGTTGATAAGGTGTAAACCATAATCTACCAAAATGGATGATTGATATTGACAATGACTTGAGCCATCCCATGACCTTTGTGTGGTGTGACTTGCTTGATCCTTGAGTGTGTTTGTTGCATGCATGCATCCATACATTCATTCTCATTCATGTCATCAACAATAAAGATTTCACAAGGAACTTAAAAGGTCTATTTGCAAATTTTCAGACATGGATAAGCAAAGAAGGAATACGAAGAAGTACAGTTTCAGACAACCCGACTTGAAAGAGTTAAGGAGTTTGGAATCTTTTGTATTAGAGCCCTTGGAGTTCAAAGCTCGCCATGGGAAGCTTCTATCTATTCTTTTTACCAAGGTGGATGAGGGTCTGATGAGTGTGTTGGTGCAGTTCTACGATCCTTTGTATCGGTGCTTCACTTTTCCGGATTTCCAGCTTTTGCCTACACTAGAGGAGTATGCTTATCATGTGGGTATACCTATTCTTGATCAGTTTCCCTTCAGGGGTTTGGAGAAGATCCCGTCCTCTCAAGAGATTGCTGACATGCTTCACTTGGAGGTATCTGACATTGTTGCCAATATAACTACCAATGGTGGAATTCAAGGTCTCCCATCTGAGTTTCTATTTTCCAAAAGCTACCTTGTTTGGGAAGGCCATGAGTAAGTAAGTTTTTGAAGCCATATTTGTACTCCTCATCTATGGGCTAGTGTTATTTTAAACATCGACAACTTCGTGGATGTGAATGCTATTAGGATTTTCTCTTCTCTTAATCCCGTTCCGACTCTGTTGGGTGACACTTATTTCTCTTTGCATATGAGGAATGAAAAGGGTGGTGGTTCCATTGTATGCTGTTAGCCTCTGTTGTACAAGTGGTTTATTTCGCACTTGCCTCAGACGCTTGCCTTCAAGGAGAACAAGGGATGTCTACGGTGGTCCACGAGACTTATGTCTCTCACTAATGATGATATCTCTTGGTATAATCATGTTTGTGATGGCGTTCATATTATTTATTCTTGTGGTGAGTTCTCCAATGTGCCTCTTCTTGGTACATGTGGTGGAATTAACTACAACCCTGCTTTGGCTCGCCGTCAGCTTGGGTTCCCCTTAAAGGACAAACCTAATAATATTTCGTTGGAAGGTTTATTCTTTCAAGAGGGTAAAGATCCCCAGAACTTGAAGGATAAGATGGTCCGCGCCTGGAGAAAAGTTCATAGGAAAATGAGGAATGAGCTTGGTCAAAGAACTGTGTTGCTTTGGAACCTTACATCTCTTGGGTAAGGAAGAGAGCTCTTGAGTACCGTATGCCATACGAATATCTGAGACCTACCCCTATGATTATGGTTGGACCTTCAAACCTCCCTAATCAAGGAGTAGAGGAGTTGAGAGATGAAGACCGTTCGCGTGCTTGGGTTCGTGAGCTAGAGGAGCTTCTTCAGCAGCTCAAGGATAAGGATGCAGTGATAGAGTTTCTAGAGCATCAGGTTATTGATGAGCTTGATGACGTGGTTACTTATCTCCTACCTCACTCATCTAGGTTTTGGAAGAAGAGGTATGATCAGCTAGCCAAGGAGAAGGCCGATATGAAAGCAGCTTTTGAGAGATAGGTGAAGAGGCTTCGTGCGACGTATCTTCCGATCTCGAAGGCTTTGGACGACTGCTTCTAGGCCTCCATGGGATGTTTATTCTCCTTTTCTCTTATATTATATTTGGTTACCGAGACTGTACTACTTCTTTGGTGTAAAAAGTTTCCAAATATTATATTGCTATGAGTATTCCACATATGTGATAAAAAGTTCAGTATCTTCAAAACATTTGCAAATAGATCCTTTATAAAGTTCCTCTGATAAAAAACAAATCATATGCACGAGCATTGCATGCATCATGTGCATAAGCAAGTTTTGGTTCTGAGCTCTTGATACAGTGGTCTAACTCTTTGCTCTTCATTTATTTTGAAGACAAGTTGACGCACCGGTACAACACCCGAGCAAATCACAGAAGATCATGGAACACCTTGATCAAGAGAACAAAGATCTGAAAGAGGAGATTGCCAGGCTGACAGCCATGATGGAGTCAGTTCTTGCCGCTCAGAGTCAGGCTTCTCCAACTCCCGTAACTCCTCTCGCGAGGACAGTCATTTCTGAAGTGGTTACCTCCACAGTGCATGTCGCCACTGCCCACTTCGCTCCTATTATGCCTGCTGGATTCCCTTGGGTAATGCCATCTAACTTCGTGCCAGAGGGTTTCGTTCCCACTTTTGCTTCTATGCCGACATCTAGCCCGGTCCTGTCTGTGTCACCTCCCGTTATGCATACTTTGTCGCATGTTGATGATACCGTCTATCACTCTGAGCCATCTGAGGGCCCGGACGTTTATGAGAAGATGGACGAGATGAAGGATCAATTCCTTAAGCTGCGCAAGGAACTGAAAACGCTGAGAGGAAAAGATCTCTTTGGAAAGAGTGTTGCTGAATTGTGCTTAGTGGCCAACATGAAAATCCCAGTTAAATTCAAAGTGCCTGACTTTGAGAAGTTTAAGGGAAACACGTGTCCACTCAGTCATCTTCTGATGTATGCTCGCAAGATGTCGACCCAAACAGATAATGATCAATTGCTGATTCACTACTTTCAGGATAGCCTGACAGGTGATGCGCTCCGTTGGTATATGGGGCTAGAGAGTGCAAGCATCCGCACTTTCAATGATCTAGGAGAGGCTTTCGTGAAGCTGTATAAATATAACGTGGATATGGATCCGGACAGAGATCAGCTGAGGGCAATGTCCCAAAAGGACAAAGAAACCTTCAAGGAATATGCCCAAAGGTGGAGGGAATTGACAGCTCAGATAGTGCCATCCTTGGAGGAGAAGGAGATGACAAAGATCTTTCTGAAGACTTTGAGCTCTTTATACTATGAGCGCATAATTGCTAGTGCTCCCTCAGACTTTACCAAAATGGTAAATATGGGGATGAAGCTAGAAGAGGAAGTCTGCGAAGGACGTTTGTCCCGTGATGATAGCTCTTCGGCAAAGAAATATGGATGATTTGCCAGGAAGAAAGAAGGGGAGACTCATGTTGTTTCTTCCCATATTAAAAGAAGAACCTCTGTGAGGAGGAAAGAAGTCCGACCAACTGTTAACCAACACCAGGTGGCTCATATAGCACCTGCTTTCAGAGAAGCTCAACAACCACGACAACAACATCGTCAACAACAACAGGCTTACCAGCCTCGCAACAATAATAACACCAGCACTAGCAACTATGAGAGGAAGAGGGTGACTTTTGACCCAATTCCTATGACCTATGCTAAACTTTATCCTTCCTTAGTTGATAGGAAGTTGATAACTCTGCGAGATCCTCCTACTGTGCCAGCCAATCCCCAATGATGGTACAAGCCTGAACTTCACTGTATGTATCATTCCGGTGCGCTCGGACATGATGTTGAGAATTGTTTTCCATTGAAGACCAAGGTGCAAGACCTTGTGAGGAGTGGGATACTTTTCTTTGAGGATGTAGGCCCGAATGTGAAGAAGAACCCATTGCCCGAGCATGGGAAGGTAGCTGTCAACATGGTTCAGGGGTGCCCTAGCAAGTAAAAAGTCCTTTATGTGAATGACATAAGGCAGTCCTTAGTAGAGATACATAGGCTGTTGTGTGAGCACAGTCACTATGAGCATGATCATGATAGGTGCCATGAGTGCACTATCAATGAAAGAGGATGCCGCAAGATAAGGAAGCACATCCAAGCGATGTTAGACCAAAGGATGACCGAGATACTTCAGAATCGTAATGAGGATGAAATGGATATTATCATTCCCGTATTCAAGATTTCGGATCCTGTTGTCATTAAGTATGATGGCAGCAAGAAGAAGGTGGTGCCAACTCTTGTGATCAAGCCAGCGGGCCCTGTCCTGTATGTGTCAGATAAGGCGGTCTCGTACCGTTATAACGCTGTTATGTTGGAAGATGGAAAGGAGGTGTCGTTGCCCTCAACCTCTGTTGTGAGCATTTCCGACGTTAGTGGAGTGACCCGTAGTGGTCGTGTTTTCTCGGCTCAGCCGAAATCCCATGAAGACGTCGTGAAGAAAGACGTTGTCAGTCCTGCTGGTCCCGTGGGGACTTCTTCTTCGAATCATTTGGTTCCTGTTGTGAAGGGTGTTGACCCTGTTGTTATCAAATCTGCTAAAGCTCCTATCATAGTTGGCCAGTCTGGCATGTTGAAAGAGGATGGTGATGAGATACTGAGGCTCATCAAGAGGAGTGAGTACAACATTGTGGAACAGCTGCTTCAAACTCCATCAAAGATATCTGTCATATCTTTGCTGATGAATTCAGAGACACAACATGAAGCGTTGCATACGTGGATCACGATGTCACAATTGAGCAGTTTGATAGCATCGTTGCAAATATAACTGCCTGCAACAATTTGAGCTTCTGTGATGATGATCTTCCAGAGGAAGGAAAAGACCACAATTTGGCCCTACATATCTCTATGAATTGTAAAGATGATGCCCTGTCCAATGTGTTGGTGGACACAGGGCCATCACTTAATGTATTACCAAAATCCACTCTTACTAAACTTTCGTATCAAGGGCCTCCCATGAGGCAGAGTGGAGTGGTAGTAAAAGCTTTTGATGGATCGCATAAGACCGTGATTGGTGAATTAGACCTCCCAATCAAGATTGGACCTAGTGATTTCCAGATCACTTTCCAAGTCATGGATATACATTCGTCATACAACTGTTTGCTTGGTAGACCATGGATTCACGAGGCAGGCGCCGTGACATCCACCCTACACCAAAAGTTGAAGTTCGTTAAGAACAAGAAGTTGGTGGTGATAGGGGGGAGAGGGCTCTCTTGGTCAGCCATTTATCTTCCTTTTCCTACATTGATGCTGAGGATGAGGTTGGAACGTTGTTCCAAGCCTTGTCTATTGCTGAGCCTTCTAGGAAAGGACTTTCTTCATTTGTCTCCTATAATGACGGGAAGTTGGCCATTGAGCATGGCACAACTAATGGTTTGGAGAAAATGATAAAGGTGGAAGATAATAAATCACAGGCTGGTATAGGGTATTCTTCTGGTGTTTCTAATGATCTAGGGTTGTTTCAGAGTGGAGGTTTCATCCACACCATTGAAGATCAGGAAGTTGTTACCATCGTTGAAGAAGATGAAGAGGAAGACCTTGGCAACTTTGTCATACCTGGAGGAATCTGCAATAATTGGGTCGCTTTTGATGTTCCCAGAGTTATCCATAAGTTAACGTAATGTGTTCATTTTATTTAAAAACCCTTCTCCCATGCCAAATAAAGAAGTGAAGACATTGTTGGCATAATTGATTAATACAATGATATTCATTCAATAATCGCATGTTAAATGTTTATTTTCTCAAATTACTTTTCATTTTTTCTTTTCGCATGAAATTGGTGATCACTATAAAATCCTAAAAAAGAGAATAAAATCAATTTTTCATCGGCATAATGATTTGCCTTGTTTGAATTCTGAAATCTCTTTTATACTCAAAATCATTATTGATCGCTCGACTTCGTGAGTCGAATTTGGGGTACAAACTGCAAGTGCACAGTTCTATCGCGTAGTTTTAAAAGATATCGATCCCACAGGGACTTATGAATCGATATACCGTTATCTAAGGTTACTACGTAAAGCTAAGGTGAATAATGGTTGATTGTTTGGGGGGCGAAGCTAAAAACTAAACTAAGATCTAGATTAAATATTAATAAAGCGGATATCGGTATGCAGTTCGTCGTAATTAGGGACTCAATTCTTTGTCGGTTTCTTGGTTTTTAAAATAAATCGTTTCAGTTAACTTTATTGATTAAAGGTTTTATCTCAAACTCTCGCTCTGTTGAATAAACCATGATTTTATGTTAATGTAGCTGTCACTTATAATTAAGTCAAAAACCACTTTTTGAAAGTAATAAAGTTGCAGAAACTCTTTTTAAGAAAACACTGACCGTTTTAAACACCCTTATCTCAAACTCTCGCTCTGTTGACTTAGGTTATACAATTAAACCCGAATGCTTAACTCTCGTCCTCACATTCAATCTTTAAAAATACTTTTTGGAAAAGGTCAGAATTTAATTAACTCTAAAACTTGCTCTCCCCCTGATCTAGAATTAATGCCTAATTTACACTGTCCAGTTAAAACCTCAAACTCTCGCTCTATTGATTTTAACTTCTTTATGTCTTTTACTTTTGTAAAAAATCTTGTTATTAAACCTGTAAATTGAGACCGTAAAAAGATTGATTTTAATTTTAAGTTTAATTAGACCGACTTAGCCTTGATCCCTTATTTCGCTTACTTTACATACCGATATCTAGGCGAATTAGCCAGACATGCTAAACAAACAGAAATACATATCATGCATAAACAGACTCATCCCAGGCAGATAATATAAATAATTAATAAAACAAAGCATTAAATAATGATTAAAGAACCTGAATGCGTTAAACAATAGTCTTGAACACTCCACCACAAACCGGTAGGATTTGTTCTTGGATTCTTCAATTAAACAATAAATTAAACCAAGGAAATAAAACTAGAATCTAACGTAAGGTTAGATCCGATAAAAAGTAACACAATAGTTTCCGGTGTAGAAACTATTATGCGAAAAATATCTAAATGCTAAAAAGGGAAAGGTAAATTGCAAGGGAAAAAGAATGTAGGACTTGCAAAAGAAATAAATAAATAAACAATGTTAAGTTGCTGGAAAAGAAAATTGCAGAAGCGTAAAAAGAAAGAAAATTGGAAAAGCTTCGGCAGCGTGAGCGTGGAAAAACCGAGGAACCCTTTTAGGTTTTTGAAGTAGCTATTTATATTGGTGTTGGTAACTGCTTTTCGTTTCCCCAGGGTCTTCAACGTGGCTAAATGCATGGCGTGGATATAGGACACAAACTCCTCAACGTCTCTTCAAGTCTTCTGAGAGCGTTACTTGCGCCAAAAAGATAGTGGAATGGTGTGACGCTCGTTACACCATGTGTGACGTCCGTCACAAGGCTGTTTTGTGTGACGCTCGTCACGCCCCCTGTGACGTCCGTCACAGGCACAGCATTGGTTTCTTGTGCGCTTTGGGCTGGGCTTTGGCCTTTGGTTCTTTTTCTCTCCTTTTTGCACCTCCTTTTCTTCCATTTTTCACTTTTGCTTCAAAATGGATACCTGACATAAATAGAAAGGAAATACCGCATAATATCTGATAAAATGAGATAAATTAAAGTAAATGATAATATAATCTAATTGAATTAAGTCCTAAAATGTGATATAATTTCATGTTATCAAACTCCCCCATACTTAGATCTTTGCTTGTCCTCAAGAAAAATACAGTATAGAAATCGTTTTAAAATTTTAGCCAGATGAAATTTCAAAACACACATCAATTCGTAATAGGTTACAAGTGGATTTTGTTTAGAAGCAACTTGAGTTAAATCTTGATATCAACAACTACCGTCACAACCTAGACAACCCTGCCTTGTGCAAATCAGTTCAAGTACCCTATTATAGCTATCCTAGTTCCCTTACTCTTATTTCACCCGTTTTCATTCTAGCGAAATCACATTAAGCCCTTTATCTTTTCGCGCACATAGTGGAGTAACCGGTTAGTGATTATGATCCCCCTTTTTGCTAGAAGTTCTGGTACATAAGTTGGATAACTTCGTTA
The DNA here is from genome assembly GCF_024323335.1 of Lathyrus oleraceus. Lineage (NCBI taxonomy): Eukaryota > Viridiplantae > Streptophyta > Magnoliopsida > Fabales > Fabaceae > Lathyrus > Lathyrus oleraceus. Next base: position 61,076,791 of record NC_066581.1, read on the forward strand.
TTCAGTCCAATGCAAATTGCGGGGGATCGGACCGTAGTCCGCCCTACCAAGTTCAGTACCAGATACCTACTGAACCAACTCATAATGGATCTTTCATATTATGCTTTTTGTATGATCTGCAACCTTTAGATTAAATGATCTGGTAAGGATCACCTAATTTAATCAGTGCATTTCCTGATATATTCGTATATTTTATGTTACTTTGGGGATCATTCACTTATATTCATCGGCTCTCCACGTAGTTTGCTATTAAGATGGTGCTGACTTCTCGTATAAACTACTCGGGGTTACTATAAAACTTAAAAGTTCAAGGGATTGGTATAATAGGTACTTATCCTGATCTAACATGTTGAGGTTCGTTTAGAGTGTTTGGCGGTAGTAGTCTTTGTCTTGATTCGACTCAAGATCGATAAGATGAGCGACCTTTATACTTACTGAGTGTGTTGAATTTTTGTTATGGCTCAAGAAAATTGAGGGGAATAGATAATAGGAATTTTCACACTCGGGACTTAACTTAAATTTTTTTTTTTTGATTAAAAGGGAAATAACATTAAAAGGAAAAGTACATACTTGAAAAATGGAAATAAGAAGAACACGGTTTCCCCCCCATACTTAAATAAACATTGTCCCCAATGTTTTAAGGAAATGAAATACAATATGGAAAGGAAAAGAAACTACAACTAAGGTTGTCTTCCGCCTCTGGTTCTTGGACCTGGTGATCTCGGACGTAAGTCTAAGTTGTCGAACCTGCTGAACAACTCAGTAAACCGCTGGTCGGTTATGGCATTCCTAGCATCCTGTTGTTGTTGCATTTGATGCATTATCTGCATCATCTCGACATTCTGTGCCTGCATACCCTCAATAGCATCCATGATGTCGTCGTTGGTTGCAGGCCTTCTTCGTCGACGACGTTGGGAGGATGGGCCAGATGTATTGCCGGAAGGGTTGAGCGGGACTGACTGTTGTGTAGGCGGATGATCACCTTGCTCCATTGCTTCAAACTCGTCTGTGTGCGGGTTTGTTTGTGAAGGCTCGGTGGCTTCGGGAGCGTTTAGATCATAGAGGTGGCGGTCGGGGTTTGTGACATCAGTTAGGGCGATATTTGGTAGAACAACGCTTGGGACTGCCTGGTTGTTCACCATAAGATAATATCCTCCGCCTACTCTGTTCTTAATCAGGCGGCTGGATCGACAGTAGCTGATATCCATAGATAGGGGAGGTAGAGATTCTAAAGTTTGGAGTTTATCCCCTAGGTTTAGGCCAAGTGCTATGGTGGTGATTAATCCACCAATTATAAAAGGTTGCCGGCCTCTAGCACATAAGGTGCGGATATGATGAAATAGAAAGGAGGCGGCATTTACTTGAGTATCTGGTTCGAAGGCGCACTGGAGGAAGAATAGCTCCTTTGAGTTGACCTTGCTGTTGTTTGGTCTTCCAAAAATTGTGTTTTGCAAGATGCGGATAAAGTACCGGATAGTGGGGTTATGTATATGGGAGAGAAGGAGCTCTTCCCAGTTGTAGGTATCTATACCGGAAATTTTCTTAAAAAGGCCGAAAACGCCAACTGTGTTCCAGTTTGAGTTTGGAGGGATTCTTGGGTGTAGCAGACCTTCTATGGGAAATTGTAGCATGGTACTCAATTGGTTTTGGGTTAAGGAGTACTCAGTGTTGAACATACGGAAGGTTGCGGTACCGGTTAAAAATTCGTCTTCACCGGCGGGAGTGGTGTAGTCGTATGAACTTAAGAATTCTAAGGTTAGGGATGGGTAGGTGGGTTGATTGTGAGTGCAAAGGAAGGTTATGTTGGCTTGACGGAGCATCCATTCGATACCTTGGAGTAAGCCTAATTGTTGTAAACAAGTTAAATCGGGGTACCTGGTGGAAACGACGCCTCGCTGTTGGAAACGCTCGAATTGCTCCCTTTGATAATTTTCATCTTCGGATCGGAAGATGATATTTCCAAAATTCTGATTTCCCGCCATTGTGATGAATGAATCTTGAGGGGGTGATTTGGAAAGAAAAGAAATGTATTGGATAGGAGACAATGGTTTGTGGTGAATGAAGGAAGGTTTGGTGGGTATTTATAGAAGAAGAATTTGGAAGTTGGAACGAAGAAGTGGTTGAAAAGTAATTAAGTGTGGTTGAATGGAAATTAATGGGGAAGGTAAAAAATAAAAAGGTGTAACGTTCGTCTCCAACGGCTCCTTAACGTTCACTAGTCTGAGGAGTGTTACGCTCGTCACAGGGGTGTGACGCTCGTAACAGGCACTTGGTGTGCCGTCCGTTATGGAGTTGTGTGACGCTCGTCACACATTCCATTTTGGCAAGGCTTCAGTAGCGTTTCACAGAATCACTTTGGTAAAGGATTTAGTTTTTGTTATTTATTTTGTTTTGTTTTGCTTATGATTGGTTTATTCTGCAATTTAATTTATTATGGACGCTTAATCTGCTTTGTATAATAATAAGTCATAGGTAGCAACAGTAGAGCATAATAGCTATTGCATAATAAAATTAAATAAACAGCTTCAATAAAATAATCATAATGTAATACAGGAAAGGAAAACAATGAAATGAAAGAGAAATAAATGTGAACATGAATTCAAATAACATTAATGACTAATCTAACTTAAAACTAAATAGCTTAGAAAAATAACTAAATTCTATCCCTCTGTACGATCTCTGGCCGGAGGAGCAAAAGAGTTAACACGATGTAGCAACTCGTGAAACTGATCTGTCATACTGCTCATGTATCCTAGAACTTCGTGTCTCATGTTAGTAAATTCTCCTCTGAGGGCGTCTTGTTCTGACATCAAAGCTTCAATGGCGGTGTTATAATCAGTTCCGGGCATATGATGCCGGAGGTCGGATATGGCTGATTCTTCGGTCTGAACAGGCTGAGGAGGAGGGTCAATATCATAATAGTCGGATGGTGTCTCAGGGTCAGATTCAGCATGAGGGATCTGGTCATCATAAGTCTCATAGTCATCACAAATCTCATAGTCCTGGATGGATTCAGTGGATCCAGCAGGAGTGGGAGTTTCGTTCAGGTTATAGAGCCAGTTACTGCGGTTATGAATGCTAGTCCTAGGATCGGGCATGGTGAATAGGCAGAGAACCTGGTTATCGATAATAAGCTCAAACTCGTCAGTCCCAAGGTTTGCTATAAACATAGTGTTGAAGAGGAAGGGTATACTCATAGTGGTAATGCCACAAAAAGGGCTAAGGTCAAGCATAGGCTGACGTAATCCAATGGCATTTCCTATCATAGTTATCAAACCGCCTATTCTAATGGGTGCTCGCTCATCCTGGATAAGGTGGTCCAAATTAGCTAACATAAAAGTGGCACCGTTCACTGGACGGTTCTGGGAAGCACAAAATATGATGAAGAGTTCATCACGTGAAACTGAAGTACTATTTGGCTTCTTCCCAAATAAAGTGTGGGTCAGGATCTTATGGAAATAGCGAAAAGCCGGGTTGTGTATGTTTCCAGAGAGAAACTCATGTTCTTCGGGCTCATCATTTCCAGTCAGCTTACCCCAAAAGTGTTCAAGTTCTCTATGTTCAAAAAGTTCTTCCTGGCTTACTGTGAATGTGTCAAAGGATGTAGGAAAACCCAAAAGATTGGTAAAGTCTCTAATATTAAATTGGTACTCCATATTGAACATTCTGAACTGTATAAAACCTCTGCTAATTCCTTTTCCATGGCTGGGTAGATAGATTAATGAGCTAAGGAATTCTAGTGTGAGTCTCCGGTAGGTGGTGAAATGTCTCAGGATAGGGGATGTCTCCCATCCTATCTGGTTCAGCAAATACAGGACACTCTGTCTAAGTCCAAGGGCAGTCATAGCCCAATCATCAGCATATAAACTAGGTAGCATCTCTCTAGTGGCTAGTTCTTCAAACTTTTGTTTCTGAGCCATTCCTCTGAATTTGATACTCATACGATCAAAATGTCCCATCTGGTTAGTGTTAGCTAGAGAAAAGAAAACATGAGTTTTAGTCAGGATTTGGCCAAATGCCGAAAGAGGAAAAATTATTATTATATATATATATATATATATATTTTTTGAATTAAAATAAATCAGGAATTAATACTAAACAGAAATTAAAAGAATAATTTAGGAAAGAAAAGAAAAAAAATAGGAAAATGATAATAATAGAATAAGAAAATAATTGTGGGTTGTCTCCCACTAAGCGCTTTGTTTAAATGTCGCAAGCTCGACAAAGAAACTGTTAAGTATAATCTATAGGTCCTGGGGGCATTTCGTCTAAGTGTAGGATTTGCGAATCTCCATTGGTTTCCGCATAATGATAGTGTTTTAGACGTTGCCCGTTTACGGTAAACGGTTCTGTGGATTTGCCTTTAATTTTTATTGCTCCACTGGGGAAGATATTAGTGATATGAAAAGGTCCTGACCATCTGGATCGTAGTTTTCCCGGGAATAACTTTAGTCTAGAGTTAAATAAAAGGACTGCGTCGCCTTGCTTGAAGATTTTCCTTGATATACGCTTGTCATGCCATTGTTTTGTTCTTTCTTTATAGATTCTGGCATTTTCATAGGCGTCTCTTCTGAGTTCTTCTAATTCGTTTATGTCAAGGATTCTCTTTTCACCGGCGGCTTTATAGTTTAGATTCAGATTTCTAATAGCCCAATAGGCTTTATGTTCTAATTCTACCGGGAGGTGACAGGACTTTCCGTAAATGAGCTTAAATGGGGTCGTCCCTATGGGGGTTTTATAAGCAGTTCGGTATGCCCACAAAGCTTCTGGTAATTTTAATGACCAATCTTTCCTTGAAGTGGCGACCGTTTTTTCTAGTATTCGCTTGATTTCTCTGTTAGATACTTCCACTTGTCCACTGGTCTGAGGGTGGTAAGGTGTCGCTATCCTATGTCTCACTCCATATTTAAATAATAATTTTTCGAGTACCTTGGATATAAAGTGCGATCCACCATCACTGACTACTATTCTTGGGATGCCAAATCTCGGAAATATTATATTCTTAAAGAGCCTAGTTACTACTCGGGTGTCGTTTGTTGGGGATGCTACAGCTTCGATCCATTTTGATACGTAGTCAACTGCCACGAGTATGTATTTGTTACCGAAAGAGGAGGGAAAAGGTCCCATGAAGTCTATTCCCCACACGTCGAAGATCTCTACTTCCAAAATACCTTTTTGTGGCATCTCGTCACGTCTAGATATGTTTCCCGTGCGTTGACATCTGTCACATTCCTTAATAGCCGCATGTACGTCCTTCCATATAGTTGGCCAATAAAAGTCGGCTTGTAGGATTTTAGAGCAAGTCTTGGATGTACTTGTGTGTCCACCATAAGGAGCGGAGTGGCAGTGTTGGATTATATTTTCTACCTCTTCTTCGGGTATACATCGACGGAAAATACCATCGGGGCCTCTTTTGAAAAGTAAGGGATCATCCCAGTAATAGTGTTTTATGTCGTAGAAGAATCGTTTCTTCTGCTGGTAGGATAAAGTAGGTGGAACTATTCCGGCAGCTAAATAATTGACGAGATCAGCGTACCATGGTGTGGCAGATATAGCTAAGGTGGTTTCTACTTGCATGTCAGAGTTGTTCTCTTCCAAAGTAGCTATAAGTTTGTCATACGAGAAATCTTCATTAATTGATGTTCTTTCCGGTTCAAGGTTCTCAAGTCTAAAGAGGTGGTCTGCTACTACGTTTTCAGTTCCTTTCTTGTCCTTGATTTCTAAGTCGAATTCTTGTAGCAACAAGATCCATCTTAGGAGTCTAGGTTTAGCATCCTTTTTTGTTAAAAGGTACTTGATAGCAGCGTGATCAGTGTAAACTATTATTTTAGCTCCAACCAAGTAAGAACGAAATTTATCTAGCGCAAATACCACTGCTAGGAGTTCTTTCTCGGTAGTGGCGTAATTCATTTGCGCTTCATCCAGGGTTCTGCTTGCGTAATATATAATGTGAAGCTTTTTATCCTTTCTTTGTCCTAAAACAGCACCTACAGCATAATCGCTGGCATCGCACATCATTTCGAATGGTTCATTCCAGTCTGGTGTCTGCATTATGGGTGCGGAGATCAATGCTTGCTTAAGCATTTGAAATGCTTTTAAACAGTTATCGTCGAATATGAATTCGGCATCTTTCATCAACAGTCCGGTTAAAGGTTTAGTTATCTTAGAGAAGTCTTTGATGAATCGTCGGTAAAAACCGGCGTGTCCTAAAAAACTTCGTACTTCTCTCACGGTTCTTGGGGGTTGAAGATTTTCGATTACCTCTATTTTGGCTTTGTCTACTTCAATTCCTCTGTTCGAGATGATGTGTCCTAAAACAATTCCTTCTTGTACCATAAAGTGGCACTTTTCCCAATTAAGTACTAAGTTTACTTTTACACATCGCTCAAGAACTCTTTCCAGGTTTTCAAGGCATTCTTCGAAACTTTGTCCGTATACAGAAAAGTCATCCATAAATACTTCCATGATGTTTTCGAGAAAGTCGGCAAAAATTGCCATCATGCATCTTTGAAAGGTTGCAAGGGCATTACACAGACCAAACGGCATTCGTCTATAAGTGAAGGTACTAAAAGGGCACGTGAATGTCGTCTTTTCTTGGTCATCAGGGTGAATTGGTATTTGAAAGAAGCCTGAATAACCGTCTAGATAACAGAAATGTGAATGTTTTGCTAATCGTTCTAACATTTGATCAATGAATGGTAAAGGGAAATGATCTTTTCGGGTTGCTTTGTTTAGTTTCCTATAATCAATGCACATTCTCCATCCTGATTCGATTCGTTTAGTTATAGTTTCCCCTTTTTCGTTTTCAATAACGGTTATGCCTCCTTTCTTAGGTACAACGTGCACAGGACTAACCCATTTGCTATCAGATATAGGATATAATACCTGCTTCCAATAACTTGGTTATTTCCTTTTTTACTACCTCACTTAGGATCGGATTTAGTCTTCTCTGGTGTTCCCTAGAGGTTTTACAGTCTTCTTCTAACATGATGCGGTGCATACAAATAGAAGGACTTATTCCTTTAAGATCGGTGATGTGGTACCCTAGTGCGGTTGGATACTTCCTTAAGATATGTAAGAGTTTTTCTGTTTCGAGTCTCCCTAGGTCTGCATTAACTATCACAGGTCGTTCGAGTTCTAAGTCTAGGAATTCATATCTCAGATTTTTGGGAAGTGTTTTCAGGTCAGGGGTTGGTTTGTTAAGACATTGCGTAGGATCCGGTGTTATTGCTAAACATTGGTATGATCTGTCTTCTACAAGGCAGTCGGATGATTTGTCTTCTCCTAACTCTGCTTCTTTTATGCATTCATCGATGATATCCATGAAGTAACATGTATCTTCTATTGCAGGTGCTTTCAAGAATTGGGAAAGAATGAATTCAATTTTCTCTTCACCTACTTCGAAGGTGAGTCGTCCTCATTTTACGTCTATGATTGCACCGGCAGTTGCTAAGAATGGTCTTCCCAGTATAATGGGCGTAATATCATCTTCTCTAATGTCCATAATTGTAAAATCAGTGGGGATGTAGAATTGACCTATGCGTACGGGAACGTTTTCAAGGATTCCTACAGGATATTTGATGGAACGATCTGCTAGTTGCACAGACATTCTGGTTGGTCTTAATTCTCCCATTTCCAGTTTCTTACATATGGATAAAGGCATCACGCTAATTCCGGCTCCTAAATCGCATAAGGCTTTGTCAATGACAAATTTTCCTATGTGACAGGGTATAGAGAAACTACCTGGATCCTTGAGTTTAGGGGGCATGTTTTGGATTATAGCGCTACATTCGGCAGGGAGTGTAACGGTTTCGCTATCCTCAAGTTTCCTCTTATTAGAAAGGATTTCTTTTAAGAATTTAGCATATGAGGGCATCTGCGTAATAGCTTCGGTGAACGGAATTGTAACGTTTAATTGTTTAAGGAGATCAACAAATTTTCTAAATTGGCTCGCATCTTTGGTTTTAACAATCCTTTGAGGGTAAGGTATAGGTGGTTTGTAAGGTGGTGGAGGTACATAAGGTTCCTTCTTTTCTAGGGTTTCCTTATTACTCTCTTCCTTTTCCTTAGGTTCACTTTCCTCAGTTGATTTCTTAGGGTTTTGGTTTTCTATCCTTGGGTCAGACGGTCCTTCCACTTCCGTTCCACTTCTTAATATAATTGCATGAGCTTGGCTTCTCGGATTAGGTTGGGGCTGTCCAGGGAATGTACCAGTTGGGGCAGCAGTAGGTGCTTGTTGTTGGGCTACTTGTGATATTTGTGTTTCCAGCATTTTGTTATGGGTAGCCAAGGCATCTACTTTGCTTGCTAGTTGTTTAAGTTGTTCGCCAGTGTGTACATTCTGGTTTAAGAAATCTTTATTGGTTTGTTGTTGGGAAGCTATAAAGTTTTCCATCATGATTTCCAAGTTGGATTTCCTAGGGGCGTTATTGTTAGGCATGGATGGGTTCGGTTTCTGATATCCCGGAGGTATAGCTGGGGCTTGATTTGGAGACTGTCCAGGTGCGTACAAAGCATTATTACTCTTATATGAAAAGTTTGGATGGTTCTTCCAATTTGAGTTATAGGTATTCGAGTAGGGGCTTCCTTGAGCATAGTTCACTTGCTCTGCTTGGATTCCAGTCAAGAGTTGACATTCCGCAGGAGTGTGACCTTGGATTCCACAGACCTCGCAATTCTGAGTTATAGCAACCACGGCGGCTGGAGGTGATACGTTTAAACTTTCAATTTTCTGGACCAAAGCATCCACTTTTGCGTTAACGTGATCAAGGTTACTTATCTCGTACATGCCAGTTTTCGTTTGAGGTTTTTCCACCGTTGTTCGTTCGGTTCCCCACTGATAGTGGTTTTGGGCCATGCTCTCGATAAGCTGGTAAGCATCAGCATAAGGTTTGTTCATTAATGCACCACCTGCAGCGGCGTCTATTGTTAACCTTGTGTTGTATAAGAGACCATTATAAAATGTGTGAATTACTAACCAGTCTTCCAAACCATGGTGTGGGCAAAGTCTCATCATGTCGTTGTATCTTTCCCATGCTTCGAAGAGAGACTCGTTGTCTTTCTGTTTAAATCCGTTTATCTGGGCTCTTAACATAGCTGTTTTGCTTGGCGGAAAGTATCGGGCAAGAAAAACTTTCTTCAACTCGTTTCATGTGGTGACTGAGTTGGAAGGGAGAGATTGAAGCCATCTTCTAGCGCTATCTCTTAATGAGAAAGGAAAAAGACGAAGTCGAATTGCCTCTGAAGTGACACCATTAGCTTTAACAGTATCAGCGTATTGAACAAATACGGATAAATGAAGGTTTGGATCCTCGGTAGGATTTCCAGAGAATTGGTTCTGTTGCACCGCCTGCAACAGCGAAGGTTTAAGTTCGAAGTTGTTTGCTTCGATTGCGGGCGGAGCAATACTTGAATGCGGTTCATCTTGCGATGGAGCGGCGTAATCTCTAAGAGCACGAGCTGGTTCTGCCATCTCGGTTATCGAAGGAAAAAGGTTTTTGAAATCAGGAAGTTCCATAGGAGGGAGATTGTTTGCAGCACGATATTCCCGAATTCGTCGTAAGACTCGGAGATATAGTTCGATATCGTTGATTCGTAGATAGAGCGGTTCGCCTTGTGAGCGAGTGTGTGGCATACAAATCAACGAAAGAAAGAATAGAAGAAAAAGAAACCTTAGTCTCTACAGCGTAACGGAAGAGTTACGATATCGATTAAATAAAAGTCCCCGACAACGGCGCCAAAAACTTGATCACTCGACTTCGTGAGTCGAATTTGGGGTACAAACTGCAAGTGCACAGTTCTATCGCGTAGTTTTAAAAGATATCGATCCCACAGGGACTTATGAATCGATATACCGTTATCTAAGGTTACTACGTAAAGCTAAGGTGAATAATGGTTGATTGTTTGGGGGGCGAAGCTAAAAACTAAACTAAGATCTAGATTAAATATTAATAAAGCGGATATCGGTATGCAGTTCGTCGTAATTAGGGACTCAATTCTTTGTCGGTTTCTTGGTTTTTAAAATAAATCGTTTCAGTTAACTTTATTGATTAAAGGTTTTATCTCAAACTCTCGCTCTGTTGAATAAACCATGATTTTATGTTAATGTAGCTGTCACTTATAATTAAGTCAAAAACCACTTTTTGAAAGTAATAAAGTTGCAGAAACTCTTTTTAAGAAAACACTTACCGTTTTAAACACCCTTATCTCAAACTCTCGCTCTGTTGACTTAGGTTATACAATTAAACCCGAATGCTTAACTCTCGTCCTCACATTCAATCTTTAAAAATACTTTTTGGAAAAGGTCAGAATTTAATTAACTCTAAAACTTGCTGTCGCCCTGATCTAGAATTAATGCCTAATTTACACTGTCCAGTTAAAACCTCAAACTCTCGCTCTATTGATTTTAACTTCTTTATGTCTTTTACTTTTGTAAAAAATCTTGTTATTAAACCTATAAATTGAGACCGTAAAAAGATTGATTTTAATTTTAAGTTTAATTAGACCGACTTAGCCTTGATCCCTTATTTCGCTTACTTTACATACCGATATCTAGGCGAATTAGCCAGACATGCTAAACAAACAGAAATACATATCATGCATAAACAGACTCATCCCAGGCAGATAATATAAATAATTAATAAAACAAAGCATTAAATAATGATTAAAGAACCTGAATGCGTTAAACAATAGTCTTGAACATTCCACCACAAGCCGGTAGGATTTGTTCTTGGATTCTTCAATTAAACAATAAATTAAACCAAGGAAATAAAACTAGAATCTAACGTAAGGTTAGATCCGATAAAAAGTTACACAATAGTTTCCGGTGTAGAAACTATTATGCGAAAAATATCTAAATGCTAAAAAGGGAAAGGTAAATTGCAAGGGAAAAAGAATGTAGGACTTGCAAGAGAAATAAATAAATAAACAATGTTAAGTTGCTGGAAAAGAAAATTGCAGAAGCGTAAAAAGAAAGAAAATTGGAAAAGCTTCGGCAGCGTGAGCGTGGAAAAACCGAGGAACCCTTTTAGGTTTTTGAAGTAGCTATTTATATTGGTGTTGGTAACTGCTTTTCGTTTCCCCAGGGTCTTCAACGTGGCTAAATGCATGGCGTGGATATAGGACACAAACTCCTCAACGTCTCTTCAAGTCTTCTGAGGGCGTTACTTGCGCCAAAAAGATAGTGGAATGGTGTGACGCTCGTTACACCATGTGTGACGTCCGTCACAAGGCTGTTTTGTGTGACGCTCGTCACGCCCCCTGTGACGTCCGTCACAGGCACAACATTGGTTTCTTGTGCGCTTTGGGCTGGGCTTTGGCCTTTGGTTCTTTTTCTCTCCTTTTTGCACCTCCTTTTCTTCCATTTTTCACTTTTGCTTCAAAATGGATACCTGACATAAATAGAAAGGAAATACCGCATAATATCTAATAAAATGAGATAAATTAAAGTAAATGATAATATAATCTAATTGAATTAAGTCCTAAAATGTGATATAATTTCATCTTATCAATTATGTAGGTTAATCAAACCCATTGAACATAATGCTCCAACACCATCTCCCAACTTTGAGTTCCCTGTATTTGAGGCAAAAGAAGATGATGTTGAAGAGATTCCTGATGAGATTACCCGTCTGCCTGAGCATGAGGAGAAGACCATTAAGCCACATCTTGAGAATCTGGAAACAGTCAACTTGGGGTCTGAAGATTGCATTCGTGAAGTGAAGATTGGGGCACTTGTTGAAGAATCTATTAAGAAGGGGTTGATTGAGTTGCTACGAGAATATGTCGATATCTTTTCCTGGTCATATGAAGACATGCCTGGTCTAGATACTGATATCGTGCAACATTTCTTGCCATTGAAGCCTGAGTGTGTGCCTGTGAAGCAAAAGCTCAAAAGAACTCATCCTGATATGGCGGTGAAGATTAAAGAAGATGTTCAGAAGAAAATTGATGCGGGGTTTCTGGTGACTTTTACATATCCTCAATGGGTGGCCAAAATTGTGTCTGTGCCTAAGAAAGATGGAAAAGTCTGAATGTGCATGGATTACCGTGACTTGAATAAAGCTAGTCAAAAAGATGATTTCCGTCTACCACATATTGATATGTTGGTATACAATACAGCTAAATTCAATGTATTTTCATTTATGGATGGATTTTCCGGTTATAATCAGATTAAAATGGCACCCGAGGATATGGAGAAGACAACATTCATCACACCTTAGGGAACATTCTGTTATCGAGTGATGCCCTTCGGTTTCAAGAACCCTGGAGCCACGTATCAACGCGCTATGACTACCTTGTTTCCTGACATGATTCACAAGGAGACCGAGGTGTATGTCGACGATATGATTGCGAAGTCGAAAGCGGAAGTTGAACATGTAGAGCACTTGTTGAAGCTTTTCCAGCATTTGAGGAAGTACAAACTCCGCTTGAATCCGAACAAGTGTACATTTGGAGTCCGTTCCGGCAAGTTGTTGGGCTTTATTGTCAGCGAGAGAGGTATTGAAGTTGATCCTGCCAAGGTTAAAGCAATACAAGAGATGCCTGCGGTCAAAATTGAGAAGCAAGTCCGATATTTTCTTGGCCGCTTGAATTACATTTTCAGATTTATATCCCACATGACTGCCACATGTGCGCCTATATTCAGGCTCCTCTAGAAAGATCAGCGTCTTTATTGGACCGAGGATTGCCAAAAGGCCTTTGACAGTATCAAAGAGTATCTGTCTGAGCCTCCGGTTCTGTCTCCGCCTGTTGAAGGGAGACCATTGACTATGTACTTGACTGTGCTTGATGATTCCATGGGTTGTGTCCTCGGTCAGCAAGATGAATCAGGAATGAAAGAGTATGCAATATACTACTTGAGTAAGAAGTTCACCGATTATGAGTCTCGGTACTCAATGCTTGAGAAGACATGTTGTGCTTTGGCTTGGGCTGCTAAGCGTTTACGCCAGTATATGTTGAATCATACAACTTGGTTGATATCTAAAATGGATCCAGTCAAGTATATCTTTGAGAAGCCTGCTTTAACTGGGAGGATTTCCCGTTGGTAGATGTTGTTATCTGAGTATGATATTGAGTATTGAGCTCAAAAAGCTATTAAAGGTAGTATTTTGGCTGACCATTTGGCACATCAACCAATTGAAGATTATCAGTCAGTGCAATATGACTTCCCTGATGAGGAGATTTTGTATTTGAAGATGAAAGATTGCGATGAGCCTACGCTCGACGAAGGGCCAGAGCCTGGTTCTCGATGGGGTATGGTGTTTGATGGCGTTGTCAATCAGTATGGAAATGGTATTGGGGCAGTGATTATTACTCCTAAAGGCACACATTTTCCTTTTACAGCAAGGCTAACTTTCAAATGCATGAATAATATGGCGGAGTATGAGGCTTGTATTATGGGTTTGGAAGAATGTATTGACCTTAGGATCAAACATCTTGATGTTTATGGCGATTCGGCCCTGGTTGTTAATCAGATTAAGGGTGAATAGGAGACGAATCATCCTGTCCTCATCCCGTACAGAGATTATGCGAGAAGGATTTCAACTTTCTTTACTAAGGTTGACTTCCATCATATTCCTCGAGATGAGAATCAGATGGCGGATGCTCTCGCTACGCTTGCTTCAATGATTGCTGTCAATTACTGGAATGAAGTTCCCAATATTACCGTGATGTTCTTGGATAGACCAGCTCACGTGTTTGCAATTGAGGAGATGAAAGATGATAAGCTGTGGTATTATGATATCAAGTGTTTTCTCCAAAGTCAGACTTATCCGCCTAAGGCATCTGTTAAAGATAAGAAGACTTTGAGGAGATTATCTGGCAGTTTCTACCTTAATGGTGATGTGCTTTACAAGAGGAATTTTGACATGGTTATGCTCAGATGTGTGGATAGACACGAAGCAGACATGTTGATGACTGAAGTCCATGAAGTTTCATTTAGTACTCATTCCAATGGACATGCTATGGCTAAGAAGATGTTGAGAGCAGGCTACTATTGGCTGATAATGGAGTCTGACTGCTGCAAATATATGAAGAGATGCCACAAGTGTCAGATTTATGCGGATAAGATTCATATTCCCCCAACACTTCTAAATGTTATTTCCTCACCATGGCCTTTCTCCTTGTGGGGAATTGACATGATTGGCATGATTGAACCTAAGTCGTCGAACAATCACCGTTTTATTCTCATAGCCATTGATTACTTCACCAAGTGGGTTGAAGCGACATCGTATGCAAATGTGGCCAGGCAGGTGGTTGTGAGGTTTATCAAGAACCAACTCATATGCCAATATGGTGTGCCAGACAAGATCATTACTGATAATGGATCTAACATGAACAATAAAATGATGAAAGAGCTGTGTAGCGAGTTCAAGATTACTGATAACACTGAAATTTACCGTATTTTCGACTCCGATTTCACATGCATTCTAGTTGTTTTATTTTCATTTTGTTGTGTTATTTCTATGTTTTCCTTTGTTTTTAGGTTTTTACTTTAATTGGAGCCCCGATCGAGAAAAGGAGCGAAAAAGAGCAAAAAGCCCTAAAATTCAGCATTTTGTTCTTGTGGCCTACCCCATGGCTGGCGCCATAGACCCTGCCATGACGTGTCCAAGCTCAACTTCCCTCAACTTCCACGTTCCCCACTACTTCCACTAAGGCGCCTCATTTTGTGCTTATGGCGGGCGCCACAAGAGGAAAATAGTTTCCCTCCCATTTTCAAGTTGGAGGGCATCCAAGTCATTTCCATCTTTTTACTTGCTTATAAATAGAAACTCGAATTCACTTTTACAATCATCCAAACTTAGAGCAGAGGCAAACTCAGAGCAACTTTGTTTCACTTAGGCATATATTCAGTTTTATAAAATGGTAATCGCTTCGCATTGGAGTGTTACCACAATTGTGTAATCGAGTCTGTGATAGAGTCTGTAATCGAGTTTGGAGCACTTTGGAAGGAAGTTAATCCTGCCGCCATTTTCATTTTCGCTTTGCAATTTATTCAACCCTCCGATTGGAGCAGGTTTTTATTACTTGTCTTTATCTTATTTAATTTCCCGCACTCGTTTTACTTTATTTATTTCCTCGCACTTGCTTTGCTTTATTTATTTCCTCGCAATCGCTTTACTTTATTTATTTCCTCGCACTCGCTTTTCTTTTATTTATTTCCTCGCACTCGCTTTACTTTATTTATTTCCTCGCACTCGCTTTAAATTAATTACTTTCCGCACTCGCACTACTTTTATTTATTTTAATGCACTTTTACTTTACCATGTCTAACTAAATTTATAAGGTTAGAATGTAAGGATCGTAATTGAACCAGTAATCCGTACAGTTGTTCGTAGAAACACTTAAGGGCTATTTAACTTTCAACTTAAGTTTTCCCGCACTTCAATTCCGTTGGGTAAGATCGAAAGCCGTCCAACGTCTTTTTAAACTTAATTGTTTTTAACCATTTCAAAAACAGCGAAAGCGCTTTGTTTAGTTCATTAGGAGTTTTTATCTTAAGAAGAAAAGAGATTTTAAAATTATTTTCGGACGCGTTTATAAGTTTAGAGTCTGGTTCGTGAGAACCTCTTTTTGTTAAGAAATCCAGGTTATAATACTTTCCAACTTAGTCAAGATACTATATTTCTTAAAAATAGGATTACTACTCTAACGCAATGCGCGCCTTTTTATAAGTGACAATAAGAGGGTTTGATTAGGGAGTACAACTCAGTTCTGAATACGCGAAAGCGACAGTTCCTGTTAAATTAGTTCTTTTCAAAGTAGGAAACACTGCCCAAAAGTAGCTCTACTAGCAAGTACTTGGATTATCAATCGATTACGTGAATTACATTCGACCTTGTCTTTATTATTTAAATTTATTTCAATACTTTACTTTTCATTGCACACTCCAAAAACACTTATTTTGATTGCCTTTGATAAACACTGTCGCAACCTGAAAAATACAGTGCGCGAAAAAACAACCGGCGAAAGAAAATGACAGAAGAGTCGCCACCGTGCGTTATTCATCCTAAAGGAGGGAAAGGAAATGCTCGAAGTAAACCTGAAAAAGGAAAGGACAAGACGGGGTCTTGCAACCAAATCTTGGGTTCGGGAGTCGGTTATGCGAAGGGAAGGTATTAGCACCCCTACGCATCCGTAGTACTCTACGGGATCCACTTTTGTAGTTCTTGTCTAAAGGGTGTGGGTTTATCTAATGTGTTATTTACTAAAAAAAGGGGGGTTAAATGAAAATGACTCGCGCGGATGTCGCATCCACTGCATACGTATCTCATCTGAATATGAGAATCAGAGTCTTCGTAGCTCGGCTACCTAGGGGTTAAGGGTAATTGTGCTCGCTAAGACATCGCGTCTTATGCCTACGTATATCATCTGGCCTAAGAATTAGAGCAAAATGTAGTTCGGCTAACTATGGGGTTATGGATTGGGTTTTGGACGAACGACGTCACTACGCAATCTACCGGATGCTCGACCTTTGGAGACTTACTCGCCTGTAGTAGAAGGAGTTAACGTGTTGCTTTGGGTTTTAGGGTTTGGGATTCTCAAGGGCAAAAAGGCAGTCCTTGACGAAGGAACCGCGCTACCTGCAGGGATACGAACACATACAAAACAAACATGTATAAAGTAAATGAGCCAACAAGGGGCTCAAAAGTAAATAAACAAAAGAAAACAAATGCCTCCTATCGAGGTCTTCCAGCTAAGAAAACGATAAAATGCGGAAAAGAGGTAAAAGTACCACACGGATAAAGATCCGAAGTAACAGCAATTAAAGGAGTAAGAAACCCAGGGATCTCCCAAGCTGATGCCATCAAAGAAAGGTGAGTTAGTACAGGTAATCGAAATGAACCTCCAGGGGGTATCCCACAAATAAAGTGGGAAAACCACGCAAACCATCTCTGCAAGAGTCTATGAGCCCTCACAAAAACTCAACAAAAGGGTTAGTGAAACACGATAAGCATTTTTTTCATGGATAACAGTATGGTTTCAGAAACCTCAAACCCTGTGGCATACATTTCAGAAATCATGTGATTAAACATTCAAGGCATAAGTTTCACCCATTTATGCATAATTAAACCCGTGGGCAAAAACATAATGAAATTCATCCATCATACCTCATACATTCAGATGATCCAAATTAAGAGCATAAAATTATGGGAATGAGGCAAACCTGATGGGAGAGACCCGTTGAAATCAAATGGCACGGCTGGGTTTGCAAGGCAATGTTAGGGTTTGCGTGAGATGAAAGTGTGTGAGTCAGATTGAATTTTTCAGAGCTGCCTAGGGGTTGCTCTGAGTTCTCTGTCAGGTTTCTCTTCAGGTTTTGTCCAGGGTTTTGTTTCAAGGAAACCTCAGAGTATTTTGCTTCTCTTCCTTTTTTTGTCTGATCTCCCTCTTTTATAACCTGATTTTCATGGCTTTGTGGGCTCAAATGAGAGAGGTCCAAGTCCAAGTTTTTCTATTATATTTTATTTATTATTATTATTATTTTTTTTTTTTTTTTTTTTTTTTTTTTTTTTTTTTTTTTTTTTTTTTTTTTAAGTTTCTTGGATCTAATTCTGATTGACATGATGAAATGCAATATGAAATGCTAAATGAATGCATGAATGAGGAGGGCAAATTTTGGGGTGTTACAGCTGCCCCTATTCAATCATCAGCTAACCCGAGTAGGATGAAAGCGAACAGCTTATCAGACAAAGGGGTGAGTTGTGATTGAATACCAAAGACATACTGAAAATTTGCGCTCCGAGAACACCACAAAAACGCGGAAATACACCGCCCTGTTTATTTTTCTTCTGATCCTCTGGCTGGATCTGAATCAGTCTTCTGGCTTAATCTGGAGTTTCGATCCTCTGGCTGAACCTATACTCAATTTAGTCCTCTGGTTGGATATTAATTTTGATCCTCGGGCTGGATACGATTTTGATCTTCTGGCTAGATCTTCTCCGATCTTCTGGCTAGATCTCCTTCGTTTCGATTCTCTGGCTGAATCTATTTCCTTTGATTCTCTGGCTGAATCTACTTCGATCTTCTGGCTAGATCTGAATTGTTTCGATTCTCTGGCTTAATCTATTTCCGGTCTTCGGGCTAGACCTGACTTCGATCTTCTGGCTAGATCTGGATTGTTTTGATGAAAAATTCCCATCATTAGGATCCCGCATCTGAGGCATGCGCTGGTTGACCCTCTTTTGAAATCTACACCCAACCTTCATATTAGATATGCAGCTTCGAGAATATTCCACTTTTGGGCTTCGTACATATTCTTCGGGCTAGAACATGTTGTAACGACTCCTCAATTAGACTTGGGCTTGCTGGGGAAATAAAGCTTGTAAGCGACTTCACTGGGGAATCTTCAAATTGAGCCTTAGGCTGGCTTACTGGAACACGATTCTCAGGCTGAATCTTCGAAATGACCCTCAGGCTAGATCATTGGAACACGATTCTCAGGCTGAATCTTCAAAATGACCCTCAGGCTGGATCACTGGAACACGATTCTCAGGCTGAATCTTCAAAATGACCCTCAGGCTGGATCACTCACGCTTGATCCTCTGGCTGGATCTCATGACCTTGGTTGTAAAGTAATTCTTCAGTCTTCTTGGAAGAACCTGTTTATCAGCTTATGTGTATGCTTGATATGATATGCATGCAAATGCAAATGTTATGGATGGTGTAAAAAGAAATCTGCTTGGGGAAGCAAACTCTGGTAGGGAACAAATCGCTGTATCAATCCTTGAATGCTCTGTGGGGAATGACCCGTCTGCCGGGACCAATGAGCCACCAAAAATAAATTGGCTGCTTGAAAAGTTGACCTTGCGGGGGGAGTATCAACTATGGAAACTTTGTTCGGCGAGGCTCTGTGAGGAGAGTCTGTGGGGAAAGCACTTCCTGGGGAAATGTCGTAGGAAACGACCTTTGCTGGGGATATGAACTTGCTAATCGCCCTCAAGCTGGGGATTAACAAATCTGTTAAAAATAATCTGCTGGGGAAGATACAGTCTGTTGGTTATGCAACCTTCGCTGTTGCTAGGAAGATACAGTCTGACACTGTCAACTCCGCTGGGGACATATAGTCTGGATACTGTCAACTCTGCTGGGGAACATGCTCTGCTGAGGAGAGACTTTGTCAACCGCTTGGGGATGAGGATTCATGACTTGGCATCCGGTTCCTGTGACCTGCAACCAAAAATACACGTATGCCTCGGAGGAATTACTCGGTTTGAATTCACCGTCCGGGATTAAGCACATTCAAAGCAATTTTAAATGTTTTCCTGTGCAAATCATCTGCAAAAGCCACCATTATGTTCATATTCAATATGTTTTATCAAAAATTCGAACATTTTTGCAAACAAACTGATAAATGAAAAATAAAGAGGCTCTTTAACTGAATTATTCGACTCTTACTGGGGAGAAAATTTGTGCCAGGAATAGGCGAGGGTATCAGGAAGCTGATCCCTGAAAAGAGGTGATCGCAATAAAAAGAGAACTATCCTAATGGCAATGGGGATACGGGGTCCCACCGAGTTTCGACTCTGCTATGGCTCGTATGTCCTCAAGACGCTTTGCTCATCTTGCTTTCTGAAGTGGATGATTAGTCGATCTTTAACCTTCGAAGATTGCCGGATTGAATGAAACGGTGATATAACACTGATGAACTCAGATCACAGTCATTCGCTTATTCCCTAACTTTTGCCTGGATCGCCCCCTTTTCGGGTTTCAATCCACCGGGATACCCATTTTTGCCTCTACTATTCTTTTTATCGTCCAGCGGGTCTATTTTATGCGAAGTATTTTTTTTTAACTACGTCTGAGTTAATAGGGGACGGGAATCCTTCGCCATCCATGGTTGTTAACATCAAAGCTCCGCCATAGAAAATCCTTTTAACCACGTACGGACCCTCATAGTTCGGTGTCCATTTGCCCCTGTGATATGTGTTGGGAGGAAGAAATCTTTTGAGTACCAATTCACCGACTTGATACCCCCGAGGGCGCACTTTCTGACCAAATGCTTTCTTCATTCGTCTCTGACCGAGATACGTCAATTCTGGGTACGTAGTTCCTGCATAGCACCTTAATCATCGAAGACAAGGTAAACAAAGCATCAGCAAATTGGTTTTCTTCAAAAGAAAGTCAACAATCTTCTCGTGTAGTCTCTGTAAGGAGCCAGATGAGGCTGAGGTGTATACCATTTCCCGTTGGTTTGATTGATGACCAAAGCTGAATCCCCGTATACATCCAGGGTTTTGATCTGTATATTGACGGCTTCCTCAAGTCTTAGGATACAAGCTTCGTATTCGGCTTCATTGTTGATGAAGGGAAAAGTTATTCTGGCACCAAATGGCATATGAACCCCATTCTGGTGTGATCAACACTATACCAACTTCGCGACCATTGACGTGGACCGCCCCATCAAACATCATAACCCATTTGGATTTAGGGTCAGGCCCCTCCTCCGGGAGTGGTTCCTCTCAATCTTTCGATTTGAGAAACATGATGTCCTCATCAGGAAAGTCAAACCTCATAGGTTGGTAATCATCAACCGGTTGCTCTGCAAGATAATCTGACAAGACACTTCCCTTGATGGCTTTTTGTGAAGTGTATTGGATGTCATACTCTATCAATATCATTTGTCACCTAGTAACCTTTCCGGTAAGTGCTGGCTTTTCAAAAATATACTTGACTGGATCCATTTTTGATATCAATAGAGTCGTGTGAGTCAACATATATTGTCTTAGTTGGAGAGTAGCCCATGCCAAAGCGCGGCAAGTTTTCTCGAGCAATGAGTATCTTTGTTCACAGTCGGTAAACTTTTGCTAAGGTAGTATATTTCATGCTCTTTTCGACCTGACTCGTCATGCTGACCGAGCACACAACCCATTGACCTTTCTAACACAGTCAAGTACATGATCAACGGTCTTTCCTCTCGGCCTGTAGACTTGCCCCGATCTTGATCTCTTTTCTGTCGTCTGCGGTACCGATGTTGACGGTCTCGATCACCTCCTGATAAGGTGTAATAGCTCGGTCCTCCTGTTTCAACAATCTGGCTAACCCTTCAGGCAATTCACAATCTTCCTCAACCCCTTCTTCGGCTTAATAGATAGGATTGTCGAAGTCATACTTGGCCATAGCAGTGTCGTTAGTAGTGAGATCCGGGTGGTCCGCTCTGCATGATGGAGGATCATGCTTTACCTTAGAATGAGAGATTTTTTTTTGGAAAGTAAGAAAAAACGAAAAAAGAAACATTGCCATTTTTTTTGTAAAAGTAGAAAAAAAACTGAAAGAAAGAGAACACAAAATTGTTTGCAAAAGCCGTCCTTTATTGATGATAAAAATAATTGCGAAATGTAACTAAATGGATGGCCCTACAAATGAGTCGTTACACCTTGGGCAAAGTGTAAGACTTTATTATGCATGTAATAAAGGAAAACAATAAAAATCACTCTTTCAATAGAGTAACCCGGACGGTTTTTTCAGTTGATCAATTGTCGAGCTTTTCTCCCGGGACACACGGGCGAATCTAGCTATCTAAGTCACAATCGCTGTCAGCCTTGCCTTCATCTGCAGCATTGACGATGTGGGGAGAAACCAAACCCCCGCTGGAGAGAGTACCGGTTTCATTCTTCTGAGATCCCGGAGCATACCCCAATCCAAACTTGTCTTCTTTGATGAATGGCTCCACAAATTTGCCCCAGCCTTGGGCATTACCAGCTTTAACAACTTCGACAGCTTGTGTAACACCCTTCTAAAATACCCCAAATGTTTAATAATAAAACAACAACAATTAATCATACATATCAGAGTAATCATGCATCTCAAGGGTGTCACATAACAACTTCTTCACAAAAGTCAATATAAAATCAGTCATGCTCAATTTTATTCAACATAAAACTTCTTTAACAATACGCAGCGGATAAAATATTTCAACATCTGTAATTCATCAAAATTAACATTTATTCAACAATTCAAACATCCCGTCCCGATGTTACATCTATCAGAGCATGACCCTCTAACCACACTAGACTTCAAGCACTAGCTTCTATTCGACTCACTGCTCGTTACCTGAAAAATATAGCTGTAAGGGTGAGTTCCTCAATCGATATAACAAATATTATAATTCATCATGTTATGTTAAGTAATTCTACACGTTAATCACCCTAATTATATCATGCATTAGGCAACGGCACAGTCAACTCAATTATCATATTCAAACACAACGTAAAGGCAACTCAATAACAACATAAAATGCAACTCAATGAGACTCGACTCTTCATGCATGTGGTACCATTTGGAGTAAAACTCCCAACTTAAAATCATTGCCAGTTTAGTGGGCATCAAGGCATAAGCCTTCAACTTTCAACTTAAAATTTTGCCAATCCAGGCCAACGTGGTGTGAGCAAAAGCCCCATAATTTTGCCAATCCAGGCCAACGTGGTGTGAGCAAAAGCCCCGACTCTATGCATATGAATGTATATGGCATGTGCGACTTGCAACTTCAACAACATAATAACAACAGCAACACAACAGCTTTTTCAACAAAACAACTTAAAATCAACGTTGGCTCATCAGCCTACAACTTAGTATTTTCAACAGAACAACTTATATTCAACTTTGGCTCATCAGCCTACAACTTAATGTTTTCCACAAAACAACTTATCAACATATTTGCATCAATATTTCACAACATAAACTCAATAATTTCGTTCATCACAATTTACTATGATAGGCTAGCTACCAATTGCATTGACAACATAAAAAATCAACTATTTTTCTTTACTGTAACAGTGTTAACCGGTTAACGCTATAGGTTAACCGGTTAACGCAGGAAAATTACACTTCCAGGCAAAACCAACAGTGTTAACCGGTTAACGCTATAGGTTAACCGGTTAACGCAGGCAAAACTCAACATTTTCACAATTTTAACAGTGTTAACCGGTTAACACCCTGGGTTAACCGGTTAACGCAGGCGAAACAGCAGTTCCTGCGCTAACACAAGGCAGAATGCAGAGTTTCCGCATTTTCCGCCGTTGGAGGACTTCCGGACCTCCGATTCAACTTCCGTAAAAAGCGATACGTTCAGAATTTCACGATACACTCAAAAACAGATCCAATTTCAGCTTGAATTCAACTTAATCATCATAATATTTCAGCATCCACAATCCCAATTAGGGTCAAATTAACAGCTTATCACTACCCATTACATGTTAATCGATAATACCCATTAAACGACGATAAACCCCCCTTACCTGAGATAATCCGGCAAATCTCCAAGCTTTAGCTCTTCCGTTCCTCAACCGCGCTTTTCGGCTCTTTGCCCTTTTTCCTCTTCTCTGCAGCTTCTCAGAATTTCACGTGAAAACCTTTTCCAACAAATGAAAACCTTTTCTTTATTCCCACTTATATATTTTCCAAATATTATTATTCCAAAATAATAATAATAATAATAATCCAATTTATTTAATTAAATTAATAAATATATTATCAACTTAATTAAATAATTCTTTTTTCTTTATTTGGGGTGTTACAACTCTCCCCTACTAAAAGAGTTTTCGTCCTCGAAAACATACCTCAAGCAAATAACTCTGGATAG
The DNA here is from genome assembly GCF_024323335.1 of Lathyrus oleraceus. Taxonomy (NCBI): domain Eukaryota; kingdom Viridiplantae; phylum Streptophyta; class Magnoliopsida; order Fabales; family Fabaceae; genus Lathyrus; species Lathyrus oleraceus. The sequence continues at coordinate 61,100,375 of NC_066581.1, forward strand.
GACTCTTTCATCTGACTCTCCAGTTCCCAAGTCACATTGCCACCCGCTGGTCCTCCCCAAGCTACCTTCACTAAGGCAATCTCTTTACCCCGCAACTGCTTCAACTCTCGATCCTCAATCCTCATAGGCGATGTCTCAACAGTCAGGTTGTCTCTCACCTGTACATCATCTACTTGGACTACATGCGACGGATCATGAATGTACCTCCTCAACTGAGACACATGAAAAACCTCATGCAAATTCGCAAGTGACGGCGGTAAAGCGATACGATAGGCTACTTCTCCTATCCTCTCCAGAATCTGATAAGGACCAATAAATCGCGGTGTCAACTTCTTCGACTTCAAAGCTCGACCAACACCTGTTATCGGAGTAACACGAAGAAACACATGATCTCCCTCTTGGAACTCAAGTGACTTCCTCCTCTTATCATGATAACTCTTCTGACGACTCTGAGCAATTCTCATCTTTTCCTGAATCATCTTAATCTTTTCTGTAGTCTGTTGAACAATCTCCGGTCCAACCACAGCACTCTCACCGGACTCATACCAACATAACGGTGTCCGACATCTCCTACCATACAAAGCTTCAAACGGCGCCATACCAATGCTCGAATGAAAACTATTGTTGTAGGTAAACTCAATCAAAGGTAAATAACAATCCCAAGCACCTCCCTTTTCCAAAACGCAAGCTCTCAAAAGATCCTCTAGTGACTGAATCGTCCTCTCAGTCTGACCATCAGTCTGCGGATGATATGCAGAACTCAATCTCAGCTTAGTTCCCAAAGCCTTCTGCAAACCTTCCCAGAACTTCGATGTAAATCTAGGATCTCTGTCCGAAACAATACTCGACGGAATACCATGCAGACTTACAATCTTCTCAATATACAACTCAGCCAATTTCTCTAACGGATAATCCATTCTGATCGGAATAAAATGAGCCGATTTCGTCAATCTATCAACAATCACCCAAATGGCTTCAAAATTCTTACTTGTCCTCGGTAAACCAGAAACAAAATCCATACTGATACTATCCCACTTCCACTCTGGAATAGCCAACGGTTGCATTAGCCCAGACGGCTTCTGGTGCTCAATCTTTGACTTCTGACAAGTCAAACAGGAATACACAAAACTTGCAATTTCTCTCTTCATTCCCGGCCACCAAAATAACTTCTTCAAATCATGATACATCTTCGTAGCTCCAGGATGAATACTCAAGCCACTACGATGTCCTTCCTCAAGGATACTCTTCTTAAGCTCAGTAACATCCGGAATGCACACCCGACTACCAAATCTCAAAACACCATTCTCATCAACTCTGAATTCGCCACCTTGACCTTGATTCACTAGAGTCAACTCATCAACCAAAAGCATATCGGATTTCTGACCCTCTCTGATCTCATCCAGAATACCACTTGTTAACTTCAACATTCCCAATTTAACACTATTGTGAGTACTCTCACACACCAAACTCAAGTCTCTAAACTGCTCAATTAAATCCAATTCCTTAACCATTAGCATAGACATATGCAATGATTTCCGACTCAATGCATCCGCCACTACGTTTGCTTTACCCGGATGGTAATTCAAACCAAAGTCATAATCCTTCAGAAACTCTAACCATCTTCTCTGTCTCATATTCAGCTCTTTCTGATCAAACAAATACTTTAAACTCTTATGGTCACTGAAAACCTCAAATCTTGACCCATACAAGTAATGCCTCCACAACTTCAGAACAAATACCACGGCTGCCAACTCTAAATCGTGCGTCGGATAGTTCCTCTCATGAACCCTCAGCTGTCTTGAAGCATAAGCTATAACCTGCTTATTCTGCATCAACACGCCACCCAAACCCAACAATGAAGCATCGCAATAAACTTCAAATGATTCCGACGAACTCGGTAATATCAGAATAGGAGCACTAGTCAGCCTTCTCTTTAACTCTTGGAAACCTCCTTCACATTTTGAATCCCAAATAAACGCTTGCCCCTTTCTAGTCAACATTGTCAACGGTAATGCCAACTTAGAAAATCCCTCAATGAACTTCCTATAATAACCAGCCAAACCAAGGAAACTTCGAATCTCAGCAACAGACTTCGGAGCTTCCCACTTAGATACCGCTTCTATCTTAGAAGGATCAACAGCAACACCACCTCTTGAAATCACATGACCAAGAAAACTAACCTCTTCCAACCAAAATTCACATTTAGAGAGTTTAGCAAATAACTTCTTTTCTCGTAGAACTTCTAAAACCACTCTCAAATGCTCAGCATGCTCTTCTTCAGATTTCGAATACACCAAAATGTCATCAATAAACACCACAACAAACTTGTCTAGGTACGGATGGAAAATCCTATTCATATACTCCATAAATACTCCAGGCGCATTAGTCACACCAAAAGGCATTACAGAATACTCATAATGTCCATACCTGGTTCTGAAAGCAGTCTTCTGAATATCCTCGGTTTTCACACGAATCTGATGATACCCAGATCTCAAATCTATTTTGCTGAACACACTTGCACCAACCAACTGATCCATCAAATCATCAATCCTCGGCAAAGGATACCGATTCTTGATCGTCACTTTATTCAGTTGCCTGTAGTCCACACACAACCTCATAGTACCTTCTTTCTTCTTAACCAACAACACCGGTGCACCCCACGGTGACACACTCGGACGAATAAATTTCTTATCCAACAGATCTTCCAACTGACTCTTCAGTTCAGTTAACTCAACAGCAGACATACGGTACGGAGCCATCGATATCGGCCTAGTACCAGGTACCAAGTCAATAGAGAACTCCACTTCACGCTCTGGCGGCAATTCATTCACCTCTTCAGGAAACACATCAGGAAAATCACACACCACGGCTAGATCGCCAATCACCAGTTTATCTTTAGCCTCCAAAGTCGCTAACAGCATAAACAACTCTGCTCCATCCACTACTTCTTCATTCACCTGTCTTGCTGATAGAAACAAACTCTTTCCTTCCTCAATCTCAGGAAAAACCACCGTCTTATCAAAACAATTGATAGAAACTCGGTTAAACACCAACCAGTTCATACCCAGAATAACATCAATCTGCACTAACGGAAGACACACAAGGTCTATCCCAAAGTCTCTACCAAAAATACTCAAGGGACAACTTAAACAAACCGACGTAGTAGTCACTGAACCCTTCGCAGGAGTATCAATTACCATACTACCAAACATCTCAGATATCTCTAACTTAAGTTTCACCGCACAATCCAAAGATATAAAGGAATGAGTCGCACCTGTGTCAATAATAGCTACAAGAGGAAAGCCATTAATATAACACGTACCTCGGATCAAACGATCATCTGCAGAAGTCTCAGAACCCGATAAAGCAAAGACCTTGCCTCCGGACTGATTCCCTTTCTTCGGCTTCTGACACTGGCTTCCAATATGCCCTTCTTCGCCACAATTAAAACAAATCACTTCCTTGTGCTTGCAATCAGCTATTGCATGCCCAGTCTTACCGCAACGAAAACACCTCTTTACTTCAACAGTGCATACATTACTCTTATGACCAGCCTGACCACATTTGAAGCAAACTATACCCGTAGGAGCACCTCCCCCACTAGCTCTCTGAGTCGGAGCAGCTCTTTGTTTCCCTTTCCCAGCTGGAACATCATATGGCTTGCCACGATTTTGATGCTGCTTTCCCCTGCGGTCACTGACAATCTTATAATGAGCATTATTGTCCTCTTCAAATATCCTGCAGCTATCAACCAATTCAGTAAAAATGCGTATCTTCTGATACCCAACAGCCTTCTTAATCTCAGAGCGCAATCCGTTCTCAAACTTGATGCACTTTGAAAATTCAGCACCAGCACCAGTGTAATGAGGATAAAATTTGGACAACTCCACAAATTTTGCAGCATAATCAGTGACAGACATGCTTCCTTGCTTCAGCTCAAGGAATTCAATTTCCTTCTTACCACGGACATCCTCTGGATAATACTTCCTCAGAAATTCCCTACGGAATACATCCCAAGTAACGTCTTCACCTGCCACGGTCAACCTCTCGTGAGTCTCTAGCCACCAGTCATCAGCTTCGACTGCTAGCATGTGAGTACCATACCGAACCTTCTGAGCTGGAGTGCAATCCATAACACGAAAGATTCTCTCAATCTCTTTCAACCATCCTAAAGCTGCATCTGGATCATGCTTCCCTTTAAACACCGGCGGATTCTCTCTCTGAAAAGTCGCCAAGCTACGTGATCCAGCATCTCCACCAGCATTTGGCAAGTTCTGCACAGCTTGTGCCATTGCTTGCATCGCGGCAGCCATTGCAGCGTCATTCCTTCCAGCCATTTCAACTTGTCACTACAACACAACTTAAAAGTTAGACTAGTAACAATTACACAATTGTTAGACAGTAACGACACGACAACTGGCCGGACAGACCGACCTGCTCTGATACCACTAATGTAACACCCTTCTAAAATACCCCAAATGTTTAATAATAAAACAACAACAATTAATCATACATATCAGAGTAATCATGCATCTCAAGGGTGTCACATAACAACTTCTTCACAAAAGTCAATATAAAATCAGTCATGCTCAATTTTATTCAACATAAAACTTCTTTAACAATACGCAGCGGATAAAATATTTCAACATCTGTAATTCATCAAAATTAACATTTATTCAACAATTCAAACATCCCGTCCCGATGTTACATCTATCAGAGCATGACCCTCTAACCACACTAGACTTCAAGCACTAGCTTCTATTCGACTCACTGCTCGTTACCTGAAAAATATAGCTGTAAGGGTGAGTTCCTCAATCGATATAACAAATATTATAATTCATCATGTTATGTTAAGTAATTCTACACGTTAATCACCCTAATTATATCATGCATTAGGCAACGGCACAGTCAACTCAATTATCATATTCAAACACAACGTAAAGGCAACTCAATAACAACATAAAATGCAACTCAATGAGACTCGACTCTTCATGCATGTGGTACCATTTGGAGTAAAACTCCCAACTTAAAATCATTGCCAGTTTAGTGGGCATCAAGGCATAAGCCTTCAACTTTCAACTTAAAATTTTGCCAATCCAGGCCAACGTGGTGTGAGCAAAAGCCCCATAATTTTGCCAATCCAGGCCAACGTGGTGTGAGCAAAAGCCCCGACTCTATGCATATGAATGTATATGGCATGTGCGACTTGCAACTTCAACAACATAATAACAACAGCAACACAACAGCTTTTTCAACAAAACAACTTAAAATCAACGTTGGCTCATCAGCCTACAACTTAGTATTTTCAACAGAACAACTTATATTCAACTTTGGCTCATCAGCCTACAACTTAATGTTTTCCACAAAACAACTTATCAACATATTTGCATCAATATTTCACAACATAAACTCAATAATTTCGTTCATCACAATTTACTATGATAGGCTAGCTACCAATTGCATTGACAACATAAAAAATCAACTATTTTTCTTTACTGTAACAGTGTTAACCGGTTAACGCTATAGGTTAACCGGTTAACGCAGGAAAATTACACTTCCAGGCAAAACGCAACAGTGTTAACCGGTTAACGCTATAGGTTAACCGGTTAACGCAGGCAAAACTCAACATTTTCACAATTTTAACAGTGTTAACCGGTTAACACCCTGGGTTAACCGGTTAACGCAGGCGAAACAGCAGTTCCTGCGCTAACACAAGGCAGAATGCAGAGTTTCCGCATTTTCTGCCGTTGGAGGACTTCCGGACCTCCGATTCAACTTCCGTAAAAAGCGATACGTTCAGAATTTCACGATACACTCAAATACAGATCCAATTTCAGCTTGAATTCAACTTAATCATCATAATATTTCAGCATCCACAATCCCAATTAGGGTCAAATTAACAGCTTATCACTACCCATTACATGTTAATCGATAATACCCATTAAACGACGATAAACCCCCCTTACCTGAGATAATCCGGCAAATCTCCAAGCTTTAGCTCTTCCGTTCCTCAACCGCGCTTTTCGGCTCTTTGCCCTTTTTCCTCTTCTCTGCAGCTTCTCAGAATTTCACGTGAAAACCTTTTCCAACAAATGAAAACCTTTTCTTTATTCCCACTTATATATTTTCCAAATATTATTATTCCAAAATAATAATAATAATAATAATCCAATTTATTTAATTAAATTAATAAATATATTATCAACTTAATTAAATAATTCTTTTTTCTTTATTTGGGGTGTTACAGCTTGCTTGTATGAAGAGATAGAAGTCCCGACCTTCTCAAACTCAGGTGAAAAGACAGCTTCAGGCGCGACCTCATTGATGTTTATGGCTTCGAAGCCCTGACACAGCATCTCGTGCATCTCGCCGTCCATCTCTACATACTTAAATGTAGACAGGTGGCTAACAAAAATATCCTCTTCACCACAGACAGTGACGACCTGACCTTCTAGTTCATATTTGAGCTTCTGGTGGAGGGTAGAAGTAACAGCACCGGCAACATGAATCCAAGGCCGACCTAGCAGACAGTTGTAGGCAGGTTCGATATCCATCACATAAAAGGTGCTCTTAAACACCTGCGGTCCAATCTTAACTGGCAACTCAACTTCGCCAAAGACAGCTCTCTTAGAGCCATCAAAAGCCCTCACAACTAAGTTACTTGGCCTTAGGATGGTTTCATCGCAATCCAACTTCGTTAAGGCTTTCTTTGGAAGAACATTCAGAGAAGAGCCCGTATCAACCAAATAATGGGAAAGCATCACCCCTTTGCACTCCATTGTGATATGCAAGGCTTTGTTATGATTCTTGCCCTCAGATGTCAGGTCATTATCGGTGAAACCTAGCCCCCGGCTAGCGTTTACATTGGAAACTACCGACTCCAGCTGGTTAACAGTTATCTCCGGTGGAACATAGGCCATATTCAGTACTTTCAACAAGGCTGCTCTGTGCGCCTCAGAGCACAGCAATAGTGAGAGAATGGAGATCTTTGAGGGTGTCTGATTTAGCTGGTCGACTACCTTGTAGTCACTTTTCTTGATAATCCTCATAAACTCATCCACTTCCTTCTCGAATGCGGTCTTAGGAAGAGCTTCCTCGGTAGTAACCTCTTCGGTCGATACCTGTTTTCCTTTAGCCTTGGCAGCTATCTCGGCTTCAGTATTCGTGCGTAATGTTGATGGTGCAAATAGGCGTCCACTGCGAGTGAAGCCACCAACCCCTCCAACATTGTCTACAGCGGAGCTACCAATGTCAATGTCTTCTTCGTTAACTTTCTGCCCCTGGCAGTAGATATCAGCCCCATAATGCCACGGGATAGCACTGTCTTTCTCATACGGAACGGGTCCTGGTATTGTGATGGTGATCGGACCAACCAAAGTCGGTTGAGGGCTGTCAGAGTAAATTGCAACTGGTGCTGAACTTTCGATGTTCACCGCTGCTGGTTCTGTACGTTCTGGGAAATATATTGTTATCGGAGCGAGTCTCTCGGGAACACATATTTCTTCAGGAGTGAAATAAAACGTCACCGTCGATACATCATTCTTCACTGGACGGGCCTGATCGAACTGAAGACAACCTTCATTTATCAGTTGCTGAATACCCCTTCTCAAACTGTCACATCCGTTTTCGGCAGCTTGACAATTTCTGCATTCTTCCCCACAGCCCGGGAAAATCTGTCCTTTCAGAAGTCGGTCTTTAACCACCGATAGCAAAGTCTTCACCTTAGTCACATCAGAAACCAAATTCAAAGTTTCCCCACTATCAACAGCATTAATCCTCTGCCCGCCGTAAGCCGGCATCGGGTTCTGGATAACATTAGGCACCAGAGCAAAATTGATAGCCTGGGCATCTCTCAAATCTTGTACCTTTAACTGGAGAGCCTTGCAATTATCTGTAGTATGGCCAGGTACGTTGGAGTGAAAAGCACATCTGGCGTTGACATCATAACCTCTAGGCAAATTATTGGGATCGATTTATGGGGCCAGAGTTCTCAATGTAACCAGATTCATGTCAATCAGCTTGGGAAGTAATACTGAATAAGGCATTAGGATTGGCTCGATGACCCGGTCCGTCTGCCTTGGACGTTGTTGATAGTGTCTCTGCTGACCCGGATTACCTCCTTGTTGTTGATTGTTGTACCTGGGTTGTTGTTGCGGATGATATTGTGGTTGAGGAACAGGTGTTGGAATAGTGACTGCGGCCACTTGATCTTGATAATAATTAGGGCGTCCTTTACCCCTTCCTCTGTCGGCATACACAACGCTTGCCTCGCCTTCTTTTCTTCGATGACCGTTACCAGCAAACGGTCTCTTGGGACCTGATGAATTGGAAGCACTATTGTCTTGAATTCGGCCCATCTTCAATAGACTCTCGATTCTTTCTTCAGCAATTACTATCTCTGCAAAGCTGATTGACGGGCAAGCAGCCAATCTCTCAATATAATTGCCTTGAAGAGTGTTCATGAACATGTCCACCATCTCCCTTTCAGACATAGGGGTTTGGACAGACGCAACAATCTGTCTCCAACGCTGAGCATACTGTCTAAAGGTTTCTTTGGCAGTCTGAGACATACCTTGCAACAAGGTTCAATTTGGAGCCATGTCCAAGTTGTATTGATATTGCTTGACAAAAGCCTCCGCCAAGTCTTTCCAGCTCTTGATGGTAGTACGAGACAAATGAGAATACCATTCACGAGAAGCTCCAGTTAGGCTGTCTTCAAAATAGTACATCCACAACTTTTCATCTTCCGTGTTAGCACTCAACCTTCCCAGATAAGATTGGAGATGAGTGTGTGGGCAAGAAGCCCCGTTGTATTTCTCAAAAGTAGGGGGTTTGAACTTGTGAGGAATCCTTACTCCCTGAACCAGACCAAGATTTGTGACATCAAAGGCTAAGGAATTTTGAGACTCCAAATATTTGAGCTTCTCAGCAAGCTCATCCATACGGCGAGTGGTCTCGAGGGCCTCGTCGTGCAAAGAAAATTGATCATACTGATAATCTTCAGTAACGGGGCGCCCGTTAATCCGAATTCTTTGATTCACATTGCACCTTCCGCCAATACCATTTCCAACATTCCCTGTGTTGCCAATATTACCCGGGTTTCCATCAGCATTTGGTATCTCCACCTCCTGATCGGGTCTCGGTTGCTCAACCAATTCCCTCAGCTTTTCCTGGCCTTCTGCCATACCAGTCATCAATGTCATGAACTGATCCATCCTTTCACGCATATCAGCCAACTCTTTCTGTACTTGGTCCATCGCTAGTTGTGGACGATTTTCCTTTGTCGGGTACCTGTGAACTCGCTTGGGACCAATAACTGCCTGATACAGGGAACAAACATTAGACACTGCGGTGACACCTGCAAAACAGACAAGGGTTAATATGCATGGTATGCGATGCACTGCTTGTTCAGTTTTAAGGCACCCCCGTTTTGAAAGGGAATACCCTGCAAATGAATAAGCATGAGATGTTGGATGCAAATATGCAGATGATGTTATGCAATGCAAAGGCATGTCAATCAGAATTGATGGATCCTCTTGAACATCTGTCAGGTTGCACTGCCTGGAGAGAAATTCACTGAGGAATATAATACAAGACCAAAACTCTGCTCCAGAAAACCGGGTTGGTTGGAGGTTAAGGTTTCCTGAATTTAGCCCGCCCCTCACTGGTAGGTTCTAAGAACAGAAGTTCGTCAGCTTCAGCCCTTCAGTCGCGAAAAATACGTTTACCACTGAAGGTTTGGTATTATTACGGGACAAAAGACCTCAATTGACTCCCCTCAACAGGACATCCTAATAGCAAGTTCCCAGTCTCGGGATCCTCAGATTGAGCAGCGAGAATGCGCCCACCAGAGCTAACATAATCACGTCTCGGAGGAGAGGCCTCGACTGAGTTCTCGGGAAATGGTCACCAGAGTCGACGATTTCTAGAGGAACATCCTGCCGTTACGGAACACCCGTAAGACATAATATATCCAAAAGAAACCCCGTCTGGGTGTGGTTCTTCACGAACGACTTAACGTAGCAACACGCCACGCAAGCCTCATGATTATCCACTCTAAAACCTGTGTGTACACTCAAGCCTGGGTAATGGGCTTATCTCTCATAGAACACCCCATCCTAACAAACAAACAAACAGATCCAACAGATACAACAAATGCATGCAAGCAGGTAAGCAAATAAATGTACAAAAGCATGAACACCCAATAAACAAGAAATCACACAAGCTAGGAGGGACTCGCTTAGGGAAGATGGACCAGCAAGAGGTCAACTTCTTTCAATCCCTAGCAGAGTCGCTAGCTGTCGCAACCTGAAAAATACAGTGCGCGAAAAAACAATCGGCGAAAGAAAATGATAGAAGAGTCGCCACCGTGCGTTATTCATCCCAAAGGAGGGAAAGGAAACGCTCGAAGTAAACCTGAAAAAGGAAAGGACAAGACGGGATCTTGCAACCAAATCTTGGGTTCGGGAGTCGGTTATGCCAAGGGAAGGTATTAGCACCCCTACGCATCCGTAGTACTCTACGGGATCCACTTTTGTAGTTCTTGTCTAAAGGGTGTGGGTTTATCTAATGTGTTATTTACTAAAAAAAGGGGGGTTAAATGAAAATGACTCGCGCGGATGTCGCATCCACTGCATACGTATCTCATCTGAATATGAGAATCAGAGTCTTCGTAGCTCGGCTACCTAGGGGTTAAGGGTAATTGTGCTCGCTAAGACATCGTGTCTTATGCCTACGTACCTCATCTAGCCTGAGAGTCAGAGCAAAACATAGTTCGGCTAACTATGGGGTTATGGATTGGGTTTTGGACGAACGACATCACTACGCAATCTACCGGATGCTAGACCTTTGGAGAATTACTCGCCTGTAGTAGAAGGAGTTAACGTGTTGCTTTGGGTTTTAGGGTTTGGGATGCTCAAGGGCAAAAAGGCAGTCCTTGACGAAGGAACCGCGCTACCTGCAGGGATACGAACACATACAAAACAAACATGTATAAAGTAAATGAGCCAACAAGGGGCTCAAAAGTAAATAAACAAAAGAAAACAAATGCCTCCTATCGAGGTCTTCCAGCTAAGAAAACGATAAAATGCGGAAAAGAGGTAAAAGTACCACACGGATAAAGATCCGAAGTAACAGCAATTAAAGGAGTAAGAAACCCAGGGATCTCCCAAGCTGATGCCATCAAAGAAAGGTGAGTCAGTACAGGTAATCGGAATGAACCTCTAGGGGGTATCCCACAAATAAAGTGGGAAAACCACGCAAACCATCTCTGCAAGAGTCTATGAGCCCTCACAAAAACTCAACAAAAGGGTTAGTGAAACACGATAAGCATTTTTTTCATGGATAACAGTATGGTTTCAGAAACCTCAAACCCTGTGGCATACATTTCAGAAATCATGTGATTAAACATTCAAGGCATAAGTTTCACCAATTCATGCATAATTAAACCCGTGGGCAAAAACATAATGAAATTCATCCATCATACCTCATACATTCAGATGATCCAAATTAAGAGCATAAAATTATGGGAATGAGGCAAACCTGTTGGGAGAGACCGGTTGAAATCAAATGGCACGGCTGGGTTTGCAAGGCAATGTTAGGGTTTGCGTATGATGAAAGTGTGTGAGTCAGATTGAATTTTTCAGAGCTGCCTGGGGGTTGCTCTGAGTTCTCTGTCAGGTTTCTCTTTAGGTTTTGTCCAGGGTTTTGTTTCAAGGAAACCTCAGAGTATTTTGCTTCTCTTCCTTTTTCTGTCTGATCTCCCTCTTTTATAACCCGATTTTCATGGCTTTGTGGGCTCAAATGAGAGAGGTCCAAGTCCAAGTTTTTCTATTATATTTTATTTATTATTATTATTATTATTATTATTATTTTTTTTTTAAAAGTTTCATGGATCTAATTCTGATTGACATGATGAAATGCAATATGAAATGCTAAATGAATGCATGAATGAGGAGGGCAAATTTTGGGGTGTTACAAACACCATAACAATAGATAACGATAGATTGACACTTGGTCTCTGTGGATTCGACAATCTTTTATATTACTCTGACGCGTTCGTATACTTGCGAAACACTGCATCAAGTTTTTGGCGCCGTTGCGGGGGACCAATGATGTCAAATTTCATTTCCCTATTGTTATATCGTTTATACTTAGGCTATTTCCCGTCGGTCAATACGAAGAACTCGCAGCATCGAAAGTTTAAGCTTAGTATACCCTCTGGCGGAACCTGAACGTTATGCTCGCGCACGTTTATTCTTTCATAGAATTAAGAGAGCTATGGCCGAAGATCAAAACCAAAGACCTCTTAAGGATTTCGCTCAACCATCAAATGAAGAACCTAGTTCTAGTATAGTAAACCCAACCATCCCAGCTAATAATTTTGAACATAAACCATCCCTGTTGCAACTAGTGTAACCGAGACAATTCGCAGGTCTCGCTACTGAAAACCCAAACCAACATTTAAAAATATTTCTTCAATTAGCAGACACTTTTAAAACCAATGGAGCTTCTCCTGAGGCAATACGTTTAAGATTATTTCCTTTTTCCCTCAGAGATAAAGCCCTATCATGGTTAGATTCCCTTCTACCCAATTCCATTACGACTTGGGATAACCTTAGAAGAGTTTTTCTTGCTAGATACTTTCCCCCGAGTAAGACCGCCGTTCTTCGAAATCATATAACTAGATTTACCCAAAACCAAGGAGAATCGTTGTTCGAAGCTAGGGAGAGATATAAAGAGTTGTTACGAGCATGCCCATATCATGGTTTAGAAAATTGGTTAATCATTCAAACCTTCTATAATGGACTTCATTACAACACAAAGATGACCATCGACGTTGCCGCAGGCGGTGCTCTGATGAATAAACCTTATCCTGAAGCTAGTGCCATCATCGAAGATATGGCTCAAAACCATCAATCACGGGGAGTCGAACGAGCGATAGTTGAGAAGAAGGAAGCCCAAGGAGGAGTGCATGAACTAAGCTCTATAGACATGATGCAAGCTAAAATGGACGCATTAGCCCTTAATGTCGAGCATATATGCATAAACCCGAATACTGTAGCCGCAGTTTCATCGGACTATGAGATATGTGGAACCAAAGGACACCAATCTGGAAAATGAAGTCTATTAAACGAAACCCACTATGAGCAAGTAAACTACACCCAAGGAAACCCATACTCGAATACCTATAACCCTGGATGGAGGAATCACCCGAACTTCTCCTATAAAAACAATAACCCTATTCAAAATAATGCACCCCCGAGACCTAGTTATCAAGCCCTAAGATCAAATCAACCTATGCAACCTGTACCACCAAAATCGAGCCTTGAGAAAATTATGGAAAATTTTATCACCGCTCAAACCCAACAAAACAAGGAGTTCATGAACCAAAACATTCATGTTAACGAATTGATTACTCAGTTAGGAACCAATGTTGACCAAATAGTTACTCATACCAAGATGCTTGAAACCCAGATCTCTCAGGTAGCTTTAAACCAAGCCCCTCAGACTACACCTGGAGGACAATTTCCTGGACAACCTCAACAAAATCCGAGAGGACAAGCCAATGCCATTACCCTACGAAGTGGGAACGCTTATGATGAGCCACCAAACCCTAGAGTGAGTGAACCCGAAACTTCTAAGGAATGTACCAAACCCACGGACGAAGTAAAGGAACCAGAGGAACCTGAAAACCAGGAAGGTTGAGAAAAAGGAGAAGAACCTAAAGACAAAACTTACGTACGACCCCCGCCATATAAACCCCCTATACCATATCCGCAAAGACTCAAATAAACCCAGATCAATAAAAAGTATCAAAAATTTATTAAAGTTATAGAAAAACTTCATGTAGAAATCCCTTTCACAGAAGCCATCACCCAAATACCTTCTTATGCAAAGTTTCTCAAAGACATCCTTACCAACAAACGTAGACTTGACGATCCGAAGCCTTTGGAATGTAATGCTATTTCCGTGGACAAATTAGCAAAGAAAGATAAAGATCCTGGAAATTTCTCCATTCCTTGCCTTTTGGGTAATCATGTCATCGAAAAAGCTTTTCTAGACTTAGGAGCTAGTGTGAGCTTAATGCCTTTAGCAGTTTGTGAGAGGTTAAACTTAGGAGAATTACAGCCCACTAAGATGTCACTTCAGCTAGCCGATAGATTTGTTAAATATCCGATTGGCATTTTAGAAGATGTTCCTCTTAGGATAGGTCAGTTATTTATCCCTACTGATTTTGTTGTCATGGACATCAAAGAGGACAATGATATACCAATCCTTCTAGGTAGACCATTCTTATCGACTGCAGGAGCCATAATAGATGTCAAGAAAGGAAAGTTGACATTTGAGGTAGGTGAAGAGAAAATAGAATTTATACTCTCGAAATTTCTTATGGCACCTGTGATGGGAGATTCGTGTTATGCCTTAGATATCATTGATGAATGTGTTAGAGAATTAGAACAAAAAGAAATTATAGAAACAATTAAGTTACCATCAACTCTCATAAGGGAAGATGATGACTTTAAGAAACCCTACATCGATGATAACCTTTACGAATGTTTATCCCTTACCCCAGATCCTATGCCATGCCCTAAGAAACCAACCTTAGAACTTAAGGAACTATCTAAGAACCTGAGATACGAGTTCCTCGATGAAAAGATGAACCGTCCAGTTATAGTTAGTGCTACCTTGAGCCAAAAGGAAACAAACCAACTTTTAGACGTTTTACGAAGATATCCCTCAGCCTTAGGATATAATATCTCTGACCTGAAAGGTATAAGTCCATCCGTATGCATACATCGGATTTCGCTCGAAGAAGATTCAAAACCCTCTAGGGAACATCAGAGAAGAATAAACCTTATAATGAGTGATGTTGTTAAAAAGGAAGTTCTTAAGTTACTTGAGGCAGGTATCATCTACCAGATCTCGGATATTAAGTGGGTGAGCCTTGTGCATGTTGTACCTAAAAAGGGAGGCATCACAGTCGTGCAAAACGATAAAGGCGAACATGTAGCAAAACGTTTAGAAGGAGGATGGCGGATGTGTATAGATTATAGAAAATTAAATAAATCAACTAGGAAGGATCATTTCCCTTTACCATTTATAGACCAGATGTTGGAGCGTCTAGCCAGACACTTTTACTTCTGCTATCTAGATGGATACTCTGGATTCTTCCAAATACCTATCCACCCCGAAGATCAAGAAAAAACTACCTTTACATGCCCTTATGGAACTTTTGCCTACAAACGAATGTCGTTCGGCCTCTGTAATGCCCCAGCTACTTTCCAACGTTGCATGATGTCAATCTTTGCAGATTACCTAGACGGTATCATGGAAGTGTTTATGGATGATTTCTCGGTTTACGGATTTGATTTCCACAATTGTCTTGCTAACCTTGAGAAAATCCTGGAGAGATGCATGGAGGTGAACCTCGTGCTAAACTGGGAAAAATGTCATTTCATGGTGACCAAAGGAATAGTTTTAGGACATATAGTTTCCGAAAAAGGTATAGAGGTAGATAAAGCTAAAATAGAAGTTATAGAAAACCTAAAACCCCCTAAAACCATCAGAGAAGTCCAAAGCTTTCTTGGACACGCTGGATTCTACCGGCATTTTATTAAGGACTTCTCCAAAATAACTAAACCTTTAACCGGACTTTTAATGAAAGATGCTGAATTTATTTTCGATGAAAAATGTAATGACGCATTTAATCTTTTAAAGCAAGCATTATTATCAGCACCCATTATGAAACCACCTGATTGGTCGGAACCTTTCAAGATAATGTGCGATGCTAGTGATTATGCAGTTGGAGCCGTTCTAGGACAAAGGAAAGATAGAAAATTACATGCCATTTATTATGCTAGTAGAACCCTAGATGTTGCCCAACTTAACTATGCAACAACTGAAAAAGAATTACTCGTTGTAGTTTTCGCTATAGACAAATTTAGATCTTATCTAGTAGGAGCAAAAATTATAGTTTACACCGATCATGCTGCCATTCGTTACCTATTAAGTAAAAAAGATGTCAAGCCCAGGTTACTCCGATGGATTCTATTACTACAAGAGTTTGATTTAGATATAAGAGATAAAAAAGGCACTGAAAATGTAGTGGCCGATCACCTTTCTAGGCTAGAACATCTAAAACCTGAACTAGTACCCATAAATGATGATTTTGCTTATGATAGACTGGTCGCTAGAGTAGAAACCATTGAAGATAATAACCTAGATCCTTATGAGCACCCTCAAAATTCCTTAGTAATAAGTAACGTACCCTGGTATGCAGACTTCCTTAATTACCTAGTTGCTGATATAGTACCCCCTGATCTTGACTACCACCGCAAGAAGAAATTCTTCCACGATGTGAGAAACTTCTATTGGGACGAACCGCTCCTTTTCAAAAGGGGTAAAGATGGCATTTTTCGCCGTTGCGTTCCAGAAGAAGAGGTAAATAATATTATCGAGCATTGTCATTCAGCACCTTATGGTGGACATGCGAGCACATCTAAGACATACGCCAAGATTCTTCAAGCTGGCCTATTCTTGCCCACCATGTGGCGTGATGTTTATGCTTGCATTGTCAAGTGTGATAGATGCCAACGCACTGGAAACATTTCAAGGCGTGATGAAATGCCTCTAAGAAACATTCAGGAAGTAGAACTCTTTGACGTATGGGGTATAGATTTCATGGGACCTTTTCCACCATCCTTAGGAGACAGGTATATCTTAGTAGCTGTAGACTATGTGTCTAAGTGGATTGAAGCTATAGATGCACCCACAAACGACACTAGGGTAGTAACCAAACTATTTAAAAACTATATATTCCCTAGATTTGGAATACCACGTTTAGTCATAAGCGATGGAGGATCACACTTTATATCGAGAATATTTGACAAACTTTTAAGAAAATAAAGAGTTAGGCATAGAGTAGCAACACCATACCACACACAGACTAGTGGCCAAGTAGAAGTATCTAATAGGGAGATAAAACAAATCCTAGAGAAAATTGTTTCAATTTCTAGGAGAGACTGGTCTCAGAAGCTTCAAGAAGCATTATGGGCCTATAGAACCGCTTTCAAAACCCCTATAGGAACTACTCCTTATCAACTAGTTTATGGAAAATCCTGTCACTTACCTTTCGAATTAGAGCATAAGGCCTATTGGGCTATTAAAACTTTGAATTTAGACTACCTAGCCGCTGGAGAAAAGCGTACCCTAGACATTCATAAATTAGAAGAACTTAGGCAATCTGCCTACGAGAATGCAAAAATATATATAGAGAGGACAAAAGCCTATGACGACAAAAGAATAGTAAAGAAAAACTTCAATATAGGTGATCCTGTTCTCCTTTTTAACTCCAGGTTATGACTCTTCCCTGGAAAGCTACGTTTAAGATGGACTGATACCTTCGAAGTATCCAAGATTCTGAGATCCGGAGCCGTAGAAATCAAGAACAAAACCTGTAGTCCATTCATTGTAAATGGACAAAGACTGAAGCTCTACGAAGGAGGAGACATTCCAGCATACTACTCGAGCCACACCCTGATTGATCCATCGATTCCTACTACTACAGGTGTATAAATTCTAATCGTCAAGCTAATGACGTTAAAAAAGCGCTGCGTGGGAGGCAACCCATGGTTTTTCTTTCATTTTACTTTTTCGCATTTATTTATTTTTATTTTGTTTTATCATATTTTGCATTGAGACTAAGATTTGAATGGTTTGTATTTTCAGGATCACTTTCTTAACTTTTACAGGATGCAGGATTTCGATGACATGCACGTGGCCTATAGAGATGATGCTCAGAGGGAGCGCTACATTGCTTTGTATCAGCGCCCTATGGCACCCATACCTTATCCTGATCAACAGTGTATGGAGGCACTGGGTATCGAGTCGAGTATCCGATTCCTTAGCCACCAGCTTCACTGGGATGAGTTTGTTGATGACTTGAGTAACACATATAGGAACCTGACTTTGGAGTTCCTAAGTTCATTCGACTATGACCCATATTCTGGACCAGATGGGTATGCTACTTTCAGGCTTTTCGGGGTTGAGTACTCCTTCAGCCAGAAAGAGTTCGACGACTTATTAAGTTTCCAGACCACTCCCGATGCTATCCCGGAGACACCTATGGGATATTTCCTAGATATGGAGGTTGAGAAGTTTCGGAGTGATATATCGGGTGACGGAAGCCAAGATCCATCTATGCAGCTGTCTCATGTCATACATAACCCCGCCTTCAGATACTTTTAGATGATATTAGCACATTCCTTCCTGGGAAGGCCGGATGCAGAGACACTACTGAGTGAAGAGGAGATCTTCCTATTATTTTGTGCATCCCAGTCTCGCCCAGTAGCATGTGGGAACTTCTTGTTATACAGTCTCAGCGGTATCTCCAGATCTACCGAAGGAGTCATCCATGTTGGCGGAATCATCACGCAGATTGTTGTCGCTTTAGGTCTGTCTCGTAAGCTGTTACATCTTCGGACCTACTGTGGGTACACTACCATGGACATCGACTTATTTTTGACCAGAGGGTTGATGAGGAAAGCCTCTTTCCACCCATGTCAGTTCCGATTTCTAGTCGACAGTGAGGCTATTCACTATTTCACACTACCAGATCCTATGATGACCAGTGTGCATGATCCAGCGAATTGGAGTTATGCTCTGGAGGGCCAGGGAGAGACCGTCGAGGAACTGAGATCACCACCCATTGATGAATACACACCTACACCACCATCTATTAGAATCATTGTTTTCTCTAATAATCTTTCATTGCAGACACCCGACATCCGCACTCAGATTGCTGAGTGTTGTAGAGAGATCGCAGTGCTTAGACAGGAGGTGGCAGACCTCACTTTACAGATGGGAGTTTCTGATCTCACCCATGCTACTGAAGCCGACTGTCTATATCAGAAGATCGCAGAGCTCAAGCAAGAAGTAGCCATGCTCCGTGGTTCCTCTCAGGAAGATGACATCCCCACTATATGATCTCACCATTTAATCTTATTTTATCTCCTTTTTATATTTCTCGTATTTACATAACTCATCTTATATTATCACATTTGGAATATTAAATAAAATCTATACATTAGTATTTCTATTTTTATCTATATATGTTCTATGTTTATTCTATTTGCATTTTAATTTTTCAGTTATTTATTTATTTATATTTAATTTTTGTTTTTGTTTCATTTTTATTTTTTGTTTTTACCTTTATAAAATTATGCAAGTCAAAGATACTAGGAAAATCACAAGACAAATGCTATCCGGACCCCTCAAAGCCAAAAGACAAGAGAAGCCGAAGCCAAAGGACCAAAATCCGGCCCAACCAGATTTTGCCTTGTGGCGCCCGCCATAGACCCTGTGGCGCCCGCCACAGCGTCTGTAAAAGGTCGGGGCAGAACCCCTTTCTTCACCATTTTTGCAACTTACAACCTTCCAAACCCATTTTTTCACCATGGAAAAACGTCCTTGAACCCACAAAAAGTTCATACTTTTCTAACCACCACACCGTACAAATCATTTTTCCGATTTCCATTTTCATTTTCATCCGTCGGATTTCGTAAAAATGCAACCTTTTCACAAACCACTTCATCTTCTTCATCACTTCTCAAGAGTTTTCAAATGGAGTTTAACGGATTCATTCTTCGAGGAGGGAAACCGGGAGATAGACAAAGAAAAATTATTGAACGATTGTGTAGCACCTCAAATTTGCACCTATCATTGTACATACATTCTCATATTAGGTCATAGCATATCATGGTCCACTGCATAGCATTGCATTGTCCCATTTGCCTCAAGTGCAAGCAAGTCAAGAAATTAGGTCAAATTGATCAGGAGATCAGTCAACCAAGCAAGCAAGCACAATTCTCAAGGAGCCAAGGCCCTAGGGTTGGTCCAAGTTGTTCACATGACTTGGAGGTCCTTTTGAAGTGTTTAAGTCAAGGGTTGGATGTTCAGAAGTCACCAGTTCATGCACAATCAGTCAGAAACCCTAGAAAGTCAAAGTTGGTCAACTGTGGTTGATTTTATGGTTTTGATGGATGGATTTGGTTTGAGAGAGCTTATTCATGTCCCAATAGGCCTCATATATCATGGCAAACAATATCATTGAAGAATTTGAAGGCAAACAGAAAATTTCCAAAAATAGAAACTGGACCTGTAATTTTAACTGTCAAAAATGGAAACTTCTTGATCCCAAACTTACATCATCATACAAGCTTCAAATGAATTTTTGCCCAACATGAAAGTTGAAGATCTTGTTCTCCCATTTCCAAAAAGTCCAAGAACTCTCAATTCCCATGTATGGTTGTCAAGATATGATCAATTCATTTTCACAAAATCTTGAACTTCAAAAGACCATATCTCTCAAACCATTTGGCCAAAATTGGTGAGGTTTTTTCCAACAAACCACATTTTACCTCCTCTTTCCAAAAATGTAAATTTCATGTGCTAAAACATTGCCAATCAAAATGGCACTTTTGGACCTAGCATGTTTGAATTTCAAGTGAGGTGCAATTTTGATTTTTTGAATTAAGTGATTTCCATTCAAGTGACCAATTGGAATTAGTTCAGAACATCGTTTCTGACTTGCCAAAGGCCCAAATCGAGCAGCATTCTACCACATACCTCCCATATGCACCAAATTGGCAACTTAGCAATTGGCTTCATTAAACAAAAACTTGATTAGCACATGATTAGAGAACATTAAACAGACCATATATATGATATTTTCTGTCCAAAGTGAACCCTAGCAGCAACTAAAAACACAGAATTCATTCATTCTCTAAAATTGGATTTCCTTGCCATTTCCAAAATTCTTCAAAAAAACTCCAAAGGCCACGATCTGGACATTGTTGTTTCATCACTCAAGCAACCTTGTGAGCTTGTTTTTCACCACATTTCCACATCTGTAAGCAGCCCTGATTCAACTGTTTTCAAAGAATCCATCCATGGTAGATTGAGATTCGAGCATTGTCAAGCTTCTTTGAGCTAAACTATCTCCACCAGTCATCATTTGGAGGACTTTGGCTCATCTGTTTCACCAGCAAACATCAAAACAACAACTGAATTCCAACTTTCTTCAAAAAAAAGTAAGAGATCGATCTCTCTATTTCTCAAATCCATGCTATGCTTAGTGTAGATCTCTCCATGCTGAGTTTCATGATGCTTTTATTTTTGAAAATGGCTGCTTATTTCTGAAGTTGTGTTGTTTTGAAGTTTGATGTTGTTTGTGATTCTTGCTCGATTCATGTTTATTGTTGTGTTTTAATGGAAATCATTGTTGGATTCGTGTTTGCCATGCTTGGATGGTCATTGCTGTGTATTTAATTTTGATTTCTGGGAAATTTTGTGAAACTCGATTTTGGAAGTGATGAACATTGTCCCTGTTCTTGAAAACCCTAGCCATGCCCAGATTCTGCTACTATTTCACGTGTACGCATGTGTAGTCTACTGTTCCATTGGAGCCAGCCAATCAAAACATTTCCCTGGCCGCGCCTAAACGGTGTCGTTTTGTTTAATGAAGTCCATATTTACATCTTTGCCATTCTCGGTTTAAATAATCTAATTTAATTCATTTTAATTTCAATGTTTATTTCATTTGGCATGGCTTATTTGAAAAATTCATATTTCATTCATTTTAATTCCAAATCCCATGGGAATTTTTGCATCATCTTCATCATGATCCCTAGTTTTTTATCATTATTTTTCCAGATTTTTTTGATCAGTGAATTTTAAATGGCATTAGGGTTTGTAGAATGTGACCAAATATTGTACCTTTTGCCAAAACCATTGTGAAATTGTGATGACACATCCATTTGATCTGAAATTTCTTGTGCTTAATCTACACTCATCCATGTTTATTTTGATGTAAAGATCATGATTTTAGCTTATGTGGTTTGAGAGTTGTGAATTTTTGAAGTAAGGTGTGACAACTTGTGTCACACCATGGATGTGCAACTTCCTGATTTTTGTATCCATGCCTATTGACTTCCAATTGAACCAAAATTTTGCATGAACCTTCTCTTATATGTCTAGTTTGCACCTGATTTTGCTTGGAATTAATTATGCCATTTCCTAATTGTTTGAGATTTTTCTCCCCTGTCTAGTCAAATGTTGACTTTGTGTGATACATCTTGCCATTCCATTTGGTAAATTCTCATACTTTATTGGATGATCATGAAATTTTACATGTGCATACTAGACATCTTAAGCTTTGCCATGGTGTTGATCCCATTCATTTCTCATCTGTTGTCATTGAGTTATGATTTTTTGAAGTTGATACATGTTTGTTTGACTTCTTTGTGCATGCTTGAAATTGTTTTGACTTCCTGATTTTAATTGACCATCTTCCCATGATCCAATTGAGCTGAAATTTTATATGCATGCCATGCTATGTGTTAGGAGTGATCATGATTTATTTGGTAATTTTTGGAAATGTTTGAGTTGACTTTTGATGCAAGTCATTCTGTTGACTTCTATGAGCTTTCATTTGCCATGTTTTTACTTCTTTTGCTTATGAATTGATGATGATGCATGATATGAACTTGAAACCAATTGGGTTTGCTTCTTAAATGATTGAATTTGATTTTGATTGGATATGGCTTGCTGTTTTGACTTTCTCATTTATTTTTGACCCTAGGCTTGTCCTAGTGGTCCTGTGGCTTATAATTGAGTTCATGTTTCAGGTTAAGCTACAAGTGCTTCAAAGAAACTTTTGCAAGTTGATTGGGTTTATCTGTTTATCATGAGCTAACCTTTGTTTTGTAGGTGGCTTGACTCATGTGATTTGGGTCTTGTGCTTTTGCACATTTGTCTGTTGATTTAACTGTTCATTCCTACTTCCTTTTGTTTAAACTTTTGAACTGTGTACTGATCTGTTTGACTATTTCAGGTACCATTAGTTGCTTAGAACTTGCTTTGCTTTGCTATTTAGCAATTTGCTTTGAGGTAATCCCTTTTTCTTCATGTAGTCTGGAAGACCTGGCCTGTTACTTGGCCAGGCAACTGTCTGAAGTCCTCCTTAAGAGGCAATGTTTGTGTATGTTTAATTTGTCCCTGTACATATGAAAAGTCCTCCTAAGTGAAGAGGCAATTGGCAGAACCCAAGGGATAAGCAACCTATCCCCTGCTAGTCTGTGTGTCACTCACATTGCTCACACTGCCTGTGTTGATGCATAGTGGGTAAAAGCCCAAGATCTATAGAGTCCAATTTGTGGATAGAGTTCCCCCATTCTGAACTCCCACACATTCTGATATTGAAATGCTCTCCCTGGCCAGGGATAAGAGCAATGAGGCACACCCCTCATCTCCTTTCATCTGCTTCACCTTAGCCCCTCAATTTCAAGGTTAAGAGCACCATCACCCATTTCCAGAGGTTTGTTTGTTGAGGTTGATATGACCCCTCGACTAAAACCTAACCCTTGTGTGAGCCCCTTGTGTGTATATAGTGTGTGCTACCTGTGCTTGTATGTTTGTTTGACTTGCTTCCTGTGCAAGTTAGGTTTAGTTTAGACTAATCCTTGTTTGCTTTCGCCCTCGTTGCGATCCTTTCTCTCGCCCTCGTTGCGATCGAGCCTTTTCCTTTCTCTCGCCCTCGTTGCGATCGAGCCTTTTCCTTTCTCTCGCCCTCGTTGCGATCGAGCCTTTTCCTTTCTCTCGCCCTCGTTGCGATCGAGACTTTCCCTTTCTCTTGCCCTAGTTGCAATCGAGACCTTTGTCCCTCCGTAGCCGAACTACGGCAACTCTGATTCTCATGTCCAGATGAGATACGTAGGCACGAGATGCGATGTCTTGTCGAGTTTGACTAACAACTAACAACTAATCCTTGTTTGCTTTCGCCCTCGTTGCGATCCTTTCTCTCGCCCTCGTTGCGATTGAGACCTCCCCTTTCTCTTGCCCTAGTTGCAATCGAGACCCTTGCTTCCTGTGCAAGTTAGGTTAGGTGTGGCTTGCTTCCTGTGCAAGTCATGTCTAGGATAGGTTGGCCCTTGTGCCATTTAGCTAGAAACCTTAACTTAGGGTTGATTTTGCATGACAACATCTAGGCTCGAGTCGTAGTCTCCCTAGAGTTGTGTCTCCCTCTGTTATCTGGTTAGGCTAAGTCCTTTATCCCTGCGTAGGGGAACTACATCGCCCTGATCTTCATACCAGATGAAGTATGTAGGCAGGAGATTGAGCTGATCTCTCCGGGCGCCCTTTTTCTTTTTCACCCTTTGTGTCTTAACCACCCTTGTGTGTGTTCTGGTTGGAGTCCGACATAAGTCCAGCGATTGGCAGTTGGTTTCCTGTGTGCGTTTAGGTTCGGATGCTGACATAAGTCCAGTGATTGGCATTCAGGCTCCACGTTTGCCTATGTTGTTTCGTTTTGTTTGTGTGCGTGTCAGCTGAGCTACGAATGCTCTGATTCTCCTTCGTCCAAAGGAGATACGTATGCATAGGATGTGATACCCTAGCGAACATGTGTCGTTTCCCCAGTCCGAACTACTTCGACTCTGATGTCTATGCCTGATAGACTAAGTAGGCCCAGGATGCGATATCCTGCCGAGTCAGTCTCGTTTGTTTTCTTGTGTCTCTTTCAGCCAATATTTGATGTTTGTTTGAGCAGCGTTTAGCAACCATTTTCCTTCCTTTAGTGTGTGGATCCCGTAGAGTACTACGGATGCGTAGGGGTGCTAATACCTTCCCTTCGCATAACCGACTCCCGAACCCATTCTCTTTGGTCGCGAGACCATGTTCTTTCCTAGGTTTACTTCGAGCGTTTCCTTTCCCTCTTTTGGGATAAATAACGCACGGTGGCGGCTCTGTTGTTTCTTCTTTTCCCGCCGGTTTTTCGCGTAATGCGACAGATTGCAAAATCGAGAAATCCTCCCAACAAGGTATGTTGACGAAAACTGTCTCTACACTTTAGGTATCTATCATAGCATATTTCATTTATTAGATAATTTAGGTTTGCATAATTTCTTTTCCAATAAAGAACCTACCTATGAGCATAGTTGGTACTGTCAAATTTAGAATGTTTGCTGTTGAATATCAATTCAGTACCGACGAACTAGCCAGCTTGTTAGGAATCCCTCTTGGGGACGGTGCTATTTGTGAGGCCCCTTTGGATTCCGAATGGTCTGTTGAGGTATTTTCCTTTTGGGAGCGTTTATCAAACACTTCCATAAACTCTTTTGAAGGAGTTCTTGCCTCAACTATCCATAACCTGACCATCAAAGCTTTTAGATATCTGTTGCCATGCACTATTTTTGGCCGGGAGAATCCAAATAATGTTTAATGCTAGAGAGCTTCTATTTTTACAAGGAAGCCTCACAAATAGACGTACTAATTCGGTCCCGTTCATGCTTGCTCATATGACTTTAACTTTGAATATAGCGGGACCGATTTCTTTTGGTGGATTGATTACATCTATTGCTCGGGCGCTTAACCTGAATGATGAGATGGCTACCCTAGACCCCTTACCTCCTCGCACAATTAACCTAAAATTTCTGAGAGACATGAAATTGTGTCGCTCGAGGAGAGAAGGAGGCTATATTCTTATGGTTCATGGTGTAGCCATCCCTTCTGTTGTTTTACCGTGCACTAGACGTACAAATGTACGAGATGAAAGGAATTGGACCTACGCTTTAGATGCCCCACCTGTTTTGGGTCCTCTTCCTCCTAAGATTCCTGATGAGGCGGGACATGACACTGATGATGAATATGATTGGAGAGAGAGAGATCTCCCGTACCCCATGTGTCCCCCCACCATCCTTCGCCACCATACACTACACCATCTTCTTCTTCTGCAGGTACCACTCCTGGCTTCGATATTACAGAGGAGATGTGGCGTGACCACATGGCTAGAGAGCAAAGGCGCGATGACCTACTCTCTACCATCCAACAACAAATGGCGGATAACATGCGTTTCATGCAAGAGTCGCAGCAGAGGACAGACAGGTCCTACGACACTGTTCTACAGTCCCTGCAAACAATCACAGATACACAAGCCCGTCAGCAACACCACTACCGTCAGCATATTGCTCTCATAGAAAACACTCGGGGTACCATTTTAGGTAACCTTCTAGAGGTGAGAAGCGCTCAGGATTCCCTGCAGGCGAGGATGGATAAGAGAGACCGTCTTCGTACCCGATCCCGTCGTCCACCTCAGGATGGCGAGGGCACTAGTGGTCAGCAATAGCTTGTCAAGTAACTCTTCCCTTATCTTATTTCGAAACATTGGGGACAATGTTCGATTTAAGTGTGGGAGGAGACTCTATCGTCTTTTCTTTATTGCTTTTCTCGTTTTTCCTTTATCGCTTTTTCTTTACTGTTTTTAGATAGTTTATTTATTGTTATTTCCTTTTAGTTGTTGATTTTTCTTTTTAGTATAATGCATGAGTTTGACGAGTCACCAAATATAGTATATCTTTAGTACAATCCTACCTCCCCATACCTTTAGCCCCACAAAAAAAATTGCAAAAGAAAATAGTGTTATTCCGAGAGTTTTCAGGTTTTAAAGACATGTTTTGAGTAAGGATGCGGTGACTTGGGAGAACTTCGCGAAACATCAGTATTATTTTAGCACCATAGACTTCGTAAATATAGGAACCATTCCCGAAACCCCATATACCATGGCCTTAATCATCATTTCCGTATAAGTCCTCAGTAGTTTATCTCAGCAGTCAGCTCCGGCCTACGCATCCTCTACGTAGGGGACCGATGCAAATAAGTGAATGATCCAGAAAAACAAAAAAATAAAAGAAAGCAAAAAGGCAACTCCGGTATAGGTGACCCTCATAAAGTCATTTAAACCAAAGAATTGTAAAAATTTGCTAGAAAAAGAAAAAGAAAAAGAAAAAGAAAAACTTACCCATTGTTAGTTGGTTCAGAGGTATCTGGCACTAAACTCGGTAGGGCGGATTACGATCCGATCCCCCACAACTACAGTTGGGTCCAATAAAAAGGTTTACACATATTTATGAGCCAGAAAACCCATGCTCAGATCATAATCACTAACAGGCCACTCTACTATGAAGCATGTACGGATAACGGGCTTAATGTGATTGCGCCTGAATGAAGAGGACACAAAAGAGATGAAGAGGCAGGCCTAGGTATTGTGGGATAATATGGGTTGGTTAATATAGGAATGAAGTTTATGTCCATATTTGCGGATTAGTGTCATCATGATACCCTTAGTTCACTTAGTTAGTACCTATCACTGCATCCCGACTTGAACTTGGAATTTTTACCTGAAGCACTCGTTTACACAAATTTTCTTTTATGAGCTTTTTAATGTTTTGCTTGAGGACAAGCAAAGGTTTAAGTGTGGAAGAGTTTGATAACACTAAAATTTACCGTATTTTTGACTCCGATTTCACATGCATTCTAGTTGTTTTATTATCATTTTGTTGTGTTATTGCTATGTTTTCCTTTATTTTCAGGTTTTTACTTTAATCGGAGCCCCGATCAAGAAAAGGAGCGAAAAAGAGCAAAAAACCTTAAAATTCAGCATTTTGTTCTTGTGGCCTACCCCATGGCTGGCGCCATAGACCCTGCCATGACGTGTCCAAGCTTAACTTCCCTCAACTTCCATGTTCCCCACTATTTCCACTAAGGCGCCTCATTTTGTGCTTGTGGCGGGCGCCATGGCCTTGTGGCGGGCGCCACAAGAGGAAAATAGTTTCCCTCCAATTTTCAAGTTGGAGGGCATCCAAGTCATTTCCATCTTTTTACTTGCTTATAAATAGAAACTCGAATTCACTTTTACAATCATCCAAACTTAGAGCAGAGGCAAACTCAGAGCAACTTTGTTTCACTTAGGCATATATTCAGTTTTATAAAGTGGTAATCGCTTCGCATTGGAGTGTTACCACAATTGTGTAATCGAGTCTGTGATAGAGTCTGTAATTGAGTTTGGAGCACATTGGAAGGAAGTTAATCCTGCCGCCATTTTCATTTCCGCTTTGCAATTTATTCAACCCTCCGATTGGAACAGGTTTTTATTACTTGTCTTTATCTTATTTATTTTTCGCACTCGCTTTACTTTATTTATTTCCTCGCACTCGCTTTACCTTATTTATTTCCTCGCACTCGCTTTACTTTTATTTATTTCCTCGCACTCGCTTTACTTTATTTATTTCCTCGAACTCGCTTTAAATTATTTACTTTCCGCACTCGCACTACTTTTATTTATTTTAATGCACTTTTACTTTACCATGTCTAACTACATTTATAAGGTTAGAATGTAAGGATCGTAATTGAACTAGTAATCCGTACAATTGTTCGTAGAAACACTTAAGGGCTATTTTAACTTTCAACTTAAGTTTTCCCGCACTTCAATTCCGTTGGGTAAGATCGAAAGCCGTCCAACGTCTTTTTAAACTTAATTGTTTTTAACTATTTCAAAAACAGCGAAAGCGCTTTGTTTAGTTCATTAGGAGTTTTTAACTTAAGAAGAAAAGAGATTTTAAAACTATTTTCGGACGCGTTTATAAGTTTAGAGTCTGGTTCGTGAGAACCTCTTTTGGTTAAGAAATCCAGGTTATAATACTTTTCAACTTAGTCAAGATACTATATTTCTTAAAAATAGGTTTACTACTCTAACGCAATACGCGCCTTTTTATAAGTGACAATAAGAGGGTTTGATTAGGGAGTACAACTCGGTTCTGAATACGCGAAAGCGACAATTCCTGTTAAATTAGTTCTTTTCAAAGTAGGAAACACTGCCCATAACTAGCTCTACTAGCAAGTACTTGGATTATCAATCGATTACGTGAATTACATTCGACCCTGTCTTTATTAATTAAATTTATTTCAATACTTTACTTTTCATTGCACACTCCGAAAACACTTATTTTGATTGCCTTTGATAAACACCATAACAATAGATAACGATAGATTGACACTTGGTCTCTGTGGATTCGACAATCTTTTATATTACTCTGACGCGTTCGTATACTTGCGAAACACCGCATCAATTAAACATCATAATTCTTCTCCCTATAGACCCAAGATGAATGGGGCTGTTGAAGCTGCTAACAAGAACATCAAGAAGATTATTCAGAAGATGGTTGTTACGTACAAAGATTGGCATGAGATGCTGCCGTTTGCTTTGAATGGTGTAAGACCCTAATTTTGACCCTAAGATCCCTCATGGCATCATACCATTTGCTCATTGCATTGCCTCAAGGATCATAGCATGTGTGGCTCCTTAACCCTTGGGTGGGACTTGTGTGAGTGGTTTGAGACCACCAAGCATGCTTGTATTGTATATTATTGATTTTCTTAGACGTTTACTAACCAAAAGCACAAAAATATGTCACTAACTCATTTTGTTTTGAAGCTCAAGTGATTATGTGTTCCCATGCTCCTAGGAGGCTCCTAAGCTCAATGAAGTGGATAGATGAAGATGAGAACATGCATGACAATGGTCCACAAAGCTCCTAATCATCATATATGTATCTCAAGTATCTCAATTTTCCAATTTTATCAAGATAACCCAAAGGGCTTGAGGATTGTTTCCCAAGGAAACCCTAATTCAATTGTGCATTGACTGTGCCTTGCTCATGAAGCAACCTCGACCTACGATCAAATTTAATCAAGGGAAGTTCTTCCATTATTATTTTATGCATATATGAGCCTATGTGAGGATCCTCAATCATTCATTCATCAGGATTTGAAGTTTGGCCTTGAGAAGTTGACCAGTCAAGTCATCTGACTAAACTGAGGATCACTGAGACATAACTTGTGATGTGTTTGTCAAATGAAGATGACCCGAAGCAGGAAAATGTTCTTAAGAACCATATGAACAACTTTCGTGTTCATCGAAAATCCATTTGAAACTTGGAAGGTCATTATTCATTTCAAAACATTATAGGTCATTTTGACTGAAACCCTAATTTTGGTTCAACTTCCCATGGACCTAACTTCTTTAATTTTTATGATTTTGAGGTGAGAACAAATGCATTGAAAATCTTAAGATGTCTAATTCAAATGTTATGTTGGACAAAATTTCATAATCCTAAAATAAACACATGTGATAATACAAAACATTATAGGTCTCTTTGGACCAAAACCATTGAATTTGAAAAATGCCCAACTTCAAGTGCCCATAACTTTCATATGAAGAATCCAAATGATGAAACATTTAAGTCTAAATTGATCATCTTGAAAATATGTACAACTTTTGTGTTGGATGTTTTTCCATTTGAGGTTTTCATCATTGAAAACGGAGGGCTTGAAGATGCTTGCTTTTGGTGAAAATTTTCAAAGGGAACCTAGACATGTTTTGTACCCCAAAATTCACATCCAGTTTTCATAAATTTCCAAACTCCAAATGAATTTTTGCCCAACATGACTTTTGTTCCTCATTTCAAGGGCTTTCCAACCATTACTCACATTTGTTTTTTGGACTTTTCATGAGTGAGTTTCGAAGAGCTTAATGTTTATGTTCATTTGTGCATTTCACTTTGAAACTTCATGTGTAAGCAAATGCCAAGCCTTGTGCATGTCCAGTTCACTTATACTTGATCTCAGCATGGATTTCCATTCATTTTTAGGCCTCACATGCGCGTGTACAGGCCCATGCATAGAGGATCCAAATTTCATGCACACGAGGGAAAGCATGGCATTGCATCCATTTCAACTATAAATAAAAGCTCATTCTCATTCAAATGGTAACCACAAGAAGATCTGAAACGCTGTTGGATTGAAAACCAAACCCTCACCAAAGGAATTTTAGTTTTTCTATTTCATTTTCAAGCTTGAATTTCAACATCATTAGTTGAATTTCAAAGCATAATTCCTTAACGTTGCATCACCATCACACTTCCAGACCAAAATTGGATCAAGAGCTTGGACAATTCGTGTTGTTTGAAGCTCCATTTCAGAGGTATATCACCAAACGTTTTTTATTCAGATCTTGAAATATAATGTGAATTTCTTTTGTTTGTGTTGTTTTCTGAAGTCCTCAAGCATGAGGCATGCCAGTGGTGGTCTCAATTTTGTAAATTGTGCCATTTCAGATCAAGCACCATGATCTTCAAGCTCTTGTTTATCTCTAAATAAGAACATTGAGAAGGATCCATGGTTACAGGGGTGATGTACATCACCTCAGCTTCATTTTGATACCTTGCTTTTTCATTTTCATTGAGGTTTGATTTCCTGCGCTTGGTGGCCGAAATTGGTTGTCTGGCCGGAGAAGATGGTGGTTTCCACCATCATCCCCACGTGGAAGCTTCAGGATCATTGGATCTGGCTCAAACGTTTTAATCATAGCCTTTCATTATGCTGACCTATTTTAAATCATGGTGTTGCGCGCTTGACTCCAATGCACCATGTGACCGCGCCTCTAAACCCTCAGATCAATGCCACGTCAATTAATGAAATGATCTTGTGGCTGCGCATTTTTGCTATTTTCTTATTTTCTGATTAATTCCATTTAATTCCTTTTATTTTCAAAAATACATAAATATTTTATTTGAAGTCACAAAAATATGAGACCAATGCCAAAAAATTTCTTGAAAAATCTAGTTTCATATTTTGATATTTAAAATTTTTTGTGACTTCATTTAATATTTTTTGTGAATTATTTGGTTTTTAATAGTTTTAATTCATTCTTAAATACTTTTTGATATCTGAAAAATCCAAAAATATTTTCCTAACACATATGGATCATGATAAGTCAATAAAAAATAGTCTCATTAATTTCTTAATTGGTTTGACATTTATTTGAGATTTTATTTCATATTGTGTTATTTTAATTGTTTTTAATTGTTTTAAAATAGTTTCTGATTTCAAAAATTTTTGAAATTTTTTGTCAAAGCTTGTTTGACCATGTTAGACCTATGAGAATTTAATTGGACTTGTTCAAGTTGATATGAATTGAATTTGAGGTTTGACCTAATTTTGTCCATTTTATTTTTGCATTTATTTTTAATTCAAAAATACCAAAAAAATATGTTTGACTTGTTGACTTGTAACCTTCCTTTCTCTCCTGTTTAGCATTGGTTGATGATGATTTGATTCACTTTTGACCAATTGTGTTTGACATTTGAATTCTCTTTCCATTCATTTCATCTTCATCTCTTTCTTTTTTTCTTTTGGCCAATGAGTTAATGTCTTAGGGTTGATCTTGAAAAATGAGAGGTTTAACCTTCTTTGATCCAAATCAAACTCAACTTGATGCCTTGTCCAATGTGTTGGTGGACAACGGATCATCACTTAACGTGTTTCCAAAATCCACTCTGGCTAAACTTTGATACCAGGGGCCTCCCATTAGGTAAAGTGGAGTGGTTGTGAAGGCGTTTGATGGATCGCGCAAAACTGTGATCGGTGAATTAGAACTCTCGATCAAGATTGGACCTAGTGATTTCCAGATCACTTTCCATGTCATGGATATTCATCCGTCTTACAGTTGTTGTCTTGGCAGACCATGGATTCACGAGGCAGGCGCCGCGACATCCACCCTACACCAAAAGTTGAAGTTTGTGAAAAACAAGAAGTTGGTGGTGATAGGGGGAGAGAAGGCTCTCTTGGTCAGTCATTTATCTTCCTTCTCCTACATTGATGCTAAGGATGAGGTTGGGACTCCGTTTCAAGCCTTATCTATTGCTGAGCCTTCAAGGAAATGACTTTCTTCATTTGTCTCCTACAATGACGCGAAGTTGGCCATTGAGCATGGTGCAACCACTGGTTTGGGGAACATGATCAAGTTGGAGGATAACAAATCTTGAGCTGGCATAGGGTACTCTTCTGGTGTTTCCAATAAGCGTGGGTTGTTCCAGAGTGGAGGTTTCATCCATACTGTTGAAGATCAGGAAGCTGCTGCCATTGTTGAAGATGATGAAGAGGAAGACCTTGGAAACTTTGTCATACCTGGCGGGATCTGCAATAATTGGGTCGCTATTAATGTTCCAACAGTTATCCATAAGTCAACGTAATGTGTTCATTTTGTTTGAAAACCCTTCTCCCATGCCAAAAGGAGAAGTGAAGACATTGTTGGCACAATTTGATTAATACAATGATATTCATTCAATAATCACATGTTAAATGTTTGTTTTCCAAAATTATTTTTCCTTTTTTATTTTTGCATGAAATTGGTGATCACCATAAAACCCTAATAAAGAGAATAAAATCAATCTTTTCATCTGCATAATGATTTGCCTTGCTTGAATTCTGAAATCTCTTTTATACTCAAAATCATTATGAAGGTTAATCAAACCCATTGAACATAATGATCCAACACCATCTCCCAACTTTGAGTTCTCTGTATTTGAGGCAGAAAAAGATGATGTTGAAGAGATTCCTGATGAGATTACCCGTCTGCTTGAGCATAAAGAGAAGATCATCCAGCCGCATCTTGAGAATCTAGAAATAGTCAACTTGGGGTCTGAAGACTGCATTCGTGAAGTGAAGATTGGGGCACTCCTGGAAGAGTCTGTGAAGAAGGGATTGATTGAGTTGCTACAAGAATATGTCGATGTCTTTGCCTGGTCGTATGAAGACATGCTTGGTCTAGATACTGCTATTGTGCAACATTTCTTCCCGTTGAAGAGGAAGTTCAGAAGATTAAAGAGGAAGTTCAGAAGCAAATTGATGCGGGGTTTCTGGTGACTTCTACATATCCTCAATGGGTGGCCAACATTGTGCTTGTGCCTAAGAAAGTCGAAAACGGAAGTTGAACATGTAGAACACTTGTTGAAGCTTTTCCAGCGTTTGAGGAAGTACAAACTCCTCTTGAATCCGAACAAGTGTACATTTGAAGTCCGTTCCGGCAAGTTATTGGGCTTTATTGTCAGTGAAAGAGGTATTGAGGTTGACCCTGCCAAGGTCAAAGAAATACAAGAGATGCCTGCGCCCAAAACTGAGAAGCAAGTCCGAGGTTTTCTTGGCCGCTTGAATTACATTTCCCTATTTATATCCCACATGACTGCCACAAGTGCGCCTATATTCAAGCTCCTCCAGAAAGATCAGCGTCACGATTAGAACGAGGATTGCCAGAAGGCCTTTGACAGTATCAAAGAGTATTTGTCTGAGCCTCCGATTTTGTCTCCGCCTGTTGAAGGGAGACCGTTGATTATGTACTTGACCGTGCTTGATGACTTTATGGGTTGTGTCCTTGGTCAGCAAGATGAATCAAGGAAGAAAGAGTATGCAATATACTACTTGAGTAAGAAGTTTACTGATTGTGAGTTTCGGTACTCAACGCTTGAGAAGAAATGTTGTGCTTTGGCTAGGGCCGCTAAGCGTTTACGCCAGTATATGTTGAATCATACAACTTGGTTGATATACAAAATGGATCCAATCAAGTACATCTTTGAGAAGCCTGCTCTAACTAGAAGGATTGCCCGTTGGCAGATGTTGTTATCTGAGTATGATATTGAGTATCGAGCTCAGAAAGCTATTAAAGGTAGTATCTTGGCTGACCACTTGGCACATCAACCAATTGAAGATTATCAGTCTGTTCAGTATGACTTCCCTGATGAGGAGATTTTGTATTTGAAGATGAAAGATTGTGATGAGCCTACTCTCGATGAAGGGCCAGAGCCTGGTTCCCGATGGGCAGTGATTATTACTCCTCAAGGCACACATTTTCCTTTTACAGCAAGGCTAACTTTCAAATGCACGAATAATATGGCGGAATATGAGGCATGTATTATGGGTTTGGAGGAATGTATTGATCTTAGAATCAAACATCTTTATGTTTATGGTGATTCGGCCCTTGTTGTTAATCAGATTAAGGGTGAATGAGAAATGAATCAGCCTGAACTCATCCCATATAGAGATTATGCAAGGAGGATTTCAACTTTCTTTACTAAGGTTGACTTCCATCATATTCCTCGAGATGAGAATCGGATGGCAGATGCTCTTGCTACGCTTGCTTTAATGATTGTTGTCAAGAGGAATTTTGACATGGTTCTGCTCAGATGCGTGGATAGACACGAAACAGACTTGTTAATGACCGAAGTCCATGAAGGTTCGTTTGGTACGCATTCCAATGGACATGCTATGGCAAAGAAGATGTTGAGAGCAGGCTAATATTAGCTGGCAATATAGTCTAATTGCTGCAAATATGTGAAGAAATGCCACAAGTGTCAAATTTATGCGGATAAGATTCATATTCCCCCAACACTTCTGAATGTTATTTCCTCACCATGGCCTTTCTCCATGTGGGGAATTGACATGATTGGCATGATTGAACCAAAGGCGTCAAACGATCACCGTTTTATTCTTGTAGCGATTGATTACTTCACCAAGTGGGTTGAAGCGGCATCGTATGCAAATGTGACCAGGCAGGTGGTTGTGAAGTTTATCAAGAACCGTCTTATATGTCGGTATGGTGTGCCGGACAAGATCATTACTGATAATGGATCTAACTTGAACAACAAGATGATGAAAGAGTTATGTAGCGAGTTCAAGATTGCGCATCATAATTCTTCTCCCTATAGACCCAAGATGAATGGGGCTGTTGAAACTACTAACAAGAACATCAAGAAGATTATTCAGAAGATGGTTGTTATGTACAAAGAATGGCATGAGATGCTGCCATTTACTTTGCATGGTTATCGTACATCAGTTTGCACTTCAACAGGGGTAACCCCTTTCTCTCTTGTATATGGCATGGAGGTTGTGCTCCATGTGGAGGTTGAGATCCCATCAATGAGAGTCTTGATGGAATCCAAGTTGATCGAGGTTGAATGGGTCCAGAGTTGTTATGACCAACTGAACTTGATTGAAGAGAAGAGATTAACTGCCATGTGTTATGGTCAGTTGTATCAGCAAAGGATGAAGAAAGCCTTTTATAAGAAGGTCAAGCCTCGTGTGTTCCGAGAAGGTGACCTCGTGCTCAAGAAAGTCTTGTCTTTCGCGCCCGATTCTAGGGGCAAGTGGACTCCAAACTATGAAGGTCCGTATGTTGTTAAGAGAGCCTTTTTAGGCGGTGCTTTGTTGCTTACAACTATGGATGGGGAGGATTTCACTCGGCCTGTGAATTCAGATGCAGTCAAGAAATACTTCGCCTAACAATAAAAACAGAATGGCTCGCTAAGTTGAAAACCTGAAAGGGCGACTTAGGCAAAAATGAGCGTCTCGGTGGATTGAAAACCCGAAAGGGCGGTCGAGGCAAAAGTTAGAGACATGAAAAAATATATATATATCCCGCTAGATTGAGTACCTCACCCTGGGGCAATCTAGGCAAAAATTAGGGATTTGGCAAGTAACTGCATCCTGACAAGACTTTGTTCTATAGCTTTCATCTCTCGAAGATTCTCGCTCAGTCATCATCAACTGAAGCTTCAAATACATTGGGTTCAGAGTTGGTGGAGAAATGGTCATTATGTTCAATGTAGCCCTTTTTCCAATATATATCACCAATTTCAAATTTGTAAGGATCCATGGAGTCTCGCCATTTGCGAACTACTATTCTATTAAATAAATTTGAACCTTTATCCAATTATTGGCACTCTTATTTGTTTCTGTTTAACAAATGTTTGCATGTTTTAATTGATAAATATCATTGTTTTAAATGAATAAAGTTTTGATAAACTGTTTTAAACAAAATGAACATTCAATGACTAAAAATATAGTTGGAACGTCTTTAGTGCTCTCCCAAGAATAGTACGATTTCCAAAAGGGTAAGACATTTGTTCATATTTTTGGCATGTTTATATCCTCTTCATCAGCTTTCAAGTTGTCTCCCTAGCGAGCGCAGAAAAGAGTGATACATCATCAGTTTCCCAAAGAGTCTGACACTAGCATTTATGTTTTATCAATTAATATGGTTGTCATCCCTTGTGTGGACTGACCTAAAATCCCTTATAGATTGATAATAGTTGATATGCTATCTATTCACGAGGAAGTTTGTCTTTCCCCCAGTATGAGTAGAAGTTCCCAGCGGAGTAAGCATGTGTTCCCTGAATAGCCGCCTTTCCAGATAAATTGTCTTTTCAAGCAAGAAGTTTGTCCAGAGTAGTTGATGAAGGGCTTATTTCCCTTTTCATCCCCAGCTTGGCACGTGGGATTTATTTCCGATTTCCTCAACCAAGGTATCTCTTTTGAGAATGTTGGCAGTTTATCCCCAGTATGGTCGCCTACAGTTCATCCCTAGTATGGTTGCCTGATCCGAGCTTAATAATTTGTATCCCCTCTAAGTCTGAAGATTTCTTCTAGTATTGGACGGTGATGAGGAAGATGTGTTATTTCCTTCCCCAACGGAGCAAATTTGTTCTTTCTCCCCTTGGCAGAGGTGTCTCTCCAGCAGTTAGAAGGGAGTGTTTTGATTGACAGGTATCTGTTTAGTGGGTGTTCCCCACATAATTTCACATCATTCCTTAATAAAATCCCTAGTAGAGTTCTCCTACGACAGATCTTATTGGTATCCAACCACCTGTTCCCAAAACTGATGGAGGATCCCCGGCAGTTGGTAGCAGTGACCTTTGCCTGTTCCAAGCGGTGATTGGTCTCTCCTGGTATTAGGTCATCCCCACCAGAACTGATTTCTCCTGTGGGCCTGGCCTTTCTCTTTTGAGATGTTATACCGGATGTCCGTTCGTGACTCTTGAGCGTGTTTGTGTTAGATATGTTTGTCTGTCAGCATTAATCATACATAAATCACGCATATACATGCATAATCATAGCATTCAGATATTCATGTTGCATTCTTAGCCATATATCTTTGCTTGTTATCTCTTGCTATTGGTGAAATGTTCTTCCCCAAGCAGACGTTTGTGCCTGATCTCTCCATATAGAGTCATCCTCATAGGTAGAAAGTGTCTATCTTTCCTTCTTTATTCCCCACTGAGTTAGGTCCTTGTAGATGATTTTTGTTTCAGTTTCCGCCCCAGTTATGTATCGGGATGGAATTACTCACCTAAGTTATATCCTCATCGGGTTGAGTCTTGTTTGATTGTGTCTTTCTAGTTTGTTCCTGGATTGACTTTCTTTCTTGTTATTCCCTTCGGTTCCCTGTGGTTTAGTTGTTCAATTGATCAGTAACCAGTAATTGTTCATCCTTTTCCCCAGCGAACTCTGTGGCCTTCTACCCAGTAACCGGTAGTTGTAAGTCCTTTTTATGTGGTTTTCTACCCAGTAACCGATAGATGTAATCCCGTCTTTGTTGGTTATCTTTACCCAGTAACCGGTATTGATATTCCTTTGTTTTGAGTATACCACCCAATAATTGGTGATATATCTCTTGGATAATTGCTTTTATCAAGTAATTCTTCCCCGTCGAGTCATCTTTCATTTACCCTTTTTTGGTAATGATTGTTTCTCCTTTTGATTGGTCATCATTTTATGCCCAGTAACCGGTATCCGGATGTCCTTTCTTTTTGGTCGATTTATCCTTTATTAACCCAGTAACCGATTGTGGATAATCTTCCAAGCGAGTATGATATCTATGTTCTGACGGTAATAGATAATATATCTCATGCGCTCTTCAGTCGAAGTCTTTTTCTTCCCCAGTTGAGTAATATTCGTATTTCCCTATGGAATCGAATGCTCGTCCTGTAAGTCGAGTTTGCTTTTTCAGCCCTCCTTTCGGATGATGAGTGTCTTGGATATGTTCCCAATTCACGTCTGGTTGGTCACCTATTATATGCCTAGTAACCGGTATCCCTGGTGTTCCTTCCTTCTCCTCCCTATTATGACTTTTTGTCCCCTGTGGAGTCAGATTTTCTTGAGTTGAGATGTGCCGTTTGGGTTTTCCTCAGATGTTTCGGATGATTGATATCTCTCACCCTTATACCGGTCTTAGATATTTTTTCTCCCCAAGCGTGTTGTCCTCTCACCCAGTAACCAGTCTTTTGATAACATTTCTCTCTTTGAGTTTATTACCCAGTAACCGATAATATCTCGTTGTTTCTTCCTCAGCTGGGTCCCTTGAGGACATCCCCGTCTGAGTCCGGATTTTTATCCGATGTATCCTTTGTGGATAGTTTTGTTGTATTGGCATATTCCCTAATACATGCATCTTTGTGTCGGCTCGAGTCTTTCCATCGATTTATTTTCGTGGAATCCCTTCGTATTTCCCAGCAAGTTTTCTAGCTGTGACCTGCTCACGCATTTTTTCCTTATTTCCCCCAGAGTCTTTGTCTCCCTAGTGAGTGTGTTACTCCTATAGATTTTTCAGTTTCTCCCTATTTCTTTTCCTTTGTGGTAAATATTCACCATGAAGATGTTCTTTTTCATGCATACATTTTCATTATGAGGTCTCTTAGGGACCAAAATTCGTCTCTGTGTTATTATTTAAGCCCATTCTACCTCGTCGAGACGAAGATTTTAACTTTCATATCTCCGGCTAGAATGACCTTAAATAGGGGCATCTGTAAGACCCTAATTTTGACCCTAATATCCCTCATGGCATCATACCACTTGCTCATTGCATTGCCTCAAGGATCATAGCATGTGTGGCTCCTTAACCCTTGGGTGGGACTTGTGTGAGTGGTTTGAGACCACCAAGCATGCTTGTATTGTAAATTGTTGCTTTTCTTAGTTGTTTACTAACCAAAAGCACAAAAATATGTCGCTAACTCTTTTTGTTTTGAAGCTCAAGTGATCATGTGTTCCCATGCTCCTATGAGGCTCCTAAGCTTAATGAAGTGGATAGATGAAGATGAGAACAAGCATGACAATGGTCCACAAAGTTACTAATCATAATATATGTATCCCAAGTATCTCAATTTGCCAATTTTATCAAGATAACTCAAAGGGCTTGAGGATTGTTTCCCAAGGAAACCCTAATTCAATTGTGCATTGACTGTGCCTTGCTCATGAAGCAACCTCAACCTATGATCAAATTTAATCAAGGGAAGTTCTTTAATTCATTATTTTATGCATATATGAGCCTATGTGAGGATCCTCAATCATTCATTCATCAAGATTTGAAGTTTGGCATTGAGAAGTTGACAAGTTAAGTCATCTGACTAAACTGAGGATCACTGAGACATAACTTGTGATGTGTTTGTCAAATGAAGATGACCCGAAGATAGAAAATGTTCTTAAGAACCATATGAACAACTTTCATGTTCATCAAAAATCCATTTGAAACTTGGAAGGTCCTCATTCATTTCAAAACATTATAGGTCCTTTTGACTAAAACCCTAATTTTGGTTCAACTTCCCAAGGACCTAACTTCTTTAATTTTTTTATGATTTTGAGGTGAGACCAAATGAATTGGAAAGCTTAAGATGTATAATTCAAATGTTATGTTGGACAAAATTTCATAATCCTAAAAGAAATACATGTGATAATACAAAACATTATAGGTCACTTTGGACAAAAACCATTGAATTTGAAAAATGCCCAACTTCAAGTGACCATAACTTTCATATGAAAAATCCAAATGATGAAAAATTTAAGTTTAAATTTATCATCTTGAAAATCTGTACAACGTTTACGTTGGATGTTTTTCCATTTGAGGCTTGCATCACTGAAACATAAGGGCTTGAAGATGCTTGCTTTTGGTGAAAAATTTCAAAGGGAACCTAGACATGTTTTGTACCCCAAACTTCACAGCCAGTTTTCATAAATTTCCAAACTCCAAATGAATTTTTGCCCAACATGAGTTTTGTTTCTCATTTCAAGGGATTTCCAACCATTACTCACATTAATTTTTTGGACTTTTCATGAGTGAGTTTCGAAGAGCTTAATGTTTATGTTCATTTGTGCATTTCACTTTGAAACCTCATGTGCAAGCAAATGCCAAGCCTTGTGCACATCCAGTTCACTTAAACATGACCTCAACATGGATTTCCATTCATTTTTGGGCCTCACATGCGCTGTACAGGCCCATGCATGACCTATGAGAATTTGATTGGACTTGTTCAAGTTGATTTGAATTGAATTTGAGGTTTGACCATATTTTGTCCATTTTATTTTTGCATTTATTTTTAATTCAAAAATACCAAAAAAATATGTTTGACTTGTTGACTTGTAACCTTCATTTCTCTCCTGTTTAGCATTGGTTGATGATGATTTGATTCACTTTTGACCAATTGTGTGTGACATTTGAATTCTCTTTCCATTCATTTCATCTTCATCTCTTTCTTTTTTTTCTTTTGGCCAATGAGTTAATGTCGTAGGGTTGGTCTTGACAAATGAGAGGCTTAACCTTCTTTGATCCAAATCAAACTCAACTTGATCCAAGATCAAGTGAGTTGCTTTGTGTCCAAGATAGGTTGCTTCTTGGTCCAGCAAAAAACCTAAAGTCCATACAAGGCCTTTCTCTTTTCTTTTGGAATGGCAAGTTTTTGGAGCTTGGTTTACTAGTCATGATCTCTAACTTGTGTTTATTTCCCTATAATTTTATTGACCGGCCTCAGATAGGTGTGACTACTACATTAGTCCACTTACGATTGCTTAACATAACGCTAAATTGTCTTATGACAAACTAACATAACTTCACTAATAACTAACTTTAATTTGAGCATTTAATTTCTTGCAATTTACTTTAAATGCACTTTATTTCTTGCTCATTTATTCATATTGCTCTTCCCTTTGCTCACTTGAGCACATATTTTATGTTTATGCCATTTTCCTTTTGCTCATTTGAGCTCATTATTGTATATAAATATATTATTGTCTTGTGTTGGTTTTGCTTTTGTCTTCTGTGAACCCAATGCGAAAAGGAGAAAGGACGTAGAATTAGGACTTACCCATGCTTAAAGGAGTTCAAGAGAAACTAGCCTCATGCCTTTAGAATGCTGATAACACTGAAATTTACCGTATTTTCGACTCCGATTACACATGCATTCCAGTTGTTTTATTGTCATTTTGTTGTGTTATTACTATGTTTTTCTTTGTTTTCAGGTTTTTACTTTAATCGGAGCCCCGATTGAGAAAAGGAGTGAAAAAGAGCTAAAAATCCTAAAATTCAGCATTTTGTACTTGTGGTTTCCACCATGGCTGGCGCCATAGACCCTGCCCTGACGTATCCAAGCTCAACCTCCCTCAACTGCCACGTTCCCCACTACTTCCACTAAGGCGCCTCAGATTGGCCTTGTGGCGGGCGCCACAAGAGGAAAAGTGTTCCCTCCCATTTTCAAGTTGAAGGGCATCCTTGTCATTTCCATCTTTTTACTTGCTTATAAATAGAAACTCGAAATCACTTTTTCAATCATCCAAACTTAGAGCAGAAGCAAACTCAGAGCAACTTTGTTTCACTTAGGCATATATTCAGTATTTTAAAGTGGTAATCGCTTCGCATTGGAGTGTTACCACAATTGTGTAATCAAGTCTGTGATCGAGTCTGCATTTCCGCTTTGCAATTTATTCAACCCTCCGATTGGAGCAGGTTTTTATTAGTTATCTTTATCTTATTTATTTTCTCGCACTCGCTTTAAATTATCTATTTCCTCGCACTCGCTTTACTTTATTTATTTCCCGCACTCGCTTTACTTTATTTATTTCCCGCACTCGCTTTACTTTATTTATTTCCCGCACTCGCTTTACTTTATTTATTTTCCGCACTCGCACTACTTTTGTTTATTTTCCGCACTCGCACTACTTTTATTTAAATTAATGCACTTTTACTTTACCATGTCTAACTAAATCTATAAGGTTAGAATGTAAGGATCGTAATTGAACTGATAATCCGTACAATTGTTTGTAGAAGCACTTAAGGGCTATTTTAACTTTCAACTTAAGTTTTCCCGCACTTCAATTCCGTTGGGTAAGATCGAAAGCCGTCCAACGTCTATCTAAACTTAATTGTTTTTAACTATTTCAAAAACAGCGAAAGCGCCTTGTTTAGTTCATTAGGAGATTTTAACTTAAGAAGAAAAGAGATTTTAAAACTATTTTTGGACGCGTTTATAAGTTTAGAGTCTGGTTCATAAGAACCTCTTTTGGTTAAGAAATCCAGGTTATAATACTTTTCAACTTAGTCAAGATACTATATTTCTTAAA
Source organism: Lathyrus oleraceus (assembly GCF_024323335.1). Lineage (NCBI taxonomy): Eukaryota > Viridiplantae > Streptophyta > Magnoliopsida > Fabales > Fabaceae > Lathyrus > Lathyrus oleraceus. Next base: position 61,143,263 of record NC_066581.1, read on the forward strand.
AATAGGTTTACTACTCTAACGCAATGCGCGCCTTTTTATAAGTGATAATAACAAGGGTTTATTTAGGGAGTACAACTCGGTTCTGAATACGCGAAAGCGACAGTTCCCGTTAAATTAGTTCTTTTCAAAGTAGGAAACATTGTCCATAAGTAGTTCTATCAACAAGTACTTGGATTATTAATTGATTATATGAATTACATTCGACCCTGTCTTTATTAATTAAACTTTATTCAATATTTTACTTTTCATTGCACACTCTAAAAACACCTATTTTGATTGCCTTTGATAAACACCATAACAATAGATAACGATAGATTGACACTTGGTCTTTGTGGATTCGACAATCTTTTATATTACTCTGACGCATTCGTATACTTGCGAAAAGCACGCATCAAGTTTTTGGCGCCGTTGCCGGGGACCAATTTCGTCAAATTTCATTTTCCTGTTGTTATATCGTTTAGACCTAGGCTATTTCCCGCTGGCCAATGCGAAGAACTCGCAGCACCGGAAGTTTAAGCTTAGTATACCCTCTGGCGGAACCTGAATGTTACGGTTGCGCACGTTTATTCTTTCATAGAATTAAGAGAGCTATGGCCGAAGATCAAAACCAAAGACCTCTTAAAGATTTCGCTCAACCATCAAATGAAGAACCTAGTTCTAGTATAGTAAACCCAACCATCCCAACTAATAATTTTAAACTTAAACCATCCCTGTTGCAACTAGTGCAACAGAGATAATTCGCAGGTCTCGCTACTGAGAACCCAAACCAACATTTAAAAATATTTCTTCAATTAGCTGACACTTTTAAAACCAATGGAGCTTCTCCTGAGGCAATACGTTTAAGATTATTCCCTTTTTCCCTCAGAGATAAAGCCCCTATCATGGTTAGATTCCCTCCCACCCAATTCCATTATGACTTGGGATAACCTTAGAAGAGTTTTTCTTGCTAGATACTTTCCCCCGAGTAAGACCGCCGTTCTTCGAAACCATATAACTAGATTTACCCAAAACCAAGGAGAATCGTTGTTCGAAGCTTGGGAGAGATATAAAGAGTTGTTACGAGCATGCCCACATCATGGTTTAGAAAATTGGTTAATCATTCAAACCTTCTATAATGGACTTCACTATAACACGAAGATGACCATCGACGCTGCCACAGGCGGTGCTCTGATGAACAAACCTTATCCTGAAGCTAGTGCCCTCATCGAAGATATGGCTCAAAACCATCAATCATGGGGAGTCGAACGAGCGACAGTTGAGAAGAAGGAAGCCCAAGGAGGAGTGCATGAACTAAGCTCTATAGACATGATGAAAGCGAAAATGGACGCATTAGCCCTTAAGGTCATGCATATATGCGTAAACCCGAATACTATAGCCGCAGTTTCGTCGGATTGTGAGATATGTGGAACCAAAGGACACCAATCTGCAGAATGCAGTCTATTAAACGAAACCCACTCTGAGCAAGTAAACTACACCCAAGGGAACCCATACTCGAATACCTATAACCCTGGATGGAGGAATCACTCGAACTTCTCTTACAAAAACAATAACCCTATCCAAAATAATGCACCTCCGAGACCTAGTTATCAAGCCCCAAGATCAAATCAACCTATGCAACCTGTGCCACCAAAGCCGAGCCTTGAGAAAATTATGGAAAATTTTATCACCGCTCAAACCCAACAAAACAAGGAGTTCATGAACCAGAACATTCATGTTAACGAATTGATTATTCAGTTAGGAACCAAGGTTGGCCAAATAGTTACTCATACTAAGATGCTTGAAACCCAGATCTCTCAGGTAGCTTTAAACCATGCCCCTCAGACTACACCTGGAGAACAATTCCCTGGACAACCTCAACAAAATCCGAGAGGACAAGCCAATGCCATTACCCTACGAAGTGGGAACGCTTATGATGAGCCACCAAACCCTAGATTGAGTGAACCCGAAACTTTTAAGGAATGTACCGAACCCACGGACGAAGTAAAGGAACCAGAGGAACCTGAAAACCAGGAAGGTCGATGTAAGACCCCAATTTTGGCCCTAAGATCCCTTATGGCATCATATCATAACATTGCATTGCCTCAAGGATCATTGGACACCTTGCTTCATTCCCTGTGGGTGGGATCTCTCTTTGAGAATGGTTCTTGATCACCAAGCATTGTTTGCATTTGTATATCATTGCTTTACTTTTAATCACTAACCAAAAATGTACAAAAATATGTCATTAACCTTTGCTACTTGCAGCTTAAGCAGTCAACAAGTCAAGGCATCAGGTGAATTCATGGTACAAAGAGCAGATGGTATTTTCTTGAGATATGGATCATGTGATCATTATATGGAGCTTATGTGAGCTAGAGGTTCATTTTGGAGCAAATTCCCAAGTGGTTGAGGCTCAGATTCATCAGAACATGTTCAGGTCATCTAAGGGCCTATACAGTCAACTGAGAAGTCAACTGTGGATTTTGAATTGAGAAATTGAGTTTCTTCATCCCATTCATGTCCAAATCATGCTTATTCATCATTTCAAAGATCAAGGTTGAAGAATTTGAAGTCAAGTCAAAAGTTTCCCAAAAAGGAAACTGACCTATAATTTCAAGTTTCCAAAAATGGAAAGTTTTTGGTTCAACTTCAACTCAACTTTCCAACATCAAAGAAGCTTCAAATGAAATTTTGTCCAACATGAAAGTTGAAGATCTCTCTCTCCCATTTCCAAAACGTTCAAGATCATGAGCATCTGATGGATGGTTGAGGATATATGATCCAATCATTGCCAAGTGTGCATGGAACTTCAAATGACCATATCTTTTGAACCAAAGCTCCAAATTGAGTGGTTCTTTTTGCAATATTCTTCTCTTGACCTCTAATTTCCAAATCATGCATCACATTGCATGAAATCTCATCACATGATCATTTGTTAATCCATGCCTTTTTTGGAGGGAAATTGCAAAATTCAAAAATGGTGCATTGTATGGACTTTCTACCATTGCCATTGATTTTAAAAGATAATTTAAAGTGAAAATGATCAAGCCAAGGGTACTGTTCATGTGTAATTAGCCCATGCACCATGCATTTTTTGAATTTTGCAAAAACACCTTATTTTCATTAACCAAATTAAACATGGATTAGCAAGGTGATTAGGAAAGGATATAAATACTCTAATCATAACAGAATGAAGAGAGGTTAATCACAATTCACCATTTCAAGATCCAAATTCTCTCTCCCTCCAAAATTTTCTCTCATTCATCATTCAAATTTTTAACAAAAAACATTGCATTTTCTTTCCATATTCTTGTTCTCTGGCTTTGGTTGAATGCAAATCAAGCTTTGGATTGTGAAATTCGAGCAAGAGTTGTGCATAGCAAGTTCATGAAAGTGAGGATGGAAATTCTGTTTTGAGCTAGATCCAGCACCTTTCATGCTCCAATCTCTTCATCAAACATCATTTCAAGCATTGTAGAGTGGATTTGGATCATTACAAGCTGTAGATCGTGCGAATTCAAGAACTGCTCTTCAAGAGGTTCAATTTTCGAATCTCTTATTTCTCAAATTCATTGCTATATTCTTGTAGATCTTGTGTTCCTGATGATTCTGGTGAAAAAATCATGTGAAATGATGCCTTATAGCATGAGATATGTGTGTTTAAAGTTTTGCATCCAAAAATGTTTCTCATCGATTCTCTCTTGTTAAAGCTTTTTGTGGATTTCTGGAAAGTTTCTGGAAAATCTGGAAATTCGTATGAGTGTTCATGTTACTGTTCATCTTCTTCATCATGAAGAAGATGAAGATTCATGATTAGCGACGGACCTGGTTTTGTTAGGGTTTTCAGACCAAAACGATGTCGTTTGGCTTGGCGCGCGTATTTTGAATCTGCACCGGGTTCGAATCCCAGCGAGAGCACATTTTCAAATATACATCATATTTTCCTCTTTTCCCTCCACTTTGCCATGCTTTGTTCATGTTTGATTTTAATTTTTCTTCCAACTCCTAAAATCCATAATAAATTGAAAAATGATCCAAATCACTCCCAATTTTTTGCAAAATGATCCTTGTTTTGTCTAGTTTTTTATGATGATGAGTTTGAAAGTTGTGCATGGCTGGAATTTTATTTGCTCTAGGTTGATTGAACACATGTGCATTTGTGACATTGCCTTACTCTTTCTACCATGAAATGCTTGATTTTAATCCAATGGACATGAAATTTTACATGATGATTCTAGACACATTAATGGATGTTTTAGGCTTGGTTTGGTATTTTTCCCACTTACCATTTCTGTTTTATGAACATGTTTGCATGGTGTGACAATTTGTGTCACACATTTGGTTGTTCAACTTGTACCATTTAATTTCCATTCCAAATGATCTTGGATGCTTCTGATTTTTTGTATGATGATCATGTTAGATGTGTTGAGTGCTCATGAATTTTTCCAGAATTATTTGAATCATTTCTGTTTTGATTTAGAATTTTCATTCATGATGATCATATATGAGCTTTGAAATTGTCTTTGACTTCTCTTGCTTGATACATGGCCTTGCTTGATGATTTTGCTTTGATCCTTTTTAGGACATGTTAATATGTATTTGAAGTTGCATTGTGTTGAATTTCAGCTCCTGTTTTGAAGTTTTTCTTCATCCTTGACCCTAGGCTTTGACCTAGTGGTTTGTACTTACACTTGAGCTTTGAATTTCAGGTTCAAGCATCCAAATTCCATGGTTGATGTTGCTTCACCATTTGATTGTTGATATTTGCTTTTGATTGCTAACATTTGCTGTTTTGTAGGTTGATGTTAACTCACTTGTGTTTGCCTTATGGCTTATACTTTGTACATTGGGATTGCCTGTTTGTTATTGACTATTGTCTGTTTGTCTGAGTTGTACTGATTTGTTTAGTAGTTTACACAGGTACCTAAGTTGCTTTAAGTTCATTTGAACTTTGCTTTGCTTTTGCTTGTGGTTGGCATACGACTTAGGTATAATCCCTTGATCTTCATGTAGTCTAGAAGACCTACTGTTATTGGTAGGCACCTGTCTGAAGCCCTCCTTAAGAGGCCATGTTTTTGTTTGTTTAATTTTGTGCCAAGCAGGTTAAGTCCTCTTAAGAGGCAATTGGAAGATAAAAGGGATGTGTAATCCATCCCCTGCTATTCAGTTGTGTCATTCACTTTTCTCACACCATGTGTTGATGCATTGTGAATAAGAACCCAAGATCTTATAGAGTCAACTATATGTAGAGAAGAGTTCCTTCATTCTGAACTCCCACACTTTCTATTGATTAAAGCTCTCCCAGGCGAGGGATAAGAGCTATGAAGCATAACCCTCATCTCCATTTCATCTGCTTCACCCTAACTCTCAATGTTAGGGTTAAGAGCTCAAAACACCCCATTCTAGTTGGCTTTCTTCTAAAGCCTAACCTTGCTTGAGCCCATTGATTGTGTATAGTGTGTGCTAATTGGTTGCTTGTTGTTGTTTGCCCATATGTGCATAATTGTTGGTGTGTGCCTTTGTGCATTTGTTTTCATTACTTGTATATCATTTCATGATCATTGTTCATACTTTGTGACATCTTGTTTGTCCATTGAGGAGTCAATTGTAAGTCCATTTATTGGCAGTTTGTTCCTATGATCTGGTAGGAGTTGGGACTAAGACCATTGATTGGCATCCCATTTCCTTGGAGTCGAGTGAAAGACCATTTATTGGCAACTTGTTTCCTCTTGCTTATTGAATTTGTTATTTGTTTCTTGTGAGGAGTCAATTGTAAGTCCAATTATTGGCAGTTGTTTCGTATGATCATTCCTTGGAGACTAGTGTAAGTCCATTGATTGGCATCTGTTATCCATCTTTGTTTTGTGAGATTGGTGTAAGTCCATTGATTGGCATCTGGTATCCATGTTTTCTTTGTTTTGTGAGATTGGTGTAAGTCCATTGATTGGCATCTGGTATCCATGCTTTGTTTTGTGAGATTGGTGTAAGTCCATTGATTGGCATCCGGTATCCATTTATGTTGTTTATCTGTTATTCATTTGTTGCCTTTTCCAAAGGAATCACTTGGATCATCTACATATGATCTCAAGAGGTGAACATCTAAGAAGTTTTACATCCCTTAACCTCTCACTCTTTTTGTTCTTTAAACCTCCATTGGCATGTTAACCCAAAACCAAAAATATTGGGCAAACATTTTCATTTCTTTTCAAACTAGAAACCTAGGCCTTAAGCCTTTGATTTTAAAACTTCATTTTCACAATACTTCTTTTGAATTTAATTCTAATCATACTTTGACTATCTTTTGTGAATAATTCTAATTGATTAATTCCACTCATTCAATTGTTTTATGGCTTTGTCCATTCTTGATAAGTTTTCATACATTAGCCATAGATCTCAATTATCTTAGTGGTTGATGTGAATCTCACCTTTTGTCCTTAGTGATTGAATTGTAAGACTTCCTTGCTTATTATAGGGCATGGTCCCTCACTAACAAGTTGAAGCTTTTCTCACATGGTGGACTTGTGGTTGTATAGGTTGAGTTTTCTCCCATGGATAATGAAAGACCTTATGGCTTTTGTTTAAAATCAATCCATTTACTTTTTTGGAAATCTTTTAGCCGAACTACGGCGTTTTGATCCTTACCTTCCATGGAAAGGTACGTAGGCAACGGGTTCATCCGTTCAAACACAAAAATAATAAAAATTGTATATTCTTTTCTCATCCTCCCAATCAATGTTTGCACAATAAATATTTTCATAAACAATATCTCTTGCAACAATTTGTGAAAAGGGTTCCCTAGGAGTACCTAGGATGCTTTGGGTGCCTAACACCTTCCCTTTGCATAATTACCCCCTTACCCAGATCTCTGAACTTTCATTAGTTTTCTATGTGTAAAACTTCTTAGGCTTTTGTTCGCTTTTTAGCCATTCCTTTGGATAAATAAATGTGCGGTGGCGACTCTATCTTTGTATGCTTTGCTTTTGATTTAGTCAATAAATCATAAAGTGATGAATACACCGCTACAGAAAAGTGGCGACTCTGCTGGGGAAAATAACATTCCTAGTGGGTTTGCCAACTTTTCACAATTGTTGTGATATATTGTTTATGACATATTTTTGTACAATTTGGGACTACTGTATTGTTTGTAATGATTGATTTGCTTGATATATCAATTGCTTGCTTGCTTGGTGATCTCTGTGAGATGAGTTCTATACCCGAACTCGAGTGTACCCTATGATAGGAGAATGGCATAGCCTCATCGACTTGTGTGGAGTTATTCCTTAGCAAGTTGACTTGCGAGTCCATTCACTTGGTGGAGGTCATGTTGGATTAATGATGTCACACAAGTCATTTGTGGTTAGGCATTGTTCTTTCAATCATGTGCCGTAGAAGCCAAGGACCTTAGTTTACCAAGCCCACCTTGGCCTATTTTTAGGATGTAGTGCGGAGGTCGTTCAAATGTCAGATTTGATGCGATTGTTACGCGATACTACACTCATAAGAGTCTCTCTTGAGAATATTTTTGGAATACGAGTATTCGTTCCTCCGATAATATTCAAAAGATGGGATGATGACTATGGGAACCTCTGGTAGAACATGTTCGGCAGGTTTAAACCATAGTACACTCCCTTTGGGTGGTTCTTAACCGAGACTCCATGCTCGTGACTCACAACAAACCCGTGATTCATGGTCGAGTCGTTCAGACATCCTTAATATCAATGGAACTTGGGTGTTGATAAAGGTGAAAACCATAATCCACCAAAATGGATGATTGATATTAAGGATGATTGAGCCGGTTCATGTATCGTTAATATCAATGGAATTTGGGTGTCGATACGGTGAAAACCATAATCCACCAAGATGGATGATTGATATTAGGGATGCTATGAGCTTTCCCATGACCTTTGTTTGGTGTGCTTTGCTTGATCCTTGAGTGTGATTGTTGCATTCATGCATTCATGCATTCATCTGCATCCATATCATCAGATAAAAAGAAAATTTTCAAGGAACTTAAGGGGTTTATTTGCAAAATTTTTAGATATGGAAAGACCAAAAAGGCATACAAAGAAGTACAGCTTTAGACAGCCCGATCTGAAAGAGCTAAGGAATATGACATCTTATGTATTAGATCCCTTGGGTTTCAAAGCTCGTTATGGGAAGCTTCTGCCTCTGTTGACTACTCAGGTTGATGAAGGGTTAATGAATACTCTGGCGCAGTTCTATGATCCTCTGTATCACTGCTTCTCTTTTCCAGACTTTCAGCTATTGCCTACCCTTGAGGAGTATGTGCATCTTGTGGGTATTCCGATTCTGGATCAGGTGCCGTTCAGTGGCTTGGAGAGTATTCCTAATTCTCGAGAGATCGCAGACTTGTTGCACATAGATGAATCCTTGGTTAAAGCTCATATGACTACCAAAGGTGGAATTCAAGGTCTCCCTTCTGAGTTCCTCATCGCTCAAGCTACCGTTTATGGGAAGGCCATGAGTGAGGATGCCTTTGAGGCTATATTTGTGCTTCTCATCTATGGATTCGTATTGTTCCCCAACATCGACAAATTTGTGGATGTGAACGCTATTAAGATCTTCTTTGTTCTTAATCCCGTTCCGACTCTGTTGGGTGATGCCTATGTCTCCTTGCACTTGAGGAATGCAAAGGGTGGTGGCGCTATTGTGTGTTGTTTGCCTCTGTTGTATAAGTGGTTTATTTCTCACTTACCTCAGACGGTTGCTTTCAAGGAGAACAAGGGATGTCTACGGTGGTCTACGGGACTCATGTCTCTCACTAATGATGATATCTCTTGGTATGATCGTGCATATGATAGTGTCCAGATCATTGACTCTTGTGGTGAATTCTCCAATGTGCCTCTTCTTGGTACATGTGGTGGGATTAGCTACAACCCTATATTAGCACATCGTCAGCTTGGGTTCCCCCTAAAGGATAAACCTAATAACATTCTGTTAGAAGGTGTGTTCTTCCAGGAGGGTAAAGATCCCCAAGGCCTGAAAGCAAGGATGGTCCGCGCTTGGTGCAAGATTCACAAGAAGGGTAAAAGTGAGTTGGGTCCGAAGAACTGCATTTCTTTGGAACCGTATACTACTTGGGTAAGGAAGAGAGCATCTGAGTATCTCATGCCTTATGATTATCCGAGACCTACACCTTTGGTTGTGGCTGGGCCTTCAACCCTCCCTAACCAAGGCGTAGAGGAGTTGAGAGACGAAGACCTTTCACGTGCCTGGATTCGTGAAAGAGAAGAGTTGCTTCAACAGCTTAAGGAGAAGGACGCTCTGATCGAGTTCCTCGAGCATCAGGTGATCGACGATCCGAATGATGCATGGACTTCCCTACTTCCTCAGTCTTCCAAGTTCTGGAAAAGGAGGTATGATAGACTCGCCAAAGATAAGGCAGATATGGAAGCAACATATGAGAGAGAGATTAAGAAGCTTTGTGCAGCTTATTTTCCGGCATCCCGAGCTTCTAGGGATCCATAAGATGTTTATTTTCCTTTTCTCTTGTAATATAATTGACAATGCTGTACTTCTTTGTTCAAATATATTTGATGAGATATTTTCCATATGCAAATAAATTCTTTAATATTCTAAATTGCAAATAATGCCCTAAAAGTTCCTTTGAAAATAAAAAAAACAAAAAAAACAAAGCATACGCACAAATATTGCATGCATCATTTTGCATAAGCAGGTGTTGTTCCGATCTTCTTGTCTGTGGCCTAACTTTGTGCTCTTCATTTATTTTGAAGACAAGCTGACTCATCGGTACTACACCAGAGCCAACTCTGCAAGAGTAATGGATCATCTCGAGCAAGAGAATCGTGAGCTGAAGGACGAAGTTGCCAGACTCACTACTTTGATGGAGCAATTCTTAGCTGCTCAGAATCAACCGTTTCCACCACCTGCAACTCCTCCCCAGAGGACAGTTATATCCGAGATTGCTTCGTCGACAGTGCCAGCTGCTAGTGCCCATTTTGTGCCAACAGCCATGCCGCCCGGGTTCTCGTGAGGGATGCCTCCTGGTTATATGCCCGATATTCCAGCTATGACATTCGCTTCCATGCCGGCATCTAGCCCGGTCCTTGCAATGCCTCCTCCTGTCATGCATACCACTCCCAGGGTAGACGACACCATCTATCATTCTGAGCCATCTGAGGGCCCAGACGTTAATGAGAAGATGGATGCAATGAATGACCAATTCCTTGAACTCCGCAAGGAATTGAAGACCCTTAGAGGGAAAGATTTGTTCGGCAAGTCTGCTGCTGAACTCTGTTTGGGTCCCGGTGTTAAGATACCTGTCAAATTCAAAGTCCCTGACTTTGAGAAGTACAAGGGGAACACCTGCCCGCTCAGCCACCTGGTTATGTACGCCAGGAAAATGTCTACTCAGACAGATAATGATCAACTGTTGATTCATTATTTTCAGGATAGTTTGTCCGGTGCAGCTCTTCGGTGGTATATGAGCCTAGATAGTGCAAACATCCGTTCCTTCAATGATCTTGGCGAAGCCTTCGTCAAGCAGTACAAATACAACATGGATATGGCTCCCGATCGTGATCAGCTCAGAGCCATGTCCCAGAAGGACAAAGAGACATTTAAGGAGTACGCCTAGAGGTGGCGAGAGCTGGAAGCTCAGATTACTCCTCCGCTGGAAGAGAAGGAAATGACCAAAATCTTTCTGAAGACTTTGAGTTCATTTTACTATGAGCGGATGATCGCTAGTGCTCCCTCTGATTTCACTGAAATGGTGAACATGGGGATGCGATTGGAGGAGGGAGTCCGTGAAGGACGGTTATCCAAAGATGAAGGATCTTCTAGTAAGCGGTATGGAGCATTTGCTAAGAAGAAAGATGGGGAGGCACATGCTGTGAAATCCCATATTAAATCCAGAAAACCCTTTGCCAAGAGGAAGCCTGTGCGTCATGCCAGCAGTCAGCATCAGGTGGCTCATATAGCACCTGTCTTCCGTGACAATCAGCAATATCAGCATCAACAGCATAATCAACAACCACAGCAACAGTATCATCAGCAACAACATCGCCCTCAGCAGCAGGCCTACCAACCTCGCAACAATAATCCAGCTGGTACGAGTTATGAGAGGAAGAAGATCACTTTCGATCCTATTCCTGTATCATACGCAGAGTTGTATCCCGCTTTGATAGAGCGGAAACTGGTTACTCCGAGGGACCCTCCAGCTATACCGGTCAACCCACAGTGGTGGTATAAGCCTGATCAACATTGTGTTTATCACTCGGGTGCTCCCGGTCATGATGTAGAGAACTGCTTTCAGCTGAAGACTAAGGTTCAAGACCTTATGAGATGTGGTATTCTGAGCTTTGAGGACGCAGGTCCTAATGTTAAGAAGAACCCATTGCCCGAGCATGGGAAGTCAGTTAACATGGTCCAGGGTTGCCCCGACAAATATAAGGTCAAATATGTAAGCCATATTCGACAGTCATTGGTTGAGTTGCATCGTCTACTGTGTGATTACAGTCATATGGAGCACGACCATGACAAATGCCGTATCTGCTCTGTCAATCGTCTGGGTTGTCGCCAAGTGCGTAGAGAGTTAAAAGAGTTGCTAGATGATGGGACTATCAAGATTCTTCAAAACAGGAATGTTGGTGAAGACAAACCAGAAGTGAATGTGATTTCTCCTGTGTTCAAGATACCTGAGCCTGTTGTCATCCGATATGATGGTAGCAAACAAAAGGTTTCTCCCTCATTGATTATCAAGCCTGCAGGTCCTCTACCTTATTCATCTGATAAAGCAGTTCCCTTCCGCTATAATCCTGTTGTTGTGGAAGATGGGAAAGAAGTTCCGTTGTCTTCATCCTCTGTTGTAAATATTGCTGATGTGAGCGGATTGACCCGTAGTGGTCGTGTATTTTCAGCACCGAAGCCTCAGGCTAGAGCTGATTTTGTTGAGCGTCCGGTTGGGGATGCTGTTAATCCTCCGAACCCGGCACTTGCTGTTGCAAAATCCTCCTCTGTACAAAAGACTCCTACTTCTTCTGTTGGCCCGAGTGGCACTATGAATGAAGACTATGATGAGTTGCTGAGGCTCATCAAGAAGAGTGAGTATAACGTTGTAGACTAGCTTCTACAAACGCCGTCCAAGATCTCCGTGCTATCATTACTTTTGAATTCAGAACCCCATAGGGAGGCTCTGCAGAAAGTTCTGGACATAGCTTATGTTGATCATGATGTCACTATTGAACAGTTTGACAGTATTGTTGTAAACATCACTGCTTGTAACACTTTGAGTTTCTGTGACGATGATCTCCCTGAGGAGGGAAGAGACCACAACATGGCTTTACATATATCCATGAATTGCAAGAACGACGCCATGTCCAATGTGCTGGTGGACACTGGGTCATCTTTGAATGTATTACCGAAGACCACTCTTTCTAGATTGTCATATCAAGGGCCTCCCATGAGGCAGAGTGGTGTTGTTGTGAAAGCTTTCGATGGGTCGCGTAAGACTGTGATTGGGGAAGTTGATCTCCCAATCAAGATTGGACCAAGTGATTTCCAGGTTACTTTTCAGGTTATTGATATCCACCCATCTTATATCTGTCTCCTTGGTAGACCATGGATTCACGAGGTTGGCGCCGTGACATCCACCCAACACCAGAAGCTGAAATTCGTTAAGAATAAGACACTGGTTGTGGTAGGGGGAGAAAAGGCTCTCCTGGTTAGCCACTTGTCTTCTTTCTCATACATTGATGCTGAGGATGAAGTTGGAACGCCTTTCCAAGCTTTATCTATAGTTGAACCAATTGAGAAGAAGTTTCCTTCATTTGCTTCCTATCGTGATGCGAAACTGGCCATCGAATGTGGTGCAGTTGCTGGTCTAGGATAAATGATTGAGCTTGAAGACAATAAATCCCGGGCTGGCATTGGCTATTCTTCTGGGGTCTTCAACGACAAAGGGTTGTTCAAGAGTGGAGGTTTCATCCACGCCGATCAAGCTGAAGAAGTTGCTGCTATTCTGGAAGAGGATGTAGAGGACTCTGACAACTTTGTTATCCCTGGCGGGATCTGCCACAATTGGGTCGCTGTAGATGTTCCTACAGTCATTCATAGATCAAAGTAAAGCTTCACTTTGTTTAAAAACCCTTCTCCCATGCCAAAAGGAGAAGTGATGACATTGTTGGCAGCATATATACAATGATATTTCACTCAATAAATTCATGTTAAACATTTGTTTTTCCATCTGTTTTTACTTTTTGCTTTTTGCATGAAATCGGTGATCACAAAAACCCTAAAAACAAGAATAAAAGCAATCTTTTCATCTGCATAATGATTTGCTTGTTTAAATTCTAAAGTTTTTCATTATCCCAAATCATTATGCAGGTTGATTCTAAAACCCATTGAACATAATGATCCAACGCCATCTCCGAATTTTGAATTCCCTGTATTCAAGGCAGAGGAAGATGATGTTGAAGGGATTCCTGATGAGATTACCCGTCTTCTTGAGCACGAAGAGAAGATCATTCAGCCGCACCTTGAGAATTTGGAAACAATCAACTTGGGGTCTGAAGATTGTGTTCGAATGGTGAAGATTGGGGCACTCCTTGAAGAGTCTGTGAAGAAGGGGTTGATCAGTTTGCTACGAGAATATTCCGATATATTCGCTTGGTCGTATGAAGACATGCCGGGTCTAGATACAGACATTGTGCAACATTTCCTGCCTCTGAAGCCTGAGTGCGTGCCTGTAAAGCAGAAGCTCAGAAGAACTCATCCAGACATGGCAGTGAAGATCAAAGAGGAAGTTCAGAAGCAAATTGATGCGGGGTTTCTGGTGACTTCTACATATCCTCTGTGGGTGGCCAATATTGTGCCTGTGCCTAAGAAAGACGGAAAAGTCCGTATGTGTGTTGATTACAGAGATTTGAATAAAGCTAGTCCAAAAGATGATTTCCCTCTACCACACATTGATATGTTGGTAGACAATACAACTAAATTCAAAGTCTTTTCCTTTATGGACGGATTTTCCGGATATAATCAAATCAAAATGGCACCCGAGGATATGGAGAAGACAACATTCATCACACCTTCGGGAACATTCTGTTATCGAGTGATGCCCTTCGGTTTGAAGAACGCCGGAGCCACGTATCAACGTGCTATGACTACCTTGTTTCATGATATGATGCACAAGGAGATAGAGGTTTATGTCGATGATATGATTGCTAAGTCCCAAACGGAAGTTGAACATATTGAGCACTTGTTGAAACTTTTTCAGCGTTTGAGGAAGTTTAGACTTCGTCTGAATCCGAACAAATGTACATTTGGAGTCCGTTCTGGCAAGTTATTGGGTTTTGTTGTCAGCGAGAGAGGTATTGAAGTTGATCCTGCAAAGGTCAAAGCAATACAAGAGATGCCTGCACCCAAAACTGAGAAGCAAGTCCGAGGTTTTCTTGGCCGCTTGAATTATATTTCCAGATTTATATCCCACATGACTGCCACGTGTGCGCCGATATTCAAGCTCCTCTAGAAAGATCAATCCCATGATTGGACCGAGGATTGCCAGAAAGCTTTCGATAGTATCAAAGAGTATCTGTCTGAACCTCCGATATTGTCTCCGCCTGTAGAAGGAAGACCTCTGATCATGTATCTGACTGTTCTTGAAGACTCGATGGGTTGTGTACTCGGTCAGCAAGACGAATCTGGAAAGAAAGAATCTGCTATCTACTACCTGAGTAAGAAGTTCACTGATTGTGAGTCTCGATACTCAATGCTTGAGAAGACGTGCTGTGCTTTGGCTTGGGCCGCTAAGCGTTTGCGCCAGTACATGATAAATCACACAACTTGGTTGATATCCAGAATGGATCCAATCAAGTATATCTTCGAGAAGCCTGCTTTAACTAGGAGGATTGCCCGTTGGCAGATGTTGTTATCTGAGTATGATATCGAGTATCGAGCTCAGAAAGCTATCAAAGGTAGTATCTTGGCTGACCACCTGGCACACCAGCCGATTGAAGATCATCAGTCTATTCAGTACGACTTCCTAGACGAGGAGATTCTGTATTTGAAAATGAAAGATTGTGATGAGCCTACACTTGATGAAGGTCCGGAACCTGGTTCCAGGTGGACGATGGTGTTTGATGGCGCTGTAAATCAGTATGGAAATGGAATTGGGGCAGTAATCATTACTCCTCAGGGCACACATATTCCGTTTACAGCAAGACTAACTTTCAAATGCACGAATAATATGGCTGAGTATGAAGCTTGTATTATGGGATTAGAAGAGTGCATTGATCTGAGGATCAAGCATCTTGATGTATATGGTGATTCGGCCCTGGTTGTCAATCAGATCAAGGGTGAGTGGGAGACGAATCAACCCAGTCTCATTCCATACAGAGATTATGCGAGGAGGATTTCAACGTTCTTTACAGAAGTTGACTTTCATCATATTCCTCGAGAGGATAATCGAATGGCAGATGCACTTGCTACGCTTGCTTCGATGATTGTAGTCAAGTATTGGAATGATGTTCCCAACATCACCGTGATGCGCTTGGATAGACCAACTCACGTGTTTGCAGTTGAAGAAGTGAATGATGACAAGCCTTGGTATTTTGATATCAAGAATTTCCTCCAGAACTAGGTCTACCCGCCTGGGGCATCTGTGAAAGATAGGAAAACTTTGAGAAGGTTGTCAGGCAGTTTCTACCTCAGCGGTGAAGTGTTGTATAAGAGAAATTTTGACATGGTTTTGCTCAGATGCGTGGATAGACACGAAGCAAACCTGTTGATGACTGAGGTCCATGAGGGTTCATTTGGTACTCATTCCAATGGACATGCCATGGCTAGAAAGATGCTGAGAGCAGACTACTATTGGCTGACAATGGAGTCTGACTGCTGCAAATATGTGAAGAAATGCCACAAGTGTCAGATTTACGCGGATAAGATTCATATTTCTCCGACACTTCTGAATGTGATTTCATCACCATGGCCTTTCTCTATGTGGGGAATCGACATGATTGGCATGATTGAACCTAAAGCGTCCAATGGGCACAGGTTTATTCTCGTAGCAATTGACTACTTCACCAAATGGGTTGAAGCCGCTTCGTATGCTAATGTGACCAAGCAGGTGGTCGTGAAGTTTATCAAGAATCAACTTATTTGCCGTTATGGTGTGCCTGATAAGATCATTACTGATAATGGATCTAACTTGAACAACAAAATGATGGAAGAGCTGTACGTTGAGTTCAAGATTGCACACCATAATTCCTCTCCTTACAGACCCAAGATGAATGGGGCTGTTGAAGCTGCTAATAAGAATATCAAGAAGATTATCCAGAAGATGACAGTCACGTACAAAGATTGGCATGAGATGCTGCCATTTGCTTTGCATGGATATCGTACATCTGTCCGCACTTCAACAGGGGCAACCCCTTTTTCTCTTGTTTACGGCATGGAGGCTGTTCTCCCAGTAGAGGTGGAGATCCCATCAATGAGAGTCTTGATGGAAGCCAAGTTGACTGATGCTGAATGGATTCAGAGTCGTTACGACCAACTGAATTTGATTGAAGAGAAACGATTGACTGCCATGTGCCATGGTCAGTTATATCAACAGAGAATGAAGAAAGCATTCGATAAGAAGGTCAAGCCTCGTGTGTTCCGAGAAGGTGACCTCGTGCTCAAGAAAGTCTTGTCTTTCCCGCCCGATTCCAGGGGCAAGTGGACTCGAAACTATGAAGGTCCATATGTTGTCAAGAGAGCCTTTTCAGGCGGTGCTTTGATGCTTACAACAATGGATGGGGAGGATTTCACTCGTCCTTCAGATGCAGTCAAGAAATACTTTGCCTAAAAAAAAAAAAAAACAGAATAGCTCGCTAAGTTGAAAACCCGAAAGGGCGGCTTAGGCAAAAATGAGCGTCTCGGTGGAAAACCCGAAAGGGCGATCTAGGCAAAAATTAGAGACATGAAAAAAAAGTGAATTTGCATCCCGCTAGATTGAGTACCTCACCCTGGGGCAATCTAGGCAAAAATTAGGGATATGGCAAGTAACTACATTCTGATAAGACTTTCTGTTTCACAACTGTCTTTTCGTCAGAGATTCTCGCTCAATCATCGTGAACTGAAGCTTCAAATACATCGGATTCAAATTGGTAGAGAAATGGTCATTATGTTCAATGTAGCCCTCTTCCAATATATATCACCGATTTCAAATTTGTACAGATCTATGGAGTCTTGCCATTTGCAGGCTACCATTCCATCAAATAAATTTGAGCTTTTATCCAATTATTTGCACTCTTATTTGTTTCATTTCAACAAATGTTTTGCATGTTTTAATTGATAAAATGTCATTGTTTTAAACAAATAATTTTTCAATTTTTTTTTTAAACAAAGTGAACATTCACAATGATAAAAGGATACTTAAGAATTTCTCAGTGCTCTCCCAAGGGTGGCATGATTTCCAACTGGGTAAGACATTTGTTCATATTCCTGGCATGGCTGTATCCTCTTTCTCCAGATTGTTGTTGGGGTTTCTCCCCAAGCAGAGTTTCTGTTGAGATCTTGTGTTCCCGGAGCAGAGTGTTTGTTGGAAACTTCAGTTTTCCTCTCCAACAATATTCTCTCCCCAGCATGGGTGCTTTCCTTTTGGAAGATTCGGTAGTTGGAGGGTTGACATCCCGGTACTTCGTCTTTTTCCTCAGTGAAGTCTCCAACGGAGTTGTTAGCATGATGTACTTCATCTATACTATCTCCCCATCAGGGTGTTTGTTGAGGTTTTCACCTCTCCTCCCTTCAGCAGAGCAGTGATCCTTTCCTCCTCAGCAGTTGTGGTTCCTTTTGGAAGGTTGGGTATTTGGTGGTTGACCCCCAGTTCTCCTTCTCTGCCTCAGATAAATCCCCAGTAGTGTTGTGGCATGGTGGATTGTATTTGTAATGATTTTCTCCCCTGCAAAGATTTGGGTTGATTTCCTGATGTTTTTGATCCCCAGTAGAGTGGCCCGTGTGGCAGAATCTACTCGTGTGATCTGTTTTCCCTCAAATGGATTTATCCCCAATGGAGTTGCTGACAGTATCCCCAGTAGAGTTGCTTGTGCAGCCAGATTCTACTTGTGTGTTCTGTTTCCGTAGAAGTTCTTGCCTGCGCAGTGAGCTCCTTCTTTTCCCAGTTGAGACTGATGATCCATCCTTGCAGATGATCCTTGTTGTCTTTGATCCCGGCAGATTATTTATTCTCTGGAGATCCTGGCTTTCTCTCCTGTGCTGTAGTACCAGACGTTTGATTCCTGGGCCTGTTTGTGTTAGAAATGTCTGTTTTGTCAGCATTCATCAAACATAAATCACGCATATTCATGCATAATCATAACATTCAGATATTCATGTTGCATTCTTTTGCCATATATCTTTTGATTGTTGTCTCCTGCTAAGTGGTGATATAGATCTCCCTAGTGGATCTCCCCAAGCAGATGTCGGGGGTCTAATCTCTCAACATAGAGTCAACCCTTTAAGCAGAAAAAGTCTGTCCTTTCCTTCTGCATTTCCTCACTGAGATATATCCTCGTGGATGACGGTTGTTTCCGTTCCCTCCCAACACACATAATGGGATGGGTTTTCCCTTTTGAGGTCTTTCCTCATTGGGATGAGTCTTGATTCAGTTTGCCTTTTAGTTTGATCCTAAATTGGCCCTTTTTCAACTGTCTCTTGTGCTTCCGTGTGGTATAAATGAATAGTTGCTTACTAACCGACACTCATTCATATTATCTTCAGTGGAACTTGTGGCCTTCTACCTACAAACCGGTAGTCGTAAGTCCTATCTGTTGGGTTTTTTACCTACTAACCGGTAGTTATAAATCCTAATTACATCCCCTGGCAGAGGTAACCTTTGTGGTTCATTCTGGTTGATGGCGGATTTTATGGTTTTCTACCCAGTATTCGGTGGTTGTAAATCTTATTTTCTCGCTTTGTTCCTCAGCGGAATCTTTGGTTTTCTACCCATCATCTTGGTAGTTGTAAACCCTATTTTCTCTCCTTGCAGAATTAACCTTGTGTTCATCCCAACCGATGACGGTTACTTTTCAGTGGTTTTCTGCCTACTAACCGGTAGATGTAATCCCCTCTTTGCGGTTATCATTACCCAGTTGGCGGTATTGATTTTCCTTTCCTTGTGGGTATTTGCTCTGAGTGAGCAATTTTATCCCCAGCGGGTCTTCCCCTTCCTTGTGGGTATTTGCTCCAAGTAAGCAATTTTATCCTCAGCGGGTCCTCTTTCATTCACCGTTTGCCGGTAATGTTTGTTGTCCCTTTTGATTGGTCATCATTATCATACCTAGTTTGGTATTCCGATGCCTTTCTTTTCGGTTGATTTATCCTTTAACAACCTACAACCCGGTTACGGATAATCTTCCATGCGAGTATATTATCTACGTTTTGACGGCTATAGATAATATATCTCATGCACTCTTCGGTCGAAGCCTTTCATGTTTCCCCAGTCGAGTAAGATTCGTCGTCCCTTTGCGGAGTCGAATATTTTACACCCTTTTGTTTGGATAGTTGTCGTATGCTTGCAATTTATCCCCAGTGAGTCATCTCTCGTCTACCCTTTTGTTGTTGGTAACGATTGTTTCTCTTTTCGGTTGATTTATCCTTTAACAACCTACAACCCGGTTACGGATAATCTTCCATGCGAGTATATTATATACGTTTTGACGGCTATAGATAATATACCTCATGCGCTCTTCAGTTGAAGTTTTGTCTTTCTTCAGTCGAGTAAGATTCGTATTCCTTGTGGGATCGAATATCCATCCTATAAATAAGTCTGCTTTTCCAGCTTTCTTCAGGGTGATGAGTGTTTTGGAACACAAACCAATTCACATTTTCGGTCGAGGTATCCTTTAACAACCTACAACCCTGTTATGGATAATCTTCCCTGCGAGTATATTATCTACGTTTTGACGGCTATAGATAATATATCTCATGCACTCTTTGGTTGAATTCTTTGTTTGTTTCCCCAATTGAGTAAGATTCGTATTCCTTATGGGATCGAATATCCATCCTATAAACAAGTCTGCTTTTCCAGCTTTCTTCAGGATGATAAGTGTCTTGGAACACACACCAATTCACGCTTTGGTCGGTCACCTGTTATATGCCTACAACCCGGTATCTTTGGTGTTCCTTCCTTTCTACTCCCTATTATGACCTTGGTCCCCTGTGGAGTCAGATTTTCCTGAGTGATATACCTTTTTCAGGTCTTCCTCAGATGTTTTGGTCGATTGATATCTCTCACCCTTACACAGGTCTTAGATATTCATTCTTCCTGAGGTTGTTACTCACTAACCGGTAACACCTCATCCTTTTGCTTCCCTTGGAGAGTCTTTGTTAGACATTCCCCAACGGAGTTTCTGTTGTGATTTTACCCTTGTGCTATATTGGCGTTTTCCCCAATATATGCATGTTTTCCCCGGCAGGGAGGTTCTGTGTGAATCTCTTCCCCAGTCCGAGTCCTGATTTTATCCGAAGCATCCTTTATGGATAGTTTTGCTGTATTGGCGTTTTCCCCAATACGCGCATTTGTAAGTCAGCTTGAGTCTTTCCATTGGATATGTCTTCCTTTGGAACTCTTTTCCCCAGTTTGAGTCTTTTACTCTCCAGTAAGGTCTCCAAGTCGAGTCGTGTCCTGCTCACGCAGTGTCAGTTCTTTTTTCCCTAATTCGGAGTCGTGTCCTGCTCACGCGTTCTTTTCTTATCCCCATGAGAGTCCTGTTAGAGTCTCTGTTCTTGGTGAGTGTATTACTCCGATGGATCGTCTTTTCTTCTTTGTGGACCCGTATTCCCCACAGAGTTGTTTCTTTTACATTCATACATTTGCATCATGAGGTCTCTTAGGGACCAAAATTTGTCTCATTATTGTTATTTAAGCCCATTCTACCGCGTCGAGATGAAGATTTTAACCTTCACTTCTCCGGCTAGAATGACCTTAAATAGGGGCATCTGTAAGACCCCAAATTTGGCCCTAAGATCCCTCATGGCATCATATCATAACATTGCATTGCCTCAAGGATCATTGGACATCTTGCTTCCTTCCCTGTGGGTGGGATCTCTCTTTGAGAATGGTTCTTGATCGCCAAGCATTGTTTGCATTTGTATATAATTGCTTTACTTTTAATCACTAACCAAAAATGTACAAAAATATGTCATTAACCTTTGCTACTTGCAGCTTAAGCAGTCAACAAGTCAAGGCATCAGGTGAATTCATGGTACAAAGAGCAGATGGTATTTTCTTGAGATATGGATCATGTGATCATTATATGGAGCTTATGTGAGCTAGAGGTTCATTTTGGAGCAAATTCCCAAGTGGTTGAGGCTCAGATTCATCAGAACATGTTCAGGTCATCTAAGGGCCTATACAGTCAACTGAGAAGTCAACTGTGGATTTTGAATTGAGAAATTGAGTTTCTTCATCCCATTCATGTCCAAATCATGCTTATTCATCATTTAAAAGATCAAGGTTGAAGAATTTGAAGTCAAGTCAAAAGTTTCCCAAAAAGGAAAGTGACCTATAATTTCAAGTTTCCAAAAATGGAAAGTTTTTTGTTCAACTTCAACTCAACATTACAACATCAAAGAAGCTTCAAATGAAATTTTGTCCAACATGAAAGTTGAATATCTCTCTCTCCCATTTCCAAAAAGTCCAAGATCATGAGCATCTGATCGTTGGTTGAGGAGATATGATCCAATCATTGCCAAGTGTGCATGGAACTTCAAATGACCATATCTTTTGAACCAAAGCTCCAAATTGAGTGGTTCTTTTTGCAATATTCTTCTCTTGACCTCTAATTTCCAAATCATGCATCACATTGCATGAAATCTCATCACATGATCATTTGTTAATCCATGCTTTTTTGGAGGGAAATTGCAAAATTCAAAAATGGTACATTGTAT
The DNA here is from genome assembly GCF_024323335.1 of Lathyrus oleraceus. NCBI lineage: Eukaryota > Viridiplantae > Streptophyta > Magnoliopsida > Fabales > Fabaceae > Lathyrus > Lathyrus oleraceus. The sequence goes on from NC_066581.1 coordinate 61,165,148, forward strand.
GGACTTTCTACCATTGCCATTGAGTTTAAAAGATAATTTTAAGTGAAAATGATCAAGCCAAGGGTACTGTTCACGTGTAATTAGCCCATGCACCATGCATTTTTTGAATTTTGCAAAAACACCTTATTTTCATTAACCAAATTAAACATGGATTAGCAAGGTGATTAGAAAAGGATATAAATACTCTAATCATAACAGAATCAAGAGAGGTTAATCACAATTCACCATTTCAAGATCCAAATTCTGTCTCCCTCCAAAATTTTCTCTCATTCATAATTCAAATTTTTTCCGAATAACATTGCATTTTCTTTCCATATTCTTGTTCTCTGGTTTTGGTTAAATACAGATCAAGCTTTGGATTGTGAAATTCGAGCAAGAGTTGTGCATAGCAAGTTCATGAAAGTGAGGATGGAAATTCTGTTTTGAGCTAGATCCAGCACCTTTCAAGCTCCAATCTCTTCATCAAACATCATTTCAAGCATTGTAGAGTGGATTTGGATCATTATAAGTTGTAGATCGTGCGAATTCAAGAACTGCTCTTCAAGAGGTTCAGTTTTCGAATCTCTTATTTCTCAAATTCATTGCTATATTCTTGTAGATCTTGTGTTCCTGATGATTCTGGTGAAAAAATCATGTGAAATGATGCCTTATAGCATGAGATACGTGTGTTTAAAGTTTTGCATCCAAAAATGTTTCTCATCGATTCTCTCTTGTAATGATGATTTATGCTTAGTTGTTTGTTGATCCGTGCTCTATGTTGCATGAGGATTCGTTTGGTATGCTTTTTGTGGATTTCTAGAAAGTTTCTGGAAAATCTGGAAATTCGTATGAGTGTTCATGTTACTGTTCATCTTCTTCATCATGAAGAAGATGAAGATTCATGATTAGCGACGGATCCTGGAGATTAGCGACGGACTTGGTTTTGTTAGGGTTTTCAGACCAAAACGATGTCGTTTGGCTTGGCGCGCGTATTTTGCCTTATGGCTTATACTTTGTACATTAGGATTGCCTGTTTGTTATTGACTATTGTCTGTTTGTCTGAGTTGTACTGATTTGTTTAGTAGTTTACACAGGTACCTAAGTTGCTTTAAGTTCATTTGAACTTTGCTTTGCTTTTGCTTATAGTTGGCATACCACTTAGATATAATCCCTTGATCTTCATGTAGTCTGGAAGACCTACTGTTATTGGTAGGCACCTGTCTGAAGCCCTCCTTAAGAGGCCATGTTTTTGTTTGTTTAATTTTGTGCCAAGCAGGTTAAGTCCTCTTAAGAGGCAATTGGCAGATAAAAGGGATATGTAATCCATCCCCTGCTATTCAGTTGTGTCATTCACTTTGCTCACACCATGTGTTGATGCATTGTGAATAAGAACCCAAGATCTTATAGAGTCAACTATATGTGGAGAAGAGTTCCTTCATTCTGAACTCCCACACTTTCTATTGATTAAAGCTCTCCCAGGCCAGGGATAAGAGCTATGAGGCATAACCCTCATTTCCATTTCATTTGCTTCACCCTAACTCTCAATGTTAGGGTTAAGAGCTCAAAACACCCCATTCCAGTTGGCTTTCTTCTAAAGCCTAACCTTGCTTGAGCCCATTGATTGTGTATAGTGTGTGCTAATTGGTTGCTTGTTGTTGTTTGCCCATATGTGCATAATTGTTGGTGTGTGCCTTTGTGCATTTGTTTTCATTACTTGTATATCATTTCATGATCATTGTTCATACTTTGTGACATCTTGTTTGTCCATTGAGGAGTCAATTGTAAGTCCATTTATTGGCAGTTGTTTCCTATGATCTGGTAGGAGTTGGGACTAAGACCATTGATTGGCATCCCATTTCCTTGGAGTCGAGTGTAAGACCATTTATTGGCAACTTGTTTCCTCTTGCTTATTGCATTTGTTATTTGTTTCTTGTGAGGAGTCAATTGTAAGTCCAGTTATTGGCAGTTGTTTCCTATGATCATTCCTTGGAGACTAGTGCAAGTCCATTGATTGGCATCTGGTATCCATCTTTGTTTTGTGAGATTGGTGTAAGTCCATTGATTGACATCTGGTATCCATGTTTTCTTTGTTTTGTGAGATTGGTGTAAGTCCATTGATTGGCATCTGGTATCCATGCTTTGTTTTGTGAGATTGGTGTAAGTCCATTGATTGGCATCCGGTATCCATTTATGTTGTTTATCTGTTATTCATTTGTTGCCTTTTCCAAAGGAATCACTTGGATCATCTACATATGATCTCAAGAGGTAAACATCTAAGAAGTTTTACATCCGTTAACCTCTCACTCTTTTTGTTCTTTAAACCTCCATTGGCATGTTAACCCAAAACCAAAAATATTGTGCAAACATTTTCATTTCTTTTCAAACTAGAAACCTAGGCCTTAAGCCTTTGATTTTCAAACTTCATTTTCACAATACTTCTTTTGAATTGAATTCTAATCATACTTTGACCATCTTTTGTGAATAATTCTAATTGATTAATTCCACTCATTCAATTGTTTTGTGGCTTTGTCCATTCTTGATAAGTTTTCATACATTAGCCATAGATCTCAATTATCTTAGTGGTTGATGTGAATCTCACCTTTTGTCCTTAGTGATTGAATTGTAAGACTTCCTTGCTTATTATAGGGCATGGTCCCTCACTAGCAAGTTGAAGCTTTTCTAACATGGTGGACTTGTGGTTGTATAGGTTGAGTTTTCTCCCATGGATAATGAAAGACCTTAGGGCTTTTGTGTTAAAATCAATCCATTTACTTTTTTGGAAATCTTTTAGCCGAACTACGGCGTTTTGATCCTTACCTTCCATGGAAAGGTACGTAGGCAACGGGTTCATCCGTTCAAACACAAAAATAATAAAAATTGTATATTCTTTTCTCATCCTCCCAATCAATGTTTGCACAATAAATATTTTCATAAACAATATCTCTTGCAACAATTTGTGAAAAGGGTTCCCTAGGAGTACCTAGGATGCTTTGGGTGCCTAACACCTTCCCTTTGCATAATTACCCCCTTACCCAGATCTCTGACCTTTTATTAGTTTTCTATGTGTAAAACTTCTTAGGCTTTTGTTCGCTTTTTAGCCATTCCTTTGGATAAATAAAAGTGCGGTGGCGACTCTATCTTTGTATGCTTTGCTTTTGATTTAGTCAATAAATCATAAAGTGATGAATACACCTCTACAGTCGAGAAATAGGAGAAGAACCTAAAGATAAAACTTACGTACCACCCCCGCCATATAACCACCTATACCATATCCGCAAAAACTCAAACAAACCCAGATCAATAAACAGTATAAAAAATTTATTAAAGTTATAGAAAAACTTCATGTAGAAATCCCTTTCACAGAAGCCATCACCCAAATACCTTCTTATGCAAAGTTTCTCAAAGACATCCTTACCAACAAACGTAGACTTGACGATCCGAAGCCTTTGGAATGTAATGCTATTTCCGAGGACAAATTAGCAAAGAAAGATAAAGATCCTGTAAATTTCTCCATTCCTTGCCTTTTGGGTAATCATATCATCGAAAAAGCTTTTATGGACTTAGGAGCTAGTGTGAGCTTAACGCCTTTAGCGGTTTGTGAGAGGTTAAACTTAGGAGAATTACAGCCCACTAAGATGTCACTTCAGTTAGCCGATAGATTTGTTAAATATCCGATTAGCATTTTAGAAGATGACCCTGTTAGGGTAGGTCAGTTATTTACCCCTACTGATTTTGTTGTCATGGACATCAAAGAGGACAATGATATACCAATCCTTCTAGGTACACCATTCTTATCGACTGTAGGAGCCATAATAGATGTCAAGAAAGGAAAGTTGACATTTGAGGTAGGTGACGAGAAAATAGAATTTATACTTTCGAAATTTCTTATGGCACCTGTGATGGGAGACACGTGTTATGCCTTAGATATCATTGATGAATGTGTTAGAGAACTAGAACAAGAAGAAATTATAAAAACAATTAAGTTACCATCAACTATCATAAGGGAAGATGATGACTTTAAGAAACCCTACATCGATGATAACCTTTACGAATGTTTATCCCTTACCCCAGTTCCTATGCCATGCCCTAAGAAACCAACCTTAGAACTTAATGAACTGCCTAAGAACCTGAGATATGAGTTCCTCGATGAAGAGATGAACCATACAGTTATAGTCAGTGCTACCTTGAGCCAAGAGGAAACGAACCAACTTTTAGACGTTTTACGAAGATATCCTCAGCCTTAGGATATAATATCTCTGACCTGAAAGGTATAAGCCCATCCGTATGCATGCATCGGATTTCGCTCGAAGAAGATTCAAAACCCTCCAGAGAACATCAGAGAAGAATAAACCTTATAATGAGTGATGTTGTTAAAAAGGAAGTTCTTAAGTTACTTGAGGCAGGTATAATCTATCAGATCTCGGATAGTAAGTGGGTGAGCCCAGTGCATGTAGTACCTAAAAAGGGAGGCATCACAGTCGTGCAAAACGATAAAGGCGAACATGTAGCAAAATGTTTAGAAGGAGGATGGCGGATGTGTATAGATTATAGAAAATTAAATAAAGCAACCAGGAAGGATCATTTCCCTTTACCATTTATAGACCAAATGTTGGAGCGTCTAGCCAGACATTCTTACTTCTGCTATCTAGATGGATACTCTGGATTCTTCCAAATACCTATCCACCCCGAAGATCAAGAAAAAACTACCTTTACATGCCCTTATGGAACTTTTGCCTACAGACGAATGCCATTCAGCCTCTGTAATGCCCCAGCTACTTTCCAACGCTGCATGATGTCAATCTTTGCAGATTACCTAGATGGTATCATGGAAGTGTTTATGGATGATTTATCGGTTTGCGGATTTGATTTCCACAATTGTCTTGCTAACCTTGAGAAAATCCTGGAGAGATGCGTGGAGGTGAACCTCGTGCTAAACTGGGAAAAGTGCCATTTCATGGTGACCGAAGGAATAGTTTTAGGACATATAGTTTCTGAAAAAGGTATAGAGATAAATAGAGCTAAAATAGAAGTTATAGAAAACCTAAAACCACCAAAAACCATCAGAGAAGTCCGAAGCTTTCTTGGACACACTGGATTCTATCGGCGTTTTATTAAGGACTTCTCTAAAATAACTAAACCTTTAACTGGACTTTTAATGAAAGATGTTGAATTCATTTTTGATGAAAAATGTAATGACGCATTTTATCTTTTAAAGCAAGCGTTAATCTCAGCACCCATTATGAAACCACCTGATTGGTCGGAACCTATTGAGATAATGTGCGATGCTAGTGATTATGCAGTTGGAGTAGTTCTAGGACAAAGGAAAGAAAAAAATTACATGCAATTTATTATGCCAGTAGAACCCTAGATGCTGCCTAACTTAACTACGCAACAACTGAAAAAGAATTACTTGCTGTAGTTTTCGCTATAAACAAATTTAGATCTTATGTAGTAGGAGCAAAAATTATAGTTTATACTGATCACGCTTCCATTCGTTACCTATTAAGTAAAAAAGATGCCAAGCCCAGGTTACTCCGATGGATTCTATTACTACAGGAGTTTGATTTAGACATAAGAGATAAAAAAAGGCACTGAAAATGTAGTAGCCGATCACCTTTCTAGGCTAGAACATCTAAAACCTGAACTAGTACCCATAAATGTAGATTTCGCCTATGATAGACTGATAGCTAGAGTAGAAGCAATTGAAGATGATAACCTAAGCCCTCATGAGCATCCCCAAAATTCCTTAGCAATAAGTAACATACCCTGGTATGCAGACTTTGTTAATTACCTAGCTGCTGATATAGTACCCCCTGATCTTGACTACCACCGCAAGAAGAAATTCTTCCACGATGTGAGAAACTTCTATTGGGACGAACCGCTCCTTTTCAAAAGGGGTAAAGATAGCATTTTTTGCTGTTGCGTTCCAGAAGAAGAGGTAAATAATATTATCAAGCATTGTCATTCTGCACCTTATGGTGGACATGCGAGCACCTCTAAGACATACGCCAAGATTCTTCAAGCTGGCCTATTCTGGCCTACCATGTGGCGTGATGTCTACGCTTGCATTGTCAAATGTGATAGATGCCAACGCACTGGAAACATTTCAAGGCGTGATGAAATGCCTCTAAGAAACATTCAGGAAGTAGAACTCTTTGACGTATGGGGTATAGATTTCATGGGATCTTTCCCACCATCCTTAGGAAATAGGTACATCTTAGTAGCTGTAGACTATGTGTCTAAGTGGATTGAAGCTATAGTTGCACCCACAAATGACACTAGGGTAGTAATCAAACTATTTAAAAACTACATATTCCCTAGATTTGGAACACCACGTTTAGTCATAAGCGATGGAGGATCACACTTTATATCGAGAAAATTTGACAAACTTTTAAGAAAATATGGAGTTAGGCATAGAGTAGCAACACCATACCACCCACAGACTAGTGGCCAAGTAGAAGTGTCCAATAGGGAGATAAAACAAATCCTAGAGAAAATTGTTTATATTTCTAGGAGATACTGGTCTCAGAAGCTTCAAGAAGCATTATGGGCCTATAGAATCGCTTTCAAAACCCCTATAGGAACTACTCCTTACCAACTAGTCTATGGAAAATCATGTCACTTACCGTTCGAATTAGAGCATAAGGCCTATTGGGCCATTAAAACTTTGAATTTAGACTACCTAGCCGCTGGAGAAAAGCGTACCCTAGACATTCATAAACTAGAAGAACTTAGGCAAGCGGCCTACGAGAATACAAAAATATATAAAGAGAGGATAAAAGCCTATCACGACAAAAGAATAGTAAAGAAAAACTTCAAAGTAGGCGATCCTGTTCTCCTTTTCAACTCTAGGTTACGACTCTTCCCGGGAAAGCTACGTTCAAGATGGACTGGTCCTTTCGAAGTATCCAAGATTCTGAGATCCGGAGCCGTAGAAATCAAGAACGAAACATGTAGTCCATTCATTGTAAATGGACAAAGACTGAAGCTCTACGAAGGAGGAGACATTCCAGCATACTACTCAAGCCACACCCTGATTGATCCACCAATCCCTACTACTACAGGTGTATAAATTCTAATCGTCAAGCTAATGACGTTAAACAAGCGCTGCGTGGGAGGCAACCCATGGTTTTTCTTTCATTTTATTTTTTCGCATTTATTTAATTTATCTTTTATTTTATTTTATCATATTGTGCATCGAGACTAAAAGTTTGAATGGTTTGCATTTTCAGGATCACTTTCTAAACTTTTACAAGATGCAAGATTTCGATGATATGCACGTGGCCTATAAAAATAATGCTCAAAGAGAGCGCTACATCGCTCTGTATCAGCGCCCTATGGCACCCACACGTTATCCTGATCAGCACTGTATGGAGGCACTGGGTATCGAGCCGAGTATCCGATTCCTTAGCCACTAGCTTCACTGGGACGAGTTTGCCGACGACTTGAGTAACACCTACAGGAACCTGACATTGGAGTTTCTGAGTTCATTCGGCTATGACCCATACTCTGAACCAGATAGGTATGCTGCTTTCAGGCTCTTTGGAGTTGAGTACTCTTTCAGCCAGAAAGAGTTCGGCAACCTATTGGGCTTCCAGACCACTCCTGATGCTATCCCGGAGACACCTATGGGATATTTTCTGGGTAAGGAGGTGGAGAAGTTTTGGAGTGATATATCAGGTGGCGGAAGCCAAGATCCGTCTACGCAGTTGTCTTATGTTATACATAACCCCGCCTTTAGATACTTTCAGATGATATTGGCACATTCCTTACAAGGAAGACCGGATGCAGAGACATTACTGAGTGAAGAGGAGATCTTCCTACTATTTTGTGCATCCCAGTCTCGCCCAGTAGCATGTGGGAACTTTTTGTTATGTGGTCTCAGCGGTGTCTCCAGATCTACCGAAGGAGTCATCCATGTGGGCGGGATCATCACGCAGATTATTGTCGTTTAGGTCTGTCTCGCAAGCTGTCACATCTCCGGATCTACTGTGGCTACACTACCATGGACATAGACTTCTGTTTGACCAGAGGGTTGATGAGGAGAGCCTCTTCCGATTGCTGGTCGACAGCGAGGCTATCCATTATTTCACACTGCCCGTTCCTATGATGACCAGTGTGCATGATCCAACGAATTGGAGTTATGCTCTAGAGGGCCAGGGAGAGACCGTCGAGATGCCGAGATCACCACCCATTGCTGAGTACACGCCTACACCACCTTCTCCCAGGATCACTATTTTCTCTAATAATCTTTCATTGCAGACCCCCGACATCCGCACCCAGATTTCTGAGTGTCGTAGAGAGATCGCAGAGCTTGGACAGGAGGTGGTTGACCTCACTTTACAGATGGGAGTGTCTGATCTCACCCACGCTACCGAAGCCGACTGTTTATATCAAGAGATCGCAGAGCTCAGGCAGGAGGTAGCCATGCTCCGTGGATCCACTCAGGAAGACAACATCCCTACTATATGATCTCACCATTTCATCTTATTTTATCTCTTTTTTATATTTCTCGTATTTACATAACTTATTTTATATTATTTCATTTGGAATATTATATAAACTATGTTTATACATTGATATTTCTACTTTTATCTATATATGTCTTATGTTTGTTTTATTTGCATATTTTATTTTAGTTGTTTATTTATTTATTAGTCTATTATTTAATTTTTGTTTTATTTTTATTTTTATTTTTTACTTCTATAAAAATTATGCAAGCCAATGATACTAGGAAATCACAAGACAAATGTTATCCGGACCCCTCAAAGCCAAAAGACAAAGAGAAGCCCAAGCCAAAGGACCAAAATCCGGCCCAGCCAGATTTTGCCTTGTGGCGCCCGGCATAGACCCTGTGGCGCCCACCACAACGTCTGTAAAAGGTCGGGGCAGAACCCTTTTCTTCACCATTTTCACACCTTACAACCTTCCAAACCCATTTTTCCACCTTGCAAAAACGTCCTTGAACCCACAAAAAGCTCACACCTTTCTAATCACCACACCGTACAAATCATTTTTCCGATTTCCATTTTCATTTTCATCCGTCAGATTTCGTAAAAATCCAACCTTTTCACATTCCACTTCATCTTCTTCGTCACTTTTCAAGAGCTACACAATGGAGTTTAATGGATTCATTCTTCGAGGAGGGAAACCGGGGGATAGACAAAGAAAAATCATCGAACAGTGGCAAAATCGGGAGATCCTCCCGACAAGGTATGTTGACGAAAACTGTCTCTACACTTTAGGTATCTATCATAGCATATTTCATTTATTAGATAACTTAGGTTTGCATAATTTCTTTTCCAAAAAAAGACCTACCTATGAGCGATTGACAATCGAATTATTGAGTTCCTTAATCTATATTGTCAATACTAACACTGCTAGCACAATTGGTACTGTCAGATTTAGAATGTTTGCTGTTGAATATGAATTCAGTACCTACGAACTAGCCAACTTGTTAGGAATCCCTCATGGGGACGATGCTATTTGTGAGGCACCTTTGGATTCGGATTGGTCAGTTGAGGTGTTCTCCTTCTGGAAGAGACTGTCAAGCACTTCCATAAATTCTTTTGAGGGAGTTCTTGCCTCAACTATCCATAACCCGACCATCAGAGTTTTCAGATATCTGTTGGCATGTACTATTTTTGGCCGGGAGAATCCAAATAAGGTGAATTCTAGAGAGCTTCTATTTTTGCAAGGAAGCCTCACAAATAGAAGAATTAATTCGGTCCCGTTCATGCTTGCTCATATGACTTTAACTTTAAATAAAGCGGGACCGATTTCTTTTGGTGGATTGATTACGTCTATTGCTCGGGCGCTTAACCTGAACAATGAGATGTCTACCCTAGGCCCCTTACCTCCTCACACAATTAACCTAAAATTTCTGAGACATGAAATTGTGCCGTTTGAGGAGAGAAGGAGGCTATATTCTTATGGTTCATGGTGTAGCCATCCCATCTGTTGTTTTACCTTGCACTAGACGTATAGATGTACGAGATGAAAGGAATTGGACTTACGCTTTAGATGCTCCACCTGTTTTGGGTCCTCTTCCTCCTAACATTCCTGATGAGGCGGGACATGACACTGATGATGAATATGATCGGAGAGAGAGATCTCCCGTCCCCCATGTGTCCCCCCCATCATCCTTCACCACCACACACCGCACCATCTTCTTCTTTTGCAGGTACCACTCCTGGCTTTTATATTACGGAGGAGATGTGGCGTGGCCACATGGCTAGAGAGCAAAGGCGTGACGACCTACTCTCTACCATCCAACAACAATTGGCGAATAACATGATCTTCATGTAAGAATAGCAGCGGATGACAGACAGGTCCTATGACACTGTTCTACAGTCCCTGCAAACGATCACAGATACACAAGCCCGTCAGCAACAATACCACCAACGACACATGGCACTCATTGAAGCCACTCAACGTTCCATTTTGGGTAACCTTCGAGAGGTGAGGACCGCTCAGGATGCCCTGCAGGCGAGGATGGATCAGAGAGATCATCGTCGTACCCGATCCCGTCGTCCACCTCAGGATGGCGAAGGCACTAGGGGTCAGCAATAGGTTGTCAGGTAACTCTTCCCTTATCTTATTTCGAAACATTGGGGACAATGTTCGATTTAAGTGTGGGAGGAGACTCTATCGTCTTTTCATTATTACTTTTCTCGTCTTTCCTTTATCGCTTTTCTTTGCTGTTTTTAGATAGCTTATTTATTTTTATTTCCTTTTAGTTGTTTATTTTGCTTTTTAGTACAATGCATGAGTCTGACGAGTCACCAAATATAGTATATTTTTAGTACAATCTAATCTCCCCATACCTTTAGCCCCACCGATTTTTTTTTACAAAAGAAAACAGTGTTATTCCGAAAGTTTTTAGGTTTTAAAGACATGTTTTGAGTAAGGATGCGGTGACTTGGGAGAACTTTGCAAAACATCAGTATTATTTTAACACCATAGACTTCGTAAATATAGGAACCACTCCCGAAACCCCATATACCATGGCCTTAATCATCATTTCCGTATAAGTCCTCAGTAGTTTATCTCAGTAGTCAGCTCCGCCGGCCTACGCATCCTCTACGTAGGGGACCGATGCAAATAAGTGAATGATCCAGCAAAACAAAAAAATAAAAGAAAGCAAAAAGGCAACTCCGGTATAGGTGACCCTCACAAAGTCATTTAAACCAAAGAATTGTAAAAATTTGCTACAAAAAGAAAAAGAAAAAGAAAAACTTACCCGCTATTAGTTGGCTCAGAGGTATCTGGCACTGAACTCGGTAGGGCGGATTACGATCCGATCCCCCACAACTACAGTTGGGTCCAATAAAAGGGTTTACACATATTTATGTGCCAGAAACCCCATGCTCAGATGATAATCAATAACAAGCCACTCTACTATGAAACATGTACGAATAACAGGCTTAATGTGATTGCGCCTGAATGAAAAGGACACAAAAAGAGATGAAGAGGCAGGCCTAGGTATTGTGGGATAATATGGGTTGGTTAATATAGGAATGAAGTTTATGTCCGTATTTGCGGATTAGTGTCATCATGATACCCTTAGTTCACTCAGTTGGTACCTATCACTGCATCCCGACTTGAACTTAGAACTTTTACCTGAAGCACTCGTTTACACCAGTTTTTCTTTTATGAGCTTTTTAATGTTTTGCTTGAGGACAAGCAAAGGTTTAAGTGTGGGAGAGTTTGATAACACTGAAATTTACTGTATTTTCGACTCCAATTTCACATGCATTCCAGTTGTTTTATTGTCATTTTGTTGTGTTATTACTATGTTATTCTTTATTTTCAGGTTTTTACTTTAATCGGAGCCCCGATCGAGAAAAGGAGCAAAAAAGAGCTAAAAACCCTAAAATTCAGCATTTTGTACATGTGGCTTCCACCATGGCTGGCGCCATAGACCTTGCCATGACGTATCAAAGCTCAACCTCCCTCAACTGCCACGTTCCACACTACTTCCACTAAGGCGCCTCAGATTGGCCTTGTGGCAGGTGCCATGGCCTTGTGGCGGGTGCCACAAGAGGAAAAGTTTTCCCTCCCATTTTCAAGTTGAAGGGCATCCTTGTCATTTCCATCTTTTTACTTGCTTATAAATAGAAACTCGAAATCACTTTTTCAATCATCCAAACTTAGAGCAGAGGCAAACTCATAGCAACTTTGTTTCACTTAGGCATATATTCAGTATTTTAAAGTGGTAATCGCTTCGCATTGGAGTGTTACCACAATTGTGTAATCAAGTTTGTGATCGAGTCTGTAATCGAGTTTGGAGCACTTTAGAAGGAAGTTAATCCTGCCGCAATTTTCATTTCCGTTTTGCAATTTATTCAATCCTCGGATTGGAGCAGCTTTTTATTACTTGTCTTTATCTTATTTATTTTCTCGCACTCATTTTAAATTATTTATTTCCTCGCACTCGCTTTACTTTATTTATTTCCCGCACTCTCTTTACTTTATTTATTTCCCGCACTCGCTTTACTTTATTTATTTCCCGCACTCGCTTTACTTTATTTATTTTCCGCACTCGCACTACTTTTGTTTATTTTCCGCACTCGCACTACTTTTATTTAAATTCCGCACTCGCACTACTTTTATTTAAACTAATGCACTTTTACTTTACCATGTCTAACTAAATCTATAAGGTTAGAATGTAAGGATCGTAATTGAACCGATAATCCGTACAATTGTTTGTAGAAGCACTTAAGGACTATTTTAACTTTCAACTTAAGTTTTCCCGCACTTCAATTCCGTTGGGTAAGATCAAAAGCCGTCCAACGTCTATCTAAAGTTAATTGTTTTTAACTATTTCAAAAAAAGCGAAAGCGCTTTGTTTAGTTCATTAGGAGATTTTAACTTAAGAAGAAAAGAGATTTTAAAACTATTTTCGGACGCATTTATAAGTTTAGAGTCTGGTTCATAAGAACTTCTTTTGGTTAAGAAATCCAGGTTATAATACTTTTCAACTTAGTCAAGATACTATATTTCTTAAAAATAGGTTTACTACTCTAACGCAATGCGCGCCTTTTTATAAGTGACAATAAGAGGGTTTGATTAGGGCGTACAACTCTGTTCTGAATACGCGAAAGCGACAATTCCCGTTAAATTAGTTCTTTTCAAAGTAGGAACCATTACCCATAAGTAGTTCTATCAGCAAGTACTTGGATTATTAATTGATTATGTGAATTATATTTGACCCTGTCTTTATTAATTAAACTTTATTCAATACTTTACTTTTCATTGCACACTCTAAAAACACTTATTTTGATTGCCTTTGATAAACACCATAACAAAAGATAACGATAGATTGACACTTGGTCTCTGTAGATTCGACAATCTTTTATATTACTCTGACGCGTTCGTATACTTGAGAAAAGCACGCATCAAATGCTAAATTGGTTGAAGAGCAACTAGGCCTCATGCCTTTAGAATGCTAAATTTCAAAGTTGCTTTCAAAGTACTTCCTTTCCAAAACTCATTCTTCGTTCATTCCTCTTATTGTGTTATGAACTTTTTGATGTTTGTTATTGTGTGATAGGGATTCCATCTTGAGATAGTAAGAAGGACCATTGTCATGAGTAGCCAAGTTAAGAGAGACAAGCCAAATGGAGATCCTAGGAGCTTGAATCCAAATATTGTGTGATTGCTTGTTATTTGCTAAGTCCAAAGGAAAGGAGCATCTTGAATCATCTCTATGATTTCAAGAAAAGGAACTCCAAGGGTTTTATCTCTTTCTCTTACCTTTGTATGCTTTAGGACTAGCCCTTCTCTTCTTCTCCTCACTCTAACCCAAGCCAAAATCTTTTCTTCAAACTTTGACATTGTTTTCAAATTAGAAACCTAGGCCTTATGCCTTTGACTTTTCAAATATCTTTTCATTAATGCTCATTGTGAATAGATCTTAATTCAACTTTGACCTTATTTTGTAAATAAATCTAACTTGTAAATACAATCACTTCAAGTGATTTTGTGGTTCCAATGGCCACCTTTGTTAAACCTTTTCATAAACATTAGCCATAGGTTTGAGTTATCATAGTGGTTGATGTAAATCTCACCTCATCCTTAGTGGTTGGATTATAAGTCTTCCATGCTTATTATAGGGTTAACCCCTCACTAGCATGTTGAAGCCTTCCTCACATGGTGGATTGTTGGTTTAGGTTGAGTTTTCTCCCTTTGATAACAAAAGACCTTAAGGCTTTTGATCAAATCAATTCACCAATCTTTGTGATTTTTACCCCGAACTACGAGGTTTTGATCCTACCTTTGTGATGGTATGTAGGCAACAGATTCATCCATTCAAACAACAAATATGTAAATATAATCTATTCTCTTCTCATCCCTCTAATCGCTTGCACATATTTTGACAAATACCAACCTACAACACATTTTTGCAAAAAGAGGTTCCCTTAGAGTACTAAGGATGTTTTGGGTGCGTAAAACCTTCCCATTTCATAACCAACCCCATTACCTAGATCTCTTACATTTTTATTAGTTTTTGATTTGATAAAACTTCTTATTGGCTTTTGTTCGCTTTTTAGGCTTTCCTTTGGACAAATAAAAGTGCGGTGACGACTCGAATTGTATGTTTACTTTTGGTTTAGTCAATAAACCATAAGGTAACGAATACCCCTCTACACATGGTGTAGCGGGGTATTCGTTACCATCAGAGATATTGACTAAATCCAAGGTAAATCATACAAGTCGAGTCGCCACCGCACTTCTATTTATCCAAAGGAATGGTTAGAAAGCGAACAAAAACCTAAAAGTTTTAACAAAAACTAGTAAAAGAGAAACAGAGATCTGGGTAAGGGGGTTGGTTATGTAATGGGAAGGTGTTAGGCACCCAAAACATCCTAGGTACTCCTAAGGAGCCCTTTTCACACTTGTTGCAAGGTTGTTGTTTTGTGAAAGTTTATTTGTGCAAACATGATTGAAGAGATGAGAATAGAATGTACAAGTTTATTTACATTTTGTGTTTGAATGGATAAACCCATTGCCTATGTACCCTCTTTAAAAAAGATTAGGATCAAAACCTCGTAGTTCGGGGTAAAAATCTCAAAAAATGAGTTGGTGAATTGATTGGTCCAAAAGCCTTAAGGTCTTTTGTTATCAAAGGGAGAAAACTCAACCTAAAACCACAAATCCACCATGTGAGGATAGCTTCAACATCCTAGTAAGGGGTTAACCCTATAATAAGCATGGAAGACTCATTGTCCATCACTAAGGATATAGGTGAGTATTACATCTACCTCAAGGATAACTCGAACCTAATAGCTAAAGGTTATGAAAGGTTTTTGATTAAGAAAATGGCCATTGAAACCACAAAAATATTTGAATGGGTTATATTTACCAATTAGAAGTATATACAAAAATGGTCAAAGTTGACTTAAAGATTCAATTCAAAATAAGTGTTATGAAAAGAAAGTTTGAAAATCAGAAGCATAAGGCTTAGGTTTCTAATGTTTGAAAACAATGGTTAAATGCGTGCACAAAAAAGTTTTGGCTTGGGTTAGAGTGGAGGGAAGAAGAAGAATGGCTAAGGTCCTAAGTAAAGCAAAAAAGGTGAGGGACAAAGAAACAAAACCACAATGGAGTTCCTCTCTTGAGATCATATTGATGATCCAAGTAGCTCCTATCCTTTGGAATAAGCAATCACAATAATAGTAAGCTCAAGCAATCAAAAAAGTCTCTTAAGAGATCCTCAATGTATCTTGTGTCTTTCACTTTGGATGAACATGGCAATGGTCCTTCAATTTAAGCTCATAGAATCCCCTAGCACCAAAGCACACACATCAAAAGTTCCATGAAGTAAATCAAGAAAGGACAAGAGTGAGTTTAGAGATTTGGTCCTTCTAATCCATCTTCATCATTAAGGTCCTTTTACTCCAATTTTGCATAGGGAATGTCCTAGAAACTAAGTCCATTTGTCCATCTTTGCATTTGGTTCACAACAATCAAAATAAAACACAAGCACACTAGTATATACACAATTATGTGCTCAAGTGAGCAAAAGGCAAATGGCATTAACATAAACATGTGCTCAAGTGAGCAAAGAGAAAAGCAAATGGATATATGTGCAAGAAGAGTAAATTGCATAAAAGTAAAGAGCAAAAAGTAAATGTTAATTGTTAATATTTAGTGTTAGTAGTTAGTATGCCATAAGGCAAATTTAGCGCTATGTTAAGCAATCGTAATTGGACTTATGTAGAAGTCACAACTATCTGAGGCCGGTCAATAATAATGTAGGCAACAACACAAGTTAGAAGTCTTGATTAGTGAACCAAGTTTCAACAACTTGCCATTCCAAAAAGAAAAAGAGAATTGATCTTGTATTGGTTTAAGTCTTTTGCATGATTTAGAAAACAACCTATCCTTAATGCAAAGCCATTCACTTGATCAATTGATCAAGATGAATTAGATTTGAATCAAGGAAGATTAAGTCTTCCTAATCAATGCTGACTTATCAACCTTCAACTCATTGATCAAAAAGAAAGAAGAAGAAGAAGAAGAAGATGAAGAATGGATAAGGAAATGGAAAGATCAAAATGCATAAGGTCAAAGAAAATGTACCAATCCATGTGTATTGACCAAGTGACATTGAAGGTCAAAGTCAAACAATGAGAAATCAGAAATGAGATGAGGATTGGAGATCAAACAATAAGCAAAATATTTTTTGGCATTTCCAATATTAAAATAAACTTGAATTAAAAATAAAAGAAATGTCAAACTTCAAAATCACTTCAAATCAACCTTGAAAGGTCCAAGTGATTTATCCCAAGTTCAACAAGGTCAAACTAAGTTTGACAAAAAAAATCAGCATTTTTAAAAGTCAAAAACTATTTTTAATCAATTAAAAATGAATAAAAATAACCTAATTGAACTAAAATCTCAAATAAATCTCAAATCAATTAAAAAATTGATGAGAATATTTTTCATAAATCCATCATCACTCAAATAGATTAGGAAAATATGTTTTGTATTTTTTGAATATAAAAAACTATTTAAAATGAATTAAAAATAACCAGAAAAGAGAAAATTCACAAAAAATATCAAAAGACAAAATAAAAAATATTAAAAATCAGAAATAGAAACTAGAAATTATTTGGAGACTAATGCAATTGGTCCCATATTTTTTGGATTTAAAATGAAGAAGATATGAATTTTTGAAAATAATGGAAATAAAAGAAATTAAATCAGAAAATGAAAAATAACAAAAATCAAGGAGCGTTGGATCACATTCATTAATTGACGTGGCCAATCTGATGGTCCTGAAGCGCGCGCGTACCAAAGGCTTGAGTCAAACGCGTCACATGCTGAATTAAAAAAAGTCATATCATGCAATGGCCAAGATTAGATCTGGAAAATGAATCCAACGATCCAGATTGGATCTGGCAATGAGACGGCCACCGGAGCCACCTTCTTCTCCGGTGAGCAAGAAGATTTCGGCCAGAATTGCAGGTTTTAAAAGCTTAACCAAAATACGCGATCTATACACCGTTGGAAAGCTGGGATGATGTACATCATCCCTTTGTCACTTAATTTCACTCTAGATCTCTATATTGAGAGAAATCTGAGATGGAAATTATGTGATGTTCATGAGAACTTGATGGGTTTCAACAATTAAGTACTCAAATCAATTGCCTCTATGAAGAGGACTTCAGCCAACACAAGATCCAAGCAAATAAATCAATAGATGATGAGTTTCGAAGAAAAAACCAGTTGAAGAACAACCTTGATTTCTGGAGATTTGAGCTTGATTCCTTGCTTCCTTTGCCAAAACAGAAGATCAATGGAGTAAAGGATGAAGGTTTAGAAGCTTTAGATCCAAAGATTTAACCAGATGTGGTTGAATTTTGGATCTGAAAAATTTGAAGAAAAGTGAACTAGCTTCTTTGGTGAGAGGTTGGGTTTTGATTTCTGCAGCAATTCAGGTTGATTCCAGGGTGAATTTTGAATGGAATAGAGCTTCTATTTATAGAGGGAATGGCAAGGAGAGGGTGATTCAATCCGTGTGCATGAAGTTGGACATTCCTTGCATGGGCTTGCATGATCATGCACAAGGCCCAAAATCAATGCCAAAAGCAATCTGGAATCATACCAAAGTGAAATGGACGTGCATCTTGGAGTGAATTGGCTTGTGCGTGGAATTTTGAAGTGTTATGCATAGTTGAACCAAAAGCTTCTCCTCTTCGGAAATACCATTTGCCAAATCCAAACATGATCATGTGAATAATGGTTGGAAAGGTTTTGATGTAAGGAACAATTGTTATGTTGGGTAAAAATCCATTTGAAGTGTGGAAATTGGTGAAATTGGAGTTTAAAGTGCAAGGTGCCAAACATGTGAAAGCAAAGTTTCTAAATTTGGCCAATGTTCAAGCCCTTTTGTTTTGATGATTCAAGCCTCAAATGAAAAAACCTCCAACATAAACGTTGTAGATCTTTTAAAGACAATCAAAATGGACTGAACTTTTTAATCATTTGACTTTTTTATGAAAGAGTTATGGGCATTTGAAGTTGGACTATTTTGCCTTTCAAAGCCTTTGGCCCAAAATGACCTATAATGTCTTGCATTATCACATGTATTTCCTTTGAGATTTTGGAATTTTGTTCAACATAACATTTGAATTGGACATCTTAAACTTTCCAATGCATTTGATCCCACCTCAAAATCATAAGAAATGAATGAGTTATGTTCTTGGGAAGTTGACCCAAAATTAGGGTTTCAGTCAAAATGACCTATAATGTATTGGAATGGGAGATGACCTTCCAAGCTTCAAATTAATTTTTGATGAACATGAAAGTTGTTCATATTGTCCTTAAGAACATTTTTTCTTTTGGGATCATCTCCATTTGACCAACAAATAAAACGTTAGGTCTCAGTGCATTTCAAAATAGTCAGATGAATTGACTGATCAACTTCTTAAGTCCACAACTCATATCCTGATGAATTGATGATTGAGGACACTCAAATAAGTTCAAACATGCATGAAATGATGAATTGAAGAACTTCCATTGATTGTGTTTGACCATGGGCTGAGGTTGCTTCATGAGCAAGGCATTGTGGTGCACAGATGAATTAGGGTTTCCCTGAGGACCCAACCTCAAACCCTTTGACTTGCTTTGATCAAAATGATAAATTGATATGCTAGGGAGACACATTTGATGGATGAGAGCTTTGGGAACCATCACCATGATTGCTATTCATCTCCTTGTGACCATACCTTTGTACCAATGATCTCCTTGAAGCTTTTGACCTTGTGATTGCTCAAGCTACAAACAGAAGATGTTAGTGACATATTTTTGTGCTTTTGGTTAATAAACAAAATGAGAAAAGAAATGATATACAATTCAAACATTCTTGGTGATCTCAAACCACTCACAAGAGGTCCCACCCAAAGGCCAAGGGAACCAAGATGCTTATAATCTTTGAGGTAATGCAAATGCAATGTTATGATGCCATGAGGGATCTTAGGGACAAAATTAGGGTCTTACAGATGCCCCTATTTAAAGTCATTCAAGCCGGAGAAGTGAAGGTTAAAATCCTCGTCTCGACGGGGTAGAATGGGCTTAAATAATAACAAAGAGACGAATTTTGGTCCCTAAGAGACCTCATGATACGAATGTATGTATGCAAACGGTAATACTCTGCGGGGATATGTGTCCACCAAGAAAGAGAGAGACCAGGAACAATTGAAAATCCATTGGAGTAACACACTCATAAATGGGACAGAGACTCCGCCGGGGAGTAAAAGGATAGAAATGCGCGAGCAGGTCACGACTCAAAACTTGCCGAGAGACACGGAGAGAATCCATGAAATAAATCAATGGAAGGACTCGAGTTGACTCGGATATGCATGTATTGGGGAATATGCCAACACAGTCAAAAATTTTCCATAACGGATACTTTGGATGAAAATCCGGACTCATGTGGGGAAGTCCACTAAGGACCCAGCTGAGGAAAACAAATGAGGTATTACCGGTTACTGGGTAATAAGCTCGAAAAGAGGTCATGTGATTCCACCGGTACAAGGGTGAGGGAAAAACATGCACCGGGAGAATGAGTATCTAAGACCGGTATAAGGGTGAGAGATATCAATCAACCAAATCATCTGAGGAAGGCCTAAAAGGTATATTTCAACTGAGGAAAATCTGACTCCACAGGGGACAAAAAGTCATAATAGGGAGCAGAAGGAGGGAACACTAGGGATGCTGGTTACTGGGCATATAATAGGTGACCAACCAAAGCGTAAATTGGGGAGTATTCCCAAAACACTCATCATCCAAAAAGAGGGCAAAGAGCAAACTCGATTATGGGATAGACATTCGATCCCAAAACAGGGATACGAATCTTACTCAACTGGGGAAAAACAAAAGGCTTCGACCAAAGAGTGCATGAGATATATTATCTATTACCGTAAAAACGTAGATAATATACTCGCATGGAAGATTATCCACAACCGGTTACTGGGTTAATAAAGGATAAATCGACCGAGAGAGAAAGGCATTGTAAGACCCCAATTTTGTCCCTAAAATCCCTCATGGCATCATATCATGTCATTGCATTGCATCAAGGATCATTGGACACCTTGCTTCCTTCCCTGTGGGTGGGGATCTTTTTGAGAGTGGTTCTTGATCACCAAGCATGTTTGCATTTGTATATCATTGTTTTTCTTTCTAATCACTAACCAAAAAGTACAAAATATGTCCTCTAACCTTTGTCTTGCAGATGAAGCAATAACAGGTCAACACATCAAAGGCATTCATTGAGCAATAGATGGTGGTCATTCTTGAGATTTGGACCCCACAATCATTCACAAGAGTTCATATGAGCTATGATGTCATTTTGAAGCAAAATCCCAAGTGGTAGAGGCTTGAATTTCATCAGAACATTCTCAGGTCATCTAAAGACCTAGAAAGTCAACTGCAAAGTCAACTGTGGATTTGGAGGTGGGAAGTGATTAGAAATACTTCATTCATGTTCAAACAAGTCTCATTTGACATTTCAAACATCAACATTGAAGAATTTGAAGCCAGGTCAAGAATTTCCAAAAATAGCAGGTGACCTATAATTTGAACTTTCCAAAAATTGAAAGGTTTTAGACCAACTTCAACTCAAGATTACATCATCAAGAAAGCTTCAAATTAAATTTTGTTGAACATGAAAGTTGTAGATATTTCTCTCCCATTTCCAAAATGTCCAAGATCATGAATTTCTAATGTGTGGTTGAGGAGATATTATCAAGTCATGGCAAAGTGTGTTCAAAACTTCAAATGGGCATAACTTTCCAACCAAAGCTCCAAAATGAGTGGTTCTTTTTGCAATATTCTCCTCTTGACCTCTAATTTCCAAATCATGCATCACATTACATGAATTGTCATCACATGATCATTTGTTAGTCCATGGTTTTTTTGGAGGGAAATTACAAAATTCAAAATTGGTGCATTGTATGGACTTTTTGCCATTGCCATTGGTTTTAAAAAATGATTTTAAGTGAAAATAACGGAGCAAGTGGTACTGTTCACGTGTAAATGATACATGCACATGCAAATTTGGAATTTTGTAATTTGCCTTATTATCTTTAACCAAACTAATTAGGGATTAACAAGTTGATTAGTAAACCATATAAATACCTAAACCCTAACAGAATTGGGGGGAATGAATCATTTTTCACACTTCAAGATCCAAATTTCTCTCTCACTCAAATTTTTTTCTCTCATTCATAATTCAATTTTCTTCCAAATACCATTGCATATTTACTTCAGATTCTTGTTCCTGAGCTTGGATTTAGTAGAGATCAAGGTTTGTTGTGCTGAATTCGTGGAAGAAAAGTGCAGTTCATGTCCATGAAGATGCAAATGGAGTTTATGTTTTGAGCTAGATCTAGAGCCATTCGAGCTTCCATTGATTCATCAAACTTCATTTCAAGTATTGTGGAGTAGATTGGAACACTTCCAGGCTGCAGATCGTGTGAATTCAAAGGCTCTGCACTTCAAGAGGTCACAATTCGAATCTCTTAATTTTAAAATCCATTGCTATGTTGTTGTAGATCTGTTTGTCCTGATGAATCTGAGCTTTGAATCGTGTAATTTGGTGACCTCTTGATTGAGTTAGGGTTGATTAAAGTTTCATGCATGAAATATATTTTGTTCGATTTGATCTTAATACGTGAAATTATGCTTAGCTTTTCACTGATTCATGATCTCCATTGAATGCACTACATGTTGATGTGCTTAATTTTGATTTCTGGAGAAATATTTCTGGACGTGCATGAACATGTACACTGTTCATCTTCATGAAGATGAAGATCATCGTTTCCAGGTTTTGCTACGAAATTGCCACGATTTTGCTACGAAATTCAGGATTTGCTACGAATTTTGGAGCGCTAGGGTTTTACAGTCAAAACGGTACCGTTTTGGTTGGGGCGCGTGTTTTCAAAAGTGGACATGGTTCGAGTCCGTCTGAGCGCATTATTTCAAATTGCCTTGCATTTTCTTGTTTCCCTCCCATTTTCACGCCTATGTCCATTTATGATTTCAAATTTTTTCCTCAACTTAGAAAAATCATAACAAATTGAAAATTGATCCAAATTCATCCTAATTTTTTGCAAAATGTTCCTTATTCTGTCTAGTTTTTTATCATCATTAATTTTCAAGTCGTGCTTGGCTGGATTTTATTTGGTGCTAAGATGATTGATCATATGTCTAATTGAGACCTTCCCTTGCTTATCTCTTCATGTAATGCTTATTTCTTATCCAATGAACCTGAAATTTTGCATGATGAAACTAGACACATTGCTTGACATTTTGGTTTTGGTTTGGTATTTTTCCTATGCTCCATTGCTGTTTTATGCTTGTGCTAACTTGGTGTGACAATTTGTGTCACACCTTTGAAAGTCCAACTTGTGACAAGTGATTGCCATGCCAAATGATGTCCAATGCTTCTGATTTTTTATATATGGATCATGTTAGATGTCTTGAACGTGCATGAATTTTTCCAGATTTATTTGAATCATTTCTGTTTTGATTTGAATTTTTCATTCATGTTGATCACATATGAGCTTTGAAATTGTCTTGAACTTCACTTGATCATGAAATGCTTTTGGTGATTGATTTTGATGTGAGCCTCTTTAGGTTATGACAATATGTGGTTGAAGTTGCTTTGTGTTAAATTTCAGCTCTTGTTTTGAATTTTTTCTCCATCTTTGACCCTAGGCTTTGACCTAGCGGTTTGTTGCTTACATGTGAGCTTTGATTTCAGGTTTAAGCATCCAAATGCCATGGTTGATGATGCTTCATCATTTGAGTATTGATGTTTGCTTTTATTTACTAACACTTGTGTGTTTTCTAGGTTGATGCTAACTCATTTGAGTTTGCCTTATGGCTTACACATTTTGTACATTGGGATTGTCTGTTGCTTATTGACTGTTGTCTGATTGTCTGAGTATTGTACTGATTTGTTTAGTTGTTTCCACAAGTACTTAAGTTGCTTTAAGTTCATTTTGAACTTTGCTTTGCCTGGTTGCTTAACCATTTAGGTATAATCCCTAATATTCATGTAGTCTAGAAGACCTACTGTTATTGGTAAGCACCTGTCTGAAGCCCTCCTTAAGAGGCAATGTTTGTGCTTGTTTAACTTTGTGCCAAGCAGGAAAAGTCCTCTTATGAGGCAATTGGCAGATAAAAGAGATGTGTAATCCATCTCCTGCTACTCAGTGCGTCATTCACCTTGCTCACACCATGTGTTGATGCATGGTGAATAAAAACCCAAGATCTTATAGAGTCCATTTGTGGAGAAGAGTTCCAACTTTCTGAACTCCCAAACTTTCCATTGATCAAAGCTCTCCCTGACCAGGGATAAGAGCTATGAGGCACACCCATCATCTCCATTTCATCTGCTTCACCCTAACTCTCAATGTTAGGGTTAAGAGCTCAAAATACCCCATTCCAGTTGGCTGTAAAGCCTAACCTTGCTTGAGCCTAATTGATTGTGTATAGTGTGTGCTAATTGACTTGTTTGTCTGCTCACTTGATTCATCTGTGCATCTTTGCTTATGTGTGCCTTTGTGCATTTACCTTCATTACTTGTATACCATTTCATAAACATTGTTCATCACTCTGTGACATTTTGTTTTGTCCATTGAGGAGTCAATTGTAAGTCCAGCTATTGGCAGTTGTTTCCTATGATCTTTTGGGATCTGGAACTAAGACCATTCATTGGCATTCCTTTCCTTGGAGTTGAGTGTAAGACCATTTATTGGCAACTTGTTTCCTCTTGCTTATTGAATTTGTTATTTGTTTCTTGTGAGGAGTCAATTGTAAGTCCAACTATTGGCATTTGTTTCCTATGATCATTCTTTGTGAGACTAGTATAAGTCCATTGATTGGCATCCGGTATCCATTTTTTTTTGTTTTAGGAGATTGGTGTAAGTCCAATGATTGACATCCGGTATCCATCTTTGTTGGCTTTGCCTGATACATTGTTTACCTATTATTTGCTTGTTGCCTATTCCAAAGGAATCACTTCAATCATTTACATATGATCTCAAGAGGTGAACATCTAAGAAGTTTTACTTCCTCACCCTCCCACCTTTTGTTTCTTCAAACCTCCATTTGCATGATAATCCAAAACTTGAAAACTATTGTGCAAACATTTTGACATGATTTCAAATTAGAAACCTAGGCCTTAAGCCTCTGATTTTTCAAACTTCATTTTCATAATACTTCTTTTGAATTGAATTCTAATCATATCTTGACCACTTTTTGTGAATAATCCTAATTGGTTAATTTCACACATTCAATTGTTTTGTGGCTTTGTCCATTCTTGATAAGTTTTCATACATTAGCCATAGGTTTGATTTATCCTAGTTGGTTGATGTTAATCTCACCTTTTATCCTTAGTGATTGAATTGTAAGACTTCATTGCTTATTATAGGGTTAACCCCTCACTAGCAAGTTGAAGCTTTTCTCACATGGTGGACTTTTGTTTGTAAGGTTGAGTTTTCTCCCATGGATAACGAAAGACCTTAGGACTTTTGTTTTAAAATGAATCCACTCATATTTTGGAAATCTTTTAGCCGAACTACGGCGTTTTGATCCTTACCTTCCATGGAAAGGTACGTAGGCAACGGGTTCATCCGTTCAAACACAAAAATAATAACTTGTATATTCTTTTCTCATCCCTTCAATCATGTTTGCACAATAAATATTTCATAAACAAATAACATTTCGTACAACAAGTTGTGAAAAGGGCTCCCTAGGAGTACCTAGGACGTTTTGGGTGCCTAACACCTTCCCATTGCATAATTAACCCCTTACCCAGATCTCTGACCTTTTCATTAGTTTTCTATGTGTAAAACTTCTTAGGCTTTTGTTCGCTTTTTAGCCATTCCTTTGGATAAATAAAAGTGCGGTGGCGACTCGATTCTTTGTATGCTTTGCTTTTTATTCAATCAATAAATCATAAAGTGACGAATACACTGCTACAGGCATCAGGATACCGAGACTAGGTATATAATGATGACCAATCAAGGGGAGCAACAAACGTTACTGACAACCGGTATATGAAAGATGGCCAGGGATAAACTGCCTAATCAGAGCAATTATCTAAGAAAAAAAGGGAATATCAACACCGAATATTGGATAATGATAACCGTCAAGGAGGGGATTACATCTACCGAACACTGGGTAGAAAACCACGGAAGAGCAACCGTCATCGATTAGGATGAACAAAAGGTTAACTCTGCAAGGGGAAAAATAGGGTTTACAACTACCGGTATAAGGGTAGAAAACCACAGACTCCGTCGAGGATAAGACGAATGATCACTAATTACTGAGCAATTATTCATTTATACCACGGGGAAGCATAGGAAACAGTCACAAGAGGCCAATTTAGGATCAAACCAAAGAGGCAAACTGAATCAAGACTCGTCCTAGTGAGGATATAACTCAATAGGGAAACCCATCCCAATATATGTGTTGGGAAGGAACAGAAACACCCATCATCCACGAGGATATAACTCGGTGGGGAATGCGGAAGGAAAGATAATTACTTTCTGCTTAATGGGCTGACTCTACATTGAGGGATCAGATGCCAACACCTACTTGGGAAGCGTATTACCAACTAGCAGGGGATAACAAACAAAGATATATGGCAAAGAATGCAATATGAATATCCATATGTTTGAAAATTACTTGCACACATGCGTGGTTTATGTATGATGAATGCTGACAAACAGACATTTCTAACACAAACAGCTCCAAGGAATAAGCACACAAACAGCCGGTACTACATCTCAAGAGAGAAATCCAGGTTCCCCGGAGAATATCCATTATGATGAGGGCAAGAGAAGCCAGGAAGCAAAGATCCCTGCCAGGGATGATCATCAGTCATTCCAGCTGGGGACAGGAGCTATCACAGATAAAATCCACCACATAAGCAACTCTACAGGGGAATCTATCCAAGGGATAAAGGGATTCTGGGGATCAGCCACCAAGTACTGTGCTCGCCAAAGAGATCACTTCTGCTGAGGAGGAAAGATCGCTACTCTACTGAAGGGAAGAGTGGTGAATATCTCACCAAACACTCCACCCAGTAGAAAAACCACAAAAGGCTCCGGAGGAAGAAGATACAATCATGCCAAGAATATGAACAAATGTCTTACCCTATTGGAGATCATACCATCCTTGGGAGAGCACTGAGGATCTCCTAAGTATCCTTTCGTCATTGTGAATGTTCACTTTGTTTAAAAAACAAATTATGAAAAAATTCATTTATTCAAAACAATGATATTTTCTCAATTGAAGCATGCAAAACGTTTGTTGAATAGAAACAAATAAGAGTGCAAATAATTGGATAAAAGGCTCAAATTTATTTGATGGAACGGTAGTCTGCAAATGGCAAGACTCCATAGATCTTTACAAGTTTGAAATTGGTGATATATATTGGAAAAGGGCTACATTGAACATAATGACCATTTCTCCACCAATTCTGAATCCGATGTATTTGAAGCATCGGTCGATGACGAATGAGCAAGAATCTCTGACGGGTGACAATTGTAGAACAGAATCTTGTCAGGATGTAGTTACTTTCCAAATCCCTAATTTTGCCTAGATTGCCCCAGGATGAGGTAGTCAATCTAGCGGGATACATATATTCATTTTTCATGTCTCTAACTTTTGCCTGGATCGCCCTTTCGGGTTTTCAATCCACCGAGACGCTCATTTTTGCCTAAGCCGCCCTTTCGGGTTTTCAACTTAGCGAGCTATTCTGTTTTTGTTTTTAGGCGAAGTATTTCTTGATTGCATCTGAATTCACAGGACGAGTGAAATCCTCTCCATCCGTAGATGTAAGTATCAAAGCACCACCTGAAAAAGCTCTTTTAACAACATATGGACCTACATAGTTTGGAGTCCACTTGCCCCTGGAATCAGGCGCGAAAGATAAGACTTTCTTGAGCACAAGGTCACCTTCTCGGAACACACGAGGCTTGACCTTCTTATCAAAAGCTTTCTTCATCCTTTGCTGATATAATTGACCATGGCACATGGCAGTCAATCTCTTTTCTTCTATCAAATTCAGATGATCATAACAACTCTGAACCTATCAGCATCAGTCAACTTGGCCTCCATCAAGACTCTCATTGATGGGATCTCCATCTCTACTGGGAGTACAGCCTCCATGCCATAAAGAAGAGAGAAAGGGGTTGCCCCTGTTGAAGTGCAAACAGATGTACGATATCCGTGTAAAGCAAATGGCAGCATCTCATGCCAATCCTTATACGTGACAACCATCTTTTGGATAATTTTCTTGATATTCTTATTAGCAGCTTCAACAGCCCCATTCATCTTGGGTCTGTAAGGAGAAGAATTATGATGTGCAATCTTGAACTCACTACACAGTTCTTTCATCATCTTGTTGTTCAAGTTAGATCCATTATCAGTAATGATCTTATCTGGCACACCATATCGGTATATGAGTTGATTCTTGATAAACTTCACAACCACCTGCCTGGTCACATTTGCATATGATGTCGCTTCAACCCACTTGGTGAAGTAATCAATTGCTACGAGAATGAATCTGTGACCGTTGGACGCTTTCGGCTCTATCATGCCAATCATGTCAATTCCCCACATGGAGAAAGGCCATGGTGATGAAATCACATTCAAAAGTGTCGGAGGAATATGAATTTTATCCGCATAAATCTGACACTTATGGCATTTCTTCACATATTTGCAGCAGTCGGACTCCATTGTCAGCCAATAATAGCCTGCTCTCAACATCTTTCTAGCCATGGCATGTCCATTGGAATGAGTACCAAATGAACCCTCGTGGACCTCAGTCATCAACAAGTCTGCTTTGTGTCTATCCACGCATCTGAGCAGCACCATGTCAAAATTTCTCTTATAAAGCACATTGCCATTGAGGTAGAAACTTCCTGATAATCTCCTCAGAGTCTTCATGCCTTTCACAGATGCCCCAGGCGGGTAAGACTGATTCTGAAGGAAACACTTGATGTCATAATACCATGGCTTATCATCTTTCACATCTTCTACTGCAAATACATGAGCTGGTCAGTCCAAGCGCATCACAACGATATTGGGAACTTCATTCCAAAGTTTTACCACAATCATTGAAGCAAGTGTAGCAAGAGCGTATGCCATCCGATTCTCATCTCGAGGAATATGATGGAAGGCAACCTCAGTAAAGAACGTTGAAATCCTCCTCGCATAATCCCTATATGGAATGAGGCCAGGCTGATTCGTCTCCCATTCACCCTTAATTTGATTAACAACGAGGGCCGAATCACCATATATATCAAGATGCTTGATCCTTAGATCAATGCATTCCTCCAATCCCATGATACAGGCCTCGTACTCAGCCATATTATTCGTGCATTTGAAAGTTAGCCTTGCTGTAAAAGGAATATGTGTGCCCTGAGGAGTAATAATCACTGCCCCAATACCATTTCCATACTGATTTACAGCACCATCAAATACCATACTCCATCTGGAACCCGGCTCTGGCCCTTCATCGAGTGTAGGCTCATCGCAATCTTTTATTTTCAAATACAGAATCTCCTCATCTGGGAAGTCATACTGAACTGACTGATAATCCTCAATCGGCTGATGTACCAAGTGGTCAGCCATAATACTACCTTTAATAGCCTTCTGAGCTCGATACTCAATATCATACTCAGATAACAACATTTGCCAACGGGCAATCCTCCCTGTTAAAGTAGGCTTCTCGAAGATATACTTGATTGGATCCATTCTGGATATCAACCAAGTCGTATGATTCAACATATACTGGCGTAAGCGCTTAGCACCCCAAGCCAGAGCACAACATGTCTTCTCAAGCATTGAATATCGAGACTCACAATCGGTGAACTTCTTGCTTAAGTAGTAAATAACATATTCTTTCTTTCCTGATCCGTCTTGCTGACGAAGGAGACAACCCATTGAGTCTTCAAGAACAGTCAGATACATAATCAAAGGTCTTCCTTCCACGGGCGGAGACAGGATTGGAGGCTCAGACAGATACTCTTTAATACTGTCGAAAGCTTTCTGGCAATCCTCGGTCCAATCATGGGACTGATCTTTCCGGATGGGCTTGAATATCGGCGCACATGTGGCAGTCATGTGGGATATGAATCTAGAAATATAATTCAAGCGGCCAAGAAAACCTCGGACTTGCTTCTCAGTTTCGGGCGCAGGCATCTCTTGTATTGCTTTGACCTTTGCAGGATCAACCTCAATACCTTTTTCACTAACAATAAAGCCCAATAACTTGTCGGAACGGACTCCAAATGTACACTTGTTGGGATTCAGACGAAGCTTATACTTCCTCAAACGTTGAAAAGGCTTCAACAAGTTCTCTACATGTTCCACTTTCGTTCTTGACTTAGCGATCATATCATCAACATATACCTCGATCTCCTTGTCCATCATATCATGAAACAAGGTGGTCATAGCTCGTTGATACGTGGCTCCGACGTTCTTCAAACTGAAGGGCATCACTCGATAATAGAATGTTCCCCAAGGTGTGATGAATGTTGTCTTCTCCATATCCTCGGGTGCCATCTTGATCTGATTATATCCGGAAAATCCATCCATAAATGAGAAGACATTGAATTTAGGTGTATTGTCTACCAACATATCAATATGTGGTAGAGGAAAATCATCTTTCGAACTAGCTTTATTCAAGTCCCTATAGTCCACACACATTCGGACTTTTCCATCTTTCTTAGGCACGGGCACAATATTGGCCACCCATTGAGGATATGTAGAAGTCACTAGAAACCCTGCATCAATTTGCTTCTGAACTTCTTCTTTGATCTTCACTGCCATATCAGGATGAGTTCTTCTGAGCTTCTGCTTCACAGGCACGCACTCAGGTTTCAAAGGTAGGAAATGTTGCACAATATCTGTATCTAGACCAGGCATGTCTTCATATGACCAGGCGAAGACATCGACGTATTCTCGTAGCAACTCAATTAACCCCTTCTTAACAGATCCTTCCAGGAGTGCCCCAATCTTCACTTCTCGCACATAATCTTCAGACCCCAAGTTGATTGTTTCTAGATTTTCAAGATGCGGATGAATGATCTTCTCTTCATGCTCAAGTAGACGGGTAATCTCGTCAGGAATCTCTTCAACATCATCTTCTTCCGCCTCAAATACAGGGAATTCAAAGTTGGGAGATGGTGTTGGGTCATTATGTTCAATGGGTTTGATCAACCTGCATAATGATTTTGGATATGAAAAGCTTTAGAATTCAAACAAGGCAAATTATTATGCAGATGAAAAGATTGATTTTATTCTATTTTTTTTAGGGTTTTATGTGATCACCAATTTCATGCAAAAGCAAAAAGGGAAAATAATTGGAAAAACAAACATTTAACATGAATTTATTGAATGAAAACATCATTGTATTTATGCGCCGACAATGTCATCACTTCTCCTTTTGGCATGGGAGAAGGGGTTTTTAAACACAATGAACATTACTTTGACTTATGGATAACTGTCGGAATATCAACAGCGACCCAATTATTGCAGATCCCTCCAGGGATGATGAAATTGCCAGAATCCTCTTCGTTCTCTTCGAAAATGGCAGCAACCTCTTCGTCTTGACTGATGTGGATAAATCCACCACTCTTGAACAAACCTTGCTTGTTGAAGACCCCAGAAGAATAGCCTATGCCAGCCCGGGATTTATTGTCTTCCAACTCAATCATTATGCAGATGAAAAGATTGATTTTATTCTATTTTTTTAGGGTTTTATGTGATCACCAATTTCATGCAAAAAGCGAAAAGGGAAAATAATTTGAAAACAAACATTTGACATGAATTTATTGAATGAAAATATCATTGTATTTATGCACCAACAATGTCATCACTCCTTCTTTTAACATGGGAGGAGGGTTTTCGAACACAATGAACATTACTTTGACTTATGGATAACTGTTGGAATATCCACAGCGACCCAATTATTGCAGATTCCCCCAGGGATGACGAATTTGCCAGAATCCTCTTCGTCTTCTTCCAAGATGGCAGCAGCCTCCTCGTCTTGACCAGTGTGGATGAACCCTCCACTCTTGAACAACCCTTGTGTGTTGAAAACCCCAGAAGAATAACCTATGCCCGCCCGAGACTTGTTGTCTTCTAGCTCAATCATTTTTCCTAAACCAGCGGTTGCACCATGCTCAATGGCCAACTTTGCATCTTTGTAGGAAGCAAATGAAGGAGCTCTCTTCTCAATAGGCTCAACAATAGATAAAGCTTTGAAAGGAGTTCCAACTTCATCTTCAGCATCTATATAGGAGAAGGAAGACAAATGGCTAACCAGGAGAGCCTTTTCTCCCCCTACCACCACCAGCTTCTTATTCTTCACGAATTTCAGTTTCTGGTGTAGGGTGGATGTCACGGCGCCTGCCTCGTGAATCCATGGTCTGCCTAAGAGACAGCTATACGATGGGTGAATGTCCATAACCTGGAAGGTAATCTGGAAATCACTCAGTCCGATTTTGATTGGGAGATCAACTTCCCCAATCACAGTTTTGCGAGACCCATCGAAAGCCTTCACAACTACTCCGCTCTACCTCATGGGAGGCCCCTGATATGACATTTTTGAGAGAGTGGATTTTGGCAATATGTTCAGTGATGACCCAGTGTACACCAGCACATTGGACATGGCGTCGTCTTTGCAACACATAGATATATGTAATGCCAAGTTGTGGTCTCTTCCCTCCTCGGGGAGATCTGAGTCACAGAAGCTCAGGTTGTTACAAGCAGTAATGTTTGCAACAATACTATCCAATTGTTCTATCGTGACATCGTGATCCACATATGCCACATCCAAAACCTTCTGCAGAGCCTCTCGGTGTGGTTCTGAATTCAAAAGCAATGATAACACCGATATTTTGGATGGCGTTTGTAGAAGCTGGTCTACAACATTTTACTCGCTCCTTTTGATGAGTTTTAACATCTCATCACAGTCTTCTTTCATATTGCCGCCTGGGCCAACAGGAGCAGGAGTTCTCAATGTAGAGGAGGGCTTAACAACAAGTGTCGGATTTGGAGTGCTCACCGCATTCCCAATCGGGCGTTCAACAAAATCAGCATTAGCTTGGGGCTTTGCCGGTGCTGAAAATACACGACCACTACGTGTCAGACCGCTAACATCAGCAATGTTAACAATAGATGAGGAAAGCAAGGACACCTCTTTCCCATTTTCTACCGCGACATCATTGTAGCGATAGGGGACCGCCTTTTCCAGAGAGTATGGTACCGGTCCGACTGGCTTGATTGTTAATGTAGGAGAAACCTTCTGCTTGCTACCATCATACTTGATGATAACAGGCTCGGGGATCCGGAATACTAGAGAAATTACGTTGACCTCATCAGCATCTTCGTCAACATTTCTATTTTGAAGGATCTCAATAACTCCTTCATCCAACATTTCTTGAACATCTTTCGCACCTGGCGACAACCTCTCTGATTAACAGAGCATACTCGGCATCTATCGTGGTCATGCTCATAATGACTATACTCACATAGCAAACAATGCATCTCGACCAGAGATTGTCGAATATGACTGACATATTTGACTTTGTACTTGCCAGGGCAGCCTTGGACCATGTTGACAGACTTCCCATGCTCGGACAATGGGTTCTTCTTTACATTAGGACCTACGTCCTTGAAACATAAAATGCCACACCTCACAAGGTCTTGAACCTTGGTCTTCAAAGGGTAACAATTCTCCACGTCATGGCCGGGAGCACCAGAATGGTAAACACAGTGTAATTCGGGCTTATACCACCACTGGGGGTTAGCAGGTATAGCCGGTGGGTCTTACGGAGTAATCAACTTCCTCTCTATCAAAGAGAGATATAACTCTGCATACGTCATAGGAATAGGATCAAAGGTGACCCTTTTCCTCTCATAACTCGTGCTGGTTTGATTACTGTTTCAAGGCTGGTAGGCCTGCTGTTGCGGACGGTGATGTTGATGTTGATATTGCAGATGCGGTTGCTGATTGTTGTTATGTTGCTGGTACTGCTAATTATCTCTGAAAACAGGTGCTATATGAGCCACCTGGTGCTGGTTACCGGTGGGCGCACGGTCTTCCTCCTCACAGAAGGTCTTCTTGGTTTCATATGAGAAGTCACAGCATGTGCCTCTCCTTCTTTCTTCTTCACAAACGACCCATAACGTTTGGCAGAAGAGCCTTCTTCTCTAGTCAGACGTCCTTCTCTAACCCCTTCTTCTAGACGCATCCCCATATTCACCATCTCGGTGAAGTCAGAAGGAGCGCTAGCAATCATCCGCTCATAATAAAAAGAACTCAAGGTCTTCAAAAAGATCTTAGTCATCTCTTTCTCTTCTAGAGGAGGCACGATCTGTGCTGCTAACTCTCGCCACCTTTGGGCGTACTCTTTGAATGTTTCCTTGTCCTTCTGGGACATGGCCCTCAATTTATCCCTATCGGGAGCCATATCCATATTGTACTTGTTGATTCCTTAGGATTGGCAGTAATTTTAGAAAACAAATAATGTAATCATCTCTGTTGTTTTAATATGTTGGGTTGAAGAAATTCAACATCTGGACCAACATGTCATGTACGATGTCACGACGTCAGGTCTGTGACATCGCACATGTGTAGGAAACTGAATTAATTAATTCAGTATTTGTCATGGGATCAGCAAGGATATCTGGTGAATATCCTAACTCCCTTGTGGAGGTCTTGAAGACTAAATCAGAATATATATAGGCTCTAAATATGGAGATATATATGGAGAGAGCTTAGGAACTTGAAGACCTTGTTTGTAGCAGAATTTTTCTGCTGAAGTTGCAACAGCAAAGAACAAGTCTGCTGCAACTTTCTGAAGGCCCAAATCCAGTTGGGTGATTAGGTTATAAATATCTGATTGTAATCTAGTTTTTGTAAGCCTCTTAGAATGAATTTTTAGGGGTGTGTGTAAGGTAAACCTCCCAATCTGTGGGAAGGTTACCATGTGTTTCTCAGTGGTAAACCTGAGAGTGTTTGTTACTCAAAGCCTGTAGGCAAGAGTAATTATGTTCTTGAATGAAGCTGTGAAGCAAGTTCAAGGTGTTTGCACATTACATTGTATTTGTAGTGATAGGAATGGAAACTGGAGGTTTCTATCTAGGAGTTCCTAGGTATAGATTGCATTGGGTAGGGATTAAGTGATGAGTTGTAAACGGGGGAGTTTAACTCTGAATTGATACTACTAATAGTGGATCTTCTTCCTGGCTTGGTAGCCCCCAGATGTAGGTCATGTTGGACTGAACTGGGTTAACAATTTCCTGTGTTTGTTTTCCTTCTGTATGATATAATCATGTCTGCCATAACTAAGCATGTATTCCAGTCTGTTCATCAAGATAATAGCAGACCTGATACATAGCCTTCTGTTGGAATGTCAATCAGAATGTTTTGACATTCATCAACAACAGCACATATTGTTTAATAAGCTGATGAATTCAGTTCAGTATGTAGTGAAGTCTGGAGTTCAAAAGCACACCAGACCTGGCCAAAAAGGATCTTTGTGAAACTGTCAAACTGGATGCCTTGACAGTTCTTCCTGTAAGCTGATACTGAAGTAGAGACTGGTTGGTCTTTTACAGTACAGCAAATTTAGCACAGTCTGTTTTCAGGAACCAAACAGACTTAGCATATGGTTCTGGACTTGGATGTCAAATGGAATGTTGTGACATTCACTCATGACTGCATATGCTAAATTGTTGGATGATTAGTTTTCTGTTTCAGGATTTTTCTCAGGCTATTCACCAGCTAATCTAAAATCTAGGAAACTAACAACTAAGCTACAATTAATGAACCTGGCAAATAATCTATTTGTTGGCTCCTTAATAAGTGAAGATTAGTTTAACTTGTTACAACCTTTAATTTAGGAAATACAAGTACATGACCAACAAACTGGAACAATGTAACTGATAATGTTCAAAACAGGATTGAGACATCGTGCTGATATCTGTGTAGGAAAACAACAGAAGTGAAGGTTATGGTGCACATAACTAAGGGTTCCTCCTTTCTAGGATGACATAGAAGGAGAGGTCGTGACACTGTGAAAAGGTGCACATTAGTACAGAGTGTAATAACTGTCTTGCTGTAATAGGTACAATGTTAGATCAGATGTCGTGACTTGAAGTAGAACATCTGAATACTGACTACGCCAGAATTTCAATTGGTATCAGAGCAGGCATCCTGTTCTGTCTCTGGATGAGATCCATGGGTGATACTTTCTGGTAGCTGGCAAGGAGTTATGTTAGTACTGATGCTGGAACCTGTGTAAGGTTCTGTAATTCCCTGAATGGTCCCTTGAAGTAGGTGGATGGACTGTTCATGACAGGAATGGTGTGTATTGGCCTGTGTGTGGGACAGTTGTGCCAGTACTAAAACACATTCAAACCTGGTATGGTCTTGGAGGCCAATCTGGTGAAGTGTGTGTTCATAGGTTGAGTTGTATTATGATTTCCGCTGCATAATACATGGCAAAACTCAAACTCTGATGTAGTTTCCCCTCATGTGGATGAAAGGCTGCTGTGTTCAAGATCTCATCATAATCTACTGAAGATGTCAAAGATACTTGAGTCCCCTCAAGTCCACTCATCATGACGTTCTCACTTCAGGATGGTAAGAGTCACTTAATCACTGATTCTCTTACTCTCTTGAGTAGTGTATATGAAGACCTTGAAGACCTTCAAGGAAGGTTTGTTCTAAGGAGGTGGAACCAATGTTCTATGTGATGTTAAAACATGTTGTTCAACAAGTATGCAGCTACTGGTTGAAGAGCAGATGGTTTTAGGGTTCAAACAAAGGGATAATTCTGTTTGGAACCTACTCCTGACCTGGAAGAGGAGACATCTGTGTGTGCTAAGTTGACAAGAGCAGGGTCAACTGGGTGTGTGCTCAAGAAGGTCATCCCTAGAAGTTGAGCTGGTTGAGATGTGACATTGTGCAAACTCCTGCTGTTTGGCATTCTCCTGCAGTTTGATCAGGATTGGATAGTTGTTCCCTGAAGTACTATGGTGTGTTGGAAGACAAGTCCCCTGGATGTTGGCAGTCAATAATGGGGTAACCTGAGTGATGTATCATCTATGAGGATTGGAACCATGAATCAGGTTATTCAAACACCACGTGCAGAAGTGGCAGTTCTGTCAAGGAGTAAGAATATGAAGATTCAGGGTTGGTTGAAGTAGTATGCCCTGGCAATGCATAACTACTATCGACTGGTTTTGTGTGTCTCACTAGTACTTATGGTCAGCTGGAGTCTGATTGGAGGAGTTAGTTGCCACTGGTAGGGATAGTGTATGTCATGTTGAGACATATGTGTACAATGCATGGATATTGGTGTGGAGTATCCATGATTGTTAAGTTGAGGGGGAGTTTTGGTTAACCTCCTCAAGTCTGGTCAGCCTAGGGTCTGGTTGGCTGTTGACCTGTGTCACATGGGTTCTGGTGGTTGTGTGACACATTTGCAATGAAGAATTCATCTCTCTCATTCCTAAGGGTGAATTTAATCTGGGAAGACTTTCAAAATTGTCTAGGTGCTTGCAAGCAGAAGATGTTGACACAAGAAGAGTACTTTTAAAGTATTCTTATGGTGAAAGTATCTGAAGGGATGATTGGGAAAGGATTTAAGATCAATGTTTACTTGTGCCAAGTGCAAGTGTTTAATTGATTATCCTTGGAGCTCAAGATAACTGATGTTCTCAAAGATGTTGGAACATCACTTCTTCAAAACCCTGTGCAGAATCACAGGAAGGACAGTACATTGGCTTATGATCTATCTCTTTGGTGGCAGCAAAAGCACATGATCTCTGAAAAGGTTTCCTGGCAAGAAACATGTTCAGCCTTGGTATGTATAAGAAGAAGAAGACATCATAGTCTTGATGGTGGTTACTTGGATCAGTTTATTTCTGATCTAGGTAAGGAAGTGCATTAGCTTATGCACACTGTGAAGTCAAGAACAAGTGGCAGCAGTCTTGACATCATGGAAACAACCTTGCCTTAGGATGTGGAATCCTTGGTAGAGCTGAAGGGTTAGTTTCTAACTGGTCCTTCTGAAGACTCATACATCAGAGTGTCTGATGTCTTTGGAGAAGAAGCAGGGATTCATCAAGGTGTAAGCTTGGATGACTTAACTGCAAACCTGCAGGATGGAGGTTGTTTACTCAAACTTGGTTCCACAATCAAGTCTATGAGAACATTGAACTCTTGTTCTGTGAAGGGAGGAAGTTCTTTCAAGTGGCAGAAGAAGGAGCTGAATTCAACAGCTGGATGTCAAAACACAATGTTGTGACATTTGGTTCAACATCAGATTCTTAGTTGGTGAAGTGGCACATCAACTTGAGATAGAAAGGTCTACAGGGTTGTAGATTGGATACTTCAAAAAGCTTGAAGTTCAAGTCTCACTTGGAAGGTCAGAATATTTTTGGGAGAAGTCTGATAAACTTGGGGAGGTCAAAAAGCAGCATTTGACCTTTTCATATGAGGATTCATGAAGGAGGTAATCAACCAGTGGCAGTTGGTCTATCTCAGAAGTGAGTTCGATGAATCAAGATAATCAACATAAGGCAGCTGGTTATTCTTGAGGAAAGTCTGAGACAAATTACTTTTGAGCAGAAAAGTAGCAAGTTGAAGACTAAAGGAGGTGTTTTCTATTCATCCCTTGGAGCTTGTGGTAGGAGTTCTGAGTCATCTATGGAAGATTATCTCATGTAATGGGATGAAAAGGTGTATGTCCCAACTTATGTCTGGGGTCTTCTTGATCAAGCTGGCGACTCAGTGATATTTGAAGACTATCAGATGGTGTTCCCTGTTATGTGTGAAGGATGTCCTAACGAATGTTAGAACATTTTGTGAAATGGCTTTCTGTTCTGGTTAGAAGAGAGATTGACACAGAGTGTGGATGTGTTCAACCAAGAGGGTTGAACAGAGGGTGCGCTCTTGAAGACATGAAGATGAGTCTTATGTTTTCCATTCATCAAGTGGGTTGAGTTCTTTTTGAATCAGGGAGAAGGTGAAGGTCCAACCATGTTGGATATGTGTGACCTCCAAGAGAGTAGGTTGTCCATGACAGGGGGAGTTGTGCCTTTGTGCTGCAAGCAATCACCAAGCTTGTGGTCTATGTGCTCTCAGATGAATAGATAGTTATCAGGATGCTGTGATGTATGTCAAGGCTGAGTGAGCAGAAGAATGTCTGACCGGATGTCATGACATTACCCTGGACATTGCTGTCAATTCCTTCTGAATCTTAAAGTCATTAGGAATTATGAGGGTGATGTGGCTAAGTCTGATAAACCAGAATAAGCCTGATGGCTACAGCTGTGTGGTACAGGGGGAGTAACCATCAACAGAGTGTGAAAAGTTGGCTGTAGCAGTGCTAGGTGTCAAGTCTCTACTGGAGGTATGACAGAGGTCTTGTTGAATACTGGCTGAATGCAGGAATGTTAAGACATCGAGTGCAACGTGTCTGACTGCATATATGGAATGGTCTCCATGCACTGGAACGGCTGTTTTGGAAAAGAAACAGTCAAGAGCTATAAAAGGTATTCAAAGATAGTCTGAGATTTTGTTGGTGAGTCTCTGACTGTTTCTCAGCAAAAATAAATGCATCTTGACCAAGCATTTATTTCTACCGGAAATTCCTAGGCACGGGCTGGACTATTTAAA
Source organism: Lathyrus oleraceus (assembly GCF_024323335.1). Lineage (NCBI taxonomy): Eukaryota > Viridiplantae > Streptophyta > Magnoliopsida > Fabales > Fabaceae > Lathyrus > Lathyrus oleraceus. Next base: position 61,204,356 of record NC_066581.1, read on the forward strand.
GGATGCAATAGCCCTCTTCCTCTCACAAGAAAAACACTCCATTCTCAGAATCATGGGGTATGTTAAGGTTTGGGCAAGCTGCGCCTGGATCTGGTTTTGTGAAGGGTTCCTTTACAAATGTTTAGCTAAAAAGGGGGAGAGAAATACAGTCCTAGGGCTGAGAATGTACCAGAAGAAAGCCAACTGTGGATGTGGCAGCAAACAGAAGTTGGCATCAGGCACAAAATCCACCAACTGGGGTTTCCACTTGTGTCCTGTGATCTGAGTTAAGAAGACAGTTGTGCCTTGTTATCTGAGTTACATTGTCTATGTACTCAGCATCACATACTCTTCAGGAAGCTCTCCTGTTGAGGGGAAGGGTTCTGGAACAACTAAGTCTTGTCCCTTTTCTTCCCCATGTACACCAACCTTGGTGTTTGTGGTGGTGGAGCCAATGACGGAGATGAAGAGCATTCCCAAATTGGGATGTTCTGTCCAGTGTAGTGTTTATTTGTTTTAGCTAAAATTTGCCAAAGGGGGAGATTGTTGATTCCTTAGGATTGGCAGTAATTTTAGAAAACAAATAATGTAATCATCTCTGTTGTTTTAATATGTTGGGTTGAAGAAATTCAACATCTGGACCAACATGTCATGTACGATGTCACGACGTCAGGTCTGTGACATCGCACATGTGTAGGAAACTGAATTAATTAATTCAGTATATGTCATGGGATCAGCAAGGATATCTGGTGAATATCCTAACTCCCTTGTGGAGGTCTTGAAGACTAAATCAGAATATATATAGGCTCTAAATATGGAGATATATATGGAGAGAGTTTAGGAACTTGAAGACCTTGTTTGTAGCAGAATTTTTCTGCTGAAGTTGCAACAGCAAAGAACAAGTCTGCTGCAACTTTCTGAAGGCCCAAATCCAGTTGGGTGAGTAGGTTATAAATAGCTGATTGTAATCTAGTTTTTGTAAGCCTCTTAGAATGAATTTTTAGGGGTGTGTGTAAGGTAAACCTCCCAATCTGTGGGAAGGTTACCATGTGTTTCTCAGTGGTAAACCTGAGAGTGTTTGTTACTCAAAGCCTGTAGGCAAGAGTAATTATGTTCTTGAATGAAGCTGTGAAGCAAGTTCAAGGTGTTTGCACATTACATTGTATTTGTAGTGATAGGAATGGAAACTGGAGGTTTCTATCTAGGAGTTCCTAGGTATAGATTGCATTGGGTAGGGATTAAGTGATGAGTTGTAAACGGGGGAGTTTAACTCTGAATTGATACTACTAATAGTGGATCTTCTTCCTGGCTTGGTAGCCCCCAGATGTAGGTCATGTTGGACTGAACTGGGTTAACAATTTCCTGTGTTTGTTTTCCTTCTGTATGATATAATCATGTCTGCCATAACTAAGCATGTATTCCAGTCTGTTCATCAAGATAATAGCAGACCTGATACATAGCCTTCTGTTGGAATGTCAATCAGAATGTTTTGACATTCATCAACAACAGCACATACTGTTTAATAAGCTGATGAATTCAGTTCAGTATGTAGTGAAGTCTGTAGTTCAAAAGCACACCAGACCTGGCCAAAAAGGATCTTTGTGAAACTGTCAAACTGGATGCCTTGACAGTTCTTCCTGTAAGCTGATACTGAAGTAGAGACTGGTTGGTCTTTTACAGTACAACAAATTTAGCACAGTCTGTTTTCAGGAACCAAACAGACTTAGCATATGGTTCTGGACTTGGATGTCAAACGGAATGTTGTGACATTCACTCATGACTGCATATGCTAAATTGTTGGATGATTAGTTTTCTGTTTCAGGATTTTTCTCAGGCTATTCACCAGCTGATCTAAAATCTAGGAAACTAACAACTAAGCTACAATTAATGAACCTGGCAAATAATCTATTTGTTGGCTCCTTAATAAGTGAAGATTAGTTTAACTTGTTACAACCTTTAATTTAGGAAATACAAGTACATGACCAACAAACTGGAACAATGTAACTGATAATGTTCAAAACAGGATTGAGACATTGTGCTGATATCTGTGTAGGAAAACAACAGAAGTGAAGGTTATGGTGCACATAACTAAGGGTTCCTCCTTTCTAGGATGACATAGAAGGAGAGGTCGTGACACTGTGAAAAGGTGCACATTAGTACAGAGTGTAATAACTGTCTTGCTGTAATAGGTACAATGTTAGATCAGATGTCGTGACTTGAAGTAGAACATCTGAATACTGACTACGCCAGAATTTCAGTACTTGTATTGCTTGACGAAGGCCTCTCCAAGATCGTTGAAGGATCGGATGTTCGCACTGTCTAAACCCATGTACCAACACAGGGAAGCACCAAACAGACTGTCCTGAAAGTAGTGGATGAATAGTTGGTCATTGTCGGTCTGAGTCGACATTTTCCTGGCATACATGACCAGGTGGCTGAGAGGGCAAGTATTTCCCTTGTATTTTTCAAAGTCAGGCACCTTGAATTTCACAGGGATCTTCACATTAGGAACCAAGTAGAGTTCGGCAGCAGACTTGCCGAAAAGATCCTTTCCTCTGAGAGTTTTCAATTACTTGCGAAGCTCAAGAAATTGATCGTTTATAGCATCCATCTTCTCATAGACATCTGGGCCCTCAGACGGCTCAGAATGATAGATGGTGTCGTCTACTCTGGGCAGAGTATGCACGACAGGAGGAGGAACAGCAAGGACCGGGCTAGATGCCGGCATAGAAGCAAAGGTGGGAGCAGGACCCCCGGGCATGAAATTGGGAGGCATCCCCCACGGAAATCCGGCTGGCATGGCCGTTGGAGCAAAGTGTGCACTGGTTGCAGGCACAGTCGAGGAGACAATCTCAGAGATGACTGTCCTCTAGGGAGAAGTTGAAGGTGTCAGAGAAGACTGGCTCTGGGCAGCCAATAATGATTCCATCAAGGCACTTAATCTGGCCACTTCCTCTTTCAGCTCGCGGTTCTCTTGTTCCAGATGATCCATCAGTCTTGAAATGTTGGCTTTGGTGTAGTACCGGTGAGTCAGCTTGGTTTCAAAATAAATGAAAAACACAGAGTTAGACCACAGGACAAGAAGTCGGGAACAAAACCTACTTATATACATGATGCATGCAATGCTTGTGCATATGATATTTTCTTTTATTTCAAATAGGAACTTTAGGATTCTATTTGCAAAAAAAATTTTGGAAATATTAAACACTGTTATATGGAAACATAATATCTGGGAAACATTTTACACCAAAGAAGTACAACATTGGTAACCATATACAAAAGAAAAGGAAAATAATCATCATATGGTTCCCTAGAACACAATCATCTAATGCTCGGGACATAGGAAGATAGGATGCACGAAGCCTCTTCACCTCCTTCTCGTAGGCTGCCTCCATATCTTCCTTCTCCTTGGCGAGTCGGTCGTACTTCCTTTTCCAAAACATGGAAGACTGAGGGAGTAGAGAAGTCCATGCATCATTAGGATCATCAATAACCTGATGTTCTAGGAACTCTATCAAAGCATCCTTCTCCTTGATCTGCTGAAGCAACTCCTATCTTTCACGGATCCAAGCACGTGATCGGTCTTCGTCTCTCAACTCCTCTACTTCTTGGTCAGGGAGGTTTGAAGGCCCAACCATAACCAAAGGTGTAGGTCTTGGATACTCGTAAGGCATGAGATACTCAGACGCTCTCTTCCTAACCCAAGTAGTGTAAGGCTCCATAGCAACACAATTCTTAGGACCCAACTCTTTCCTTCCTTTCCTATGAATCTTGCGCCAAGCGCGGACCATTCTGCCCTTCAAGTTTTGGGGATCTTTACCCTCCTGAAAGAACACACCCTCTAATAGAATGTTATTAGGTTTATCCTTTAGGGGGAACCCAAGCTGACGACGTGCCAAAATAGGGTTGTAGTTAATCCCACCATATGTACCAAGAAGAGGTACATTGGAGAATTCGCCATAATAGTCGATAATCTGCACACCATCATACACACGGTTGTACCAAGAGATATCATCATTAGTGAGAGACATAAGTCTCGTGGACCACCGTAGACATCCTTTGTTCTCCTTGAAGGAGACCGTCTGTGGTAAGTGAGAAATAAACTACTTATACAACAGAGGCAAACAACACACAATGGCACCATCACCCTTTGCATTCCTCATATGCAAAGAAAAATAAGTGTCACCCAACAGAGTCGGAACGGGATTAAGAGTAGAGAAAATCCTAATAGCATTCACATCCACAAACTTGTCGATGTTGGGGAACAATACCAACCAATAAATGAGAAGTACAAATATGGCTTCAAAGGCATCCTCACTCATGGCCTTCCCATACATAATGGCTTGAGCAATGAGGAACTCAGAAGGGAGACCTTGAATTCCACCTTTGGTAGTCATATGAGCACCAACTAGAGATTCATCTATGTGCAACATGTCAGCTATCTCTTGAGAAGTAGGAATACTCTCCAGGCCACTGAACGACAACTGGTCTATAATCGGTATACCCACAAGGTAGGCATACTCCTCAAGTGTAGGCAAAAGCTGGAAATCCGGAAACGTGAAGCAACGGTACAAGGGATCATAAAATGCACCAATACACTCATCAATCCTTCGTCCACCTGAGTAGCCAGGAGAGGAAGAAGCTTCCCAAAACGAGCCTTGAAACCCAAGGGATCTAGTACATAGGATGTCAAATTCCTTAACTCTTTCAAATCTGGTTGTCTGAAACTGTACTTCTTTGTATTCCTTCTTTGTCTTTCCATGTCTGAAAATTTGCAAATAAACCATTAAGTTCCTTGAATTTTTATTTATTTATTGATGATATGGATGCAAATGGGTGCATGAATGCATGAATGCAACAATCACACTCAAGGATCAAGCAAAGCACACCAAACAAAGGTCATGGGATGGATCATATTATCCTTAATATCAATCATTCATTTTGGTGGATTATGGTTTACACCTTATCAACACCCAAGTTCCATTGATATTAAGGGTATATGAACGGATCAACCATGAATCAAGGGTTTGTTGCAAGTCACGAGCATAGAGTCACGGTTAAGAACCACCCAAAGGGAGTGTACTAGGGTTTAAACCTGCCGAACATGTTCTACAAGAGGTTCCCATAGTCATCATCCCATCTTTCGGATATTATCGGATAAACGACTACTCGTATTCCAAAAATATTCTCAAGAGAGACTCTTATGAGTGTAGCATCGCGTAACAATCGTATCAAATCTTACATTTGAACAACTTTCGCACTACATCCTAAGAATAGGCCAAGATGGGCTTGGTAAACTAAGGTCCTTGGCTTCTAAGGTCTATATTGGAAAGAGTAATGTCTACCCACAACTACTTGTGTGACATTATTGATCCCAACATGACCTCAACCAAGTGAATGGACTTGCAAGTCAACTTTCTAAGGAATAACTCCACACAAGTCATAAAAGACTACGCCATTCTCTTATCCTAAGTGCACTCGAGTCCGGGTATAGAACTCATCTCACAAAGATCACCAAGCATACAAGGAATTAATATCAAGCAAATCAATCATTACATACAATACAGTAATCCCAAATTGCACAAAAATATGTCACAAGACAATACAATACAATATAACAAGTAGGAAAAGTAGGCAAAACCCACTAGGCAAATGATCCCCAGCAGAGTCGCCACTTTTCTGTAGCGGGGTATTCGTTACCATCAGAGATATTGACTAAATCCAAGGTAAATCATACAAGTCGAGTCGCCACCGCACCTCTATTTATCCAAAGGAATGGTTAGAAAGCAAACAAAAACCTAAAAGTTTTAACAAAAACTAGTAAAAGAGAAACAGAGATCTGGGTAAGGGGGTTGGTTATGTAATGGGAAGGTGTTAGGCACCCAAAACGTCCTAGGTACTCCTAGGGAGCCCTTTTCACACTTGTTGAAAGGTTGTTGTTTTGTGAAAGTTTATTTGTGCAAACATGATTGAAGAGATGAGAAGAGAATGTACAAGTTTATTTACATTTTGTGTTTAAATGGATAAACCCATCTCCTACGTACCATCTTTAAAAAAGATTAGGATCAAAACCTCGTAGTTCGGGGTAAAAATCTCAAAAAATGAGTTGGTGAATTGATTGGTCCAAAAGCCTTAAGGTCTTTTGTTATCAAAGGGAGAAAACTCAACCTAAAACCACAAATCCACCATGTAAGGATAGCTTCAACATGCTAGTGAGGGGTTAACCCTATAATAAGCATGGAAGACTCATTGTCTATCACTAAGGATATAGGTGAGTATTACATCTACCTCAAGGATAACTCAAACCTAATAGCTAAAGGTTATGAAAGGTTTTTAATTAAGAAAATGGCCATTGAAACCACAAAAATATTTGAATGGGTTATATTTACCAATTAGAAGTATATAAAAAAATGGTCAAAGTTGACTTAAAGATTCAATTCAAAATAAGTGTCATGCAAAGAAAGTTTGAAAATCAAAAGCATAAGGCTTAGGTTTCTAATGTTTGAAAACAATGGTTAAATGCTTGCACAAAAAAGTTTTGGCTTGGGTTAGAGTAGAGGGAAGAAGAAGAATGGCTAAGGTCCTAAGTAAAGCAAAAAAGGTGAGGAACAAAGAAACAAAACCACAATGGAGTTCCCATCCTTTGGAATAAGAAATCACAATAATAGTAAGCTCAAGCAATCAAACAAGTCTCTTAAGAGATCCTCAATGTATCTTGTGTCTTTCACTTTGGATGAACATGGCAATGGTCCTTCAATTTAAGCTCATAGAATCCCCTAGCACAAAAGCACACACATCAAAAGTTCCATGAAGTAAATCAAGAATGGACAAGAGTGAGTTTAGAGATTTGGTCCTTCTAATCCATCTTCATCACTAAGGTCCTTTTACTTCAATTTTGCATTAGGGAATGTCCTAGAAACTAAGTCCATTTGTCCATCTTTGCATTTGGTTCACAACAATCAAAACAAAACACAAGCACAATAATATATACACAATTATGTGCTCAAGTGAGCAAAAGGCAAATGGCATTAACATAAACATGTGCTCAAGTGAGCAAAGAGAAAAGCAAATGGATATATGTGCAAGAAGAGTAAATTGCATAAAAGTAAAGAGCAAAAAGTAAATGTTAATTGTTAATAGTTAGTGTTAGTAGTTAGTATGCCATAAGGCAAATTTAGCGCTATGTTAAGCAATCGTAATTGGACTTATGTAGAAGTCACAACTATCTGAGGCCGGTCAATAATAATGTAGGCAATAACACAAGTTAGAAGTCTTGATTAGTGAACCAAGTTCCAACAACTTGCCATGCCAAAAAGAAAAAGAGATTTGATCTTGTATTGGTTTAAGCCTTTTGCATGATTTAGAAAACAACCTATCCTTAATGCAAAGCCATTCACTTGATCAATTGATCAAGATGAATTAGATTTGAATCAAGGAAGATTAAGTCTCCCTAATCAATGCTAACTTATCAACCTTTAACTCATTGATCAAAAATAAAGAAGAAGAAGAAGAAGAAGAAGAAGAATGGATAAGGAAATGGAAAGATCAAAATGCATAAGGTCAAATAAAATGTACCAATCCAAGTGTATTGACCAAGTGACATTGAAGGTCAAAGTCAAACAATGAGAAATCAGAAATGAGATGAGGATTGGAGATCAAACAATAAGCAAAATATTTTTTGGCATTTTCAATATTAAAATAAACTTGAATTAAAAATAAAAGAAAGGTCAAACTTCAAAATCACTTCAAATCAACCTTGAAAGGTCCAAGTGATTTATCCCAAGTTCAACAAGGTCAAACTAAGTTTGACAAAAAAAATCAGCATTTTTAAAATTCAGAAACTATTTTTAATCAATTAAAAATGAATAAAAATAACCTAATTGAACTAAAATCTCAAATAAATCTTAAATCAATTAAAAAATTGATGAGAATATTTTTCATAGATCCATCATCATTCAAATAGATTAGGAAAATATTTTTTGTATTTTTTGAATATCAAAAACTATTTAAAATGAATTAAAAATAACCAGAAAAGAGAAAATTCACAAAAAATATCAAAATACAAAATAAAAAATATTAAAAATCAGAAATAGAAACTAGAAATTATTTGGAGACTAATGTTTGGTCCCATATTTTTTGGATTTAAAATGAAGAAGATATGAATTTTTGAAAATAATGGAAATAAAAGAAATTAAATCAGAAAATGAAAAATAACAAAAATCAGGGAGCGTTGGATCACATTCATTAATTGACGTGGCCAATCTGATGGTCCTGAAGCGCGCGCGTACCAAAGGTTTGAGTCAAACGCGTCACATGCTGAATTAAAAAAAGTCATACCATGCAATGGCCAAGATTAGATCTGGAAAATGAATCCAACGATCCAGATTGGATCTGGCAATGGGACGGCCACCGGAGCCACCTTCTTCTCCGATGAGCAAGAAGATTCCAGCCAGAATTGCAGGTTTTAAAAGCTTAACCAAAATACGCGATCTATACACCGTTGGAAAGCTGGGATGATGTACATCATCCTTGTGTCACTTAATTTCACTCTAGATCTCTATATTGAGAGAAATCAGAGATGGAAATTCTGTGATGTTCATGAGAACTTGATGGATTTCAACAATTAAGTACTCAAATCAATTGCCTCTATGAAGAGGACTTCAGCCAACACAAGATCCAAGCAAATAGATCAATAGATGATGAGTTTCGAAGAAAAAACCAGTTGAAGAACAACCTTGGTTTCTGGAGATTTGAGCTTGATTCCTTGCTTCTTTTGCCAAAACAGAAGATCAATGGAGTAAAGGATGAAGGTTTAGAAGCTTTAGATCCAAAGATTTAACCAGATGTGGTTGAATTTTGGATCTGAAAAATTTGAAGAAAAGTGAACTAGCTTCTTTGGTGAGAGGTTGGGTTTTCATTTCTGCAGCAATTCAGGTTGATTCCAGGGTGAATTTTGAATGGAATGGAGCTTCTATTTATAGAGGGAATGGCAAGGAGAGGGTGATTCAATCCGTGTGCATGAAGTTGGACATTCCTTGCATGGGCCTGCATGATCATGCACAAGGCCCAAAATCAATGCCAAATGCAATCTGGAATCATACCAAAGTGAAATGGCCGTGCAGCTTGGAGTGAATTGGCTTGTGCATGGAATTTTGAAGTGTTATGCATAATTGAACCAAAAGCTTCTCCTCTTCGAAAATACCATTTGCCAAATCCAAACATGATCATGTGAATAATGGTTGGAAAGGTTTTGATGTAAGGAACAATTGTTATGTTGGGCAAAAATCCATTTGAAGTGTGGAATATGGTGAAATTGGAGTTTAAAGTGCAAGGTGCCAAACATGCGAAGGCAACGTTTCTAAATTTGGCCAATATTCAAGCCCTTCTGTTTCGATGATGCAAGCCTCAAATGACATCAAAGTTGTATATCTTTTCAAGACAATCAAAATGGACTTAAATTTTGCATCATTTGGATTTTTGATGAAAGCGTTATGGGCACTTGAAGTTGGACTTTTTTGCTTTTCAATGCCTTTGGCCCAAAATGACCTATAATGTCTTGCATTATCACATGTATTTACTTTGAGATTTTGAAATTTTGTTCAACATAACATTTGAAGTAGACATCTAAAAATTTCCAATGCATTTGATCCCACCTCAAAATCATATGAAATGAATGAGTTATGTTCTTGGGAAGTTGACCCAAAGTTAGGGTTTCAGTCAAAATGACCTATAATGTATTGGAATGGGAGATGACCTTCCCAGCTTCAAATCAATTTTTAATGAACATGAAAGTTGTTCATATTGTCCTTAAGAACATGTTTTCTTTTGGGATCATCTCCATTTGACCAACAAATAAAAAGTTAGGTCTTAGTGCATTTCAAAATAGTAAGATGAATTGACTGGTCAACTTCTCAAGTCCACAACTCATATCCTGATGAATTGATGATTGAGGACACTCAAATAAGTTCAAACATGCATGAAATTATGAATTAAAGAACTTCCCTTGATTGTGTTTGACCATGGGCTGAGGTTGCTTCATGAGCAAGGCATTGTGGTGCACAGATGAATTAGGGTTTCCCTGAGGACCCAACCTCAAACCCTTTGACTTGCTTTGATCAAAATGATAAATTGAGATGCTAGGGAGACACATTTGATGGATGAGAGCTTTGGGAACAATCACCATGCTTGCTATTCATCTCCTCCTGACCATATCTTTGTACCAATGATCTCCTTGAAGCTTTTGACCTTGTGATTGCTCAAGCTACAAGCAGAAGATGTTAGTGACATATTTGTGTGCTTTTGGTTAATAAACAAAATGAGAAAAGCAATGATATACAATTCAAACATGCTTGGTGATCTCAAACCAGTCACAAGAGGTCCCACCCAAAGGCCAAGGTAACCAAGATGCTTATAATCCTTGAGGTAATGCAAATACAATGTTTTGATGCCATGAGTGATCTTAGGGATAAAATTAGGGTCTTCCACATGGCTATTGTACATCCGTCCGCACTTCAACAGGGGAAACCCCTTTCTCTCTTGTAAATGGCATGGAGGTTGTGCTCCCCGTAGAGGTTGAGATCCCATTAATGAGAGTCTTGATGGAAGCCAAGTTGACTGAGGTTGTATGGGTTTAGAGTCGTTATGACCAACTGAATTTGATTGAAGAGAAGAGATTAACTGCTATGTGCCATGGTCAGTTATATCAACAAAGGATGAAGAAAGCCTTTGATAAGAAGTTCAAGCCTCGTGGGTTCCGAGAAGGTGACCTCGTGCTCAAGAGAGTCTTGTCTTTCGCGCCCGATTCCAGGGGCAAGTGGACTCCAAACTATGAAGGTCCATACGTTGTTAAGAGAGCCTTTTCCGACGGTGCTTTGTTGCTCACAACTACGGATGGGGAAAATTTCACTCGTCCTGTGAATTCAGATGCAGTCAAGAAATACTTCGCCTAAAAAAAAACAGAATAGCTCGCTAAGTTGAAAACCCAAAAGGGCGACTTAGGCAAAAATGAGCGTCTCGGTGGATTGAAAACCCGAAAGGGCGATTCAAGCAAAAGTTAGAGACATGAAAAAAAATGAATATATATATCCCGCTAGATTGAGTACCTCACCCTGGGGCAATCTAGGCAAAAATTAGGGATTTGGCAAGTAACTGCATCCTGATAAGACTTTGTTCTATAGCTTTCATCTCTCGAAGATTCTCGCTCAGTCATCATTAACTGAAGCTTCAAATACATTGGATTCAGAGTTGGTGGAGAAACGGTCATTATGTTCAATGTAGCCCATTTCCATGTATATCACCAATTTCAAATTTGTAAATATCCATGGAGTCTCACCATTTGCGGACTACTAATCTCTTAAATAAATTTGAGCCTTTATCCAATTCTTTGCACTCTCATTTGTTTCTGTTTAACAAATGTTTACATGTTTTAATTGATAAATATCATTGTTTTAAACAAATAAATTTTTCATAAATAAACTATTTTAAACAAAATGAACCTTCACAATGACTAAAAGGATAAGTGGGATGTCTTCAATGCTTTCCCAAGGATAGTATGATCATCAAAGGTTAAGACATTTATTCATTTTCTAGCATTCTTATATCCTCTTCATCAGCTTTCAGTGGTCTCCTCAGCAAGCGCAGAAAGAATGATACATACGCAGCTTCCTAGAGAGTCTGGCGTTAGCATTTGTGTTTTATCAATCATATGGTTGTCATCCCTTGTGTGGACTGGCCTAAAATCCCTTATAGATTGATAAAAGTTGATATGCTTTGAGTTAAGAATTTTCCTTATCTTATTATCCTGACTATCTACTCACGAGGAAGTTTGTCTTTCCCCAGCCTGAGTAGGAATCTCAAGGGGAGTAAGCATGTGATAATTGTTTCCCCAGTGAAGTCGCCAGTTTATGAAGGGCTTATTTCCCTTTGCATTTTGAAAAGAGGTATCCCCGGTATGTCGCTTGTGGATGATGGATCCATTTCCAGTTTCCCCAGCCAGGGTAGTTCCTTCGAGAGCGTTTGCAGCTTGTCCCTAGTAGGGTTGCCAGATCAGAGTTTGACGTTTGTATCTCCTCCTATTCTGAAGATTTCTTCTAATATTCAGAGTTAGTGGTGAAGATGTTTATTTCATTCCCTAGTGGAGCAAATGCCATTATTTCCCATTTGCAGAGTTTCCTCTCTGGAAGATAGAAGGGAGTGTTTTGATTGGTGTACATCTGATTGGTGGTTGTTCCCCATAGAGTTCCACATCATTTCTTGATAAGCTTCACCAATAGAGTTTCTTCTCCGACGGATCTTATTATATTTAATCACCTGTCCCCAAGAGAGTTGGTGGAAACTCCCCGGCAAATTTTCTGCATCTTCCTTATGTCAGGATTGTTTGCTCCTATGCATAGTGTTACCTCTTGTAGTCGGAAGCTTCGACTTTGCCTATTCCCAGTTGTTGCTAAAGTCTTCTCTTGGTTACTCTTATTCCAGAGATAATCCCCATCAGAGTTGAGTTCTCTGGTTGATTATCTTCCTTTGCTGCTCCTGAATACATCTCCTTTGTATCCTCAACGAGTGTAGCTTTGGGATAGGGTTTAATATCCCGGATGATTTATTTTCATCCTTCTTGGGTTGTTCCCAAGATGAGTTCTCCGGTGGGATTCGCCCTTCTTGTCGAGATGTTTGTCGCATGTCTGTTTGTGATTCTTGGACCTGTTTGTGTTAGATATGTCTGTCTGTCAGCATTAATCGTACACAAATCATGTATATACATGCATAATCCTAGCATTCAGATATTCATGATGCATTCTTTGCCATATATCTTTGCTTGTTATCTCCTGCTATTGGTGAAATATTCTTCCCCGAGCGGATGTTTGTGTCTGACCTCTCCACATAGAGTCATCCTCATAGGCAGAAAGTGTCTATCTTTTCTTCTTTATTCCCCACTGAGTTATGTCCTCGTGGATGATTATTGTTTCAGTTTCCTCCCCAGTTGTGTAACGGGATGGAGTTACTCCCCTGAGTTATATCCTTATCGGGTTGAGTCTTATTTGATTGTGTCTTTCTAGTTTGTTCCAAGATTGATTTCCTTTCTTGTTATCCCCTGTAGTTCCCTGTGGTTTAGTTGTTCAATTGCTCAGTAACCAGTAATTGGTCATCCTTTTCCCCAGCGGACTCTGTGGCCTTCTACCCAGTAGCCGGTAGTTGTAAGTCCTATTTCTGTGGTTTTCTACACAGTAACCGGTAGATATAATCCCCTCTTTGTTGGTTATCTTTACCAAGTAACCGGTATTGATATTCCTTCGTTTTGAGTATACCACCCAGTAACCGGTGATATATCTCTTGGATAATTGCTTTTGTCAGGAAATTTATCCTTAGTGAGTCATCTTTCATTTACCCTTGTTTGGTAATGATTGTTTCTCCATTCTAATTGGTCATCATTTTATACCCAGTAATCGGTATCCCGATGTCCTTTCTTTTCGGTCGATTTATCCTTTAGTAACCTAGTAACCGGTTATGGATAATCTTCCATGCGAGTATGTTATCTACGTTTTAAACTATATAACGGTAGTAGATAATATATCTCATGCGCTCTTAAGTCGAACGCCTTTTCTTCCCCAGTTGAGTAAGATTCATTTTTCCTTGAGGAATCGAATGTCTATCCTGTAAGTCGAGTTTGCTTTTTCAGCCCTCCTTTTGGATGATGAATGTCTTGGATGTGTTCCCGATTCACGCCTGGTTGGTCACCTATTATATGCCCAGTAACCGGTATCCCTGGTGTTCCTTCCTTCTGCTCCCTATTTTGACTTGTTGTCCCCTGTGGAGTCAGATTTTCCCTGAGTTGGGATGTGCCTTTTGGGTCCTCCTCAGATGTTTCGGACGATTGATATATTTCACCCTTATACCGGTTTTAGATGTTCTTTCTCCCTGAACGTCTTGTTCTCTCACCCAGTAACTGGTGTTTTGATGACATGTCTCTCTTTGAGTTTATTACCCAGTAGCCGGTAATATCTCATTGTTTCTTCCTCAGCTGAGTCCTTTGTGGACATCCCCGTCTGAGTCGGATTTTTTATCCGATGTATCCTTTATGGATAGTTTTGCTATATTGGCATATTCCCCAATACATGCATCTTTGTGTCAGCTCGAGTCTTTCCATCGATTTATTTTCATGGAATCCCTTCGTGTCTCCCAGCAAGTTTTCAAGTCGTGACCTGCTCGTGCATTTTTTCCTTATTTCCCCCAGAGTCTATGTCTCCCTAGTGAGTGTGTTACTCCTATGGATCTTTAGTTTCTCCCGATTTCTTTTCCTTTGTGGTAATTATTCACCATGAAGATTTTTATTTTTGCATCATGAGGTCTCTTAGGGACCAAAATTCATCTCTTTGTTATTATTTAAGCCCATTCTATCTCGTCGAGACGAAGATTTAAACCTTCATCTCTCCGGCTAGAATGACCTGAAATAGGGGCATCTGTAAGACCCTAATTTTGACCCTAAGATCCCTCATGACATCATGTTATTTCACAAGTGCATTTCCTCAAGGATCATAGCATGTTTGGCTCATTAACCCCATGGGTGGGACTTGTTTGAGTGTTTTGAGACCACCAATCATTCTTGTATTATATATTGTTTCCTTTCTTATTTTGATTACTAACCAAAAGCACAAAAATTTATCACTAACTCCTTTTGTTTTGAAGCTCAAGTGATCATGTGCTCCACAATGCTCATAGGAGACTCCTAAGCCCAATGCAATGGTTAGATGAAGATGAGAAAAAGCATGACTATGGTCCACAAATCTCCTAATCATCATATATGTCTCCCAAGTATATCAATTTTCCAATTTGATCAAGATAATCCAAAGGGCTTGAGGATTGTATCCCAAGGAAACCCTAATTCCATTGTGCTTGACTCTGCCTTTCCCATGAAGCAACCTCAACCTATGATCAAATTTAATCAAGGTAAGTTCTTTCATTCATCATTTTATGCATATATGAGCCTATTTTAGGTCCCTCAATCATTTATTCATCAAGATTGGAAGTTTGGCCTTGAAAAGTTGACCAGTCAAGTCATCTAACTAAACTGGGGATCAATGAGATATAATTTTTGATGTGTTTGTCAAATGAAGATGATCCCAAAAGAAAAACTGTTACTAAGAACCATATTAACAAATTTCATGTTCATAAAAAATATATTTGAAACTTTGAAGGTCATCATTCATTTCAAAACATTATAGGTCATTTTGACTGAAACCCTAATTTTGGGTCAACTTACCAAAGGCATAACTTACATAATTTTTACGATTTTGAGGTGACACCAAATGAATTGGAAAGCTTGAGATGTATACTTCAAATGTTATGTTGGACAAAGTTTCATAATCCTAAAATAAATACATATGATAATGCAAAACATTATAGGTCATCTTGGACCTAATTCATTGAATTTAAAAAAGTACCCAACTTCAAATGCCCATAACGTTGTCATAGAAAATCCAAATGATGCAAAATTTGATTCTAGATTGAATATATTGAAAAGATATACAACTTTGATGTTGGAGATGTTTCCATTTGAATCTGGCATCATGAAAAAAAAGGGTTTGATTAAGCTTGCTTTTGGTGAAATTTTTCAAAGTGATTTGAATATGTTTTGTACTTGAATTTTCCAAGCCAGTTTTGATCAATTTCAAAATTCCAAATGATTTTTTGCCTAACATAACTTTTGTTCCTTATTTCAAGGGCTTTCCAACCATTACTCACAATAGTCCATAGGGTTTACCATTAGTGGGTTTCGAATTCATTTCCATTTATGTGCATTTTGGTATTTCATGATGAAACTTGAATATGCAAGCTGTTTCCATCCAATGTACACGTCCAATTGCTTTTCACATGAACTCAGCAAGTTATTTCAGCCATCATTGGGCCTTCTACATGCTTGCACAGGCCCATGCAATTCAAATTCCATTTGCCATGTGTCATACCCCGATTTTGGTCCTGAATTTTTTTCATTTTTATTTGGCACTTGGCCTAAAATTTCATTTGCACACATTCATTCCCAAATCCATTTTTTCCAATCCAATGACCCAACTCTATTTTTAAATCCATATCCAATAAACCTTCCATTGTTTTCTTTAAGAGGAATGGATTGGAAAGAAGCAAGTTTAGTGTTGGTGAAGGAGTTAATGCAAAAGTAAAATTTCTGAAGTGGAATTGCAGTTCTGATCTTCTTGCGGGTGTTGTAGATTGTGAAAATTATGATGCTATAAAGATATGGTATTTTAGCAACAATCATTGGTACGTGAAGCATGAAATTAGATACTTGAAGCAAGATGAAGTCAGGTTCATATGGAATCAAGAAAAACCTTTGCAGTTGATTTGTTGGACTCTTGGTGGTCAGGTTACAGTTTACAATTTTGTTTGGATTACAGCTGTTATGGACAATTCCGTTGCACTAGTCATCAATGGTTCTAATATTAATGTAACACCACTTTCCTTATCTTTAATGCCACCTCCAATGTATTTATTTAGCCTAAAATTTTCTTCCCATGTACGGGGGATGGCTGTATATTGTAAAAAACTCCAAGAACAAGTTAGATGCACTTCTTTCGGATGGTAGTTTATGTGTTGTAGAGCTTCCATCAATTGAAACCTGGGAAGAACTAGAAGGGAAAGAATTCATTGTTGAAGCCTCTCATACTGAAATGGTGTTCGGATCCATATTACATCTTGTATGGTTGGATTCACATAAGCTGTTATTTGTTTCACATTATGGTTTTATTCATAGCAATGACTTATTCCAAACATCACTCAATAAGGATGCACTTCCAAGCTTCTTTTTGCAGGAAATAGAACTTGAATGTTCTGAGGATATTGTTCCAGGATTGTCGACATGTTCTGGCTGGCATGCAACCGTTTCAAAACAAAATAACCTTAAAGAGCTTGTTATTGGCATTGCTCCAAACCCTGCTAGTAAATCATCAGCATTTATGCAGTTTTCTGAGGGTAAAATCAAAGAGTATTTATCGAAAATGGGCACTGGTGGTGGATCTCTAGAGCAAGAATTTCAAGGATTTTCAGCAGTCTGCCCGAGGATGGGTGTAGCGTTGGTCAAAAGTGTTGGCCAGTCAAAACCTGTGCTTTTTGGACTGGATAAGATTGGCAGATTGCATACTAGCGGGGGTATAGTGGTTTGCAACAACTGCAACAATTTTTTCATTTTACTCAAATTTGGCAGACCAATAACAGCACAAAAAAAGGAAGAAAATGAAAACTACATACATATATGGGAGAGAGGTGCTAAAATTGTTGGGGTTTTACATGGAGATGAAGTTGCCACTATACTGCAAACTACTCGGGGAAACCTAGAATGCAGGTCAACAATCCGTATTACGTAACTGAGTTTGTTTGTTCTGAAGAAACTCTACAAAAATCATGTGTCTGTTCCCTGTTCAGAGTTTGCTAATGTTATGCTAGCCGGAGCCCTTGAAAATTGTCATGTTGATAACAAGGTTTCTTCGATTTTGATGGCCATAAGGAAAGCACTTCAGGAACACTTTACAGAAAGTCCTGCAAGGGAAACATGCTACAAAGGTGCCTGCTACTAGATGAAGCCATTTCCAAGCGATGAGGTTTCCAAAGACCAACCTGTTACCAGCTGCAACACAACCTTGCCAAGACCAAATGCAACCATCAGGTCCTGCATCTAACCCACTTGCAACATGAGCAGATTACCACGAACCATACGACCTGAACCTACAATAGACAAAAATCATGGGCAATATAATCAGAAGGAAAATGGTTCATGCATTGTCTGCAGCAAGATAGTATAACAATGGAGAAAACAATTTTTGCAATGTTACCAAGCCATCCACATCTTGCAGCCGACAGGAAACCAAGTCCAAGTAACCCACAAAATTCTCACCCAGGCATAACATCTGCAAATCACATGGGTACAGCAAACTCACCAGCTAATATTTCCTTGCAACAACAAAACCAGACGTCTATTTCTGGTGAAGCTGACCCTAGTAACGATGCACAGAACTCGGTTCAGAAAAATCATTCATGAGATGATGATGTCCTCCCAGATGAACGGAACAGGCTATGAATCATCAACAGGACTTGTCAAGCCAACTACTTAGTGGGTTAGGAGCAGTAAAAGGTTTCAATAATCTTCAATTTGATTAGAAACCAGGTCCATCACAGTGCCTGTTCGTGATCACATAACTGCGCATTCACTCATCTCTAAACTTTCTGGCTTCTGAAAAACTACAGTTAAAATGCCTATGGACGCGGGATTAAGTATGGAAATGCGCGTCCAAACATAAGCACAATCTTTTGAGTACAGAGAGTGGTTCTTGGGGAGCTTCCTGTGCAGCATGAGGAATGCTAGATTTGCTTTCAGAACCCTCCTGCTGATGGCAGTATGCAGCAGTCAGGATAGCAACAAACCCTACATCATGGAAATACAAAGCATCAAGCCATCATGCATAAGCTATTAAAATTCAACCAAAACAACACAATTCATTCAAACCTCTTAAATCATTACACCAATAGAACACACAAGAGAAAATTGAATGCACATGACATACCAAGTCCCCAAATTACACATGAATGTTGTGCACAAAGGGCAATTGAAATGACATGTATTCGGAATCAGCTTTCAGATATTGAAATCAAACCAAGCTCAAAAATTTCACTGCAGTAAAAATGTAATTAGCCAAGGAAGTTAAATTCCAGAAAACATCCCAATTTCGAATAGAGACAAAAATGAAGAAGAAAGATTGAGTTCAGAATACCGTTTTCGGTTTTAGCATTAAACAAGCCCATCCAAACTGAGAACATCAAAGAGGATTTTGCAGAGATACGCTTTTGAACACAAGGGCACCAATTCGAAACCCTAAGCTGAGAGCATAAATAGGAAAAGGGTGAATCAGTAAGGAGAGGAATCAACAACGAAAAACTTGGAGGCGGACCAAACCCACCAAAAGAAACCTAAATCCCAAATCAAAAAAACCAGTATTGAAAAGGAAAAGCGGCGAAGAGATTTTCAAATACAAAAACCCTAAATCCCAAATCGAAACATACCTGGATCGGAGAGGCAAAAGAGTTAAGTTTTGGCTTCATCGTTCATCGTCACTACCAAATCGCTACCGGAGGTAAACTTCAGGTTCCTTTAAGCTGTGGGTTTTATGCATTTGGGAATAAGGTTGAGGACGCGAGAGAGAGGGTTGAACGCGAGATTAGGTGAGCGATTGAGTGAGATTGGAGATTGAGAGAGCGGTGAGGGAGCGATTTCATTGAAGGTTGGGAGAGAGCTTGCTGGTAGTGATTGAGAGAAGAGAGGACGCGAAAGAGAGGGCGATTTCATGAGGCCTCTGTTACTATCCCATCTTTTTATTTATTTTTTTTCTTCTTTAATTTATTTTTTTAAACAGAATAAGTTTTGAAAGTTTAAAATTCCTAGGATATTAGGTAATAATTGTTTTTTCTATTTCCAACTTATTCCCCATTGATAACCCAACAGCCAAGCGGCTGAGTTCAGTTACTGGTAGTCCAACAGTTTTCTCTTTTATTAGTTTTTTTATTTTAATTCTAATTTTTAATCCATTTTAGTTTATTTATCCAGTCTAGCATCAAAATAACAACTAACCATGAGTGGTCTGGTGGAGAAGGGTAGTATCATAGTCTTGAGTGGGGTGGGTTCAATACTCATGTGTGGCATTTTTTTGGCATTTTATTTCTTTTAGCTATTTTATTTTCTTTTAGCATTTTCATTTGTTAATAATGCAAATTTATTTTCTTTTAATTTCATCATTCATTCAAAACCATTTTTAAACTTATAAAAATCATATTTTTCTCGATTTAATATCGAGCCCATTTTCACACCCTTGTAAGTCGATTGCTTTTTAAGCATCGCCATCAACCTCACATAGCTTACTCTTGGGCTTTCTTACAATGAGCCGGTTCTCTTGCACTTACACTCATATTTCGAGTCATTTTGTTGTTTGGGCCCGATTTAATTATTTCATGATTTTTGACAACCCCCATTCATAACAAATGTATCCCTCTCCCATGAAATGTATAATATTTATTCTTTCATTCTTTATTCATCTGTTAATACAAGAATTAAAATGAACATTCGATAACCATTTCAAAGCAAGATCAAAACCTCGATCCAATGTCGAGTAATCATTTTTCAAAACCTAACAGAACCAACACGTATTCATCCACCCTTTTGTAAGTCGATTGCTTTATGCATCACCATCAACCTTGTAAGTCGATTGCTTTATGCATCGCCATCAACCTTGTAAGTCGATTGCTTCATGCATCGCCATCTACCCTTATCCCTAACACTTCTCCTTGCTCCACTCGTCAACTCTTGTTCCGATTAGGTAGCACCCATTAGATAGAACACTTTGTATGATAACATAGGTAAGATTCCCATATCCTTTTGTATGATAACATAGGTAAGATTCCCATATCCTTTTGTATGATAACATAGGTAGGATTCCCATATTCTTTTGTATGATAACGTTAGGTAGATATTCTCATTTGTAAATCCTAAACACTTAAGTACATATTGCATGACAACTCTAGGGCAGAGCTTCCCCACTTCTAGACCTTTCCGAGCGTCTCCGATCTTGTGGCATGTAGTCCAATATATTGCAAAGAGGTAACTGCCTAAGACTCGATTCAGCGAGCTGCGACACCTACTGCTAGGACGTGAACACATCGCCCACTCTCCTTTGACATAACTGGTGTCCTCCTTTGTAAGCCCATGTTCAGATGGCAATCCCTATGTTGCCGAACTACGGCAACTCTGATTCTCATGTTCAGATGAGATACGTAGGCACAAGATGCGATGTTTTGCCGAGTTTGACTAACGACTAACAACTAATCCTTGTTTTCTTTCGCCCTCGTTGCGATCCTTTCTCTCGCCCTCGTTGCGATCGAGACTTTCCCTTTCTCTTGCCCTAGTTGCAATTCATGTACATATGTTTGTTGTATCTGTGGGTTATGTGGGTTGTTTGTTTGTTGGGTTGGGACTGTTCTATGAGAGATAAGCCCACTACCCAGGCTTGAGTGTACACATAGGTGTTAGAGTGGATAGTCATGAGGCTTGCGTGGTATGTTGCTACGTTAAGTCGTTCATGAGATCCACATTCCAGACGAGGTTTCTGTTGGATATATTTTGTCCTATGGGTGTTCCATAACGACAGATATTCCTTTAGAAATCGTCGACTCTGGTGACCATTTCCCGAGAACTCAGTCGAGGCCTCTCCTCCGAGACGCGTTTATGTTAGCTCTGGTGGGCGCATTCTCGCTGCTCAATCCGAGGACCCCGAGACTGGGAACTTGCTTTAGGATATCCTGTTGAGGGGAGTCAGCAGAGGTCTTTTATCCCGTAATAATGCCAAACCTTCAGTGATAAACGTATTATTCTCGACTGAAGGGCTAAAGCTGACAAACTTCTATTCTTAGAACCTACCAGTGAGGGGCGGGCTAAATTCAGGAAACCTTAACCTCCAACCAACCCGGTTTTCTGGAGCAGAGTTTTGGTCTTGTATTATTTTCCTCAGTGGGTTTCTTTTCAGACAGTGCAACCCGACAGATGTTCAAGCATATACAGCAATCTTGATTTCCATGACACTGCATTGCATCACATCATTCTGCATTCATATCATTTAACACATGTTTATCCATTTCTAGGGGGTTTACATCTTCTTCTTGATTCCGGTCGGGGGTTTTCTGGTTCTCCTGAGATGGATATTGGCAGAAAGAGACACGTCGCCTACAAGTTTCCAGTGGTTTGTTTGGAGCCTATTCAACAACTGATGAAGTTAATGGATCACGATTCTCTAGAAGGATTCCGGAAGGATTACGGTTTGATTCTAAGCTTCATCACGGTTCTCTCCAAAGATCAACACGATGCTCTATTCACACTGCTGCAGTTCTATGACCCTCCATTGAGGTGTTTCACATTCCCGGATTATATTTTGGTCCCTACTTTGGAGGAGATTGCCAGCTTTCTCAGAGTTCCTATCAAGTCACAATTGTTGTTCTATAGTTCTGAGTTTCTGCCCGATCTCAGCATGGTTGCTTCGGCCACATATTTGGGGAAATCAGTCTTGAAGGCTAACATGTGTCAGAAGGGAGGAGTCAGTGGTTTTCATTTGAGTTTCTTACTGGGAGAAGCAAAGAAGAAACTTGAAGATGGTGACCAGAGGGGTTTCAATGCCGTGTTGGCTCTTTGTGTGTATGGGATTGTCCTCTTCCCTAATGTTGCCAAATTTGTGGACATGGACGCAATACGCCTTTTTGTGTTGGGTAATCCAGTGCCGACCTTGTTGGGAGATTTCTTTCATTCGGTGCACCACAGGAATGAGAAAAGAAAAGGAGGATTATTGAATTGTTGTGCGCCTTTGTTTTATAAGTGGTTCAGTTCTCACCTACCCAAATCAGGAGCGTTCGTTGATGTCGAGGACTCGTTGAGTTGGTCGAAGAGATTGATGAAGTTGAGAGCTGAAGATATTTCTTGGTGGTCTGACCGGAGCTTGCTTTGGGCGGATATATTCACAGTTGTGGGAGCTTCCCAAATGTACCGTTGGTAGGAAGAAGAGGAGGAATCAACTATAATCCTTCTCTAGCAGTCAGACAGTTTGGATATGCTTTAAGAACTCCGCCTTTGGAAAAGGATGTGGAAGAATCTCTGTTTTTCCATTCTTCGCCTGATTTGACTGTATCCCGTAAGGCAGCTGAGGCCTGGCTCAAGGTGATCAAGAGAGGAGGAACTGTGCTTGGAAAAGGAGATTGTAGAACTTACCCTCAGTATAGAGAGTGGCTTCAAGGAAGAGTCGAAGAGTTGGGTCTGCCGTTTCCTATAGAAGAACCTTTGTATCCACCTATTCCTGCGCAGTCAACAATGGTGAGCCGAGAGGAGTATGAAAAATTGAAGAAAGCCATGGAGGAGCTTCAAATTGGAAACTCGGAGTTAAGTGTGAAGTTGCAAGACTATATGCATCAATTCCATGAGGCAGAATATCAGAAGGGGGAAGCCGTCAGATTGCAAGGGGAAGTAGAAAGGAAATTAGCTGTGGAGGTGGACTTCTTCAGGAAGACAGACAAGGCCTTGGGATCATCTAGTTCTGAGTTGAAGCGAGTCAAGCAACAATTAATGGATGCTCATGGTAAATTGGCAGGGTGGCAAGAGCGATGGGATGCATTTTCAACTTCTCGGAAGGAAAGGGAGGAGGAGATGGTGACCGAACTGACTAGTCAGATGGAGAAATTGAAGACTTTGCTGAAGGAGAAGAACAATGAGCTTCTGTGCGCCCGTTCTACCAATGGTTACATCACTGATCAACTCAATGAGGCTCGAGGACAGATTGAAGAACTTAAGGTGTTGGCAGGTTTGAAGAAATCCAGACTTGAAGAGGTATTCAGAGAAGATGATGGGAATTACTACAGAGAGCACATCAACGAGTTGGATGGAGTTATTCACCAAAGGAATCTGCTTATCCGGCGTTTGATAGAATTCCCAAATCATCCTGACACGATAGCATTGCTGGCTGAAGTGAGGAGCAGTCCTTATTGTTTGTACACAGGAGGCTGAGTCCTGATTTTTTGTTCCTCCTTTTACTTATTGCTTTATTGCTGTGTAGTGATGATCCACAGGCTTGTTGTGGAAATCCTCTTTTGATGTACTATTGGCTAAGGCCATTCTCTTTGAATTTATCTATATGAAGACCTGCTCTCTATTGCATCTTGATCTCCGAAGTTTATCTACGGCTCGATCTTCTCGTGAGACCGGAATCAAGGGGGTAGAATACCTTTTTGGAAGTGATAAACATGTCATTCCATTAACATATTCATTTGCATATTCTTGCATAACAGGTTTCGCCGCGGTGTTCTCATATTATTTGGTGTTCCACTAGCAGGATAGCTGATTCAGGAATTCACCGTTACGGTACCCGCAGAAACCAGCAGAAAGCAATGGAAAGTCTACAAGCAGAGCTTGCTGAGATGAGGGTCCGCATGAACCAATTCATGGATGTGGTTCAGGGAGTAGCGCAAGGACAGCAAGAGATTAGACAAATGATATAAAGGAATCTCGCAACTACTCAACCAGAGGTCGTGAGTGATCCTCCAATTGTAGAGGTTAATGGACCGGGGCCTGTCCCAATCCCACATAACAACCACGACCAACAACCCATTCACGATGATCAAGATGATCAGTTCTTGCTGCCAGAAGACTTTGGTTTGGGCCATGGCATGAATCCCATGTTCAGGAGATTAGAGGAGAGGCTGAAGGCGGTAGAAGGACAAAACCCCCTGGGGGTAGACGTTTCTGACTTGGGATTGGTCCCAGGCGTGAGGGTCCCACCAAAGTTCAAAGTCCCAATCTTTGACAAGTACAATGGTAGCTCTTGCCCGAAGACCCATATGCAAGCCTACTTCCGAAAGAAGGTTGCATACTCTGATGACGAGAAGCTACTTATGTACTTCTTCCAGGACAACCTAGCTGGGGCATTCCTGGAATGGTACATGAGGTTGGATAGAGCCCATATCCGTTGCTGGAGGGATTTGGCGGAAGCTTTCGTGAAGCAATACCAGTATAATGCAGACATGGCCCCGGACAGAACTCAACTCCAGAACCTGTCTCTTAAAAGCAATGAGTGCTTCAGGGAATACGCTCAACGCTGGAGGGAGACAGCTTCCCGTGTTCAACCTCCCATGTTGGAAAAGGAAATGGCCAACATGTTCATGAATACGTTGCCTGGACCTTACCTGGAGCGTTTGGTGGGGTGCAATGCCTCCAACTTTGCTGATGTGGTCTCTACCGGAGAGAGGGTAGAAAATTACCTGAAGACCTACAAGAGCCACAATGGAGGTGGATCTTCATCAGGAGTAAAGAAGCCGTTTATGGGAGGACAGAAGCAGAGGGAAGGGGGTGTGAATTTCGTGTCTTCATATCAAAATAGGAATAACCAAGGGAATAACGTTCAAAACTATCATCAGCGACCGTTTGTTACAGCTGTGACTATTTCGGCTGCAGCACCACTACAACAACAACAACCACAACGTCAACCAGCTCAGTATCAACAACAACAACAACCAGGTAACAGACCCGCCTATCAACAGAGGCAGAGGATGATGGATCGGCGTTTCGACACTCTTCCAATGTCGTGCGCTCAACTGCTTGCTAGTCTTCAACAGCTACAACTTGTGCAGCTACGCACTCTGGCTCCTCCGGTTGGTAGACTTCCGGCGGGTTACGATGCCAATGCTAGGTGTAGTTTCCACTCTGGGGCACCTGGCCACAATATCGAGAACTGCAAAGCTTTTAAGCACGTAGTTCAGGACCTCATTGATTCAAAGGCTATCAGCCTTGCACCGGCTCCTAATGTCGTCAACAATCCCATGCCACAGCATGGTGGTGCAAACGTTAATATGCTGGAAGAAGAAGCCAAGTCCGTTAAGGATGTGTTGAAGTTGAAGACTCCGTTGTTGGAAATTAAGGAATGCTTGCTGAAGGCTGATGTTTTCCCCGGTTGTGGGAAAGGTTGTTTGGATTGCGCTATACAGGGTAAGGATTGCTTGAAGCTGCAACAGGGTATCCAGGTCTTGCTTGACAATGGTACCCTCCAAGTTGAAGACTTGTCTGTCAAAGAGTTTGCTGAAGGGGTAGTTGAAGAGGTATTTGAAGATGCTGTTGAAGAATTCACAGATGTTGTTCCTGCTGATTGTGTATTTCCCATTGATGTATTTAATTTTTCAAATGTTGTTGCTGATATACCAAACAATGTGTCTAATCTTGATGTAACTGAACTTGATTCCGGTGTTCCAGATGTTTTTGTTTCAATGAATGAAATTCCCGAGTATGACTATGATGTCGCTACTATCACCATCTTTTACCCGACTAATCAGATTAGTGTGCCAGAAGCGCAACCAGTGCCACCAGTGCGACCGACCGCTATGACAATCACAACCCCTGGTCCTTTACCTTTCACAAGCGATAGGGCCATTCCTTGGCATTATGGGGGGAATGTATACACACACGATCATGGGGTGGAACGACCTTTGAAGGTAGAAGAGGGTCAAAAGTCTGAATTCGAAGTTGAAGGTCCCGCAGTGGACAATGTTGGTGGAATCGGGCGATTCACCAGAAGTGGTAGACTGTTCTCACCACCGGTTACCCAAGCTGATAATGTTGATGCTGCGGCGAAAGCCAAAGGCAAGCAAGTTGTGAGTGAGGGTACGTCTGCACCCCAGGCTGGTTCTGAGCCCACTTTTGCGAAGGATGTGGATGAGCTTCTGAGAATCATAAAGAAAAGCGACTACAAGGTAGTCGATCAGTTGATTCAGACGTCGTCTAAGATATCCATTCTCTCACTCCTATTGTGTTCAAAGGCACACAGGGAGGCACTTCTGAAGGTCCTTAATGCTGCATATGTGCCTCAGGAGATCTCAGTAAACCAGCTAGAAGGGATCATTGCAAATGTTCATGCAAGCAACGGGCTGGGCTTTACTGATTCTGACTTAACACCAGCTGGACGCAACCATAACAAAGCTTTGCATATCTCAATGGAATGCAAAGACACCGTGTTATCTCATGTTCTGGTGGATACAGGTTCCTCTCTCAATGTGCTACCCAAGAGAGCCCTGTCAAGGTTAGAAGTAGAAGGTTTGATCTTGAAACCTTCCGATCTCATGGTGAGAGCCTTCGATGGTTCTAAGAGGTCGGTGTTTGGAGAGGTAGAATTGCCAATTCAGATTGGATCACAAACCTTCAACACCGTATTCTATGTGATGGATATCAGTCCCTCGTACAGTTGCCTTCTGGGTCGTCCTTGGATCCACAATGCTGGGGCAGTCTCCTCAACACTGCATCAGAAGATCAAGTTCCCAGTCAATGGAAGAATTGTCACCGTCTGTGGTGAGGAGGACATACTGGTAAGTAACCTGTCTACCTTCAAGTACGTAGAGGTAGAAGGTGAAATTCATGAGACTCTCAGTCAGGCCTTTGAGTCAGTCCAGATCAAGGATGCAGCTCCGGTGGAAGGGGCTAAAGCAGGAGCCCCTATCTCATCTTTCAAGCAGGCGCAAGCCTTGGTGGATTCAGGTGTTGCTCCTGGTTGGGGGCGTCTGTTGGAGTTACCGATGAAGGACGACAAGTTCGGGATTGGGTATCAACCAGCGCTGACTTCTACAACTTCAGCACCTCAGACTCGTCAGGGGCCGATTACTTTCTCTAGTGTTGGCGTCATCCAATATGGCCAGATCTCTGCGATCAACGATGAAAATGGGGATAGTGATTGCGACATCGACAACTGGGTGTGTCCGAGGATCCCTGGTGAATCATCAACAATTGGTCTTCCGAGGAAATTGTCCAAGTCACTCTTCTAGAGGAGTAATTTTTCTTTGTTCTATTCATGCATGTCCAAGTCTTACGTTCCGCCCAGGGCGTAATGACTCATTGTCGGGCTCATCTATGTGAATACCTGCATTGTTTATCATAAATGAAGGACGTCTTTTGCATTCAAACATTTTGTTCACTGTCTTTCTATTTTTGCAGTTTTCAAAATTTTAAAAGAATAAAAGTATTTGGCAATGTTTTGTTTAGTTTTCACTCACTGTTCACACTCATAAGCACATACCATCACTCATGCAGATGCACATCACCGGATCCTATTGATAACAGTTCTGCTATGGCTCACTTCGACTTCGAAAATCCAATCTTCCAAGCTGAAGAAGAGGGTGATGAAGACTGTGAACTCCCTGAAGAACTTGCCAGGCTGTTAAAGCAAGAGGAAAGGGCCATTCAACCGCATCAAGAGTCTACTGAAGTGATTAATCTTGGCACCGAGGACGCCAAGAGAGAAATCAAGATAGGGGCTGCTTTGGAAGATGATGTGAAGAAGGGGTTGATTGAACAGTTGCAAGAGTATGTTGACGTCTTCGCTTGGTCTTATCAGGATATGCCAGGGCTTGACACAGACATCGTGGTACACCGTTTACCTCTCAAAGAGGGTTGTCCTCCGGTCAAGCAGAAGCTCAGAAGAACAAGACCAAAGATGGCTGTAAAGATAAAGGAAGAAGTGCTGAAACAGTTGGATGCAGGGTTCCTAGCGGTTACCAATTATCCGCCATGGGTCGCAAACATTGTTCCAGTACCTAAGAAGGATGGAAAGGTACGGATGTGTGTCGACTACCGGGATCTGAACAGAGTCAGTCCTAAAGATGATTTCCCATTACCTCACATCGACGTTTTGGTGGATAACACAGCTCAGTTCTCGGTATTCTCCTTCATGGATGGCTTTTCTGGCTATAACCAAATCAAGATGGCACCAGAAGACATGGAGAAGACAACTTTCATAACCCCATGGGGCACCTTCTGCTACAAGGTGATGCCGTTTGGTCTGAAAAACGTTGGGGCAACATATCAACGAGCTATGGTGACTCTATTCCATGATATGATTCATCATGAAATCGAGGTTTATGTGGACGATATGATTGCCAAATCTCAGACAGAAGAAGAACATTTGGAGAATCTGCAGAAATTGTATGAACGGTTAAGGAAATTCAAGTTGAGGCTTAATCCGAACAAGTGTACTTTTGGGGTGAGATCTGGAAAATTGCTGGGTTTTATTGTTAGCGGAAAAGGGATTGAGGTGGATCCTGACAAAGTGAAAGCAATACAGGAAATGCCTGAGCCAAGAACAGAGAAGCAAGTCCGTGGTTTCTTAGGAAGGTTGAACTACATTGCAAGGTTCATCTCTCACCTAACAGCCACGTGTGAGCCAATTTTCAAATTGTTGAGGAAAGATCAGGCTATCAGGTGGAACGACGATTGTCAAAGGGCTTTTGAAAAGATAAAAGAGTATTTGCAGAATCCTCCTATCCTTATGCCTCCAGTCTCAGGGAGACCGCTGATTATGTACTTGACAGTACTTGACAATTCTATGGGTTGTGTTCTCGGTCAACACGACGAGACAGGCAGGAAAGAACATGCCATCTACTACTTGAGTAAGAAGTTCACAGATTGCGAGTCGAGATACTCAATGCTTGAAAAGACATGTTGTGCACTTGCATGGGCTGCTAAGCGATTGAGACAATACATGCTGACTCACACAACCTTACTGATCTCCAAGATGGATCCAGTCAAGTATATATTCGAGAAGCCAGCTCTCACCGGAAGGGTTGCTCGTTGGCAAATGGTACTGACAGAGTACGACATCCAGTATACATCCCAAAAAGCCATCAAAGGGAGTATTCTGTCAGACTATCTTGCTCAACAACCGATTGAAGATTATGAGCCGATGAAGTTTGATTTTCCAGATGAAGATATCATGTTCCTCAAGATGAAAGACTGTGAAGAGCCAGTTGTTGGGGAGGGACCTGATCCAGATGAAAAGTGGATTTTAACGTTTGATGGGGCCGTCAACGCCAAAGGAAGTGGAATTGGCGCTGTCATTACTACTCCGAAAGGTGCCCACATGCCTTTCACCGCTCGTTTGACTTTCGAGTGCACCAATAATGAAGCTGAGTACGAGGCTTGTATCTTGGGTATTGAGCAAGCCATTGATTTGAGAATCAAGACTCTGGACATCTTCGGAGATTCAGCTCTAGTGATCAATCAAGTGAATGGTGATTGGAATACTCTCCAGCCCACTCTGGTCCCGTACAGAGACTACACGAGAAGACTGTTGACTTTCTTCACAACAGTAAAGTTGTATCATATACCTCGTGATGACAACCAGATGGCAGATGCTCTTGCTACTCTATCCTCCATGATCAAGGTGGTTCAGTGGAATCATGCTCTTAGCATCGATGTTATGCGCCTTGATAGGGCCGCGTATGTGTTTGCCGCTGAACTAATGGTTGATGACAAGCCCTAGTATCACGACATCAAGTGCTTTCTGAAGAATCAAGAGTACCCTGCAGGGGCATCCAACAATGACAGAAAGACTTTGAGAAGATTGGCAGGCAGTTTCTTCTTGAACAAAGACGATGTACTGTATAAGAGGAACTTCAACATGGTTTTGCTCAGATGCGTGGACAAACACGAGGCGGACATGTTAATGCAGGAAGTTCATGAAGGTTCCTTCGGTACTCATGCCGGCGGACATGCAATGGCTAAGAAATTGTTAAGGGCGGGTTATTACTGGATGACCATGGAATCAGATTGTTTCAAGTATGCTCGGAAGTGCCATAAATGCCAGATTTATGCTGATAAGGTGCATGTACCGCCGAATCCTCTAAATGTGATGTCTTCGCCGTGGCCGTTTGCAATGTGGGGCATTGACATGATCGGAAAGATTGAGCCGACTGCTTCCAATGGGCATCGCTTCATCCTTGTTGCCATCGACTATTTCACCAAGTGGGTCGAAGCAGCGTCGTTCGCGAATGTCACCAGACATGTGGTTGCCCGTTTCATCAAGAAAGAAATCATTTGTCGCTATGGGATTCCCGAAAGAATCATTACTGATAATGGTTCCAATTTCAATAACAAAATGATGAAGGAGTTGTGTCAGAACTTCAACATTCAGCATCACAATTCTTCCCCCTATCGTCCTAAGATGAACGGTGCTGTTGAGGCAGCAAATAAGAACATAAAGAAGATTGTGCAGAAGATGGTCGTTACATACAGAGATTGGCACGAGATGCTACCCTTCGCCTTGCATGGGTACCGCACTTCAGTACGTACGTCGACCGGGGCGACCCCTTACTCCCTGGTGTATGGTATGGAAGCAGTCCTACCTGTTGAAGTGGAGATTCCTTCTTTAAGAGTCCTGTTGGATGTCAAGCTAGATGAAGCTGAATGGATTCGGACAAGGTTCAATGAGTTGAGTCTTATCGAAGAGAAGCGAATGGCAGCCATTTGTCATGGGCAGTTGTATCAGAGCCGGATGAAGAGAGCCTTTGACCAGAAAGTGCGCCCTCGATGTTTCCAAGTCGGAGATTTGGTGTTGAAAAGGATCCTTCCTCCTCAGACGGATCACAGGGGCAAGTGGACTCCTAACTATGAGGGACCGTATATCGTCACCAAGGTTTTCGATGGTGGGGCCTTAATGCTTGCAACGATGGATGGTGAACACTTCACTTCCCCGGTAAACTCAGACGCAGTTAAAAAATACTTCGCATAAAATAGACCTGCTGGACGGTAAAAAAAACAGTCCAGGCAAAAAATGGGCATCCCGACGAACCAAGAAAAGGAAAAAGGTTCGGGCAAAAATTAGGGATTTAAAAATGAAAAGATCGTACACCCGGTAAGTTGAAAACCTAAAAAGGCAACTTAGACAAAAATGGGTATCCCGGTGGATTGAAAACCCGAAAAGGGAAATCCAGGCAAAAGTTAGGGATTAAGCGAATGACTGCGTTCTAAGTTAGTTCTGAATCTCATCTCATGTCGATGACTGGAAACTTTCAAAAGGAAGAAAACAATCTAATCACCTTTTCAGAAGGCTGATCATCTGGAAGATCTTGAAGACGAGCGAGTCATAGAAAAATTGGAACCTAGTAGAAATCCATTTCACATTGCCACTAGATTAATTTCTGTTTTGCGATTACCTCTTCCTAGGGATTGCTTCCTGATGTAAATGCCTATTCAGAGGCCATTCAATCAATAAAATCATGTTACTCAGTATATCTCTGTTTTCATTTTCATTTTACTGTTTTGCTTGCAAAAATGACGTCCGAATTTTGATAAACATTGCATCATGACACATAAGGGCTTTACAGGTACATGCTCAATAAACATTTAAAATTGCTGTAAATTTTAAGTGCTTTGGATCGTCTATTCAGAACAGATACCCTCGGGGCATTTCCTTAAAATCCCCTGCAGATGACCGTGAATATCTTCCCCAATGAAGTCACCAACAGACGAATCCGGTGTCTTATCCCTGCAGAGCTGATCAGAGTGTTGGATTCTTCAATCCCCAGCAGTTTCTCACTACGGTGCTTCTCAAGCATGTGCTTCAGACTATACACTCCCCAGTAGAGTTGACAGTGTCAGACTGTATATTCCCAGCGGAGTTGACAGTACCAGACTGTATCTCCCCAGCAAGAAGCAGCCGCTCCTCAGAGTTCGATGCCAGATCGAGGATTTCAATCCCAGATCGATGATCTCTTTCCTGGAAGCATAACCTCGGTACCGTATCGGTGTTTGCTCCCCCCTGCTGAGTCATCTCTCGTAGATTATGGTTGCCAGAACCACTATCGCTTCCCCCAACAACAGGTTTGCAGTGCCGTTCTCTCCCCAGTCAGAGTCTCGGTATCTCGTCATTGCCAGAACACCGCGTGGCCGGTCATTTCCCCACATGGTTCATTATGATGTGCATCTCCAACAGTAGTGCCGGGGTCCAGAAGATTGTGATCATTTCCACAACAGGATTCCTTGCTTCGGCTTGGCATTTTCCCCAGCATTTCGCATCCCTGCATGTAGAATCATATTGCATTACATCCTCCCAAATCGCGTAGCATTTCCATTTTCATGGAGCATTGCGCCATCGCAAAATTCAAACATACACATGTAAGCATAAAACATTCTCGATATCCCAAGTGATAAGCTAGAAGTTGTTTCCAGTGCTCAGACTGAAGGTTGTTCATGACTTATTATCCCCAGCATGGGTCGTTGGCCCACGTGCCGCCTCAATTATCATTTTCCCTATTTCTGCCGATGCTAACAGGCATGAAGTTTTCCGGTATCCAGACCGAAGTGGCATTCAGGCCAGTTTTTCCGGTATCCAGACCGAAGTGGCATTCAGGCCAGTTTTTTCCGGTATTCAGACCGAAGTGGCATTCAGGCCAATTTTCCGGTATTCAGACCGAAGTGGCATTCAGGCCAATTTTCCGGTATTCAGACCGAAGTGGCATTCAGGCCAATTTTCCGGTATTCAGACCGAAGTGGCATTCATGCCAGTTTTTCCGATATTCAGATCGAAGAAGTTTCCGACATTCAGGTCGATGCAACTTGTGGCATTCAGGCCAGTTTCCGGTATCCAGACCGAAGTGGCGTTCAGGCCAGTTTTTTCTGATTTTCAGATCGAAGAAGTTTCCGACAATCAGGTCGAAGTACTTGTGGCATTCAGGCCAGTTTTTTCCGATTTTCAAATCGAAGAAGTTTCCGACAATCAGGTCGAAGTACTTGTGGCATTCAGGCCAGTTTCCGATTTTCAGATCGAAGAAGTTTCCGAGGATCAAGTCGAAGTACTTGTGGCATTCAGGCCAGTTTTCCGATTTCCAGATCGAAGTGGTGTTCAGACCAGATTTCCGGTGATCAGACCAACATTGATACTCTCATATTCCGATGCTTAGTGTTCAGACTAATGTGCGGCGTTCAGGCCATGGGTATTCCTGTGTTACCATTTATTTTGGGTATCCAGGTCAACGTTCTGTTTCGGTACTCAGGCCGATTTTCACCGTACCAGACGGATTCTTCTTTTGAGATTGTTTCTTTGCCGATTCTGACAGGCATTGTTAACTATTTCATAGGGATTCAGGATCAAAATCCGGGTCTTCTTAGTATTTAATCATCTCCCACTATGATCATCTGAAGAGTGTCCTGCTTCATATTCTCTAGTTGAAGACGCTTAAATAGGGGCAACTGTCATACCCCGATTTTGGTCCTGAATTTTTTTCATTTTTATTTGGCACTTGGCCTAAAAATTCATTTGCACACATTCATTCCCAAATCCATTTTTTCCAATCCAATGACCCAACTCTATTTTTAAATCCATATCCAATAAACCTTCCATTGTTTTCTTTGAGAGGAATGGATTGGAAAGAAGCAAGTTTAGTGTTGGTGAAGGAGTTAATGCAAAAGTAAAATTTCTGAAGTGGAATTGCAGTTCTGATCTTCTTGCGGGTGTTGTAGATTGTGAAAATTATGATGCTATAAAGATATGGTATTTAGCAACAATCATTGGTACGTGAAGCATGAAATTAGATACTTGAAGCAAGATGAAGTCAGGTTCATATGGAATCAAGAAAAACCTTTGCAGTTGATTTGTTGGACTCTTGGTGGTCAGGTTACAGTTTACAATTTTGTTTGGATTACAGCTGTTATGGACAATTCCGTTGCACTAGTCATCGATGGTTCTGTAGGTGTTTAATTGGCTGCATTGTATGGTAAAACACTAATGTCTTGACTGATGTCATGACATGTATATGTAACTACATTATAGTTACTGCAGGACTAGCTAACACAGGATTATTGAATGCTGTGACATTCATACCTGTCAACAGATACTAAGGAACAGAAGCTCTGTTAGAACTTAGTATTCATTTGCAGTCTGGTTATCAAGGAAGAACCAGACCTGGCATAAGGCCTACTGACTGAATGTCAAACTGGATGTTGTGACATTCATCATTAACAGCAGCTGGTGAAGATTAGGCAGAGTGGTGTTCTGCTATACTTCAGCATATTAGTTAGTTTGTTCTTCAGGAGAATTACAGAACTAACTTAAGGCCAATTGTGTAAATTTTAAGTTGGACACTTTGACATTTACTAATGTAAGCTGGTACTGTAGTATGGTCATATTGATCATGTACAGGTCAGCAGATTTGTACAGTCTGTTTTCTGGGAAAACAGACTCAGCATATGGACCTTGATGTCAAGCTGAATGTCGTGACATTCATTCCTGACAGCATATGCTAAATTGTAGGTTGTTCAGTTTTCTGTTACAGCTTTCTCAGGCTATTCTTTAGGAAGTCAACAGCTTAGAGAAAATCCAGGAAATCAACAACCAAGCTACGTTCAATGAACCTAACAAATAGCCTATTTGTTAGCAACCTAAATATTGAATTTGTGGGAACTTATGTGACCTAAAATTCAGGAAAATACAGATGCAAAAGCCCAGGTGCTGCAATATAAAAAGGAAGGCATTCCTCCATTCAGTTTCAGGGATTTTGAGGCGTGAAGATTTAGTGTGTCCATCTTACTTCACTGCTGTATTTTTGTAAGTCTAGAATTAGACGTATCTTGTAAGCCAAGTCATTATCAAATAGATGATTGCTTTGGCATAGGGTGTTCATTGAGTTGTAAGTGTTGTGTCACTCGAAGCTTTTAAGCGTGAGTGCTGTGTATCTTGGTTTAAGCTGTGAAGCATAACCAAGAGTTGTTTTTGAAGTGTGACTTCAAAGTGTTTTTAATATCACTGAGGTGATTGAGGGGGAGTGAGTAGGAACTCTGATCTTAGGTTAAGATTGAAATTGCATTGGCTAGGGATTAAGTGATAAGTTGTAAACGGGTGAGTTTAACTTTGAATTGATACTACTAATAGTGGATTTCCTCCCTGGCTTGGTAGCCCCCAGATGTAGGTCATGTTGGACTGAACTGGGTGAACAATTACTTGTGTTATTTACTGCACTTACAATTAAGTTCTGCATAATCCCTGTCTGTGCAGAATTGGATGTCATAACAACCAGTGTGACATCCAAAGTCTGATAACTAGAATTTCAATTGGCATCAGAGCAGGCACCCTGCCTGTGAAGTTCTGGGTGAGATCTAGGGAAGTTACTTTCTAGTACCATGGACAAGGATTTAGGACACTCAAACAGACCACCCATGTTGGATGGATCTAATTATGATGACTGGAAGCCTCGCATGATAGCCTTCCTAAGGTCTCTAGACAGCAAAGTCTGGAGAGCTGTCAACAAGGGATGGGAACATCCAACGAGGACTGATGAAGATGGAGTCAGTGTGCAGATTCCTGAAGAAGATTGGGACAAGGAACAAGAGGCATTAGCTCTTGGAAATTCCAAAGCCTTGAATGCACTGTTCAATGGAATCACTAAGAACATCTTCAGGCTGGTGCACCATTGTGAACTAGCTAAGGAAGTTTGGGATACCCTCAAGGTAACTCATGAAGGTACTTCCAAGGTGAAGATGTCAAAACTTCAGATGTTGACAACCAAGTTTGAAAATCTGAGGATGAAAGAGGATGAGACTATTCATGACTTCCACATGAATATTCTTGAAATTGCAAATACCTCTGGTGGACTAGGTGAAAAAATGACTGAAGAGAAACTTGTAAGAAAGATTCTCAGGTCCTTGCCTAAGAGGTTTGCTATGAAGGTCACTGCCATAGAGGAGGCTCAGGACATCAGCAATATGAAGGTAGATGAGCTCATTGGTTCTCTCCAAACCTTTGAAATGGGCTTAGGTGAGTATGCTGAGAAGAAGAAAAGCATAGCCTTTGTATCTAATGCTGAAGAGGAGGCAGAAGAAGGATATACTGGAGGTGATGAAAGTATATCAGAAGCCTTAGCCATGCTTGGAAGGCAATTCAACAAGTTCATGAAGAAGATTGATCAAAGAGGTAGACCCAATGTCAAGAACATCCCGTCTGACATTAAGAAAAGATCAACTTCTGAAGAAAAGTTCACCATGGGAAGGGAATCCAGTGTCATGGTTGTGAAGGGTATGGACACGTCAGAGCTGAATGTCCTACTTACCTCAAATTGCAAAATAAGGGGCTAGCTATCACATGGTCTGAAGGAGATTCTGAAAGTGAATCTGAAGGAGAATCTGCCAAACATGTCACTGCACTAACTAGTGTGTGTGTCTCTGAAGATGACACAAGTGCAGATGAGCTGACCTTTGATGAACTTGCTGCAGCATATAAGAAGCTGTGCACCACCAGTGCAGAAGTGCGTGCACAAGGTGAAAAGCAGAAGAAACTCATCAAGGAACTGGAAGATGAGAGACAGAAACAACTGTCTGCCATAGAAGGGCTAAATGATGAGATAGCCCTGCTGACCTCCAAGCTGAACCAGATGACCAAATCCATCAGAATGATGAATAAGGGAACTGACACCTTGGAAGAAATTCTAAAAGTGGGACAGCAGTCTGGAACCAAATCTGGGCTAGGATTTGGAAAAAGAGCTGAACACAGACGCCCAAAGGCTAAAGTTCAGAAGTTCAAGCAGATGTCAAAGCCGATGTCTCAACATCGAGGAGCTAGGATGAATGATCATCAGAAGAAAATATTCCAGAATTGGAGGTGTCACCACTGTGGCAGGCTTGGACATATAAAAGCCTTCTGCTACTGGATTCATGGCTTCCCTAACAGAGCCTCACCTGTCAGACCTAAGCATAACACACGCAAGCGATGTGTTCCCATTAAGAAGCAACAATGGTATGCTAGGATAGCACACACTGCCCTAAGGGCTACTTCAAGAGAAGACTGGTACTTTGACAGTGGATGCTCAAGACATATGACTGGTTTGGAAAATCTACTGGTAGACATTCAACCTCACACCACCAGCTATGTGACTTTTGGTGATGGTGCCAAAGGAAAAATCAGAGGTGTGGGCAAACTGGACTGTTCTGGAGTGCCAAAACTGAACAATGTGCTGTTAGTAAGAGGACTAACTGCAAACCTCATCAGCATAAGTCAGCTGTGTGATCAAGGTTTTCATGTTCAGTTTACTAAGGAGCAGTGCATTGTGACAAATGGTGACAATCAGGAAGTTATGATAGGAACCAGGTCCAAAGACAACTGCTACCTGTGGGAACCTGATCTCTCTAACTTTTCCACAACATGCTCCTCAGCCAAGGAAGAACAGGAGGTGAAGTTGTGGCATAGAAGACTCGGCCATCTCCACTTACGGGGAATGAAGAAGATCATATCCAAGGAAGCAGTCAGAGGAATGCCAAAGCTTCTGATTGATGAAGGAAGAGTCTGTGGAGAATGCCAAGTGGGCAAGCAAACCAAGATGTCACACCCAAAGCTGGGACATTCCACAACCTCCAGAGTTCTGGAACTGCTGCACATGGACCTAATGGGACCTATGCAGGTTGAAAGTCTTGGCGGGAAGAAGTATGCCTACGTGGTGGTTGATGAGCATTCCAGATACACGTGGATAAACTTCATCAGAGAGAAGTCAGATACATTTGATGTCTTCAAGGATCTGTGCATAAGACTTCAAAGGGAAAAGGACAGTTGTGTGGTCCGGATTAGAAGTGATCATGGCACTGAATTCAAGAATTCCAAGTTTGATGAGTTCTGCTCATCTGAAGGAATAAGCCATGAGTTCTCCTCCCCTATAACTCCTCATCAGAATGGAATAGTTGAAAGAAAAAATAGAACTATTCAAGAATCTGCCAGAGCAATGATTCATGCAAAGAAGCTTCCTATGCACTTTTGGGCTGAAGCAATGAATACATCGTGCTATGTTCACAACAGAGTCACCTTGAGAAAAGGAACCTCCTCCACTCTGTATGAAATATGGAAGGGTAGAAAGCCCACTGTGAAGTACTTTCATATTTTTGGAAGTAAATGCTACATTCTCACAGATCGTGAACAGAGAAGGAAGCTAGATCCCAAAAGTGATGAAGGCGTATTTCTGGGATACTCCACTAACAGCAGAGCCTATAGAGTGTTCAACTACAGGACCAATGTCCTGATGGAATCCATAAATGTCATTGTGGATGATAAAGAGGAAGGAACCGATGTCATGGAGGATGTTGAAACATTCCTTGATAGTCCAACTGACAGTCCAGTCAAGCCTGAAGAAGTACAGGAACCTCCTCCTGAATGTGAAGTAGAAGCACCCACCAAAGTGCCATCTATCAGAATTCAGAAAGACCACCCTAAGGATCTTATCATAGGGGATCCCACCAGTGGTGTAACTACCAGGTCAAGAGGAATAAACTCAAATTCCTGCTTTGTTTCCAAGGTTGAACCAAAGAATGTGAAAGAAGCCCTGACTGATGAATACTGGATCATTGCCATGCAAGAGGAACTCGAGCAGTTCACAAGGCATGAAGTATGGGAGCTGGTTCCAAGACCTGAAGGGTCCAACATCATTGGTACCAAGTGGATCTACAAAAACAAATCTGATGAGAAAGGAGTAATTACTAGAAATAAAGCAAGACTAGTAGCTCAAGGATACACTCAAGTTGAAGGAGTAGACTTTGATGAGACATTTGCTCCTGTGGCTAGACTTGAGTCCATCAGATTGCTGTTGGGGGTAGCATGCATCCTGAAGTTTAAGCTATTTCAAGTGGATGTGAAGAGTGCATTCTTGAATGGCTACCTGAATGAAGAAGTCTATGTGGAACAACCCAAAGGGTTTTGTGATCCTAACCAACCTGAGCATGTATACAAGCTGAAGAAAGCCTTGTATGGGTTGAAGCAAGCACCCAGAGCTTGGTATGAAAGGTTAACCGAATTTCTGACCACAAATGGGTACAGAAAGGGTGGCATAGATAAAACCTTGTTTGTGAAGGATGAAGAAGGCAAAATCATGATAGCTCAAATCTATGTGGATGATATAGTCTTTGGTGGAATGTCAGAACAAATGGTTAAAAATTTGTTCACCAGATGCAATCTGAGTTTGAAATGAGTCTAGTGGGAGAACTGACCTATTTCCTTGGAATGCAAGTAAACCAAATGGAGGACTCTATGTTTCTCTCCCAAAGCAAGTATGCCAAGAACATAGTTAAGAAGTTTGGTATGGATCATGCCAGGCACAAGAGGACTCCAGCTCCTACTCATCTGAAGTTAACCAAAGATGATGGAGGACCTAGTGTTGATCAATGCTTGTACAGAAGCATGATAGGTAGTCTGCTGTATCT
Organism: Lathyrus oleraceus; assembly: GCF_024323335.1. NCBI lineage: Eukaryota > Viridiplantae > Streptophyta > Magnoliopsida > Fabales > Fabaceae > Lathyrus > Lathyrus oleraceus. The sequence continues at coordinate 61,243,894 of NC_066581.1, forward strand.
AACTGCAAGTAGACCTGACATTTCCTATGCAGTTGGAGTTTGTGCCAGATATCAAGCAGTGCCCAAGGTGAGTCACTTGAATCAAGTCAAAAGGATCCTCAAGTACATCAATGGGACATGTGAATATGGGATGTTGTACTCACATGGGTCTGAGCCTGTCCTATCTGGGTACTGTGATGCTGATTGGGCTGGAAGTGCTGATGACAGAAAAAGCACATCAGGTGGATGCTTCTTCTTAGGAGAAAACCTCATATCGTGGTTCAACAAGAAGCAGAACTGTGTCTCTCTGTCCACTGCAGAGGCTGAATACATAGCGGCTGGAAGCAGTTGCTCCCAATTGGTTTGGATGAAACAAATGCTCACTGAGTACAATGTCACTCAAAATGTCATGACATTGTTCTGTGGTAATCTCAGTGCCATCAACATCTCCAAGAATCCCATCCAACACAGCAGGACCAAACATATTGACATTAGGCACCACTTCATCAGAGATCTGGTGGAAGACAAGGTGATCACTTTGGAACATGTAGCCACGGATCTTCAACTGGCTGACATATTTACAAAGGCTCTGGATGCTACTCAGTTTGAAAACTTAAGGAGCAAACTGGGAATATGTCTCTCTGAGACATTATAGCAATCACTGATGTTTGGGATAAACTGTTTAATATCTCTGCCTATTAAACAATTTGTACTAGGCTATGATTGGTCAACAGATCATAGCTATGCTGCTTGCAACAAGGGTGGATACAAGAGGGTAAGGAGGCACCCTACAGAGAGAAGGACACTATACCTGCAGGAGTTCAAGGATGCTGTTCATGCAGGAGTGGTTCTGGATGTCAGAAACAACATCATGGCATCTGATATGGTGGTACCTACTGTAAAGCAAAAGTGGGTGATCACATGATCGAAGCTGTGAAGCAAGATCAAGTGGATGTGAACTTGGTTGAAACTGTGAAGTAAAACCAAGTCTGGAACTCTGTCATTGTGCTCTGACTATGTTGTTGGCTTTGGCAACATTTGTGACAAAAAGGGGGAGTAATAACCACCAATACCCCTGACAAACAGAGTGGGTCTCTACAACAGACTCTCATGACAGATCTGAAGATTCCCCCCTTGCAGCTGATGTTGAAGTTTAGGTGCAACTTCGACTATATGTGTGCTGCTATGTGAAGTTTTTATTTAACTTCCATGTGTGTGAGTGTGCTGCCACTCTGAGTGTATTAGCTAGTTTTATTCCGCTGCCATGAACTCTGTTATGGGGATCAAAGTGTTTTAGCCAAAAATTTGCCAAAGGGGGAGTTTGTAGGTGTTTAATTGGCTGCATTGTATGGTAAAACACTAATGTCTTGACTGATGTCATGACATGTATATGTAACTACATTATAGTTACTGCAGGACTAGCTAACACAGGATTATTGAATGCTGTGACATTCATACCTGTCAACAGATACTAAGGAACAGAAGCTCTGTTAGAACTTAGTATTCATTTGCAGTCTGGTTATCAAGGAAGAACCAGACCTGGCATAAGGCCTACTGACTGAATGTCAAACTGGATGTTGTGACATTCATCATTAACAGCAGCTGGTGAAGATTAGGCAGAGTGGTGTTCTGCTATACTTCAGCATATTGGTTAGTTTGTTCTTTAGGAGAATTACAGAACTAACTTAAGGCCAATTGTGTAAATGTTAAGTTGGACACTTTGACATTTACTAATGTAAGCTGGTACTGTAGTATGGTCATATTGATCATGTACAGGTCAGCAGATTTGTACAGTCTGTTTTCTGGGAAAACAGACTCAGCATATGGACCTTGATGTCAAGCTGAATGTCGTGACATTCATTCTTGACAGCATATGCTAAATTGTAGGTTGTTCAGTTTTCTGTTACAGCTTTCTCAGGCTATTCTTTAGGAAGTCAACAGCTTAGAGAAAATCCAGGAAATCAACAACCAAGCTACATTCAATGAACCTAACAAATAGCCTATTTGTTAGCAACCTAAATATTGAATTTGTGGGAACTTATGTGACCTAAAATTCAGGAAAATACAGGTGCAAAAGCCCAGGTGCTGCAATATAAAAAGGAAGGCATTCCTCCATTCAGTTTCAGGGATTTTGAGGCGTGAAGATTTAGTGTGTCCATCTTACTTCACTGCTGTATTTTTGTAAGTCTAGAATTAGACGTATCTTGTAAGCCAAGTCATTATCAAATAGATGATTGCTTTGGCATAGGGTGTTCATTGAGTTGTAAGTGTTGTGTCACTCGAAGCTTTTAAGCGTGAGTGCTGTGTATCTTGGTTTAAGCTGTGAAGCATAACCAAGAGTTGTTTTTGAAGTGTGACTTCAAAGTGTTTTTAATATCACTGAGGTGATTGAGGGGGAGTGAGTAGGAACTCTGATCTTAGGTTAAGATTGAAATTGCATTGGGTAGGGATTAAGTGATAAGTTGTAAACGGGTGAGTTTAGCTTTGAATTGATACTACTAATAGTGGATTTCCTCCCTGGCTTGGTAGCCCCCAGATGTAGGTCATGTTGGACTGAACTGGGTGAACAATTACTTGTGTTATTTACTGCACTTACAATTAAGTTCTGCATAATCCCTGTCTGTGCAGAATTGGATGTCATAACAACCAGTGTGACATCCAAAGTCTGATAACTAGAATTTCAGGTTCTAATATTAATGTAACACCACTTTCCTTATCTTTAATTCCACCTCCCATGTATTTATTTAGCCTAAAATTTTCTTCCCATGTACGGGGGATGGCTGTATATTGTAAAAAACTCCAAGAAAAAGTTAGCTGCACTTCTTTCGGATGGTAGTTTATGTGTTGTAGAGCTTCCATCAATTGAAACCTGGGAAGAACTAGAAGGGAAAGAATTCATTGTTGAAGCCTCTCATACTGAAATGGTGTTCGGATCCATATTACATCTTGTATGGTTGGATTCACATAAGCTGTTATCTGTTTCACATTATGGTTTTATTCATAGCAATGACTTATTCCAAACATCACTCAATAAGGATGCACTTCCAAGCTTCTTTTTGCAGGAAATAGAACTTGAATGTTCTGAGGATATTGTTCCAGGATTGCCGACATGTTCTGGCTGGCATGCAACAGTTTCAAAACAAAATAACCTTAAAGAGCTTATTATTGGCATTGCTCCAAACCATGCTAGTAAATCATCAGCATTTATGCAGTTTTCTGAGGGTAAAATCAAAGAGTATTTATCGAAAATGGGCACTGGTGGATCTCTAGAGCAAGAATTTCAAGGATTTTCAGCAGTCTGCCCGAGGATGGGTGTAGCGTTGGTCAAAAGTGTTGGCCAGTCAAAACCTGTGCTTTTTGGACTGGATAAGATTGGCAGATTGCATACTAGCGGGGGTATAGTGGTTTGCAAACTGCAGCAGTTTTTTCATTTTACTCAAATTTGGCAGACCAATAACAGCAAAAAAAAGGAAGAAAATGAAAACTACATACATATATGGGAGAGAGGTGCTAAAATTGTTGGGGTTTTACATGGAGATGAAGTTGCCACTATACTGCAAACTACTCGGGGAAACCTAGAATGCAGGTCAACAATCCGTATTACATAACTGAGTTTGTTTGTTCTGAAGAAACTCTACAAAAATCATGTGTCTGTTCCCTGTTCAGAGTTTGCTAATGTTATGCTAGCCGGAGCCCTTGAAAATTCTCATGTTGATAACAAGGTTTCTTCGATTTTGATGGCCATAAGGAAAGCACTTCAGGAACACTTTACAGAAAGTCCTGCAAGGGAAACATGCTACAAAGGTGCTTGCTACTAGATGAAGCCATTTCCAAGCGATGAGGTTTCCAAAGACCAACCTGTTACCAGCTGCAACACAACCTTGCCAAGACCAAATGCAACCATCAGGTCCTGCATCTAACCCACTTGCAACATGAGCAGATTACGACGAACCATACGACCTGAACCTACAACAGACAAAAATCATGGGCAATATAATCAGAAGGAAAATGGTTCATGCATTGTCTGCAACAAGATAGTATAACAATGGAGAAAACAATTTTTGCAATGTTACCAAGCCATCCACATCTTGCAGCCGACAGGAAACCAAGTCCAAGTAACCCACAAAATTCTCACCCAGGCATAACATCTGCAAATCACATGGGTACAGCAAACTCACCAGCTAATATTTCCTTGCAACAACAAAACCAAACGTCTATTTCTGGTGAAGCTGACCGTAGTAACGATGCACAGAACTCGGTTCAGAAAAATCATTCATGAGATGATGATGTCCTCCCAGATGAACGGAACAGGCTATGAATCATCAACAGGACTTGTCAAGCCAACTACTTAGTGGGTTAGGAGCAGTAAAAGGTTTCAATAATCTTCAATTTGATTAGAAACCAGGTCCATCACAGTGCCTGTTCGTGATCACATAACTGCGCATTCACTCATCTCTAAGCTTTCTGGCTTCTGAAAAACTACAGTAAAAATGCCTATGGACGCGGGATTAAGTATGGCAATGCGCGTCCAAACATAAGCATAATCTTTTGAATACAGAGAGTGGTTCTTGGGGAGCTTCCTGTGCAGCATGAGGAATGCTAGATTTGCTTTCAGAACCCTCCTGCTGATGGCAGTATGCAGCAGTCAGGATAGCAACAAACCCTACATCATGGAAATACAAAGCATCAAGCCATCATGTATAAGCTATTAAAATTCAACCAAAACAACACAATTCATTCAAACCTCTTAAATCATTACACCAATAGAACACACAAGAGAAAATTGAATGCACATGACATACCAAGTCCCCAAATTACACATGAATGTTGTGCACAAAGGGCAATTGAAATGACATGTATTCGGAATCAGCTTTCAGATATTGAAATCAAACCAAGCTCACCAATTTCACTGCAGTAAAAATGTAATTAGCCAAGGAAGTTAAATTCCAGAAAACATCCCAATTTCGAATAGAGACAAAAATGAAGAAGAAAGAGTGAGTTCAGAATACCGTTTTCGGTTTTAGCATTAAACAAGCCCATCCAAACTGAGAACATCAAAGAGGATTTTGCAGAGATACGCTTTTGAACACAAGGGCACCAATTCGAAACCCTAAGCTGAGAGCATAAATAGGAAAAGGGTGAATCAGTAAGGAGAGGAATCAACAACGAAAAACTTGGAGGCGGACCAAACCCACCAAAAGAAACCTAAATCCCAAATCAAAAAAACCAGTATTGAAAAGGAAAAGCGGCGAAGAGATTTTCAAATACAAAAACCCTAAATCCCAAATCGAAACATACCTGGATCGGAGAGGCGAAAGAGTTAAGTTTTGGCTTCATCGTTCATCGTCACTACCAAATCGCTACTGGAGGTAAACTTCAGGTTCCTTTAAGCTGTGGGTTTTATGCATTTGGGAATAAGGTTGAGGACGCGAGAGAGAGGGTTGAACGCGAGATTAGGTGAGCGATTGAGTGAGAATAAGTTTTGAAACAGAATATTTTTTTAAACAGAATAAGTTTTGAAAGTTTAAAATTCCTAGGATATTAGGTAATAATTGTTTTTTCTATTTCCAACTTATTCCCCATTGATAACCCAACAGCCAAGCGGCTGGGTTCAGTTACTGGTAGTCCAACAGTTTTCTCTTTTATTAGTTTTTTTATTTTAATTCTAATTTTTAATCTATTTTAGTTTATTTATCCAGTCTAGCATCAAAATAACAACTAACCATGAGTGGTCTGGTGGAGAAGGGTAGTATCATAGTCTTGAGTGGGGTGGGTTCAATACTCATGTGTGGCATTTTTTTGGCATTTTATTTCTTTTAGCTATTTTATTTTCTTTTAGCATTTTCATTTCTTTTTATGTTTATGCCTTTATTATACTCATAGTTTCATTTGTTAATAATGCAAATTTATTTTCTTTTAATTTCATCATTCATTCAAAACCATTTTTAAACTTATAAAAATCATATTTTTCTCGATTTAATATCGAGCCCATTTTCACACCCTTGTAAGTCGATTGCTTTTTAAGCATCGCCATCAACCTCACATAGCTTACTCTTGGGCTTTCTTACAATGAGCCGGTTCTCTTGCACTTACACTCATATTTCGAGTTATTTTGTTGTTTGGGCCCGATTTAATTATTTCATGATTTTTGACAACCCCCATTCATAACAAATGTATCCCTCTCCCATGAAATGTATAATATTTATTCTTTCATTCTTTATTCATCTGTTAATACAAGAATTAAAATGAACATTCGATAACCATTTCAAAGCAAGATCAAAACCTCGATCCAATGTCGAGTAATCATTTTTCAAAACCTAACAGAACCAACACGTATTCATCCACCCTTTTGTAAGTCGATTGCTTTATGCATCGCCATCAACCTTGTAAGTCGATTGCTTTATGCATCGCCATCAACCTTTTAAGTCGATTGCTTCATGCATCGCCATTTACCCTTATCCCTAACACTTCTCCTTGCTCCACTCGTCAACTCTTGTTCCGATTAGGTAGCACCCATTAGATAGAACACTTTGTATGATAACATAGGTAAGATTCCCATATCCTTTTGTATGATAACATAGGTAAGATTCCCATATCCTTTTGTATGATAACATAGGTAGGATTCCTAAACACCTAAGTACATATTGCATGACAACTCTAGGGCAGAGCTTCCCCACTTCTAGACCTTTCCGAGCGTCTCCGATCTTGTGGCATGTAGTCCGTTCTATTGCAAAGAGGTAACTGCCTAAGACTCGATTCAGCGAGCTGCGACACCTACTGCTAGGACGTGAACACATTGCCCACTCTCCTTTGACACAACTGGTGTCCTCCTTTGTAAGCCCATGTTTAGATGGCAATCCCTATGTAGCCGAACTACGGCAACTCTGATTCTCATGTTCAGATGAGATACGTAGGCACAAGATGCGATGTTATGCCGAGTTTGACTAACGACTAACAACTAATCCTTGTTTTCTTTCGCCCTCGTTGCGATCCTTTCTCTCGCCCTCGTGCGATCGAGACTTTCCCTTTCTCTTGCCCTAGTTGCAATCGAGACCCTTATTCCCGTAGTTAGTTTGAACTACGTTTTGCTCTGATTCTCATTCCCGATGAGACACGTAGGCATAAGACGCGATGTCTTAGCGAGCACACTTATCCTTCACCCACAGGTACCCGAGCTACGAAGACTCTGATTCTCATTCCAGATGAGATACGTATGTAGTGGATGCGACATCCGTGCGAGTCATTTTCTTTGACCCTCTCTTTTAGTAAATAGTACATTAGATAAACACACACCCTTTAGACAAGAACAACAAGAGTGGATCCCGTAGAGTACTACGGATGCGTAGGGGTGCTAATACCTTCCCTTCGCATAATCGACTCCCGAACCCAAGATTTGGTGGCGAGACCTTATCTTTTCCTTTCCTTTCTCCAGGTTTACTTCGAGCGTTTCCTTTCCCTCCTTTGGGATAAATAACGCACGGTGGCGACTCTTCTGTCATTCTTTTCTCGTCGGTTGTTTTTTCGCACCTCTGTATTTTTCAGGCTGCGACACCATGCACATGAGCAAAGCATGATCAGCTGATGCATTCACCTATAAATAGAGGTGCCATGAGCTTCATTCATCAACCTTTTGGAGATCCCAAGTGCTACAGGAGTAAAACCATAGCCATTACCAAAGAAATTAATCACTTTTCTTCAATTTTTCGAGCCTGAAATTCAACATCATTAGTTGAATTTTAAAGCCAAATTCCTTAGCCTATCACTTCCATTACACTTAAGGATCAAGAAGGAGCAAGGATCTTGGAGAATTCGTGGCCAGAAGTTCATCCATTTGAAGGTACCCATTCAAACTTTTTGGATATGAATCTCCTAATTCAATGTAACATCCTTGTGTTTCTGTGGTTTTCTGAAGTCCTCACACTCGAGGCAGGATGTTGATGCATTTAATTCTTCATTTAATGAACATTCAGTATGAACACCATGGTTTTCTCCTTCACATTTCTCTCAATAGAGGAAGAGTGAGGGAGGTCCAATGGTATAGTGATGATCTCCATCACACGAGCTTCATTTCCATGTCCTTGTTTTCCATTTTCATTAAAATTTATTTCTCTGCAACTGGTGGCCGGAAGTTGTTGTCTCGCCGGAGAAGATGGTGGTTTCCACCACCACCACCATGTGTGTCACTTGTAGCCATTGGGTCACCTTGCCACGATCTAATCTCACACGTTCATTTTAAATACTTCATTTAATGCTGGATGTAGCGCGTTTGACTTGTGAGCAGCGTGTGTCCTCAGATCTGAACCATACATCCTTGCCACGTCAATTAATGAAACGTATCTGATGGTTGTGGCTTTTTCGCTTTTTTTCATTTTTCATTTATTTTCTGTTAATTCCTTTAATTTTCGCTTATTTTTTTATGAATTCTAGTTTCATATTTTGATTTTTAATTATTTTTGTGACTTCATTTGATATTTTTTATGAATTACTTGTTTTTTAATGCTTTTAATTCATTTTTAAATACTTTTTGACTTTTAAAAAATACAAAAATATTTTCATAGCATCTATGGATCATGATAGGTCAATGAAAAATAGTCTCAACAATTTCTCATTTGATTTGAGATTATTTGATATTTTAATTCATATTATGCTATTTTTAGTTGTTTTTAATTGATTTTAATTACTTTCTGATTTTAAAAATTTGTGAGAAAATTAGTCAAAGCTTGTTTGACTATGTTGAACATATGAGAATTTAATTGGACTTGTTGAAGTTGTTTTGAATTGAATTTGAGGTTCAACTTTATTTGTTTATTTTATATTTGTACTTTATTTTAATTCAAAAAATGCCAAAAAAATATCATTTACTCTTTGACTTGTTATCTTCATTTCCCTTCTGTTTGGTGTTGATTGAAGTTGAATTGATTCAACTTTGATCAATTGGATTTGGTTGTTGTCTTCTTTTCCCATCCCTTTCATCTTCATCCCTTTCTTTCCATCAATGACCAATGAGTTAAAGTCTTTAAGTTGGTCTTGACAAATGAGAAGTGTAACCTTGTTTGATCCAAACCAAACTCAACTTGATCCATGATCAAGTGAGTTGTTTTGTGTCCAAGATAGGTTGCTTCTTGGTCAAGCAAATAACTAAAAGTCAATACAAGGCCCTTCCCCTTTTGTTTGGCATGGCAAGTTTATGGAGCTTGGCTTACTAGTCATGATCTCTAACTTGTGTTCTTTGCCTATATTCTTATTGACCGGCCTCAGATATGTGTGACTACTACATTAGTCCACTTACGATTGCTTAACATAGCGCTACATTGTCTTATGACAAGCTAACATAACCTTACTAACTACTAACTTTAATTTGAGCTTTTAATTTCTTGCCATTTACTTTTAATGTCATTTATTTCTTGCTACTTATTCATATTGATTTTCATCTTTGCTCACTTGAGCACATATTTTATATTTATGTCATTTTCCTTTTGCTCATTTGAGCCCATTATTGTGTAAATATATTGCTTTTTGTGTGGTTTGTGTTTGTTTTGATATGAACCCAAATGCAAAAGGAGAAAGGACTTAGAATTAAGATTTACCCATGCTTAAAGGAGTTCAAGAGAAACTAGGCCTCATGCCTTTAGAATGCATAATATGTTGAAGAGCAACTAGGCATCATGCCTTTAGAATGCTAAAATTCAAAGTTGACCTCAAAGGACTTCTCTTCAAACTTATTCTTTATCCATTCCCTTTATTGTGTTGTGAACTTTTTGATGTTTGCTTTTGTGTGATAAGGATCCCATCTTGAGATTGTGAAAAGAGGACCATTTTCATGAGTAGCCAAGTTAAGAGCCAAGCCAAATGGAGATTCTAGGATCTTGAATTCAATTGTTTGATTGCTTTTTTGTGTGCTAAGTCCAAAGGAAAGGAGCATCTTGAGTCATCTTTATGACTCCAAGAAAAGGAACTCCAAGGGTTTATCTTTCCCCTCTTATCTTTGTATGCTTTAGGAATAGCCCTTCTCTTCTTCTCCCCACTCTAACCAAGCCCAAAACCATTTCCAAAACTTTGAGTTTGTTTCAAATTAGAAACCTAGGCCATATGCCTTTGACTTTTCAAAAATAATTTTCATAAATACTCATTGTGAATAAACTTTAATCCAACTTTGACTTTATTTTGTAAATAAGTCTAACTTGTAAATACAATCCTGTAAGACCCCAATTTTGGCCCTAAGATCCCTCATGGCATCATAACATTGCATTTGCAAAGCCTCAAGGATCATAAGCATCTTGGTTCCCCTTGCCTTTGGGAGAGACCTCTTGTGAGTGGTTTGAGATCACCAAGCATGCTTGAATTTTATATTATTGCTTTTCTCATTTTGTTTACTAACCAAAAGCACAAAAATATGTCACTAACATCTTTTGTTTGTAGCTTGAGCAATTACTAGGTCAAAAGCTTCTAGGAGATCCTTTGTGCAATGAAAAGATGAAAGCAAGCATGGAAATGGTTCCCAAAGCTCTCATCTATCAAATATGCCTCCCTAGTATCTCAATTCATCATTTTGATCAAAGCAAATCAAAGGGTTTGAGGTTTGTGTCCCAAGGAAACCCTAATTCATCTGTGTACCAAGTGTGCCTTTCTCATGAAGAAACCTCAGCCCATGGTCAAATACAATCAAGGGAAGTTCTCTAATTAATCATTTCGTGCATATTTGAACTTATTTGAGTGTCCTCAATCATCAATTCATCAAGATATGAGTTATGGACTTGACAAGTTGATCAGTCAACTCATCTGACTATTTTGAAATGCATTGAGACCTAACCTTTTATGTGTTGGTCAAATGGAGATGATTCTAAGAGAAAACATGTTTTTAAGAACAATATGAATAACTTTCATGTTCATAAAAAATTTATTTGAAGCTTGGAAGATCATCATCCATTCCAATACATTATAGGTCATTTTGACTGAAACCCTAATTTTGGGTCAACTTCCCAAGAACATAACTCATTCTTTTTTTATGATATTGAGGTGGAACCAAATGCATTGGAAAGCTTATTGCGTCTACTTCAAAAGTTATGTTGAACAAAATTTCAAAATCTCAAAAGAAATACATGTGATAATGCAAAACATTATAGGTCACTTTGGGCCAAATGCATTGAAATGGAAAAAAGTCCAACTTCAAGTGCCCATAACTTCTTCAGTAAAAATCCAAATGATGCACACTTTAATTCCAAATTGATTTGCTTGAAAATATCTACAACTTTCATGTTGATGGTTTTATCATTTGGAGCTTACATCATTGAGACAGAAGGGCTTGAACATTGGCCAAATTTGGAAACTTCACTTTTGCATGTTTTGCACCCTATACTTTAAACTCAAAATTCACTAATTTCAAAGGCCCAATTGAAATTTTGATCAACATATCAATTTTTCCTTATGCAATAAGCTTTCTAACCATTACTCATGAGGTAGCATTTGGAGTTTGGAAGCACCATTTTCGAAGACATGAAGATTGAATGCATTTTGTGAAATTCCATTCAAATTGCCATGCATGAGCTATTTATACTTAATGTACACGTCCATTTGAATTTCACATGAGCTCAGTATCTTGTTTCAGTCTTCATTGGGCCTTCCACATGATCACACAAGCCCATGCAATGAGAAATCCATTTTGCCATGCACACGAGTAAACTCATGCACTCAGCCATTTCCACCTATAAATACATGCGTTATGCTTCATAATTCTCCAACCTAAAGGCGCCTGAAATGCTGCAAGAGTGAATCCCTAACCATACCAAAGGAACTAAGTTCATCTCTCTTAAAAAATTCAGACCTGAAATTCAATTGCATTTGGTTGAGTTTTCAGATCTAAAGTTCCTAAACCTTCATCATTTGATCCATTGAAGTTCTGTTTTGCAAAAGGAACCAAGGAAAGGGACTCAAAGCTTCACAATCTAAAGGTTTTGATCAACTATTATTTTGCTTCGAATCTCCTATTTCTTTGATCTATTGAACTTGATATTGTGTTGTCTGAAGTCCTCTCTATAGAGTCATCATTGTTGTATGCTTAATTTTGGAAATCGAGCAAGTTCATGATGAACACCATCAAGCTTCCATCTCTGATTTCTCTCTTAATAGGAATCTAGAGTGGAAGTGAGTGGTATAGGAGTGATGTAAATCACTTCACCTTTCGAACGGTGCCTGGATCGTCCATTTTAGTGAGCATTTGAACCTTTGTGATTTTTGGCCTTCGCCGGAGCTCACCGGAGAAGACGGTGGCGCTGGCCACTGTCCCTGTTGCCAGATCACATGTAGACCGTTTGATCATGTTTCCAGTTTGAATCGTGGCCCTTGGATGATATGACTTATTTTAATTCATTATGTTACTCATTGACTTGGGACCATCGTTCGCGCGCATCTCTCCACCTTTGGATGTGCCAGCTCAATTAATGAGCTTAGATCCAACGCCTCTCCTTTTTTCTGATTTTTCTAATTTCCATTTTATTTCTTTTATTTCATTTTATTTCAAAAATTCATAACTCTCTCATTTTAATTCCAAAAAATATGGGACCAATTGCATTATTTCTGTTTTTAATTCTAGTTTCTAAAAATGATTTTTAATATTTTTTATTTTGTAATTTGCTATTTTCTAATAATTTTCTCTTTTTTGGTTATTTTTAATTCATTTTAAATAGTTTTTGATATTCAAAAAATACAAAAATATTTTCTCAACCTATTTGAATGATGATGGATCTATGAAAAATATTCTCACCAAATTTTTTAATTGATTTGAGATTTATTTGAGATTTTAGGTCAATTAGGTTATTTTTATTCATTTTTAATTGATAAAAAATAGTTTCTGACTTTTAAAAATGCTGAATTTTTTTGTCAAACTTTGTTTGACCTTGTTGAACTTGGGATAATTCACTTGGACTTTCCAAAGTTGATTTGAAGTGATTTTGAAGTTTGACCTTCCTTTAGTATTTTAATTCAAGTTTATTTTCAAATATGAAAAATGCCAAAAATATTTTGTTTATTTCTTGACTTCCAATCTTCATCCCACTTCTGTTTTTGATTGTTTGACCATGATTCTTAATGTCTTTGGTCAACTCTCAATAGATTGGTACATTCCATTTCATTCCATGCTCTTTAATTCTTCATCTTCATTATTCATCTTCATCTTCTTCTTCTTCTTTTCTTTTGGATCAATGAGTTAAAGGTTGATAAGTTAGCATTTACTAAGGGAGGTTTAATCTTCCTTAATTCAAATCTAATTCATCTTGATTAATTAATCAAGTGAATGGCTTTGCATTAAGGATAGATTGCTTCCTAAATCATGCCAAGAACTTAAACCAATACAAGATCATTTCTCTTCTTCTTTTTGGCATGGCAAGTTGTTGGAACTTGGTTCACTAATCAAGACTTCTAACTTGTGTTGTTGCCTACATTATTATTGACCGGCCTCAGATAGTTGTGACTTCTACATAAGTCCAATTACGATTGCTTAACATAGCGCTAAATTTGCCTTATGGCACATTAACTACTAACATTAACCGTTAACCATTAACATTTACTTCTTGCACTTTACTTTTATGCAATTTACTATTCTTGTACATATTATTCATTTGCTTTTTCCTTTTGCTCACTTGAGCACATGTTTATGTTAATGCAATTTGCCTTTTGCTCACTTGAGCACATAATTGTATATATATCATTGTGTTTGTGTTTTGATTGTTGTTGACCAAATGCAAAGAAATGGACAAATGGACTTAGACTTTAGGATTTCCCCTATGCAAATTTGGAGTCAAAGAGCAACTAGGCATTGAGCCTTTAGAGTGCTATAAAAATCAAAGAGCAACTAGGCATTGGGCCTTTAGAATGCTATAAATATTGAAGAGAACTTTGAAAGGACCAATCTCTAAAACTCCTTCTTGTTCATTCTTGATTGTTTGATGCAACTTTTTAATGTGTGTGTTCTTGTGCTAGGGATTCCAACATTGAGCCTAAGTGAGGAACCATTGCCATGAGCTTCCAAGGGAGAGAGATCTAAAATCCATTGGAAGATTCCAAGGAGCTTGTTGTGTGCTTGATTGCTTGAATGTTTATTTACCTTGCTTGCACATTCCAAAGGATGGGAGCTACTTGGATCATCAATATGATCTCAAGAGAGGAACTCCATTTGTGGTCTTGTTTCTTATCTCTTACCTCTGGTATGTTTAGGATTTAGCCATTCTTCTTCTTCCCTCCACTCTAACCCAAGCCAAAACTTTTGTGCAAACATTTAACATTTGTTTTCAAACATTAGAAACCTAAGCCTTATGCTTTTGATTTTCAACTTTATTTTCTTAACACTTATTTTGAATTGAACTTCTAAATCAACTTTGACCATTTTGTGCATATTTTTCATTGGTAAATATAACCCATTCAATTGTCTTTTGTGGTTTCAATGGCCACTTTCTTAATCAAACTTTTTCATAACCTTTAGCTATTAGGTTTGAGTTATCCTTGAGGTAGATGTAATGCTCACCTATATCCTTAGTGGTGGATAATGAGTCTTCCATGCTTATTATAGGGTTAACCCCTCACTAGCATGTTGAAGCTATCCTCACATGGTGGATTTGTGGTTTTAGGTTGAGTTTTCTCCCTTGGATAACAAAAGACCTTAAGGCTTTTGGACTAATCAATTCACCCACTCATTTTGAGATTTTTACCCCGAACTACGAGGTTTTGATCCTAATCTTTTAAAGATGGTACGTAGGCAATGGGTTTATCCATCCAAACACAAAATGTAAATAAACTTATATATTCTCTTCTCATCTCTTCAATCATGTTTGCACAAACAAATTTTCACAAAATACCAACCTTACAACAAGTATGAAAAGGGCTCCCTAGGAGTAACTAGGATATTTTGGGTGCTTAAAACCTTCCCATTGCATAACCAACCCCCTTACCCCGATCTCTGACATTTTTACTAGTTTTTTTTATTCAATAAAACTTTTAGGTTTTTGTTCGCTTTCTAACCATTCCTTTGGATAAATAGAAGTGCGGAGGCGACTCGACTTGTATGGTTTACCTTGGATTTAGTCAATATCTCTAATGGTAACGAATACCCCGCTACAGAAAAGTGGCGACTCTGCTGGGGAGAAATAGCACTTTGCCTAGTGGGTTTTGCCTACTTTTCATATTTGTTGTATTGTATTGTGTATTGTTTTGTGACATATTTTTGTGCAATTTGGGATTATTGTATTGTATGTAATGATTGAATTGCTTGAATATTAAATCCTTGTATGCTTGGTGATCTTTGTGAGATGAGTTCTATACTCGAACTCGAGTGCACTTAGGATAGGAGAATGGCATAGTCTTGTTGACTTGTGTGGAGTTATTCCTTAGCAAGTTGACTTGCAAGTCCATTCACTTGGTGGAGGTCATGTTAGGATCAATAATATCACACAAGTAGTTGTGGTTAGACATTACTCTTTCCAATATAGACCTTAGAAGCCAAGGACCTTAGTTTACCAAGCCCATCTTGGCCTATTCTTAGGATGTAGTGCGAAAGTCGTTCAAGTGTAAGATTTGATACGATTGTTACGCGATACTACACTCATAAGAGTCTCTCTTGAGAATATTTTTGGGATACGAGTAGTCGTTTCTCCGATAATATCCGAAAGATGGGATGATGACTATGGGACCTCTTGTAGAACATGTTTGGCAGGTTAAGCCCTAGTACACTCCCTTTGGGTGGTTCTTAACCGAGGCTCCATGCTCGTGACTTGCAACAAACTCTTGATTCGTGGTTGATCCGTTCATGTATCCTTAATATCAATGGAACTTGGGTGTTAATAGGGTGTAAACCATAATCCACCAAAATGGATGATTGATATTAAGGATAATATGATCCATCCTATGACCTTTGTTTGGTGTGCTTAGCTTGATCCTTGAGTGTGATTGTTGCATTCATGCATTCATGCACCCATTTTGCATCCATATCATCAAAATAATAAGAAAATTTTCAAGGAACTTAAGAGGTCTATTTGCAAATTTTCAGACATGGAAAGACAAAGAAGGAATACAAAGAAGTACAGTTTCAGACGACCAGACTTGAAAGAGCTAAGGAAATTGACATCCTATGTATTAGATCCTTTGGGTTTCAAGGCTCGTTTTGGAAAGCTTCTTCCTCTTCTGACTACTCAGGTGGACGAAGGGTTGATGAGTGTATTGATGCAGTTTTATGATCCTTTGTACCATTGCTTCACATTTCCGGATTTCCAGCTTTTGCCTACGCTTGAGGAGTATGCCTATCTTGTGGGCATAAATATTCTAGACCAGTTGTCGTTCAGTGGCTTGGAGAGTATTCCTACTTCTCGAGATATAGCTGATACGTTGCATATAGATGAAGCTCTGGTTGGTGCTCATATGACTACCAAAGGTGGAATTCAAGGTTTCCCTTCTGAGTTCCTTATTGCTCAAGCTACTATGTATGGGAAGGCCATGAGTGAGGACGCCTTTGAGGCCATATTTGTACTTCTCATCTATGGGTTAGTGTTGTTCCCCAACATCGACAAGCTTGTGGATGTGAACGCTATTAGGATTTTCTCTACTCTTAATCCCGTTCCGACTCTGTTGGGTGACACTTATTTCTCTTTGCATGTGAGGAATGCGAAGGGTGGAGGTATCATCGTGTGTTGTTTGCCTCTGCTGTATAAGTGGTTTATTTCTCACTTACCGCAGACGGTCGCCTTCAAGGAGAACAAAGGATTCTACGCTGGTCCACGAGACTTATGTCTCTCACTAATGATGATATCTTTTGGTACAACCGCGTGTATGATGGTGTGCAGATTATCGACTCTTGTGGTGGATTCTCCAATGTACCTCTTCTTGGTACATGTGGTGGGATTAGCTACAACCCCGTTTTGGCACGTCGTCAGCTTGGGTTCCCCCTAAAGGATAAACCCAATAACATTCTCTTAGAGGGTGTGTTCTTTCAGGAGGGTAAAGATCCCAAAGGCTTGAAGGACAGGATGGTCCGCGCTTGGCACAAGATTCATAGGAAAGGAAGGAAGGAGCTAGGTCCGAAGAATTGTGTCGCTTTGGAGCCTTACATTGCTTGGGTTAGGAGGAGAGCTTCTGAATACCTCATGCCTTACGAGTATCTGAGCCCTACACCTTTGTTTATAGTTGGGCCTTCAACCCTCATTGACCAAGGAGTAGAGGAGTTGAGAGATAAAGATCGTTCACGTGCTTGGATCCGTGAACGAGAAGAGTTGCTTCAGCAGATCAAGGAGAAGGATGCTTTGATTGAGTTTCTCGAGCATCAGGTTATTGATGATCCTAATGATGCATGGACTTCTCTACTTCCTCAGTCCTCCAAATTTTGGAAGAGGAAGTACGATCGACTCGTCAAGGAGAAGGCAGATATGGAGGCAGCCTATAAGGAGGAGGTGAAGAGGCTTCGTGCATCTTATCTTCCTGTGTCCCGAGCTTTAGATGATTGTTTCTAGGGATCCATAGGATGATCATTTTCCTTTTTTTCTTGTATTGTATTTGGTTACCAATGTTGTACTTCTTTAGTGTAAAAAATATTTTCCAGATATCATTGATGAGATGTTTCCATATATTATAAAAGTGTAATATTGCCCGAAATTTGCAAATAGAACTCTAAACTTCCTCTGATATAAAAAACAAATCATATGCACAAGCATTGCATGCATCATGTGCATAAACAGGTTTTGTTCCCGACTTCTTGTCCTATGGTCTAACTTTGTGTTCTTCATTTATTTCAAAGACAAGCTGACTCACCAGTACTACACCAGAGCCAACTCTTCGAGACTGATGCATCATTTGGAACAAGAGAACCGCGAGCTGAAAGAGGAAGTAGCCAGATTGACTGCCCTGATGGAGTCATTCTTGGCTGCCCAAAGCTAGTCTTCTCCAACACCCTCAACTCCTCCCCAGAGGACGGTCATTTCTGAGATTGCAACTTCTATTGTACCTGCTGCAACAGCCCACTTTGCACCATCTATGCCAGCCGATTTCCCTTGGGGAATACCTCCCAATTTCATGCCAGAAGGTTTTTCTCCTACTCTTGCTTCCCTGTCGGGATCTAGCCCGGTCCTTTCAGTGCCACCTCCCGTCATGCACACATTACCCAGAGTTTAAGATACCATCTACCATTCTGAGCCATCTGAGGGCCCTGACGTTTATGAGAAGATGGATGACATGAAAGATCAATTCCTTGAGCTTCGCAAGGAACTGAAGACTTTGAGGGGGAAGGACCTCTTTGGTAAAAGCGCTGCTGAGTTGTGCCTTGTGTAAGACCCCAATTTTGTCCCTAAGATCCCTCATGACATCATATCATTACATTGCATTGCCTCAAGGATCATTGGACACCTTGCTTCCTTCCCTGTGGGTGGGATCTTTCTTGAGAGTGATTCTTGATCACCAAGCATTACTTGCATTTGTATATCATTGCTTTTCTTTTAATCACTAATAAAAAATGTACAAAAATATGTCATTAACCTTTGTTACTTGCAGCTTAAGCAGTCAACAGGTTAAGGCAATTCAAGTGAATCCTTTGTGCAGGAGATGAGGTTCCCATTGAGATATGGATCATGTGATCATTATTTTGAGCTTATATGAGCTATAGGTTCATTTTGGAGCAAATTCCCCAGGTGGTTGAGGCCCAAGTTCATCAGGATAATTTCAGGTCATCTAAGGGCCAATGCAGTCAACTGAAAGTCAACTGTGGGTTTTGAATTAAGGAATTGAGTTTCTTCATCTTATTCATGTCCAAACAAGGCTTATTCATCATGTCAAACATCAATGTTGAAGAATTTGAGGTCAAGTCAAAAGTTTCCAAAAATGGAAAGTTTTTGGTCCAACCTCAACTCAACTTTCCAAGATCATGGAAGCTTCAAATGAAATTTTGTCCAACATGAAAGTTGAATATCTCTCTCTCCCATTTCCAAAAAGTCCAAGATCATGAGCATATGATGAATGGTTGAGTAGATATGGTCCAATCATTGCCAAGTGTACATGGAACTTCAAATGGCCATATCTTTTGATTCATAACTTCCATCATATGATCATTTGCTATTTCAAGTCAAATTTGGAGGGAAAATGGCCAATTCAAAATTGGCGCATCATGGGAACTTTCTACCATTGCCATTGTGTTTGGAAGATGATTTTGAGTAACTTTGATCAAGCACACGGCACTGTTCACGTCCATTTAATACATGCACCATGCAATTTTCAAATTTTTGCCAAACACCCTTATTTTGCTTAATCTCAAATTAACCATGATTAATTTTAATTAAAATGAGATTAGGACAGAGTATATATTGATAATCATAACAGAATTTTGGGGGATTCACCATTTTAGATCTAGTTTTCATCTCACATCAAAAATTTCTCTCAACCAAAACTTGAAATTTCTTCACATAACCTTGCATTTTTCTTCTATATTTTGAATCATTGAGTGGAGTAGATGGAGAATCAAGCCTTGGATCATTGATTTTGGTCAGAATTCATGCACAAATCAAGCAAGAACTCAAGAATGGAAGTTGATTGATAAGCTAGATCTACACGGTTTCAAGCTTCAATTCCTTCACCAAACTTCATTTCAAGTATTCTGGAGTTGATTTGGATCATTCAAGGCCTTGGATCGTGCATTTCAAGAAGCTGCTCTTCAAGAGGTTAATTTTTCGAACATCATAATTCTCAAATCCATGCACATGTTCATGTAGATCTTTCTTTATTGATAATTCTGAGCTAAATTTCGCATGATTTGGTGCATTATTGAGTGAGATATGCTTAATTAAAGTTTGATGCATCAATTTTATTTTGCTCGATTCTCATTGATCTTGATGAATTAGGATTAGATGTTGCTTGATCTGTGATCTCCATGGCATAAGGTTTCGTTTGATATAAGATTTAGCATGTTCTGGAAAAATATTTTGAGCTTCGTACTGTTCATCATCGTCTTCACGAGGAAGACAATGTAGCGTCCGTTTTTGCGTCCGTCTGTTTCTGGCGCATGGCGCTAGGGTTCTTGATGAAGAACATGCGCCAAAACGCGTTTGATCCATGATCCTCATTTCGATTCCATGCTACAATGTTTTTGGATATTATTTTCTTCAATGCGCCTTATTTGAATTTGTACATGGTTCGAGTCTAGCATGCGCCATTTTTCAAATTTTGCTTCACAATTGCCTTTCCCTCCATTTTACATGTTCATGATTCATTTTAATTCAATTTTTTTTGCTAACTTCTAAAATTCACAATAAATTGAAAAATGCTCCAAATAATTCCTGGTTTTTCGCCACTTGATCCTTGGAATGTCTAGAATGTTTTGGTGTTAATTTCTGAAGTTGTGCATGGCTGGATTTTGAATTGTGTTAGAATATGTGAACATGTGTACATTTGTGACGTTGCTCCATTCATCTTATCATAAAATGCTTGATATTGATCCAAATGCCATGAAATTTTGCATGATTGTTTCTAACATGTTGATGGATGTTTGAGGCTTGATTATGCATTTTTCTCATTTGCCATTTCTGTTTTATACCCATGTTTGCATGGTGTGACAATTTGTGTCACACATTTGGATGTCTAACTTGTGCCATTTTATTTCCATGCCATTTGAACTTGGATGCTTCTGATTTTTGGTATGATGATTGTGTTGGATGTGTTGAATGCTCATAAAAATTTCCAGAATTATTTGAATCATTTCTATTTTGATTGGGAATTTTCATTCTCAATGTCCAAATGTGTGCCTTGAAATTGTCTTTGACTTCTCTTGCTTATTACATGGCTTGGCTTGATGATTTTGTTTTGGTCCTTTTTAGGACATGTTCATATGTGTTTGAAGTTGCATGGTGTTGAATATTAGCCCCTGTTTTGAATTTTTTCTTCACCTTTGACCCTAGGCTTTGACCTAGTGGTTTGTACTTACATGTGAGCTTTGAATTTCAGGACCAAGCACCTAATCTCCATGGTTGATGTTGCTTCATCATTGGAATGTTGATATTTTCTATTGATTGCTAACATTTGGTTGTTTTGCAGGTTGATGATAATTCACTTGAGTGTTTGCCTTATAGCTTATTTGTTGTACATTGGGATTGTCTGTTTGTTGTTGACTGTTGTCTGTTTGTCTGAATACTGTACTGATTTGTTTAGTTGTTTACACAGGTACATAAGTTGCTTTAAGTTCATTTGAACTTTGCTTTGCTTGTGGTTGGCATACCACTTAGGTATAATTCCTGATCTTCATGTAGTTTGGAAGACCTGCTGTTATTGGCAGACACCGGTCTGAAGCCCTCCTTAAGAGGCCATGTCTTTGTTTGTTTAATTTTGTGCCAAGTAGTTTAAGTCCTCTTAAGAGGCAATTGGCAGATACAAGGGATGTGCAATCCATCCCCTGCTACTCAGTTGTGTCATTCATTTTGCTCACACCATGTGTTGATGCACTTTGAATAAAAAACCACAAATCTGGTGTATAGAGTCAGTCATTGTGGAGTAGAGTTCCCCATTCTGGACTCCCACACATTCTATTGATTCAAGCTCTCCCAGGCCAGGGATAAGAGCTATGAGGCATAACCCTCATCTCCATTTCATCTTCTCACCCTAACTCTCAATGTTAGAGGTTAAGAGCCTGACTACTCATTCCAGTATTTGGCTTGTTTGTCAAGGTCGATATGACCCCTTGACTAAAGCCCAACCTTGCTTGAGCCCATTGCTTGTCATGGTCGTAGCAATTGACTACTTCACCAAATGGGTTGAACCGGCGTCGTATGCGAATGTGACCAGGCAGGTGGTCGTGAAGTTTGTCAAGAATCAACTTATTTGCCGTTATGGTGTGCCAGATAAGATCATTACTAATAATGGATCTAACTTAAACAACAAGATGATGGATGAGTTGTGCACTGAGTTCAAGATTGCACACCATAACTCCTCTCCTTACAAACCCAAGATGAATGGGGTTGTTGAAGCTGCTAATAAGAATATCAAGAAGATTATCCAGAAGATGACGGTCACGTACAAAGATTAGCATGAGATGCTGCCATTTGCTTTGCATGGATATCGTACATCTGTCCGCACTTCAATAGGGGCAACCCCTTTCTCTCTTGTTTACGGCATGGAGACTGTTCTCCCAGTAGAGGTGGAGATCCCATCAATGAGAGTCTTGATGGAAGCCAAATTGACTGATGCTGAATGGACTCAGAGTCGCTATGACCAGTTGAATTTAATTGAAGAGAAGTGATTGACTGCCATGTGCCATGGTCAGTTATATCAGCAGAGAATGAAGAAAGCATTCGATAATAAGGTCAAGCCTCGTGTGTTCCGAGAAGGTGACCTCGTGCTCAAGAAAGTCTTGTCTTTCGCGCCCGATTCCAGGGGCAAGTGGACTCCAAACTATAAAGGTCCATATGTTGTCAAGAGAGCCTTTTCAGGCGGTGCTTTGATGCTTACAACAATGGATGGGGAGGATTTCACTCGTCCTGTGAATTCAGATGTAGTCAAGAAATACTTTGCCTAAAAAGAAAAACAGAATAGCTCGCTAAGTTGAAAACCCGAAAGGGCGACTTAGGCAAAAATGAGCGTCTCGGTGGGTAACCCGAAAGGGCGATCCAGGCAAAAATTAGAGACTTGGAAAAAATGAATTTGCATCCCGCTAGATTGAGTACCTCACCCTGGGGCAATCTAGGCAAAAATTAGGGATTTGACAAGTAACTGCATCCTGACAAGACTTTCTGTTTCACAACTGTCTTTTCGTCAGAGATTCTCGCTCAGTCATCGTCAACCGAAGCTTCAAATACATCAGATTCAATTTGGTAGAGAAAGGATCATTATGTTCAATGTAGCCCTCTTCCAATATATATCACCGATTTCAAATTTGTACAGATCTGTGGAGTCTTGCCATTTGCAGGCTACCATTCCATCAAATAAATTTGGGCTTTTATCCAATTATTTGCACTCTTATTTGTTTCGATTCAACAAATGTTTTGCATGTTTTAATTGATAAAATGTCATTGTTTTAAACAAACAAACTTTTTCATAAAAATTGTTTCTAAACGAAGTGAACATTCACAATGATAAAAGGATACTTAAGAATTTCTCAGTGCTCTCCCAAGGGTGGCATGATTTCCAACAGGGTAAGACATTTGTTCATATTCCTGGCATGGCTATATCCTCTTTCTCCAGATTGTTGTTGGGGTTTCTCCCAAGCAGAGTTTCTGTTGAGATTTTGTTCCCTAAGCAGGGTATTTGTTGGGATTTTCTCCCGAACGGATTTTGTTGAGCAGAGCCTTTATTATGACTCCTCCTCACTCAGAGTGCTTGTTGAAGACTTCAATTTTCCTCTCCAGCAATATTCTCTCCCCAGTATGGGTGCTTTCCTTTTGGAAGATTTGGTAGCTGGTGGGTGATACTCCAGTACTACGTCGTTTCCGCGGATAGATCCCCAGCGGAGTTGTTGGCATGATGTACTTCATCTATGTTACCTCTTCCCATCAGAGTGTTTGTTGAGGTTTTCACCTCTCCTCCCTTCAGCAGAGCAGTGATTCTTTCCTCCTCAGCAGTTGTGGTTCCTTTTGGAAGGTTCAGTATTTGGTGGTTGATCCCTAGTTCTCCTTCTCTAATTCAGATAAATCCCCAGTAGATGTGTGGCCTGGTGGATTGTATCTGTAATGATTTTCTCCCCTGCAGAGATTTGGGTTGATTTCCTGATGTTTCTGATTCCCAGTAGAGTCGCTTGTGTGGCAGAATCTATTTGCGTGATCTTTTCTCCCTCGGTGGATTTATCCCCAATGGAGTTGCTGACAGTATCCCCAGTAGAGTTGCTTGTGCGGCCAGATTCTACTTGTGTGGTCTGTTTTCGTGGCAGTTTTCGCCTGCGCAGTGAGCTCCCATTTCCCAGATGAGCCTGATGATCCATCCTTGCAGAGATCTTGTTGTTTCCTGATCCCGGCAGATTGTTTGTTCTTCGGTGATCCTGGCTTTCTCTCCTGTGGTGTAGTACCGGGTCGTTGATTCCTGGACCTGTTTGTGTTAGAAATGTCTGTTTTGTCAGCATTCATCAAACATAAATCACGCATATTCATGCATACTTTCAACATTCAGATATCCATGTTGCATTTTGCCATATATCATTTGTTTGTTGTCTCCTGCTAATTGGTGATATAGATCTCCCCAAGCAGATGTCGGGTGTTTAAATCTTTCAATATAGAGTCAGCCCCATAAGCAGAAAGTGTCTGTCATTCCTTCTGCAGTTCCCCACTGAGATATATCCTCGTGGATGACGGTTGTTTCCGCTTCCTCCCAACACATATATATTGGGATGGGTTTTCCCTATTGAGTTCTTTCCTCATTAGGACGAGTCTTGATTCAGTTTGCCTTTTTGGTTTGATCCTGAATTGGCCTTTTTTCAACTGTCTCTTGTGCTTCCTGTGGAATAAATGAATAAATTGCCCAGTAACCGGCAATAGTTCATCTTATCCCCAGCGGAATTTGGGCCTCTACCTAGTAATCGGTAGTTGTAAGTCCTATCTTGGCGGTTTTCTACCCAGTAATAGGTAGTTGTAAATCCTATATACCTTTTTTTCCCCTCTTTGCGGAATCTGTGGTTGTTTACCCAGAGATTGGTATTTGTGAACCTTTTGTTCCTCAGCAAGAGTCGGTGGTTTTCTACCCAGTATTCGGTAGTTGTAAATCCTATTTTCTTGCTCTTCAGCAGAGTTTGTGGTTTTCTACCCAGTAACTGGTTGTTATAAACCCTGTTTGTTTTCCCCGTGCGGAATTGTGATCCTTTCACTCCCCACGCAGAGGCTGTGGTTTTCTACCCCGTATTCGGTAGTTGTAAACCCTACTTTTTTATCTTCATCATAGTTATGGTTTTCTACCCTGTATCAGGTAGTTATAAATCCTACTTTCATCCCCTAGCAGAGGTAACCTTTGTGGTTCAGTCTGGTTGATGGCGGTGTTTGTGGTTTTCTACCCAGTATTCGGTAGTTGTAAATCCTATGTTGTTGTTGTCTCCCTATCGGAGTCTGTGCTTTCTTGTGGATAATTGCCGTATGCTAGCAATTTTATCCTCAGCGGAGTCTTTGGTCTTCTGCCCAGTATTCGGTAGCTGTAAATCCTATTCTCTCCCCTTTTGCAGAGTAAACCTTGTTGTTCATCCTGGTTGATAACGATTACTCTTGGTGGTTGTCTTCGTCCGGTATTCGATGATGATATTCCCTCTCTTCTTCTGGGTAATTGCTCTGAGTAAGCAATCGTATTCCCAGCAAGTCTTCCTTGTGGATAATTGTCGTATGCTAGCAATTTTATCCTCAGCGGGTCCTTTCACCGTTTGCCAGTGATTTGTTCCCCGGATCATCGATTGTTTATCAATGCATCCCCAGTGAGTCATCTTTCATTTACCCGTTTGTTGGTAATGATTGTTGCTCCCTTTTGATTGGTCTTCTTTATATACCTAGTTGTGGTATCCCGATGCATTTCTTTTCGGATGATTTATCCTTTATTAACCCAGTAACCGGTTGTGGATAATCTTCCATGCGAGTGTATTATCCATGTTCTGATGGTAATAGATAATATATCTCATGCACTCTTCAGTCGAAGCCTGTTGTGTTTCCCCAGTCGAGTAAGATTTGTATTCCTTTGCGGAATCAAATATTCATTTCTACCCTCCGTTTTTAGCGTATCTCCCAGTAACCGGTGATATGTCTCCTGGATAATTGCCGTATGCTTGCAATTTATCCCCAACGAGTTATCTTTCGTCTACCCTGTTGTTGTTGGTAACGATTGTTTCTCTTTTCGATCGGTCACCTATTATATACCCAGTAACCGGTATCCCTAGTGTTCCCTCCATGCGAGTATACTATCCACGTTCTGACGGTAATGGATAATATATCTCATGCACTCTTTGGTTGAAGCCTTTTGTCCTTCCCCATTTGAGTAAGATTCGTTTTCCCGTTGCGGAGTCGAATGTCCATCCTGTAAGTCGATTTGCTTTTTCATGCCCTCCTTTCGGATGATGAGTGTTTTGGCAGTAAAAACCAATTCACGTTTTGGTTGGTCACCTATTATATGCCCAGTAACCGGTATCTCTGGTGTTCCTTCCTTTCTGCTCTCTATTATGACCTTGGTCCCCTGCGGAGTCAGATTTTCCTGAGTTGATATAACTTTTTCAGGTCTTCCTCAGATGTTTTCGGTGGATTGATATCCCTCACCCTTATACCGGTCTTAGATATTCATTCTTCCTGAGCTTGTTGTTCTTTCACCCAGTAACCGGTGTTTAGATCATATGTCTCTTCGAGCTTGTTACCCAGTAATAGGTAACACCTCATCCTTTTGCTTCCTCTGGAGAGTCTTTCTTAGACATTCCCCAGCGGAGTTTCTGTTGTGATTTTTCCATTTTTCTCTATTGGCGTTTTCCCTAATATATGCATGTTTCCCCGGCAGGGAGGTTCTGTGTGAATCTTTCCCTAGCCTGAGTCCGGATTTTTATCCGAAGTATCCTTTGTGGATAGTTTTGTTGTACTGGCGTTTTCCCCAATACACGCAATTTTGAGTCAGCTTGAGTCTTTCCATTGGATTTGTCTTCCTTTGGAACTCTCTTCCCCAGTTTGAGTCCTTTACTGCCCAGTGAGGTCTCCAGTCGAGTCGTCCTGCTCGCGCAGTGTCAATTTTCTTTCCCCTAATTCAGAGTCGTGTCTTCTTTCTTATCCCCATGAGAGTCCCGTTTGAGTCTCTGTTTCATTAGGAAGTGTATCAGTCCTGTGGATATATCTTTTCTCCTGATTTTTCTTTTCTTCTTTGTGGACCCATTTTCCCCACAGAGTTTGTTTTGCATTCATACATTTGCATCATGAGGTCTCTTAGGGACCAAAATTTGTCTCATTATTGTTATTTGATGAAGATTTTAACCTTCACTTCTCCGGCTAGAATGACCTTAAATAGGGGCATCTGTAAGACCCCAATTTTGTCCCTAAGATCCCTCATGGCATCATATCATTACATTGCATTGCCTCAAGGATCATTGGACACCTTGCTTCCTTCCCTGTGGGTGGGATCTTTCTTGAGGGTGATTCTTGATCACCAAGCATTGCTTGCATTTGTATATCATTGCTTTTCTTTTAATCACTAATAAAAAATGTACAAAAATATTTCATTAACCTTTGTTACTTGCAGCTTAAGCAGTCAACAGGTCAAGGCAATTCAAGTGAATCCTTTGTGCAAGAGATGAGGTTTCCATTGAGATATGGATCATGTGATCATTATTTTGAGCTTATATGAGCTATAGGTTCATTTTGGAGCAAATTCCCCAGGTGGTTGAGGCCCAAGTTCATCAGGATAATTTCAGGTCATCTAAGGGCCAATGCAGTCAATTGAAAGTCAACTGTGGGTTTTAAATTGAGGAATTGAGTTTCTTCATCTTATTAATGTCCAAACAAGGCTTATTCATCATGTCAAACATCAATGTTGAAGAATTTGAGGTCAAGTCAAAAGTTTCCCAAAATGGAAAGTGACCTATAATTTCAACTTTCCAAAAATGGAAAGTTTTTGGTCCAACTTCAACTCAACTTTCCAACATCAAGGATGCTTCAAATGAAATTTTGTCCAACATGAAAATTGAAGATCTCTCCCTCCCATTTCCAAAAAGTCCAATATCATGAGCATCGGATGAATGGTTGAGGAGATATGGTCCAATCATTGCCAAGTGTACATGGAACTTCAAATGGCCATATCTTTTGATTCATAACTCCAAATTTGGTGCCTCTTTTTCTAAAATGCTTCTCATGACATGAAGTTTCCAAAAAATTCATCACATTGCATGAACTTCCATCATATGATCATTTGCTATTTCAAGTCAATTTTGGAGGGAAAATGGCCAATTCAAAAATGGCACATCATGGGAACTTTCTACCATTGCCACTGTGTTTGGAAGATGATTTTGAGTGACTTTGATGAAGCACATGGCACTGTTCACGTCCATTTAATACATGCACCATGCAATTTTCAAATTTTTGCCAAACACCCTTATTTTGCTTAATCTCAAATTAACCATGATTAATTTTAATTAAAATGAGATTAGGATAGAGTATATATTGATAATCATAACAGAATTTTGGGGGATTCACCATTTTAGATCTAGTTTTCATCTCACATCAAAATTTTTCTCTCAACCAAAACTTGCATTTTCTTCACATAACCTTGCATTTTTCTTCTATATTTTGAATCATTGAGTGGAGTAGATGGAGAATCAAGCCTTGGATCATTGATTTTGGTCAGAATTCATGCATAATTCAAGCAAGAACTCAAGAATGGAAGTTGATTGATAAGCTAGATCTACACGGTTTCAAGCTTCAATTTCTTCACCAAACTTCATTTCAAGTATTCTGGAGTTGATTTGGATCATTCAAGGACTTGGATCGTGCATTTCAAGAAGCTGCTCTTCAAGAGGTTAATTTTTCGAACTTCATAATTCTCAAATCCATGCACATGTTCATGTAGATCTTTCTTTGTTGATAATTCTGAGCTAAATTTCACATGATTTGATGCATTATTGAGTGAGATATGCTTAATTAAAGTTTGATGCATCAATTTTATTTTGCTCGATTCTCATTGATCTTGATGAATTAGGTTAGATGTTGCTTGATCTGTGATCTCCATGGCATAAGGTTTCGTTTGATATAAGATTTAGCAAGTTCTGGAAAAATATTTTGAGCTTCGTACTGTTCATCATCGTCTTCACGAGGAAGATGATGTAGCGTCCGTTTTGCATCCGTCTTTGCGTCCGTCTGTTTCTGGCACATGGCGCTAGGGTTCTTGATGAAGAACATGCGCCAGAACGCGTTTGATCCATGATCCTCATTTCGATTCCATGTTGCGACGTTTTTGGATATTATTTTCTTCAGCGCGCCTTATTTGAATTTGTACATGGTTCGAGTCCAGCATGCGCCATTTTTCAAATTTTGCTTCACAATTGCCTTTCCCTCCATTTTACATGTTCATGATTCATTTTAATTCAAATTTTTTTGCTAACTTCTAAAATTCACAATAAATTGAAAAATGCTCCAAATAATTCCTGGTTTTTTGCCACTTGATCCTTGGAATGCTAGAATTTTTTGGTGGTAATTTCTGAAGTTGTGCATGGCTGGATTTTGAATTGTGTTAGAATATGTGAACATGTGTACATTTGTGACCTTGCTCCATTCATCTTATCATAAAATGCTTGATATTGATCCAAATGCCATTAAATTTTGCATGATTGTTCCTAACATGTTGATGGATGTTTGAGGCTTGATTATGCATTTTTCTCATTTGCCATTTCTATTTTATACCCATGTTTGCATGGTGTGACAATTTGTGTCACACATTTGGATGTCTAACTTGTGCCATTTTATTTCCATGCCATTTGAACTTGGATCCTTCTGATTTTTGGTATGATGATTGTGTTGGATGTGTTGAATGCTCATGAAAATTTCCAGAATTATTTGAATCATTTTTGTTTTGATTGGGAATTCTCATTCTCAATGTCCAAATGTGTGCCTTGAAATTGTCTTTGACTTCTCTTGATTATTACATGGCTTGGCTTGATGATTTTGTTTTGGTCCTTTTAAGGACATGTTCATATGTGTTTGAAGTTGCATGGTGTTGAATATTAGCCCCTGTTTCGAAATTTTTCTTCACCTTTGACCCTAGGCTATGACCTAGTGGTTTGTACTTACATGTGAGCTTTGAATTTCAGGACCAATCACCTAATCTCCATGGTTGATGTTGTTTCATCATTGGAATGTTGATATTTGCTATTGATTGCTAACATTTGGTTGTTTTGTAGGTTGATGATAATTCACTTGAGTGTTTGCCTTATGGCTTATTTGTTGTACATTGGGATTGTCTGTTTGTTGTTGACTGTTGTCTGTTTGTCTGAATACTGTACTGATTTGTTTAGTTGTTTACACAGGTACATAAGTTGCTTTAAGTTCATTTGAGCTTTGCTTTGCTTGTGGTTGGCATACCACTTAGGTATAATTCCTGATCTTCATGTAGTTTGGAAGACCTGCTGTTATTGGCAGGCACCTGTCTGAAGCCCTCCTTAAGAGGCCATGTCTTTGTTTGTTTAATTTTGTGCCAAGCAGTTTAAGTCCTCTTAAGAGGCAATTGGCAGATACAAGGGATGTGCAATCCATCCCCTGCTACTCAGTTGTGTCATTCATTTTGCTCACACCATGTGTTGATGCACTTTGAATAAAAAACCACAAATCTGGTGTATAGAGTCAGTCATTGTGGAGTAGAGTTCCCCATTCTGGACTCCCACACATTCTATTGATTCAAGCTTTCCCAGGCCAGGGATAAGAGCTATAAGGCATAACCCTCATCTCCATTTCATCTGCTCACCCTAACTCTCAATGTTAGAGGTTAAGAGCCTGACTACTCATTCCAGTATTTGGCTTGTTTGTGTATAGAGGTTAAGACCCTTGACTAAAGCCCAACCTTGCTTGAGCCCATTGCTTGTGTATAGTGTGTGCTAATTGACTTCTTGTTGGCTTGTTTGGCCGTCTGTGCATAATTGTTTGTGTGTGCCTCGGTGCATTGTTTTCATCTTTGAGCATTAATTGTATATCATTTCATGATCATTGTTCATACTTTGTGACATGTTGGTTGTCCATTGAGGAGTCAATTGTAAGTCCAGTTATTGGCATTTGTTTCCTGTGATCTGGTAGGAGTTGGAACTAGGACCATTGATTGGCTTTCCATTTCCTAGGAGTCGAGTGTAAGACCATTTATTGGCAACTTGTTTCCTCTTGCTTATTGCATTTGTTTTCTTTGCTTTGTGAGGCTAGTGTAAGTCCATTGATTGGCATCTGGTTTCCATCTTTGTTTTGTGGAGGTGGACATAAGACCATTGATTGGCACTCGATTTCCTATTTTATTTTGTCTTGTGAGGAGTCAGATGTAAGACCATTGATTGGCTATCTGTTTCCTGTGATCATTTTGTGGAGTCAGGTATAAGACCATTGATTGGCAACTTGTTTCCTATTTCATTTGTTTTCGGAGTTGGATGTAAGACCATTTATTGGCATTCCATTTCCAGTTTTATTTTTGAACCTTGCTCATTTGCTTTGCTTGTTGCCTATTCCAAAGGAATCACTTGGATCATTTACATATGATTTCAAGAGGTGAACTCCTAAGAAGTTTTACTCCTCATTCCCTACCTTTTGTTTCCTTACAACCTCCATTTGCATGTTAACCCAAACCAGAAAACTTTGTGCAAACATTTTCATCTGTTTCCAAACTAGAAACCTAGGCCTTAAGCCTCTGATTTTTTCAAACTTCATTTTCACAATACTTCTTCTGAATTGAATCTAATGTCATACTTTGACTTCTTTTTGTGAATAATTCTAATTGACTAATTCCACTCATTCAATTGTTTTTGTGGCTTTGTCCATTCTTTAATCAAGTTTTCATACATTAGCCATAGATCTTAGTTATCTTAGTGGTTGATGTGAATCTCACCTTTTGTCCTTAGTGATTGAATTGTAAGACTTCCTTGCTTATTATAGGGCGTGGTCCCTCACTAGCAAGTTGAAGCTTTTCTCACATGGTGGACTTGTGGTTGTATAGGTTGAGTTTTCTCCCGTGGATAACGAAAGACCTTAGGGCTTTTGTTTAAAATCAATCCACTCATCTTTTGGAAATCTTTTAGCCGAACTACGGCGTTTTGATCCTTATCTTTCATGAAAAGGTACGTAGGCAATGTGTTTCATCCATCCAAACACAAAAATAATAAAAATTGTATATTCTTTTCTCATCCTCCCAATCAATGTTTGCACAATAAATATTTCATAAACAAATAATTGATACAACAAGTTGTGAAAAGGGTTCCCTTAGAGTACTAAGGATGTTGTGGGTGCCTAACACCTTCGCACAACATAATTACCCCCTTACCCAGATCTCTGACCTTTTATTCATTTTCTATGTGTAAAACTTCTTAGACTTTTGTTCGCTTTCTAGCCATTCCTTTGGATAAATAGAAGTGCGGTGGCGACTCGATTCATTGTATGTTTTGCTTTTGATTTAATCAATAAATCATAAAGTGACGAATACACCGCTACAGAAAAGTGGCGACTCTGCTGGGGAGAGATTTTTCTAGTGGGTTTGCCTACTCTTCACAATTGTTGTGATATATTGTTTATGACATATTTTTGTACAATTTGGGATCACTGTATTGTTTGTAATGATTGATTTGTTTGATATATCAATTGCTGCTTGCTTGGTGATCTCTGTGAGATGAGTTCTATACCCGAACTCGAGTGCAACCTATGATAGGAGAATGGCATAGTCTCGTCGACTTGTGTGGAGTTATTCCTTAGCAAGTTGACTTGCGACTCCATTCACTTGGTGGAGGTCATGTTGGATTAATGATGTCACATAAGTTATTTGTGGTTAGGCATTATTCTTTCAATGTGTGTCGTAGAAGCCAAGGACCTTAGTTTACCAAGCCCATCTTGGCCTATTTTTAGGACGTAGTGCGGAGGTCGTTCAAATGTAAGATTTGATGCGATTGTTACGCGATACTACACTCATAAGAGTCTCTCTTGAGAATATTTTTGGAATACGAGTATTCGTTCCTCCGATAATATTCGAAAGATGGGATGATGACTATGGGAACCTCTGGTAGAACATGTTCGACAGGTTTAAACCATAGTACACTCCCTTTGGGTGGTTCTTAACCGAGACTCCATGCTCGTGACTCACAACAAACCCGTGATTCATGGTTGATCCGTTCGCCCATCGTTAATATCAATGGAACTTGGGTGTCAATAAGGTGAAAACCATAATCCACCAAAATGGATGATTGATATTAAAGATGGTTGAACCGTTCGTATATCGTTAATATCAATGGAACTTGGGTGTTGATAGGGTGTAAACCATAATCCACCAAAATGGATGATTGATATTAAGGATAACACGAGCTATCCCATGACCTTTGTCTGGTGTGCTTTGCTTGATCCTTGAGTGTGATTGTGGAATTCATGCATTCATGCATTCATCCGCATCCATATCATCAGATAAAAAGAAAATTTTCAACGAACTTAAGAGGTTTTTTTGCAAAATTTTCAGATATGGAAAGACAAAAAGGCATACAAAGAAGTACAACTTTCGACAGCCCGATCTGAAAGAGTTAAGGAATCAGACATCTTATGTATTAGATCCCTTTGGGTTTCAAAGCTCGTTATGGGAAGCTTCTGCCTCTGCTGACTACTCAGGTTGACGAAGGGTTGATGAGTACTTTGGCGCAGTTCTATGATCCTCTGTATCATTGCTTCACTTTTCCAGACTTTCAGCTGTTGCCTACCCTTGAGGAGTATGCTCATCTTGTGGGTATTCCGATTCTCGATCAGTTGCCGTTCAATGGCTTGGAGAGTATTCCTACTTCTCAAGAGATAGCTGACATGTTGCATATAGATGAATCCTTGGTTAAAGCTCATATGACTACCAAAGGTGGAATTCAAGGTCTCCCTTCTGAGTTCCTCATCGCTCAAGCTACCGTTTATGGGAAGGCCATGAGTGAGGATGCCTTTGAAGCCATATTCGTGCTTCTCATCTATGGACTGGTATTGTTCCCCAACATCGACAAATTTGTGGATGTGAACGCTATTAGGATCTTCTATGTTCTTAATCCCGTTCCGACTCTGTTGGGTGATGCCCATGTCTCTTTGCACCTGAGGAATGCAAAGGGTGGTGGCGTTATTGTGTGCTGTTTGCCTCTGTTGTATAAGTGGTTTATTTCTCACTTACCTCAGACGGTCGCTCTACGGTGGTCTACGAGACTTATGTCTCTCACTAATTATGATATCTCTTGGTATGATCGTGCATATGATGGTGTCCAGATCATTGACTCTTGTGGTGAATTCTCCAATGTGCCTCTTCTTGGTACATGTGGTGGGATTAGCTACAACCCTATATTAGCGCGTCGTCAGCTTGGGTTCCCCCTAAAGGATAAACCTAATAACATTCTGTTAGAAGGTGTGTTCTTTCAGGGGGGTAAAGATCCCCAAGGCTTGAAAGCAAGGATGGTCCGCGTTTGGCGCAAGATTCACAAGAAGGGTAGAAGTGAGTTGGGTCCGAAGAACTGCATAGCTTTGGAGCCATACACTACTTGGGTGAGGAAGAGAGCATCTGAGTATCTTATGCCTTATGATTATCCGAAACCTACACCTTTGGTTGTGGCTGGGCCTTCAACCCTCCCTAACCAAGGCGTAGAGGAGTTGAGAGAATAAGACCTTTCACGTGCCTGGATCCGTGAAAGAGAAGAGTTGCTTCAACAGCTGAAGGAGAAGGATGCTCTGATTGAGTTTCTCGAGCATCAGGTGATCGACGATCCGAATGACGCTTGGACTTCTCTACTTCCTCAGTCTTCCAAGTTCTGGAAAAGGAGGTATGATAGACTCGCCAAAGATAAGGCGGATATGGAAGCAGCATATGAGAGAGAGATTAAGAGGCTTCGTGCAGCTTATCTTCCGGCATCCCGAGCTTCTAGGGATATATAGGATGTTTATTTTCCTTCTCTCTTGTAATATGCTTGACAATGCTATATTTCTTTGTTCCAAATATATTTGATGAGATATTTTCCATATGTGATTAAATGCTTAATATTCAAAATTTGCAAATAATACCCTAAAAGTTCCTTTGAAATAAATAAAACAAAGCATATGCACGAGCATTGCATGCATCATTTGCATAAGCAGGTGTTGTTCCAGTCTTCTTATCTGTGGCCTAACTCTGTGCTCTTCATTTATTTTGAAGACACGCTGACTCATCGGTATTACACCAGAGCCAACTCTTCAAGATTAATGGAGCATCTCGAACAAGAGAATCGTGAGCTGAAGGATGAAGTTGCCAGACTCACTGCTTTGATGGAGCAATTCTTAGCTGCTCAGAACCAGGCATCTCCGCCGCCTGCAACTCCTCCCCAGAGGACGGTTATATCCGAGATTGTCTCGTCAACAGTGCCAGCTTCCAGTGCCTATTTTGTGCCAACAGCCATGCCTCCCGGGTTCCCGTGGGGGATGCCTCCTGGTTATATGCCTGATATTCCAGCTCCAACATTTGCTTCTATGTCGGCATCTAGCCCGGTCCTTGCAATGCCTCCTCCTGTCGTGCATACCATTCCTAGGGTAGACGACACCATCTATCATTCTGAGCCGTCTGAGGGCCCAGATGTTCATGAGAAGATGGACGCGATGAATGACCAATTTCTTGAAATCCGCAAGGAATTGAAGACCCTTCGAGGAAAGGATTTGTTCGGCAAATCTGCGGCCGAACTCTGTTTAGTTCCCAGTGTAAAGATTCCTGTCCAGTTCAAGGTCCCAGACTTTGAGAAGTACAAGGGAAACACCTGCCCGCTCAGCCACCTGGTCATGTATGCCAGGAAAATGTCTACTCAAACAGATAATGATCAGCTGTTGATTCATTATTTCCAGGACAGTCTGTCCGGTGCTGCACTAAGATGGTATATGAGTCTGGATAGTGCAAACATCCGTTCCTTCAATGATCTTGGCGAAGCCTTCGTCAAGCAGTATAAATACAACATGGATATGGCTCCCGATCGTGATCAGCTCAGAGCCATGTCCCAGAAGGACAAAGAAACATTCAAAGAGTACGCCCAGAGGTGGCGAGAGTTGGCTGCTCAGATTACTCCTCCGCTGGAAGAGAAAGAAATGACTAAGATCTTTTTGAAGACTCTTAGTTCGTTCTATTATGAGCGGATGATCGCTAGTGCTCCCTCTGATTTCACTGAAATGGTGAATATGGGGATGCGATTGGAGGAAGGAGTCCGTGAAGGACGGTTATCCAAAGATGAAGGCTCTTCTAGCAAGCGGTATGGGGCATTTGCTAAGAAGAAGGATGGGGAGGCACATGTTGTGCAATCCCATGTCAAATCCAGAAGACCCTCTGTCAAGAGGAAGCCTATGCGTCATGCCAGCAATCAGCACCAGGTGGCTCATATAGCACCTGTCTTCCGTGATAATCAGCAATATCAGCATCAACAACACAACAATCAACAACAACCTTAACAGTATCATCAGCAACAGCATCGCCCTCAGCAGCAAGCTTACCAGCCTCGCAACAGTAATCCAGCTGGTCCGAGTTATGAGAGGAAGAAGATCACTTTTGATCCGATTCCTGTATCAAATGCAGAGCTGTATCCCTCTTTAATAGAGCAGAAATTGATTACTCCAAGGGATCCTCCGGCTATACCTGCTAACCCGCAGTGGTGGTATAAGCCTGATCAACACTGTGTCTACCACTCTGGTGCTCCGGGCCATAATGTGGAGAATTGCTATCCGTTGAAGACTAAGGTTCAAGAACTTATGAGATGCGGCATTCTGAGCTTTGAGGACTCAGGCCCTAATGTTCCGAAGAACCCATTGCCCGAGTATGGGAAGTCTGTTAACATGGTCCAGGGTTGCCCTGGCAAATACAAGGTCAAATATGTAAGCCATATTCGACAGTCATTGGTTGAGTTGCATCGTCTACTGTGTGATTACAGTCATATGGAGCAAGACCATGACAAATGCCGTATCTGCTCTGTCAATCGTCTGGGTTGCCGCCAAGTGCGTAGAGAGCTGCAAGAATTGCTAGATGATGGGACCATTGAGATTCTTCAGAATAGGAATGTTGATGAAGACGAACCAGAGGTGAATGTGATTTCTCCAGTGTTCAAGATACCTGAGCCTGTTGTCATTTGATATGATGGTAGCAAGCAGAAGGTTTCTCCTTCTCTGATTATCAAGCCTGCAGGCCCTGTGCCTTATTCTTCCGACAAAGCAATTCCATTCCGCTATAATCCTATTGCTGTGGAAGATGGGAATGAAGTGCCTTTGCCTTCATCCTCTGTTGTGAATATAGCTGATGTGAGCGGGATGACCCGTAGCGGTCGTGTGTTTTCTGCACCTCCGAAGCCTCAGGCTGTTGTTGACTCTATTGTGCGTCCGATTGGGAATGCGGTTAATCCTCCGAACCCGACACCTGTTGTCAAACCCTCCTCTGTACAAAAGACTCCTACTTGTTTTGTTGGCCCTAGTGGCATTGTGAATGAGACTGTGATGAGATGTTGAGGCTCATCAAGAAGAGTGAGTACAACGTTGTAGACTAGCTTCTACAAACGCCGTCCAAGATCTCCGTGTTATCTTTACTTCTGAATTCAGAACTCCATAGGGAGGCTCTGCAGAAAGTTTCGGACTTGGCTTATGTGGATCATGACGTCACTATTGAACAGTTTGACAGTATTGTTGGAAATATTACTGCTTGTAACACTTTGAGTTTCTGTGACACTGATCTCCCTGAGGAGGGAAGAGACCACAACATGGCTTTACATATATCCATGAATTGCAAGAACGACGCCATGTCCAATGTGCTGGTGGACACTGGGTCATCTTTGAATGTATTGCCGAAATCCACTCTTTCTAGATTCTCATATCAAGGGCCTCCCATGAGGCAGAGTGAAGTTGTTGTGAAAGCTTTCGATGGGTCGCGTAAGACTGTGATTGGGGAAGTTGATCTCCAAATCAAGATTGGACCAAGTGATTTCCAGGTCACCTTTCAGGTTATGGATATCCACCCATCTTATAGTTGTCTCCTTGGTAGACCATGGATTCACGAGGCTGGCGCCGTGACATCCACCCTACACCAGAAGCTGAAATTCGTTAAGAATAAGAAACTGGTTGTGGTAGGGGGAGAAAAGGCTCTCCTGGTTAGCCATTTTTCTTCTTTCTCATACATTGATGATGAGGATGAAGTTGGAACTCCTTTCCAAGCTTTATCTATTGTTGAGCCAATTGAGAAGAAAACTCTTTCATTTGCTTCCTATTGTGATGCAAAACTGGCCATTGAGTGTGGTGCAGTTGCTGGTTTAGGGAAGATGATCAAGCTTGAAGACAACAAATCCCGGGCTGGCATTGGCTATTCTTCTAGGGTCTTCAATGAGAGAGGTTTGTTCAAGAGTGGAGGTTTCATCCACGCCGATCAAGCTGAGGAAGCTGCTGCTATCTTAGAAGAGGATGCAAAGGATATTGGCAATTTTGTCATCCCTGGCGGGATCTGCCACAATTGGGTCGCTGTGGATGTTCCTACAGTCATTCATAAATCAGAGTAATGGTTCACTTTGTTTAAAAAACCCTTCTCCCATGCCAAAAGGAGAAGTGATGACATTGTTGGCATCATATATACAATGATATTTCATTCATTAAATTCATGTTAAACATTTGTTTTTCCAATTGTTTTCACTTTTTGCTTTTTGCATGAAATCGGTGATCACAAAAAACCCTAAAAACAAGAATAAAAGCAATCTTTTCATCTGCATAATGATTTGTTTGTTTAAATTCTAAAGTTTTTCATTATCCAAAATCATTATGCAGATTGATTCTTAAACCCATTGAACATAATGATCCAACGCCATCTCCCAATTTTGAATTCCCTGTATTTGAGGCAGAGGAAGATGATGTTGAAGAGATTCCTGATGAGATTACCCGTCTTCTTGAGCCCGAAGAGAAGGTCATTCAGCCGCATCTTGAGAATCTGGAAACAGTCAACTTGGGGTCTGAAGATTGTGTTCGAATGGTAAAGATTGGGGCACTCCTTGAAGAGTCTGTCAAGAAGGGGTTGATCAGTTTGCTACGAGAATATTCTGATATCTTCGCTTGGTCGTATGAAGACATGCCGGGTCTAGATACAGATATTGTGCAACATTTCCTGCCTTTGAAACCTGAGTGCATGCCAGTGAAGCAAAAGTTCGGAAGAACTCATCCAGATATGGCAGTAAAGATCAAAGAGGAAGTTCAGAAGCAAATTGATGCGGGGTTTCTGGTGACTTCTACATATCCTCTATGGGTGGCCAATATTGTGCCTGTGCCTAAGAAAGACGGAAAAGTCCGTATGTGTGTGGATTACCGAGATTTAAATAAAGCTAGTCCGAAAGATGATTTCCCTCTACCACACATCGATATGTTGGTAGACAATATAGCCAAATTCAAAGTCTTCTCGTTTATGGACGGATTTTCCAGTTATAACCAAATCAAGATGGCACCCGAGGATATGGAGAAGACAACATTCATCACACCTTGGGGAACATTCTGTTATCGAGTGATGCCATTCGGTTTGAAGAATGCCGGAGCCACATATCAACGAGCTATGACTACCTTGTTTCATGATATGATGCACAAGGAGATAGAGGTCTATGTTGATGATATGATTGCTAAGTCTCGAACGGAAGTTGAACATGTTGAGCATTTGTTGAAGCTTTTTCAGCGTCTGAGGAAGTCCAGGCTTCGTCTAAATCCCAACAAATGTACATTTGGAGTCCGTTCTGGCAAGTTATTGGGTTTTGTTGTCAGTGAGAGAGGTATTGAAGTTGATCCTGCAAAGGTCAAAGCAATACAAGAGATGCCTGCACCCAAAACTGAAAAGCAAGCCCGAGGTTTTCTTGGCCGCTTGAATTACATTTCTAGATTTATATCCCACATGACTGCCACATGTGCGTCGATATTCAAGCTCCTCCAGAAAGATCAGTCTCTTGATTGGACCGAGGATTGCCAGAAAGCTTTCGACAGTATCAAAGAGTATTTGTCTGAACCTCCGATCTTGTCTCTGCCTGTAGAAGAAAGACCTTTGATCATGTATCTAACTGTTCTTGAAGACTCGATGGGTTGTGTACTCGGTCAGCAAGATGAATCAGGGAAGAAAGAATCTGCTATCTACTACCTGAGTAAGAAGTTCACTGATTGTGAGTCTCGATACTCTATGCTTGAGAAGACGTGATGTGCTTTGGCTTGGGCTGCTAAGCGTTTACGCCAGTACATGATAAATCATACAACTTGGTTGATATCCAGAATGGACCCAATTAAGTATATCTTCGAGAAGCCTGCTTTAACTAGGAGGATTGCCCGTTGGCAGATGTTGTTGTCTGAGTATGATATCGAGTATCGAGCTCAGAATGCTATCAAAGGTAGTATCTTGGCTGACCATTTGGCACACCAGCCGATTGAAGATCATTAGTCTGTTCAGTACGACTTCCCAGACGAGGAGATTCTGTATTTGAAAATGAAAGATTTCGATGAGCCTACACTTGATGAAGGTCCAAAACCTGGTTCCAGATGGACGATGGTGTTTGATGGCGCTGTAAATCAGTACGGAAATGGAATTGGGGCAGTAATCATTACTCCTCAAGGCACACATATTTCGTTTACAGCAAGGCTAACTTTCAAATGCACGAATAATATGGCTGAGTACGAAGCCTGCATTATGGGATTAGAAGAGTGCATTGATCTAAGGATCAAGCATCTCGATGTTTATGGTGATTCGGCCCTGGTTGTCAATCAGATCAAGGGTGAATGGGAAACGAATCAACCTGGTCTCATTCCGTACAGAGATTATGCGAGGAGGATTTCAACGTTCTTTACAGAAGTTGACTTTCATCATATTCCTCGAGAGGATAATCGGATGACAGATGCTCTTGCTACGCTTGCTTCAATGATTGTAGTCAAGTATTGGAATGAAGTTCCCAATATCACCGTGATGCGCTTGGATAGACCAACTCACGTGTTTGTAGTTGAAGAAGTGAATGATGACAAGCCTTGGTATTTTGATATCAAGAATTTCCTCCAGAACCAGGTCTACCCGCCTGGGACATCTGTGAAAGATAGGAAAACTTTGAGAAGGTTGTCCGGCAGTTTCTACCACAGTGGGGAAGTGCTTTATAAGAGAAATTTTGACATGGTTTTGCTCAGATGCGTGGATAGACACGAAGCAGACCTGTTGATGACTGAGGTCCATGAGGGTTCATTTGGTACTCATTCCAATGGACATGCCATGGCTAGAAAGATGCTGAGAGCAGGCTACTATTGGCTGACAATGGAGTCTGACTGCTGCAAATAGGTGAAGAGATATCACAAATGTCAGATTTATGCGGACAAGATTCATATTCCTCCAACACTTATGAATGTGATTTCATCACCATGACCTTTCTCTATGTGGGGAATTGACATGATTGGCATGATTGAACCGAAAGCGTCCAACGGATACAGGTTTATTCTCGTAGCAATTGACTACTTCACCAAATGGGTTGAAGCGGCGTCGTATGCGAATGTGACCAGGCAGGTGGTCGTGAAGTTTGTCAAGAATCAACTTATTTGCCGTTATGGTGTGCCAGATAAGATCATTACTAATAATGGATCTAACTTAAACAACAAGATGATGGATGAGTTGTGCACTGAGTTCAAGATTGCATACCATAACTCCTCTCCTTACAGACCCAAGATGAATGGGGTTGTTGAAGCTGCTAATAAGAATATCAAGAAGATTATCCAGAAGATGACGGTCACGTACAAAGATTAGCATGAGATGCTGCCATTTGCTTTGCATGGATATCGTACATCTGTCCGCACTTCAATAGGGGCAACCCCTTTCTCTCTTGTTTACGGCATGGAGGCTGTTCTCCCAGTAGAGGTGGAGATCCCATCAATGAGAGTCTTGATGGAAGCCAAATTGACTGATGCTGAATGGATTCAGAGTCGCTATGACCAGTTGAATTTAATTGAAGAGAAGTGATTGACTGCCATGTGCCATGGTCAGTTATATCAGCAGAGAATGAAGAAAGCATTCGATAATAAGGTCAAGCCTCGTGTGTTCCGAGAAGGTGACCTCGTGCTCAAGAAAGTCTTGTCTTTCGCGCCCGATTCCAGGGGCAAGTGGACTCCAAACTATAAAGGTCCATATGTTGTCAAGAGAGCCTTTTCAGGCGGTGCTTTGATGCTTACAACAATGGATGGGGAGGATTTCACTCGTCCTGTGAATTCAGATGTAGTCAAGAAATACTTTGCCTAAAAAGAAAAACAGAATAGCTCGCTAAGTTGAAAACCCGAAAGGGCGACTTAGGCAAAAATGAGCGTCTCGGTGGGTAACCCGAAAGGGCGATCCAGGCAAAAATTAGAGACTTGGAAAAAATGAATTTGCATCCCGCTAGATTGAGTACCTCACCCTGGGGCAATCTAGGCAAAAATTAGGGATTTGGCAAGTAACTGCATCCTGACAAGACTTTCTGTTTCACAACTGTCTTTTCGTCAGAGATTCTCGCTCAGTCATCGTCAACCGAAGCTTCAAATACATCAGATTCAATTTGGTAGAGAAAGGATCATTATGTTCAATGTAGCCCTCTTCCAATATATATCACCGATTTCAAATTTGTACAGATCTGTGGAGTCTTGCCATTTGCAGGCTACCATTCCATCAAATAAATTTGGGCTTTTATCCAATTATTTGCACTCTTATTTGTTTCGATTCAACAAATGTTTTGCATGTTTTAATTGATAAAATGTCATTGTTTTAAACAAACAAATTTTTTCATAAAAATTGTTTCTAAACGAAGTGAACATTCACAATGATAAAAGGATACTTAAGAATTTCTCAGTGCTCTCCCAAGGGTGGCATGATTTCCAACAGGGTAAGACATTTGTTCATATTCCTGGCATGGCTATATCCTCTTTCTCCAGATTGTTGTTGGGGTTTCTCCCAAGCAGAGTTTCTGTTGAGATTTTGTTCCCTAAGCAGGGTATTTGTTGGGATTTTCTCCCGAACGGATTTTGTTGAGCAGAGCCTTTATTATGACTCCTCCTCACTCAGAGTGCTTGTTGAAGACTTCAATTTTCCTCTCCAGCAATATTCTCTCCCCAGTATGGGTGCTTTCCTTTTGGAAGATTTGGTAGCTGGTGGGTGATACTCCAGTACTACGTCGTTTCCGCGGATAGATCCCCAGCGGAGTTGTTGGCATGATGTACTTCATCTATGTTACCTCTTCCCATCAGAGTGTTTGTTGAGGTTTTCACCTCTCCTCCCTTCAGCAGAGCAGTGATTCTTTCCTCCTCAGCAGTTGTGGTTCCTTTTGGAAGGTTCAGTATTTGGTGGTTGATCCCTAGTTCTCCTTCTCTAATTCAGATAAATCCCCAGTAGATGTGTGGCCTGGTGGATTGTATCTGTAATGATTTTCTCCCCTGCAGAGATTTGGGTTGATTTCCTGATGTTTCTGATTCCCAGTAGAGTCGCTTGTGTGGCAGAATCTATTTGCATGATCTTTTCTCCCTCGGTGGATTTATCCCCAATGGAGTTGCTGACAGTATCCCCAGTAGAGTTGCTTGTGCGGCCAGATTCTACTTG
Organism: Lathyrus oleraceus; assembly: GCF_024323335.1. Lineage (NCBI taxonomy): Eukaryota > Viridiplantae > Streptophyta > Magnoliopsida > Fabales > Fabaceae > Lathyrus > Lathyrus oleraceus. Next base: position 61,287,076 of record NC_066581.1, read on the forward strand.
TGTGGTCTGTTTTCGTGGCAGTTTTCGCCTGCGCAGTGAGCTCCCATTTCCCAGATGAGCCTGATGATCCATCCTTGCAGAGATCTTGTTGTTTCCTGATCCCGGCAGATTGTTTGTTCTTCGGTGATCCTGGCTTTCTCTCCTGTGGTGTAGTACCGGGTCGTTGATTCCTGGACCTGTTTGTGTTAGAAATGTCTGTTTTGTCAGCATTCATCAAACATAAATCACGCATATTCATGCATACTTTCAACATTCAGATATCCATGTTGCATTTTGCCATATATCATTTGTTTGTTGTCTCCTGCTAATTGGTGATATAGATCTCCCCAAGCAGATGTCGGGTGTTTAAATCTCTCAATATAGAGTCAGCCCCATAAGCAGAAAGTGTCTGTCATTCCTTCTGCAGTTCCCCACTGAGATATATCCTCGTGGATGACGGTTGTTTCCGCTTCCTCCCAACACATATATATTGGGATGGGTTTTCCCTATTGAGTTCTTTCCTCATTAGGACGAGTCTTGATTCAGTTTGCCTTTTTGGTTTGATCCTGAATTGGCCTTTTTTCAACTGTCTCTTGTGCTTCCTGTGGAATAAATGAATAAATTGCCCAGTAACCGGCAATAGTTCATCTTATCCCCAGCGGAATTTGGGCCTCTACCCAGTAATCGGTAGTTGTAAGTCCTATCTTGGCGGTTTTCTACCCAGTAATAGGTAGTTGTAAATCCTATATACCTTTTTTTCCCCTCTTTGCGGAATCTGTGGTTGTTTACCCAGAGATTGGTATTTGTGAACCTTTTGTTCCTCAGCAAGAGTCGGTGGTTTTCTACCCAGTATTCGGTAGTTGTAAATCCTATTTTCTTGCTCTTCAGCAGAGTTTGTGGTTTTCTACCCAGTAACTGGTTGTTATAAACCCTGTTTGTTTTCCCCGTGCAGAATTGTGATCATTTCACTCCCCACGCAGAGGCTGTGGTTTTCTACCCCGTATTCGGTAGTTGTAAACCCTACTTTTTTATCTCCATCATAGTTATGGTTTTCTACCCTGTATCAGGTAGTTATAGATCCTACTTTCATCCCCTAGCAGAGGTAACCTTTGTGGTTCAGTCTGGTTGATGGCGGTGTTTGTGGTTTTCTACCCAGTATTCGGTAGTTGTAAATCCTATGTTGTTGTTGCCTCCCTATCGGAGTCTGTGCTTTCTTGTGGATAATTGCCGTATGCTAGCAATTTTATCCTCAGCGGAGTCTTTGGTCTTCTGCCCAGTATTCGGTAGCTGTAAATCCTATTCTCTCCCCTTTTGCAGAGTAAACCTTGTTGTTCATCCTGGTTGATAACGATTACTCTTGGTGGTTGTCTTCGTCCGGTATTCGATGATGATATTCCCTCTCTTCTTCTGGGTAATTGCTCTGAGTAAGCAATCGTATTCCCAGCAAGTCTTCCTTGTGGATAATTGTCGTATGCTACCAATTTTATCCTCAGCGGGTCCTTTCACCGTTTGCCAGTGATTTGTTCCCCGGATCATCGATTGTTTATCAATGCATCCCCAGTGAGTCATCTTTCATTTACCCGTTTGTTGGTAATGATTGTTGCTCCCTTTTGATTGATCTTCTTTATATACCTAGTTGTGGTATCCCGATGCATTTCTTTTCGGATGATTTATCCTTTATTCACCCAGTAACCGGTTGTGGATAATCTTCCATGCGAGTGTATTATCCATGTTCTGATGGTAATAGATAATATATCTCATGCACTCTTCAGTCGAAGCCTGTTGTGTTTCCCCAGTCGAGTAAGATTTGTATTCCTTTGCGGAATCAAATATTCATTTCTACCCTCCGTTTTTAGCGTATCTCCCAGTAACCGGTGATATGTCTCCTGGATAATTGCCGTATGCTTGCAATTTATCCCCAACGAGTTATCTTTCGTCTACCCTGTTGTTGTTGGTAACGATTGTTTCTCTTTTCGATCGGTCACCTATTATATACCCAGTAACCGGTATCCCTAGTGTTCCCTCCATGCGAGTATACTATCCACGTTCTGACGGTAATGGATAATATATCTCATGCACTCTTTGGTTGAAGCCTTTTGTCCTTCCCCATTTGAGTAAGATTTGTTTTCCCGTTGCGGAGTCGAATGTCCATCCTGTAAGTCGATTTGCTTTTTCATGCCCTCCTTTCGGATGATGAGTGTTTTGGCAGTAAAAACCAATTCACGTTTTGGTTGGTCACCTATTATATGCCCAGTAACCGGTATCTCTGGTGTTCCTTCCTTTTTGCTCCCTATTATGACCTTGGTCCCCTGCGGAGTCAGATTTTCCTGAGTTGATATACCTTTTTCAGGTCTTCCTCAGATGTTTTCGGTTGATTGATATCCCTCACCCTTATACCGGTCTTAGATATTCATTCTTCCTGAGCTTGTTGTTCTTTCACCCAGTAACCGGTGTTTAGATCATATGTCTCTTCGAGCTTGTTACCCAATAATAGGTAACACCTCATCCTTTTGCTTCCTCTGGAGAGTCTTTCTTAGACATTCCCCAGCGGAGTTTCTGTTGTGATTTTTCCATTTTGCTCTATTGGCGTTTTCCCTAATATATGCATGTTTCCCTGGCAGGGAGGTTCTGTGTGAATCTTTCCCTAGCCTGAGTCCGGATTTTTATCCGAAGTATCCTTTGTGGATAGTTTTGTTGTACTGGCGTTTTCCCCAATACACGCAATTTTGAGTCAGCTTGAGTCTTTCCATTGGATTTGTCTTCCTTTGGAACTCTCTTCCCCAGTTTGAGTCCTTTACTTCCCAGTGAGGTCTCCAGTCGAGTCGTCCTGCTCGCGCAGTGTCAATTTTCTTTCCCCTAATTCAGAGTCGTGTCTTCTTTCTTATCCCCATGAGAGTCCCGTTTGAGTCTCTGTTTCATTAGGAAGTGTATCAGTCCTGTGGATATATCTTTTCTCCTGATTTTTCTTTTCTTCTTTGTGGACCCATTTTCCCCACAGAGTTTGTTTTGCATTCATACATTTGCATCATGAGGTCTCTTAGGGACCAAAATTTGTCTCATTATTGTTATTTGATGAAGATTTTAACCTTCACTTCTCCGGCTAGAATGACCTTAAATAGGGGCATCTGTAAGACCCCAATTTTGTCCCTAAGATCCCTCATGGCATCATATCATTACATTGCATTGCCTCAAGGATCATTGGACACCTTGCTTCCTTCCCTGTGGGTGGGATCTTTCTTGAGGGTGATTCTTGATCACCAAGCATTGCTTGCATTTGTATATCATTGCTTTTCTTTTAATCACTAATAAAAAATGTACAAAAATATTTCATTAACCTTTGTTACTTGCAGCTTAAGCAGTCAACAGGTCAAGGCAATTCAAGTGAATCCTTTGTGCAGGAGATGAGGTTTCCATTGAGATATGGATCATGTGATCATTATTTTGAGCTTATATGAGCTATAGGTTCATTTTGGAGCAAATTCCCCAGGTGGTTGAGGCCCAAGTTCATCAAGATAATTTCAGGTCATCTAAGGGCCAATGCAGTCAATTGAAAGTCAACTGTGGGTTTTAAATTGAGGAATTGAGTTTCTTCATCTTATTAATGTCCAAACAAGGCTTATTCATCATGTCAAACATCAATGTTGAAGAATTTGAGGTCAAGTCAAAAGTTTCCCAAAATGGAAAGTGACCTATAATTTCAACTTTCCAAAAATGGAAAGTTTTTGGTCCAACTTCAACTCAACTTTCCAACATCAAGGATGCTTCAAATGAAATTTTGTCCAACATGAAAATTGAAGATCTCTCCCTCCCATTTCCAAAAAGTCCAATATCATGAGCATCGGATGAATGGTTGAGGAGATATGGTCCAATCATTGCCAAGTGTACATGGAACTTCAAATGGCCATATCTTTTGATTCATAACTCCAAATTTGGTGCCTCTTTTTCTAAAATGCTTCTCATGACATGAAGTTTCCAAAAATTCATCACATTGCATGAACTTCCATCATATGATCATTTGCTATTTCAAGTCAATTTTGGAGGGAAAATGGCCAATTCAAAAATGGCACATCATGGGAACTTTCTACCATTGCCACTGTGTTTGGAAGATGATTTTGAGTGACTTTGATGAAGCACATGGCACTGTTCACGTCCATTTAATACATGCACCATGCAATTTTCAAATTTTTGCCAAACACCCTTATTTTGCTTAATCTCAAATTAACCATGATTAATTTTAATTAAAATGAGATTAGGACAGAGTATATATTGATAATCATAACAGAATTTTGGGGGATTCACCATTTTAGATCTAGTTTTCATCTCACATCAAAATTTTTCTCTCAACCAAAACTTGTATTTTCTTCACATAACCTTGCATTTTTCTTCTATATTTTGAATCATTGAGTGGAGTAGATGGAGAATCAAGCCTTGGATCATTGATTTTGGTCAGAATTCATGCATAATTCAAGCAAGAACTCAAGAATGGAAGTTGATTGATAAGCTAGATCTACACGGTTTCAAGCTTCAATTCCTTCACCAAAATTCATTTCAAGTATTCTGGAGTTGATTTGGATCATTCAAGGACTTGGATCGTGCATTTCAAGAAGCTGCTCTTCAAGAGGTTAATTTTTCGAACTTCATAATTCTCAAATCCATGCACATGTTCATGTAGATCTTTCTTTGCTGATAATTCTGAGCTAAATTTCACATGATTTGGTGCATTATTGAGTGAGATATGCTTAATTAAAGTTTGATGCATCAATTTTATTTTGCTCGATTCTCATTGATCTTGATGAATTAGGTTAGATGTTGCTTGATCTGTGATCTCCATGGCATAAGGTTTCGTTTGATATAAGATTTAGCAAGTTCTGGAAAAATATTTTGAGCTTCGTACTGTTCATCATCGTCTTCACGAGGAAGATGATGTAGCGTCCGTTTTGCATCCGTCTTTGCGTCCGTCTGTTTCTGGCACATGGCGCTAGGGTTCTTGATGAAGAACATGCGCCAGAACGCGTTTGATCCATGATCCTCATTTCGATTCCATGTTGCGACGTTTTTGGATATTATTTTCTTCAGCGCGCCTTATTTGAATTTGTACATGGTTCGAGTCCAGCATGCGCCATTTTTCAAATTTTGCTTCACAATTGCCTTTCCCTCCATTTTACATGTTCATGATTCATTTTAATTCAAAATTTTTTGCTAACTTCTAAAATTCACAATAAATTGAAAAATGCTCCAAATAATTCCTGGTTTTTTTCCACTTGATCCTTGGAATGTCTAGAATTTTTTGGTGTTAATTTCTGAAGTTGTGCATGGCTGGATTTTGAATTGTGTTAGAATATGTGAACATGTGTACATTTGTGACCTTGCTCCATTCATCTTATCATAAAATGCTTGATATTGATCCAAATGCCATTAAATTTTGCATGATTGTTCCTAACATGTTGATGGATGTTTGAGGCTTGATTATGCATTTTTCTCATTTGCCATTTCTATTTTATACCCATGTTTGCATGGTGTGACAATTTGTGTCACACATTTGGATGTCTAACTTGTGCCATTTTATTTCCATGCCATTTGAACTTGGATCCTTCTGATTTTTGGTATGATGATTGTGTTGGATGTGTTGAATGCTCATGAAAATTTCCAGAATTATTTGAATCATTTTTGTTTTGATTGGGAATTCTCATTCTCAATGTCCAAATGTGTGCCTTGAAATTGTCTTTGACTTCTCTTGATTATTACATGGCTTGGCTTGATGATTTTGTTTTGGTCCTTTTAAGGACATGTTCATATGTGTTTGAAGTTGCATGGTGTTGAATATTAGCCCCTGTTTCGAATTTTTTCTTCACCTTTGACCCTAGGCTTTGACCTAGTGGTTTGTACTTACATGTGAGCTTTGAATTTCAGGACCAAGCACCTAATCTCCATGGTTGATGTTGCTTCATCATTGGAATGTTGATATTTGCTATTGATTGCTAACATTTGGTTGTTTTGTAGGTTGATGATAATTCACTTGAGTGTTTGCCTTATGGCTTATTTGTTGTACATTGGGATTGTCTGTTTGTTGTTGACTGTTGTCTGTTTGTCTGAATACTGTACTGATTTGTTTAGTTGGTTACACAGGTACATAAGTTGCTTTAAGTTCATTTGAGCTTTGCTTTGCTTGTGGTTGGCATACCACTTAGGTATAATTCCTGATCTTCATGTAGTCTGGAAGACCTACTGTTATTGGCAGGCACCTGTCTAAAGCCCTCCTTAAGAGGCCATGTCTTTGTTTGTTTAATTTTGTGCCAAGCAGTTTAAGTCCTCTTAAGAGGCAATTGGCAGATACAAGGGATGTGCAATCCATCCCCTGCTACTCAGTTGTGTCATTCATTTTGCTCACACCATGTGTTGATGCACTTTGAATAAAAAACCACAAATCTGGTGTATAGAGTCAGTCATTGTGGAGTAGAGATCCCCATTCTGGACTCCCACACATTCTATTGATTCAAGCTTTCTCAGGCCAGGGATAAGAGCTATAAGGCATAACCCTCATCTCCATTTCATCTGCTCACCCTAACTCTCAATGTTAGAGGTTAAGAGCCTGACTACTCATTCCAGTATTTGGCTTGTTTGTCAAGGTCGATATGACCCCTTGACTAAAGCCCAACCTTGTTTGAGCCCATTGCTTGTGTATAGTGTGTGCTAATTGACTTCTTGTTGGCTTGTTTGGCCGTCTGTGCATAATTGTTTGTGTGTGCCTCGGTGCATTGTTTTCATCTTTGAGCATTAATTGTATATCATTTCATGATCATTGTTCATACTTTGTGACATGTTGGTTGTCCATTGAGGAGTCAATTGTAAGTCCAGTTATTGGCATTTGTTTCCTGTGATCTGGTAGGAGTTGGAACTAGGACCATTGATTGGCTTTCCATTTCCTAGGAGTCGAGTGTAAGACCATTTATTGGCAACTTGTTTCCTCTTGCTTATTGCATTTATTTTCTTTGCTTTGTGAGGCTAGTGTAAGTCCATTGATTGGCATCTGGTTTCCATCTTTGTTTTGTGGAGGTGGACATAAGACCATTGATTGGCACTCCATTTCCTATTTTATTTTGTCTTGTGAGGAGTCAGATGTAAGACCATTGATTGGCTATCTGTTTCCTGTGATTATTTTGTAGAGTCAGGTATAAGACCATTGATTGGCAACTTGTTTCCTATTTCATTTGTTTTCGGAGTTGGATGTAAGACCATTTATTGGCATTCCATTTCCAGTTTTATTTTTGAACCTTGCTCATTTGCTTTGCTTGTTGCCTATTCCAAAGGAATCACTTGGATCATTTACATATGATTTCAAGAGGTGAACTCCTAAGAAGTTTTACTCCTCATTCCCTACCTTTTGTTTCCTTACAACCTCCATTTGCATGTTAACCCAAACCAGAAAACTTTGTGCAAACATTTTCATCTGTTTCCAAACTAGAAACCTAGGCCTTAAGCCTCTGATTTTTTCAAACTTCATTTTCACAATACTTCTTCTGAATTGAATCTAATGTCATACTTTGACTTCTTTTTGTGAATAATTCTAATTGACTAATTCCACTCATTCAATTGTTTTTGTGGCTTTGTCCATTCTTTAATCAAGTTTTCATACATTAGCCATAGATCTTAGTTATCTTAGTGGTTGATGTGAATCTCACCTTTTGTCCTTAGTGATTGAATTGTAAGACTTCCTTGCTTATTATAGGGCGTGGTCCCTCACTAGCAAGTTGAAGCTTTTCTCACATGGTGGACTTGTGGTTGTATAGGTTGAGTTTTCTCCCGTGGATAACGAAAGACCTTAGGGATTTTGTTTAAAATCAATCCACTCATCTTTTGGAAATCTTTTAGCCGAACTACGGCGTTTTGATCCTTATCTTTCATGAAAAGGTACGTAGGCAATGGGTTTCATCCATCCAAACACAAAAATAATAAAAATTGTATATTCTTTTCTCATCCTCCCAATCAATGTTTGCACAATAAATATTTCATAAACAAATAATTGATACAACAAGTTGTGAAAAGGGTTCCCTTAGAGTACTAAGGATGTTGTGGGTGCCTAACACCTTCCCACAACATAATTACCCCCTTACCCAGATCTCTGACCTTTTATTCGTTTTCTATGTGTAAAACTTCTTAGACTTTTGTTCGCTTTCTAGCCATTCCTTTGGATAAATAGAAGTGCGGTGGCGACTCGATTCATTGTATGCTTTGCTTTTGATTTAATCAATAAATCATAAACTGACGAATACACCGCTACACCTTGTGCCCAACGTGAAGATCCCTATTAAATTCAAAGTACCTGACTTTGAGAAGTATAAGGGAAACACATACCCTCTCAGCCATCTTGTGATGTATGCTCGCAAGATATCGACGCAAACTGATAATGACCAACTGCTCATCCATTATTTCTAGGACAGTCTGTCCGGTGCCGCTCTCCGGTGGTACATGGGTTTGGAAAGTTCGAACATCCGCTCTTTCAATGATCTTGGCGAGGCCTTCGTCAAGCAATATAAATACAATATGGATATGGCTCCTGATAGGGACCAGCTAAGGGCAATGTCCCAGAAAGAGAAAGAGACCTTCAAAGAATACGCCCAGAGGTGGCGCTAGTTGGCAGCTCAGATAGTGCCTCCCCTTGAGGAGAAAGAGATGACCAGGATCTTTTTGAAGACCTTGAGTTTGTTTTATTATGAGAGAATGATAGCCAGTGCTCCCTCAGACTTCACTGAGATGGTGAATATGGGAATGAGACTGGAAGAGGGGGTTCGTGAAGGACGTTTGACTCGAGAGGAAGGCTCTTCAGCAAAAAGATATGGAAGCTTTGCAAAGAAGAAGGAGGGAGAGGCACATGATGTGTCTTCCCATGTCAAGAGAAGACCCTCTGTGAGGAGGAAGATTGCTCGCCCAGTCAACAACCAACATCAGGTGGCTCATATAACACCTGTTTTCAGGGAAGCCCAGCATTATCAGCAACCACAAGCTCAGCAATATCAGCAACAACAGCAGCGTCCGCAACAACAGGCCTACCAGCCTCGAAACAATAACAACAATGCCAACACCAGCTACGAGAGGAAGAGGGTCACCTTTGATCCAATCCCGATGACTTATGCTGAACTCTATCCATCTTTGATTGATATAAAGTTAATCACTCCACGAGACCCTCCCGTTGTACCTGCTAACCCCCAGTGGTGGTACAAGCCTGAGCTTCACTGCATATATCATTCCAGTGCTCCCGGACATGACATGGAGAATTGCTATCCCTTAAAGAACAAGGTGCAAGACCTTGTGAGAAGTGGGATTTTGTTTTTCGAGGACGTAGGTCCGAATGTGAAGAAGAACCCATTGCCCGAGCATGGGAAATCTGTCAATATGGTCCAGGGTTGTCCTGGCAAGTATAAAGTCAAATATGTCAGTCATATTCGACTATCGCTGGTTGAGATGCATCGCTTGCTGTGTGACTATAGCCATTATGAGCATGACCACGATAGATGTCGAGTCTGTTCTGTCAATCAGAGAGGTTATCACCAGGTGCGCAAGGATGTCCAGGAGATGCTGGATGAGGGAGTCATTGAGATCCCTCAAAACAGAAATGTTGACGAAGATGTTATTCAAGTCAACGTAATTTCTCCGGTATTCCGGATACCTGAGCCTGTTGTCATCAAGTATGATGGTAGAAAGCAGAAGGTTTCGCCTGCTCTGACTATCAAGCCAGCCGGCCCTGTACCGTACTCTTTTGAGAAGGCGGTCCCTTATCGCTACAATGTTGTAGAAGTGGAAAATGGGAAAAAGGTGTTCCTGCCCTCTTCATCTTTCGTTAATATTGCCGACGTCAGCGGTTTGACCCATAGCGGTCGTATTTTTTCGGCTCTGCTGAAGCCTCAAGTTGATGCTCGAGGAAGTGTCGATACTGGTTTTGTTGAACACCCAATTGGGAATGCTGTGAGCGCTCAGAATCCGGCACTTGTTGCTAAGCCCTCCTCTACATTGAGAACTCCTGCTTCTGTTGGCCCGAGTGGCAATACGAGAGAAGATTGTGATGAGATGTTGAGGCTCATCAAGAGAAGTGAGTACAACGTGGTAGATCAGCTTCTACAAACACCATCCAAAATATGTGTGTTATCATTGCTATTGAATTCAGAACCACACCGAGAGGCTCTGCAGAAGGTGTTGGATGTGGCATATATGGATCATGATGTCACGATAGAACAATTTGACAATATTGTTGCAAACATCACCGCTTGTAACAATTTGAGTTTTTGTGACGCTGATCTCCCTGATGAGGGAAGAGTCCACAACTTGGCATTACACATTTTTATGAGTTGCAAAGATGATGCCATGTCCAATGTGTTGGTGGACACTGGGTCATCATTGAATGTATTGCCGAAGACCACTCTTGCGAAATTATCATATCAGAGGCCTCCCATGAGGCAGAGTGGAGTAGTTGTGAAGGCTTTCGATGGGTCTCGCAAAACTGTGATTGGTGAGGTTGATCTCCCAGTCAAAATCGGACCAAGCGATTTCCAGATTACCTTCCAGGTTATGGACATTCACCTATCGTATAGCTGTCTCCTAGGCAGACCATGGATTCACGAGGCTGGCGCCGTGACATCCACCTTACACCAGAAACTGAAATTTGTGAAGAATAAGAAGCTGGTGGTGGTAGGGGGAGAAAAGGCTCTCCTGGTAAGCCATTTGTCTTCCTTCTCTTATATAGATGCTGTGGATGAAGTCGGAACTTCGTTCCAAGCTTTATCTATTGCTGAACCTATTAAGAAGGGAACTCTTTCATTTGCTTCCTATAAAGATGCAAAGTTGGCCATTGAGCATTGTGCAACTGCCGGTTTGGGGCAAATGATTGAGTTGGAAGACAATAAATCCCGGGTTGGCATAGGCTATTCTTCTGGGGTCTTCAACAAGCAAGGTTTGTTCAAGAGTGGTGGATTTATCCACATCGGTCAAGACGAAGAGGTTGCTGCCATTTTGGAAGAGAACGAAGAGGATTCTGGCAATTTCATCATCCCTGGAGGGATCTGCAATAATTGGGTCGCTGTTGATATTCCGACAGTTATCCATAAGTCAAAGTAATGTTCATTATGTTTAAAAACCCCTTCTCCCATGCCAAAAGGAGAAGTGATGACATTGTCGGCGCATAAATACAATGATGTTTTCATTCAATAAATTCATGTTAAATGTTTGTTTTTCCAATTATTTTCCCTTTTTGCTTTTGCATGAAATTGGTGATCACATAAAACCCTAAAAATAAGAATAAAATCAATCTTTTCATCTGCATAATGATTTGCCTTGGTTGAATTCTAAAGTTTCTTTTATATCCAAAATCATTATGCAGGTTAATCAAACCCATTGAACATAATGATCCAACACCATCTCCCAACTTTATTCCATGTATTTAAGGCGGAAGAAGATGATGTTGAAGAGATTCCTGACGAGATTACCCGTCTACTTGAGCATGAAGAGAAGATCATTCAGCCGCATCTTGAGAATCTGGAAACAGTCAACTTGGGGTCTGGAGATTGTGTGCGAGAAGTGAAGATTGGGGCACTTCTAGAAGAATCTGTTAAGAAGGAATTGATTGAGTTGCTACGAGAATATGTTGACGTATTTGCCTGGTCATATGAAGACATGCCTGGTTTAGATACTGATATCGTGCAACATTTCCTACCTATGAAGCCTGAGTGCGTGCCTGTGAAGCAGAAGCTCAGAAGAACTCATCCCGATATGGTAGTAAAAATCAAGGAGGAAGTTCAGAAGCAAATTGATGTGGGGTTTTTGGTGACTTCTACATATCCTCAATGGGTGGCCAATATTGTGCCCGTGCCTAAGAAAGATGGAAAAGTCTGGATGTGTGTGGACTATAGAGACTTGAATAAAGCTAGCCCGAAAGATGATTTCCCTCTACCATATATAGATATGTTGGTAGATAATACAGCTAAATTCAAGGTCTTCTCATTTATGAAAGGATTTTCCGGATATAATCAAATCAAAAAGGCACTCGAGGACATGGAGAAGACAACATTCATCACACCTTGGGGAACATTCTGTTATCGAGTGATGCCCTTCGGTTTGAAGAACGCTGGAGCCACGTATCAACGAGCTATGACTACCTTGTTTCATGATATGATGCATAAGGAGATCGAGGTATATGTTGATGATATGATCGCAAAGTCAAGAACCGAAGTTGAGCATGTAGAGCACTTGTTGAAGCTTTTTCAGCGTTTGAGGAAGTACAAGCTTCGTCTGAATCCCAACAAGTGTACATTTGGAGTCCGTTCCGGCAAGCTATTGGGCTTTATCGTTAGTGAAAGTGGTATTGAGGTTGATCCTGTAAAGGTCAAAGCAATACAAGAGATGCATGCGCCCAAAATTGAGAAGCAAGTCCGAGGTTTTCTTGACCGCTTGAATTATATTTCCAGATTCATATCCCACATGACTGCCACGTGTGCACCAATATTCAAACTCCTCCAGAAAGATCAGTCTCATGATTGGACCAAGGATTGCCAAAAGGCTTTTGACAGCATTAAAGAGTATTTGTATGAACCTCCGATTCTGTCTCTTCCTGTTGAAGGGAGACCATTGATTATGTATCTGACAGTTCTTGAAGACTCAATGGGTTGAGTCCTTGGTCAGCAGGACGAATCAGGAAAGAAAGAGTATGCCATCTACTACTTGAGTAAGAAGTTTACTGATTGTGAGTCTCGATACTCAATGCTTGAGAAGACATGTTGTGCTTTAGCTTGGGCTGCTAAGCGCTTACGCCAGTATATGTTGAATCATACGACTTGGTTGATATCCAAAATGGATCCAATCAAGTATATCTTTGAGAAGCCTGCTTTAACACGGAGGATTTCCCGTTGGCAGATGTTGTTATCTGAATATGACATTGAGTATCGAGCTCAGAAGGCGATAAAAGGTAGTATTTTGGAAGACCACTTGGCACATCAACCGATCGAAGATTATCAGTCAGTTCAGTATGACTTCCTAGAAGAAGAGATTCTGTATTTAAAAATGAAAGATTGCGATGAGCCCACACTCGATGAAGGGCCAGAGCCTGGTTCCAGATGGAGTATGGTGTTTGATGGCGCTGTAAATCAGTATGGAAATGGTATTGGGGTAGTGATTATTACTCCTCATGGCACACATTTTCCTTTTACAGCAAGGCTAACTTTCAAATGCACGAACAATATGGCTGAATATGAGGCCTGTATTATGGGATTAGAGGAGTGCATTGATCTTAAGATCAAGCATCTTGATGTTTATGGTGATTCGGCCCTCGTTGTTAATCAGATTAAGGGTGAATGGGAAATGAATCAGCCCGGCCTCATTCCATATAGGGATTATGCGAGGAGGATTTCAACGTTCTTTACTGAGGTTGATTCCTATCATATTTCTCGAGATGAGAATCGAATGGCAGACGCTCTCGCTACACTTGCTTCAATGATTGTGGTTAGACTTTGGAATGAAGTTCCCAATATCACTGTAATGCGCTTGGACAGACCAACTCATGTATTTGCAGTAGAGGAGGTACAAGATGATAAGCCGTGGTATTATGATATCAAGTGTTTCCTTCAGAGCCAGATTTACCTGTCTGGGGAATCTGTGAAAGATAGGAAAACTTTGAGGAGATTGTCAGGAAGTTTCTACCTCAATGACGATGTGCTTTATAAGAGAAATTTTGATACGGTGCTGCTCAGATGCATGGATAGACACGAAGCACACCTATTAATGACTGAGGTCCATGAGGGTTCATTTGGTACACATTCCAATAGACATGCTATGGCTAGAAAGATGTTGAGAGCAGGCTACTATTGGCTGACAACGAAGTCTGACTGCTGCAAATATGTGAAGAAATGCCATAAGTGTCAGATCTATGCGAATAAGATTCATATTCCTCCGACACTTTTGAATTTGATTTCATCACCATGACCTTTCTCTATGTGGGGAATCGACATGATTGGCATGATAGAGCCAAAAGCGTCCAACGGTCACAGATTTATTCTCGTAGCAATTGATTACTTCACCAAATGGGTTGAAGCGGAGTCATATGCAAATGTGACCAGGCAGGTGGTCGTGAAATTTATCAAGAATCAACTCATATGCGGGTATGGTGTGCCAGATAAGATCATTACTGATAATGGATCAAACTTGAACAACAAAATGATGAAAGAGCTGTGTAGCGAGTTCAAGATCGCACATCATAATTCTTTTCCTTACAGACCCAAGATGAATGGGGTTGTTGAAGCTGCTAATAAGAATATCGAGAAAATTATACAGAAGATGGTTGTTACGTACAAAGATTGGCATGAGATGCTGCCATTAGCCTTACATGGATATCGTACTTTTGTCCGCACTTCAACAGGGGCAACCCCTTTCTCTCTCGTTTATGGCGTGGAGGTTGTGCTCCCAGTAGAGGTGGAGATCCCATCAATGAGAGTTTTGATGGAAGCCAAGTTGACTGAGGCCGAATGGGTTCAAAGTCGTTATGACCAGCTGAATTTGATAGAAGAGAAGAGATTGACTGCCATGTGCCATGGTCAGTTATATCTGCAAAGGATGAAGAAAGCCTTTGATAAGAAGGTCAAGCCTCGTGTGTTCCGAGAAGGTGACCTTGTGCTCAAGAAATTCTTGTCTTTCGCTCCCGATTCCAGCGGCAAGTGGACTCCAAACTATGAAGGCCCATATGTTGTTAAGAGAGCCTTTTCAGGCGGTGCATTGATACTTACAACTATGGATGGGGAGGATTTCACTCGTCCTGTGAATTCAGATGCAGTCAAGAAATACTTCGCCTAAAAATAAAAATAAAATAGCTCGCTAAGTTGAAAACCCGAAAGGGAGGCTTAGGAAAAAATGAGCGTCTCGGTGGATTGAAAACCCGAAAGGGCGATCCAGGAAAAAATTATAGACATAAAAAATTGAATATATATATCCCGCTAGATTGAGTACCTCACCCTGGGGCAATCTAGGCAAAAAATAGGGATTTGGCAAGTAACTGCATCCCGACAAGACTTTGTTCTACAAATTGTCATCCGTCAGAGATTCCCGCTCAGTCATCATCAACCAAAGCTTCAAATACATCGGATTCATAGTTGGTGGAGAAATGGTCATTATGTTCAATGTAGCCCTTTTCCAACATATGTCACCAACTTCAAATTTGTAAAGATCCATGGAGTCTTGCCATTTGCAGACTACCATTCCATCAAATAAATTTTGAGCCTTTATCCAATTATTTGCACTCTTATTTGTTTCTATTCAACAAATGTTTTGCATGTTTTAATTTAGAAATATCATTGTTTTCAAATAATTAAATTGTTCATAATTAGTTTTTAAACAAAGTGAACATTCACAATGATGAAAGGATACTGGGATGTCTTCAGTGCTCTCCCAAGGATGGTAGGATTCTCGACAGGGTGAGACATTTGTTCATTTTTCTGGCATATTGGTATCCTCTTCCTCCGGAGCTTTTTTGTGGTTTCCTCTCCCGAGAAGAGTGTGTGGTAAAGGTATTCAGCCTCTTTCTCCTCAGCATGTGAGAGCTCTTAGTTTGGTTAAACCTTGGAAGTTGCTGGTTGGTTAAACCTTAGACAGCGCTTTTTTTAGCCTTAGACAGCGCTTTAAAGCGCTGTCTAAACCTCCGCTGCTAAAGGTTTAGACAGCGCTTTTTTAAATCTTAAAAGCGCTGTCTAAGCCCCCCCCCCCTTAGACAGCGCTTTGGCCAAAAGCGCTTTATAAGACCCTCTTATTTTAAATTTTTTAGATATACCTTAGACAGCGTTTTTTTCAAAAGCGCTGTCTAAGCCCCACCCCCTTAGACAGCGCTTTGGCCAAAAGCGCTTTCTAAGACCCTCCTATTTTAATTTTTTTAGGTATACCTTAGACAGCGCTTTTCAAAAAGCGCTGTCTTAGCCCCCCCCCCCCCCCCTTAGACAGCGCTTTTGCCTAAAGCGCTTTCTAATCCCCCCCTTAGACAGCGCTTTTTACAAAAGCGCTGTCTAAGGTATACGAAAATTTTATTTTAGTTATTTTTACTATTTTATGTTACATTATTTTGAAAATAAGCACACAAAAAAACTAATAAATATTATATTTGACGTCAATTTTTTAAGATAAATAATCGTTCATACATTTTAAAAATATTCAGAAACATCGATAAGGATTATATTAAAAATTCTCCGTTAGATAATATTTAAAATGAACGAGAAGAGTATAAATATACATAGTAATCATGTACAAAAATTTGAAAGTGAAGAGAATCCATCAAAATTGGCGCCTAATCTACCGTCTTTGGAAGTTGAAGAGTTTGATTGAGACAGCAAAAATACATGCAAAGAGCACTCCTGTCCCAACAACAACAGCTGCACAAACACCTATGAAATCATGCTTGATACCAAAGTAACTTGTTATGAATTCTTGAACTGTTTCATTTTCTGATTCCATCATGATGTTTATATCTCCAAATTGTGATGCTATCAATCCATATATAGTCCAAGCCACAGGACATGCCCAATAGTACCATCTCCACCACACCGGAATCATCTGTCATCGTCGTAAAAACTTAGAACATTGTATGTACATCAAATAAATACATTTAAGGTTGGTCATCCGTGTTACACTTACCGGTCGTGGAACGACGAATCCTGAAAAGAGATTCCAAATCGCATAGAATGCAGAAGCCACGATTGACGCGACATGGTGATTTGGAGTTATTGCTACTGCCATCATTCCATAGAAGGTGAAGTAGCACAATGTAAAGTACATGAAAAATATGTACCAAAAGAATTTCTCTAGAGTCCAATCAAATCCAGTCATCGCATAAACTATCACACCATATGATATAGCTTGGATAAAAACATAAGGTAGTTCTATTATAACCTGTCACAAAAGAAAGTGAATTCTATGAAACATCATGGTGAAATAGGGTCACTAGTTCTTTTGTCTAGTTTGAAGCGTGACTAGCTTACACAGGGCTTCCAAAAACTTACGACGGCTCAGGTTGAGATTTTTTTTACCTGTGCGAATGCATAGGGCAAGGCAGAATACATTCCAGCAGCTCTATCTCTATAGAAGACAGATCTTTCAACGGCTACCACGGGTTGTACAGCCGATGAATTCTGGACCCCAAGGAAGAGAACAGCAGTATACATCGAACCGAACGCATTAAACAGATCTTGTCTATTTGAGCTGAAAATCAACAAAAGAGGTTAGAATTTGTTCAACTTGGAAAGAAAAACAGATTAATAATTGAAGTTTCACTTACTATTTCCTGCCAAGATCCCAGAATATTGTTCCAAACATCAAGCCTATGAAAGTAGTGAAGAAGAACCTCACAGCAGTATATGGCGGATTGCGCCAATACGACCAATGTTGTTTCCATAAGCAAGCCAAGCATTGGACCGAAAATGACTGTGAGTATTGGGTGGAGAAATGAAGATCCTTTGAACCATAAGCAGGTTTGCCTAATTCTTCTATAAGTTGCTTGTTTCTCCTAAACAACTCAGAGTTTTTGTATGTATCATTAAAATCAACACCTAAAGTAAGTTCTTGCGCCGAACTCGTAACTTCCAACATCCATGTTGCTGGATTATAGCCATCTTTGATTTTACTAACCCCTTCAATGCTCTCAAAATACTTGATCAGTTGACTCGAATGACGACCCAACGGCCCAACGTATACTTCTTGTCCTCCGCGCTTCATCAGGAATAACTAAAAGAAATCATATATGTATGATAAGATATGTCATTTCAATTTTCAAGTCTAGAAGATGAAGAATCAGAAAACACTTGTTTTTTTTATCGAAATCATTTCTTACCTCGTCAAAAGCTTCGAATATGTCGATACTTGGTTGATGAATGGTGCAAACAACTGTTCTTCCTGTGTCAACTGTGTTTCTAACGGTTCGCATAACAATTGCAGCAGCTCTAGCATCTAAACCAGATGTAGGCTCATCCATGAAAATTATGGAAGGGTTGGCAACTAACTCAACTGCTATAGTTAGCCTCTTACGTTGTTCGGTTGAAAGACCGTTCACGCCAGGCAAACCAACCAAAGAGTTTCTCAATGGATTGACCTCCACTAGTTCCATTACTTCCTCAATGAACATCTACAACCATTTATCAGATATCTCGATTAATGAATCAAGTATAAAAGAAAATCGCAAAGTGTCCCAAGCTTTAAATACGAACCTTTCTTGTATTGTAATCAACTTCGGCTGGTAAGCGAAGCCATGCCGAGTAGAGCAATGACTCATGTTAAGAAAAAAAAGAAACAGTTGGAAAATAGCCTACACGTTAAAAACAAGCTACAAATCCAATCCAGAAAACAGATATATGTATAACAGAGCAAAAATGGAAGACAGGGTGGGACTAACAAGCTTGCTAGAAAGTATTATATGCAAATACTTCTAATGATGCTGTGTAGAGGCAATGATATAGAACATACACATTTCTGGTTCTTCTGGTTTGTAATGAAATACGGAGAAATATAGCCTCTGTCAAGCTTCATTCCTTCAACAACTTCCAACTCATTGAGCAATGTCTTGCCATCCTGAAACAGCTCAAAAGTTATATCCCAGCATATCACAAAGTGCATGGCATACATGCCGAAGTATGAACCCCATTGGAGGATAAAGGGGAAAAAGGAAATAAAAACACTGCATGAATAACAGTATGCTCCCAAATCCATAAAACAAATAAAACCTAGATAAATGATTATTTATGCACGATGAGCATATAACAACTTACTGCAATTGTGATTACACCTTCTTTGCCAACTTTCTCCATGGCCTTTGCAATTAACCCACCAATTTCTCTCTCTCCATTGGCAGATATTGTCCCAACCTATCATTGCAATAATAAAAATACAAAAGTGCTATTATTAGCTCCACTTTCTCCACTTTCTCCACTTTCTCCACTTTCTTGGAATATGCTTATTATTAGCTCTAAATATTTGATATACTGACCTGAGCTATTTCTTCCGAAGTGCTAATCATCCGTGCTCTGCTTTTCAAGCTTGTTACGACAGCATCAACAGCCATATTTATACCTCGCCTCAAGTCCATTGCATTCATTCCAGCTGCAACTGATTTGCACCCTTCCGCAAATATTGCCCGGGTAAGAACTGTAGCACAAGTGGTTCCTGCCAAAATTTAGACCATTCAACATCAGCTTGTCCAATGTGACAGTATTTAAATTTAATTTCTAACAATTATAAAACTGAATCAATGCTGAGGAACAACTAAAAAGTATAATCTATCATGGACATAACAGCTTACCATCACCAGCAACATCATTGGTAGCATTTGCAACCTGCTTTACAAGACTGGCACCAATATTCTTGACTTTATCCTTGAACTCAATGCTCTTAGCAACAGTGACTCCGTCTTTAGTCACTTTAGGGGCACCAAAACTTTGCTCAATCACAACATTACGTCCCTACAAACACGTAAAGCCTAACTTTAAGAATCACAATCAGCACCAAATAAATAATGGGTCAATATTGTATAACATGATATCTATTATCTTCCATTGCTACAAACAAAACTAGTGCTTAATGAATAAATGTGTGTGATGATTGAATCAAAGGAAGATTTGCTTAGTTACCTTGGGACCCATGGTTACTTTAACTGCCTCAGCAAGCTCTTCAACACCCTTAAGCATCAAAGCACGAGCATCAACGCCAAACTTGATCTCTTTCGCCGCATAATTTCTGCTCCATGCCACCCTACTTCCAATCTATCCAACACAAACAAAACAAAAAACAGATATTAAGGATTAAAGGGATAAAATCACAAAAAAAAAATCAACAGAAAAAAATAACAAATGCTATTAAATAACAGTGTTTCACCTGATGAGTGCTGGTCCTAGCAATTCTGCATCGAAAAGAACAATAATTTAACAGTCAGAATCATCCAAAATAATTGGAAATTCAATCAGAGAGTATGCACAAGTAGTAAATCATGAATCAACGTGGCAGGATCCATCACAATACACAATGCCATTGATGACTTACCTAGCTTTGGAGGCAAGGGAGGTTTGAACTATGAAAATTAAGCAGTGGAGAAATTGCAGAAAGAGTTAAGAAATGAAGAACAATGCAGAGTTATTTCTCAACATTCTCCGAATGTTGTTAAAATAATACCTAGATTTCAAATCATTATGAAAATAATACCTCAAGCTATATAAAATTTTCCGAATGTTGTTAATAAAAGACAACATTCATAGTTCATTACAGCTTAAACACCAAGTCAAGTACTAAACTAAAAACAAATAACAACACAAAATACTCATAAAGAAGCAAGTTTACCCTTTACTTCACTCTCATCTTCAAAATCACCATCACCAACAAGATTACTTTCAATATCACTCTGCTTAGTCACCACCACCGCATCCCGTTGTTGCGAACCATTCCCAGTAACCGATTGCTGATAAAGAACTCCCCCAATTATAGTAAAAAGCAAACAAACCAGACCAGCAGGACTAGCATGCTTATCCCAAATCGTCACATTAATAGCCACCGTGAGAAACTTATTCACAACCCCAGTAACCGTAAAAGCAGTAGTCGAAACCGCTTTTCTCGCAGCAAATCCAAAGAAACTGATAAGCAAACCAAACACACAAGACAAAGAAACCGCAAGAAACGCATTCATCTCAAACAAACTCCCGGTACTCGAATTAATCGCATTCGAAACCTCAAAATTCTCTCCAGTTAGAAACCAAAAGAAAGGAGCAATCATTAAAGACAAGACATTGTTATAAAGAACAAAACCCCAAGTATTCAACCCAAGACTCATAACCATATGCTTGATATAAACCATCTCAGTAGTAATCGTAACCAAATAAGCAAAAGCCCATGAATAAGCGGTAAGAGTAAAACCCGAATCGGTAGCAACATAACCAACGGCACCAGCAAGAATAACAACAAGCGAGAAAAAAGTAAGGTTAGAAGGCGAAGGTTGACCTCGAAAAGCGGTATCAGCGAGAGCAACAAGAAGAGGGGTAAGAGATCTGAAAACAATGAAGGTATCAACGTTAGCGTGACGGAGTAGATTCGTGTTGGTGAAGATAGCGAGGAAGAAAACGAGTGCGGCAGGGAAGAATTTCTTGGCGATCGGAATGGTGAAAGGATCGTGATGAAGAAACCCTAATTTTCCGAAAAGGTAAACGCCGAGAGCTGAAGTGAGGTACTGTAAAGCGGTTAAGAGACCAGGGTAGTTGAATTGAGTGATGGCGTATTTGTTGATTCTCGCTAACAAGCTTGAACAGAGAGCGTAACCTATCACCAAACCGCTTGTGGCGTAGTGCGGTGGCTTGGTTGATGATGACATTGTTGCGGTTTTTTTTGAAGGATTCAACAATGGTGTGAATTGGTTGGGATTTTTTTTTATGGTGTTTGAAAATGAAGTGGATCACCGACACTAGAGAGAAAAATGGGGTTTTTAGGGTTGAAAGATTGGAGGAAATTGGTGTTTGTGTGTGTGTGTCAGTGAAGTGTAAATTGGGAGCAGAATGAGTAGAGGAAAAATGAAGAGGGAAAGAGGACAGCGCTTTTGGTTTTAATTTTTTTTTTAATTTAAAGACTTTAGACAGCGCTTTATCAAAAGCGCTGACTAAGGTCTATATTTAAAAGCGCTTTCTAAAAGCGCTGTCTAAGGGGGGGTCTTAGACAGCGCTTTCTAAAAGCGTTGTCTAAGACCCCCCCTTAGACAGCGCTTTCATTACTTTTTTGGAACATTTTCCGTGTTTTATTTTAATTTTAACCTTAGACAGCGCTTTCTTTTAAAAGCGCTGTCTAAGATGCGCTGTTAAAAGTCATTTTTGGCGTAGTGGGCCCCACAAAGATCCATTATTCCCTTTGATAATTTTCCCGGTGAAGTCTCCATGATCATTTACTCAACTGGAATGACTGATGCTCATTCCCCTGCAGAGATCTTTGTTGTCCTGGCTTTCTCTCTTGAGATGTAGTACCGGATGCTTGTGTATTGTCCATTGGACCTGTTTGTGTTAGAAATGTTTGTTTGTCAGCATTCATCATACATAAACCATGCATATATACATAATGATTGTAGAACCTCAAATTTGCACCTACCTTTTGTACATACATTTTCACATTAGGTCATTAACATAACATGGTCCACTGCATAGCACTGCATTGTCCTTTGCCCAAGTGCAAGTCAACAGACAAGATTAGGTCAAACTGATCAGGAGAATCAGTCAGACAAGCAAGCAAGTGCATTTCCATTGAGACAAAGCCCTAGGGTTGGTTTATCAAGTTCATATGATTATGTGATCATTGGGAAGTGGTTTGGCCAAAGATTGGATGCTCAGAAGTCATCAGTCAGGCTGAATTTCATCTGAAACCCTACGAGGTCAACTATGGTCAACTGTGGTCAACTGTGCCTGATTTTATGGATTTGAAGGTGGGAGATGGTTTGAAAGGCTTCATTCATATCCATACAAGTCTCATTTGACATTTCAAAGATCAAGGTTGAAGAATTTGGGGTCAGATTAAAAAGTTTCCAAAAATAGCAAGTGACCTGTAATTGGAAACTGCGAAAAATGGAAAGTTCTTCTCCTCAAGTTTACATCATCATACAAGCTTCAAATGGAATTTTGTCCAACATGAAAGTTGAAGATCTTGATCTCACCTTTCCAAAAAGTCCAAGAACACTCATTTCTCATGTGTGGTTGGCAAGTTATGATCAAATCATTTTCAGAAAAAGTTGAAATTCAAAGTGCCATAACTTTTGAGTGGAAAGGCCAAATTGGGTGATTCTTTTTTGAGCAAGTCACATTTGACATGTACCTTCATAATGCATCATTACATTTCATCAAAAATCAACACATCAAAATGGCATTTTTCAAGTGATCCAATTTGTATTTTGGTGGGAAAAGGGTGTTTTTGAAAAATACATGTAATTTCCATACCAAACCATTTCCAACACATTCTAAATAGCAAATTGGAGTTGCCTCAATTGCATTTGCACTGTTCCATTGGTCATTGGTGAAAAAGGGCATTTTGGCCACTTTGCTTAACATGTGCATTTTGCTAATTCACTTCATTTTTGCTAATTGTGATTAACAATTGGATTAAGCACATCATATAAAGTTCCTAATCATAACAGAAATCATAATCACATTCATTTTCTCAGATCCAAACTCAGAATCATCTCAATTCTCTCAAGAACTCTCTCAAATTTTTTTTCACTTTTTCATCGAATTCCTTGATTCCTTTTGCTTCCTCTTTGTTCCATTCATCATTTGCAGGTAGATTGAGCATCTGTTTGAAGGAGAATCGTGGCAAACCTTGAAGCATCACCACTGTTGCATTTGGAGCATGTTCATGGCAGTTGCGAATTTTGGATCGTCGAGGCACGGTTGAGCTAAAAGACCTACTTCAATCATCTTCCTAAGCATCAATCCACATCTGTTTCATCATTTCGAAGCCTGAAAACATCGACTCAAGATCTGCACTTCACACAAGGTTGGAATTAGAATTCTATGATTCTTGAAATCATGATATGCTTTGGATAGATCTTATTGCATAGAGCACACTGCACTTTGTAGAATCGAATTCCATTAAGAATCGAATGAGATATCTTGATTTGAACCTTTGAATGTGAAACTTAATTCGATCGATCCCGTTGATATGGTTAGAATTAGAATAAATGCTTGCTGGATTGTTGATATGCATGATGAGATCTTTCTAATGGTATGCGTTTTGTTGAGTTTGATGAACCTTTGTTCTTGAGTGATTTCTGGATGAAGAACACGTTGAAGATGTTTGAATTTCTTTTCCAGCTCATGCTTTGATCCGTTTTGCCTGGCTTTATGTTTAAATTCGTGTTTCCCACGCCAGGCTACCAATCACACGCTGCCACTGCATAAAGTGAAACGCAGCGTTTCACTCTTGCTGCTTCGTATTTACCAAATTGCCATTTTCAGATTTAATTTCATCTTCATTTCATTTTGTTTTCAAATGTTTATTTCATTTCATAATCAAACTTCAAAAAATCATAAATAATTCATTCTTGATCCAAATTGGTTGGGAATTTTTGCATTCATCTCCATTTTTCATCTAGTTTTTTATAGGCATGATAACACAAGTTGTGCACGACTGTTTCTTAATTTGATCTAATGGTTTTGATCATGTATGTTTTGTGCACCATGCTCACTCTTTTGATCATAAAATCTTGTTTCTTCATTAGAAATTCTTGAAATTTTTTGTGCTTAAACTAGACTCATTCCTGGTCATTTTGATATATGGTTTATAATATTTGAGTTCCTGGATTGAGAGTTATGACAGGATCTTTGGAGTGTTACAATTTGTGTGATACCATTCCTTGTGCATCTTCTTGATTTTATTTGCTATGCTTATTGAACTTGAATTGAGCTGGATTTTTGCATGAGGATACGTGTGAATGTTGAGAATGTATGTGAATTTTTCTGGAATTTTTGAATTCATTTCTTATTTGATTGGGATTTTATTTGCGGCTTGACCAATTGTTGACCATTTGTGAGACATGTTTGTATTTGATTTGGGAAATTCTAGTTATTAATTGGATGGATTTAAAATTTGGCATGTGTATTGTAGACATCTTGAGGTTTGCCATGGTTTTAGTCCCATTCATTTATCATGTTTGATTGTTGTTTTATGATTGGTTGAAGTGGATGCATGTTTTGATGCCATGTATGAGCTTGCTTGAATTTGGGTTGACTTTCTGAATTTCATTGACTTGCTTCCCTTTGTCCAAATGAGCTGAAATTTGGTATGATTAACATGTTATGAATGCTGTTTGATCATGAATTTTTTGAGGATTTATTGAAATGTTTTGGTATTGATTTGATTGTGATCATTCTGTTTGGTCCTTTGAGGTTCTAGATTGCATGTTTTGTGCCTTTTCCTTCATGAAATGATAATGATGAATGATATGAATGTGAAACCACTTGGGTTGGATTCTTAATTGTTTGATCTTGATTTTGGATAATTTTCACTTGCTGTTTTGAATTTTTCACCTCCTTTTGACCCTAGGCTTGTCCTAGTGGTCTTGTTTCTCATGTTTGAGTTTGCTTTTCAGGTTAGGAAGCAAATGCTTTAAGGAGATTAATGCAAGTTGATTGATTGTTATGAACTAACTTGTTCTATTTTGTAGGATGCTTAGCTCACTTGCTTTGGGCTTGTGCTTTGCACATGTGATTGATAGAGTTGACTGTTGATTCTTATTTGCTTGTTTTGACTTTGTGATTGGTATACTGATTGTATTTGATTGATTTCAGGTACATTAGTTGCTAATAGTTCTTTGAGAACTCGCTTTGCTTTGCTTGATAGCATTTGTACTGAGGTATAATGATCTCTTCTCCATGTAGTCTGGAAGACCTGGCCTGTTACTTGGCCAGGCACCTGTCTGAAGTCCTCCTTAAGAGGCAATGTTTGTGCTTGTTTATTTTTGTCCCCAAGCAAGAAAAGACCTTTGTTAAGGCAATTGGCAGACACAAGAGGTGTGTAGTCCACCTCCTGCTATTCTGTTGAGTCATCCCTTGGCTCACATCACATGTTGATGCCTTGTGGACATTAACCCAAGATCAGTTGAGTCAGTGTCATAAGTGTAGAAGGGTTCCCACTTTCTGGACCCACACTTCCTTGTCTGAAGCTCTCCCTGGCCAGGGATAAGAGTTGTGAAGTCTCATCTTCACTCACCTTTCATCAGCTTCACCTTGACTCTCAATGTCAAGGTTAAGAGCTAACATCACCCAGATGCAGATGGCTTGCTCTTGCAGCCTAACCCTTTGTTTGAGCCCCACTTGTGTGTATATAGTGTGTGCTATTTGTGATTGTTTGCTTTGCTGTTTGAGCTGATTAGGATAGGCTTGCTTCCTGTGCAAGTTAGCTAGAAACCTTGACTTATGGATGATTTTGCATGATAACATCTAGGCTCGAGTTGGTCTCCCTAGTTGTGTCTCCCTCTGTTATCTGGTTAGGCCAGCCTTGTGTCCCTTCGTAGGGGAACTACGTCGCCCTGATCCTCATACCAGATGAGGTATGTAGGCAGGAGATGAGCAGATCTCTCCGGGCGCCCGTTTTTGTTTTGTCTTGTGTGT
This sequence comes from Lathyrus oleraceus, assembly GCF_024323335.1. Taxonomy (NCBI): domain Eukaryota; kingdom Viridiplantae; phylum Streptophyta; class Magnoliopsida; order Fabales; family Fabaceae; genus Lathyrus; species Lathyrus oleraceus. The sequence goes on from NC_066581.1 coordinate 61,313,181, forward strand.
GTCAGGAGATGGATGTAAGCCCAGCGATTGGCATTCCGTATCCTCTTGTTGTGTGCTTGGAGTCCGGTATAAGTCCATCAAGTGGCATCTGGTTTCCAGTGTGAGTGTGTTTGGTTCGGAAGCTGATGTAAGTCCAGCGATTGGCGTTCGGGTTCCATGTTTGCCCATTTTTGTGTGGAGTTTGACGTAAGCCCAGCGATTGGCAGTCGATTTCCTGTGTTTCTTTGTCTGTGTGCGTGAGCCGAGCTACGAATGCTCTGATTCTTCTTCGTCCGAGAAGATACGTATGCATAGGATGCGATATCCTAGCGAGCATGTGTTGTTTCCCCAGTTCGAACTACTTTGACTCTGATGTCTATGCCTGATAGACTAAGTAGGCCCAGGATGCGATATCCTGCCGAGTCAGTCCTGTTTGTTTTCCTGTGTCTCTTTCAGCCAGTGTGTGTGTGTTTGTGAGCAGTGTTTTAGCAACCATTTTCCTTCCTATTGTGCGTGGATCCCGTCGAGTACGACGGATGCGTAGGGGTGCTAATACCTTCCCTTCGCATAACCGACTCCCGATCCCATTCTCTTTGGTCGCGAGACCATGTTCTTTCCAGGTTTACTCTGAGCGTTTCCTTTCCCTCTTTTGGGATAAATAACGCACGGTGGCGGCTCTGTTGTTCTTGTTTTCCCGCCGGTTTTTCGCGTAATGCGACAGTTGGCGACTCTGCTGAGGATTCATAGAGAAGTTGACCTCTTGCTGGTCCATCTTCCCTAAGCGAGTCTCTCCTAGCGTTCTCTAGGTTAGGGCTTTGGTTGCTTTGTGCTGTTATTTATTGCATTCATTGTTTATTGTTTGCATTTATTGTTTGCATTAATGTTTGCATTCATTCATATTCATCTGCTGTGCTGGCTGTGTTTCTCTGTTTTGGGGTGGGAGTTACTCGAGGTAAAAGGCCCAATACCCAGGCTATGAGTGAAATCTAGGAAACCTAGGAATAGAGTGATTCATGGGAAGCGGGTGGTATGCGCCACTTAGCGGAACATTGATATCACGAGCAGTTCAGACCCTGGTGGGATATCATCGTTACATACTTCGGGTGTGTATATGATGGTATTCTGCGAAAGGTTATTTATGCTGCGTTTCTCTCGACCTTACCCTGGCCTAGATGACACCCATGAGTGGGGAGGGAATGATCATTATAACAGGTACAGTTGGTGACCGGTTGGTGACTTGTGGTCCTGTTGGCGACTCGGTTTCTCAAATTGGGTTCAGATGACAGTTTATTAGTTGACTTTGGGTTTCGAATGAATTGTTGTTCAGAAGTTCGAGCCGAAGCTTCGATCCTGTGTTCCGAGAAGCACGGCCTGCCAGTCTTGTCTGCATCATAGCATGTTTATTTTCAAAAGAAACGCAATAAAAAAGATTTGAAGAGAAAAAAAGAAAAGAAAAGAAAAAAAAACTAATCCCTGCATGCATATCATTTCTCAGGTACATTCCAGAGCTTGTTCACTGATAGAGATGGCAACAGTCCCAGAGTCGAAGCGTAAGACTTGTTCCTACAGCTTTCACCGTGAGCCTTTGACGTCTCTGATCGAGTTGAGTAGCCTTGTGACTAGTGATCATCTGAAGGGGTTTGTGGATCAGTATGGGGATATTCTGACACTGTTGAGGATGCTAGTCGACCCGGTGCCGTTGCAGACTCTTCTTCAGTTCTATGACCCAGAGCTTCGATGCTTCACTTTTCAGGATTATCAGTTGGCGCCTACTCTCGAGGAGTGCTCCATTCTGTTGAATGTCCCGATTCGGCATCAGGTTCCTTTCTTGGACGTACCGAAGGAAGTTGATTTCAGAGTTGTTGCCAGAGCTCTCCGTTTGGGTATCAAGGAAGTCAGTGATAGTTGGAAGACCAGTGGGGATGTTGTGGGTTTGCCGTTGAGGTTTCTGATGAGGGTGGCCAGAGAGGAAGCAGATAAGGGGAATTGGGAAGCTTTTCATGCTCAGCTTGCTGTTATGATCTATGGGATTGTCCTGTTTCCGAGTATGCCCAATTTTGTTGATTATGCTGCAGTTAGTATCTTCATTGGAGGGAATCCGGTTCCTACTCTGTTAGGTGACACTTACTATGCTATTCACAGTAGGCATGGTAAGGGTGGAGCTATCAGATGCTGTCTCCCACTTTTGCTCAGATGGTTCATGTCTCTCCTGCCAGTCAGTGGACTGTTTGTTAATGCTCAGAGCACTTATAGGTGGACTCAGAGGGTGATGTCTCTCACTTCATATGATATCAGATGGTAGTCTTACCGGATGGATGTGCGAGATGTTATTATGAGTTGTGGAGAATTCCGGAACGTGCCACTTGTGGGGACCAGGGGTTGCATCAATTACAACCCAGTTCTTTCTCTTCGCCAGTTAGGGTTCGTGATGAGTGGAAGACCACTTGAAGCTGAGATAGCTGAGAGTGTGTATTTTGAGAAGCGAAGCGACCCTATTAGATTGGAGCAGATTGGGAGAGCTTGGAAGTCTATTGGTGTTAGAGATGGATCTGTCTTAGGGAAGAAGTTTGCCATTGCTATGCCTGATTATACCGATTGGGTGAAGAAGAGAGTGGAAACTTTGCTGCTACCCTATGATAGGATGAGTCCGTTGCAAGTACAACCACCCTTGATTCTTGCTGAGAGTGTACCTGCTGAGCAGTACAAGCAAGCCCTGATGGAGAATCACCGTCTGAAAGAGAAAGAGCAAGATGCCCAGATGGAGTTGTATCAAGCCAAAGCTGATAAGTTGAACCTGACTGATCAACTCAGAGGTGCCCAGAGTGCAAATATGGGTAGTGTGAGGAGCAAGAAGAGATCTTATTCAGAGATGGAGAATTTATTGGATGCAGAACACAGAGAGTGTTTGAGAATGCAGAGAGTTGAGGTCGGTTATCTGAAGAAGATCAGAGACTTGGAGAAGCAACTCAGAGACAAAGATATGCAGTTGAAGAAGGAAGTCGACCAGAGACTTGCATCAAAAGACCGACTTGGGTCAGAAGTTGTCAAGCTTAGAGGACAGTTGAAGGAGAAGATCACTCCCTTGCAAGAATGTTCAGAGTGTGAACTGTTGATAGACCAGTGTCACTACTTAAAGACGCTCATTCCGGGAAGCCGCATGTCTTAGCTTGTATTTTCTGATGTTTGTGTTGTGAATCACCCCCAGGCTTGTTGGGTGGGATTCATTGTTGTATTTTGTTGGATATTTGGATCTTTGTTGTATGATCCTGTTGCTCATTTATAGATGAGATTATTGTTTCACTCTGTACTCAGTGCTCTTTTGTATGCTGTTCCTGTATCTCCTGTGTTGTTCTTGCTGCAGGTTGCCATCTTTCGAAGATGAATCAGGCTCTTTGAATGCCTGAGAAATGATCATTTCATGTGCATCATATGCATTAGCATCATACTCATATCATATTGCATAACAAGTGTTCTAGTTCGGACTTCTCACTCTGGTTCCTGTGTCAGGCAGGATAGCTGATCAGAGACCGCACCGGTATTCAACCAGACTCAATCAACAGCGAAGCATGGATCAGGTTCAGAATGAGTTGGCTGAGATGAGGGCGAACATGGCCCAGTTCATGACGATGATGCAAGGGGTTGCTCAGGGTCAGGAGGAGCTCCGAGCTTTGGTTCAGAGACAAGAGACGGTTATTCAGGCGTCTAACCGTGGTTCACCTGCTGGTATTCCCGTTCAAGAGAATGTTGTCGCTGCTCCCGTTCATGACTATGCTGTGGGAGATGAACTCAGGGGTATAAGGATCAATGGACAGCCTCTTGCTGCAGAGACTGTCAATGCCAGAGTTACCCAAGCTCCGGTCCGTCATCCAGCTCCTATTGTCGATAGACAAGAGGACATGTTCACATTGCTGAGTGAAGATGAGGATGTTGTCAGAGTTGAAGATAGGGATCGTAAGGTCAATGCCCTGGCTGAGAAAATTCGTGCAATGGAGTGTCAAAACTCTCTTGGTTTTGACGTGACTAATTTGGGGTTGGTAGAAGGCCTGAGAATTCCCCACAAATTCAAAAGCACCCACTTTTGACAAGTACGATGGTACTTTTTGCCCTCGCACTCACGTGCAGGCATACTATCGAAAGATCTCTGCGTATACAGACGATGAGAAAATATGGATTTACTTTTTCCAAGATAGTCTATCTGGGGCTTCTTTGGATTGGTACATGGAGCTCAAGAGAGATTCGATCCGATGCTGGAGGGATCTGGGAGAAGCTTTCCTCAGACAATACAAGAACAACATGGATATGGCACCGAGCCGGACTCAGCTGCAGAGTCTGTGTCAGAAAAACAATGAAAGCTTCAAAGAGTACGCCCAGAGGTGGCGTGAACTTGCTGCCAGAGTTCAACCCCCTATGCTGGAAAGGGAGTTGACAGACATGTTCATTGGCACACTTCAGGGAGTGTTTATGGACCAAATGGGGAGTTGCCCATTCAGAAGCTTTTCTGATGTGGTCATATGTGGAGAGAGGACTGAGAGTTTGATCAAGGCTGGGAAGATCAATGACGCTAGTTCCTCTTCATCTAAGAAACCTTTCTCTGGGGCACCTCGCCGTAGAGAAGGTGAAACCAATGCTGTTCAGAACCGCCGAGGTCCGAACAGAAATCAATACAGACAAGTTGCCGCAGTGACTATTCCTGCACCTCAACAACGTCAACCTCCGCAACAACCAAGACAACAACAACAACAACCGCAGCAGCGTCCTTATCAGCCAAGGCAACGGATGCCCGAAAGACGTTTTGATCCTCTGCCAATGACCTACGCTGAGCTACTGCCTGAGTTGCTCAGATTAGGGTTTATTGAGTTGAGAAGTATGGCTCCGCCAACAGTATTGCCTCCGGGGTATGATGCTAATGTCCGGTGCGATTTTCACTCTAGGGCACCAGGACATCATATTGAGAAATGTCGGGCTTTTCAGCACAAAGTCCAGGATTTGATCGATGCCAAGACAATCAACTTCGCTCCAGTGCCTAATGTTGTTAACAATCCTATGCCTCAGCATGGTGGGCATAGGGTGAACTGTGTTGAAGAGGCCAAAGTTGAGGATTTTGTTGTCAGTGTTGATGAGATTCGGACTTCTCTGCTGGTAGTGAAGGGCCGTTTGCTAGATGGTGGTGTGCACCCGGGCTGTGATGAAGCTTGTTTGGGCTGTGCAGAATCAGACAATGGGTGTATACAGTTGCAGGTCGGTATTCAGAAATTGATTGAGGAGGGTTGTGTCCAGTTTGGCCGGGCTGACAACAAAGATCGTGGGGCAGTGTCTACTATCACGATATTTTTCAAACCGTCCGAAGGACGAGGGCCGAGAACCGTTGGTAGTGCGCCTACAACTGCTGGTAACCCTGTTACTATTTCTGCACCAGTTTCTGCCAATAATCCTACGACGATTGTAGCTCCGGTCAGAAGGGCTGTGGTCGAGAATAGCAGGGCCGTGCCTTGGACATATGACAACACCTACAGAAGTAATCGAAGGGCTGAAAATCGGGTCAGGCCGACCAACCAAGCGCCTGTAACTATTGGTGTGCCAGTTAGTAGAACTCCGGCCGTTGTGAGTCCCGTTGTGGACAATGTTGGTGGTCCAGGAGGGTTTACTAGGAGTGGTCGACTGTTTGCGCCTCAACCATTGAGGGATGCCAATGCTGAGGCATCTGCTAGAGCAAAGGGCAAACAGGCCGTGGTAGACGAGGAGCCTGCTCAAACGAATGTGCCTGGTGGCTTGTTTGAGAAGGACGTGGAGGAATTCATGCGAATCATAAAGAAGAGTGACTACAAGATTGTGGATCAGCTCAACCAGACTCCGTCCAAAATCTCTATTCTTTCCTTGCTGCTGTGTTCCGAGGCACATCGCAACGCCTTGCTGAAAATGTTGAATATGGCGTATGTACCTCAAGAGATTTCTGTCAACCAGCTAGAGGGTGTAATTGCCAACGTGAGCACCAGACACGGTTTGGGGTTCACTGATCTTGATTTGACGCCTGAAGGGCGAAACCATAATAAGGCCTTGCATATCACTATGGAGTGTAAGGGGGCTGTATTGTCGCATGTGCTGGTCGACACCGGGTCTTCTTTGAATGTGTTGCCGAAGCAAATATTGAAGAAGATATCTGTTGAAGGGGTCGTGCTTACTCCTAGTGACCTGATTGTGAGGGCATTTGACGGATCCAAGCGTTCTGTCTTTGGTGAAGTCACCTTTCCCGTGAAGATAGGTCCTGAGACTTTCGATATCATCTTCTATGTCATGGACATTCAGCCCGCCTACAGTTGCCTGTTGGGACGTCCATGGATTCATGCAGCGGGGGCAGTCTCGTCGACTCTCCACCAGAAGCTCAAGTATGTCTGGAACGGTCAGATTGTGACCGTGTGCGGTGAAGAAGATATCTTGGTGAGTCATCTCTCCTCGTTCAAGTATGTCGAGGTGGATGGCGAGATCCACGAAACTTTGTGCCAGGCATTTGAGACTGTTGCTCTTGAGGGGGTGGCGTATGCTGAACAGAGGAAGCCAGGTGCTTCGATTGCTTCCTACAAACAAGCCAAAGAGGTGGTTGACTCTGGCAGAGCTGAAGGCTGGGGCAAGATGGTGGATTTTCTGGTTAAAGAAGACAAATTTGGTATTGGCTATCAACCGTTGCTAGCAGAGCAGAGTGGTCAAGCAGGTCCGAGCACCTTTACCAGCGCTGGGCTGATGAATCACGGTGACGTCTTTGCAGCTGATGTTGAAGACAGTGACAGTGATATTGATCTCGACTGCTGGGTTCACGCGAGTGCACCAGGGGAGGTGATCAGCAATTGGACTGCAACGGATATAGTCCAAGTTACTCTTCAAACAGAGTAATTTTCTTTTGTTTTTTCATTCTGCACAAAACCCTACGTTCTGCCCAAGACGTAGTGGTTCATTGTAGGGCCACATCATGTTTTACAATTTTTATCATGAATAAAGGACGTTTTGCAAACAATTTTGTGATCCCTGTCTTTCTATTTTTGTTTTCACTTTTTCAAAAAAATAAAAATGGCAATGTTTTTGATTTTGTGACTTTATTGAACTCTTTTTCTAAAACAAAGCATTAAAACATGCAGAAGTGATTTCACGGCATCTACTATGAACAAATCTGTTATGGCTCAGTATGATTTCGACAATCCCATCTATCAAGCTGAAGAGGAGAGTGATGAAGACAGTGAACTCCCGAAAGAATTGGCTAGATTGTTGAAGCAAGAGGAAAGGGTCATCCAACCTCATCAGGAGGATTTGGAGATTGCTAATCTCGGTACTGAGGACGCCAGAAAAGATATTAAAGTAGGGGCTGCTTTGAAGCCAGAGGTCAAGAGCAGATTGATTGAGATGCTGAGAGAGTATGTTGAGATATTCGCCTGGTCTTATCAAGATATGCCTGGGCTGAATACTGATATTGTGGTGCATAGACTACCTCTCAGAGATGATTGTCCTTCGGTCAAGCAGAAGCTTCGTAGAACGAGTCCTGATATGGCAGTGAAGATCAAGGAAGAGGTTCAGAAGTAGTTCGATGCGGGTTTCTTGTCAGTAACAACTTACCCACCGTGGGTAGCCAACATCGTTCCTGTGCCGAAGAAAGATGGCAAAGTCAGAATGTGTGTCGATTACCGGGATTTGAACAGGGCGAGTCCGAAAGATGATTTCCCATTACCTCACATTGATGTATTGGTTGATAATACGGCTCAATCCTCGGTATTCTCTTTCATGGATGGTTTCTCGGGCTATAATCAGATCAAGATGGCGCCAGAGGACATGGAAAAGACGACATTCATTACACCTTGGGGCACGTTCTGCTATAAGGTGATGCCATTTGGGCTGAAGAATGCCGGTGCTACCTATCAGAGGGCAATGACGACTCTCTTTCATGACATGATGCACAAAGAGATTGAAGTGTATGTGGATGATATGATTGCGAAGTCGCAGACAGAAGAGGAGCACCTGGTTAATTTGCAGAAGTTGTTTGACAGATTGGTCAAGTTCAAACTGAGGCTGAATCCAAACAAGTGTATGTTTGGCGTGAGATCTGGGAAGCTGTTGGGCTTCATTGTCAGTGAGAAAAGGATTGAGGTTGATCTAGCAAAAGTCAAAGCTATTCAAGAAATGCCTGAATCGAAAACTGAAAAGCAGGTTCGTGGGTTTTTAGGGAGATTGAACTACATTGCAAGGTTTGTATCTCACCTAACTGCCACGTGTGAACCAATATTCAAATTGCTCAGAAAGAATCAAGCAATCAGGTGGAATGATGACTGTCAAAAGGCTTTTGACAAGATAAAAGAGTATTTGCAGAAACCTCCAATCCTGATTCCTCCAGTTCCAGGGAGACCACTGATAATGTACCTGTCAGTAACCGAGAACTCGATGGGGTGTGTATTGGGACAGCATGACGATTCTGGTCGAAAAGAGCATGCCATATACTACCTTAGCAAAAACTTTACCGACTGTGAAATCAAATATTCACAGCTTGAGAAAACTTGCTGTGCTTTGGCCTGGGCTGCTCGCCGACTGAGGCAGTATATGTTGAACCATACTACCTTGTTGATTTCTAAGATGGATCTAGTGAAGTACATCTTTGAGAAGCCGGCTCTCACTGGACGTGTTGCCCGTTGGCAGATGATCTTAACAGAGTATGATATTCAGTACACGTCGCAGAAGGCTATCAAAGGTAGTGTTTTGTCAGACTATCTCGCCGAACAACCGATTGATGACTATCAGCCTATGATGTTTGAATTCCCTGATGAAGACATCATGTATCTTAAGATGAAAGATTGCGAGGAGCCTCTTGTCGAGGAAGGACCGGATCCTGATGAAAAGTGGACACTGATGTTCGATGGGGCTGTGAATGTGAACGGTAACGGTGTTGGTGCAGTGCTGATCAATCCGAAAGGTGCTCATATACCCTTTTCTGCCAGATTGACGTTTGATGTCACCAACAATGAAGCTGAGTATGAGGCTTGTATCATGGGGATAGAAGAGGCCATTGATTTGAGAATCAAAATGCTTGACATTTTTGGAGATTCTGCTCTAGTGATCAATCAGGTCAATGGAGATTGGAATACGAACCAGCCGCATCTGATCCCGTATAGAGATTACACCAGAAGAATACTGACGTTCTTCAAGAAGGTGAAGTTGTACCATGTCCCCCGGGATGAGAATCAGATGGCTGATGCTTTGGCTACTTTATCTTCTATGATAAAAGTTCACTGGTGGAATCATGTGCCACATGTTGCGGTGAATCGACTCGAGAGGCCTGCGTATGTGTTTGCAGCCGAGTCTGTTGTGATTGATGAGAAGCCGTGGTACTATGATATCAAGAACTTCCTCAAGACTCAGGAGTATCCTGATGGTGCGTCAAAGAATGATAAGAAAACCCTGAGAAGGCTGGCTGGAAGCTTTTATCTGAACCAGGATGATGTGCTGTACAAGAGGAACTTTGACATGGTCTTGCTCAGATGCGTGGATAGACACGAAGCAGACATGTTGATGCAGGAAGTGCATGAGGGTTCGTTTGGTACCCATGCTGGTGGTCATGCAATGTCTAAGAAACTGTTGAGAGTCGGTTATTACTGGATGACTATGGAATCCGATTGTTTCAAGTACGCTCGGAAGTGCCATAAGTGTCAAATCTATGCTGATAAGGTGCATGTACCGCCAAGCCCTCTGAATATGATGAACTCGCCTTGGCCGTTTTCCATGTCAGGCATTGATATGATTGGGAAGATTGAGCCTACTGCTTCGAATGGACATCGCTTCATCTTGGTTGCGATTGACTACTTCACCAAATGGGTGGAAGCAGCTACCTATGCTAATGTTACCAAACAAGTGGTTTCCCGGTTCATCAAGAAAGAAATCATCTGTCGTTATGGAGTTCCTGAGAGAATCATCACTGACAATGGTTCGAATCTCAATAACAAGATGATGAAAGAGCTTTGCAAAGATTTCAAGATTGAACATCACAATTCTTCTCCTTACAGACCAAAGATGAATGGTGTTGTAGAGGCGGCTAACAAGAATATCAAGAAGATTGTGCAGAAGATGGTCGTTACATACAAGGATTGGCATGAGATGTTGCCTTTCGCTTTGCATGGGTACCGTACCTCAGTACGTACGTCGACCGGGGCAACCCCGTACTCCTTTTTGTATGGTATGGAAGCGGTCCTACCAGTTGAAGTGGAGATCCCTTCTCTGAGGGTTTTGTTAGATGTCAAGCTGGACGAAGCCGAGTGGATTCGAACAAGGTTTAATAAGTTGAGCCTTATCGAAGAAAGACGGTTAGCGGATGTGTGCCACGGGCAGTTATATCAAAGAAGGATGAAGCGAGCCTTTGATCAGAAAGTGCGTCCTCGAAGCTATCAAATCCGTGATCTAGTTCTGAAGAGGATCCTTCCTCCCGGTACAGATAACAGGGGCAAGTGGACTCCTAATTACGAAGGTCCATATGTTGTGAAGAAGGTCTTCTCCGGTGGAGCCTTGATGCTTACAACTATGGATGGTGAAGATTTCCCGTCCCCTGTTAACTCAGATGTAGTCAAAAAATACTTCGCATAAATTGACCCGCTGGACAAAAAGAATAAAAGAGTCCAGGCAAAAAAAGGGCATCCCGGCGAACCAAAAAAAAACAGAAAGAAAAGGTTCGGGCAAAAATTAGGGATAAAATGAAAAGAATTTGTACACCTGGTAAGTCGAAAACCTGCAAGGGCGACATAGGCAAAAATGGGTATCCCGGTGGATTGAAAACCCGAAAGGGCGATCCAGCCAAAAGAGGGATTAGAGCAAAGACTACAGTCTGAGTTATCTGTACTTCATCGCGCTTCGTCGTCTGCCGTCTCCAAAGATGTGATCGGTCCAGTCATTCTTCTCAGAAAGCAAGGAAGTTGGGAGGAAAACTGATGATCTGTGAGTTATAACAGGATTGAGAAATAGTGGATGCCGTGTTCACATTGCCATTAGGATAGATTTTTCCTTTTGTGCGCAATTACCTCTTTCTAGGAATTGCTTCCCAATTGTATTCGCCTTTTCAGGCACTTTTTCAATCAATAAAAGTTGTTATTCTGATAAATAGCTCTCCTGTTTTATTTTTACTGTTCTGTTTGCAAAAAACGTCCGAATTTTTGATAAACATTGCATATAAAAACATGAAGGCTTAACAATAACTTGCAGAAAGATAAAACATTCGAAAATCATTTTGAATGTGGAGGACACTTGAGAATATCTTGTTCGTGTATCCCTTGGGGCAGCATTTGTTGTGCTGTTTTGCAGGTTGTTATCTGTGAGGACATTTCCCCAGCAGATATTTTCTCTCCAAGCAAGTTTGAGAGCTATCAGAGCCATGTTCCCCTGCAGAGATGTTGGTGGATGGTGCCTTTTCCAGCAAATTTGAGAATTGCATTTCCCCAGTAGGCTTGTGTTTGCAGATTTCCCCAGTGGATATATTCCCCAGGAGAGTCCCCCCACTGAGTTGGAAGGACGTTGTATCCCCAGCATGGTCGTGAGTGTTTGTTCCTCAGCATAGGTGGTGTTTTATCCCCAACAGAGATTTTCCCCAGCTAGTCCCCGAGTGGAGCGGGTTCAAAGAAATTTATCTCCAGCAGTTATCCTACCTATGGATTGGATAAGTTTCCGTAGTAGAATGATGTCTGCATTCCCCAGCTGAGTCTGTCCTACCGGTGGAGGGGATCGGGTCGTCCCCAGCGGAGTAGCGTTTATTCCCCCATAGCAGAGTTTATCCTATTTGTGGATTGGTTGGCTTCCCCCAGTGAAGTCGCCTGATTATTCCTCAGCAGAATTGTATTGGTTGCTTCCCCAAGCGGAGTCCCCGAGTGGATTGGGTCCTGAGAAAGATGTTCCACAGCAGAGTCTGTTCTCTCCCCAGCAGGGTTATTTCTCCAGAGTTTCCCCCGATAAGAGTCTCCCCGCGGAGTCGGAGTATCTGATCAGTCTGGCTTCGCAGCTGGAGTTTTAGTCTTTTGCATCTTGCATATAGTGATCATTGCATCCTCAAAATCGCGTAGCATTTCCATTCCATATGGAGCATTACGCCATAGAAAAATTCAAACATATGCATTCATGTGTTCGAAACCCATCAGACCGGATCCCCGGCAGAGGCGGATTATTATTCAACATCTGTACAACACGGTTGCTACAGTTGCTCCTGACAGCATTTCAGGATTGATACCCCACAGAGGTTTATTTCCTCATCCGATGGTGAAAGGAAAGCCTGTTTCTCCCCAGTGAGACCCCTGCAAGTGTTCAGCCTTGCTCTGACATATGTAAATGTCATCTTGTGATATTGATCAGTGTCATCAGCACCCGCGTGTGTTGTTTCTTAGGTGTCGGTAAACACCATCTTTCGGTGATTTCCCAGTTCATGCGTAAGTGTCTGGTCTCCTTCGATGTCGATAAACATCATCTTTCGATGTTCGTAACGTCGTCTTCCTTCCCTAGTGAAGAATCCTCCTCTCCGTTGGTGTCGATAAACGTCGAGTTTTTCCCGATCATCCGTTGATGATTTGGTTGTGTTCATTATCCCCAGAAGAATCCTCCTCTCCGTTGGTGTCGATAAACGTTGAGTTTTTCCTAGTCGTCCGCTGACGTCTAGTTGTTTATTCCCCACAGATCATTTGGTAATACCAGGTGATTCCCCTCAGAGTCCTCCTCTCCGTTGGTGTCGATAAACGTCGAGTTTTTCCTAGTCGTCCGATGACGTCTAGTTGTACCTTTCCCCATGCGGATTTACCTCTCCGTTGGTTTCGATAACCGTTGAGTTTTTCTCATTCGTCCGTTGACGTTTGATTGTATACCCTATTCCCAGTCATTCGTTAATGTCTGGTTGATTCCCAGCCAGAATCCCCAGTAGAGTCGTCGGTGACGTCCTATTTGGTTTCAGGTTGTTGTACCCTTCCTCAGTGAAGTGGCTTCTCCCGTTCGTCCGTTGACGTCTGGTCGAGTTCTCCCAGTTCATCCGTCGTCCGTTGATGTCTGGTCGAGTTTTCTCCTTCTCCGTTGGTGTCGATAAACGTCGAGCTTCTCCCGTTCGTCCGTTGACGTCTGGTCGAGTCTTCCCAGTTCATCCGTCGTCCGTTGATGTCTGGTCGAGTTTTCTCCTTCTCCGTTGGTGTCCATAAACGTCGAGCTTCTCCCGTTCGTCCGTTGACGTCTGGTCGAGTCTTCCCAGTTCATCCGTCGTCCATTGATGTCTGGTCGAGTTTTCTCCTTCTCCGTTGGTCTCGGTAAACGTTGAGTTTTTCCTAGTCGTCCGTTGGCATCTAGTTGTGATTTCTATTCCCATTCATCGTCGTTATGATGTCTGGATGTGGTTGTACCTCTGAAAAGAAAGAAAACAAAAAAAATTCCCCGCAGTGTGCAAATTCTACGGTTCTTGGTATTCAATCCCTGTTTACCCTGAAAGTCTGACAGCCGTTGCTCTCATCCGTTCGGGTTCCTAGTTGATTGAATAGGGGCAGCTGTAGCACCTCAAATTTGCACCTACCTTTTGTACATACATTTTCACATTAGGTCATTAACATAACATGGTCCACTGCATAGCATTGCATTGTCCTTTGCCCAAGTGCAAGTCAACAGACAAGATTAGGTCAAACTGATCAGAAGAATCAATCAGATAAGCAAGCAAGTGCATTTCCATTGAGACAAAGCCCTAGGGTTGGTTTATCAAGTTCATATGATTATGTGATCATTGTGAAGTGGTTTGGCCAAATATTGGATGCTCAGAAGTCATCAGTCAGGCTGAATTTCATCTGAAACCCTAGGAGGTCAACTGTGGTCAACTGTGGTCAACTGTGCCTGATTTTATGGATTTGAAGGTGGGAGATGGTTTGAAAGGCTTCATTCATGTCCATACAAGTCTCATTTGACATTTCAAAGATCAAGGTTGAAGAATTTGGGGTCAGATTAAAAAGTTTCCAAAAATAGCAGGTGACCTGTAATTGGAAACTGCCAAAAATGGAAAGTTCTTCTCCTCAAGTTTACATCATCATACAAGCTTCAAATGGAATTTTGTCCAACATGAAAGTTGAAGATCTTGATCTCACCTTTCCAAAAAGTCCAAGAACACTCATTTCTCATGTGTGGTTGGCAAGTTATGATCAAATCATTTTCAGAAAAAGTTGAAATTCAAAGTGCCATAACTTTTGAGTGGAAAGACCAAATTGGGTGATTCTTTTTTGAGCAAGACACATTTGACATGTACTTTCATAATGCATCATTACATTTCATCAAAAATCAACACATCAAAATGGCATTTTTCAAGTGATCCAATTTGTATTTTGGTGGGAAAAAGGGTGTTTTTGAAAAATACATGTAATTTCCATACCAAACCATTTCCAGCACATTCTAAACAGCAAATTGGACTTGCCTCAATTGCATTTGCACTGTTCCATTGGTCATTGGTGAAAAAGGGCATTTTGGCCACTTTGCTTAACATGTGCATTTTGCTAATTCACTTCATTTTTGCTAATTGTGATTAACAATTGGATTAAGCACATCATATAAAGTTCCTAATCTTAACAGAAATCATAATCACATTCATTTTCTCAGATCCAAACTCAGAATCATCTCAATTCTCTCAAGAACTCTCTCATTTTTTTTTTCACTTTTTCATCGAATTCCTTGATTCCTTTTGCTTCCTCTTTGTTCCATTCATCATTTGCAGGTAGATTGAGCATCTGTTTGAAGGAGAATCGTGGCAAACCTTGAAGCATCACCACTGTTGCATTTGGAGCATGTTCATGGCAGTTGCGAATTTTGGATCGTCGAGGCACGGTTGAGCTAAAAGACCTACTTCAATCATCTTCCTAAGCATCAATCCACATCTGTTTCATCATTTCGAAGCCTGAAAACATCGACTCAAGATCTGCACTTCACACAAGGTTGGAATTAGAATTCTATGATTCTTGAAATCATGATATGCTTTGGATAGATCTTGTTGCATAGAGCACACTGCACTTTGTAGAATCGAATTCCATTAAGAATCGAATGAGATATCTTGATTTGAACCTTTGAATGTGAAACTTAATTCGATCGATCCCGTTGATATGGTTAGAATTAGAATAAATGCTTGCTGGATTGTTGATATGCATGATGAGATCTTTCTAATGGTATGCGTTTTGTTGAGTTTGATGAACCTTTGTTCTTGAGTGATTTCTGGATGAAGAACACGTTGAAGATGTTTGAATTTCTTTTCCAGCTCATGCTTTGATCCGTTTTGCCTGGCTTTATGTTTAAATTCGTGTTTCCCGCGCCAGGCTACCAATCACACGCTGCCACTGCATAAAGTGAAACGCAGCGTTTCACTCTTGCTGCTTCGTATTTACCAAATTGCCATTTTCAGATTTAATTTCATCTTCATTTCATTTTGTTTTCAAATGTTTATTTCATTTCATAATCAAACTTCAAAAAATCATAAATAATTCATTCTTGATCCAAATTGGTTGGGAATTTTTGCATTCATCTCCATTTTTCATCTAGTTTTCTATAGGCATGATAACACAAGTTGTGCACGACTGTTTCTTAATTTGATCTAATGGTTTTGATCATGTATGTTTTGTGCACCATGCTCACTCTTTTGATCATAAAATCTTGTTGCTTCATTAGAAATTCTTGAAATTTGTTGTGCTTAAACTACACTCATTCTTGGTCATTTTGATATATGGTTTATAATTTTTGAGTTCTTGGATTGAGAGTTATGACAGGATCTTTGGAGTGTTACAATTTGTGTGATACCATTCCTTGTGCATCTTCTTGATTTTATTTTCTATGCTTATTGAACTTGAATTGAGCTGGATTTTTGCATGAGGATACGTGTGAATGTTTAGAAAATATGTGAATTTTTCTAGAATTTTTGAATTCATTTCTTATTTGATTGGGATTTTATTTGCGGCTTGACCAATTGTTGACCATTTGTGAGACATGTTTGTATTTGATTTGGGGAATTCTGGTTATTAATTGGATGGATTTGAAATTTGGCATGTGTATTGTAGACATCTTGAGGTTTGCGATGGTTTTAGTCCCATTCATTTATCATGTTTGATTGCTGTTTTATGATTGGTTGAATTGGATGCATGTTTTGATGCCATGTATGAGCTTGCTTGAATTTGGGTTGACTTTCTGAATTTCATTGACTTGCTTCCCTTGGTCCAAATGAGCTGAAATTTGGTATGATTAACATGTTATGAATGCTTTTTGATCATGAATTTTTTGAGGATTTATTGAAATTTTTTTGTATTGATTTGATTGTGATCATTCTGTTTGGTCCTTTAAGGTTCTAGATTGCATGTTTTGTGCCTTTTCCTTCATGAAATGATAATGATGAATGATATGAATGTGAAACCACTTGGGTTGGATTCTTAATTGTTTGATCTTGATTTTGGATAATTTTCACTTGCTGTTTTGAATTTTTCACCTCCTTTTGACCCTAGGCTTGTCCTAGTGGTCTTGTTTCTCATGTTTGAGTTTGCTTTTCAGGTTAGGAAGCAAATGCTTTAAGGAGATTAATGCAAGTTGATTGATTGTTATGAACTAACTTGTTCTATTTTGTAGGATGCTTAGCTCACTTGCTTTGGGCTTGTGCTTTGCACATGTGATTGATAAAGTTGACTGTTGATTCTTATTTGCTTGTTTTGACTTTGTGACTGGTATACTGATTGTATTTGATTGATTTCAGGTACATTAGTTGCTAATAGTTCTTTGAGAACTCGCTTTGCTTTGCTTGATAGCATTTGTACTGAGGTATAATGATCTCTTCTCCATGTAGTCTGGAAGACCTGGCCTGTTACTTGGCCAGGCACCTGTCTGAAGTCCTCCTTAAGAGGCAATGTTTGTGCTTGTTTATTTTTGTCCCCAAGCAGGAAAAGACCTTTGTTAAGGAAATTGGCAGACACAAGAGGTGTGTAGTCCACCTCCTGCTATTCTGTTGAGTCATCCCTTGGCTCACATCACATGTTGATGCCTTGTGGACATTAAACCAAGATCAGTTGAGTCAGTGTCATAAGTGTAGAAGGGTTCCCACTTTCTGGACCCACACTTCCTTGTCTGAAGCTCTCCCTGGCCAGGGATAAGAGCTGTGAAGTCTCATCTTCACTCACCTTTCATCAGCTTCACCTTGACTCTCAATGTCAAGGTTAAGAGCTAACATCACCCAGATGCAGATGGCTTGCTCTTGCAGCCTAACCCTTTGTTTGAGCCCCACTTGTGTCTATATAGTGTGTGCTATTTGTGATTGTTTGCTTTTCTATTTGAGCTGATTAGGATAGGCTTGCTTCCTGTGCAAGTTAGCTAGAAACCTTGACTTGGGGATGATTTTGCATGATAACATCTAGGCTCGAGTTGGTCTCCCTAGTTGTGTCTCCCTCTGTTATCTGGTTAGGCCAGCCTTGTGTCCCTTCGTAGGGGAACTACGTCGCCCTGATCCTCATACCAGATGAGGTACGTAGGCAGGAGATGAGCAGATCTCTCCGGGCGCCCGTTTTTGTTTTGTCTTGTGTGTGTCAGGAGATGGATATAAGCCCAGCGATTGGCATTCCGTATCCTCTTGTTGTGTGCTTGGAGTCCGGTATAAGTCCATCAAGTGGCATCTGGTTTCCAGTGTGAGTGCGTTTGGTTCGGAAGCTGATGTAAGTCCAGCGATTGGCGTTCGGGTTCCATGTTTGCCCATTTTTGTGTGGAGTTTGACGTAAGCCCAGCGATTGGCAGTCAATTTCCTGTGTTGCTTTGTCTGTGTGCGTGAGCCGAGCTACGAATGCTCTGATTCTTCTTCGTCAGAGAAGATACGTATGCATAGGATGCGATATCCTAGCGAGCATGTGTTGTTTCCCCAGTTTGAACTACTTTGACTCTGATGTCTATGCCTGATAGACTAAGTAGGCCCAGGATGCGATATCCTGCCGAGTCAGTCCTGTTTGTTTTCCTGTGTCTCTTTCAGCCAGTGTGTGTGTGTTTGTGAGCAGTGTTTTAGCAACCATTTTCCTTCCTATTGTGCGTGGATCCCGTCGAGTACGACGGATGCGTAGGGGTGCTAATACCTTCCCTTCGCATAACCGACTCCCGATCCCATTCTCTTTGGTCGCGAGACCATGTTCTTTCCAGGTTTACTCTGAGCGTTTCCTTTCCCTCTTTTGGGATAAATAACGCACGGTGGCGGCTCTGTTGTTCTTATTTTCCTGCCGGTTTTTCGCGTAATGCGACAATGATAACATTCAAATATTCATGTCGCATTATTTGCCATATATCTCTTGTTGTTATCTCTTGTTTGAGGGTATTATGTTTCCCCAAGCAGATGTTGATGATTGATCTCTCCATATAGAGTCAGCCCCATAAGCAGAAAGTGTTTATCCTTTCCTCCATAGTCCCCACAGAGTTATCTCCTCGTGGATGATGGTTGTTTCTGTTTCCTCCCAACACATATATTGGGATGGAATTCCCCATTGAGTTATATCCTCGTAGGGACAAGTCTTGTTTCATTGTGCCTATCTAGTTTGATCCTAGATTGGCCTCTTGTGTCTGCTTCCTGCACTTCCCCATGGTCTAGATGAATAGTTTCTCATTAGCCAGCAATTATCCATCTTTTCCCCGGCGAAGTCTACGACCTTCTACCCTTATGCCGGTAAATCCCATTTCTTTGGTTTTCTACCCAGTATCCGGTAGATGTAATCCCCTCCTTGACGGTTATCTTTATCCAATATTCGGTATTGATGTTCCATCACCCCTTTTCTTTTGAGCATATCTCCCAGTAACCGGTGATACATCTCCTGGATCGTTGCCTTTGTCAATGTATCCCCAGTGAGTCATCTCTCATTTACCCTTTTTTGGTAATGATTGTTTCTCCCCTGGATTTGTCATCATTATATACCTAGTATTCGGTATCCCGATGCCCTTGCTTTTCGGTCGATTTATCCTTTATTAACCCAGTAACCGGTTGTGGATAATCTTCCAAGAGAGTATGCTATCTACATTCTGACGGTAATAGATAATATATCTCATGCACTCTTTGGTCGAAGCCTTTTGTTCTTCCCCAGTCGAGTAAGATTCGTATCCCTTTTTATGGAATCGAATGTCCATCCTATAATCGAGTTTGCTTTTAGCCCTCTTTTGGATGATGAGTGTCTTGGTAATATTTCCCAATTCACGCTTTGGTTGGTCACCTATTATATGCCCAATAACCGGTATCCTTGGTGTTCCTTCCTCCCTGCTCCCTATTATGACTTTTTGTCCCTTGCGGAGTCAGATTTTCCTGAGCCGAAGTATACCTTTCTAGGTCTTCCTCAGATGATTTTGGATGTTTGATATCTCTCACCTTTATAACGGTCTTAGATATTCATTCTTCCCGAGCATGATGTTCTCTCACCCTTATACCGGTGTTCAGATCACATGTCTCTTTGAGCTTATTACTCAGTAACCGGTAATACCTCATCCCGTTGCTTCCCCGGAGGAGTCTTGTTTGGATGTTTCCCTGGCGAAGTCCCTTAGTGGATTCTCCCAGCCTGAGTCCAGATTTTTATCCGAAGTATCCGTCACGGATAATTTTTGCATGTATTGGCATATTCCCCAATACATGCATCTTTGAGTCAGCTCGAGTCCTTCCATTGATTTATTTCATGGATTTCCTTCGTGTCTCTCAACAAGTTTCAAGTCATGACCTGCTCACGCATTTTTATCCCTTTACTCCCCAGTAAAGTCCCTAGAGTCTTTGTCCCATTTATAAGTGTGTTACTCCAGTGGATTTTTCAGTTATTCCTGTTTTCTTTCTTCCTTTGTGGACACATATCCCCGCAGAATATTACCTTTTGCATACATACATTTGCATCATGAGGTCTTTTAGGGACCAAAATTCGTCTCTTTGTTATTATTTAAGCCCATTCTACCTCGGCGAGACGAAGATTTTAACCTTCACTTCTCCAGCTAGAATGACCTTAAATAGGGGCATCTGTAAGACCCCAATTTTGGCCCTAAGATCCCTCATGGCATCATAACATGGCATTTGCAAAGCCTCAAGGATCATAAGCATCTTGGTTCCCCTTGCCTTTGGGAGATACCTCTTGTGAGTGGTTTGAGATCACCAAGCATGCTTGAATTGTATATTATTGCTTTTCTCATTTTATTTACTAACCAAAAGCACAAAAATATGTCACTAACATCTTTTGTTTGTAGCTTGAGCAATTATAGGGTCAAAAGCTTCTAGGAGATCCTTTGTGCAATGAGAAGATGAAATCAAGCATGGCAATAGTTCCCAAAGCTCTCATCCATCAAATATGCCTCCCTAGTATCTCAATTCATCATTTTGATCAAAGCAAATCAAAGGGTTTGAGGTTTGTGTCCCAAGGAAACCCTAATTCATCTATGTACCAAGTGTGCCTTGCTCATGAAGCAACCTTAGCCCATGGTCAAATAAAATCAAGGGAAGTTCTCTAATTCATCATTTCATGCATATTTGAACTTATTTGAGTGTCCTCAATCATCAATTCATCAAGATATGAGTTATGGACTTGAGAAGTTGATCAGTCAATTCATATGACTATTTCGAAATGCACCGAGACATAACTGTCTATGTGTTGGTCAAATTGAGATGATCCCAAGAGAAACAATGTTCTTAAGGACAATATGAACAACTTTCATGTTCATTAAAAATTTATTTGAATCTTGTAAGATCATCATCCATTCCAAGACATTATAGGTCATTTTGACTGAAACCCTAATTTTGGGTCAACTTCCCAAGAACATAACTCATTCTTTTTTTATTATTTTGAGGTGGAACCAAATGCATTGGAAAGCTTATTGTGTCTAGTTCAAAAGTTATGTTGAACAAAATTTCAAAATCTCAAAAGAAATACATGTGATAATGCAAAAGATTATAGGTCACTTTGGGCCAAATGCATTGAAATGGAAAAAAGTCCAACTTCAAGTGCCCATAACTTCTTCATTAAAAATCCAAATGATGCAAAATTTAAGTCCAAATTGATTGTATTGAAAAGATCTACAACATTCATGTTGAAGGTTTTATCATTTGGAGCTTACATCATTGAGACATAAGGGCTTGAACATTGGCCAAATTTGGAAACTTCACTTTTGCATGTTTTGCACCCTATACTTTAAACTCAAAATTCACTAATTTCCAAGGCCCAATTGAAATTTTGATCAACATATCATTTGTTCCTTATGCAATAAGCTTTTTAACCATTACACATGAGGTAGCATTTGGAGTTTGGAAGCACCATTTTCGAAGACATGAAGATTGAATGCATTTTGTGAAATTCCATTCAAATTGCCATGCATGAGCTGTTTATACTTAATGTACACGTCCATTTGCAATTCACATGAGCTCAACAGCTTGTCTCAGTCTCCATTGGGTCTTCCACATGATCACACAAGCCCATGCAATGAGAAATCCGTTTTGCCATGCACACGAGTAAACTCATGCACTCAGCCATTTCCAGCTATAAATACGTGTGCTATGCTTCATAATTCTCCAACCTAAAGGCGCCTGAAATGCTACAAGAGTGAATCCCTAACCATACCAAAGGAACTAAGTTCATCTCTCTTCAAAAATTCAGATCTGAAATTCAATTGCATTTGGTTGAGTTTTCAGATCTAAAGTTCTTAAACCTTCATCATTTGATCCATTGAAGTTCTGTTTTGCAAAAGGAACCAAGGAAAGGGACTCAAAGCTTCACAATCCAAAGGTTTTGATCAACTTTTTTTTTGTTTCGAATCTCCTATTTCTTTGATCTATTGAACTTGATATTATGTTGTCTGAAGTCCTCTCTATAGAGGCATCATTGTTGTATGCTTAATTTTGGAAATCGAGCAAGTTCATGATGAACACCATCAAGCTTCCATCTCTGATTTCTCTCTTAATAGGAATCTAGAGTGGAAGTGAGTGGTATAGGAGTGATGTACATCACTTCACCTTTTGAACGGTGCTTGGATCGTCCATTTTAGTGAAAATTTGAACCTCTGTATTTTTTTTCCTTCGCCGGAGCTCACCGGAGAAGACGGTGGCGCTGACCACCATCCCTGTTGCCAGATCACATGTAGACCGTTTGATCATGTTTCCAGTTTGAATCGTGGCCCTTGGATGATATGACTTATTTTAATTCATTATGTTACTCATTGACTTGGGACCATCGTGCGCGCGCATCTCTCCAACTTTGAATGTGCCAGCTCAATTAATGAGCTTAGATCCAACGCCTCTCCTTTTTTCTGATTTTTCTAATTTCCATTTTATTTCTTTTATTTCATTTTATTTCAAAAATTCATAACTCTCTCATTTTAATTCCAAAAAATATGGGACCAATTGCATTATTTCTCTTTTTAATTCTAGTTTCTAAAAATGATTTTTAATATTTTTTATTTTGTCATTTGCTATTTTTTAATAATTTTCTCTTTTCTGGTTATTTTTAATTCATTTTAAATAGTTTTTGATATTCAAAAAATACAAAAATATTTTCTCAACCTATTTGAATGATGATGGATCTATGAAAAATATTCTCACCAATTTTTTAATTGATTTGAGATTTATTTGAGATTTTAGTTCAATTAGGTTATTTTTATTCATTTTTAATTGATAAAAAATAGTTTCTGACTTTTAAAAATGCTGAAATTTTTTGTCAAACTTTGTTTGACCTTGTTGAACTTAGGATAATTCACTTGGACTTTCCAAAGTTGATTTAAAGTGATTTTGAAGTTTGACCTTCCTTTAATATTTTAATTCAAGTTTATTTTCAAATATTAAAAATGTCAAAAATATTTTGTTTATTTCTTGACTTCCAATCTTCATCCCACTTTTGTTTTTGATTGTTTGACCATGATCCTCAATGTCTTTGGGCAACTCTCAATAGATTGGTACATTCCATTTCATTCCATGCACTTTAATTCTTTATCTCCATTATTCATCTTCATCTTCTTCTTCTTCTTTTCTTTTGGATCAATGAGTTAAAGGTTGATAAGTTAGCATTGATTAAGGGAGGTTTAATCTTCCTTGATTCAAATCTAATTCATCTTGATCAATTGATCAAGTGAATGGCTTTGCATTAAGGATAGATTGCTTCCTAAATCATGCAAAGAACCTAAACCAATACAAGATCATTTGTCTTCTTCTTTTTGGCATGGCAAGTTGGTGGAATTTGGTTCACTAATCAAGATTTCTAACTTGTGTTATTGCCAACATTATTATTGACCGGCCTCAGCTAGTTGTGACTTCTACATAAGTCCAATTACGATTGATTAACATAGCGCTAAATTTTCCTTATGGCACATTAACTACTAACATTAACCATTAACCATTAACATTTACTTCTTGCACTTTACTTTTATGCAATTTACTATTCTTGTACATATTATTCATTTGCTTTTTCCTTTTGCTCACTTGAGCACATGTTTATGTTAATGCAATTTGCATTTTGCTCACTTGAGCACATAATTGTATATATATCATTGTGTTTGTGTTTTGATTGTTGTTGACCAAATGCAAAGAAATGGACAAATGGACTTAGACTTTAGGATTTCCCCTGTGCAAATTTGGAGTCAAAGAGCAACTAGGCATTGAGTCTTTAGAGTGCTATAAAAGTCAAAGAGCAAATAGGCATTGGGCCTTTAGAATGCTATAAATATTGAAGAGAACTTTGAAAGGACCAATCTCTAAAACTCCTTCTTGTTCATTCTTGATTGTTTGATGGAACTTTTTAATGTGTGTGTTCTTGTGCTAGGGATTCCAACATTGAGCCTAAGTGAGGAACCATTGCCATGAGCTTCCAAGAGAGAGAGATCTAAAAGCCATTGGAAGATTCCTAGGAGATTGTTGTGTGCTTGATTGCTTGAATGTTTGTTTACCTTACTTGCACATTCCAAAGGATGGGAGCTACTTGGATCATCAATATGATCTCAAGAGAGGAACTCCATTTGTGGTCTTGTTTCTTATCTCTTACCTCTTGTATGTTTAGGATTTAGCCATTCTTATTCTTCCCTCCACTCTAACCCAAGCCAAAACTTTTGTGCAAACATTTAACATTTGTTTTCAAACATTAGAAACCTAAGCCTTATGCTTTTGATTTTCAACTTTCTTTTCTTAACACTAATTTTGAATTGAACTTCTAAATCAACTTTGACCATTTTGTGCATATTTTTCATTAGTGAATATAACCCATTCAATTGTCTTTTTATGGTTTCAATGGCCACTTTCTTAATCAAACTTTTTCATAACCTTTAGCTATTAGGTTTGAGTTATCCTTGAGGTAGATGTAATGCTCACCTATATCCTTAGTGGTGGACAATGAGTCTTCCATGCTTATTATAAGGTTACCCCTCACTATCATGTTGAAGTTATCCTCACATGGTGGATTTGTGGTTTTAGGTTGAGTTTTATCCCTTGGATAACAAAAGACCTTAAGGCTTTTGGACTAATCAATTCACCCACTCATTTTGAGATTTTTACCCCGAACTATGAGGTTTTGATCCTAATCTTTTTTAAGATGGTACGTAGGCAATGGGTTTATCCATCCAAACACAAAATGTAAATAAACTTGTATATTCTCTTCTCATCTCTTCAATCATATTTGCACAAATAAATTTTCACAAAATACCAACCTTACAACCAATGTGAAAAGGGCTCCCTAGGAGTACCTAGGATGTTTTGGGTGCTTAAAACCTTCTCATTGCATAACCAACCCCCTTACCCCGATCTCTGACATTTTTTACTAGTTTTTTTATTCGATAAAACTTTTAGGTTTTCGTTCGCTTTCTAACCATTCCTTTGGATAAACAGAAGTGCGGTGGCGACTCGACTTGTATGATTTACCTTGGATTTAGTCAATATCTCTAATGGTAACGAATACCCCGCTATAAATCCATTTCAAATTGTTTCTGTGGTTCCAATGACCACCTTGTTAAAATCTTTTCAAAACATTTGTCATAGGTTTGAGTTATCATAGTGGTTGATGTAAATCTCACCTCATCCTTAGTGTTGGATTATAAGTCTTCCATGCTTATTATAGGGTTAACCCCTCACTAGCATGTTGAAGCCTTCCTCACATGGTGGATTGGGTTTGGGTTGAGTTTTCTCCCTTTGATAAAAAAAGACCTTAAAGCTTTTGATTAAAATCAATTCACCAATCTTTGAAATTTTTACCCCGAACTACGAGGTTTTATCCTCCTTTCTGATGGTATGTAAGCATTGGGTTCATCTATTCAAACAACAAAATTTGTAAATATAATCTATTCTCTTCCCATCCCTCCAATCTTTTGCACAAATCTTTTCACAAATACCAACCTACAACACATATTTGCAAAAAGAGGTTCCCTTAGAGTACTAAGGATGTTTTGGGTGCGTAAAATCTTCCCATTTCATAACCAACCCCCATACCTAAATCTCTGACATTTTTATTAGTTTTTGATTTGAAAAATGTCTTACTTGGATTTTGTTCACTTTTTAGCCTTTCCTTTGGACAAATAAAAGTGCGGTGGCGACTTGAATTGTATGTTGACTTTTGGTTTAGTCAATAAACCTAAAGGTAACAAAAACCCCGCTACAGAAAAATGGCGACTCTGCTGGGGACTAGAGCTTTGTGGGTTTAGCCTACTTTTCGCTTGTATGAGTTGTATGTTTATATTTATTTGTGGAATATTTTTGTGCAAATTTGGGATGAATGTATTGTTTGTAATGTATGAATTGCTTGATATATTAATTGCTTGTATGCTTGGTGGTTTCTTGTGAGATGAGTTCTATACCCGAACTCGAGTGCACTTATGATAGGAGAATGGCATAGTCTTGTTGACTTGTGTGGAGTTATTCCTTAACAAGTTAACTTGCAAGTCCATTCACTTGGTGGAGGTTTTTATTGGGATCACTAATGTCACACGAGTAGTCGTGGTTAGGCATTACTCTTTCCAATAAGAACCCTAGAATCCAAGGACCTTAGATACCTAGCCCATCTTGGCCTATTTTAGGATGTAGTGCAAAGGTCGTTCAAGTGTAAGACTTGATGCGATTGTTACGCGATACTACACTCATAAGAGTCCCTCTTGAGAATATTTTTGGAGGATGAGTAGTCGTTTTATCTGATAATATCTGAAAGATGGGATGATGACTATGGGAACCTCTTTAGAACATGATTGTCAGGTTTAACCATAGTACACTCCCGTTGGGTGGTTCTTAACCGAGACTCCATGCTCGTGACTTACAACAAACCCGTGATTCGCGATTGATCTGTTCTCGTATATCCTCAATATCAATGGAACTTGGGTATTGATAAGGTGTAAACCATAATCCACCAAAATGGATGATTGATATTGACAATGACTTGAGCCATTCTGTGACCTTTGTATGGTGTGACTTGCTTGATCCTTGAGTGTGTTTGTTGCATCCATGCATTCATGCATTCATCCGCATTCATGTCATCGACAATAAGATTGTTGGAAGGAACTTAAAAGGTCTATGTGCAAACTTTCAGACATGGATAAGCAAAGAAGGAATATGAAGAAGTACAGTTTCAGGTAACCTGACTTGAAAGAGTTAAGGAGTTTGGCATCTTTTGTATTAGAGCCCTTGGAGTTCAAAGCTCGCCATGGGAAGCTTTTATCTATTCTTTCTACCAAGGTGGATGAGGGTCTGATGAGTGTGTTGGTGTAGTTCTACGATCCTTTGTATCGGTGCTTCACTTTTCCGGATTTCCAGCTTTTGCCTACATTAGAGGAGTATGCTTATCATGTGGCTATACCTATTCTTGACAAGTTGCCCTTCAGTGGTTTGGAGAAGATCCCGTCCTCTCAAGAGATTGTTGACATGCTTCACTTGGAGGTATTTGACATTGTTGCCAATATGACTACCAAGGGTGGAATTCAAGGTCTCCCATCTGAGTTTCTGTTTGCCAAAGCTACCTTGTTTGGGAAGGCCATGAGTAAGGAAGCTTTTGAAGCCATATTTGTACTCCTCATCTATGGGCTAGTGTTATTTCCCAACATCGACAACTTCGTGGATGTGAACGCTATTAGGATTTTCTCTTAATCCCGTTCCAACTCTGTTGGGTGACACTTATTTCTCTTTGCATATGAGGAATGCAAAGGGTGGTGCTTCCATTGTATGCTGTTTGCCTCTATTGTACAAGTGGTTTATTTCGCACTTGCCTCAGACGCTTGCCTTCAAGGAGAACAAGGGATGTCTACGGTGGTCCACGAGACTTATGTCTCTCACTAATGATGATATCTCTTGGAATAATCGTGTTTATGATGGCGTTCAGATTATTGATTCTTGTGGTGAGTTCTCCAATGTGCCTCTTCTTGGTACATGTGGTGGAATTAACTACAACCCTTCTTTGGCTCGCCGTCAGCTTGGGTTCCCCTTAAAGGACAAACCTAACAACATTTCGTTGGAAGGTTTATTCTTTCAAGAGGGTAAAGATCCCAAGAACTTGAAGGATAGGATGGTCCGCGCCTGGCGCAAAGTTCATAGGAAAGGGAGGAATGAGCTTGGTCCTAAGAAATGTATTGCTTTGGAACCTTACACCT
Organism: Lathyrus oleraceus; assembly: GCF_024323335.1. NCBI lineage: Eukaryota > Viridiplantae > Streptophyta > Magnoliopsida > Fabales > Fabaceae > Lathyrus > Lathyrus oleraceus. The sequence continues at coordinate 61,340,724 of NC_066581.1, forward strand.
CTTGGGTAAGGAAGAGAGCTCTTGAGTACCGCATGTCGTATGAATATCCGAGACCTACCGCTATGATTATGGTTGGGCCTTCAACCCTCCCTAATCAAGGAGTAGAGGAGTTGAGAGATGAAGACCGTTCGCGTGCTTGGGTTCGTGAGCATGAGGAGCTTCTTCAGCAGCTCAAGGATAAGGATGCAGTGATAGAGTTTCTAGAGCATCAGGTTATTGATGAGCCTGATGACGTGGTTACTTCTCTCCTACCTCACTCACTCACGAAGGAGCATCAGAGTTTCTAGAGCATCAGGTTATGGAAGCAGCTTATGAGAGAGAGGTGAAGAGGCTTCGTGCGACGTATCTTCCGATCTCGAAGGCTTTGGACGATTGCTTCTAGGGCTCCATAGGATGTTTATTCTCCTTTTTTCTTGTATTGTATTTGGTTACCGAGACTGTACTACTTCTTTGGTGTAAAAAGTTTCCAAATATTATATTGCTATGAGTATATCACATATGTCTTAAAAAGTTCAGTATTTTCAAAACATTTGCAAATAGATCCTTTATAAAGTTCCTCTAATAAAAAACAAATCATATGCACGAGCATTGCATGCATCATATGCATAAGCAGGTTTTGGTTCCGAGCTCTTGATACAGTGGTCTAACTCTTTGCTCTTCATTTATTTTGAAGACAAGCTGACGCACCGGTACAACACCCGAGCAAATCATCAGAAGATCATAGAACACCTTGAACAAGAGAACAGAGATCTGAAAGAGGAGATTTCCAGGCTGACTTCCATGATGGAGTCAGTTCTTGCCGCTCAGAGTCAGGCTTCTCCAACTCCCGCAACTCCTCCCGCGAGGATAGTCATTTCTGAAGTGGTTACCTCCAAAGTGTCTGCCTCCACTACCCACTTCGCTCCTAATATGCCTGTTGGATTCCCTAGGGGAATGCCATCTAACTTTCTGCCAGAGGGTTTCGCTCCCACTTTTGCTTCTATGCCGGCATCTAGCCCGGTCCTGTCTGTGCCACCTCCCATTGTGCACACTTTACCGTGTGTTGATGATACCGTCTATCACTCCGAGCCATATGAGGGCCCGAACGTTTATGAGAAGTTGGACGAGATGAAGGATCAATTCCTTGAGTTGCGCAAGGAACTGAAAACGCTGAGAGGCAAAGATCTATTTGGGAAAAGTGCTGATGAATTGTGCTTAGTGCCCAACGTGAAAATCCCAGTTAAATTCAAAGTGCCTGACTTTGAGAAGTTTAAGGGAAACATGTGTCCACTCAGTCATCTTGTGATGTATGCTCACAAGATATCGACCCAAACAGATAATGATCAACTGCTGATTCACTACTTTCAGGATAGCCTGACAGGTGCTGCGCTCTGTTGGTATATGGGGCTAGAGAGTGCAAGCATCCTCACTTTCAATGATCTAGGAGAGGCTTTCGTGAAGCAGTACAAATATGACGTGGATATGGCTCCGGAAAGAGATCAGCTGAGGGAAATGTCCCAGAAGGACAAAGAAACCTTCAAGGAATATGCCCAAAGGTGGAGGGAATTGGCAGCTCAGATAGTGCCACCCTTGGAGGAGAAGGAGATGACAAAGATCTTTCTGAAGACTTTGAGCTCTTTCTACTATGAGCGCATGATTGCTAGTGCTCCCTCGGACTTTACCGAAATGGTAAATATGGGGATAAGGCTAGAAGAGGGAGTCCGCGAAGGACGTTTGTCCCGTGATGATAGCTCTTCCCATATTAAGAGAAGACCCTCTGTGAGGAGGAAAGAAGGAGGTTTCGTTGCCCTCAAACTCTGTTGTGAGCATTTCCGACGTTGGTGGAGTGAACCGTAGTGGTCGTGTTTTCTCGACTCATCCGAAATCCCATGAAGACGTCGTGAAGAAAGACGTTGTTAGTCCTACCGGTCCCGTGGGGACTTCTTCTTCGAATCATTCGGTTCCTGTTGTGAAGGGTGTTGACCCTGTTGTTGTCAAATCTGCTAAAGCTCCTATCCTGGTTGGCCAGTCTAGCATGTTGAAAGAGGATGGTGATGAGATGCTGAGGCTCATCAAGAGGAGTGAGTACAACGTTGTGGAGAAGTTGCTTCAAACTCCATCAAAGATATCTGTCCTATCTTTGCTGATGAATTCAGAGCCACACCGTGAAGCGTTGCAAAGGGTGTTGGACGTGGCATACGTGGATCACGATGTCACAATTGAGCAATTTGATAGCATCGTTACAAATATAACTGCCTGTAACAATTTGAGCTTTTGTGATGATGATCTTCCCGAGGAAGAAAAGACCATAATTTGGCCCTACATATCTCTATGAACTGTAAAGACGATGCCATGTCCAATGTGTTGGTGGACACAGAGTCATCACTTAATGTATTGCCAACATCCACTCTTGCTAAACTTTCGTATCAGGGGCCTCCCATGAGGCAGAGTGGAGTGGTAGTAAAAGCTTTTGATGGATCGCGTAAGACCGTGATTGGTGAATTAGACCTCCCAATCAAGATTAGACCTAGTGATTTCCAGATCACTTTCTAAGTCATGGATATACATCCGTCATACAGCTGTTTGCTTGGTAGACCATGGATTCACGAGGCAGGCGCCATAACATCCACCCTACACCAAAAGTTGAAGTTCGTTAAGAACAAGAAGTTGTTGGTGATAGGGCGGGAGAGGGCTCTCTTGGTCATCCATTTATCTTCCTTTTCCTACATTGATGCTGAGGATGAGGTTGGAACACCGTTCCAAGCCTTGTCTATTGTTGAGCCTTCTAGGAAAGGACTTTCTTCATGTTGGTTCTAAGTGTTGGCAGTAATTTTGGTAAAACCAAGAGTGTTCACAAGTTGTCACATGTGATGTCTTATCATAAGATATCTTGTACCTGTTGGATGTTTAAAATGTGATTATGCAAGATTTTACTTAGATGTCAGACTCGATCTCATGACATCTGTATACATAACATTCAGTCTGAATGTTATGTATTATGTGATTGCGTTTTTAATGGCAATATGTGTATGATTGATGAGTTAATTGAACACACTATCAATCAGTAATTACAACGTGATTAACTTATTTTCCAAAGAGATCTAATCAACTGTCATGAGAAGATATGAATGGAAAATAGTTTTAGGGTTTTATGATGTCCAGGCCCAACCAAATGCTTCTATAAAAAGGACATGGAAAAACTGATTTGATACTGTCGCATTACGCGAAAAACCGGCGGGAAACGAAGACAACAGAGCCGCCACCGTGCGTTATTTATCCCAAAAGAGGGAAAGGAAACGCTCGAAGTAAACCTGGAAAAAAGCATGGTCTCGCGACCAAAGAGAATGGGATCGGGAGTCGGTTATGCGAAGGGAAGGTATTAGCACCCCTACGCATCCGTCGTACTCGACGGGATCCACGCACAAAAGGAAGGAAAATGGTTGCTAAACACTGCTCAAAAACTGCACACAAGGCTGGAAAGAACACAAAGAAAGACAAGAGAAACAGGACTCGGCAGGATATCGCATCCTGGGCCTACGTAGTCTGTCAAGCACAGACATCAGAGTCGACGTAGTTCGGGACAGGGGAAAGCGTGCTCGCTAGGATGTCGCATCCTATGCATACGTATCTTCTTGGACTAAAGAAGAATCAGAGCACTCGTAGCTCAGCTAACGCACGCCAAACAAAACCACACAGGAAACCGACTGCCAATCGCTGGGCTTACGTCAGACTCCAACAAAGAAACTGGAAACCGAATGCCAATCGTTGGACTTACATCGGACTCCAACCAGAAATGGAGAAACAACTCACACAAACAAAACAAAAGGGCGCTCGAAGAGATCAGGCCATCTCCTGCCTACGTACCTCATTTGGTATGAGGATCAGGGCGACGTAGTTCCCCTACGCAGGGACAAAGGACTATCCTAACCAGATAACAAAGGGAGACACAACTAGGGAGACTACGACTTGATCCTAGATGTTATCATGCATATCATCCCTAAGTTAAGGTTGCTATCTAACTTGCACAGGGAGCAAGCTATCCTAAGCAGCACAAACAATCAAAGCAAACAATCACAAATAGCACACACTATATACAAACAAAGTGGGCTCACACAGGGGTTAGGCTTTAGTCAAGGGGTCATGTCAACCTCGACAAACAAGCCACTGTATCAGGGTGATGCTACCTCTTAACCCTAACATTGAGAGTTAGGGTGAAGCAGACGAAATAGGAAGTGAGGGGTGTGCCTCACAGCTCTTATCCCTGGCCAGGGAGAGCTTCGGACAAAGGAAGTGTGGGTTCAGAAAGTGGGAACCCTTCTACACTTATGACTGACTCAACATAGATCTTGGGTTAGGATCCACAAGGCATCAACATGTGATGTGAGCCAAGGGATGACACACTGAATAGCAGGAGATGGACTACACATCTCTTGTGTCTGCCAATGCCTCTTCACTTAGGAGGTCTTTGATATGTACAGGGGACAAAGATAAAAAAGCAAAAGCATTGCCTCTTAAGGAGGACTTCAGACAGGTGCTTGGCCAAGTAACAGGCCAGGTCTTCCAGACTACATGCAGTTAGAAAGTTATACCTCAGTGCTCAAGCTAGCAAGCAAAGCAAAAGCAAGTTCACAATGGAACTATAGCAACTATGGTACCGGAAAACAATCCAACATAATCAGTACACAACTCAAACAAAAGTCAAACAGACAGTTACAAGTCAACAGACAACTGTACATAAACAGACAAACAAGCATCAATGCACAAAGGTGCAAGCCACAAGGCCTAAGCTTAAGCTTCAAAGCCTACAACCCAAACTCAAGATTAGTCATCAACAAGCAATGGATCAACTCCAAATGAGTGAATATCATCAAGCATGGCAATTGTGCTTTTTAACCCGAAACAAAGCTCAAATGTGAGAAGCAAACCTCTAGGACAAGGCCTAGGGTCAAAATGAGAGAAATAATTCACAACAGAACATGAAAATTGGCAAGAATCAAGCTCGATCAAATAAGAAACAAATACAATTGGTCTCACATTCATATCATCAACCAATTTCATTTCATAAGGCATAGAAGGCAAGGCATGCATATTCAAAGCTCATAGAACCAAACAGAATGAATCAATCCACATTAACTCAAAACAATTTCAATAAATCCCAAGAAAAATCATGGCTAAACAGCACTCATAACATGATTAGCATACCAAAATTCAATGCATTTGGACAAGTGGAAGCATGTCAAATAAAATCCATAAGGCAAGGTATGCATAAAGCAACTCAAATGGAGGCACAAAATCATACATCAACTTCAAGCAAGCATAAAACAGAATACAAACATGATATGGACATCAAACCAAAGCCATGGCAAACTTCAAAGTGTCTAGAACACATGTGTAAAATTTCAAGTTCATCCAATAAACACCAAGAATTTCACAAATCCTATAAGATCATGACTCACAAGAAGTCCACAAATGGTCAAACAGAAGAGAAATTCTCAAACAAATTGGAAATGCACTCAAAAATTCTACAATAACTCACAAGCAAACTTAACATCCATAAGAGCCAACATGCAAAAATTCAGATCCATTGAAGTACATATGGCATGGCAAATAAAATCAGCAAATTGGACAAGAAATGGTGTGACACACATTGTCACACCTATATTCATCATAGCATATCTCCACAACCAGAAATGCAAAAATAGCAAACTCAATGCCAAAATGTCAATTAGGATCTCTAGTTTACACATGCAAAATTTCAGCTCCATTGGATTAAGCATCATTATTTCAAAATCAAAATGGTAAGCAAGGTACAACAAAACACATGTATGAACATTCCCTAGCAAAAATGAAAATCCAGGCGTGCACAATTTTTGTAAAAATCACCATAAAATAGTAGAGATCATGAGGAAAACAATGGAAAAAATCTTAAGTCAATTGGACAAATATTTTTGGAGTTATGAATTTTTAATGTGGAGAAAAAATAAAAATAAATGCATGTGAAGGCATATGAACATGTAAGGCATAAATGGAAATAATGCAAAGGCTCATGTGGAAATTGCTGGAGCGGAGAATCGATCCGTGCTCGAATTCAAACTAGCGCGCGCTACATGAAGCGCTGCGTTTCACTAATACAGGTGGCACGGCGCGATTGGTGCATGGGCAAAAAACACGAAAAACATGCAGGCAAGGCTTAAGACAGATCAAACACGTTCCTGGGAAAAGAAAGCTAGGGTTCATCATCATCTTCATACGTTCTTCATCATCAAGAACATTTCATCACCAAAATCAACAAACAGCATACCATTGTGTTCATCATCTAATGCACATCACTAATCTAACATTGATTAAACCTAATTCGTGCTAACATGCTTGGATCGAGTCAAATAAGTTTTACATCTCAAACTTAGATTCACAATATCTCATTCAATTCTCAATGAAAATCAATGCCACAAAGCTCAGAATACTCATGGATACAAGATCTACAAAACGCATAGCATAATTTCATGAATCTTGAGACTCGAATCCTGACCTTAATTGAAGAGCAGTAGTGTAATCGTGGTTTTCTGGCTTTGGAAAGGTGAAACAGAAGTTCTTTAATGCTCAGGTAGATGAATGTATGAAGATCCAATGCTCAGTCTTGCTTAATCTTGCTCAAATCAACAGCTGCCATGGATGAAGCTTGCTCCGACAGTTCCAAATTCTGGTCAAAAATCATGAACTCTTGCTTGCAGAAGATTCAATAACACTTGTGAATGATGAATCAATGAAAAATAAGCAAAGGATCGTGCAGAATTTTGATGAAAAGATCAGAAAGAAAGTTCTTGAGATTTTGTGTTTGGATCTAGATCTGGTTCAAATGATGTGTTAATCCCAAATTCAGTTAGAATTATCCTTATATATGTGTTGTTAATCCTTCTCTTAATCCCAATTAGCCAAATGCATTGGTAATTAGTGAAATGAGTGTTTATGCTAAATTGGTCAAGCCACCTTCATGTGCATGAAGTGCATGCTACAGTGCACGAATTTTTAATCAAACACACTCCAAATGCTGTCTAAAATCAAATGCAAGTGATTGGAAGTGTAGAAAATGCATAATTTTCAAAATGAACTTTTCCCTCCCAAAATTCAAATTCAATTCCAATGAAAAATGCAATACTTTTGTGATGAGATTTGATGAATGGTAATGCATGATTATGATAGCTCATGTTAAAACAAGAATGTAGCACAAAACCCCACTTCATTTGGCCTTGTGGTGTGAAAGTTATCCAAGCTTGAAGTTCAAAATCCATTGACAATGATTTGATCATAATTTCTCAACCACACATGGGAAATTCATGTTCTTGGACTTTTTGAAAAGGTGGGAGCAAGATCTTCAACTTTCATGTTGGACATAATTCCATTTGAAGCTTGCTTGGACATGTAAATTTGAGGAGAAGACCTTTCCATTTTTGGCAGTTTGAAATTACAGGTCACTTACTATTTTTGGAAAGTTTTCATCTGACCTCAAATTCTTCAATGTTGATCTTTGAAATGTCAAATGAGACTTGTATGGACATGAATGAGGCCTTTCTAACCATCTCCCACCTTCAAATCCAAGATTTCATGCACAGTTGACTTTCTAGGGTTTCAGATGCATTGATTAATGACTGATGACTTCTGAACATCCAACCTCTGGCCAAACCACTTCAAAATGGTCCCTAGGTCATATGAACATGTTGAACCAACCTTAGGGCTTTGCTTCAATAGAGAATGCACTTGCTTGCTTGCTTGACTGGATCTCCTGACCAGTCTTGACTGATGACTTGCACTAGGCAAAGGACAATGCAATGCTATGCAGTGGACAATGTTAATGTTAATGACCTAAAATGAAAATGAATGTACAAAACGAGAGGTGCAAATTTGAGGTGCTACAGCTGCCCCTATTCAATCAACTGGGAACCCGAACGGATGAGAGCAACGGCTGTCAGACCTTCAGGGTAAACAGGGATTGAATACCGAAAGAACCGGAAAATTTGCACTCTGAGGGGATCCAAGAAAGGAAAAATGCACCAACGGATGCTTCCAATGGGATCTGATACTTATCACTGGGGATTTTGATTTTATTCTAAGGTACAGCCACATCCAGACTTCAACGGACGATGAATGGGAATAGAGAAATCACAACTAGACGCCAACGGACGACTAGGAAAAACTCGACGTTTATCGAAACCAACGGAGAGGTAACCAGGAAATAATGAATGACTGGGAAAGAGATACAACCATACGTCAACGGACGTAGTGGGAAAAACTCAGCGTTTATCGAAACCAATGGAGAGGTAACCAGACATCAAAGGATGAATGGGAAGACTCGACCAGACGTCAACGGACGAAAGGGAGAAGCTCGACGTTTATCGACACCAACGGAGAAGGAGAAGACTCGACCAGACGTCAACCGACGAAAGGGAGAAGCTCGACGTTTATCGACACCAACGGAGAAGGAGACCCTACTGGGGAGGAGCGAAATACATCTAGATGTCAACGGACAACTAGGAAAAACTCGACGTTTATCGAAACCAACGGAGAGGTAACTCTACTGGGGACGACCGGGAAAAACTCGACGTTTACCAAAACCAACGGAGAGGTGACCAGACATCAACGGATGAATGGGAAGACTCGACCAGACGTCAACGGACGAAAGGGAGAAGCTCGACGTTTATCGACACCAACGGAGAAGGAGACCAAACATCAACGGACGACGGATGAACTGGGAAGACTCGACCAGACGTCAACGGACGAAAGGGAGAAGCTCGACGTTTATCTACACCAACGGAGAAGGAGACCAGACATCAAAGGACGACGGATGAACTGGGAAGACTCGACCAGACGTCAACGGACGAAAGGGAGAAGCTCGACGTTTATCGACACCAACGGAGAAGGAGACTTACTGGGGAAAAAGCTAATCACAACCAAACGTCAACGGACGATTGGGAAAAACTCGACGTTTATCGAAACCAACGGAGAGGTAAACAGACATTAACAGATGACCTGTGGGGAGGATACAACTAGATATCAACGGATAACTAGGAAAAACTCGACGTTTATCGAAACCAACGGAGATTTAACCCTGAGGGGAAAGGTATCACTATACGTCAATGGACGAATAGGAAAAAACTCAACGTTTATCGAAACCAACGGAGAGGTACCCCTACTGGGGAAGAAAATACATCCAGTTGTCAACGGACAACTAGGAAAAACTCGACGTTTATCGAAACCAATGGAGAGGTCTAACTCTGAGGGAAGAATAAGGGTATTACGAATATCGAAAGATGATGTTGACCGACATCAAAAGAAGACCAGACATCAACAAATGACTGGGAAAGACTCGATGTTTACACCGAAAGATGGTGTTGACCGACACCAATGAAAAGACACGCGCGGGTGCTGACATGACACTTACTAGTATCACGGGTACGACATCTACATATGTCGGAGCAAGGCTAAACACTTGCTGGGGATCTCACTGGGGAGAAAACAGGCTTTCCTTTCACCAACGGATGAGGAAGTAAACCTCTCTGGGGTATCAATTCTGAATGCCGTCATGAGCAAATGTAGCAAACGTGTCGTACAGATGTTGAACAAAGATCCGCCTCTGCCGGGGATATGGTCTGATGGTTAACACATGAATGCATATGTTTGAATTTTTCTATGGCGTAATGCTCCATATTGAATGGAAATGCTACGCGATTTTGAGGATGCAATGATCACTACATGCAAAATGCAAAATGATGAACTCTGGCTGGGGAACCAGAGGATCAAATACTCCAACTCTGTGGGGAGACTCTGCTTGAAGAATACTCTGCGGGGAGAGCACCGACTTCTCACTCATGCTGGAGAAATAACACTGTTGCTGCGGAAAGAATAAACTCCGTCGGGGACATCCTTTACAGGACCCAATCCACTCGGGGATTCCACTCGGGGAAACAATCAACACAACTCGCTGGGGAGAAGTGCCAACAAGTAGGAAACTCTGCTTTGGGAAATAAATACTACTCCGCTGGGGAATAACCAAAGCGACTGCGCTGAGGAACCATCAATACGACCCCACTAGGGGAACCATAAGGCGACTTCACTGGGGACGACCCAACCAATCCACAAGTAGGATAAACTCAGCTTGGGGATGCAGATACCATTCTGCTACGGAAAACTCATCCAATCCACAGGTAGGATAAACTCTGCTGGAGATAACTTTCTTTGAACCCGCTCCACTCGGGGAATAAACAAAGCGACTGCGCTGAGGAAAATTATCAACACAAACTTCTGCTCAGGAGATCTTCTAGGGAGAGAAGCCCTGTTGGGGATAATATACCAGACTCTGTGCTGGGGAAAAGCATCCACGACCCTGCTGGGGAAACGCATACTCTGGTGAGGAAAGTAGTACACCAAACCACGCTGGAGAAAGACATCCACAACCCTGCTGGGGATGAGCGCTCACGACCACGCTGGGGATAACAATACTTCAAACCCGACTGCTGGGGAATAACACCATTCCAACCGACACTTCCGCTGGGGATACAACATCCATCCAACTTAGTGGGGACTCAGCTGGGGGAAACAGGCAAATAGGCCTGCTGGGAATAGGCAATTTAGATCTGCTGGGGATAGAAGGCACCATCCAAAGGCATCTCTGCAGGGGAGAATAGCTCTGAAAGCTCCCATACTTGCTTGGGAAGTATCTGCTGTGGAATTGTCTGCACAGGTGACAACCTGCAAAACAGCACAATAACATGCCCCCAGGGGATACATGGACAAGATACGCCCAAGTGTCCTCAACATTCAAAATGATTTTCAAATGTTTTATCTTTCAGCACGTTATTGTTTAGCCTTCATGTTTTTATATGTAATGTTTATCAAAAATTCGGACGTTTTTGCAAACAAAACAGTAAAATAAAGACAAGAGAGCTTTTTATCTGAATAACGACTTTTATTGATTGAAAATGGGCCTGAAAAGGCAAATACATCGGGAAGCAATTCCTAGAAAGAGGTAATTGCGCACAAAAGGAACAAATCTATCCTAATGGCAATGTGAACACGGCATCCACTACTTCCCAATTCTATTATAACTCACAGATCATCAGTTTTCCTCCCAACTTCCTTGCTTTCTGAGAAGAATGACTGGACCGATCACATCTTTCGAGATGGCAGATGACGAAGCGCGATGAAGTACCGATAACTCGGACTGTAGTCTTCGCTTTAATCCCTCTTTTGGCTGGATCGCCCTTTTGGGTTTTCAATCCACCAGGATACCCATTTTTGCCTAAGCCGCCCTTGCGGGTTTTCGACTTACCGGGTGTACAAATTCTTTTCATTTTTATCCCTAACTTTTGCCCGAACCTTTTCTTTCTGTTTTTTGGTTCGCCGGGATGCCCTTTTTTGCCTGGAATTTTTTATTCTTTTTGTCCAGCGGGTCAATTTATGCGAAGTATTTTTTGACTACGTCCGAGTTAACAGGGGACGGAAAATCTTCACCATCCATAGTTGTAAGCATCAAGGCTCCACCGGAGAAAACCTTCTTCACAACATACGGACCTTCGTAATTAGGAGTCCACTTGCCCCTGTTATCTGTACCGGGAGGAAGAATCCTCTTCAAAACTAGACCACCAGCCTGATAGCTCCGAGGACGCACTTTCTGATCAAAGGCTCGCTTCATCCTTCTCTGATACAACTACCCGTGGCACACAACTTCTAGCCGTCTCTCTTCGATAAGGCTCAACTCGTTAAACCTTGTTCGAATCCACTCGGCTTCATCCAGCTTAACATCTAACAAAACCCTCAGAGAAGGGATCTCCACTTCAACAGGTAGGACTGCTTCCATACCATACACAAGGGAGTACGGGGTTGCCCCGGTCAACGTACGTACTGAGGTACGGTACCCATGCAAAGCAAAAGGCAGCATCTCATGCCAATCCTTGTACGTCACGACCATCTTCTGCACAATCTTCTTGATATTCTTGTTTGCCGCCTCTACAGCACCATTCATCTTCGGTCTGTAAGGTGAAGAATTGTGATGTTCAATCTTGAAATCTTTGCAAAGCTCTTTCATCATCTTGTTATTGAGATTCGAACCATTGTCAGTGATGATTCTCTCAGGAACTCCATAACGACAGATGATTTCCTTCTTAATGAACCGGGCAACCACCTGTTTGGTAACATTAGCATAGGAAGCTGCTTCCACCCATTTGGTGAAGTAATCAATCGCAACCAAGATGAAGCGATGTCCATTTGAAGTAGTAGGCTCAATCATCCCAATCATATCAATGCCCCACATGGCAAACGGCCAAGGCGAGTTCATGACATTCAGAGGGCTTGGTGGTACATGCACCTTATCAGCATAAATTTGACATTTATGGCACTTCCGAGCGTATTTGAAACAATCGGATTCCATAGTCATCCAGTAATAACCGGCTCTCAACAATTTCTTAGACATTGCATGACCACCAGCATGGGTACCAAACGAACCCTCGTGCACTTCTTGCATCAACATGTCTGCTTCGTGTCTATCCACGCATCTGAGCAAGACCATGTCAAAGTTTCTCTTGTACAACACATCATCCTGATTCAAATAAAAACTTCCAGCTAGCCTTCTCAGGGTTTTCTTATCATTCTTTGACGCACCTTCAGGATACTCCTGGCTCTTGAGGAAGTTCTTGATATCATAATACCACGGTTTCTCATCAATCACAACAGACTCGGCTGCAAACACATACGCAGGCCTCTCGAGTCGATTCACCGCAACATGTGGCACATGATTCCACCAATGGACTTTGATCATAGAAGACAAAGTAGCCAAAGCATCAGCCATCTGATTCTCGTCCCGGGGGACATGATACAACTTCACCTTCTTGAAGAACGTCAGTATTCTTCTGGTGTAGTCTCTATACGGAATCAAATGTGGCTGGTTCGTATTCCAATCTCCATTGACCTGGTTGATCACTAGAGCGGAATCTCCAAATATGTTGAGCGTTTTGATCCTCAAATCAATGGCTTCTTCTATCCCCATGATACAAGCCTCATACTCAGCTTCATTATTGGTGACATCAAAAGTCAATCTAGCAGAAAAAGGTATATGAGCACCTTTTGGATTGATAAGCACTGCACCAACACCATTACCGTTCACATTCACAGCCCCATCAAACATCAATGTCCACTTGTCATCAGGATCCGGTCCTTCCTCGACAAGAGGCTCTTCGCAATCTTTCATCTTCAGATACATGATGTCTTCATCAGGGAATTCAAACATCATCGGCTGATAGTCATTAATCGGTTGCTCGGCGAGATAGTCTGACAAAATACTACCTTTGATGGCCTTCTGCGACGTGTATTGGATATCATACTCTGCTAGAATCATCTGCCAACGGGAAACACGTCCGGTAAGAGCCGGCTTCTCAAAGATGTATTTCACTGGATCCATCTTAGAAATCAATAAGGTAGTATGGTTCAACATATACTGCCTCAGTCGGCGAGCAGCCCAGGCCAAAGCACAGCAAGTTTTCTCAAGCTGTGAATATTTGATTTCACAGTCGGTAAACTTTTTGCTAAGGTAGTATATGGCATGCTCTTTTCGACCAGACTCGTCATGCTGTCCCAATACACACCCCATTGAGTTCTCGGTCACTAACAGATACATTATCAGCGGTCTCCCTGGAACTGGAGGAATCAGGATTGGAGGTTTCTGTAAATACTCTTTTATCTTGTCAAAAGCTTTCTGACAGTCATCATTCCACCTGATTGCTTGATTCTTTCTTAGCAACTTGAATATAGGTTCACACGTGGCAGTTAGGTGAGATACAAACCTCGCAATGTAGTTCAATCTCCCTAAAAACCCACGAACCTGCTTCTCTGTTTTCGGTTCAGGCATTTCTTGAATAGCTTTGACTTTTGCTGGATCAACCTCAATCCTTTTGTCACTGACAATGATCTCACGCCAAACGTACACTTGTTCGGATTCAGCCTCAGTTTGAACTTTACCAATCTGTCAAACAACTTCTGCAAATTTACCAGGTACTCCTCTTCTGTCTGCGACTTCGCAATCATATCATCCACGTACACTTCAATCACTTTGTGCATCATGTCATGAAAGAGAGTCGTCATAGCCCTCTGATAGGTAGCACCAGCATTCTTCAGCCCAAATGGCATCACCTTATAGCAGAACGTGCCCGAAGGTGTAATGAATGTCGTCTTTTCCATGTCCTCTGGCGCCATCTTAATCTGATTATAGCCCGAGAAACCATCCATGAAAGAGAATACCGAGGATTGAGCCGTATTATCAACCAATACATCAATGTGAGGTAATGGGAAATCATCTTTCGGACTTGCTCTATTCAAATCCCGGTAATCGACACACATTCTGACTTTGCCATCCTTCTTCGGCACGGGAACGATGTTGGCCACCCACGGTGGATAAGTTGTCACTGACAAGAATCCCGCATCGAACTGCTTCTGAACCTCTTCCTTGATTTTAACTGCCATATCAGGACTCGTTCTACGAAGCTTCTGCTTGACTGAAGGACAATCTTCTCTGCGAGGTAGTCTATGCACCACAATATCAGTATCCAGCCCAGGCATATCTTGATAAGACCAGGCGAATATCTCTACGTACTCTCTCAGCATCTCAATCAACCTGCTCTTGACCTCTGTCTTTAGAGCAGCCCCAATCTTGATATCTCTTATGGCGTCCTCAGTACCAAGATTCACAATCTCCAACTCCTCCTGATGAGGTTGGATGACCCTTTCCTCTTGCTTCAACAATCTAACCAATTCTTTAGGGAGTTCACTGTCTTCCTCACTCTCCTCTTCAGCTTGGTAGATGGGATTATTGAAATCATACTGAGCCATAACAGAACTGTTCAAAGTAGATGTCGTGAAACCACTTCTGCATGTTTTAATGCTTTGTTTTAGAAAAAAGAGTTCAATAAAGTCACAAAAACAAAAACATTGCCATTTTTATTTTTTTGAAAAATGAAAACAAAAATAGAAAGACAAGGATCACAAAATTGTTTGCAAAACGTCCTTTATTCATGATAACCATTTGTAAAACATGATGTGGCCCTACAATGAACCACTATGCCTTGGGCAAAACGTAGGGTTTTGTGCAGAATGAAAAACAAAAGAAAATTACTCTGTTTGAAGAGTAACTTGGACTACATCTTCTGCCGTCCAATTGTTGATAATCTCCCCTGGCGCTCGCGGGCGGACCCAGTCGTCGAGATCACGATCACTGTCACCATCTTCACTACTAGCCGCAAAGACGTCACCGTGATTCATCAGCCCAGCACTGGTAAAGGTACTCAGACCTGCTGGCACACCCTGTTCCGCTTGCAAAGGTTGATAGCCAATACCAAACTTATCTTCTTTGACCGGCAAATCCACCATCTTGCCCCAGCCTTCAACCTTGCCAGAGTCAATAACCTCTTTGGCCTGCTTGTACGAAGCAATCGAAGCACCTGGCTTCCTCTACTCGGCAAACGCCACCCTCTCGAGAGCAACCGTCTCAAACGCCTGGCATAAAGTTTTGTGGATCTCGCCATCCACCTCTACATATTTGAAAGAGGATAGATGACTCACCAAAATATCTTCTTCGCCGCACACGGTCATAATCTGACCATTCCAGACATACTTGAGCTTCTGATGGAGAGTCGACGAGACTGCCCCTGCTGCATGAATCCAAGGACGCCCCAACAGACAACTGTACGCGGGCTGGATGTCCATGACATAGAAGATGACGTCAAACACCTCCGGACCTATCTTCACAGGCAAGGTGACTTCACCAAAAACAGAGCGTTTGGATCCGTCGAATGCACGAACTATCAGGTCACTAGGAGTAAGCACAACCCTTTCAACAGATATCTTCTTTAGAATTTGCTTCGGCAAGACATTCAGAGAAGAACCCGTGTCTACCAATACGTGAGACAATACAGCACCCTTGCATTCCATGGTGATATGTAAGGCTTTGTTATGATTTCGACCCTCAGGCGTTAAGTCTAGGTCAGTGAAACCCAAACCACGCCTGGTGCTC
Source organism: Lathyrus oleraceus (assembly GCF_024323335.1). Lineage (NCBI taxonomy): Eukaryota > Viridiplantae > Streptophyta > Magnoliopsida > Fabales > Fabaceae > Lathyrus > Lathyrus oleraceus. The sequence goes on from NC_066581.1 coordinate 61,356,754, forward strand.
ACGTTGGCAATCACTACCTCCAGTTGGTTGACGGAAATCTCTTGAGGTACATAGGCCATATTCAGCATCTTCAGCAAAGCGTTACGATGCGCCTCAGAGCACAGCAGCAAAGAGAGAATTGAAATCTTGGACGGAGTCTGATTAAGCTGATCTACAATCTTGTAGTCACTTTTCTTGATTATTCTCATAAACTCCTCCGCGTCCTTTTCAAACGAACCCTCAGGCATATCCTTCTGAGTCGGTTCCTCGTCGACCATGGCCCGTTTGCCCTTAGACTTAGCAGAAGCCTCAGCATTGGCATCTCTCAACGGTTGGGGAGCAAACAAACGTCCACTTCGAGTAAAGCCTCCTGGCCCTCCGACATTGTCCACAACGGGACTTGCACTCACCACAGGAGCTCTACTGGGTACACCAATTGTCACAGGCGCTTAATTGGTCGGCCTGACCCGATTCTCAACCCTTCTATTGCTACGGTAGGCATTATCATATTTCCAGGGAACAGCCCGGCTGTCAACAACCCTTCTGACCGGAGCGACGATAGTTGTTGGGTTACTGGCAGTTACTGGTGCAGAGATGGTAACTGGAGTACCACTGGTTGTAGGCGCACTAACAACTCTTTGCCCACGTCCTTCAGACGGTTTGAAGAAGATAGTGACAATTGACACTGCCCCACGCTCTCTATTTTCAGCCCAGACAAACTGCAAACAGCCCTCGTCTATCAAACTCTGAATACCAGCCCGCAACTGATCACACCCATTGTCGACCTCAGCGCAACCAATACAATCTTCATCACAGCCCGGATAGACACCCCCATTCAACAAACGGCCCTTTACAACAAGCAAAGAAGTCTAAACATCTTCAACTCTAACAATCAGATCTTCAGTTTCAACCCCTTCAATACAGTTTACCCGGTGAGCACCATGCGCAGGCATAGGGTTATTTACAACATTCGGTACAGGAGCGAAATTGATAGTCTTGGCATCAATCAAGTCCTGGACTTTATGATGAAAAGCCCTGCAATTCTCTATATGGTGTCCCGGCGGACCAGAATGAAAGTCGCAACGCACATTGGCATCATACCCAGGTGGTATTTTTGTCAATGGCGCCATGGTCCTCAACTCCACAAATCCTAGTCTGAGCAACTCAGGCAGTAGCTCAGCATAGGTCATGGGCAGCGGGTCGAAACGTCTATCAGGAATCCTCTGCCTCGGCTGATACGGACGTTGTTGTTGTTGTTGTTGCGGCATTTGTTGTTGAACCCTCTGTTGTTGCGGTTGTTGACGTTGTTGAGGTGCAGGAATTGTGACTGCAGCAACCTGACGATACTGATTTCTGCGATGTTGAACAGCATTAGTTTCACCCTCTCTCCGGCGAGGTGCCCCAGCAAAAGGTTTCTTGGACGATGAGGGACCAGTATCTTGGATTTTACCAGCCTTGATCAAACTTTCAGTTCTCTCTCCACATATGGCCACATCGGAAAAACTACTGAATGGGCAGCTTCCCATCCGGTCCATAAAAACACCTTGAAGTGTGCCAATAAACATATCAGTCAACTCCCTTTCCAGCATAGGGGGTTGAACTCTCGCAGCCAATTCACACCACCTCTGGGCGTACTCCTTGAAGCTTTCTCCTGACTTCTGACATAGACTCTACAGCTGAGTCCGGCTAGGTGCCATGTCCATATTGTGCTTATATTGCCTCAAGAAGGCCTCACCCAGATCCCTCCAACATCGGATCGAATCTCTCTTTAATTCCATGTACCAGTCCAAAGAAGCCCCAGATAGACTATCTTGGAAAAAATACATCCACATCTTCTCATCATCGGTATAAGCAGAGATTTTCCGATAATAGGCTTGCACATGGGTGCGAGGGCAAGAAGTGTCGTTGTACTTGTCGAAAGAAGGTGCTTTGAATTTGTAAGGAATCCTCAGCCCCTCTACCAACCCCATATTGGTCACATCGAAACCAAGGGAGTTTTGACATTCCATCGCACGAATCTTCTCAGCCAGGGCATCAACCTTACGATCCCTATGCTCAACTCTGACCACCTCATCCTCTTCACTCAGCAGCGTGAACATGTCCTCTTGTCTGTCGACAATAGGAGCAGGATGACGAACCGGAGCCCGGGTAGCTCTAACATTGACAGTCTCAGCAGCAAGAGGCTGTCCATTAATCCTTATCCCCCTTAATTCATCCTCGACGGCATAGTCGTTAGCGGGAGCAGCAACATTAACGTTCTCATGAGCAGGTGCAACAACAGGCGAAGCACGGTTGGACGTCTGAATCACAGTCTCTTGTCTCTGAACCAGGGCTCGAAGCTCCTCCTGACCTTGCGCAACCCCTTGCATCATCGTCATAAACTGGGCCATGTTCGCCCTCATCTCAGCCAACACGGTCTGAACCTGATCCATATTTCTCTGTTGATTGAGTCTGGTTGAATACCGGTGCGGTCTTTGATCAGCTATCCTGCCTGACACAGGAACCAGAGTGAGAAGTCGCGAACAAGAACACCTGTTATGCAAAATGATATGAGTATGATGCTAATGCATATGATGCACATGATATGTTCATTTCTCAGGCATTCAAAGAGCCTGATTCATCTTCAAAAGATGGCAACCTGCAACAAGAACAACACAGGAAGCACAGAACAACATACACAAGAGCAATGAGTACAAAGTGAAACCAACAACCTCATCTATAAATGAGCAACATGGATCATACAACAAAGTCAACAAAGATCCAACAAAGTACAACAAACGAATCCCACCCAACAAGCCTGGGGGTGATTCTCAACATAAACATCAGGAATACAAGCTAAGACAAATGACTTCCAGGAATGAGCATCTTCAAGTAGTGACACTGGTCTATCAACAGTTCACACTCTGAACATTCTGGCAAGGGAGTAATCTTCTCCTTCAACTGTCTTCTAAGCTCTACAACTTCTCCTCCAAGTTGGTATTCTGATGCAAGTCTCTGGTCGACTTCCTTCTTCAACTGGATATCTTTGTCTCTGAGTTGCTTCTCCAAGTCTCTGATCTTCTTCTGATAACTGGCCTCAGCTCTCTGCAATCTCAAACACTCTTTGTGCTCTGCATTCAGCAAGCTCTCCATCTCTGCATAAGATCTCTTCTTGCTCCTTACTCCACCAACATCTACACTCTGGACATCCCTGAGTTGATGAGTCAGGTTCAACCTATCAGCTTTGGCTTGGTACAACTCCATCTGGGCATCTTGCTCTTTCTCCTTCAACCTGCGATTCTCCATCAAGGCTTGCTTGTACTGCTCGGCAGGTACACTCTCAGCAAGAATCAAGAGTGGTTGCACTTGCAACGGGTTCATCCTATCATAGGGCAACAACAAAGTTTCCACTCTCTTCTTGACCCAATCAGTGTAATCAGGCATAGCAATGGCAAACTTTTTCCCTAAGACAGATCCATCCTGGACACCAATAGACTTCCAAGCTCTTCCTATCTGCTCCAATCTAGTAGGGCCGCTTCGCTTCTCAAAATACACACTCTCAGCTATCTCAGCATCAAGCGGTCTTCCACTCATCACAAACCCCAACTGGCAAAGAGAAAGAACTGGGTTGTAGTTGATACAACCCTTAGTCCCTACAAGTGGCACATTCTGGAACTCTCCACAACTCATAATAACATTTTGCACGTCCATCCGGTAAGACTGCCACCTGATATCATATGAAGTAAGAGACATAACCCTCTGAGTCCACCTATGAGTACTCTGAGCATCCACAAAAGGTCCACTGATTGGCAGGAGAGACAAGAACCATCTGAGAAGAAGTGGGAGACAACATCTGATAGCTCCACCCTTACCATGCCTACTGTGGATAGCATAGTAAGTGTCAGCTAACAGAGTAGGAATTGGATTTCCTCCAATGAAGATAATGACTACAGCATAATCCACAAAGTTGGGCATACTCGGAAACAAAACAATCCCATAGATCATAACAGCTAGCTGGGCATGAAAAGCTTCCCAATTCCCCTTCTCTGCTTCTTCTCTAGCAATCCTCAACATAAACTTCAAAGGCAAACCAACAACATCCCCACTGGACCTCTAACTGTCACTGACTTCCTTGATACCCAAATGGAGAGCTCTGTAAACAACTCTGAAATCAACTTCCTTAGGCACGTCCAAGAAAGGCACCTGATGCAAGATAGGAACATTCAACAGAATGGAGTACTCCTCGAGAGTAGGCGCCAACTGATAATCCTGAAAAGTGAAGCAGCGAAGCTCTGGGTCGTAGAAATGAAGAAGAGTCTGCAGCGGTACCGGATCAACTACCATCTTCAACAGTGTCAGAATATCCCCATACTGATCGACAAACCCCTTCTGATTACCACTGGTCACAAGGTTGCTCAACTCTATCAGAGACATCAAAGGCTCACGGTGAAAGCTATAGGAACAAGTCTTCCGCTTCGGCTCTGGGACTGTTGCCATCTCTATCAGTGAACAGACTCTGGAATGTACCTGAGAAATGATAGGCATGTAGGGATTAGTTTTTTCTTTTTCTTTTTTTCTTTTTTTCAATTCCTTTTTTTTTTGCGTTTCTTTTGAAAATAAACATGCTATGATGCAAATGATGCAGACAAGACTGGCAGGCTGTGCATCTCGAAACACAGGATCGAAGCCTCGGCTCGAACTTGGAACCACAATTCATCTGAAACCCAAAGTCATCTGATAAACCGTCATCTGAACCCAATCTGAGGAACCAAGTCACCAACAGGATCACAAGTCACCAACAAGTCACCAACTGTACCTGTAATAATGATCATTCCCTCCCCACTCACGGGTGTCATCTAGGCCAGGGTAAGGTCGAGAGAAACGCAACATAAATAACCTTTCGCAGAATATCATCATATACACACCCGAAGTATGTAACGATAATATCCCACCAGGGTCTGAACTGCTCGTGATATCAATGTTCCGCTAAGTGGCGCATACCACCCGCTTCCCATGAATCACTCTATTCCTAGGTTTCCTAGATTTCACTCATAGCCTGGGTATTGGGCCTTTTACCTCGAGTAACTCCCACCCCAACAGAGAGAACACAGCACAGCCAACACAAATGAATATGAATGAATGCAAACATTAATGCACACATAAATGCAAACAATAAATGAATGAATGCAATAAATAACAGCAAACAGCAACCAAAACCCTACCCTAGAGAGCGCTAGGAAAGACTCGCTTAGGGAAGATGGACCAGCAAGAGGTCAACTTCTCTATACGTCCCCAGCAGAGTCGCCAGCTGTCGCATTACGCGAAAAACCGGCGGGAAACAAAGACAACAGAGCCGCCACCATGCGTTATTTATCCCAAAAGAGGGAAAGGAAACGCTCGAAGTAAACCTGGAAAAAAGCATGGTCTCGCGACCAAAGAGAATGGGATCGGGAGTCGGTTATGCGAAGGGAAGGTATTAGCACCCCTACGCATCCGTCGTACTCGACGGGATCCACGCACAAAAGGAAGGAAAATGGTTGCTAAACACTGCTCAAAAACTGCACACAAGGCTGGAAAGAACACAAAGAAAGACAAGAGAAACAGGACTCGGCAGGATATCGCATCCTGGGCCTACGTAGTCTGTCAAGCACAGACATCAGAGTCGACTAAGTTCGGGACAGGGGAAAGCGTGCTCGCTAGGATGTCGCATCCTATGCATACGTATCTTCTTGGACTAAAGAAGAATCAGAGCACTCGTAGCTCAGCTAACGCACGCCAAACAAAACCACACAGGAAACTGACTGCCAATCGCTGGGCTTACGTCAGACTCCAACAAAGAAACTGGAAACCGAATGCCAATCGTTGGACTTACATCGGACTCCAACCAGAAATGGAGAAACAACTCACACAAACAAAACAAAAGGGCGCTCGAAGAGATCAGCCCATCTCCTGCCTACGTACCTCATTTGGTATGAGGATCAGGGCGACGTAGTTCCCCTACGCAGGGACAAAGGACTATCCTAACCAGATAACAAAGGGAGACACAACTAGGGAGACTACGACTTGATCCTAGATGTTATCATGCATATCATCCCTAAGTTAAGGTTGCTATCTAACTTGCACAGGGAGCAAGCTATCCTAAGCAGCACAAACAATCAAAGCAAACAATCACAAATAGCACACACTATATACAAACAAAGTGGGCTCACACAGGGGTTAGGCTTTAGTCAAGGGGTCATGTCAACCTCGACAAACAAGCCACTGTATCAGGGTGATGCTACCTCTTAACCCTAACATTGAGAGTTAGGGTGAAGCAGACGAAATAGGAAGTGAGGGGTGTGCCTCACAGCTCTTATCCCTGGCCAGGGAGAGCTTCGGACAAAGGAAGTGTGGGTTCAGAAAGTGGGAACCCTTCTACACTTATGACTGACTCAACATAGATCTTGGGTTAGGATCCACAAGGCATCAACATGTGATGTGAGCCAAGGGATGACACACTGAATAGCAGGAGATGGACTACACATCTCTTGTGTCTGCCAATGCCTCTTCACTTAGGAGGTCTTTGATATGTACAGGGGACAAAGATAAAAAAGCACAAGCATTGCCTCTTAAGGAGGACTTCAGACAGGTGCCTGGCCAAGTAACAGGCCAGGTCTTCCAGACTACATGCAGTTAGAAAGTTATACCTCAGTGCTCAAGCTAGCAAGCAAAGCAAAAGCAAGTTCACAATGGAACTATAGCAACTAAGGTACCTGAAAACAATCCAACATAATCAGTACACAACTCAAACAAAAGTCAAACAGACAGTTACAAGTCAACAGACAACTGTACATAAACAGACAAACAAGCATCAATGCACAAAGGTGCAAGCCACAAGGCCTAAGCTTAAGCTTCAAAGCCTACAACACAAACTCAAGATTAGTCATCAACAAGCAATGGATCAACTCCAAATGAGTGAATATCATCAAGCATGGCAATTGCTTTTTTAACCTGAAACAAAGCTCAAATGTGAGAAGCAAACCTCTAGGAAAAGGCCTAGGGTCAAAATGAGAGAAATAATTCACAACAGAACATGAAAATTGGCAAGAATCAAGCTCAATCAAATAAGAAACAAATCCAATTGGTCTCACATTCATATCATCAACCAATTTCATTTCATAAGGCATAGAAGGCAAGGCATGCATATTCAAAGCTCATAGAACCAAACAGAATGAATCAATCCACATTAACTCAAAACCATTTCAATAAATCCCAAGAAAAATCATGGCTAAACAGCACTCATAACATGATTAGCATACCAAAATTCAATGCATTTGGACAAGTGGAAGCATGTCAAATAAAATCCATAAGGCAAGGTATGCATAAAGCAACTCAAATGGAGGCACAAAATCATACATCAACTTCAAGCAAGCATAAAATAGAATACAAACATGATATGGACATCAAACCAAAGCCATGGTAAACTTCAAAGTGTCTAGAACACATGTGTAAAATTTCAAGTTCATCCAATAAACACCAAGAATTTCACAAATCCTATAAGATCATGACTCACAAGAAGTCCACAAATGGTCAAACAGAAGAGAAATTCTCAAACAAATTGGAAATGCACTCAAAAATTCTACAATAACTCACAAGCAAACTTAACATCCATAAGAGCCAACATGCAAAAATTCAGATCAATTGAAGTACATATGGCATGGCAAATAAAATCAGCAAATTGGACAAGAAATGGTGTGACACACATTGTCACACCTATATTCATCATAGCATATCTCCACAACCAGAAATGCAAAAATAGCAAACTCAATGCCAAAATGTCAATTAGGATCTCTACTTTACACATGCAAAATTTCAGCTCCATTGGATTAAGCATCATTATTTCACAATCAAAATGGTAAGCAAGGTACAACAAAACACATGTATGAACATTCCCTAGCAAAAATGAAAATCCAGGCGTGCACAATTTTTGTAAAAATCACCATAAAATAGTAGAGATCATTAGGAAAACAATGGAAAAAATCTCATCTCAATTGGACAAATATTTTTGGAGTTATGAATTTTTAATGTGGAGAAAAAATAAAAAAAAATGCATGTGAAGGCATATGAACATGTAAGGCATAAATGGAAATAATGCAAAGGCTCATGTGGAAATTGCTGGAGCGGAGAATCGATCCGTGCTCGAATTCAAACTAGCGCGCGCTACATGAAGCGCTGCGTTTCACTAATACAGGTGGCACGGCGCGATTGGTGCATGGGCAAAAAACACGAAAAACATGCAGGCAAGGCTTAAGACAGATCAAACACGTTCCTGGGAAAAGAAAGCTAGGGTTCATCATCATCTTCATACGTTCTTCATCATCAAGAACATTTCATCACCAAAATCAACAAACAGCATACCATTGTGTTCATCATCTAATGCACATCACTAATCTAACATTGATTAAACCTAATTCGTGCTAACATGCTTGGATCGAGTCAAATAAGTTTTACATCTCAAACTTAGATTCACAATATCTCATTCAATTCTCAATGAAAATCAATGCCACAAAGCTCAGAATACTCATGGATACAAGATCTACAAAACGCATAGCATAATTTCATGAATCTTGAGACTCGAATCCTGACCTTAATTGAAGAGCAGTAGTGTAATCGTGGTTTTCTGGATTTGGAAAGGTGAAACAGAAGTTCTTTAATGCTCAGGTAGATGAATGTATGAAGATCCAATGCTCAGTCTTGCTTAATCTTGCTCAAATCAACAGCTGCCATGGATGAAGCTTGCTCCGACAGTTCCAAATTCTGGTCAAAAATCATGAACTCTTGCTTGCAGAAGATTCAATAACACTTGTGAATGATGAATCAATGAAAAATAAGCAAAGGGTCGTGCAGAATTTTGATGAAAAGTTCAGAGAGAAAGTTCTTGAGATTTTGTGTTTGGATCTAGATCTGGTTCAAATGATGTGTTAATCCCAAATTCAGTTAGAATTATCCTTATATATGTGTTGTTAATCCTTCTCTTAATCCCAATTAGCCAAATGCATTGGTAATTAGTGAAATGAGTGTTTATGCTAAATTGGTCAAGCCACCTTCATGTGCATGAAGTGCATGCTACAGTGCACGAATTTTTAATCAAACACACTCCAAATGCTGTCTAAAATCAAATGCAAGTGATTGGAAGTGTAGAAAATGCATAATTTTCAAAATGAACTTTTCCCTCCCAAAATTCAAATTCAATTCCAATGAAAAATGCAATACTTTTGTGATGAGATTTGATGAATGGTAATGCATGATTATGATAGCTCATGTTAAAACAAGAATGTAGCACAAACACCCCCTTCATTTGGCCTTGTGGTGTGAAAGTTATCCAAGCTTGAAGTTCAAAATCCATTGACAATGATTTGATCATAATTTCTCAACCACACATGGGAAATTCATGTTCTTGGACTTTTTGAAAAGGTGGGAGCAAGATCTTCAACTTTCATGTTGGACATAATTCCATTTGAAGCTTGTTTGGACATGTAAATTTGAGGAGAAGACCTTTCCATTTTTGGCAGTTTGAAATTACAGGTCACTTACTATTTTTGGAAAGTTTTCATCTGACCTCAAATTCTTCAATGTTGATCTTTGAAATGTCAAATGAGACTTGTATGGACATGAATGAGGCCTTTCTAACCATCTCCCACCTTCAAATCCAAGATTTCATGCACAGTTGACTTTCTAGGGTTTCAGATGCATTGATCAATGACTGATGACTTCTGAACATCCAACCTCTGGCCAAACCACTTCAAAATGGTCCCTAGGTCATATGAACATGTTGAACCAACCTTAGGGCTTTGCTTCAATAGAGAATTCACTTGCTTGCTTGCTTGACTGGATCTCCTGACCAGTCTTGACTGATGACTTGCACTAGGCAAAGGACAATGCAATGCTATGCAGTGGACAATGTTAATGTTAATGACCTAAAATGAAAATGAATGTACAAAATGAGAGGTGCAAATTTGAGGTGCTACAGATACACAAGAAATAAGGAACGAAATATTCAGAGAGAATAAGGGTTTAAGTCTTGTTTGGTTGTGTGAATTGTAAGCCATTCAATTCATCCATAGATGATTGAATTGGTCTGATTTTTGAGATGTAAATTGTCACTCTAAGCTTTTAAGCATGAGTGTGTGTCTACTTGATTGAAGCTGCTAAGTAAGATCAAGTGTGTGTCTTTGAAGAATGTCTTCTTTTCATTATAATTCTTGTTTAATATCACTGGTGTGATTGAGGGGGAGTGAGTGGGATCTCATATCTAAGAGTTCTTAGGTAGAAGTCACACGGGTAGAGATTAGGTGAAAAAGACTGTAACTTATGTTGTTTACTGAGAGTCTTTGAACTGATTCTATTTAGTGGATCTCCTTCCTGGCTTGGTAGCCCCCAGACGTAGGTGAGTTGCACCAAACTGGGTTAACAATTGCTTGTGTCTCTTGCATTATTGTTCTCTATCTTTTATCCTGTTTGTATTATTCAGATATTAGTGTCGTGACATTACCTTCGACATCTCATATCTGATACCAGAATTTCAATTGGTATCAGAGAAGGCATCCTGCTCTGGTTCTGGGTGAGATCTAGGGACGATACTTTCTAGTACTATGGAGAGAGATGGAGGATCTTTTCACAGGCCACCTATTTTGGATGGATCCAACTATGCCTACTGGAAACCTAGAATGGTAGCCTTCCTAAAATCTCTAGATAATAAGGCTTGGAAGGCTGTGTTAACAGGCTGGGAACATCCAGTAGTTACTAAGGAAGGAGAAGCTACAACTGATAAAAAGACTGAAGAACGGTGGACCAAGGAGGAGGATGATTTAGCCCTTGGAAATTCTAAAGCATTGAATGTTATATTCAATGGAGTAGACAAGAATACATTTAGATTGATAAACAACTGTGAGGTGGCTAAAGATGCTTGGGACATTCTCAAAACCACTCATGAAGGCACCTCTAGAGTGAAGATGTCTAGACTACAACTACTCACCACCAAGTTTGAAAAATTAAGGATGAAAGAAGATGAAAATATTCATGAATTTCATATGAGCATCCTTGAAATTGCTAATGCCTCAGGAGCCCTGGGAGAGAAGATGTCAGATGAAAAATTAGTAAGGAAAATACTCAGGTCACTCCCTAGGATATTTGTTATGAAGGTGACAGCCATAGATGAGTCTCAAGACATCTCCAATATGAGAGTTGATGAGCTAATTGGTTCCCTCCAAACATTTGAGATGGGAATGTGTGATGGATCTGAAAAGAAAGCCAAAAGCATAGCCTTCATGTCAAACACTGAGGAGGAAGAGGAGGAAAGTGGTCAGGATGTTGATGAAGATCTGGAAAATGATGTAGCAATGCTGGGAAGACAGTTCAACAGACTTCTGAAAAAGATGGATGTAAGATCTAAGGAAAATGTCAAGAACATCTCATCTGACATCAGTAAATCCAACAATGCTGGAAGAAGAACAAGGTCAGATGAAAAGCCCAAAGAAAGAAAAGGAGTTCAGTGCCATGAATGTGATGGGTATGGACACATTATAACTGAATGTGGAACCTACCTCAAGAAACAGAAGAGGAATCTTGCTGCCACTTGGTCTGACGAAAGTGAAACAGAAGAGTCTGCAAATCTGGTGACTACCTTGACTGGAATACGGGGTTCGGATGAAGACTTAAGTGATGATGAAGTAACCTTTGAAGAGTTGGCCACTACCTACAGAAAGTTGTGTCACAAAAGTGCAAAAGTGTGTCAACAGGTTGAATACCAGAAGAAGGTGATAACTCAAATGGAAAATGAGAAGGTAGAACACTTGGAAACCATCTCTAAATTAAAAATTGAAGCAGTGTTTCTGAATGTCAAACTAGATGAGAGTCAACAAGTTGAAATCCAGAAGAAGGTGATAACTCAATTGGAGAATGAGAAGGTAGAACACTTGGAAACCATCTCTAAATTAAAAACTGAAGTAGTGTTTCTGAATGCAAAACTAGATGAGATGACTAAGTATGTCAGGATGCTAAACAGTGGATCTGACACCTTAGATAAAATTCTCCAGACTGGACAAATAATAGGAGACAAATCTGGCATTGGGTTTAATGAATCTAAGCCTGAGTGCAGTTACACTGGTGGCAAACCTAAATCCAAACCTAAGTGCAGCCATATTGATAGCAAACCTACGATGTCACATCATATGTCACAACATCATAAAGGAAGACAGCAGAAAGGGAAACACCAAAGATGGAGATGTCATTACTGTGGAAAATTTGGCCACATAAAGCCTTTCTGTTATAAGTTGTATGGTTATCCTAGTCCTGCTCATCATCAACCTGGACCCAAACATCACACACCTGTCAACAAAAAGCAATGGGTTCCTAGGACTAATGTTACAAGTCTGATAGCTTACACTTCCTTCAGAGTTTCAGCCAAAGAAGATTGGTATTTTAATAGTGGGTCCTCCAGACACATGATTGGAAACAAAAACCTTCTAACTGGCATTCATCCTCATGCCACCAGCTATGTAACCTTTGGTGATGGAGCAAAGGGTGAAATCAAGGGGATTGGTAAGCTTGATTGCCCTGGAGTTCCTGATCTTGACAATGTCCTACTTGTTGAGGGATTGACTGCAAATTTAATAAGCATCAGTCAACTGTGTGACCAAGGCGTAACTATAAACTTCACTAAAACTGAATGTCTGATTACTAACAAAGAAAATGAAGTGATCATGAAAGGAGTCAGGTCTAAAGACAATTGCTACATGTGGAGTTCTCAAGAAACTGGTTATTCTTCAATGTGTACTTTAGCCAAAGAAGAAGAGGTGAAGATATTGCATCGAAGATTGGGCCATCTACATCTTAAAGGAATGAAGAGGATTATTTCTGTTATAGGAATTCCCAACTTGAAGATTGATGAAGGAAAAGTCTGTGGGGAATGTCAGATTGGAAAATAGACAAGGATGTCACATCAGAAGCTCAGACATGACACCACTTCCAAAGTTCTGGAACTCCTCATATGGATTTGATAGGACCCATGCAGGTGAGAAGCCTTGGTGGGAAGAAGTATGCGTATGTAGTGGTGGATGACTTCTCCAGATACACCTGGATCAATTTTATAAGAGAAAAATCTGATGTTTTTGAAGTCTTCAAAGATCTTTGTCTAAAACTTTTAAGAGAAAAGGAAAGTCAAGTTGTCAAAATTAGAAGTGATCATGGGAAGGAATTTGAGAACAACAAATTTGCTGAATTTTGCTCTTCAGAAGGAGCTAATCATGAGTTCTCATCTCCCATTACTCCCCAGCAAAATGGTGTGGTGGATAAGAAAAATAGAACCCTTCAAGAATCAGCCAGAGCTATGATTCATGCTAAAAAATTGCCCTACCACTTTTGGGCTGAAGCTATGAACACAGCCTGCTATGTTCACAACAGAGTGACCTTGAAGAAAGGGACTCCTACAACCCTATATGAAGTCTGGAAAGGGAGAAGACCTACAGTTAAATACTTCCATGTGTTTGGTAATAAATTTAATATCTTGACTGACCATGAACAAAGAAGGAAGATGGATCCCAAAAGTGATGAAGGAATTTTTCTGGGCTACTCAACAAACAGCAGAGCTTACAGAGTCTTTAATTCTAGAACAAAAGTAATGATGGAATCTATCAATGTTGTGGTTGATGACCAACAGACTGATGTCATAGACGATGTTGAGACATCTCCAAATGATCCCCCAGCTGATTTCTCAGACATAAATAATGAGAGACTCACTGTGTTCCTCACTAACAATGGCTATAGGAGGGGAGGTATTGACAAGACCCTATCTGTGAAAAATGAAGGAGGAAAGCTCACGGTGACTCAAATAGATGTGGATGAGATTGTGTTTGATGGGATGTCAGATCAGATGGTAGAACATGTTATTAGACAAATGCAGTCTGAGTTTGAGATGAGCCTTGTTGGAAAACTGACCAATTTCCTTGGGCTACAAGTCAAGCAGATAGAAGATTCTATCTTTCTATCTCAAAGCAAATATGCCAAGAACATTGTTAAGAAGGTTGGCATGGAGAATGCAAGTCATAAAAGGACACCTGCTTCTACACATTTGAAAGTCTCCAAAGATTAAAATGGTGTTAGTGCAGATCAAAGTTTGTGCAGAAGCATGATAGGAAGTCTGTTATACCTCACAGCAAGTAGACCTGACATTGCCTTTGCTGTAGGTGTTTGTGCAAGATATCAAGTTGAATACATAGTGTAGCACCTCAAATTTGCACCTATCATTATGCATACATTTTCATATTAGGTCATAGCATATCATGATCCATTGCATAGCATTTGCATTGTCCCTCAGTTGCCTCAAGTGCAAGCCAATCAAGAATTAGGTCAAACTAATCTCTTGATCAGTCAACCAAGCAAGCAAAGGAATTTCTCATTGAACCAAGGCCCTAGGGTTTGTCCAACAAGTTCACATAACTTGGAGGTCCATTTGAAGTGTTCAAGTCAAGGGTTGAAGGCTCAGAGGTCATCAGTTTATGCACAGACAGTCAAAAACCCTAGAAAGTCAACAGTCAGTCAAAGCAGTGGATGGTGGCCATTCTTGTGGAATTTGGGCACCATGATCAATAATCAAGAGTCCATACAACTTGGGACATCATTTGAAGTCAAATTCTCAAGGAATTAGGGTTTGGAAGTCGTCAGTCAATGCACAATCAGACAGAAACCCTAAAAGTCAACTGTTGGTCAACTGTCCATTTAATCAGTGATTTGATGATTGGAATTGGTTTGTGAGAGCTCATTCATGGCTAAATAGTCCTCATATATCATGCCAAACACCATCATGGAAGAATTTGAAGCCAGAGCAGAAATTTCCCAAAATGGAAACTGGACCTGTAACTGAAACCTGCCATAAATGGAAAGTTTTGATCCTCAAAACTACATCATGATACAAGCCTCAAATGAATTTTTGCCCAACATGAAAGTTGAAGATCTTGTTCTCCCATTTCCAAAAAGTCCAAGAACTCTCAATTCCCATGTGTGGTTGGCAAGTTATGATCGAATCGATTTCAGAAAATCTTGAACTTCAAAAGGCCATATCTCTCAAACCGTTTGGCCAATTTTGGTGGGGTTTTTTCCTACAAGTCACATTTGATCCCCTCTTTCCAAAAATATAAATTTCATGAGCCAAAACATTGCCAATCAAAATGGCATTTTGTGACTTGTCTCATTTAAATTCAAGTTTGACCAAGGGTTGACTTTTTGATATAATCATTTTTTTACCACTTGGCCATTGGAATATGTTCAGAAATGTTATTTAAAATATGTTTGCAAGGTCATTTTATGCAGTACATACAGCCCATGCTAGTTTGCTTGAATTTTGGAAAGAAAGTACCATTTCACCAAACCTATCCCACAAATCCATGAACCATGCCTTGTACTAGCAAGCAGCAGATGTTATGGTCATGTTCTGTCATTGGAAAACCAGCTGCAGCCACATTGGACAGCAGAAAAAAAAACTCACTCATTTCTAAGAAACCTCATCTTTGGCATTTTTCCAAAAATCTTCAAAAACTTCCAAAGAGCTAAGCCGTGCCTTGTTTGAAACAACATCCAAGCAACATGTTGAACCTTTTTTAAACTCCATTCTTCAACTGTAAGAGCTCTTGGTGGACTGTCCTTTCCAAGCTCCATTAATGGCAAAGTGAGATTGCATCCAAACCAAGCCATCTCAAGCAAAACCTTCTTCATCATTCATCTTTTGAAGACCTTTGGAGCATCTGTTTTAGCTTATAACACACAAACAACAACTGTTTCGTGGATTTCTTCAAAAATAAGTAAGGATTCGAATCACTCTTTTCTCTAAATGATGCTATGCTTTATGAAGAGCTTGCCTTGCTGTTTATTCTGCTCTTTGAATCGTGAAAAACCATCGAGAAATGAGAGAGAACGAGAGTTTTAAAGTTTGTTGTTCATGATTAATTTTGTTCGATTCTTGATGTTGTTGTTGTTTTTAGACAAATGGCATGTTGATTCATGTTAGGGGCTGTTAGATCTTCATGAAAATATGTTTAAATGTTGTTTTTGGGACCTTTTGGGGTTTCTGGAAAAATTAAGTTGAAGGTGATGAAGAAAACCTTGCTGTTTTTGGGCTGCTGCGTTTTACCTGCGGATTTATCCGCGACCTTCATGTTGCTGCGTTTTACCTGCGGATTTATCCGCGACCTTCATGTTGCTGCGTTTTACCTGCGGATTTATCCGCGACCTGCATAGCCATCCGCGGATTTTCCTGCGGATTTCGTGCATTAGGGCTTCGCCTTCAATATTTATTTCATTTAATTACTCAATCTTCCAAAAATCATAAGTTCCTCATTTTAATTCCAAATTCATTGGGAATTTTTGCATCATGTCCATCTTGATCTCTAGTTTTTTGTCATATATTTTCCAGAATTTTTGGATGAGTGGTTTTTAAATGTTGCTAGGGTTTGTGACATGTGACCAAGTTTTGTACACTTTGCCAAAACATTTGTGAAATGATGAGAATGTATCCAATGGCTCCCAAATTTTTTGTGCTTAAACTAGACACACTCATGGTGATTTTGGTGTAGAGTTTGTGAATTTATCATTTGTGGTTTGTGAGTTATGATTTTTTGAATTAGGGTGTGACAATTTGTGTCACACCATTGATGACCAACTTCATGATTTTCATTACCATGCTTCTTGACCTCAAAATGGATTGAAATTTTGCATGAACCTACTCTTGTATGTC
Organism: Lathyrus oleraceus; assembly: GCF_024323335.1. Taxonomy (NCBI): domain Eukaryota; kingdom Viridiplantae; phylum Streptophyta; class Magnoliopsida; order Fabales; family Fabaceae; genus Lathyrus; species Lathyrus oleraceus. The sequence goes on from NC_066581.1 coordinate 61,373,477, forward strand.
TAGTTGGCCTGTGAATTTTCTTGGAATTATTTGTGGCATTTCCTAATTGTTTGAGATTTTCTCCCCTGCCTAGTCAATTGTTGACTTTGTGTGACACATGTTCCCATTTCATTTGTGAAATTCTCATACTTTATTAGATGGACATGAAATTTTACATGAGATAACTAGACATCCTCATCTTTGCCATGGTTTTAGTCCCATTCATTTATCATATGCCATCTCTGATTTATGAATTTTCTAAGTTGATACATGTTTGGTTGACTTCTTTGAGCATGTTCAAAATTGCTTTGACTTTCTGATTTTCATTGACTGCCTTCCACTTGTCCAAATGAGATGAAATTTGACATGCTTACCATGCTGTGGATTGTGATTGACCATGATTTATTTGGTGATTTTTGGAAAATGTTTAGATTGCTTTTGAGTTAAGTCTTGCTGTTGACTTCTATGAGCTTCTGTGTGCCACACTTTGACCTAATTTGCTCATGAAATGATGATGATGATTGATATGAGTGTAAACCCAATTGGTTGTGTTTCTTAATGGTTTGAACTTGATTTTGGATGCTTGCCCTTTGCTGTTTTGACTTTCTCATTCATTTTTGACCCTAGGCTTGCCCTAGTGGTCCTGTTACTCACCTTTGAGCTCATGTTTTCAGGTTGACCAACAAATGACCAATGAGACCAATTTCTTTTGATTGAGCTTGCCTAAATACCATGACTAACTTGTTTGTTTTGTAGGTGGCTTGGCTCACACGCCCTAAGCCTTGTGCCTTGCACATCCATGTGCCTCTAATTGACTGTTGGTGTCTGTTTCTGTTTATGTTGTTTGAAGTTGCCTACTAACATCTGCTTGACTGTTTCAGGTGCTTTAGTTGCTTAGTTCCTTGTGAACTTTTTGCTTTGCTTTGCTTGTATAAGCAATTTGCATTGAGGTATGTCTCTTTCGCTTCATGTAGTCTGGAAGACCTGGCCTGTTACTTGGCCAGGCAACTGTCTGAAGTCCTCCTTAAGAGGCAATGTTTGTGGATGTTTAATTTTGTCCTTGCATAGAGTCAAAGACCTCCTAAGTGAAGAGGCAATTGGTGGAAGGTAGGGATACGCAATCTATCCCCCACTATTCAGTGTGTCATCTGCTTTGCTCACACCACTGTGTTGATGCATTTCAGATAAGAACCCAAGATCTTGTGCAATTGCACAGTTGAGTCAGTTTCAAATGTGTAGAAGGGTTCCCACTTTCTGAACCCACACATTCTTGTCTTAAGCTCTCCCAGGCCAGGGATAAGAGCTGTGAGGTCTCATCCTCACTTCATCCTTTCATCTGCTTCACCTTAGCCCCTCAATGGCAAGGTTAAGAGCACCCTTACCCCATTCCAGTTGGCCCTAGTGCCTAACCCTTGATGTTTGAGCCCCCTTGTTGGTGTGTTTATTTCATGCTGTAGGTGCTTCATGTGATTGCCTGCTTGCTTTGCCTCTTTAGGTTTAGCTTAGACTTGCCCTTGTGCAAGATAGGTTGTGCTTGACTTGCCCTTGTGCAAAGTCAAGTCTGTGTGGCTTGCTCCCTGTGTGAGCCATGTTTAGAGTTGTTTGGCCGAACTACGGCAACTCTGATTCTCATGTTCAGGTGAGATACGTAGGCACTAGACGCGATGTCTTGTCGAGTTTGACTAACCACTAACACTAACAATTTTCTCTCACCCCTGTTGTGATTGAGATATCCCCTTTCTCTTGCCCTAGTTGCAATCGAGACCTTGCTCTTTCCTGTGTCTGTTCAGGATAGGTTGGCCCTTGTGCCATTTAGCTAGAAACCATAACTTAGGGTTGATTTTGCATGACAACATCTAGGCTCGAGTCGTAGTCTCCCTAGAGTTGTGTCTCCCTCTGTTATCTGGTTAGGCTAGACCTTTGTCCCTGCGTAGGGGAACTACATCGCCCTGATCTTCATACCAGATGAAGTATGTAGGCAGGAGATTGAGCTGATCTCTCCGGGCGCCTTTTCTTTCTTTTGTGTGTGTTGCCTGACCTTTGCTAGGCTCGAGTCTGTGACTCCTTAGCATTTGCTGTCTGTCTGTTTGTGTGTGTTTGACAGTTATAGGCTGAGTCCCCGACTCCCTATCAACCTGTTGTGTTGTTGTGTGCTTGGAAGCTGATGTAAGTCCATCGAGTGGCAGTTAGGTTCCAGTGTGCGTGTGTTTGGTTCGGATGCTGATGTAAGTCCAGCAATTGGCATTCATGCTCCATGTTTGCCTTCTTGTGTGCGTTTTGGTTCGGATGCTGACATAAGTCCAGTGATTGGCAGTCGGGCTCCACGTTTGCCTTTGCCTGTGTTTGTTTGTGTGCGTGTCAGCCGAGCTACGAATGCTCTGATTCTTCTCTCGTCCGAGAAGATACGTATGCATAGGATGCGATATCCTAGCGAGCATGTGTCGTTTCCCCAGTCCGAACTACTTCGACTCTGATGTCTATGCCTGATAGACTAAGTAGGCCCAGGATACGATGTCCTGCCGAGTCAGTTTCAGTCAGTTTCTTTTGTCTCTTTCAGCCAGTGTGTGTGAGTATTTAAGCAGTGTTTAGCAACCAATTTTCCTTTCTATTGTGCGTGGATCCCGTAGAGTACTACGGATGCGTAGGGGTGCTAATACCTTCCCTTCGCATAACCGACTCCCGAACCCATTCTCTTTGGTCGCGAGACCATGTCTTTTCCCAGGTTTACTCTGAGCGTTTCCTTTCCCTCTTTTGGGATAAATAACGCACGGTGGCGGCTCTGTTGTTTCTTGTTTTCCCGCCGGTTTTTCGCGTGATGCGACAGCTGGCGACTCTGCTGGGGATATAGAGAAGTTGACCTATGCTGGTCCATCTTCCCTGAGCGAGCCTCTCCTAGCGCTCTCTAGGTTAGGGTTTTGGTTGCTGTTTGCTGTTGTATTTATTGCATTCATTGTATATATGTGCACTTACTGTTTGCATTTATTGTTTGCATTAATGTTTGCATTTCATTCATATTCATCTGCTGTGCTGTCTGTGTTTCTCTGTTTGGGGGTGGGAGTCAGTTGAGGTAAAAGGTCCAATACCCAGACCATGAGTGAAAATCTAGGATGATTAGGAATAGAGTGATTCATGGGAAGCGGGTGGTATGGCGCCACTTAGCGGAACATTGATATCACGAGCAGTTCAGACCCTGGTGGGATACTGTCGTTACATACTTCGGGTGTGTATATGATAGTATTTCTGCGAAAGGTTATTTATGCTGCGTTTCTCTCAGCTTTACCCTGGCCTAGACTACGCCCGTGAGTGGGAAGGGTTATTCATTACAGGTACCGTTGGTGACTTTGGTTCTGTTGGTGACTCTAGTTCAGACAACAGTGTGATCAGTTTGACCATAAGTTGGATTTATGTTCTGATCTTGACTGAAGCTTCGACCTAGTCAGAGTTTGCACAACCAGCCAGTCCAGTCTGCATCATGTGCATCATAGCATATTTATTTTTCAAAAGAAACGCAATGAAAAAATCAGAAAAAAAATCAAAAAAAAGAAATTTTCAAGGAACTCAAAGGAGTTTATTTGCAAAAAATTTCAAAACATGAAAAAACCGGGAATTTTTTTTTCACCTGATATATCTGAGGAGATATTCTCGTATATGATCAAAATGCTAAATATTTCAAAGTTTGCAAATAAAACCCTCGAGTTCCTTTGAAATAAAAACAAGCATATGCATAAACACTTCATGCATCATTTGCATCAGCAGGTTCTGTTCCGGTCTCCTGTCCTGTGGTCTGACCCTGCGATCTTCATTTATTTTGAGACGCACTTTGCCGGTATTATACCAGAGCCATCTCTGCCAGATTGATGGATCATCCTGAGCAAGAGAATTGTGAACTCAGAGAGATATTTGCCAGACTTTGTACTGTTGATGGATTTATTCCTGGTTAACCGATCCCGGGCTGGCATTGGCTACTATTCTGGGGCATGCAATGAGCAAGGTCTGTTCAAGAATGGAGGATTCATCCATGACGATCAACTTGAAGAAAAGGATGCTGCTATCTTGGAAGAGGACGCAGGGGATTTGAACAATTTCATCATTCCTGGAGGTGTCTGCCACAATTGGGTCACTGTGGGCTTTCCTACAGTTGTTCATAAGTCAGAGTAACAATCACTTTGTTTGAAAACCCTTCTCCCATGCCAAAAGGAGAAGTGATGACATTGTTGGCAACATTTTGTGCAATGATATTTTCATTCAAATAATTCATGTTAAACATTTGTTTTTCCAATTGTTTTCCCTTTTCGCTTTTTGCATGAAATTGGTGATCACAAAAAACCCTAAAAACAGGAATAAAAGCAATCTTTTCATTCTGCATAACGATTGTCTTGTTTGATTTTCAAAGAACTTTTCATCTCTAAATCTTTATGCAGGTTGTTTCTCAAACCCATTGAACATAATGATCGGACGTCATCTCCCAATTTTGAATTCCCTGTATTCGAAGTGGACGAAGATAATGTTGAAGGGATTCCTGACGAGATTTCCCGACTTCTTGAGCAAGAAAAGAAGATCACTCAGCTGCATCTCGAGAATCAGCAGAACAGCCAACTGGGGCATTATCAAAAAAAAAAAGAGAAAGAAGAGGGTGCAAAATCAAGAAAAGAAATCAATCAAAATCAAAAGAAATCCAGATCAAAAGAAAGAAAAAGAAGAAAGAAATAAAAAAAAAATAGCACCCTCAAAGTCCCAAGTTGACTGATGCTGAATTCGATCAAGAAGAAGAGATCAACTGCCATGTGTCATGGTCAGTTATATCAGCAGAGAGTGATGAAAGCATTCGACAAGAAGGTCAAGTCTCGAGTTCTGAGAAAATGACCCTGTGCTCAAGAAAGTCTTGTCTTTCGTGCCCAATTCCAGGGGCAAGTGAACCCCCAAGCTATGAATGTCCATATGTTGTCAGGAGAGCCTTTTCAGGCAATGTTTTGACACTTACAACAATGGATGGAGAAGTTCACTCGTCCTGTGAATTCTGATGCAGTCAAGAAATACTTCGCCTAAAAAAAAAAAGAATAGCTCGCTAAGTCGAACACCCAAAAGGCGACTTAGGCAGAAAGGAGCGTCTCGGTGGATTGAAAACCCGAAAGGGCGATCCAGGCAAAAGTTAGAGACATTGAAAAAGAATTTGCATCCCGCTAGATTGAGCACCTCACACTGGGGCAATCTAGGCAAAAATTAGGGATTTGGCAAGTAACTGCATCTTGACAAGACTGTGCTCTATATCTGTCATCCGTCAGGGATTCTCGATTCGTCGTCGATTGAAGCTTTGAATACATCGAAAATTCAGAATGGTAGAGGAAAGGTCATTATGTTCAATGTAGCCCTCTTCCAATATACATCACCGATTTCAAACTTGTACAGATCTATGGAGTCTCGCCCTTTGCAGACTACCGTTCCATTACATCTACTTGAGCTTTTATCCCATTATTTGCACTCTTATTTGTTTTCAACTCAACAAATGTTTTGCATGTTTTTAATTGATAAAGTATCATTGTTTTCAAAATAAACAAAAATTTTCAAAAAAATTGTTCTTAAACAAAGTGAACATTCACGATGATGGAAGGATACTTAGGAGACCCACAGTGCTCTCCCGGGGGTGGTATGATCACCAACAGGTAAGACAATTGTTCGTATCTCGAGCATGACTGTATCTTTGTCCTGCAGAACCTCGTATGGTCTCTCCTCAGTGAATTTGCACGACGCAGTGTTGTTTGAAGTTGTTCATCTTCATGTTCCCGGCAGTACAGATTCTTCCTCCAAATCCCCGTTAGCACTTATTGTGGGGCATCCCCAGTAGAGTGCTGTTTGAGCCCTATCGTGGGGCATCCCCAGCAAGTTTGCTGTTTCGGACATTATTGTGGGGCAGCTCCCCTAGCAGAGTGTTTATTGAAGACTGCAACTTTCGCCTCTCCAGCAGAGTAGTCTTCCTCTCTCCCCAACGTGGGTGTTTTTCTTTGAAGATTCAGTATTTGGTAGATCAACATCCCAGTACTCCATCATGTCCCTCAGATAGATTCCCCAACGGAGTTATTGGCATGAAAAGCTTTCTCAATGCCTATCTATCTTCATCAGAGATCTGATTGCTTTCTTGGTATCTCTAGCACAAGTTGTTGTGGCGCATCCGCTTGTATGTTGAACTCTTCTCTCTGGTTGTGACCGACGATCCCTCCGGAAGCCTCCGGTGGCCTTCCTCCCCTGCAGAATAAGTGTTCCCTGATATCCCAGTCCCCAGTGGATTTTCTTGGCTCTCTGGTGACTTTGGTTTTCTCTCTGGATGGTTGATTCCCGGACCTGCGTGTTAAGCATGTCTGTTTGTCAACATTCATCATGCATTTTAGGTATAAAGCATACATGCATAATCATAGCATTTAGGTACTCATGTTGCAGCTGTTGCCGTGTATCTGTTGATGATTGCCTCCTGCTATTTGGTAATACAAATCTCCCCAGTAGATTTTCCTAGCAGAGTCGGGTGTGTCTGATCTCTCCATGTAGAGTCTACCCCTTAAGCAGAAAGTGTCAATCTTTTCCTGCCATTTCCCCACTGAGATACGTCCTCGTGGATGACGATTGCTTCCGTTCCCTCCCTAATGGGATGGGTTTTCCCTATTGAGTTCTTTCCTCATTAGGATGAGTCTTGATTCAGTCTGCCTTTTTGGATCGATCCTAAATTGGCTTCTTGTTGACTATCTCTTGTGCTGCCCTGGGGCATAAATGAATAGTCGCTCACTAACCGGCACTCATTCATTTCATCCTCAGCGGAATTTGTTGTTGGCTTCTACCTACGAACCGGTAGTTGTAAGTCCTATCTTTGTGGTTTTCTACCCACTAGCTGGTAGTTGTAAAATCCCACTTTCATCCCCTAGCAGAGGTAACCTTTGTGGTTCATTCTGTTTGTTGGCCTCTACCTACGAACCGGTAGCTGTAAGTCCTCTCTTTATGGTCTTCTACCCCCTACCTGGTAGTTGTAAATCCTTTTTCTCACTCTGTCTCTCAGTAGATTCGTTTGTTGGCCTCTACCTACAAACCGGTAGTTGTAAGTCCTATCTTTGTGGTTTTCTACCCACTAGCTGGTAGTTGTAAAATCCCACTTTTCTCCCCTTGTTGGAGTTAACCCTTTGTGCTCATCCTATCGATGACTGGTTACTTTTCCGTGGTTTTCTGCCTACTAACCGGTAGATGTAACCCCCTCCTTGCAGTTATCGGTATCCGGTTCATTGACATTCTTTCCCCTCTGGATACTTGCCTTGATCAAGCAGTATTGTCCCCGGTGGGTCTTCCCCTTCTTTTTGGATACTTGCTCCGAATAAGCAACTTTATCCTCTTTTGATTGGTCATCTTTTGCATACCTAGTCTGGTACCCAGATGCCTTTCTTTTCGGTCGATTATTCATTTAACAACCTACAACCCGGTTATGGATAATCTTCCATGCGAGTGTATTATCTACGTTTTGACAGCTATAGATAATATGTACTTATGATTTCCCGGTATTCAGACCGAAGGAGTTTCCGACGATCAGGTCGATGTACTCATGGCACAAGGCCAATTTTCCGGTATTCAGACCGAAGGAGTTTCCGACGATCAGGTCGATGTACTCATGGCACAAGGCCAATTTTCCGGTATTCAGACCGAAGGAGCTTCCGACGATCAGGTCGATGTACTCATGGCACAAGGCCAATTTTCCGGTATTCAGACCGAAGGAGTTTCCGACGATCAGGTCGATGTACTCATGGCACAAGGCCAATTTTCCGGTATTCAGACCGAAGGAGTTTCCGACGATCAGGTCGATGTACTCATGGCGCAAGGCCAATTTTCCGGTATTCAGACCGAAGAAGTATCCTCCTCTCCGTTGGTGTCGATAAACGTCGAGTTTTTCCCGATCATCCGTTGATGATTTGGTTGTGTTCACTCTCCCCAGTAGAGTTTCCTCCTCTCCGTTGGTGTCGATAAACGTCGAGTTTTTCCCGATCATCCGTTGATGATTTGGTTGTGTCCTCCTTCCCAAGTGAAGTATCCTCCTCTCCGTTGGTGTCGATAAACGTCGAGTTTTTCCCGATCATCCGTTGATGATTTGGTTGTGTTCACTCTCCCTAGTGAAGTATTTCTCCTCTCCGTTGGTGTCGATAAACGTCGAGTTTTTCCTATTCGTCCTATGACGTCTAGTTGTACCTGTCCCCATGTGGATTTACCTCTCCGTTGGTCTTGGTAAACGATGAGTTTTTCCCATTTCGTCCGTTGACGTATGGTTGTATCCCTTCCGGTCATTCATTAATGTCTGGTTACCTCTTCGTTGGTCTTGGTAAACGTCGAGTTTTTCCTAGTTGTCCGTTGGCATCTAGTTGTGATTTCTATTCCCATTCGTCGTCGTTGCGATGTTTGGATGTGGCCGTACCCTTTAAAAACCAAAAAATATATATACCCAGTAATAAATCCCAGTGGACGTTTCCATTGGTGGATCCTGGCATCGTGCAAATTCTACGGTTCTTTGGTATTCAATCCCTGTTTACCCTGAAAGTCTGACAGCCGTTGCTATCATCCGTTCGGGTTCCCAGCTGATTGAATAGGGGCAGCTGTAGCACCTCAAATTTGCACCTATCATTATGCATACATTTTCATATTAGGTCATAGCATATCATGATCCATTGCATAGCATTTGCATTGTCCCTCAGTTGCCTCAAGTGCAAGCCAATCAAGAATTAGGTCAAACTAATCTCTTGATCAGTCAACCAAGCAAGCAAAGGAATTTCTCATTGAACCAAGGCCCTAGGGTTTGTCCAACAAGTTCACATAACTTGGAGGTCCATTTGAAGTGTTCAAGTCAAGGGTTGAAGGCTCAGAGGTCATCAGTTTATGCACAGACAGTCAAAAACCCTAGAAAGTCAACAGTCAGTCAAAGCAGTGGATGGTGGCCATTCTTGTGGAATTTGGGCACCATGATCAATAATCAAGAGTCCATACAACTTGGGACATCATTTGAAGTCAAATTCTCAAGGAATTAGGGTTTGGAAGTCGTCAGTCAATGCACAATCAGACAGAAACCCTAAAAGTCAACTGTTGGTCAACTGTCCATTTAATCAGTGATTTGATGATTGGAATTGGTTTGTGAGAGCTCATTCATGGCTAAATAGTCCTCATATATCATGCCAAACACCATCATGGAAGAATTTGAAGCCAGAGCAGAAATTTCCCAAAATGGAAACTGGACCTGTAACTGAAACCTGCCATAAATGGAAAGTTTTGATCCTCAAAACTACATCATGATACAAGCCTCAAATGAATTTTTGCCCAACATGAAAGTTGAAGATCTTGTTCTCCCATTTCCAAAAAGTCCAAGAACTCTCAATTCCCATGTGTGGTTGGCAAGTTATGATCGAATCGATTTCAGAAAATCTTGAACTTCAAAAGGCCATATCTCTCAAACCGTTTGGCCAATTTTGGTGGGGTTTTTTCCTACAAGTCACATTTGATCCCCTCTTTCCAAAAATATAAATTTCATGAGCCAAAACATTGCCAATCAAAATGGCATTTTGTGACTTGTCTCATTTAAATTCAAGTTTGACCAAGGGTTGACTTTTTGATATAATCATTTTTTTACCACTTGGCCATTGGAATATGTTCAGAAATGTTATTTAAAATATGTTTGCAAGGTCATTTTATGCAGTACATACAGCCCATGCTAGTTTGCTTGAATTTTGGAAAGAAAGTACCATTTCACCAAACCTATCCCACAAATCCATGAACCATGCCTTGTACTAGCAAGCAGCAGATGTTATGGTCATGTTCTGTCATTGGAAAACCAGCTGCAGCCACATTGGACAGCAAAAAAAAAAACTCACTCATTTCTAAGAAACCTCATCTTTGGCATTTTTCCAAAAATCTTCAAAAACTTCCAAAGAGCTAAGCCGTGCCTTGTTTGAAACAACATCCAAGCAACATGTTGAACCTTTTTTAAACTCCATTCTTCAACTGTAAGAGCTCTTGGTGGACTGTCCTTTCCAAGCTCCATTAATGGCAAAGTGAGATTGCATCCAAACCAAGCCATCTCAAGCAAAACCTTCTTCATCATTCATCTTTTGAAGACCTTTGGAGCATCTGTTTTAGCTTATAACACACAAACAACAACTGTTTCGTGGATTTCTTCAAAAATAAGTAAGGATTCGAATCACTCTTTTCTCTAAATGATGCTATGCTTTATGAAGAGCTTGCCTTGCTGTTTATTCTGCTCTTTGAATCGTGAAAAACCATCGAGAAATGAGAGAGAACGAGAGTTTTAAAGTTTGTTGTTCATGATTAATTTTGTTCGATTCTTGATGTTGTTGTTGTTTTTAGACAAATGGCATGTTGATTCATGTTAGGGGCTGTTAGATCTTCATGAAAATATGTTTAAATGTTGTTTTTGGACCTTTTGGGGTTTCTGGAAAAATTAAGTTGAAGGTGATGAAGAAAACCTTGCTGTTTTGGGCTGCTGCGTTTTACCTGCGGATTTATCCGCGACCTTCATGTTGCTGCGTTTTACCTGCGGATTTATCCGCGACCTTCATGTTGCTGCGTTTTACCTGCGGATTTATCCGCGACCTGCATAGCCATCCGCGGATTTTCCTGCGGATTTCGTGCATTAGGGCTTCGCCTTCAATATTTATTTCATTTAATTACTCAATCTTCCAAAAATCATAAGTTCCTCATTTTAATTCCAAATTCATTGGGAATTTTTGCATCATGTCCATCTTGATCTCTAGTTTTTGTCATATATTTTCCAGAATTTTTGGATGAGTGGTTTTTAAATGTTGCTAGGGTTTGTGACATGTGACCAAGTTTTGTACACTTTGCCAAAACATTTGTGAAATGATGAGAATGTATCCAATGGCTCCCAAATTTTTTGTGCTTAAACTAGACACACTCATGGTGATTTTGGTGTAGAGTTTGTGAATTTATCATTTGTGGTTTGTGAGTTATGATTTTTTGAATTAGGGTGTGACAATTTGTGTCACACCATTGATGACCAACTTCATGATTTTCATTACCATGCTTCTTGACCTCAAAATGGATTGAAATTTTGCATGAACCTACTCTTGTATGTCTAGTTGGCCTGTGACTTTTCTTGGAATTATTTGTGGCATTTCCTAATTGTTTGAGATTTTCTCCCCTGCCTAGTCAATTGTTGACTTTGTGTGACACATGTTCCCATTTCATTTGTGAAATTCTCATACTTTATTAGATGGACATGAAATTTTACATGAGATAACTAGACATCCTCATCTTTGCCATGGTTTTAGTCCCATTCATTTATCATATGCCATCTCTGATTTATGAATTTTCTAAGTTGATACATGTTTGGTTGACTTCTTTGAGCATGTTCAAAATTGCTTTGACTTTCTGATTTTCATTGACTGCCTTCCACTTGTCCAAATGAGATGAAATTTGACATGCTTACCATGCTGTGGATTGTGATTGACCATGATTTATTTGGTGATTTTTGGAAAATGTTTAGATTGCTTTTGAGTTAAGTCTTGCTGTTGACTTCTATGAGCTTCTGTGTGCCACACTTTGACCTAATTTGCTCATGAAATGATGATGATGATTGATATGAGTGTAAACCCAATTGGTTGTGTTTCTTAATGGTTTGAACTTGATTTTGGATGCTTGCCCTTTGCTGTTTTGACTTTCTCATTCATTTTTGACCCTAGGCTTGCCCTAGTGGTCCTGTTACTCACCTTTGAGCTCATGTTTTCAGGTTGACCAACAAATGACCAATGAGACCAATTTCTTTTGATTGAGCTTGCCTAAATACCATGACTAACTTGTTTGTTTTGTAGGTGGCTTGGCTCACATGCCCTAAGCCTTGTGCCTTGCACATCCATGTGCCTCTAATTGATTGTTGGTGTCTGTTTCTGTTTATGTTGTTTGAAGTTGCCTACTAACATCTGCTTGACTGTTTCAGGTGCTTTAGTTGCTTAGTTCCTTGTGAACTTTTTGCTTTGCTTTGCTTGTATAAGCAATTTGCATTGAGGTATGTCTCTTTCGCTTCATGTAGTCTGGAAGACCTGGCCTGTTACTTGGCCAGGCAACTGTCTGAAGTCCTCCTTAAGAGGCAATGTTTGTGGATGTTTAATTTTGTCCTTGCATAGAGTCAAAGACCTCCTAAGTGAAGAGGCAATTGGTGGAAGGTAGGGATACGCAATCTATCCCCCACTATTCAGTGTGTCATCTGCTTTGCTCACACCACTGTGTTGATGCATTTCAGATAAGAACCCAAGATCTTGTGCAATTGCACAGTTGAGTCAGTTTCAAATGTGTAGAAGGGTTCCCACTTTCTGAACCCACACATTCTTGTCTTAAGCTCTCCCAGGCCAGGGATAAGAGCTGTGAGGTCTCATCCTCACTTCATCCTTTCATCTGCTTCACCTTAGCCCCTCAATGGCAAGGTTAAGAGCACCCTTACCCCATTCCAGTTGGCCCTAGTGCCTAACCCTTGATGTTTGAGCCCCCTTGTTGGTGTGTTTATTTCATGCTGTAGGTGCTTCATGTGATTGCCTGCTTGCTTTGCCTCTTTAGGTTTAGCTTAGACTTGCCCTTGTGCAAGATAGGTTGTGCTTGACTTGCCCTTGTGCAAAGTCAAGTCTGTGTGGCTTGCTCCCTGTGTGAGCCATGTTTAGAGTTGTTTGGCCGAACTACGGCAACTCTGATTCTCATGTTCAGGTGAGATACGTAGGCACTAGACGCGATGTCTTGTCGAGTTTGACTAACCACTAACACTAACAATTTTCTCTCACCCCTGTTGTGATTGAGATATCCCCTTTCTCTTGCCCTAGTTGCAATCGAGACCTTGCTCTTTCCTGTGTCTGTTCAGGATAGGTTGGCCCTTGTGCCATTTAGCTAGAAACCATAACTTAGGGTTGATTTTGCATGACAACATCTAGGCTCGAGTCGTAGTCTCCCTAGAGTTGTGTCTCCCTCTGTTATCTGGTTAGGCTAGACCTTTGTCCCTGCGTAGGGGAACTACATCGCCCTGATCTTCATACCAGATGAAGTATGTAGGCAGGAGATTGAGCTGATCTCTCCGGGCGCCTTTTCTTTCTTTTGTGTGTGTTGCCTGACCTTTGCTAGGCTCGAGTCTGTGACTCCTTAGCATTTGCTGTCTGTCTGTTTGTGTGTGTTTGACAGTTATAGGCTGAGTCCCCGACTCCCTATCAACCTGTTATGTTGTTGTGTGCTTGGAAGCTGATGTAAGTCCATCGAGTGGCAGTTAGGTTCCAGTGTGCGTGTGTTTGGTTCGGATGCTGATGTAAGTCCAGCAATTGGCATTCAGGCTCCATGTTTGCCTTCTTGTGTGCGTTTTGGTTCGGATGCTGACATAAGTCCAGTGATTGGCAGTCGGGCTCCACGTTTGCCTTTGCCTGTGTTTGTTTGTGTGCGTGTCAGCCGAGCTACGAATGCTCTGATTCTTCTCTCGTCCGAGAAGATACGTATGCATAGGATGCGATATCCTAGCGAGCATGTGTCGTTTCCCCAGTCCGAACTACTTCGACTCTGATGTCTATGCCTGATAGACTAAGTAGGCCCAGGATACGATGTCCTGCCGAGTCAGTTTCAGTCAGTTTCTTTTGTCTCTTTCAGCCAGTGTGTGTGAGTATTTAAGCAGTGTTTAGCAACCAATTTTCCTTTCTATTGTGCGTGGATCCCGTAGAGTACTACGGATGCGTAGGGGTGCTAATACCTTCCCTTCGCATAACCGACTCCCGAACCCATTCTCTTTGGTCGCGAGACCATGTCTTTTCCCAGGTTTACTCTGAGCGTTTCCCGCCGGTTTTTCGCGTGATGCGACACATAGCAGCTAGAAGTAGTTGTTCTCAATTGGTTTGGATGAAACAAATGTTGACTGAATACAATGTCACACAATATGTCATGACATTGTACTGTGACAACCTGAGTGCTATAAATATTTCTAAAAATCCTATTCAGCACAGCAGGACAAAGCACATTGATATTCAACATCACTTCATTAGAGAACTTGTGGAAGAGAAAATCATAGCACTGGAGCATGTTACTACTGAAATGCAATTAGCTGACATATTTACAAAGGCTTTGGATGCTAATCAGTTTGAATGTTTAAGAGGGACATTGGGGATTTGTATTCATGAGAATTTATAGCAATTAAAGTAGAGTGGAAAAGGGAATAAAAATATTGTCTGCCCACTTAAAAGAAAGTGTCCCATTTATGGTAAATCATTACCTAGTATTGGAACTAGCATCTATACCATTTTCATATGCTACCTCAACACAACGACTTCCATCTTCATCAAACTGCTCAGACCATCTCTGCTAGGGCAACAAAAAATTTCTCAAAAGTTCAACAAAATATCACAACATCTCTCATCCTCTGGTTCAAAACCCACTCACAAAGAAAGGACTCCCTCCATGGAGTTCTGGATGAAGATGTTTTGGAGGTTATTCCTCTTTCTGTAATCCCAGACGACGCCCCTGGTCCTTCTTCCGCGGCAGGAAACAATCAAGGTAACAACTCTGAAAACCTTCCTCCTAAGGATGACATGCATTATACATATTGTGTCATTAGGAACCTGGTAACAAGGATCCTAAATGAAGGACACTCAGTCAAGGGAGTTTCGACTCCTCTATCTAGAAGCGACCCCTCACCTGAGGTGGAACCTCAAACTAAGAAATATGATGATTCATCAAGGTCAGAGAAGGATATTACTGCTGAGGGACTGTGTTCTCTAGGAAAAACCATGCCTAGCAAGAAACCTATAGATGCTTCTCAATCTAAGAAGCATGACACTGCTGAGAATGTGATTGATCTGGAGGAAGAAAGTTCAGAAGAGGAAGATGACACCTTGGTTCATCATTTGAAACCAAGTGTTGCAAAGAAAATGAAGACCAGGAAAGGCAAGACTGTGGCTGAGATGTTGACAGCCAGAACTAGTAAGAAGGTTGCTGCTGTAGGTCCTTCTAAATCATGGAGTAAAGTGGAAGTCAAGAAAAGAAAGGTCAGAGACAGTTCTGACTCGGAAGATGATGTCGAAGACGATGTCCCAGACATCTCTCCTGCTAAAAGGCAAACTGTTAAAAAGTCTCCAACTAAGGTTGCAGCTGTGCATTTGGACAACATTCCCTTCCATCTGGAAGATGGTGCAGCCAAGTGGAAATTTTTTATACAGAGGAGAGTTATTGTGGAAAGGGAACTAGGGAAGGAGGCTGTAGAAGTGAAGGAGGTTATGGAATTGATCAAGTCCGTTGGTTTGATGAAAACAGTTAGTGCATTGCCCCAATGTTTTGAAGGTTTGGTGAAGGAGTTTGTGGTTAATATCCCTGAGGATATTTCTGACAAGAATAGCAAAGAATTTTGTAAGGTGTTTGTAAGAGGAAGATGTGTAAGATTCTCCCCAACTATCATCAATAAATTCCTAGGAAGAGGAACTGAAGGAGCTGTTGAGTTAGAGGCTACAGACAATGAAGTCTGTAGGACAATCACTGCTGGTCAAGTCAAGGAATGGCCAAGCAAAAAGCATCTATCTGCTGGCAAATTAACTGTAAAATATGCCATCTTACATAAGATAGGTTCAGCCAACTGGGTGCCAACAAACCATATCTCAACTATCTCTAATGTTCTTGGAAGGAAAATCTATGCTATTGGAACCAGGCTCAACTTTGATTATGGAAGGTTCATGTTTGAACAAATTGTTAGACATGCCTCCACTAATGCAGTAAAGCTGCCAATTGCCTTTCCCTCGATCATTTGTAGAATTATTTTAAGCCAGTGACCTGGTATTCTAAACACAAGTGATATCCCCAGTAGAAGGAAGTCTTCATTGTCCATTCATTATAAGTTGTTTGAAGGTAGTCATGTCAATGACATTGTTATGACATCTGCAGAAGGAGCCAGTCTCACAAGGTGGCCTGATTGCTTAATTAAAAGAAACCTGTAAGGAGTTGGAAAATAGGATTAGGGTGGCCAAGGCTAGGAAAGAGGATTTAGAGGTTCTCATTAGTAGCTTGGAGCAAGAAGATATGGATAAGGTTGGTGAAGCCAAGGAGTCAGATGCCCATACCTCAAGTGAGAGGTCTAATTCTCAAGATCAATCTAGTGGCAGTTCTGGATCTGAAGGTGAAGAAGATGCTACCTCCGCAGACTAAGTTGTGGTGATGGTTCCCCTGTTATGATGACATGCGTGTTCTGGATGCTGTTTTGGATGCTTGGATGATTTGTTGTTTTGTTGTTTAATGTTTGTAATTTTTGGCAGTCCTTCTTGATGCCATGATGTAATATTTGGGCTCTTTATGAGTTCCCTGGATTTCTGATTATCTCAGCTATTGCAGTTGTGTATAATTATGGTTTGTACCACTTGACATTGTGTTTTAACATTTTATATGTTATAATATCCTTTGTGACATTCTCTATAGGACTGATTGACATTTATTTTGTCTAATCGGTCACTTTGGTCTATTTTGACTAAAAATAGGGAGAAGTTATTATGTGGAGAGCTGCAGTTAATGTATGGAGATGTGGAGAGCTGCAGTTATTATGTGCTGAAGTAGCTATCTAGGCTAGACAGGGGACAACTGATGTTGAACAGAAGAATGTTCTGTGTTGTACAGGTGGTTACACAGGTGATGTTAAAGGAGATGTCAGAATGTGATTCTGAATGTTACAAATGTTGAAGGAGATGTCAGAAGGAAATTCTGATTGTTATAGATATTGTTATTGTTGAAGGAGATGTCTGTGTTGAACAGACTTAGGGGGAGAAGAAGCTCAAATGTGTTTAATGTGTGTTTACTAGTTTCTATTATAGCAAGTAAATGGGTGGTTTACTACTGCTGCTGCTGCTTAACTGCTGATATGTTTTTACTCTTGTGAAAAAATGGACTGATATATGTTTTAGCCTAAATTTGCCAAAAGGGGAGTTTGTTGGTTCTAAGTGTTGGCAGCAATTTTGGTAAAACCAAGAGTGTTCACAAGTTGTCACATGTGATGTCTTATCATAAGATATCTTGTACTTGCTGGATGTTTAAAATGTGATTATGCAGGATTTTACTGAGATGTCAGACCCGATGTCATGACATCTGTATACAAAACATTCAGTCTGAATGTTATGTATTATGTGATTGCGTTTTTAATGGCAATCTGTGTATGATTGATGAGTTAATTAATTACGCTATCAATCAGTAATTACAACGTGATTAACTTATTTTCCAAAGAGATCTAATCAATTGTCATGAGAAGATATGAATGGAAAATAGTTTTAGGGTTTTATGATGTACAGGCCCAGCCAAATGCTTCTATAAAAAGGACATGGAAACCTGATTTGATACACAAGAAATAAGGAACGAAATATTCAGAGAGAATAAGGGTTTAAGTCTTGTGTGGTTGTGTGAATTGTAAGCCATTCAATTCATCCATAGATGATTGAATTGGTTTGATTTTTGAGTTGTAATTTGTTACTCTAAGCTTTTAAGCATGAGTGTGTGTCTACTTGATTGAAGCTGCTAAGTAAGATCAAGTGTGTGTCTTTGAAGAGTGTCTTCTTTTCATTGTAATTCTTGTTTAATATCACTGGTGTGATTGAGGGGGAGTGAGTGGGATCTCATATATAAGAGTTCTTAGTTAGAAGTCACACGGATAGAGATTAGGTGAAAAAGACTGTAACTTGTGTTGTTTACTGAGAGTGTTTGAACTGACTCTATTTAGTGGATTTTCTTCCTGGCTTGGTAGCCACCAGACGTAGGTGAGTTGCACCGAACTGGGTTAACAATTACTTGTGTCTCTTGCATTATTGTTCTCTATCTTTTATCCTATTTGTATTATTCAGATATTAGTGTCGTGACATTACCTTCGACATCTCATATTTGATACCAGAATTTCACTTCATTTGTTTCCTATAATGACGCGAAGTTGCCCATTGGGCATGGTGCAACTAATGGTTTGGGGAAAATGATAAAGGTGGAAGATAATAAATCCCGGGCTGGTATAAGGTATTCTTCTGGTGTTTCTAATGATCTAAGGTTGTTTCAGAGTGGAGGTTTCATCCACATCGTTGAAGATCAGGAAGTTGTTGCCATCGTTGAAGAAGATGAAGAGGAAGACCTTGGCAACTTTGTCATACCTGCAGGAATCTGCAATAATTGGGTCGCTGTTGATGTTCCCACAGTTATCCATAAGTCAACGTAATGTGTTCATTTTGTTTAAAAACCCTTCTCTCGTGCCAAAAGGAGAAGTGAAGAAATTGTTGGCATAATTGATTAATACAATGATATTCATTCAATAATCGCATGATAAATGTTTGTTTTCTCAAATTATTTTTCATTTTTGCTTTTTGCATGAAATTGGTGATCACTATAAAACCCTAAAAAAGAGAATAAAATCAATTTTTCATCTGCATAATGATTTGCCTTGTTTGAATTCTGAAATCTCTTTTATACTCAAAATCATTATGCAGGTTAATCAAACCCATTGAACATAATGATCCAACACCATCTCCCAACTTTGAGTTCCCTGTATTTGAGGCAGAAGAAGATGATGTTGAAGAGATTCCTGATGAGATTACCCGTCTGCTTGAGCACGAGGAGAAGATCATTCAACCACATCTTGAGAATCTGGAAACAGTCAACTTGGGGTCTGAAGATATCATTCGTGAAGTGAAGATTGGGGCACTTCTTGAAGAATCTGTTAAGAAGGGGTTGATTGAGTTGCTACGAGAATATGTCGACGTCTTCGCCTGGTCGTATGAAGACATGCCTGGTCTAGATACTGATATCGTGCAACATTTCTTGGCATTGAAGCCTCAGTGTGTCCCTGTGAAGCAAAAGCTCAGAAGAACTCATCCTGATATGGCGGTGAAGATTAAAGAAGAAGTTCATAAGCAAATTGATGCAGGGTTTCTGGTGACTTCTACATATCCTCAATGGGTGGCCAATATTGTGCCTGTGCCTAAGAAAGACGGAAAAGTTCAAATGTGCATGGATTATCGTGACTTGAATAAAGCTAGTCCAAAAGATAATTTCCCTCTACCGCACATTGATATGTTGGTAGACAATATAGCTAAATTCAATGTCTTTTCATTTATGGATGAATTTTCCGGTTATAATCAGATTAAAATGGCACCCGAGGATATGGAGAAGATAACATTCATCGCACCTTGGGGAACATTCTATTATCGAGTGATGCCCTTCGGTTTGAAGAACACCGGAGCCACATATCAATGCGTTATGACTACCTTGTTTCATGACATGATGCACAAGGAGATCGAGGTGTATGTCGATGATATGATTGCGAAGTTGAAAATGGAAGTTGAACATGTAGAGCACTTGTTGAAGCTTTTCCAGCGTTTGAGGAAGTACGAACTCCGCTTGATCCGAACAAGTGTACATTTGGAGTCCGTTTCGGCAAGTTGTTGGGATTTATTGTCAACGAGAGAGGTATTGAAGTTGATCCTGCCAAGGTTAAAGCAATACAAGAGATGTCTGCGCCCAAAACTGAGAAGAAAGTACGAGATTTTCTTGGCCGCTTGAATTACATTTCGAGATTTATATCCCACATGACTGTCACATGTGCGCCTATATTCAAGCTCCTCTGGAAAGATCAGCATCTTGATTGGACCGAGGATTGCCAAAAGGCCTTTGACAGTATCAAAGAGTATCTGTCTGAGCCTCCGATTTTGTCTCCTCCTGTTGAAGGGAGACCATTGATATGTACTTGACTGTGCTTGATGATTCCATGGGTTGTGTCCTTGGTCAGCAAGATGAATCAGGAAAGAAAGAGTATGCAATATACTACTTGAGTAAGAAGTTCACGATTGTGAGTCTCGGTACTCAATGCTTGAGAAGACATGTTGTGTTTTGGCTTGGGCTGCTAAGCGTTTACGCCAGTATATGTTGAATCATACAACTTGGTTGATATCCAAAATGGATCCGATCAAGTATATCTTTGAGAAGCCTACTTTAACTGGGAGGATTTCCCGTTGGCAGATGTTGTTATCTGAGTATGATATTGAGTATCGAGCTCAAAAAGCTATTAAAGGTAGTATTTTGGCTGACCATTTGGCGCATCAACCAATTTAAAATTATCAGTCTGTGCAATATGACTTCCCTAATGAGGAGATTATGTATTTGAAGATGAAAGATTGCGATGAGCCTACGCTCGACGAAGGGCAAGAGCCTGGTTCCCGATGGGGTATGGTGTTCGATGGCGCTGTCAATCAGTATGGAAATGGTATTGGGGCAGTGATTATTACTCCTCAAGGCACGCATTTTCCTTTTACAGCAAGGCTAACTTTCAAATACACGAATAATATGGCAGAGTATGAGGCTTGTATTATGGGTTTGGAAGAATGTATTGACCTTAGGATCAAACATCTTGATGTTTCTGGCGATTCGGCCCTTGTTGTTAATCAAATTAAGGGTGAATGGGAGACGAATCAGCCTGGCCTCATCCCATACAGAGATTATGCGAGAAGGATTTCAACTTTATTTACTAAGGTTGACTTCCATCATATTCCTCGAGATGAGAATCGGATGGTGGATGCTCTCGCTACGCTTGCTTCAATGATTGTTGTCAATTACTATAATGAAGTCCCCAATATTACCGTGATGCGCTTGGATAGACCAGCTCACGTGTTTGCAGTTGAGGAGATGAAAGATGATAAGCCATGGTATTATGATATCAAGTGTTTTCTGCAAAGTAAGACTTACCCGCCTGGGGCATCTGTTAAAGATAAGAAGACTTTGAGGAGATTATCTGGCAGTTTCTACCTTAATGGTGATGTGCTCTACAAGAGGAATTTTGACATGGTTCTGCTCAGATGCGTGGATAGACACGAAGCAGACCTGTTGATGACTGAAGTCCATGAAGGTTCATTTGGTACTCATTCCAATGGACATGTTATGGCTAAGAAGATGTTGAGAGCAGGCTACTATTGGTTGACAATGGAGTCTAACTGCTGCAAATATGTGAAGAGATGCCACAAGTGTCAGATTTATGCGGATAAGATTCATATTCCCCCAACACTTCTAAATGTTATTTCTTCACCATGGTCTTTCTCCATGTAGGGAATTGACATGATTGGCATGGTTGAACCTAAGGCGTCGAACGGTCACCGTTTTATTCTCGTAGCCATTGATTACTTCACCAAGTGGGTTGAAGCGGCATCGTATGCAAATGTGACTAGGCAGGTGGTAGTGAGGTTTATCAAGAACCAAATCATATGCCGATATGGTGTGCCAGACAAGATCATTACTGATAATGGATCTAACTTGAACAATAAAATGATGAAAGAGCTGTGTAGCAAGTTCAAGTTTACACATCATAATTCTTCTCCCTATAGACCCAAGATGAATGGGGTTGTTGAAGCTTCTAACAAGAACATCAAGAAAATTATTCAGAAGATGGTTGTTACGTACAAAGATTGGCATGAGATGTTGTCGTTTGCTTTGCATGGCTATCGTACATCCGTCCGGACTTCAACAGAGGCAACCCCTTTCTCTCTTGTATATGGCATGGAGGTTGTGCTCCCCGTAGAGGTTGAGATCCCATCAATGAGAGTCTTGATGGAAGCCAAGTTGACTGAGACTGAATGGGTTCAGAGTCGTTATGACCAACTGAATTTGATTGAAGAGAAGAGATTAACGGCTATATGTCATGGTCAGTTGTATCAGCAGAGGATGAAGAAAGCCTTTGATAAGAAGGTCAAGCCTCGTGTGTTTCGAGTAGGTGACCTTGTGCTCTAGAAGTTCTTGTCTTTCGCGCCCGATTCCAGGGGCAAGTGGACTCCAAACTATGAAGGTCCATACGTTGTTAAGAGAGCCTTTTCAGGCGGTTCTTTGTCGCTCACAACTATGGATGGGGAATATTTCACTCGTCCTGTGAATTCAGATGCAGTCAAGAAATACTTCGCCTAAAAATAAAAATAGAATAGCTCGCTAAGTTGAAAACCCGAAACGGCGATTTAGGGAAAAATGAGCATCTCGGTGGATTGAAAACTCGAAAGGGCGATCCAGGCAAAAGTTAGAGACATGAAAAAAATGAATATATATATCCCGCAAGATTTAGTACCTCACCCTGGGGTAATCTAGGCAAAAATTAGAGATTTCGCAAGTAACTGAATCCTGACGAGACATTGTTCTACAACTGTCATCTATCAAAGATTCTCGCTCAGCCATCGTCAACTGAAGTTTCGAATACAGTGTGAAACTCTGGTATCAGATATGAGATGTCGAAGGTAATGTCACGACACTAATATCTGAACAATACAAATAGGATAAAAGATAAAGAACAGTAATGCAAGAGACACAAGCAATTGTTAACACAGTTCGGTGCAAACTCACCTACGTATGGGGGCTACCAAACCAGGAAGGAAATCCACTAAATAGAATCAGTTCAAAGACTCTCAGTAAACAACTTCAAGTTACAGTCTTTTCACCTAATCTCTACCCATGTGACTTCTACCTAAGAACTCTTAGATATGAGATCCTACTCACTCCCCCTTAATCACAGCAGTGATATAAAACAAGAATTACAATGAAAAGAAGACACTCTTCAAAGACACATACTTCATCTTACTTAAAAGCTTCAATTAAGTAAACACACACTCATGCTTCAAATCTTAGAGTGGACAAATTACAACTCAAAAATCAGACCAATTCAATCATTTATGGATGAATTGAATGGCTTATAATTCACATGACCACACAAGACTAAAACCCTTATTCTCTCTCAATATTTCGTTCGTTATTTCTTGTGTATAAAAACAGGTTTTCCAGGTCCTTTTTATAGAAGCATTTGGCTGGGCTTGGACATCATAAAACCCTAAAACTATTTTCCATTCATATCTTCTCATGATAGTTTATTATATCTCTTCTGAAAATAAGTCAATCTAGTTGTAATTACTGATTGATAGCGTGTTCAATCATCTCATCAATCATACACATATTAGCATTAAAAATGCAATCACATAATACATAACATTCAGACTGAATGTTCTGTATACAGATGTCATGACATCGGGTCTGACATCTCAGTAAAATCCTGCATAATCACATTTTAAACATCATGCAGGTGCATGTTATCTTATGTTAAGACAACACTTGTGACAACTTGTGAACACTCTTGGTTTTACCAAAATTGCTGCCAACACATAGAACCAACAAACTCTCCCTTTGGAAAATTTTGGCTAAAACATATATCAGTCCATTTTTTCACAAGAGTAAAAACATATCAGCAGTTAAGCAGCAACAGAAGTAGTAAACCACACATTTACTAGCTATAATAGCAACTAGTAAACACACATTAAATACATTTGAGCTTCTTCTCCCCCTAAGTTTGTTCAACACAGACATCTCCTTTAACAACACCTGTAACATCCATCACCCCATCTGACATCTCCTTCAACATCACCTGTACAACCTGTCCAACACAGAACATCATTATGTTCAACATCAGTTGTCATCTATTTATAGCCTAGCTACTTCAGCCCATATTAACTACAGCTCTCCTCTACAACTCTCCCTTTAGCTAATACTATCTACAACTCTCCCTTTAGCTACTACTTCTCTCCCTTTTTAGTCAAAATAGACCAAAGAGACCAATGAGACAACATAAATGTCTATCAGTCCAACAGAGAATGTCACAAAGAATGTTATAACATATAAAATGTTAAAACATATTGTCAGGTGTTACATAACCATAATTATACACAGCTATATCAGCTAAGATAAAAAGAAATCTAGAGAGAAAACAAAGAACCCAAAAATTACATCAAGGAATCATAGCAAGAGTGCCCAAAAAAAACATCAAACATCAAACATCAAGGCTTCCAGAACAGCACATCATCATAACAGGGGAACAATCTTCACCAAAACTCAGTCAAAGGAGCTAGCATCTTCATCAGCTTCAGACCCAGAACTGCCACTTGATTTATCTTGAGATTCAGACCTCTCACTTGAGGTGTGGGCATTTGTGTCCTGGGCTTGACCAACATTATCCAAGTCTCCTTGCTCCAAGCTATTAATCAGAACCTCCAGAGCTTCTTTCCTAGCTTTAGCCACCCTAATCCCAGTCTCCAATTCCTTACAGGTCTCTTTCAGTTCAGCAATCAGGCCACCTTGAGAGGTTGGCTTCTTCATAGCAGATGTCATGACAATGTGATTGACATGACTGCCTTCAAATAACTTGTAATGAACTGACAATGGAGGTTTTCTTCTACTAAGGATATCACTTGTGCTCAGTATTCTAGGTTGCTGGCTTAGGATTATCCCACAAATTATTGAGGGAAAAGCAATGGGCAGCTTCACTGCATTTGTGGAAGCATGTTTGACAATTTGTTCAAACATGAACCTTCCATAATCAAAATTAAGCTTGGTTCCAATAGCAAATATGATCCTTCCAAGAGCATTAGAGATGTAGAGATGTGGTTTGTTGGTACCCAGTTTGCTGATCCTATCTTATGCAAGATAGCATATTTCACAGTTAATTTTCCAACAGAGAGATGCTTTTTGCTTGGCCACTCCTTGACCTGTCCAGCAGTTATTATCCTATAAACTTCATTGTCTGTGGCCTCTAGTTCAACAACACCTTTTGTTCCTCTTCCTAGGAACTTATTGATCATAGTTGGAGAGAACTTCACACACCTTCCTCTAACAAACACCTTGCAAAACTCTTTGTTGTTCTTGTCAGCAATGTCCTCAGGGATGTTCACCACAAACTCTTTAACAAGACCTTCAAAACATTGAGGTAACCCACTAACTGTTTTCATTAAACCAGCAGACTAGATCAGATCCATAACCTCCTTAACTTCCACAGCATCCTTCCCCGGTTCTCTTTCCACAGCTACTCTCCTCTGTATTACAAATCTCCACTTGGCTGCACCATCTTCAAGATGGAAGGAAATGTTATCCAAATGCATAGCAGCAACCTTAGCAGGAGATTTTCTAATAGTAGACCTTTTGATAGGAGAGAAGTCTGGGACATCTTCTTCAACATCATCCTCTGAATCAGAACTTTCTCTTACCTTTCTCTTCTTTACCTCCACCTTACTCCATGACTTTGAAGGGCCTACGGCAGTAGCCTTCTTACTGGTTTTGGCTGTCATCATCTCAGCCACAGACCTACCCTTCCTGGTCTTCATTCTCTTAGCAACACTTGGCTTCAAGTGATGAAGCAAGCTGTCATCTTCATCATCTGAGCTTTCTTCTTCCAAGTCAATCACCTTCTCAGCAGAGTCATGCTTCTTAGACTGAGAAGCATCTACAGGTTTCTTACTAGGCAAGGTTTGCCCTAATGAGCACAGTCCTTCAGCAACAATATCTTTCTCAGATCTAGATGAATCATCATCTCTCATTTTGAGGTCCAACCTCAGGAGAGGGGTCCCTTCTAGATAGAGGAGTGGAAACTCCCTTGACAGAGTGTCCTTCATTAAGGATCCTCGTGACAAGATTTCTAATGACACGATCAGTATAATGCATGTTATCCTTAGAGGGAGGGTTATCAGAACTGTTACCTTGAGTATTTCCTGCAGTGGAAGAAGGACCAGGAGCGTCGCCTAGGATTACTGATAGGGGAATCACTTCCAAAATGTCTTCATTAAGAAAACCCATGGATGGTGTTCTTGCTTTGTGCACAGGTTTAGAACTAGAAGGTGAAGGATGTTGTGACATCTTGTTGAGCTTGTGAAAGAATTTTTGTTGCCCTAGCATAGACGATCGATAAAGTTTGAGGAAGATGGAAGTGGTTGAGTTGAGGTTGCGTGTGAAAATGCTTTAGATGGTAGTTCCAATACTAGGTAATGATTTTCCATAAATGGGGCACTTTCTTTTAAGTGGACAGACAATATTTTTATTACCTTTTCCACTCCAAATTAATTGCTATAAATTCTCATGGATACAAATCCCTAATTTCCCTCTTAAACATTCAAATTGATTAGCATCCAAAGCCTTTGTAAATATGTCATCTAATTGCATTTCAGTAGGAACATGCTTCAGGGCTATGATTTTCTCTTCCACCAGTTCTCTAATAAAGTGATGACGAATATCAATGTGCTTTGTCCTGCTGTGTTGAATAGGATTCTTAGAAATATTTATAGCATTCAGGTTGTCACAGTACAATGTCATGACATCTTGTGTGACATTGTATTCAGTCAACATTTGTTTCATCCAAACCAGTTGAGAACAACTACTCCCAACTGCTATGTATTCAGCTTCAGCAGTGGATAGGGACACACAATTTTGTTGATTGCTAAACCATGATATTAAGTTGTTCCCCAAGAAGAAACATCCTCCTGATGTGCTTTTCCTATCATCAGCACTTCCAGCCCAGTCAACATCACAGTATCCAGTCAGCATAGATCCAGAACCATGAGTATACAACATCCCATAGTCACTGGTACCATTGACATATTTCAGTATCCTCTTCACTTGGTTTATGTGACTGACTTTTGGTTCAACTTGATATCTAGCACAAACACCTAAAGCAAATTCAATATCAGGTCTACTTGCTGTGAGATATAGCAGACTTCCTATCATGCTTCAGTATAGACTTTGATCTACACTAACACCATTTTCATCTTTAGAGACTTTCAGATGTGTAGGAGCAGGTGTCCTTTTATGACATGTATTCTCCATGCCAAACTTCTTAACAATGTTTTTGGCATATTTTCTTTGAGATAGAAAGATAGAATCTTCCATCTTCTTGACTTGTAGCCCAAGAAAATAGGCCAGCTCTCCAACAAGGCTCGTTTCAAACTCAGACTGCATTTGTTTAAGGAAATGTTCGACCATCTGATTTGATCTCCCACCAAACATAATATCATCCACATATATTTAAGCCACCATGAGTTTTCCTCCTTCAGTCTTAACAAATAGGGTCTTGTCAATACCTCATTTCCTGTATCCATTGTTAGTGAGGAACACTGTGAGTCTCTCATACCACACCCTAGGAGCTTGTTTCAAACCATAGAGGGCTTTCCTCAACTTGTACACATGCTTTGGAAGATTTGGATCTGGAAATCCTTTAGGTTGTTCAACATAAACTTTCTCATTTAAGTAGCCATTCAAAAAGGCACTTTTTACATCCATTTGGAACAGTTTGAACTTCATAATACGTGCCACTCCAAGCAATAGTCTAATGGACTCAAGGCGAGCTATAGGGGAAAATGTTTCATCAAAGTCAATTCCTTCAACTTGAGTATATCCTTGTGCTACTAATCTTGCTTTATTTTTAGTAACCACCCCTTGTTCATCAGATTTATTCTTATACACCCACTTTGTTCCTATGACATTTATTCCTTCAGGTCTTGGAACCAGTTCCCATACTTCATTCCTCTTGAATTGGACTAACTCTTTTTGCATGGCATTGATCCAAAACTCATCAGTCAAGGCTTCCTTGACATTCCTAGGCTCAATCGTGGACACAAAACACCCATGTGAGATCACTTCCCTTGATCTAGTTGTGACCCCTTTATTTGGGTCTCCTATAATGAGATCTTTAGGGTGATCCTTCTGAACTCTGATGGAGGGTTCCTTGTTGATTTTGTCAACTTCAGGTTCAGCTTGAGGAGGTTCACTCTCATCATTTTTGTCTGAGAAATCAGCTAGGGGATCATTTAGAGATGTCTCAACATCGTCTGTAACATCAGTTTGTTGATCATCAACCACAAGATTGATAGATTCCATCATTACTTTTGTTTTGGAATTAAAGACTCTATATGCTCTGTTGTTTGCTGAGTAGCCCATAAATATTCCTTCATCATCCATCTTCCTTCTTTGTTCATGATCAGTCAAGATATAACATTTACTACCAAACACATGGAAGTATTTGACTGTAGGTCTTCTCCCTTTCCAGACTTCATATAGGGTTGTAGGAGTCCCTTTCTTCAAGGTTACTCTGTTGTGAACATATCAGGTTGTGTTCATAGCTTCAGCCCAGAAGTGGAATGGCAATTTCTTGGCATAAATCATAGCTCTGGTTTATTCTTGAAGATTTCTATTTTTCCTTTCTACCACGCCATTTTGTTGGGGAGTAATGGGAGATGAGAACTCATGACTAATTCCTTCTGATGCACAGAATTCAGCATATTTGCTGTTCTCAAATTCCTTCCCATGATCACTTCTGATTTTGATAACTTGACTTTCTTTTTCTCTTTGAAGTCTTAGACAAAGATCTTTGAAGATTTCAAATACATCAGATTTTTCTCTTATAAAATTGACCCAGGTGTATCTGGAGAAGTCATCTACCACTACATAAGCATACTTCTTCCCACCAAGACTCTCCACCTGCATGGGTCCCATCAAATCCATATGGAGGAGTTCTAACACTTTGGAAGTGGTGTCATGTCTGAGCTTCTGGTGTGACATCCTTGTCTGTTTTCCAATCTGACATTCCCCACAAACTCTTCCTTCATCAAAATCAAGTTGGGAATTCCTCTAACTGCTTCAACAGATATAATCCTCTTCATTCCTTTAAGATGCAGATGGCCCAATCTTTGATGCCATATCTTCACTTCTTCTTCTTTGGATAGAGTACACATTGAAGAATAACCAGTTTCTTGAGAACTCCACATATAGAAGTTGTCCTTTGACCTAACTCCTTTCATGATCACTTCATTTTCTTTATTAGTAATCAGACATTCAGTTTTGGTGAAGTTTACAGTTAAACCTTGGTCACATAGTTGACTGACGCTTATTAGGTTTGCAGTTAGTCCCTTAACAAGTAGGACATTGTCAAGATTAGGAACTCCAGGGAAGTTAAGCTTACCAATTCCCTTGATTTCACCCTTTTCTCCATCACCAAAGGTTACATAGCTGGTGGCATGAGGATGAAGGCCAGTTAGCAGGTTTTTGTTTCCAATCATGTGTCTGGAACACCCACTGTCAAAATACCAGTCTTCTTTGGCTGAAACTCTAAAGGAGGTGTGAGCTATCAGGCTTGTAACACCAGTCCTAGGAACCCATTGTTTTCTGTTGACAGGTATGTGATGTTTGGGTCTAGGTTGATGATGAGAAGAACTAGGATATCCATACAACTTATAGCAGAATGGTTTTATATGGCCAAATTTTCCACAGTAATGACATCTCCATCTTTGATGTTTCCCTTTCTGCTATCTTCCTTTACGATGCTGTGACATATGATATGACATCTCTAGTTTGCTACCAGTGTGACTGCACTTAGGTTTGGATTTAGGTTTGCTACTAGTGTGGCTGCACTCAGGTTTAGATTCATTGAACCCAATGCCAGACTTGTCTCCTGCCATTTGTCCAGTCTAGAGAATTTTGTCTAAGGTGTCAGTTCCATTGTTTAGCATTCTGACATACATTGTCATCTCATCCAGTTTAGAATTCAAGAATATTGCTTCAGTTTTTAACTTAGAGATGGTTTCCAAATGTTCTGCCTTCTCATTCTCCAGCTGTGCTATCACTTTTTTCTAACTTTCAACTTGTTGACACACTTCTTCACTTCTGTGACACAGCTTTCTGTAGGTAGTGGCTAACTCATCAAAGGTCACTTCATCATCACTTGAGTCTTCATCAGAACCCCATCTTCCAGTCAAGGTAATCATAAGATTTGCAGACTCTTTTGTTTCACTTTCATCAGATCAAGTAGCAGAAAGA
Organism: Lathyrus oleraceus; assembly: GCF_024323335.1. Classification (NCBI taxonomy): domain Eukaryota; kingdom Viridiplantae; phylum Streptophyta; class Magnoliopsida; order Fabales; family Fabaceae; genus Lathyrus; species Lathyrus oleraceus. The sequence continues at coordinate 61,403,105 of NC_066581.1, forward strand.
CTCTTTTTCTGTTTCTTGAGGTAGGTTCCACATTCAGTTCTAATGTGTCCATACCCATCACATTCATGGCACTGAACTCCTTTACCTTCTTTAGGTTTTTCATCTGATCTTGTTCTTCTTCCAGCATTATTGGATTTACTGATGTCAGATGCGATGTTCTTGACATTAGCCTTAGACCTTACATCCATCTTTTTTAGAAGTCTATTGAACTGTCTTCCCAGTAATACTACATCATTTTCCAGATCTTCATCAATATCTTGACCACTTTCCTCCTCTTTCTCCTCAGTGTTTGACATGAAGGCTATGCTTTTGACTTTCGTTTTAGATCCATCACACATTCCCATCTCAAATGTTTGGAGGGACCCAATTATCTCATCAAATCTCATATTGGAAATGTCTTGAGACTCTTCTATGGATGTCACTTCATGGCAAATCTCTTGGGAAGTGACCTGAGTATTTTCCTCACTAGTTTTTCATCTGACATCTTCTCACCCAGGGCTCCTGAGGCATTAGAAATTTCAAGGATATTCATATGAAATTCATGAATATTTTCATCTTCTTTCATCCTTAAATTTTCAAACTTGGTAGTGAGCAACTGCAGTCTAGACATCTTCACTCTAGAGATGCCTTCATGAGTGGTTTTGAGAATGTTCCAAGCATCTTTAGCCACCTCACAGTTGTTTACCAATATGAAGATATTCTTATCTACTCCATTGAATATAGCATTCAATGCTTTAGAGTTCCCAAGGGCTAGATCATCCTCCTCCTTGGTCTGTTGTTCCTCAGCCTTCTTATCAGTTGTAGCTTCTCCATCCTTAGTAATAGCTGGATATTCCCAGCCAGTTAAAACAGCCTTCCAAGCCTTATTATGCAACGATTTTAGGAAGGCTACAATTTGAGGTTTCCAGTAGTCATAGTTGGATCCATCCAGAATAGGTGGTCTGTGAACAGATCCTCCATCTCTCTCTATAGTACCAGAAAGTAACGTCCCTAGATCTCACCCAGAACCAGAGCAGGATGCCTGCTCTGATACCAATTGAAATTCTGGAATCAAATATGAGATATCGAAGGTAATGTCATGACACTAATATCTGAACAATACAAACAGGATAAAAGATAAAGAACAGTAATGCAAGAGACACAAGCAATTATTAACCCTATTCGGTGCAAACTCACCTACGTCTGGGGGCTACCAAGCCAGGAAGGAAATCCACTAAATAGAATCAGTTCAAAGACTCTCAGTAAACAACTTCAAGTTACAGTCTTTTCACCTAATCTCTACCCATGTGAATTCTACCTAAGAACTCTTAGATATGAGATCCTACTCACTCCCCCTCTATCACAGCAGTGATATAAAACAAGAATTACAATGAAAAGAAGACACTCTTCAAAGACACATACTTAATCTTACCTAAAACCTTCAATCAAGTAAACACACACTCATGCTTCAAAGCTTAGAGTGGACAAATTACAACTCAAAAATTAGACCAATTCAATCATTTATGGATGAATTGAATGGCTTATAATTCACATGACCACACAAGACTAAAACCCTTATTCTCTCTCAATATTTCGTTCATTATTTCTTGTGTATAAAATAAGGTTTTCCATGTCCTTTTTATAGAAGCATTTGGCTGGGCTTGGACATCATAAAACCCTAAAACTATTTTCCATTCATATCTTCTCATGCCAGTTGATTATATCTCTTTGGAAAATAAGTCAATCTAGTTGTAAATATTGATTGATAGCGTGTTCAGTCATCTCATCAATCATACACAGATTAGCATTAAAAACGCAATCACATAATACATAACATTCAGACTAAATGTTCTGTATACAGATGTCATGACATCGGGTCTGACATCTCAGTAAAATCCTGCATAATCACATTTTAAACATCCTACAGGTACATGTTATCTTATGTTAAGATAACACTTATGACAACTTGTGAACACTCTTGGTTTTACCAAAATTGCTGCTAACACATAGAACCAACACAGTGGATTCAGAGTTGGTGGAGAAACGATCATTATGTTCAATGTAGCCCTTTTCCATGTATATCACCAATTTCAAATTTGTAAAGATCCATGGAGTCTCTCCATTTGCGGACTACTATTCTCTTAAATAAATTTGAGCCTTTATCCAATTCTTTGCACTCTCATTTGTTTCTGTGTAAAAAATCTGTGCATGTTTTAATTGATAAATATCATTGTTTTAAACAAATAAAATTTTCATAAATAAACTGTTTTAAACAAAATGAACATTCACAATGACTGAAAGGATAAGTGGGATGTCTTCAGTGCTTTCCCAAGGATAGTATGATCATCAAAGGTTAAGACATTTATTCATTTTCTGGCATTCTTATATCCTCTTCATCAGCTTTCAGTGGTCTCCTCAGCAAGCGCAAAAAGAATGATACATTTGCAGCTTCCCAGAGAGTCTGGCGTTAGTATATGTGTTTTATCAATCATATGGTTGTCATCCCTTATGTGGACTGGCCTAAAATACCTTATAGATTGATAAAAGTTGATATGTATTGAGTTGAGAATTTTCCTTATCTTATTATCCTGACTATCTACTCACGAGGAAGTTTGTCTTTCCCCAGCCTGAGTAGGAATCTCCAGGGGAGTAAGCATGTGATAATTGTTTCCCCAGTGAAGTTTCCAGTTGATGAAGGGCTTATTTCCCATTGCATTTTGAAAAGAGGTATCCCCGGTATGTCGCTTGTGCATGATGGATCCATTTCCAGTTTCCCCAGCCAGGGTAGTTCCCTCGAGAGCATTTGCAGCTTGTCCCTAGTAGGGTTGTCAGATCAGAGTTTGACGTTTGTATCTCCTCCGATTCTGAAGATTTCTTCTAGCATTCAGAGTTGGTGGTTAAGATGTTTATTTCCTTCCCCAGTGGAGCAAATGCCATTATTTCCCCTTTGCAGAGTTTCCTCTCTGGAAGATAGAAGGGGGTGTTTTGATTGGTGCACATCTAATTGGTGGTTGTTCCCCATAGAGTTCCACATCATTTCTTCATAAGCTTCCCCAGTAGAGTTTCTTCTCTGGCGGATCTTATTGTATTTAATCACCTGTCCCCGAGAGATTTTATGGAAACTCCCTGGCAGATTTTCTGCATCTTCCTTATGTCAGGATTGTTTTCTCCTGTGCAGAGTGTTACCTCTTGTAGTCGAAAGCTGCGAATTTGCCTATTCCCAGTTGTGGCTAAATTCTTCTCTTGTTTACTCTTATTCCAGAGATAATCCCCATCAGAGTTTAGTTCTTTGTTTGATTATCTTCCTTTGCTGCTCCTGAATGCATCTTCTTCGTATCCTCGACGAGTGTAGCTTTGGGATAGGGTTTGATATCCCTGATGATTTATTTTCATCATTCTCGGGTTGTTCCCAAGATGAGTTCTCTGGTGGGCTTCGCCCTTCTTGTCGAGATGTTTGCCGAATGTCTGTTCGTGATTCCTGGACCTGTTTGTGTTAGATATGTCTGTTTGTCAGTATTAATCATACACAAATCATGTATATACATGCATAATCCTAGCACTCAGATATTCATGATGCATTTTCCATATATCTTTGCTTGTTATCTCCTGCTATTTGTGAAATATTCTTCCCCGAGCGGATGTTTGTGTCTGATCTCTCCATATAGAGTCAGCCCCATAGGCAGAAAGTGTCTATCTTTTCTTCTTTATTCCCAACTGAGTTATGTCCTCGTGGATGATTATTGTTTTAGTTTCCTCCCCAGTTATGTATCGGGATGGAATTACTCCCCTGAGTTATATCCTCATCGGGTTGAGTCTTATTTGATTGTGTCTTTCTAGTTTGTTCCTAGATTGATTTCCTTTCTTGTTATCCCCTACAGCTCCATGCGGTTTAGTTGTTCAATTGCTCAATAACCAGTAATTGGTCATCCTTTTCCCCAACGGACTTTGTGGCCTTCTACCTAGTAGTCGGTAGTTGTAAGTCCTATTTTTGTGGTTTTCTACTTAGTAACCGGTAGATGTAATCCCATTTTCATTGGTTATCTTTACCCAATAACCGGTATAGATATTCCTTCGTTTTGAGTATACCACCCAGTAACCGGTGATATATCTCTTGGATAATTGCTTTTGTCAAGAAATTTATCCTTAGCGAGTCATCTTTCATTTACCCTTGTTTGGTAATGATTGTTTCTCCATTCTGATTGGTCATTATTTTATACCCAGTAACCGGTATCCCGATGTCCTTTATTAACCCAGTAGGTTGTGGATAATATTCCATGCGAGTATGTTATCTATGTTTTTACCTATATAGCGGTAGTAGATAATATATCTCATGCGCTCTTCAGTCGAAGTCCTTTTCTTCCCCAATTGAGTAAGATTCGTTTTTCCTTGAGGAATCGAATGTCCATCCTGTAAGTCGAGTTTGCTTTTTTAGCCCTCCTTTCGGATGATGAGTGCCTTGGATGTGTTCCCAATTCACGCCTGGTTGGTCACCTATTATATGCCCAGTAACCGGTATCCCTGGTGTTCCTTCCTTCTGCTCCCTATTTTGACTTTTTGTCCCCTGTGGAGTCATATTTTCCCTTAGTTGAGATGTGCCTTTTGGGTCCTCCTCAGATGTTTCGGACGATTGATATCTTTCACCCTTATACCGGTTTTAGATATTTTTTCTCCTTGAGCGTGTTGTTCTCTCACCCAGTAACCGGTGTTTTGATGACATGTCTCTCTTTGAGTTTATTACCCAGTAGCCGGTAATATCTCATTGTTTCTTCCTCAGCTGAGTCCTTTGTGGACATCCCCGTCTGAGTCCGGATTTTTTATCCGATGTATCCTTTCTGGATAGTTTTGTTGTATTGGCATATTCCCCAATACATGCATCTTTGTGTCAGCTCGAGTCTTTCCATCGATTTATTTTCATGGAATCCTTTCGTGTCTCCCAACAAGTTTTCAAGTCGTGACCTACTCACGCATTTTTACCTTATTTCCCCAAGAGTCTCTGTCTCCCTAGTGAGCGTGTTACTCCTATGGATCTTCAGTTTCTCCCGATTTCTTTTCCTTTGTGGTAATTATTCACCATGAAGATTTTTACTTTTTCATGCATACATTTGCATCATGAGGTCTCTTAGGGACCAAAATTCGTCTCTTTGTTATTATTTAAGCCCATTCTATCTCGTCGAGACGAAGATTTTAACCTTCATATCTTCGGCTAGAATGACCTGAAATAGGGGCATCTGTAAGACCCTAATTTTGACCCTAAGATCCCTCATGGCATCATATTATTGCACAAGTGCATTACCTCAAGGATCATAGCATGTTTGGCTCCTTAACCCTAGGGGTGGGACTTGTTTGAGTGTTTTGAGACCACCAATCATGCTTGTATTGTATATTATTGCCTTTCTTATTTTGATTACTAACCAAAAGCACAAAAATGTGTCACTAACTCTTTTTGTTTTGAAGCTCAAGTGATCAGGTGCTCCACAATGCTCCTAGGACACTCCTAAGCCCAATGCAATGGTTAGATGAAGATGAGAAAACGCATGACAATGGTCCACAAAGCTCCTAATCGTCATATATATCTCTCAAGTATCTCAATTTTCCAATTTGATCAAGATAATCCAAAGGGCTTGAGGATTGTTTCCCAAGGAAACCCTAATTCCACTGTGCTTTGACTGTGCCTTGCCCATGAAGCAACCTCAACCTCTGATAAAATTTAATCAAGGTAAGTTCTTTCGTTCATAATTTTATGCATATATGAGCCTATTTGAGTCCCCTCAATAATTTATTCATCAAGATTGGAAGTTCGGCCTTGAAAAGTTGACCAGTCAAGTCATCTGACTAAACTAAGGATCAATGAGATATAATTTTTGATGTGTTTGTCAAATGAAGATGACCCCAAAATAAAAAATGTTCCTAAGAACCATATGAACAACTTTGATGTTCATAAACAATCCATTTGAAACTTCTAAGGTCATCATTCATTTCAAAACATTATAGGTCATTTTGACTGAACCCCTAATTTTGGGTCAACTTACCAAAGGCATAACTTCGTTAATTTTTATGATATTGAGGTGACACCAAATGCATTGGAAATATTGAGATGTCTACTTCAAATTTTATGTTGGACAATATTTCATAATCCTAAAATAAATAGATGTGATAATGAAAAACATTATAGGTCATCTTAGACCTAATTCATTGAATTTGAAAAAGTACCCAACTTCAAATGCCCATAACTTTGTCATAGAAAATCCAAATGATGAAAACTTTGATTCTATATTGACTATCTTGAAAATATCTACATCTTTGAGGTTGGAGATTTTTCCATTTGAAGCTTGCATAATGAAAACAGAGGGGTTTGATTAAGTTTGCTTTTGGTGAAATTTTTCAAAGTGATTTGAATATGTTTTGTACTTAAATTTTCCAAGCCAGTTTTGACCAAATTCCAAATGCCAAATGATTTTTTGATCAATTTCCTTATTTCAAGGGCTTTCCAACCATTACTCATAATAGTCCATGGGGTTTACCATTGGTGAGTTTCGAATTCATTTCCATTTATGTGCATTTTGGTATTTCATGATGAAACTTGAATATGCAAGCTATTTCCATCCAATGTACACGTCCAATTGCTTTTTACATGAACTCAGCAAGTTGTTTCAGCCATCATTGGGCCTTCTACACGCTTGCACAGGCCCATGCAATTCAAATTCCATTTGCCATGCACATGAGCAAAGCATGATCAGCTGATGCATTCACCTATAAATAGAGGCGCCATGAGCTTCATTCATCAACCTTTTGGAGATCCCAAGTGCTGCAGGAGTAAAACCATAGCCATTACCAAAGGAATTAATCACATTTCTTCAATTTTTTCGAGCTTGAAATTAAGCATCATTAGCTGAATTTTAAAGCCAAATTCCTTAGCCTATCACTTCCATTACACTCAAGGATCAAGAAGGAGCAAGGATCTTGGAGATTTCGTGGCCAGAAGTCCATCCATTTGAAGGTATCCATTCAAACTTTTTGGATCTGAATCTCCTAATTCAATGTAGCATCCTTGTGTTTCTGTGGTTTTCTATAGTCCTCACACTCAAAGCAAGATGTTGATGCATTTAATTCTTCATTTCATGAACATTCAGTATGAACACCATGATTTTCTCCTTCATGTTTCTCTCAATATAGGAAGAGTGAGGGAGATCCAATGGTACAATGATGATCTTCATCGCACGAGCTTCATTTCCATGTCCTTGTTTTTCATTTTCATTAAAATTTATTTCTCTGCAACTGGTGGCCGGAAGTTGTTGTCTCACCGGAGAAGATGGTGGTTTCCACCACCACCACCACGTGTGTCACTTGTAGCCATTGGATCACCTTGCCACGATCTAATCTCACACGTTCATTTTAAATACTTCATTTAATGTTGGATGTAGCGCGTTTGACTTGTGAGCAGCATGTGTCCTCAGATCTGGACCATACATCCTTGCCACGTCAATTAATGAAATGTATCTGATGGATGTGGCTTTTTCGCTTATTTTCATTTTTCATTTATTTTCTGTTAATTCCTTTTATTTTAAAAAATTCATTAAAAATTCATTTGAAGTCAGAAAAATATGAGACCAATTCCAAAACATTTCTTGAAAAATCTAGTTTAATGTTTTCATTTTTAATTATTTTTGTGACTTCATTTGATATTTTTTATGAATTACTTGTTTTTTAATTCTTTTAATTCATTTTTAAATACTTTTTGACTTTTAAAAAATACAAAAATATTTTCATAGCATCTATGGATCATGATAAGTCAATGAAAAATAGTCTCAACAATTTCTTATTTGATTTGAGATTATTTGAGATTTTAATTCTTATTATGCTATTTTTAGTTGTTTTTAATTGATTTTAATTACTTTCTGATTTCAACAATTTGTGAGAAAATTAGTCAAAGCTTGTTTGACTATTTTGAACCTATGAGAATTTAATTGGACTTGTTGAAGTTGTTTTGAATTGAATTTGAGGTTCAACTTTATTTGTTTATTTTATATTTGTATTTTATTTTAATTCAAAAAATGCCAAAAAAATATCATTTACTCTTTGACTTGTTATCTTCATTTCTCTTCTGTTCGGTGTTGATTGAAGTTGAATTGATTCAACTTTGATCAATTGGATTTGGTTGTTGTCTTCTTTTCCCCTCCCTTTCATCTTCATCCCTTTCTTTCCATCAATGACCAATGAGTTAAAGTCTTTAAGTTGGTCTTGACAAATGAGAAGTTTAACCTTCTTTGATCCAAACCAAACACAACTTGATCCATGATCAAGTGAGTTGTTTTGTGTCCAAGATAGGTTGCTTCTTGATCAAGCAAATAACTAAAAGTCAATACAAGGCCCTTCCCCTTTTGTTTGGCATGGCAAGTTTATGGAGCTTGGCTTACTAGTCATGATCTCTAACTTGTGTTCTTTGCCTATATTCTTATTGACCGGCCTCAGATAGGTGTGACTACTACATTAGTCCACTTACGATTGCTTAACATAGCGCTACATTGTCTTATGACAAGCTAACATAACCTTACTAACTACTAACTTTAATTTGAGCTTTTAATTTCTTGCCATTTACTTTTAATGTCATTTATTTCTTGCTCATTATTCATATTGATTTTCATCTTTACTCACTTGAGCACATATTTTATGTTTATGTCATTTTCCTTTTGCTCATTTGAGCCCATTATTGTGGAAATATATTGATTTTTGTGTGGTTTGTGTTTGTTTTGATGTGAACCCAAATGCAAAAGGAGAGAGGACTTAGAATTAGGATTTACCCATGCTTAAAGGAGTTCAAGAGCAACTAGGCCTCATGCCTTTAGAATGCATAATATTTTGAAGAGCAACTAGGCCTCATGCCTTTAGAATGCTAAAATTCAAAGTTGACCTCAAAGGACTTCTCTTCAAACTTATTCTTTGTCCATTCCCTTTATTGTGTTGTGAACTTTTTGTGATAGGGATCCCATCTTGAGATTGTGAAAAGAGGACCATTGTCATGAGTAGCCAATTTAAGAGCCAACCCAAATGGAGATTTTAGGAGCTTGAATTAAATTGTTTGATTGCTTGTTTGTGTTCTAAGTCCAAAGGAAAGGAGCATCTTGAGTCATCTTTATGACTCCAAGAAAAGGAACCCCACGGGTTTATCTTTCCCCTCTTATCTTTGTATGCTTTAGGAATAGCTCTTCTCTTCTTCTCCCCACTCTAACCAAGCCAAAAACCATTTTAAAAACTTTCACTTTGTTTGAAATTAGAAACCTAGGCCTTATGCCTTTGACTTTTCAAAAGTCATTTTCGTAAATACTCATTGTGAATAAACTTTAATCCAACTTTGACTTTATTTTGTAAATAAGTCTAACTTGTAAATACAATCCATTTCAAATTGTTTTTGTGGTTCCAATGGCCACCTTGTTAAAATCTTTCCAAAACATTAGTCATAGGTTTGAGTTATCATAGTGGTTGATGTAAATCTCACCTCATCCTTAGTGTTGGATTATAAGTCATGCTTATTATAGGGTTAACCCCTCACTAGCATGTTGAAGCCTTCCTCACATGGTGGATTGTGGGTTTAGGTTGAGTTTTCTCCCTTTGATAACAAAAGACCTTAAGGCTTTTGATTAAAATCAATTCACCAATCTTTGAAATTTTTACCCCGAACTACGAGGTTTTGATCCTCCTTTGTGATGGTACGTAGGCAATGGGTTCATCCATTCAAACAATAAAATTTGTGTATTCCCATCCCTCCAATCTTTTGCACAAATCTTTTCACAAATATCAACCTACAACACATTTTTATTAGCCTTTCCTTTGGACAAATAAAAGTGCGGTGGCGACTCGAATTGTATGTTGACTTTTAGTTTAGTCAATAAACCTAAAGGTAACGAAAACCCCGCTACACTTTTCATCAAGGAGCACCCGGCCATGATATTGAAAATTTCTATCCATTGAAATATGAGGTTCAAAAGCTTATGAAGAGTGGTATGGTGTCCTTTGAGGACCGCGTGCCAAATGTAAAAGCGAACCCTTTTCCCGCTCATGGGAACTCTTCAATGAATATGGTAGACGGTTGTCCTGGAGAATTCAAGGTTTTTGATGTCCGATTTATCCAAAGATCCTTGGTACATATTGTAAGACCCTAATTTTGGCCCTAAGATCCCTCATGGCATCATAACATGGCATTTACATAGCCTCAAGGATCATAAGCATCTTGGTTCCCTTTGCCCTTTGGGTGGGATCTCTCTTGTGAGTGGTTTGAGATCACCAGGCATGCTTGAATTGTATATCATTGCTTTTCTCATTTTATTTACTAACCAAAAGCACAAAAATATGTCACTAACATCCCTTTGTTTGTAGCTTGAGCAGTCACAAGATCCAAAGCTTCTAGGAGATCCTTTGTGCATTGATATGGTCAAGAGAAGATGAAAGAAAGCATGGTAATGGTTCCCAAATATCTCATCCATCAAATATGTATCCAAAGTATCTCCATTAATAATTTTGATCAAGAAAATCAAAGGGTTTGAGGCTTGTTTCCCAAGGAAACCCTAATTCATCTGCTCATCAACTATGTCTTGTTCATGAAGCAACCTTAGCCCATGGTCAAATACAATAAAGGGAAGTTCTTTAATTAATCATTTCATGCATATTTGAACTTATTTGATTTCCCTAAATCATCAATTCATCAAGATATGAGTTGTGGACTTGAGAAGTTGATCAGTCAATTCATCTGACTATTTTGAAATGCACTGAGACCTAACTTTTTATGTGTTGGTAAAATGGAGATGAGCCCAAGAGAAATAATGTTATTAAGAACAATATGAACAACTTTCATGTTCATCAAAATTTTATTTGAATCTTGGAAGGTCATCATCCATTCCAAGACATTATAGGTTATTTTGACTGAAACCCTAATTTTGAGTCAACTTCCCAAGAACATAACTCATTCATTTTTCATAATTTTAGGATGATACTTAAGGCATTGGAAAGAGTATTTTATCTACTTCAAATGTTATGTTGAGAAAAATTGCAAAATATCAAAATAAATACATGTGATAATGCAAAACATTATAGGTCACTTTGGACCAAATGCATTGAAATGTGAAAAAGTCCAACTTCAAGTGTCCATAACTTCTTCATCAAAAATCTAAATGATGCAAAATTTAAGTACAAATTGATTGTCTTGAAATTATATACAACTTTCATGTTGAAGATTTTATCATTTGGAGCTTGCATCCTTGAGACAGAGGGGCTTGAACATTGGCCAAATTTGGAAACTTCACATATGCATGTTTTGCACCCTACACTTCAAGCTCAAATTTCATTAATTTCCAAGGCCCAAATGGAGTTTTGATCAACATAGCATTTGTTCCTTATGCAACAAGCTTTCTAACCATTACTCATAAGGTTGCATTTGGAGTTTGGAAGCATCATTTTCGAACACATGAAGAATTAGGTGCATTTTTGAAAACTTGATTCAATTGCCATGCATGAGCAGATTACATCCACTTTGCACGTCCATTTCATTCAATTATGATCTCAGCTTGCCAAGCCATGTGGAATTGGGCCCTCCATGCGCCTGTACAGGCCCATGCATGGAGGCCCTTTCCATTCATGCAAATTTGAAGTCACACATTCAGCATTACTTACAGCTCTCTCCATCTATAAATACCATGCCATAGCTTCACAATTCTTCAACCTAATGGCGCCTAAACCTCTGCTGAATTGAATCCACACCCCTACCAAAGGAATAAATCTCATTTTTCTCTAAAAATTTCAGATCTAAAATTCAATTGCATTGATTGATTTTTAAGATCCATAGTTCCTAAACCTCTTCACCTTGATCCATTGAAGCTTCTGTTTGCAAAAGGAATCAAAGATCGTGACTCAATTCTTCACAATCCAAAGGTTTTGTTCAACTGCATTTTGCTTCAAATCTCCTCATATATTGCTCTATTTGCCTTGATTTTGTGTTGTCTGAAGTCCTCTACATAGAGGCATCATCATTGTGTTCTTAATTATTGAAATCAAGCAAGTTCAGTTGAACACCACCAAAGTTCCATCTCTGATTTCTCTGTTAATAGGAATCTAGACTGGAATTGAGTAGCATAGGAGTGATGTACATCACTTCACCTTTCGAACGGTACCTAGATCGTGCGTTTTAATGCACATTTGAATCCCTGCAATTTTTGGCCTTCGCCGGAGAAGACGGTGGCGTTGGCCACCGTCTGGTCTCCAGATTGGATCTGAGTTGTCCATCTCAGTTTCCAGATCTAATCTCCTCCACACATTGTTATGACTTTTCTTTAATGTCCATGTGGTTGCATTGACTTTGGAACACGTTGGACGCGCGCTTGGGGATGCTTGGATCTGCCAGCTCAATTAATGAGCTCATATCCAAGGGCTCACGCTTTTCCATTTTTTTAATTCTGATTTTAATTTCCATTTCATTTTTTAATTTCATTTCATTTTCTAAAATTCATATCTCTTTCATTATTAGTCCAAAAATTATGGGACCAATTGCATTATTTCTCCTTTAATTTCTAATTTCTAAAAATGATTTTTTATTTTTTTATTTTATCATTTGCTATTTTTTAATAATTTTCTCTTTTCTGGTTATTTTTAATTCATTTTAAATAGTTTTTGATATTCAAAAAATACAAAAATATTTTCTCAACCTCTTTGAATGATGATAGATCTATGAAAAATATTCTCATCAATTTATTAATTGATTTGAGATTTATTTGAGATTTTAATTAAATTAGGTTATTTTTATGCATTTTTAATTGATTAAAAATAGTTTCTGACTTCTAAAGAATGTTGAAATTTTTTGTCAAACTTTGTTTGACCTTGTTGAACTTGGGATAATTCACTTGGACTTTTCAAAGTTGATTTGAAGTGAGTTTGAAGTTTGACCTTCCTTTAATATTTTAATTCAAGTTTTATTTTAAATATTAAAAATGCCAAAACTATTTTGTTTATTTCTTGACTTCCAATTTTCATCTTGCTTCTGTTTTCTATTGTTTGACCTTGATCTTCCCTATCTTTGGTCAACATTTGTTGATTGGTACATTCCATTTCATTTAATGCACTTTAATTTTTCATTTCTATTCTTCATCTTCTTCTTCTTCTTCTTTTCTTTTTTGATCAATGAGTTAAAGATTGGTGGTTAGCATTGATTAGGGAAGTTTAATCTTCCTTGATTCAAATCTAATTCATCTTGATCAATGATCAAGTGAATGGCTTTGCATTAAGGATAGATTGCTTTATAAATCATGCAAAGGACCTAAATCAATACAAGATCAATTCTCATCTTCTTTTTGGCATGGCAAGTTGTTGGAGTTTGATTCACTAATCAAGACCTCTAACTTGTGTTGTTGCCTACATTATTATTGACCGGCCTCAGATAGTTGTGACTTCTACATAAGTCCATTTACGATTGCTTAACATAGTGCTAAATTTGCCTTATGACACACTAACTACTAACACTAACTATTAACCATTAACATTTACTTTTTGCTCTTTACATTTATGCAATTTATTATTCTTGTACATATTATTCATTTGCTTTTTCCTTTTGCTCACTTGAGCACATGTTTATGTTAATGCAATTTTCCTTTTGCTCACTTGAGCACATAATTGTGTATATACTATTGTGCGTGTGTTTTGTTTTGATTGTTGTGGACCAAATGCAAAGAAATGGACAAATGGACTTAGTTTCTAGGACTCTCCCTATGCAAATTGGAGTAAAAGGACCTTAATGTTGAAGATGGATTAGAAGAACCAAATCTCTAAACTCACTCTTGTCCATTCTTGATTTACTTCATGGAACTTTTGATGTGTGTGCTTTTGTGCTAGGGAATTCTATGAGAGCTCAAATTGAAGAACCATTACCATGTTCATCCAAAGTGAAAGACACAAGATACATTGAGGATCTTCTAAGAAGTTTGTTTGATTGTGTTGATTGCTTGAGCTTACTATTATTATGCTTGCATATTCCAAAGGATGGGAACTACTTGGATCATCAATATGATCTCAAGAGAGGAACTCCATTTGTGGTCTTGTTTCTTATCCGTCATCTCTTGTATGATTAGGACTTTAGCATTTCTTCTTCTTCCCTCCACTCTAACCCAAGCCAAAACTTTTGTGCAAACATTTAACACTTGTTTTCAAACATTAGAAACCTAAGCCTTATGCTTTTGATTTTCAAACTTTCTTTTCATAACACTTATTTTGAATTGAACTTCTAAGTCAACTTTGACCATATTTTGTACATACTTTTCATTGGTAAATACCACTCCTTCAAATGTCTTTTTGTGGTTTCAATGGCCACTTCCTTAATCAAAAAATTTCATAACCTTTAGCTATTAGGTTTGAGTTATCCTTGAGGTAGATGTAATACTCACTTATATCCTTAGTGATGGACAATGAGTCTTCCATGCTTATTATAGGGTTAACCCCTCACTAGCATGTTGAAGCTATCCTCACATGGTGGATTTGTGGTTTTAGGTTGAGTTTTCTCCCTTGGATAACAAAAGACCTTAAGGCTTTTGGACCAAATCAATTCACCAACTCATTTTGAGATTTTTACCCTGAACTACGAGGTTTTGATCCTAATCTTTTTTAAGATGGTACGTAGGCAATGGATTTATCCATTCAAACATAAAATATAAATAAACTTGTATATTCTCTTCTCATCTCTTCAATCATGTTTGTACAAACAAATTTTCACAAAATACCAACCTTACAACAAGTATGAAAAGGGCTCCTTAGGAGTACCTAGGATGTTTTGGGTGCTTAAAACCTTCCCATTGCATAACGAACCCCCTTACCCCGATCTCTGACATTTTTACTAGTTTTTGATTCGATAAAAATTTTAGGTTTGTATTTGCTTTCTAACCATTCCTTTGGATAAATAGAAGTGCGGTGGCGACTCGACTTGTATGGTTTACCTTAGATTTAGTCAATATCTCTAATGGTAATGAATACTCTGCTACACATATGCACAAGGATATATGTTTGGTGAGTGACTGTGAACATGACTATGATGGTTGTGTTGTTTGTAGTGTGAACCCAAGAGGGTGTGATATAGTGAAAATGGACATCCAGCGTCTGATGGATGAAGGGATGATCCAGATTGTTCAATCCCGTCATTAGATAACGATATCAATGTCATAGTACCCGTTTTCAAGCAACAAGAGTGGTTGATAATTCAGTATGATAGCAGCAATAATAATAATGTTAGTCAAAGATCAGTATCGCCATTGGTAATACGGTTAGCGGGCCCAGTCCCGTATTCATCTGATAAGGCTATACCGTACCAGTATAATGCTACAATGATGAAGAATGGTCAAGAGGTGTCGTTACCTACGACTAGTTCAGTAGTGAGCATTGCTGATGTTATAAAGGTGACCCGCAATGGTCGAGTCTTTGGGCCAGTCATCCCAAAAAGTAAAGAGGAAATGATTGTTGGTAAGAAAGTGGAGGTACCTAATGTAGATCCGGTTGGTTGTTCAAAAGATAAGTCTGGTGAATCCAGCAACTTGAAAGCCAATGATGATGATGAGGTACTCCGATTGATAAAAAGGAGTGAATTTAATATGGTTGAGCAGCTGCTCCAGACCCCCTCAAGGATTTCCATGTTGTCTCTGCTTTTGAATTCTGAAGCGCACAGAGAAGCACTACAGAGAGTTCTTGAACAAGCATATGTAAAGCAAGATGTTACTATGGATCAATTTGATCACATTGTGGCTAACATCACTTCATGCAATAATTTTAGCTTTTGTGATGAAGAACTCCCTGAGGAGGGAAGAAATTAGAATCTGGCTTTGCATATTTCAATGAACTGTAAGGAAGATGCTTTGTCAAATGTGCTAGTTGACACCGGTTCGTCACTCAATGTGCTTCCGAAGTCAACTTTGTCGAAGTTATCTTACCAAGGAGCTCCCATGAGGTATAGTGGGGTAATTGTCAAAGCCTTTGATGGCTCGCGCAAAACAGTTATTGGTGAAGTGGACCTTCTAGTCAAGATAGGTCCAAGTGATTTTCATATTACTTTTCAAGTAATGGATATCCACTCGGCCTACTGATAACACTAAAATTTACCGTATTTTCAACTCTGATTTCACATGCATTCTAGTTGTTTTATTGTTATTTTGTTGTGTTATTGCTATGTTTTCCTTTGTTTTCAGGTTTTTACTTTAATCGGAGCCCTGATCGAGAAAAGGAGTGAAAAAGAGCCAAAAACCCTAAAATTCAGCATTTTGCACTTGTGGCCTACCCCATGGCTGGCGCCATAAACCCTGCCATGACGTGTCCAAACTCAACTTCCCTCAACTCCCACGTTCCCCCACTACCTCCACTAAGGCGCCTTAGATTGGCCTTATGGCGGGCGCCATGGCCTTGTGGCGGGCGCCACAAGAGGAAAGTTTTTCCCTCCCATTTTCAAGTTGAAGGGCATCCTTGTCATTTCCATCTTTTTACTTGCTTATAAATAGAAACTCGAAATCACTTTTATAATCATCCAAACTTAGAGCAGAGGCAAACTCAGAGCAACTTTGTTTCACTTAGGCATATATTCAGTATTTTAAAATGGTAATCGCTTCGCATTGGAGTGTTACCACAATTGTGTAATCGAGTCTGTGATAGAGTCTGTAATCGAGTTTGGAGCACTTTGGAAGGAAGTTAATCCTGCCGCCATTTTCATTTCCGCTTTGCAATTTACTCAACCCTCCGATTGGAGCAGGTTTTTATTACTTGTCTTTATCTTATTTAATTTCCCGCACTCGCTTTACTTTATTTATTTTCCCGCACTCGCTTTACTTTATTTATTTCTCGCACTCGCTTTACTTTATTTATTTCTCGCACTCGCTTTAAATTATTTATTTTCTCGCACTCGCTTTAAATTATTTATTTCCTCGCACTCGCTTTAAATTATTTATTTCCTCGCACTCGCACTACTTTTATTTACTTTCCGCACTCGCACTACTTTTATTTACTTTCCGCACTCGCACTACTTTTATTTAAATTAATGCACTTTTACTTTACCATGTCTAACTAAATTTATAAGGTTAGAATGTAAGGATCGTAATTGAACCGATAATCCGTACAATTGTTCGTAGAAACACTTAAGGGCTATTTTAACTTTCAACTTAAGTTTTCCCGCACTTCAATTCCGTTGGGTAAGATCGAAAGTCGTTCAACGTCTATCTAAACTTAATTGTTTTTAACTATTTCAAAAACAGCGAAAGCGCTTTGTTTAGTTAATTAGGAGTTTTTAACTTAAGAAGAAAAGAGATTTTAAACTATTTTCGGAAGCGTTTATAAGTTTAGAGTCTGGTTCGTGAGAACCTCTTTTGGTTAAGAAATCCAGGTTATAATACTTTTCAACTTAGTCAAGAAACTATATTTCTTAAAAATAGGTTTACTACTCTAACGCAATGCGCGCCTTTTTATAAGTGACAATAAGAGGGTTTGATTAGGGAGTACAACTCGGTTCTGAATACGCGAAAGTGACAGTTCCTGTTAAATTAGTTCTTTTCAAAGTAGGAAACATTGCCCATAAGTAACTCTATTAGCAAGTACTTGGATTATTAATTGATTACGAGAATTACATTCGACCCTGTCCTTATTAATTAATCTTTATTCAACACTTTACTTTTCATTGCACACTCCAAAAACACCTACTTTGATTGCCTTTGATAAACACCATAACAATAGATAACGATAGATTGACACTTGGTCTCTGTGGATTCGACAATCTTTTATATTAGTCTGACGCGTTCGTATACTTGCGAAACACCGCATCACCTGCAGCTGTTTATTGGGAAGGCCATGGATTCATGAGGCAGGGGTGTTACCTCCACTTTACACCAAAAGCTCAAATTTGTCAAGAATGGAAAGCTATTGATCGTGGGAGGAGAGAAGGTGTTGTTGGTTAGCCATTTGTCATCTTTCTTGTATGTTGAAGCTGAGGATGAGGTTGGGACTCTGTTCCAAGCTTTATCTATTGCTGTTGAGAAAAGAGTTAGGGAACCTATGTCCTCGTTGAAAGATGCTCAGAAGATTGTTGAAGAAGGTACTGTTGATCAGTGAGGGCGCATGGTAGAGGTCTCCGACAACAAGGGCAGAACCGGTTTGGGGTTCCAGAATGGCTCATCAACTGTTAGATCCAAAGATATGCAACTTAGCTTCCGTAGCAGAGGGTTCATTCATGGCAATGAACAACACTTAGTTGTTGTGCTAGAGGATAACGAAGAGGAAGACTGCACCAACTTTGTAACGCATGGAAGGACATGCAACAACTGGACTGCCGTTGATATTCCTGTTATTTTGGATCGATCTAAGTAATTCTTTTATATTTTAAAAATCCTTCTCCTATGCCTAAGGGAGAAGTGAACATTGTTTGGGCATTTTAAATTGATCATCAATAAAATTAATTCTATTCATCCACATCTTTGATGTTTATTTTACTTTTTGCTTTATTCTGAAAATGGTAATCACAAAAAACATAAATAAACAATATAATTATCCATCTGCATAATATTTGGTCACATATTCACTTCTCTAAAATCAAAATATCAAATCATTATGCAGGTTGGTTCCTAACCCCATTGAATACAATGATCCTTATCCTTCTCCAAATTTTGAATTCTCTATGTTTGAGGTCGAGGAGGAAAGTGATGTAGAAGTGAGTGATGAATTGTCTCGTCTTCTTGAGCAAGATGAAAAGATTATTCAGCCGTTTGAAGAGCAGATTGAGCTAGTCAACTTGGGTTCCGAGGATGATGTGAAGGAAGTCAAGATTGGATCTCGACTGTGTCCAGATGCTAAGAAGGGGTTGATTGATCTTCTTCGAGAGTATTCAGATGTGTTTTCTTGGTCCTATCAAGACATGCCTGGGTTGGATTCTGAGATTGTGGAGCATAGATTACCGTTGAAGCCAGAATGCCCGCCAGTCAAGCAGAAGTCGAGAAGAACCCATCATGATATGGCTGTGAAAATTAAAGAGGAAGTTCAGAAGCAGATTGATATCGGTTTCCTTGTAACTGCTGAGTACCCGCAATGGGTAGCCAATATTGTGCTTGTGCCGGAGAAAGATGGAAAAGTCTACATGTGTGTCGACTATAGAGATTTAAATAACTCCAGTCCGAAAGATGATTTCCCTCTGCCACACATTGATATGTTGGTAGACAATACTGCTAAATTCAAAGTCTTTTCGTTTATGGATGGATTTTCCGGATATAATCAGATCAAGATAGCACCCAAAGATATGGAGAAGACCACATTCATTACACCCTGGGGAACATTCTGTTATAGAGTGATGCCTTTCGGTCTAAAGAATGCTGGTGCAACTTACCAGAGAGCAATGACTACTCTTTTTCATGATATGATGCATAAAGAGATTGAAGTTTATGTCGATGACATGATTGCTAAATCAATTGATGAAGAGGAACATTTTGAGCATTTGTTGAAGCTATTCCAGGGTTTGAGGAAGTATAAACTCCGCTTGAATCCTAATAAGTGTACTTTTGGTGTTCGTTATGGTAAGTTGTTGGGATTTATTGTCAGCGAGAAGGGTATTGAAGTTGATCCTGCCAAGGTCAAAGCAATACAAGAGATGCCTGCGCCCAAAACTGAGAAGCAAGTCAGAGGTTTTCTCGGCCGCTTGAATTATATTTACAAGTTGATTTCCCACATGACTGCCACATGTGCGCCTATATTCAAGCTTCTTCGGAAAGATCAGTCTTGTGATTGGACCGAAGATTTCCAGAAAGCATTTGATAGTATCAAGGAATATCTGCTTGAACCGCCGATTTTGACTCCACCTGTTGAAGGAAGACCGTTGATCATGTATTTGACTGTGCTCGAAGATAGTATGGGTTGTGTTATTGGTCAACAAGATGAGACTGGAAAGAAAGAATTTGCAATTTACTACCTCATTAAGAAATTCACCGATTGTGAGACTCGGTATTCAATGCTTGAGAAGACTTGTTGCGCGCTGGTTTGGGCTGCTAAGCGTCTACACCAATATATGTTGAATCATACCACTTGGCTGATATCCAAAATGGATCCAATCAAGTATATATTTGAGAAGCCTGCTTTAACTGGGAGGATTTCCCGTTGGCAGATGTTGTTGTCAGAGTATGATATCGAATACCGATCTCAGAAAGCAATCAAGGGTAGTATCTTGGATGACCATTTGGCTCACCAACCAATTGAAGATTACAAGTCAGTGCAGTATGACTTTCCTGATGAAGAGATTTTGTACTTGAAAATGAAATATTGTAATGAACCATTACTTGAAGAAGGGCCAGAACCTGGTTCCCGTTGGGGCATGGTATTTGATGGAGCTATTAATCAATATGGAAATGGCATTGGGGCAGTGATTATTACTCCTTAAGGCAAACATCTACCATTTACGGCTAGATTGACTTTCAAGTGTACAAACAACAAGGCGGAATATGAAGCTTGCATTATGGGGCTTGAAGAGGCCATGAATCTCAGAATCAAGTATTTGGATGTCTTCGGTGATTCAGCTTTGGTTGTGAATCAAATCAAAGGTGAATGGGAGACAAATCAACCCGGTTTAGTACCATATAGAGATTATGTGAGGAGGATTTCAACTTTCTTTACAAAGGTTGAGTTTCATCATATCCCTCGAGATGAGAACCAGATGGCAGATGCTCTTGCAACGTTGGCATCGATGATTGTAGTGAAGTATTGGAATGAAGTTCCCAATTTATCTGTGACGCGTCTTGATAGGCCAGCTCATGTGTTTGCTGTTGAAGAGATCAAACACGAGAATCCATGGTATTACGACATCAAGTGTTTCCTCCAAAGTCAGATTTACCCGCCTGGGGCATCTTTAAAAGATAAGAAGACTTTGAGAAGATTAGCCGGTAATTTCTACTTGGAGGTGATATACTGTACAAGAGAAACTTTGACATGGTTTTGCTCAGATGCGTGGATAGACACGAAGCAGACTTGTTGATGACCGAAGTGCATGAAGGTTCCTTTGGTACTCATTCCAATGGACATGCAATGGCGAAGAAGAATGGTGTCAAACCAGGTTTGACCAGTTGAATTTGATTGAACATAAGAGATTGACTGCCATGTGTCATGGTCAGTTATGTCAGCAGAGAATGAAGAAGGCTTTTGATAAGAAGGTCAAACCTCGAGTGTTCAGAGAAGGTGGCCTTATGCTCAAGAAGATTTTGACGTTCAGGCCAGATTCCAGAGGAAAATGGACTCCCAATTATGAAGGCCCATATGTTGTCAAGAGAGCCTTTTCAGGCGGTGCGTTGATTCTTACAACTATGGATGGTGAAGAGTTCACTCGTCTTGTGAATGCAGATGCAGTCAAGAAATACTTCGCCTAAAAAAATAAAAGAACAGCTTGCTAAGTTGAAAACCCGAAAGGGCGGCTTAGGCAAAAATGAGCGTCACGGTGGATTGAAAACCCGAAAGGGCGATCCAGGCAAAAATTAGAGACATAAAACAGAAAGAATTTCCCGATAAGTTGAGTACCCCACCTTGGGGCAACTTATGCAAAAATTAGGGATTATGGCAAGTAACTGCATTCTGCTAATCTTCAACGATTTTGAAGACTTGGTTGAGCACAAGGCTTGACATCAGTTCATCTCCAACAGCGGTTAAGAGTACAATGGATATCAAGAGTTGGTAGAAGGATTAAGGATCATTTGTATTCAATGTACCCCTTTTCCATATAAATTACCATTTTCAACTTTGTAAAATCTATGGAGTCTTGTCATTTACAGACTACCATCCCATTAAATAAAGTTGAGCTTTTATCCAATTGTTTCTACTCTTATTTACTTCAGCCAATAGTTTTAAATTTTATTATGATCATTTTGAAATTAAATTTTTAAACTAAAATCAAGTTTTCTTTAAAATATAAAAGCAAGAACGTTTCCAAAGTAAGTAAAAGGAATATCAATAACATTTTAATAAATAGCAAGTCCTTAAGTGTGAAGCATTAGAGGTTCCCTAAGCAGTTAACCCTTCAGGTACCCCTAGACGTTTGTGTTGATTCAGTTCCTCAGAGGAGTGTTTGATCCTCAGTGGAATTCCTTTCCTCGTCCCCAGCTGAGTTGGTTGATTCAGATACCCTGCGACGTGTCCTTGCCCCCAACAGAATTTCGGCCTTCCCTAGCGGAGTTCGTATTTCCTCAGCAGGTTGATCTTCAGAGATGGTCGATTTTCCCCAGTAGATCGCTTTGGTGTCCCCACCAATCGCCATTTATCTTTGCTCCCAGTCAGAGTTTCCTCCTGGTTTTTGAGCAGCTTTTGTTGATTTATTTCTCTGTAAGGTTGTCTCCCATTGTTTTACGGTGTTGACCTAAAATTCCCCACAGATTGGATGTCCTGTCCTCAGCAGATCTCCTCCGTCCTCAGCTAGGGTTGAGCCCTTGGGATGTTGATCTCTCTGTTCTCCGGCAGTTGTCTCCATATTTTGTGGACTGACCAAGGATTATACTGGTGGTTCAATTCCTTTGCGACACCTCTGTATCCTTTGTGATTGTTTTGTCAGCATAATCATCATATACACATATACATATACATTCATATAATTTCATAATTTACATACTGCGCATCGTCATATCTGATTTGTTTGAGATTCTCATTCTCTGTTATGGCGGTACTTTATCCCCATACCAAATCTGGTGTCTGTCCTCCTTCAAATTGTAGAGTGTCAGCCCCTCAAGCAGAAAGACTTTAACCTTTCTCTGTTTCCCCACTGAGTTTGTTTCCTCGTGGATGGTTGTTATTTCAGTTTCCTCTCCAGTAAATTTTCTGGATGGAATTACTCCCCTTGAGTTATGTCCTCATTGGGTTGAGTCTTGATTGATTATTTCTTTCTAGCTCTTACCTAGATAGATGCTTTAGTCCCCTAAGAGTTTATTACCCAGTAACTGGTAATATTCTTCTTAGTTTGCAGTTTGTTACTTCTTGCCCAATACCCGGCAAAAATACCCTTTTTTTCTCCTTAGCGGGGTCCCCAGGAAGTATATCCTTGATATGTTCATCCTAACCGATGACAGATATCTTTCCTTCCCCCGCAGGAGTCTATCCTTGATATGTTCACTTTAACTAGTGACGGATATTCTCACTTTTGGTATTCTATCCAGTAAAAAGGTAGTTGTAATCCCTATTTTGTTCCTAAGAGAGTTAATCCTTGATATGTTCATCTTAAACGATGACGGGTTTCCTTCTCTTGGTGGTCTTCTACCCAGTAACCGGTAGTTGTAAATCCTGCTTTTTCCCCTCGCATAGATAATCCTTGATATGTTCATCCTAACCGATGACGAATTCTCTCTCCGACGGTTTTCTATCCAGATTTCTATAGATGTAATTCCTACCCCTTTTTGTTCGGTTGGTATATCCTTGATATGTTCATCCTAATCGATGACGGGTATCCTCCTTGACATTTTCCAGGCAAGTCTATCCTTGATACGTTCATCTTAACCGATGACGGATTTTCTTCCCTGTTGAGTTTATCCTTGGTATGTTCATCCTAACCAATGACGGATACTCTCACCTTTGGTCTTCTGCCTAGTAACTGGTAGTTGTAAATCCTTTGTCTGCAGTTTTCCCCAGCAAGGCTATTATTACCCAGTAACCGGTAATGAATACTCCCTCCTGGTGACCCCTAGCGAGTCATCCTTGATATGTTCATCCTAACTGATGACGGATGTTCTCTTTGTCAGATCTTTATTATTTCCTTACCCGGTGACAGGTAGTAGATAATAAATTTCTGCTCCTCCTATGTTGAAGTTCATTTCTCCCCAGTTGTTGAGTGCGCATTTCCTTAGTGAAATCTCTTTCCCCTGCATGATTCAAGTACCTCGGTTTTATCCTGACTTATTTGTATCTCCTACAGATGTTTTTGTTTCCCTGGCTGAGTCTTTCCATTTTTTATGGAATCCTTCTAGTCCCCTAGTAGTTTTAAGTCGTAGCCTGGCCTACGCATAACTCCTTTTTATCCGCCAGAGTCTATGTCTCCCCAGCGAGCTTTCCATATGGAATGCATTATGCTCCTTCGGATTTTCGATCTCTCTGATTTCTTTTTCCTTTGTGGAAATATTTCCCCACAGAGCATTAACTTTTGCATTCACATCATATGCATCATGAGGTCTCTTAGGGACCAAAATTTATTTATGTATGTTGTTATTTAAGTCCATTCTACTGAGTCGAGCCAAAGACTTTAACCTTCACCTCCTCAGTTAGAATGTCCTTAAATAGGGGCAGTTGTAAGACCCCAATTTTGACCCTAAGATCCCTCATGCAATTACATCATAAGCATTAACATTGGGATCATGCCTTGGCATCCTCCTTCCCCCTTTTTCATTGGGTTTGTTTTGGGAGAGATCACCAAGCACTTTGTGATTATTGAAGGAGAATTGCCATCCAAGGAGCAGCGGAATTTAAAAATTTCTCCATTTAGTGATCCTTACGAATGGGCATGATCAGTGATAGAATCGTTACCTCTTGTGGCGATCACGAACGTTGAACGACGACAACGTCTCTACTCAGTCCACACGAACGGATTCCTTCAATCTCAGTGCTAGCTGCTACGAATGAAGGCTTTGATTCAGAGAGAGAGAAACAGAATTCAAGAGTGACAATGCTTCTACCCAAGGGTTCTATTTATAGAACCACTTGTGTGGGCTTCAAGCTAAAAAGCCCACTTAAGTGTATTTTGGCCCATATCTTATAATATGCCCAAAATCACTTAAGCGTGTGGTACCTTACCATATTTCGTATTCCACTTAAGTGCACCATACCTTACGGTGTTCCTTAGTTACTCTATTTCTCATCAATCGTCCTTTGTGTGTGACCCTGTAGGTTTTCGCGACGTTGGCAATTATATTAAATCACGCATTTAACATAATAAACAGTGAGCGGTATCTAGCAACACATCACTGCTACCCAAGACACGAAAATGTCATGTGATCTGACAAATCCTCTGTGATAATAATTATGTGTATAATTTCCCTTTTGCCCTTATGTCTATATTGAACACAAGGCATAGACCGTGTCATCCTTGTCCAGTTCAATATTGGGCCCATAGACATTTATCCTGTTACGCAGGATGGGCAAATTCCATTTAGGTCACTCATGTCCCTTAGCATGCTTCGTGGAGTACCCATCAACTGTCTTTATGGTTATCCAGTTACGGACAATGTTGGATCAGGAATAAAGCACTCGACTCTACATCTAGGGTCCATAGTGGTTTCAAGTCGAAGAGTGGTATACACCATTATCACCATGAGAATAACTTATGACACTTTGCATAACATTCTATATAGTATTCTCATAGCGGGTCAATCCAATATGAATATTACTCTTAATATTCATACCTATGTTTAAGACTTGATAACTCTTTATCCATGATCCATGAGATGTGATCATCAGTCTACAAACATAATAGTCTTCATGCTTTAATGTTATCCCACTTCACAATAAAGCTTGACTACGGATACTTTAAGAATAGTGTCCTTATGTTTAATTCGATCTCATGATTAAGTCATACTTGATACATTAAACGGACTATCTATTCCAGGGACTTTATTAAACAAACATAATAAAGAAAAATGCCTTTTATTATTAATAAATAATTCGATACAAGTACCAAAAGTATTGGCCTCTAGGGCTTACACCAACAATCTCCCACTAGCACTAGAGCCAATCAGGCATATCCCTAATGCCCATAGATCTAGTATGGCCATCATGCTTCTGCTACGCAAGAGGCTTTGTCAGTAGGTCAGCAATATTGTCGAGTGTAGGTACTCTACATATTTTCACATCTCCTCTATCTATTATCTCTCGAATGAGGTGATAACGCCTAAGTATGTGTTTGGATCGTTGGTGAGATCTAGGCTCCTTAGCTTGTGCGATAGCACCATTGTTATCACAATAGAGACCAATGGGATCCACAATGCTAGGAACTATGTCAAGTTCACTAATGAACTTTTTGATCCAAACAGCTTCCTTTGCTGCACTTGAGGCAGCAATATACTCGGCCTCGGTTGTAGAATCAGCAATTGTATCTTGCTTTGAACTTTTCCAGCTCACAACGCCACCGTTTAAATAAAACATGTAACCAGATTGCGATCTAAAGTCATCCTTATCAGTCTGGAAGCTAGCATCGGTGTATCCAAATACAGCCAACTCTTCCTGACCTCCATATATCAAGAATGAGTCCTTAGTCCTTCTCAAGTACTTAAGGATATTCTTGACAGCTACCCAATGGGCATCACCAGGATCAGATTGGTACCTACTCGTTGCACTTAAAGCATACGAAACATCTGGTCGAATACATAACATGGCATACATGATAGATCCTATTGCAGATGCACATGGAATCTTATTCATGCGATCCCTTTCTTCCTCAGTTGAAGGGGATTGTGTTTTTGATAGACACATGCCATGTTGCATAGGTATGAATCCTTTCCTGGAATCATGCATATTAAAGCGTCTCAGCACTTTGTCTATGTATGTACTCTGACTTAGGCCAAGCAATTTTTGTGATCTATCTCTATAGATTCTGATTCCTAATATATAGGCTGCTTCACCTAGGTCCTTCATATAAAAGCATTTCCCCAACCAAGATTTTACTTGTTGCAGGGTAGGGATATCGTTTCCAATGAGTAATATGTCATCTACATTTAATACCAGGAAAACGATCATGCTCCCACTAACCTTCTTGTAGACACAAGGCTCATCTTCGTTCTTGATGAATCCATATTGTTTTACTGTTTCACCAAAACAAAGATTCCAGCTTCTGGAAGCTTGCTTCAATCCATAGATTGACCTTTGTAACTTACATATCTTTTGGGCTTCTTCTGGTATGTCAAATCCTTCAGGTTGTGTCATGTACACATCCTCAAGAAGATTCCCATTAAGGAAAGCAGTTTTGACATCCATCTGCCATATTTCATAATCATGATATGCAGCGATAGCAAGTAAAATCCGAACAGATTTAAGCATTGCAACTGGTGAAAAGGTTTCATCATAGTCAACCCCATGGATTTGTTTATATCCTTTTGCAACCAGTCTTGTCTTATAGGTATGTACCTTACCATCCATGTCAGTCTTCTTTTTGAAGACCCACTTGCATCCTATAGGGTTGACTCCTACAGGAGGCTCCACCAAGGTCCCAATTTGGTTTGTGTACATGGAATCCATTTCAGATTTCATGGCTTCTAGCCACTTCTCAGACTCGGGACCAGTTATGGCCTCTTGGTAGGTCACGGGCTCATCTTGATCCATGACTAATACATCACCTTGATCTGTTATGAGATATCCATATCTCTCAGGTAGGTGACGTACCCTGCTTGACCTACGCTGGTCTTGTTCTACTTGAGCAGGTTGCTCTTCCACAACTACTTGTGTTTCCTGCTCTAATTCCTCCATAGGTGTATCGATCCTTTGTGATTCTTGAATTTCTTCAAGCTCTACTTTCCTCCCACTGATTTTTTTGGAAATAAAATCCTTTTCTAGGAAAACTCCAGTTCGAGCGACAAACACTTTGCCCTCTGAAGGATTGTAGAAGTAATACCCTCTTGTTTCTTTAGGATACCCCACAAATAAGCATTTGTCAGATTTGGGCTCAAGCTTAGTTGAAATTTATTGTTTCACATAAACTTCGCAACCCCAAATCTTCATGTAAGACATATGTGGTTTCTTACCACTCCATATCTCATATGGTGTCTTCTCAACCTTTTTGGATGGAACACGGTTAAGTGTGTAAGCTGCTGTCAATAATGCATGTCCCCAAAAGGAGTTTGGAAGATCGGAGTGACTCATCATGGATCGGACCATGTCTAACAGGGTTCGATTTCTTCTCTCAGATACACCATTCCATTGGGTGTTCCAGGAGGAGTAAGTTGGGATAGGATCCCACACTCTTTCAGATGGTCATCAAACTCTAGGCTTAAATACTCACCACCTCAATCTGATCGAAGAGTTTTAATATTCTTACCTAGTTGGTTTTGTACTTCATTCTTGAATTCCTTGAACTTTTCAAAGGACTCTGATTTGTGTTTCATTAAATACACATAACCATATCTATTGAAATCATCAGTAAATGTGATGAAGTACTGAAAACCTCCTCTGGCTGGTATGTTCAGTGGTCCACATACATCAGTATGTATGAGGGCCAAAAGATCATTAGCTCTTTCACCTTTTCCTGTGAATGGAGACTTTGTCATCTTTCCAATTAAACAAGATCTGCATGTCTCATATGATTCATAATCAAAAGAGTCCAACAGTCCATCTTTATGGAGTTTGGAAATGCGTTTCTCATTTATGTGGCCTAATCGACAATGCCAAAGGTAAGTTGGATTTAACTCATTAGGTTTCATCCTTTTAGTATTAATGTTATAAATAGGCATTTCAAGATCAAGGACATATAGTCCATTGTTCATTTATGCAGAAGCATAGAATATATCATTCAAATAAATTGAGCAACAATTGTTCTTTATTATAAATGAAAAACCAAACTTGTCCAAACAAGAAACGGAAATAATATTCTTGCTAATTGCAGGTACATAATAACAGTTCTCTAACTAAATTATTAAACCACTAGGTAAAGTCAATACATAAGTTCCTACAGCTAAAGCAGCAACCTTTGCTCCATTGCCAACTCGTAGGTCGACTTCACCTTTTTCCAAATCTCTACTCCTTTTTAGTCCCTGCACATTTGTACAAATGTGAGAACCGCATCCAGTATCTAATACCCATGATGCTGAAGTAGATAAATTAATTTCAATAACAAAAATACCTAAAGTTTAAGTCTCTACTCCATTCTTCTTATCTTCCAGGTACTTTGGGCAGTTTCTCTTCCAGTGTCCGGTCTTACCGCAATGGAAGCAGGTGCCTTCTTTTGCTATGCCTCCACTAGGCTTTAAAGCAGCAACTGTGGGTTTGGGTTTGGCAACTTCCTTGCCTTTCCCTTTATCACCCTGCTTAGTGGGCCTTTTGTTCTGTCTCTTTCCATTTCCGATCATCAGAATGGACTTCCCTTTTGACTTCAGATTCTGCTCAGCAGTTCTTAACATGGCGAGCAGTTCAGGAAGAGATTTGTCCATATCATTCATATTGAAATTTAGGACAAATTGACGGAATCTATCTCGCAACGATTGCAAGATCAAATCAGTCGCAAGTTCCTTTCCGAGGGGAAAACCCAATCTCTCAAGGTTTTCCACATACCCAATCATCTTGAGCACATGGGGACCTACAGGGGCTCCCTCAGCTAACATTCCTTGAAAAAGGGCTTTTGAAACTTCAAACCTCTCATGCCTCGCTTGCTCTTGATAGAGCATCTTCAGGTGTTCGATCATATCGAACGCTGCCATGTTCTCATGTTGCTTTTGCAATTCTGAGTTCATGGTAGCTAGCATGAGACAAGCAGTTTCATTGGCATCATCGACATGCTTCTTATAAGCATCTCTTTCTGCCTTAGGTACAGAACTAGGAGGTTCCTCTTCAGGAACAGGTTTCTCCAAGACATATAGCTTTTTATCATGTTTGAGGATAATCCTCAGGTTTCGGTGCCAATCCAGAAAATTTGTCCCAGACAATTTTTCTTTGTCAAGGATTGATCGCAAGATGTTGTTAGAGGTGTTTGTTGTCATGGTAATCTACATAAGAATTAATGAAAATATAAGTATCATTGACATATTTAATTAGGCCTTTAATTAAATATGCTCCCACTATTTTACTCAAAACAAATGACCCTCATCATTTGATTCGGAAAATCCTGTTGGAAGATTTTCTAGTGGGTCGAGATCCATATTTCACTTCGTTCTAAGTCCGCGTAGGCGGATTACACAAAACTAGGTTATTTAGGTAGGAACTCCTTCCAATTGTATCTAATACAACTCTCGAATATTTTAGTTGGGTGAATAACTTCTTATTCCAATCCATCACATGGATAATTCCCACTATTGCTTCTAAACATATATAATATTATTATAATTTGTTTAGTCAAGTTTGACCCATTGTTTTAACAATTGGATATTACAATTATCCCATCGCACCTTACTAATATAGAACATGCACCTCGCGTAGGAGAAACCTACATTATCTGATACTAGTCTTGATGAGTGTTAAAACTTGGAAAGCATAAATTTAATATTTAATTTGAGGGAATTTGCAATTATTCTGATCTCACCGGCTTATTTATCATATAAATCGTCTCTCACATGCATCAACATACATACACATGCATCAACATACATATATAATGAAACAGTTATGGCCCCTAGCGCAATTGTTCTCCCAAGCCAATGAGAGAACCTAAGCTAACCTAATAACGATCTAAGCTTCTCCAAGCAAGATCTTCAAGGTTGTCCTCCTTTGGCACTGACTTCTTTGCTTTCTTCATAACATTACATTACATAAAGAAACTCGTTTTACATACGAGGGAGTGAGATGAGAAAAGAAGTTACATTGAGAGATTAAAAGAGAGGCACGACACGCAGGTCGTATTTTAAAACCCAAAACAAAATAAAGGAAAACTAAGGCCATAACCGATCACCACAAGACAATAATAAACACATTATTATTATTATTAATTCTTTTAATTAATTAAAACCAAATTAAATCTCGACGACCGATCACATTACACAGAGTTAGCCGAACGGGTGAATTTTGCCTTGCGTTAACCGGTTAACCATATGCGTTAACCGGTTAACACTGTTTGAAAATATGTTCATAATTTGTATTATGTTTTGCGTTAACCGGTTAACCAAATATGTTAACTGGTTAACACTATTGAAAAACTTTTAGAAAGTTGTATTCCGTTTCGTGTTAACCGGTTAACCATATACGTTAACCGGTTAACACTGTTTGAAAATCTTTTAGAAAACAGTATTCCGTCTTGCGTTAACCGGTTAACCATATGTGTTAAGCGGTTAACACTGTATGAAAATTTGTTAGAAAGCACAACTCTTGTGCAGTCACAACCCCAATCGCATAACTCTCTGACAACACAACCCTTGTGCCGTCACTAACCCTGATGCACCAATTTCAGACCGTCAAACACATCTCGATTGTTGATTCAGTATGATTTATCAACGCGTCATTGCTTCACCATACTAATGTCGGATCAAGAAGCAAACAACCATTGATCGCTCAAAGGAAAACAACCATTGAGTGTTTGAATGAACGAAACAAGAACACTATATCATATAAAATGTATTTTGCATCAGGATTGCTTATATCATATATATAATTTGATCGATCTCAATTTAATCTTTGATTCATTCTGTTTTAATCGTATTAATACAGAAAAAATAAACAGTTATCAGATTCATGGTTTCGTAAGTGGCTCTGATACCACTGAAGGAGAATTGCCATCCAAGGCGCAGCGGAATTTATAAAATTTCTCCATTTAGTGATCCTTGCGAATGAGCATGATCAGTGATAGAATCGTTACCTCTTTTGGCGATCACGAACGTTGAACGATGACAACGTCTCTACTCAGTCCAAACGAACGGATTCCTTCAATCTCAGTGCTAGCTGCTACGAATGAAGGCTTTGATTGAGAGAGACAGAGAAACGGAATGCAAGAGTGACAATGCTTCTACCCAAGGGTTCTATTTATAGAACCACTTGTGTGGGCTTCAAGCTAAAAAGCCCACTTAAGTGTATTTTGGCCCATATCTTATAATATGCCCAAAATCACTTAAGCGTGTGGTACCTTACCATATTTCGTATTCCACTTAAGTGCACTGTACCTTACGGTGTTCCTTAGTTACTCTATTTCTCATCAATCCGTCCTTTGTGTGTGACCCTGTAGGTTTTCGCGACGTTGGCAATTATATTAAATCACGCATTTAACATAATAAATAGTGAGCGGTATCTAGCAACACATCATTGTTACCCAAGACACGAAAATGTCATGTGATCTGACAAATCCTTCTGTGATAATATTTATGTGTATAATTACCCTTTTGCCCTTATGTCTATATTGAACACATGGCATAGACCGTGTCATCCTTGTCTAGTTCAATATTGGGCCCATAGACATTTATCTTGTTACGCAGGATGGGCAAATTCCATCTAGGTCACTCATGTCCCTTAGCATGCTTCGTGGAGTACCCATCAACTGTGTTTATGGTTATCCAGTTACGGACAACTTTGGATCAGCAATAAAGCACTCGACTCTACATCTAGGGTCTATAGTGGTTTCAGGTCGAAGAGTGGTATACACCATTATCACCATGAGAATAACTTATGACACTTTGCATAACATTCTATATAGTATTCTCATAGCGAGTCAATCCAGTATGAATATTACTCTTAATATTCATACCTATGTTTAAGACTTGATAACTCTTTATCCATGATCCATGAGACGTGATCATCAGTCTACAAACATAATAGTCTTCATGCTTTAATGTTATCCCACTTCACAATAAAGCTTGACTATGGATACTTTAAGAATAGTGTCCTTATGTTTAATGTGATCTCATGATTAAGTCATACTTGATACATTAAACGGACTATCTATTCCAGGGACTTTATTAAACAAACATAATAAAGAAAAATGCCTTTTATTATTATTAAATAATTCGATACAAGTACCAAAATTATTGGCCTCTAGGGCTTACACCAACTTGAGGTTACATTATAAGTCATTTTTGACCTATACCATTGATCAAGTGATTTTTCTAAACTTCAAAAATGCATAACTCTATCGTTTCAAATCCAAATAACATGAAATTGGTGACCATTTTGAAGGTATTTGAGATATATACAACTTTTATGAAGACACGTTTCTCATTTGAAGCTCTTATAAAAAGTTAAGCAAGGTGGAATATTGAGACATATGGCTTGACACTTAGAAAAAATTTGATCTCACCTCCACCTCAAATTTCTCCAAGTTCCAAGATCCAAATGAAAACGTGTTGAACATGAAAGTTGTTCCTCTTGATCTCACCTTTCCAAAGAGCTCAAATTCATTGATTTTGGGCAAGAAATGCATAGGCTGGACATGGCTTAAACAGGGTGACATCCCTTGGCAAGGATCAAACTTCAAACATCAATGTGCACTTGCCTTGCAATCCAAGCTAAGTTCAGAGCATCTGATATTCATTTGTGGGCCTCAAGCAATCATTTCATGGGCCTATGCGTGCCCATGCACACTTGCATCACCATTTGCCAAAATTGTAAAGTGAATTGGAGTGTGCAATTATCAACCATTTCAGCTATAAATAGAGCTTCAATTACTCAGAAATACACATACAATCGCGCCAGCTTTGATCCCCCATTTCAAGCCCTCACTTCTCAAAGGATAAGCCTAAAAAATTCTCTTGAATTTGAGCTTGAATTTCCACTGTTTTGAAATTCAATTCTCTAGGAATCCATAGCTTATTAACCATTCAATCCTTCTCCTACAAGCAAGTGGAGTGAGACCAAGCACATGCAAGATCAAGATCAATTGAATCCAGACCTACATTGAAGGTATTTTCCAGAAATTTTGAACTCTTCGATTCTCTTAGATTCTTGCTCAATTCTATTGATTTTTTGGTTGTCTGAATTCCTACCAATGTAGGCAAGAAGTTTGAGTTGCTTTAAGGTCAAATCGAAGCAACTCAGTTCATGTACCTCAAATTTCAATTCCATGTATCTCTCAATATACTTGGAATTAGAGTGAATGGAGGTCAGATTCGAGCTCAGTGTCATTTTTTCTTTAAGATCATGTCCCTATTTTTAATTTTGGTGATGGTTCATGGTGGACCAGTCCGGTGAGTTCTACCGGAGAAGATGACCGAAGCTCTGACTCCGGCGATGAGTTGGCAAGACTCTGAACCACATGATCCATCCATTACGTTTAAATCTTGATCTTAGTTTTAAATACCACCTATGCAGCGCTGTTGACTCAAGTCCATGTGGAACGCGCGCTAGGGACCATCTGATCTGCCACCTCAATTAATGAGGGAGATCAGATGGTCCACGTATTTTTGATTATCTGAATTTTTATTTTAATTGCATTATTTTCAATAATTCATATTAAATTCAATATTGATCCAAAAAATATGGGACTTTCACCAAAAAAAATTAAAAAAATTTCTCTTTCATATTCCGAATTAAAATTATTTTTTGGATCATTATTAATATTTTTCATGAATTAATTGATTTTGCATTTGTTTTTAATTGTTTAAAAATATTTTTAAATATCCAAAAATTATGAAATTTTTTCTCCAAGGTCCTTTGACCTATGATAAATCTCATGGCCATTTCTTTGGTGTTTTGATGAGATTTTAGGAATTGGACAAAACATATTTGATTTAAATGCAATATTTTATTTTATTTTTTATTGAATAAATGCCAATCATTTTTGTTGACCATTTGTATTGACTTGTTTGAGTTTACTTGTTGTTGTTGGGCCTTGGTCAAGGTTGATTTGACTTTGTCAAATTAATATCATTGGATTTAAGGGATTGATGGAATGTACATTCCATCTCCCAAAATGAATGAATGATATTAATTTGGTAAAAGTCCTCCTTTGACCAATTTGTGATTTCATTCATCCCCTTCCCACTTCATCTCATTCCTCTTCTTAATTCATTCATTCTATTTGGCCTATGACATCTCAAAGTCCTAATGCTAGTTGATTGAAAAGTTGACATGAGTATGGATGACATTAGGCGACTCCTTTTGCATATTCTTTTTTGTGTGTGGTATGTTTCATGAGCATAGTCCATTATACTATGTCTCTAACATGCATTAACACCAAAATTTTATTGCCCGGTCTCAAATAGTTGTGACTTCTACATAAGTCCAATTACGATTGCTTAACATAGCGCTAAATTTGTGACATAAAAGGCATAAGCATTCTAGTTAGTGAGATTGTAAGTCTCCCCTCTTTCATGGTATTGTGTGAAAACTTGGCCTTCTTTCCTTCCTTTGGAAGATGTTTTGGTTCAAGGATCCATGCTTGTGATAAGTAAGTTGAGTGTTCTCCAAAGAATGTCTTGAAAATCAAAATCAAAACAATACTAACTCTTAACCTACTAACTACTAACTTTTAATTTCATGCTTTTACTTTAATGCAATTTACTTTTAGCACTCTATTTCATTTGTCATTGTTCATATCATTCTGATTGTTTATGTTAATGCAATTTTCAATTTGTACATTTGGACCATATTGTGTGATATATTTTATTTGTATATACTTTGCTTGTTTGTGTGGTCTTTGACCATTAATGTACATAATAATAACAAAAACCCTAAAAAAACTTTTGAGTGGACTGTTGGTTTGATCTTGAACAAATGGACTTAGAATCTAGGCAACCTTCCTATGCTAATGGACTTGGCCAATGCCAACTTGTTGAAAAACCAAGTGCTTGCAATTTGAAATTCATCTGATACATCTTTGAAGACCTCTCTAGGATTCATCTGCAACATGATCATTGTGAAGCTGTTATTTTGAACTTGTGACTTGTGGAATTCATCTGTTACATGGGTTATTTTTGAAGGAGATCATGGAATGGATAAGCTTGGATGAGGCCATCTTTATTTGATGCCTTGCTCTTCAAGATAATATAATTGTGCATTTGTGTGTTGCTTGATTCTAAAAGTCCAAGGGAATTATGGGTTTCTATTGACACTTTTGTCTATTGGATTGCTACCCACTTGGTCAGATCTTTTCAACTCTAAACTTTTAATTTTGTGCATAGGGTAGTCTCTTCATCTTCTCCCTATTTCTTTAATTTCAAAATCTCTCCCTCCATTTTCAAAATCTTCTTTGTGTGAACTATTTTTGTTCTAAACTTTGCCAACTTTTGCAAAAAGATAGAAACTTTGGCCTTTTGCCATTGCATTTTCAAACTTATTTTCTTAAATCAAACCTATAAATAAACTTAACTATACTTGACTTAAACTTTCAAAAGCCAAAAAGAACTAACTCATTCAAACCATTTTTTGCCTTTGTGTCTTTCAAGCTTAAATTTTTTTAAAATCAATGCATCCACTTTGAAATTTGTATCACGAACTACGAGGTTTTAACCCCTCATTTTTATGTTGGTACGTAGGCACAAGACCGAAGGTCTTGTCAAACACAAAAATATAATTAATGAATTCTTTTCTCATCCCCCCATTCTATTTATTTGTAAAACATCACTTTATACAAAATACATATGCACACAAAAAGGGCTCCCCAGGAGTACCTAGGACACTTTGGGTGCTAACACCTTCCCTCTGTGTAACTAACCCCCTTACCGGTGATCTCTGACTTTTTATTAGTTTTGATTTGAAAACTTCTTACTTTTGGGTTTTGTTCGTACTTTTTCCTTTTTCCCTTAAAAACAATAAAAGCGTGGTGGCGACTCTTGTTATTTGATTTCTAGCTTATCAATAGCTTGATGATCATGAATTTCCCGCTACAGAAATTAAGTGGCGACTCTACTGGGGAGTAGTCTCCAGTGGGTTTAGCCTACTTTTTGTGTGAATATATTTGTATATATGTGATATCTGTATATATGTATGTGTGATATAATCTGCTTGTTGTGCTTGGTGATCTCTGAGTGGTGAGATAAGTTTTAACCCGAACTTGAGTGCAATTAAGATAGGAGGATGGTATAGTCATGTTCGACTTGTGTGGAGTAGTCCTTAACAAGTTGGCTTGAGATCCATCTACTCAGTGGAGACTTCTTTGGATTTGGAATTGTCACACAAGTATTTGTGGTTAGGCATTACTATTTCTAATTGGGTCTGAGAAGCTGAGGACCTTAGAACATTTAACCCATCTTGGCCTATTTAGGACGTAATGCGGAAACTGTTCAAGTGTAGACTTGATAACAATTGTTACGCGATACTACACTCAGACGAGTTTCTCTTGAGAATATTATAGGTCGATGAGTCAGTCATCTTAACCTGTAATATCCAATATATGGAATTAAGACTCTGGGAACTTTTTAGAACATGATCTACAGGTTTTTCTCCTTTGGGATGGTTCTTACCCAGACTCCATGCTCGTGACTTACAACGAATCCTTGATTCTTGGTTGATCCAATCAAGTCTTGTCAGTATCAATGGAACTTGGGTGTTGATAAGGTGTAAACCATAATCCACCAAAATGGATGATTGATCTTGACAATGACTTGATTCATCCCTTGACCTTTGTTTGCCTTGTGTGTGATCCCTTACTTGTGATTGTTGCATTCATGCATTCATGCGCATCATAACATTCATCACACGAAAATTTCAAGGAACTGAGGTATCATTTGCAAATATTTTCAGACCATGGATTGTGGACGAAGGAACACTAAGAAGTACAGTTTCAGATGTCCCGACTTGAAATAGTTAAGGAAGCTAGCATCTTTTGTATTAGATCCCTTTGACTTCAAACAATGTCGTGGGAAGCTTTTGTCCATCTTGTCTGCTGATGTAGTTGAAGGACTTTTTAGTGTGCTAGTGCAGTTCTATGTGTCGCAACCTGAAAAATACAGTGCGCGAAAAAAAAACCGGCGAAAGAAAATGACAGAAGAGTCGCCACCGTGCGTTATTCATCCCAAAGGAGGGAAAGGAAACGCTCGAAGTAAACCTGAAAAAGGAAAGGACAAGACGGGGTCTCGCAACCAAATCTTGGGTTCGGGAGTCGGTTATGCGTAGGGAAGGTATTAGCACCCCTACGCATCCGTAGTACTCTACGGGATCCACTTTTGTGGTTCTTGTCTAAAGGGTGTGAGTTTACCTAGTGTGTTTATTTACTAAAAAAAGTTAAGAGGAATGACTCGCGCGGATGTCGCATCCACTACATACGTATCTCATCTGAATATGAGAATCAGAGTCTTCGTAGCTCGGCTGACCTATGGGTTGGGGGGATGTGTGCTCGCTAAGACATCGCGTCTTATGCCTACGTATCTCATCTGGCCTGAGAATCAGAGCAAAACGTAGTTCGGCTAACTACGGGGTTATGGATTGGGTTTTGGACGAACAACGTTACTACGCAATCTACCGGATGCTCGACCTTTGGAGACTTACTCGCCTGTAGTAGAAGGAGTAAACGTGTTGCTTTAGGTTTTAGGGTTTGTTTGCGTTGTAGGAACGCGCATGCAGAAAGGAAGTCCTAGGCGAAGGAACAATGCTACCTTAATTGGCATGCAAACGGGAGACTATCCGAAGCCTCGCATCCTATGGGGAAACGATCACACCACACGAAACATGTATCTTAAAGTAAAAGGAAAAAGGGGAAAAATACCACACGGATGAAGATCCGAAGCTACAGCAATTAAAGGGATAAGCAACTCTGAAACCCCTCCAGCTGATGAGAGAGACTGATTAAGATTGAATGGTACGTCTGGATCTGCAAAGTGATACTAGGGTTTGTGTGAGGCGGAGTGAACTTCTCAAAGCTGCCTGAAGGTTACTGCAGAGTAGTTCCTAGGTCTCTTTCTCCAGTCTCTGGTCTTTTCTGTTCAGCCAGTGTTTAGTAGTGTCCACGGTTTATTTCATTGACCACTCTGGTATTTATAGGCCAAATTTCGCAGCTTGTGGGCTTTGAATGAGGACAGCTCAAGCCCAAAATCTTTCTGATATTTTCTGCAATACGCGCCCTTCGCCTAGCGAGCATGACAGCTCAGCAGCAGATTCTTGCTTCCTCCAGCCTGGCGATTTGCACGGTGAATAGGCCCCATTTGGTCCTGTTGGTAGTACCTCAAGTCTTTTCCTTGTGTTGACTGATCATTTGAATAAAACCCACAAAGTGTCCTGGATGATGCTCAAGCTTCTTGGAGCTAATTCTGATTGACATGATGCAATATAATATGAAATGCTAAATGAATGCATGAATGAGGAGGGCAAATTTTGGGGTGTTACAGCTGCCCCTATTCAATCATCAGCTAACCCGAGTAGGATGAAAGCGAACAGCTTGTCGGACAAATGGGGTGAGCTGTGATTGAATACCAAAGAAAGACCGAAAATTTGTGCTCCGAGAACACCACAAAAACGCGGAAATACACCGCGCTGTTTATTCTTCTTCCGATCCTCTGGCTGAATCTGAATCAGTCTTCTGACTTAATCTGGGGTTTCGATTCTCTGGCTGAATCTATACTCAATTTAGTCCCCGGGTTGGATATTAATTTTGATCCTCGGGCTGGATACATTTTGATCTTCTGGCTAGATCTTCTTTGTTTCGATTCTCTGGCTGAATCTACTTTCTTTGATTCTCTGGCTGAATCTACTTCGATATTCTGGCTAGATCTGAATTGTTTTGATTCTCTGGCTGAATCTATTTCCGGTCTTCGGGCTAGACCTGACGTCGATCTTCTGGCTAGATCTGGATTGTTTTGATGATAAATTCCCATCATTAGGATCCCGCATCTGAGGCATGCGCTGGTTGACCCTCTTTTGAGATCTACACCCAACCTACAGCTTCGAGAATATTCCACTTTTGGGCTCCGTACATATTCTTCGGGATAGAACATGTTGTAACGACTCCTCAATTAGACTTGGGCTTGCTGGGGAAATAAAGCTTGTAGGCGACTTCACTGGGGAATCTTCAAATTGAGCCTTAGGCTGACTTACTGGAACATGATTCTTAGGCTGAATCTTCGAAATGACCCTCAGGCTAGATCACTGGAACACGATTCTCAGGCTGAATCTTCGAAATGACCCTCAGGCTGGATCACTAGAAAGCGATTCTCAGGCTGAATCTTCGAAATGACCCTCAGGCTGGATCACTAGAAAACGATTCTCAGGCTGAATCTTCGAAATGACCCTCAGGCTGGATCACTAAAAAACGATTCTCAGGCTGAATCTTCGAAATGACCCTCAGGCTGGATCACTAAAAAACGATTCTCAGGCTGAATCTTCGAAATGACCCTCAGGCTGGATCACTAGAAAACGATTCTCAGGCTGAATCTTCGAAATGACCCTCAGGCTGGATCACTAGAAAATGATTCTCAGGCTGAATCTTCGAAATGACCCTCAGGCTGGATCACTAAAAAACGATTCTCAGGCTGAATCTTCGAAATGACCCTCAAGCTGGATCACTCACGCTTGATCCTCTGGCTGGATCTCATGACCTTGGTTGTAAAGTAATTCTTCAGTCTGCTTGGAAGAACCTGTTTATCAGCTTATGTGTATGCTTGATATGATATGCATGCAAATGCAAATGTTATGCATGGTGTAAAAAGAAATCTGCTTGGGGAAGCAAACTCCGGTAGGGAACAGATCGCTGTATCAATCCTTGAATGCTCTGTGGGGGATGATCCGTCTGTCGGGACCAATGAGCCACCAAAAATAAATTGGCTGCTTGAAAAGTTGACCTTGCGGGGGGAGTATCAACTATGGAAACTTTGTTCGGCGAGGCTCTATGAGGAGAGTCTGTGGGGAAAACACTTCCTGGGGAAATGTCGTAGGATACGACCTTTGCTGGGGATATG
Source organism: Lathyrus oleraceus (assembly GCF_024323335.1). Taxonomy (NCBI): domain Eukaryota; kingdom Viridiplantae; phylum Streptophyta; class Magnoliopsida; order Fabales; family Fabaceae; genus Lathyrus; species Lathyrus oleraceus. The sequence goes on from NC_066581.1 coordinate 61,443,517, forward strand.
AACTTGCTAATCGCCCTCAAGCTGGGGATTAACAAATCTGTTAAAAATAATCTGTTGGGGAATGAGATGAACACTGGGAACACCACCCTCTCATCTGTTGGTTATGCAACCACTCCGCTGTTGCTAGGAAGATACAGTCCGACACTATCAACTCCGCTGGGGATACACAGTCTGGATACTGTCAACTCTGCTGGGGATAGACAATTTGGATATTGTCAACTCTGTTGGGGATAGACAATCTGGATATTGTCAACTCTGTTGGGGAACATGCTCTGCTGGGGAACATACTCTGCTGAGGAGAGACTTTGTCAACCGCTTGGGGATGAGGATTCATGACTTGGCATCCGGTTCCTGTGACCTGCAACCAAAAATACACGTATGCCTCGGGGGAATTACTCGGTTTGAATTCACCGTCCGGGATTAAGCACATTCAAAGCAATTTTAAATGTTTTCCTGTGCAAATCATCTGCAAAAGCCACCATTATGTTCATATGCAATATGTTTTATCAAAAATTCGGACATTTCTGCAAACAAACTGATAAACGAAAAATAAAGAGGCTCTTTAACTGAATTATTCGACTCTTACTGGGGAGAAAATTTGTGCCAGGAATAGGCGAGGGTATCAGGAAGTTGATCCCTGAAAAGAGGTGATCGCTATAAAAAGAGAACTATCCTAATGGCAATGGGGAAACGGGGTCTCACTGAGTTTCGACTCTGCTATGGCTCGTATGTCCTCAAGACGCTCTGCTCATCTTGCTTTCTGAAGTGGATGATTAGTCGATCTTTTACCTTCGAAGATTTCCGGATTGAATGAAACGGTGATATAACACGGATGAACTCAGATCGCAGTTATTCGCTTATTCCCTAACTTTTGCGTGGACCGCCCTTTTGGGTTTTCAATCCACTGGGATACCCTTTTTTGCCTGAGCCGCCCTTTCGGGTTTTCGACTCACCGGGTGTACATTTTTTTTTATAGCCCTAATTTTTGCCCGAACCTCTTCATTCTTTTTTTTTGGTTCGTCGGGATGCCCTTTTTTTTTTGCCTGGACTATTCTTTTTATTGTCCAGCGGGTCTATTTTATGCGAAGTATTTTTTTCTTAACTGCGTCTGAGTTAATAGGGGACGGGAATCCTTCGCCATCCATGGTTGTTAGCATCAAAGCTCCGCCATAGAAAATCCTTTTAACTACGTACGGACCCTCATAGTTCGGTGTCCATTTGCCCTTGTGATCTGTGTTGGGAGGAAGAAATCTTTTGAGTACCAATTCACCGACTTGACACTCCGAGGGCGTACTTTCAGATCAAATGCTCTCTTCATCCGTCTCTGATATAGCTGGCCATGGCATATGGCTGCTAGTCTCTTTTCCTCAACTAGGCTTAGCTGATTGTATCGAGAACGGACCCATTCTGCTTCGTCCGGCTTCATTGTTGGTGCAGGGAAAAGTTATTCTGGCACCAAATGGCATATGAACCCCCTTCCGGTGTGATCAACACTACACCAACTCCGCGACCATTGACGTGGACCGCCCCATCAAACATCATAACCCATTTGGATTCAGGGTCAGGCTCCTCCCCCGGGGGTGGTTCCTCTCAATCTTTCGATTTGAGAAACATGATGTCCTCATCAGGAAAGTCAAACCTCATAGGTTGGTAATCATCAATTTGTTGCTCTACAAGATAGTCTGACAAGACACTTCCCTTGATGGCTTTTTGTGAAGTGTATTGGATGTCATACTCTGTCAGTATCATTTGTCACCTAATAACCTTTCCGGTAAGTGCTGGCTTTTCAAAAATATACTTGAGTGGATCCATTTTTGATATCAATAGAGTCGTGTGAGTCAACATATATTGTCTTAGTCGGCGAGCAGCCCACGCCAAAGCGCGACAAGTTTTCTCGAGCAATGAGTATCTTTGTTCACAGTCGGTAAACTTTTGCTAAGGTAGTATATTGCATGCTCTTTTCGACCTGACTCGTCATGCTGACCGAGCATACAACCCATTGACCTTTCTAACACAGTCAAGTACATGATCAACGGTCTTTCCTCTCGGCCTGTAGACTGGCCCCGATCTTGATCTCTTTCTTGTCGTCTGCGGTACCAATGCTGATGGTCTCAACCACCTCCTGATAAGGTGTAATAGCTCGGTCCTCCTGTTTCAACAATCTGGCTAACCCTTCAGGCAATTCACAATCTTCCTCAGCCCCTTCTTCGGCTTAATAGATAGGATTGTCGAAGTCATACTTGCCCATAGCAGTGTCGTTAGCAGTGAGATCCGAGTGGTCGGCTCTGCATGATGGAGGATCATGCTTTACCTTAGAATGAGAGATTTTTTTTTTGGAAAGAAAGGAAAAACGAAAAAAGAAACATTGCCATTTTTTTTTGTAAAAAGTAAAAAAACTGAAAGAAAGAGAACACAAAATTGTTTGCAAAAGCCGTCCTTTATTGATGATAAAAATAATTGCGAAATGTAACTAAATGGATGGCCCTACAAATGAGCCGTTACACCTTGGGCAAAGTGTAAGACTTTATTATGCATGTAATAAAGGAAAATAAAAAAAATCACTCTTTCAGTAGAGTAACCCGGACGGTTTTTTCAGACGACCAATTGTCGAGCTTTTCTCCCGGGACACACGGGCGAATCCAGCTATCTAAGTCACAGTCGCTGTCAGCCTTGTCTTCATCTGCAGCATTGACGATGTGGGGAGAAACCAAACCCCCGCTGGAGAGAGTACCGGTTTCATTCTTCTGAGATCCCGGAGCATACCCCAATCCAAACTTGTCTTCTTTGATGACTGGCTCCACAAATTTGCCCCAGCCTTGGGCATTACCCGCCTTAACCACTTCGACAGCATTAATCTCCTGCCCGCCATGGGCTGGCATCGGGTTCTGGATAATATTAGGCACCGGAGCAAAATTGATAGCTTGGGCATCTCTCAAATCTTGTACCTTGAACTGGAGAGCCTTGTAGTTATCTGTAGTATGGCCAGGTGCGTTGGAGTGAAAAGCACATCGGGCGTTGACATCATAACCCCTAGGCAAATTATTGGGATCGATTGGTGGGGCTAGAGTTCTCAATGTAACCAGAATCATGTCAATCAGCTTGGGAAGTAATACTGAATAAGGCATTGGGATTGGCTCGATGACCCGGTCTGTCTGCCTTGGACGTTGTTGATAGTGTCTCTGCTGACCCGGATTACCTCCTTGTTGTTGATTGTTGTACCTGGGTTGTTGTTGCGGATGATATTGCGGTTGAGGAACAGGCGTTGGAATAGTGACTGCGGCCACTTGATCTTGATAATAATTAGGGCGTCCTCTACCCCTGCCTCTGCCGGCATACACAACGCTTGCCTCGCCTTCTTTTCTTCGCTGACCATTACCAGCAAACGGTCTCTTGGGACCTGATGGGTTGGAAACACTATTGTCTTGAATTCGGCCCATCTTCAACAGACTCTCGATTCTTTCTCCAACAATTACTATCTCTGCAAAGCTGATTGACGGGCAAGCAGCCAATCTCTCAATATAATTGCCTTGAAGAGTGTTCATGAACATGTCCGCCATCTCCCTTTCAGACATAGGGGGTTGGACGGACGCAGCAATCTGTCTCCAACGCTGAGCATATTCTCTAAAGGTTTCCTTGGCAGTCTGAGACATACCTTGCAACAAGGTCCGATTTGGAGCCATGTCCAAGTTGTATTGATATTGCTTGACAAAAGCCTCTGCCAAGTCTTTCCAGCTCATGATGGTAGTACGAGACAAATGAGAATACCATTCACGAGAAGCTCCAGTTAGATTGTCTTCAAAATAGTACATCCACAGCTTTTCATCTTCCGTGTGAGCTCCCAACCTTCCCAGATAAGATTGGAGATGAGTGCGTGGGCAAGAAGCCCCGTTGTATTTCTCAAAAGTAGGGGGTTTGAACTTGTGAGGAATCCTTACTCCCTGAACCAGACCAAGATTTGTGACATCAAAGCCTAAGGAATTTTGAGACTCCAAAGATTTGAGCTTCTCAGTAAGCTCATCCATACGGCGAGTGGTCTCGAGGGCCTCGTCGTGCAAAGAAAATTGATCATACTGATAATCTTCAGTAACGGGGCGCCCGTTAATCCGAATTCCTTGATTCACATTGTACCTTCCGCCAATACCATTTCCAACATTCCCTGTGTTGCCAACATTACCCGGGTTTCTATCAGCATTTGCGTTACCCGTGTTCACAGGATTATCAGCGTTCCCAGGGTTACCAGGGTTTCCCTCAGCATTTAGTATCTCCACCTCCGGATCAGGCCTCGGTTGCTCAACCAATTCCCTCAGCTTTTCTTGACCTTCTGCCATACCAATCATCAATGTCATGAACTGATCCATCCTTTCACGCATATCAGCCAGCTCTTTCTGTACTTGGTCCATCGCTAGTCGTGGACGATTTTCCTTTGTCGGGTATCTATGAACTCGCTTGAGACCAATAAGTGCCTGATACAGGGAACAAACATTAGACACTGCGGTGACACCTGCAAAACAAACAAGGGTTAGTATGCATGGTATGCGATGCACTGCTTATTCAGTTTTGAGGCACCCCCATTTTGAAAGGGAGTACCCTGCAAATGAATAAGCATGAGATGTTGGATGCAAATATGCAGATGATGTTATGCAATGCAAAGGCATGTCAATCAGAATTGATGGATCCGCTTGAACATCTGTCAGGTTGCACTTCCTGGAGAGAAATTCACTGAGGAATATAATACAAGACCAAAACTCTGCTCCAGAAAACCGGGTTGGTTAGAGGTTAAGGTTTCCTGAATTTAGCCCGCCCCTCACTGGTAGGTTCTAAGAACAGAAGTTCGTCAGCTTCAGCCCTTCAGTCGCGAATAATACGTTTACCACTGAAGGTTTGGCATTATTACGGGATAAAAGACCTCCACTGACTCCCCTCAACAGGACATCCTAAAGCAAGTTCCCAGTCTCGGGGTCCTCGGATTGATCAGCGAGAATGCGCCCACCAGAGCTAACATAATCACGTCTCGGAGGAGAGGCCTCGACTGAGTTCTCGGGAAATGGTCACCAGAGTCGACGATTTCTAAAGGAACATCATGTTGTTACGGAACATCCGTAGGACATAATATATCCAAAAGAAACCTCGTATGGGTGTGGTTCTTCACGAACGACTTAACGTAGCAACATGCCACGCAAGCCTCATGATCATCCACTCTAAAACCTGTGTGTACACTCAAGCCTGGGTAATGGGCTTATCTCTCGTAGAACACCCCATCCCAACAAACAAACAAACAGATCCAATAGATACAACAGATGCATGCAAGCAGGTAAGCAAATAAATGTACAAAAGCATGAACACCCAATGAACAAGAAATCACAAAAGCTAGGAGGGACTCGCTTAGGGAAGATGGACCAGCAAGAGGTCAACTTCTTAGTGTCCCCAGCAGAGTCGCCAGCTGTCGCAACCTAAAAAATACAGTGCGCGAAAAAACAACCGGCGAAAGAAAATGACAGAAGAGTCGCCACCGTGCGTTATTCATCCCAAAGGAGGGAAAGGAAACGCTCGAAGTAAACCTGAAAAAGGAAAGGACAAGACGGGGTCTCGCAACCAAATCTTGGGTTTGGGAGTCGGTTATGCGAAGGGAAGGTAATAGCACCCCTACGCATCCGTAGTACTCTACGGGATCCACTTTTGTGGTTCTTGTCTAAAGGGTGTGAGTTTACCTAGTGTGTTTATTTACTAAAAAAAGTTAAGAGGAATGACTCGCGCGGATGTCGCATCCACTGCATACGTATCTCATCTGAATATGAGAATCAGAGTCTTCGTAGCTCGGCTGACCTATGGGTTGGGGGGATGTGTGCTCGCTAAGACATCGCGTCTTATGCCTACGTATCTCATCTGGCCTGAGAATCAGAGCAAAACGTAGTTCGGCTAACTACGGGGTTATGGATTGGGTTTTGGATGAACAATGTTACTACGCAATCTACCGGATGCTCGACCTTTGGAGACTTACTCGCCTGTAGTAGAAGGAGTAAATGTGTTGCTTTGGGTTTTAGGGTTTGTTTGCGTTGTAGGAACGCGCATGCAGAAAGGAAGTCCTAGGCGAAGGAACAATGCTACCTTAATTGGCATGCAAACGGGAGACTATCCGAAGCCTCGCATCCTATGGGGAAACGATCACACCACACGAAACATGTATCTTAAAGTAAAAGGAAAAAGGGGAAAAATACCACACGGATGAAGATCCGAAGCTACAGCAATTAAAGGGATAAGCAACTCTGAAACCCCTCCAGCTGATGAGAGAGACTGATTAAGATTGAATGGTACGTTTGGATCTGCAAAGTGATACTAGGGTTTGTGTGAGGCGGAGTGAACTTCTCAGAGCTGCCTGAAGGTTGCTGCAGAGTAGTTCCTAGGTCTCTTTCTCCAGTCTCTGGTCTTTTCTGTTCAGCCAGTGTTCAGTAGTGTCCACGGTTTATTTCATTGACCACTCTGGTATTTATAGGCCAAATTTCGCTGCTTGTGGGCTTTGAATGAGGACAGCTCAAGCCCAAAATCTTTCTGATATTTTCTGCAATACGCGCCCTTCGCCTAGCGAAGGATCTGCTCGCCTAGCGAGCATGACAGTGCTCTTCACTAGGCGAAGCATCTGCTCGCCTAGCGAGCATGACAGCTCAGCAGCAGATTCTTGCTTCCTCCAGCCTGGCGATTTGCACGGTGAATAGGCCCCATTTGGTCCTGTTGGTAGTACCTCAAGTCTTTTCCTTGTGTTGACTGATCATTTGAATAAAACCCACAAAGTGTCCTGGATGATGCTCAAGCTTCTTGGAGCTAATTCTGATTGACATGATGCAATGTAATATGAAATGCTAAATGAATGCATGAATGAGGAGGGCAAATTTTGGGGTGTTACAGCTGCCCCTATTCAATCATCATCTAACCCGAGTAGGATGAAAGCGAACAGCTTGTCGGACAAATGGGGTGAGCTGTGATTGAATACCAAAGACAGACCGAAAATATGCACAAAAACAATTAAATCATCAAACATATCAAAATTAATCCAAAAAATAATTTTAATTCAGAAAATGAAAGAGGACAATATTTGAATTTTTTTGGTGAAAGTCCCATATTTTTTGGATTAAAACTGAAATTAATATGAATTAATCAAAATAAAAGGATTTAATTGGAAAAAAAATCATAAAACAAGGGCCATCTGATCTCCGTCATTAATTGAGATGGAAGATCAGATGGCCAGGAGCATGCATTCCACAAAGACCTTAGTCAAACATGTTGCAGACATGGTAATCAGATTGGACGCGTGAGATTAAAATATTTCAAACAGTTCAGATGGCCTGGATTGATCTAGTGCACCACCGGAGCCCTAGCTCCGGTCATCTTCTCCGGTGAGCACCACCAGTCTGGTCCAAGCTCAGCTCAATGGAAAATGAAAAGTGAATACACTAATTTGAAGGAAAAATGCTCAAGTTAAAAATCAAAACAACCCTTTAAGTATTTCTACAGATTTCAATATGTGAAACATTACTTTAACCGCGATCCTTACATTCTAACCTTTAAAAGATTTATCCAGACATAGTAACACAAACAAACACAACGGTGTTAATCATGATGAAAAGTTTGTTTTAGAATGTGAGGCGTAGAGAGCGAATAAAGTGCGTAAAGTAAATAAAGTAAAGCCAGTGGGGAAAATAAATAAAGTAAAGTGAGTGCGGAAAATAAATAAAGTAAAGCGAGTGTGGAAAATAATTAAAGTAAAGCGAGTACGGAAAATAAATAAAATAAAGTGGGTGCGGAAAATAAATAAAATAAAAGTGATACGGGAAATAACTAAAATAAAAGCGATGCGGGAAATAAATAAAATAAAAGCGATAATTAAGAACCTGCTCCAAACAGAGGCTTCGATTCTGGTACAAAAATAAACCTCTGACTCCTGAAGCTAAAGACGACAGCGACTCGAAGTGACCCAACTCAATCTCACAAAGGTACGATAACCCCCCGATGTGATGGATTATCGTTATTACAAATGATAAATATATGCTTAGTGTTGTAAAACTAAGTTGGATGATTAGAAAACGAAATGGAATGAGCTATTTATAGAGATTTCCAGCAGCTTGTAAAGACCATGGTACCCTCCAACTTCCCCTTAGTGGGAACGTGTCTTCCAAAGGTGGCGCCCGCCATGTGTGTAAATGGGGTGGATCATGGGAACGTGGCGGTTACCTCCTAGTTGAGGGTTGATGACTCATGGCTTCCCCTATAGCGGCCTCCATGTGCAACGCCATGTGTGTAATTTCGCCGAAAAACCCTAATTTTAGGTCTTTTTGCTTCGTTTCTTTCAAAAGAGTTCGAAAGTGCTAAATATCTGAAAACAAGAGAAAAGAGAGCATAATACAAACAAAATGATAATAAAGTCCTAATAAACATGTGAAATCCGAGTCAAAAACACGGTGTAATTCAGTATGATCAAATTCTCCCACACTTAAACCTTTGTCTGTCCTCAAGCAAAACTCTTTATAGTTTATGCAAGAAAATCAGTATCAACTAGAGTTAATTCGAGGCAAAAAGATTCACGAGTTCGTTCAAGGGATGTATTGATAGGTACTAACGAATCGAACTAAGGGTATTGTAGTGACACTTCTCGCAATTGCGGTCGTAGGCTTCGTTCCTATACAAATCAATCCACATTACCCCCACCATACCTAAGCCTTCTTTTTGTTTTCTTAAAGTCCTTTTCATTCAGGTGCAATCACATTAAGCCCGTTATCCGTACATACTCATAGTAAAGTGACCGGTTAGTGATTATGATCTTAAGCATGGGGCTCTGGTACATAAGTTAGTGTAACCCCTTTTTATTCAACCTAATTTGTAGTTGTGGGGGATTGGATCGTAATCCACTCTACCAAGTTCAGCACCAGATACCTATGAACCAACAAGCAAATAGGCTTATTTTTTTATTTTTCTAAGCATGGGTTCCGGTACATAAGTTGGTGTGACCCCTTTATTTAACCCAATTTGCAGTTGTGGGGGATTGGATCGTAATCCACCCTACCAAGTTCAGCACCGGATACCTCTGAACCAACAAACAAATAGGTTTATTATTATTTATTTTATTTTATTTTTTTTCTCCTGCATGTTCCGCATATGTTTTTATTTTGCTGGGTTAAATGACCGTGTGAGAGTCACCTAGCCTGGATTTTCATGCGATTTGAGAACAAAGCAAGAATTTTTGTGATCATTCACTTATTTTCATCGGTCCCCTACGTAGAGCATGCTTAAGTCGGAGCTTACTGCTAGGATAAACTACTTAAGGACTTATTTGGAACAAAAACTGGGGCTACAGCATATGGGGTATCGGGATCGACTCTTATAATCGTGAAGCCTAAGGTGTTAAGACAATACCGATTTTTAGAAAAAGTTTTTCCAAGTCTTTTACATCCTATTACGAACTTGTCTTATAGGCTGAATCTTCAAGATGTATTGTTTTCTTGGCTAAAACTTTTTTGGTAAGGTTAAAGAAATGGGGGAAATAAGGGTACACTTACACAGATGACTCGTCGGACACATGTTATTTAATTGAAAGGGAAAAACAAGCAACTAAAACATAAAACATACTAAAATTCAAGGAAAACGGTAAAAAGCGATAAAAGTAAAGGAAAGCGATAAAAAATAATAAAAATAAAGGAAAGATGAAAAGCGATAAGATCTCCTCCCACACTTAAACCGAACATTATCCTCAATGTTTCGATATGAGATAGGGTAGGAGTAACCTGGAAGAGAGAGAGAGAGAGAGAGAGAGAGAGAGAGAGAGAGAGAGAGAAAGCTAGGGGTGAGCACCGGTACCTTCACCGTCACCGCCCTGGTCAGGATTCCTGGGTCGAAGACGTCAGCTGCTGAGAGCGACCTAGGAGATATCCCTGGGTGGCCTCGATGAGAGCAAAGTGACGCTCATTATCCTGTCGCTGGCGTTGCTGCTTATTAGTGATCACAAGCAAGAACTCAGCGACAGTTCGATGTGCTCGCTCACTATGCTGCTGGGAAGCTACCATAAAACTCATATTATCTGACAGTTGTTGGTTTGTGGTGTTCAGCAGGGTGTCACGCCTTTCCTCACGAGCCAGGTGCTCGCGCCACATCTCCTTGATGATGTAGAAACCGGAAGTCGTACCTGCAAAAGGGTTAGAGGAAGAAGGTGCGATGTGTGCAGGTGATGTAGCAGGAATATCATGAGCCGGTGATTGGTCGCGCCGGTCATACTCATCGCCGGTCCCTTGCCCTTCGGCCATAGGAACGTTAGGTGGAAAAGGACCGGTAAACGGTGGAGCATCGAGATCGTATGTCCAGTTCCTCGCATGTCGCACATCCGTACGCTGAGAGCAAGGTAGGACAACACTAGGTACAGCTGCACCATGTATCATGAGGTAGAAACCACCTTCTCGCCTCACCTTGCATAATTTCATATCTTTCAAAAACTTTAAGTTAATGGTGCGGTGAGGGAGTGGTTCCAAAGTGGCTAACTCAGCGTGTAGATTCAACGCTCTAGCAATGGAGGTAATCAAACCACCAAAAGAGATGGTTCCTCCTTTCTTAAGGATGGCAGACATATGGGCCAACATGAAAGGAATAGGATTGATCCTGTGATTAGTGAGGCAACCCTGTAAAAATAGCAATTCTCGGGCATTTACTTTGTTAGAATTTTCCCAGCTAAATATAGTACATGCCAAAAGGTATCTAAAAATACGTATGGTCGGGTTATGGATATTAGAAGCCAAAATTCCTTCAAAGGAAGTGACATTTACATTAGATAATCTGTTCTAAAAACTAGATGCCTCGAGTGCCCATTCAGTATCTAAGGGTGTCTCACAAATAGCACCATCACCATAAGGCATTCTGAGCAAACCCTCTAAAGCATCGGTAGTGTACTCGTATTCTACATTAAACATTCTAAAATAAACGGTACCTACCGTGCTAGCAGTGCCAGGATGGACAGTGTAAATTAGGGAACTTAAAAATTCCCTAGTGAGCCTATCGTAGGTGGATGCTTTACTAGCAAAAATATCGTGTAATCCTAAATTATCTAGCATGTGGAAAACACTATGATATGTGCCTAGAGTGTACAAACAGTCTTCGTCGACATACCTGGTAGCGAGGATCTCCCGAGTTTGAAACCTTTGCAAAATCTTGTTTTGTCGCTCACTGGGCTTTCCTCCATGAAGAGTGATGTTGTTAAACTCCATTCCGGCCATTAATGGTGGTTGTAGAGAAAAATGAGTATTTATAAAAAAGAAAAGAGAAAATGGAATTTAATGGATTTTTGGTGGAGAGTTGGAGATGTGAGATTGGAGAATTGTAATGGCTTGTAGTGAAAATGAGAAGCTTGGAAATTTTTATGAATTTTGGTGGAGTTGGGAGAAGAAGAGAATAGGTTTGGAGAGGTTGAAGAATGTATAAATAGTGGAAAAGGTAAATTTGACTGTTACGTCATGGCGCCCGCCATGGACCTTATGGCGCTCGCCATGTCTTCGGATTTTGTTTGGGTCGGCTGTGCTGTTTGCTTCTTGGGCCTCAATCCTCTCGTCTTCATTTCTGTAATGGGTGGTGTATATAGGTATCCACGAATGCTGTTTTTTTTTTTTTTTTGATTTTAAGCTTGATAAAATAAAATGAAATAAAATAAAACAAAATAGAGTAAAACAAAATTAAATAAAACAAAGTAAAACAAAATAAAATAATGGACATAAAATAAAAAACATAATAATTAATAATATTATATATAATATATATATATATATAATATATATTAATATAATATATATATATATATATATATGTATGTATGTATATGAAGAGTCAATAATAATTCACGAGTCCAGAGATCTTAGGAAAAATAAAGCAAGCATAATGTCAGCGGAAACAATAAAAATAGGCATGAATAATAAGTAACGGGAAAAAATAGGGAAATTCAAATGGTATTTCTTGGTTCATGATGGCATCAATGCTCGGGATATAGTGGATTCTCCTCGACTTCGTAGCCTCAAAGCTCTGTGATCTGGCGTCGGAGATCGGCGATCTCATCATGCAGCATATCAGTCTCGGTGTCGTGTGAGGCAACTGTTACCTCGACCTGCAGGGTAACATCAACAAGCTCCTGGCGAAGCTCGACTATCTCCATGCGAAGCTTAACCAATTCGGACTGCGTGCACGGAGTCTGGAGATTAGGATTGTTGGTACGGGCTTTGATTCTGATCGGTGCAATCTTCGGCGCATCTACTGTCTCTCCCTGCCCTTCTATGGCGTAGGCCCAATTGGCCTGATCAATAACACAAGTCACCTGAGGGTCAGGTAAAGTGAAGTAGTGAATGGTCTCACCCTCAATTAACAGACTGTATTGATCCGGATGGAAAGAAGATCTCCTCATTAGGCCACGGTCCAGACAGAAATCAATATCCATCAAGGTGTGGCTGCAGTAAGACGTCAGGTGAGATAGTCTTCTATCGAGTCCCAGGGCTGAGGTTATGTGAGTCATCGTGCTTCCAACATGTATGGGGCTCATAGTAGAGCGAGCATTAAGGTATAGGCTCTCGATCAAGAAAGCTCCACAGTCTACCGGGCGTGACTGAGTGGTACAGTATATGAAGAAGATCTCTTCAGCACTCACATGCGTATCAGGGTCACTCTTCCCCAGGAAGGTGTGAGCAATGATCATCTGGAAGTATCGGAAAGCAGGGTTGTGAATCTTGTTGGAGATTTGGGTTGAAGGGTCGGGACTACCTCCACACGTGATATCGCTCCAAAACTTCTCGACGTCTCGGCTCAGAAAATAGCTCATAGGGAGCTCAGACGAAGCATCATAGGCAGTCTGAAAACCAAGTAAGTCGCTGAAACGCTTGTGGTTGAAGGTGTATTCTGCCCCAAACAACCTAAAGTTAATGTATCCTCCATCACTGGCGTGACCAACATAAGGCTCATAGATAAGCGAGCTCAGGAACTCCAAAGTCAGGTTCCTGTAAGTCACGTGCATAGCATCTATATATTCATCCCACTGTAACTGATTGCACAAGTGCCTGACACTAGGCTCAATGCCTAATGCCTCCATGCAGCTCGGGTCAGGATACCTGGTGGGAAATATTGGGCGCTGTGAAAGCATGGCGTAATGCTGCTCTTGAACTGGGTCACGAAATATTACTGGCATAGTGTCGATATTCTCCATTCCTGAAAAGTTAGATTAGAAACAGAGGACACCTGAAATCACAAATATTATAACTGTTAGTCTCCACATAGATATACATATATATAAAACAAATAAAAATATAAATTGAAAAAGAGTAAAAGTAAAGGAAAAGAAGTCATGGGTTGCCTCCCATGCAGCGCTTGTTTAACGTCGTTAACTCGACGATTCAAACTTTATATGCTAGAGGTAGGAACTGGAGGGTCGGTCAGAGTTTGGTCATGACATTTTGTGGGTATGTCACCTCCTTGGTAGTGCTTCAGTCTTTGTCCATTTACCACGAATGGATTACAGGAGTTGTTCCGAACTTCAACTGCTCCAGATTTCAGGATTTTGGACACCTCAAAGGGGCCTGTCCATCTCGAACGTAGCTTACCTGGAAAAAGACGTAATCTCGAATTGAAGAGAAGAACAGAGTCTCCTATATTAAATTCCTTTTTCACTATCCTCTTATTGTGCCAAGCTTTGGTTCTCTCCTTGTATATAACGGCATTCTCGTAAGCGTTCAGGCGAAATTCCTCCAATTTATGAATATCAAGGATTCGCTTCTTGCCAGATGCTAGGTAATCCAAATTTAGGGTCTTGATGGCCCAATGTGCCTTGTGCTTGAGTTCAAAAGGTAAGTGGCATGACTTCCCGTGGACCAACTGGTACGGTGTAGTTCCAATGGGGGTCTTGTAAGCAGTTCTGTAAGCCCACAGTACTTCTGTTAGCTTTTCAGACCAATCTTTTCTAGATATTGATACAGTTTTCTCCAAGATCTGCTTAATCTCTTTGTTGGATACTTCCACTTAACCATTAGTCGGGGGGTGATATGGTGTTGTTACTCTGTATTTCACTCCATATTTCCTTAGGAGTTTATTAAATATCCTGGATATAAAATGTGATCCACCATCGCTTATGACAAGTCGTAGAACTCTAAATCTGGGAAAGATATTATTCTTGAACATCTTGATGACTACTCTTGTGTCGTTGGTGGGTGCGGCGATAGCTTCTATCCACTTGGACATATAGTCAACTGCTACCAAAATGTACTTGTTTCCCAATGAAGATGGAAAAGGTCCCATGAAATCAATACCCCAAACGTCAAATAATTCTACTTCTTGGATGTTCTTCAAAGGTATTTCGTCACGTCTTGAGATGTTCCCAAGATGTTGGCACCGGTCACATCGGACAATATAAGCGTGGACATCACGCCATAATGTCGGCCAATAAAGACCAGCTTGAAGGATCTTAGCGTATGTCTTAGATGTGCTTGAATGTCCACCATAGGGTGAAGAATAACAATGCTCTATGATGTTTCTGACTTCTTCTTTTGGGACGCAACGTCGAAATATGTTATCAGTTCCTCTTTTGAAAAGGAGTGGTTCGTCCCAATAGAAGTGTCTTATATCTTTAAAGAACTTCTTCTTCTGTTGATAGTTGAGGTCAGGTGGTATGATATCAGCGGCTATATAGTTCACAAAATCAGCGTACCATGGTACTCTGCTAATTTCTGAAATCGTCCCAAGGTTGTCTCTATCAGGTTCAAGGGGAGCGGTATCTATCTTAGCTTCTAGTCTGTCATAGGTGAAGTCATCATTTATAGGTAAATGATCTGGCTTCAAATGCTCTAATCTGGAAAGATGATCAGCAACTACGTTTTCTGTTCCTTTTTTGTCTCTAATGTCTAAGTCGAATTCTTGTAGCAAAAGGATCCACCTGAGTAATCTAGGTTTTGCGTCCTTTTTTCTCAGAAGGTAACGGATAGTTGCATGGCCTATATAGACTACAATCTTAGATCCTACAAGATAAGACCTAAATTTATCGATTGCAAAAACTACAGCTAGAAGTTCCTTCTCTGTTGTTGTATATTTTAATTGAGCGGCATCTAGGGTTCTACTAGCATAATATATTACGTGTAGTTTCTTATCTTTTCTTTGCCCTAAAACGGCTCCTATAGCAAAATCTCTAGCATCACACATTATTTCAAAGGGTTTAGTCCAATCCGGGGTTTGTAGAATGGGTGCTGAAATTAATGCTTGTTTTAACCGATTAAAGGCTTCGATGCATTTTTCATCGAAAATGCATTCAATGTCTTTCATCAGAAGGCCGGTCAGGGGTTTTGTTATTTTAGAGAAGTCTTTTATGAAGCGTCGGTAGAAACCGGCGTGTCCAAGGAAACTACGGACTTCTCTAACTGTCATAGGAGGGTTAAGGTTTTCTATAACTTCTATCTTGGTTTTATCGACCTCAATGCCTCTTTCAGATATTATATGTCATAGCATTATGCCTTCTTTGACCATAAAGTGGCACTTCTCCCAGTTTAACACAAGGTTAACTTCTACGCATCTCTCTAGGATTTTCTCAACGTTAATAAGGCAATCTTCAAAGTCTAATCCACACACCGAGAAATCGTCCATAAATACTTCCATGACTCCGTTGAGATAATCTGTGAAGATTGACATCATACAACGTTGGAAAGTAGTTGGCACATTACAGAGTCCAAACGGCATTCGTCTGTAAGCAAATGTTCCGTAGGGGCAGGTAAAGGTTGTTTTCTCTTGATCCTCGGGGTGAATAGGTATTTCGAAAAATCCAGAATATCCATCAAGATAACAAAAGTAAGAGTGTCTGGCAAGACGCTCCAGCATTTGATCTATGAATGGAAGGGGGAAATGGTCTTTCCTAGTCGCCTTATTGATCTTCCTATAATCTATGCACATACACCATCCGCCTTCTATGCGTTTAGCGACATGCTTTCCCTTTTCATTCTGCACGACTGTGATGCCTCCCTTCTTGGGTACCACATGTACAGGACTTACCCACTTACTATCAGAAATCTGATAGATTATACCGGCTTCCAGTAGTTTAAGGACTTCCTTCTTTACTACCTCGCTCATTATAGGGTTGATTCTTCTCTGATGTTCTCTGGAAGGTTTTGAATCCTCCACTAGTGAGATCCTATGCATACACACGGATGGGCTTATACCTTTTAGATCAGAGATGTTGTACCCTAAGGCAGAGGGGTATCTTCTTAAAACGTTCAAGAGTCGATTCGTCTCGTCTTGGTTTAAGGTGGCACTAACTATTACTAGGCGGTTCATTTCTTCATCCAAAAACTCATATCTTAGGTTCTTGGGTAGTTCCTTAAGTTCTTGGGCTGGTTTTTGAGAATTAGGTGAAGGGTCTGGAGTAAGATCCAAACATTCGTGAGGTTCCATTTCCTCTAACTCGTCATCCTTTTCATTCGGGTTTGAAAACGGTTCGATCTTAGGTTCTCCCTAATCAAATTCTCTTATGCACTCATCTATGATATCAATCGCATAACATGCGTCTCCTAGAATTGGTGCCATCAAGAATTTCGAAGGAATGAACTTGATCT
Source organism: Lathyrus oleraceus (assembly GCF_024323335.1). Taxonomy (NCBI): domain Eukaryota; kingdom Viridiplantae; phylum Streptophyta; class Magnoliopsida; order Fabales; family Fabaceae; genus Lathyrus; species Lathyrus oleraceus. Next base: position 61,460,109 of record NC_066581.1, read on the forward strand.
TTTCATCCCCTACTTCGAAGGTTAATTTCCCTCTTTTGACATTTATTATAGCTCCGGCTGTTGATAAGAATGGTTTACCTAAAAGGATAGGGATATCTTCGTCTTCTTTGATATCCATGACCACAAAGTCTGTTGGGATATAAAGTTGACCGATCCTAATTGGGATGCCTTCTAAAATGCCTACAGGATACTTAACAGACCTATCGCCTAATTGAAGGGACATCTTAGTTGGTTGCAACTCTCCTAGGTTTAACCTTTTACATACAGCTAAGGGCATTAAACTTACACTAGCGCCTAAGTCTAGGAAAGCTTTGTCGATCACATGACTTCCTAAAATGCAAGGTATAGAAAAACTACCAGGGTCTTTCTCCTTCTTAGCAAGTTTATCCTCAGAAATAAAGTTGCATTCCAAGGGCTTTGGATCGTCAAGCCTACGCTTGTTAGTTAAGATGTCTTTAAGAAATTTGGCGTAAGACGGAATTTGGGTGATAGCTTCGGTAAAAGGAATCTCTACATGAAGCTTTTCTATCACTTTTATAAATTTTTGATATTGGTTGTTGACTTTGGTTTGTTTAAGTCTTTGCGGATACGGGATTGGTGGTTTGTACGGGGGTGGTGGTTTGTAAGTTTTATCCTTGGCTTCACCTTCTTGGTTGGTTTGGTTCTCAGATTCCTCTGGTTCCTCTTCTTGGTTGGTAGGCATAGTTTCTTTCGAAGTTTTGGACTCGCTCATTGCTGGGTTCTGAGGGCCTTCGTAAGCGGTCCAACTTCGTAACGAGATAGCGTTAGCTTGCCCTCGAGGGTTTGGTTCAGGTTGTCTAGGAAACTGGCCTCCAGGTGTAGTTTGTGGGGCTTGGTTTTGTGCTACCTGTGAGATCTGGGTTTCAAGCATCTTGTTATGAGTGATTATCTGATCAACCTTGGTTCCTAATTGTGTTATAAGTTCGTTTACGTGAATGTTTTGGTTTAGGAATTCTTTATTTTGCTAAGTCTAGACCGATATAAAGCTTTCCATGATCTTCTCAAGGTTATACTTCTGGACCACATCTTGCATAGGTTGATTTGGTTTTTGGGCTTGATAACATTGCGGTCTTTGAGGTTCATGATTTTGGATAGGTTTCTGGTTTTTATAGGAGAAATTTGGATGATTCTTCCATCCAGGGTTGTAAGTGTTTGAAAATGGGTTACCTTGATCGTAATTCACTTGGTCGGCATTTAGTTCGTTCAAAAGGTTACACTCCGCCGATTCGTGTCCTTTAGATCCACAGAGTTTGCACTCTGTATGGACTACTGCTACGGTGTTAGTGTTTGTAGACATTTGTTCGATCCTAAGGGCTAAAGCGTCCATTTTCGCCTGCATCATGTCTAGAGAGCTTACCTCATGTATTCCACCTTGGGTCTCCTTTTTCTCTATTGATGCTCATTCAGTTCCCCATTGGTAATGGTTTTGGGCCATATCCTCAATTAGGTCACAAGCTTCTGGATAAGGTTTGTTCATCAGTGCGTCACCTGCGGCAGCGTCGATGCTCATCTTGGTGTTATAATGGAATCCATTGTAGAAGGTATGAACGATCAGCCATTGTTCTAGGCCATGGTGTGGGTAGACTCTTAATAGCTCTTTATATCTCTCCCAAGCTTCGAAAAGCGATTCTACTTGGTTTTGAGCAAATCTAGTTATTTGGTTTCGAAGAACAGCAGTCTTACTAGGGGGAAATATCTAGCAAGGAATACTCTCCTAAGGTCTTCCCATGTAGTTATTGAATTAGTTGGAAGTGAATCTAGCCATGAACATGCTCTATCCCTGAGGGGGAAAGGGAATAATCTTAAACGGATGGCATCGAGTGAAGCGTCGTTAGATTTAAAGGTGTCGGCTAGTTGGATAAAAACTTTTAAATGTTGATTCGGGTTCTCGATAGCGAGACTCGTGTATTGGTTTTGTTGCACTAGTTGCAACAAAGACGGTTTTAGTTCGAAATTGTTAGCAGATATAAGGGGGTTTACTATACTCAAACTAGGTTCCTCATCAGAGGGTTGGGAGAATTCCTTAAGAGGTCTCCTATCGCGATTCTCGACCATAGCTTTCTTAATTCGGATGAGTAAGAGGCATGTATGAGTATAACGTTCGGGTTCCGCTAAAGGATCTACTAAATTTTTGGTACTACGGGTTCTTCGCATTTACCGGCTAATAATGCCTTAGTCTATACAGTGTAACAACAGGGTACGAAATTTGACGAAGGTTGTCCCCGGCAACGACGCCAAAAACTTGATCGTCGGGATTCGCAAGTGCACGAATAACGTCAAAGTAATATAAAAGAATATCGATCCCACAGAGATCAATCGTCAATTTATCGATTACTATCGTTACGATGTTTATCTAAGACGGTATAAAAGAGATATTGGGTTTGCAAAACAACGGTAAATAATAAATGCAGGTAAAGACAGGTTGAATGTAATTCACGTCAGTTAAGTGATGTTTCGATTGTCTAAATAGAACTACTTATGAGGCAATATTTTCTACTCTTGAAAAGAATCCATTTAACAGAAACTGTCGCTTTCGCGTATTCAGAACCGAGTTTACCCTTAAATTAAGGCCTTTTATTGTCACTTATAAAAGGTGCACAGAATGCTAAAGTAGTAAACCTATTTTTAAGAAATGAGACTCGTAAACTTAGTTGAAAAGTGATTTTGATTTGGAAAGTTTACCCAAGGAGTTTCCTGATTTTAAATCTATCAACCCGTCCGAAAACAGTTTCAAAAATAGTTTTTTCCTTAAAGTGATAAAGATTCCTAGTTACTAAGCCAGGGTGCTTTCGCACTCCTCGAATAGTTAAAACTAACCAAGTCTGTTTTAGAAAACTCAAGTTAAAAATCAAAATATCCCTTTAAGTATTTCTACAGATTTAAATATGTGAAACATTACTTTAACCGCGATCCTTACATTCTAACCTTTAAAATATTTAGCCAGACATAGTAACACAAACAAACACAACGGTGTTAATCATGATGAAAAGTTTGTTTTAGAATGTGAGGCGTAGAGAGCGAGTAAAGTGCGTAAAGTAAATAAAGTAAAGCCAGTGCGGAAAATAAATAAAGTAAAGCGAGTGCGGAAAATAAATAAAGTAAAGAGAGTGCGGAAAATAAATAAAGTAAAGCGAGTGCGGAAAATAAATAAAGTAAAGCGAGTGCGGAAAATAAATAAAATAAAGCGAGTGCGGAAAATAAATAAAATAAAAGCAATGCGGGAAATAAATAAAATAAAAGCGATGCGGGAAATAAATAAAATAAAAGCGATAATTAAGAACCTGCTCCAAACGGAGGCTTCGATTCTGGTACAAGAATAAACCTCTGACTCCTGAAGCTAAAGACGACAGCGACTCGAAGTGACCCAACTCAATCTCACAAAGATGCGATAACCCCCCGATGTGACGGATTATCGCTATTACAAATGATAAATATATGCTTAGTGTTGTAAAACTAAGTTGGATAATTAGAAAATGAAATGGAATAAGCTATTTATAGAGGTTTCCAACAGCTATTAAAGACCATGGTACCCTCCAACTTCCCCTTAGTGGGAACGTGTCTTCCAAAGGTAGCGCCTGCCATCCCTTCATGGCGCCCGCCATGTGTGTAAATGGGGTGGATCATGGGAACATGAAGGTTACCTCCTAGTTGAGGGCTAATGACTCATGGCTTCCCCTTGTAAGACCCTAATTTTGACCCTAAGATCCCTCATGGCATCATATCATTGCTCATTGCATTTGCCTCAAGGATCATAGCATCTTGGCTCCTTAACCCTAGGGTTAGGACTTGTGTGAGTTGGTTTGAGACCATCAAGCATGATTGAATTGTATATTATGGCTTTTATTATTTTGTTTACTAACCAAAAGCATAAAAATATGTCACTAACATTGTTTGTTTTGAAGCTCAAGCAGTTATGTGATCCAAGGCTCCTAGGAGGCTCATATGCCCATTGAAGTGGCCAGATGAAGATGAAAGCAAGCATGAAAATGGTTCACAAAGCTCTAAATCATCATATATTCCTCCAAATTGTCTCAATTTGTCAATTTGATCAAGATAAACCAAAGTTCTTGAGAATTGTTTCCCAAGGAAACCCTAATTCAACTGTGCATTGATTGTGCCTTGCTCATGAAGCAACCTCAACCTATGATCAAATACAATCAAGGGAAGTTCTTTAATTCATCATTTTATGCATATTTGAGCCCATGTGAGTGTCCTCAATCATTCATTCATCAAGATTTGAAGTTTGGCTTTGAGAAGTTGATCAGTCAAATCATCTGACTATTTTGAAATCCATTGAGACCTAACTTTTGATGTGTTTGTAAAATGATGATGACCCCAAGAGAAAAAATGTTCTTAAGAACAATATGAACAACGTTCATGTTCATAAAAATTTCATTTGAAACTTGGAAGGTCATCATTCATGTCAAAACATTATAGAATATTTTGACTGAAACCCTAATTTTGGGTCAACTTCCGAAGGACCTAACTCCTTCATTTTTTATGATTTTGAGGTTAGACCAAGTGAATTGGAAATTTTAAGATGTATACTTAAAATGTTATGATGGATAAATTTTCATAATCCTAAAATAAACACATGTGATAATACAAAACATTATAGGTCACTTTGGACCAAAGCCATTGAAATGTGAAAAAGTCCAACTTCAAGTGCCCATAACTTTCTCATAAAAAATCCAAATAATGCAAAATTTAAGTCCAAATTGATTGTCTTGCAAATATCTACAACTTGTATGTTGAAGGTGTTTCCATTTGAGGCTTTTATCATTGAAACAGAAGGGCTTGAAGTTGGTCATTTTTGGTAATTTTTCCAAATGCATGTTTTGTACCTTGAACTTCATGACCAGTTTTCAATATTTTCCAAACTCCAAATGGATTTTTGTTCAACATAACTTTTGTTCCTTATGTCAAGACCTTTACAACCATTACCCACATGCTTATATTTGGATTTTCCAAATGGGATTTTCGAAGAGATGAAGCTTTATGATCAATTATGCATTTCATGTTAAATCTTGATACACAAGCCTTTGCATTGCCATCTGCACGTCCAAACTTGTTTCCTTTGAGTTCAGCATGCAAAACTAATTGATTTTGGGCCTTACATGCGCCTGTACAGGCCCATGCATGGAGGACCCAACTTCACATGCACACGAGCTGTGGCTATAAATAGAAGGCATGGCTTCACTCAAATCTCAACCTGAAGGCGCCTGAACCTCTGCTGAATTGCTTCCCTAACCTTTCACCAAAGGAATTTTCATTTTAACTTTTCATTTTCAAATGTGATTTTCAACAATATCAGTTGATTATCATCACTAATTCCTAAACCTAGATCTCATACGAAGCATCCAGATCAAGCTGCAAGTAAAGGATTGGTTGAATTGTGCTCTTGAAAGTTGCTCTACAAAGGTTTATACCTCAACTTTTTTGCTTCAAATTTCACTGATTATTGTGCATTTCTTGTGTTGGTATTCATTTCTGAAGTCCTCATGTGAGAGGCAAGCCAATGGTGGCTTTAATTTTGTGAATTGGTTAACTTCATATTGAACACCTTGTTTTTCAACCTCAGATTTCTTCCTCCATAAGAATCTTGAGCAAAAACTAAGGTCACAGGGGTGATGTACATCACCCCACTTTCATTTGGTATATGGATTGTGATTTTTGGTTGAGGTTGTAAAACCTGTAACTGGTGGCCGGATTATTGAGCTCGCCGGAGAAGACGGTGGTTTCCACCACCGCCCCTTATGGTTGTCCTCAGAGCCCTTGGATCCATTAGCCATGATATAATCCTGGCCACGCGTTATGTTTACTATTTTAAATACCATGTGTTATGTTGTTGACTTGTCCATACCATACGCGCGCGCTTCCTAGCCATGGGATCAGCCACGTCAATTAATGAGGTTGGATCTGACGCCTCTGGATTTTTCTAATTTCTTAATTTCTGATTTAATTTCTTTTATTCCATTTATTTTCAAAATTTCATAACTTCTTTATTTGGAATCACAAAAATATGGGACCAATTCAAAAAAATTCTCTTAAATTCTAGTTTCATAAAATGATGTTTAATTTTTTTTGTGATTCCATTTAATATTTTTTGTGAATTATTTTATTTCTGATTGTTTTTAATTCATTTAAAATACTTTTTGATATTCAAAAATGCCAAAAATATTTTCTTAACATCTTTGGATGATGATGAATCTATGAAAAATATTCTCATCAATTTCTTAATTGATTTGAGATTTATTTGAGATTTTAGTCCAATTATATTATTTTTCTTCATTTTTAATTGTTTAAAAATAGTTTTTATTTTCAAAAAATGTTGAGAAAATTTGTCAAACTTTGTTTGACCATGTTAGACTTATGATGATCCAATTGGACTTATCCAAGTTGATTTGAATTGGATTTGAAGTTTGACCTTTATTTGTTCATTTTATTTTATGCATTATTTTAATTCCAAAAACTACCAAAAATATATTTGACCTCCTTTGACTTCTAATCTTCATTTCACTTCTGTTTACCATTGATTGATGTTGATTCCATTCATGTTTGATCAATGTGTTTTGGTTAAGTCATTTGATTTCTCATTTTGGTTCATTTCATTTCCATCTTCATCTTCTTCTTTTTCTTTTGACCAATGAGTTAATGATTTGTGGTTAGCCTTGACATATGAGAGGCTTAACCTTCTTTGATCCAAATCAAATTCATCTTGATCAAAGATCAAGTGAATTGCTTTGTGTCCAAGATAGGTTGCTTCTTGGTCAAGCAAAGAACCTGAAATCCATACAAGGTCATTCTTCTTTTCTTTTGGCATGGCAAGTTGTAGGAGCTTGGCTTACTAGTCATGATCTCTAACTTGTGTTTATTTGCCTATAGTTTTATTGACCAGCCTCAAATAGGTTTGACTACTACATTAGTCCACTTATGATTGCTTAACATAGCGCTAAATTGCCTTATGGCACACCAACACTAACTACTAATTACTAACTTTTAATTCAAGCATTTAATTCTTGCAATTTACTTTAATGCAATTTAATTTCTTGCTCATTTATTCATATTGTCTTTTTCTCTTTGCTCACTTGAGCTCATGTTATGTTTATGCCATTTGCCTTTTGCTCACTTGAGCACATTATTGTGTATATATTATTGCCTTGTGCTTGTTTTGTTTTGTTTGTGTGAACCCAATGCAAAAAAGGAGAAAGGACTTAGAATTAGGACCTTACCTATGCTTAATGGAGTTTCAAGAGCAACTAGGCCTCATGCCTTTAGAATGCTAAATATTTTGAAGAGCAACTAGGCCTCATGCCTTTAGAATGCTTAATCTTGAAGATGACATTTGAAAGGTGCCCCTATTCTAAACTCCCTCTTATCCATTCTTTTTATTGCATTATGGAACTTTTTGATTTGGTTGTTCTTGTGTGGTAAGGATCCCAAACTTGAGCTATTTAGAAGGACCATTGTCATAAGCATCCAAGATAGGAGAGACAAGTCCAATTGGAGGATCCTAGGAGCTTGATTGAATATTTGGTTGATTGCTTGAGTTAACTGCTTATTACTTGCTAAGTCCAAAGGAAAGGAGCAACTTGGATCATCTTTATGATCTCAAGAAAGGAACTCCAAGGGTTTTATTTCTCTTCTCTCATCTTTTCATGTTTAGGACTAACCCTTCTCTTCTTCCCTCCACTCTAACCCAAGCCAAACTGGTTGTGCAAACATTGACATTATTTCCAAAAATTAGAAACCTATGCCATATGCCTTTGATTTTTCAAACTCTTTTCATAATACTTATTTTGAATTTAATCTTAAGTCAACTTTGACTTTATTTTGTGAATACTTCTAATTGGTAAATCCAACTCACCTCAAATGTTTTGTGGTTCCAATGGCCATCTTTGCCAAAGATTTTCATAAACATTAGCTATTAGGTTTGAGTTATCATAATGGTTGATATAAACCTCACCTAATCCTTAGTGATTGGACTATAAGTCTTCCATACTTATTATAGGGTGGATCCCTCACTTGTATGTTGAAGCTCTCCTCACATGGTGGATTGTGGTTTAGGTTGAGTTTCTCCCTTTGATAACAAAAGACCTTAAGGCTTTTGACCAATCAATTCACCAACTTATTTTGAGATTTTTACCCTGAACTACGAGGTTTTGATCCTACCTTTGTGATGGTACGTAGGCAATGGGTTCATCCATTCAAACAACAAAATTTTAAATATTGTATATTCTTTTCTCATCTCCCCAATCATGTTTGCACAAATATTTTCACAAATACCAACCTACCATACAACATTTGCAAAAAGGGCTCCCTTAGAGTACTAAGGATGTTTTGGGTGCTTAAAACCTTCCCATTGCATAACCAACCCCCTTACCCAGATCTCTGACATTTTTATTAGTTTTTGATTTGATAAAACATCTCGGTTTTTGTTCGCTTTCTAACCTTTCCTTTGGATAAATAGAAGTGCGGTGGAGACTCAAATTGTATGATTTACTTTTGATTTAGTCAATAAATCTAAAGGTAACGAATACCCCGCTACAGAAAAGTGGCGACTCTGCTGGGGAATTTTACTTCCTAGTGGGTTTAGCCTACTTTTTGCCTTTGTTGTATTGTATGTTTATATTTACTTGTGACATATTTTTGTGCAAATTTGGGATGATTGTATTGTTTGTAATGTATGAATTGCTTGATATATATCAATTGCTTGTGTGCTTGGTGGTCTCTTGTAAGATGAGTTCTATACCTGAACTCGAGTGCACTTATGATAGGAGAATGGCATAGTCTTGTTGACTTGTGTGGAGTTATTCCTTAGCAAGTTGACTTGCAAGCCCATTCACTTGGTGGAGGTTATGTTGGGATCAATAATGTCACACGAGTAGTCGTGGTTAGGCATTACTCTTTCCAACATATGCCTTAGAAGCCAAGGACCTTAGATTACCTAGCCCATCTTGGCCTATTCTAGGACATAGTGCAAAGATCGTTCAAGTGTAAGATTTGATACGATTGCTACGTGATACTACACTCATAAGAGTCTCTCTTGAGAATATTTTTGGAATATGAGTAATCGTTTATCCAACAATATCCGAAAGATGAGATGACGACTATGGGAACCTCTTTTAGAACATGATTTTCAGGTTTAACCATAGTACACTCCCTTTGGGTGGTTCTTAACCGAGACTCCATGCTCGTGACTTGCAACAAACCCTTGATTCGCGGTTGATCCGTTCTCGTACATCCTTAATATCAATGGAACTTGGGTGTTGATAAGGTGTAAACCATAATCCACCAAAATGGATGATTGATATTAAGGATGACTTTATCCATCCCTTGACCTTTGTGTGGTGTGACTTGCTTGATCCTTGAGTGTGATTGTTGCATCCACGCATTCATGCATTCATACACATCCATATCATCAACAATGAGAAAATTTTCAAGGACCTTAAGAGGTCTATTTGCAAATTTTCAGACATGGATAAACAAAGAAGGAATACGAAGAAGTACAGTTTCAGACAACCCGGCTTGAAAGAGTTAAGGAGTTTGACATCCTATGTGTTAGATCCCTTGGAGTTCAAAGCTCGTCATGGGAAGCTTTTGTCTATTCTTACTACTCAAGTGGATGAAGGTCTGATGAGTGTGTTGGTGCAGTTCTATGATCCTCTGTACAGTTGCTTCACTTTCCCGGATTTCCAGCTTTTGCCTATGCTTAAGGAGTATGCCTATCTTGTGGGTATACCTATCTTAGATCAGTTGCGATTCAGTGGCTTGGAGAGAGTTCCTTCTTCCCAAGAGATTGTTGATCTGTTGCACATAGATGTATCTGATATTGGTGCTCATATGACTACCAAAGGTGGAATTCAAGGTCTCCCATCTGATTTCCTCATTACTCAAGCTCCTTTTTTTGGGAAGGCCATGAGTGAGGACGCCTTTGAAGCCATATTTGTACTTCTCATCTATGGGCTAGTGTTATTCCCCAACATCGATAATTTTGTGGATGTGAACCCCATTAGGATTTTCTCTACTCTTAATCCTGTTCCTACTCTGTTGGGTGACACTTATTTCTCTTTGCATATGAGGAATGCAAAGGGTGGTGGTACCATTGTGTGATGTTTGCCTCTGTTGTACAAGTGGTTTATTTCGCACTTGCCACGGACGCTCGCCTTCAAGGAGAACAAAGGATGTCTACGGTGGTCCACGAGACTTATGTCTCTCACTAATGATGATATCTTTTGGTATAACTGTGTGTATGATGGTGTCCAGATTATTGATTCTTGTGGTGAATTCTCCAATGTGCCTGTTCTTGGTACATGTGGTGGAATTAACTACAACCCTATTTTGGCTCACCGTCAGCTTGGGTTCCCCTTAAAGGATAAACCTAATAGCATATTGTTAGAAGGTGTGTTCTTTCAAGAGGGTAAAGATCCCCAGAACTTGAAGGGCGGAATGGTTCTCGCTTGGCGCAAGATTCATAGGAAGGGAAGGAAAGAGCTTGGTCTGAAGAACTTTATTGCTTTGGAACCCTCCACCTCGTGGGTGAGGAAGAGAGCTTCTGAGTACCGCATGCCCTATGATTATCCGAGACCTACACCTATGGTTATGGTTGGACCTTCAGCCCTCTCTAACCAAGGAGTAGAGGAGTTGAGTGATGAAGACTGTTCGCGTGCTTGGGTCTGTGAGCGAGAGGAGCTACTTCAGCAACTCAGAGATAAGGATGCTTTGATAGATTTCCTGGAGCATCAGGTTATCGACGAGCCTGATGATGTGGTTACTTCTCTTCTTCCTCAGTCATCCAGCTTTTGGAAGAGGAAGTATGATCGACTCGCCAAGGAGAAGGCAGATATGGAGGCAGCCTATGAGAGAGAGGTGAAGAGGCTTCGTGCAGCTTATCTTCCGGTCTCAAGAGCTTTGGACGATTGTTTCTAGGGTTCCATAGGATGTTCATTTTCCTTCTCTCTTATATTGTATTTGGTTACCAAGACTTTACTTCTTTGGTGTAAAATTTTTCCAGATATTTTGAAGACAAGCTGACGCATCGGTACAACACCAGAGCCAACTCTTCAAAGCTAATGGATCACCTCGAGCAAGAAAACAGGGAACTTAAGGATGAAGTGGCTAGGTTGACTTTCCTGATGGAGTCATTTCTGGCCGCCCAAAGCCAGTCTTCTCCAACGCCTTCAACTCCTCCCCAGAGGACGGTCATTTCAGAGGTAGCTTCCTCTACTATGCCAGCCGCCACTGCTCATTTTACTCCGTCTACTATGCCAGCCGGGTTTCCCTGGGGGATGCCCGCAAATTTTGTTCCAGAGGGTCTCGCCCCTACCTTTTCTTCTCTGCCGGCATCTAGCCCGGTCCTTGTTGTGCCACCTCCAGTTGTGCACACTTTATCGAGAGTTGATGACACCATTTATCACTCTGAGTCGTCTGAGGGCCCAGATGTCTACGAGAAAATGGATGCTATGAATGACCAATTCCTTGAGCTGCGCAAGGAACTAAAAACTCTAAGAGGGAAATACCTCTTCGGTAAATCTGCTGTTGAGTTGTGCCTCGTGCCAAATGTCAAGATTCACATCAAAATCAAAGTACCTGACTTTGAAAAGTACAAGGGGAACACTTGCCCTCTCAGCCATCTTGTGATGTACGCACGCAAGATGTCAACTCAGACTGACAACGATCAACTCCTGATCCACTATTTCCAGGACATCCTGTCCGGTGCCGCATTGAGATGGTACATGGGTCTGGATAGTGCGAACATCCGCTCCTTCAACGACCTTGGCGAAGCCTTCATCAAGCAGTACAAGTACAACGTTGATATGGCTCCCGATAGGGACCAACTGAGGGCTATGTCCCAGAAGGAGAAGGAAACATTTAAGGAGTACGCCCAGAGGTGGCGTGAATTGGCTGCACAGATTATGCCCTCGCTCGAAGAGAAAGAAATGACGAAGATCTTTTTGAAGACTTTAAGCTATTTCTACTACGAGCAGATGATTGTTAGTGCTCCCTCTGACTTCACCGAGATGGTGAACATGGGGATGCGACTAGAGGAAGGAGTCAGGGAAAGACGCCTGACCAGAGAAGAAGGCTCTTCTGCCAAACGTTATGAGGCGTTTGAAAAGAAGAAAGAGGGAGAGGCACATGTCGTGTCCTCCCATGTTAACCAAAGAAGACCCTCTGTGAAGAGGAAGACTATGCGCCCTGCCAGTAATCAGCACCAGGTGGCTCATATAGCACCTGCCTTCAGGGAAAATCAACATTATCAACATCAGCAACAGCAACATCAACAATATCAACAACAATAGCATAGTCCACAACAGCAGGCCTACCAGCCTCAAAACAACAACAATACCAGCACTAGCTATGATAGAAAGAGGGTCACTTTTGATCTAATTCCCATGACCTATGTTGAGCTATATCCTTCATTGATTGAAAGGAAGCTGATCACTCCACATGACCCACCTGCTATACCGACCAACCCTCAGTGGTGGTACAAGCCTGAGCTTCACTGTGTTTATCATTCCGGTGCTCCCGGACATGATGTGGAGAACTGTTATCCTCTGAGGACCAAGGTTCAAGACCTTTTTAGAAGTGGTATATTATCTTTCGAGGACGTAGGTCCTAATGTCAAGAAGAACCCATTGCTCGAGCATGGGAAATCCGCTGTTAATATGGTTCAGGGTTGCCCTGGCAAGTACAAGGTCCGATATGTCAGCCATATCAGACAATCGTTGGTTGAGATGCACAGACTGTTATGTGGATACAGTCATTATGAGCATGATCATGACAGATGCCGTGTATGCACTGTCAACGAGGGGATGTCGCCAAGTCAGGAAAGATATCCAAGAGATGTTGGATCAGGGTGTGATCGAGATACTTCAGAATCGTGATGAGGATGAAGTTAATGTTATATCACCTGTATTCAGAATACCCGAACCTATTATTATCAGATATGATGGCAGCAAGAAGAAGGTTTCCCCTACTCTCGTAATCAAGCCAGCAGGCCCAGCCCCATATTCTTCAGATAGAGTTGTTCCCTACAGATATAACGCGGTTGCGTTAGAAGATGGGAAGGAGGTGCCTTTGCCCTCCACTTCTGTTACAAGTATCTCTGATGTCAGTGGTATGACCCGCAGTGGTCGTGTTTTCTCGGCCCGCCGAAACCCCAGGTTGACATGAGGAGAGCTGATGCTTTTGATAATTCCGCCAGTCCTATGGGGACTTTTTCTTCTTCTTCTCCGAATCCGGCACTTGCTGTTGATAAACCTGCCGTTGTTGCTAGAGCTCCTGTCCCTATTGGCCAGAATGGCATGTTGAAAGAGGACTGTGATGAGATGTTGAGGCTCATTAAGAGGAGCGAGTATAACGTTATAAATCAGCTGCTTCAAACTCCATCAAAGATATATGTATGGTCTTTGTTGATGAACTCCGAGCCACACCGTGAAGCTTTGCAGAGGGTGTTGGATGTGGCATATGTGGATCACGATGTCACAATAGAACAGTTTAATAGCATTGTTGCAAACATCACTGCTTGTAACAACTTGAGCTTCTGCGATGCTGATCTTCCCGAGGAGGGAAAAGACCATAATTTGGCTCTACACATTTCCATGAACTACAAGGATGATGCCTTGTCTAACGTGCTGATAGACACAGGATCATCGCTAAATGTGTTGCCAAAATCCACTCTGGCGAAACTTTCTTATCAGGGGCCTCCCATGAGGCAGAGTGGAGTGGTAGTCAAAGCTTTTGATGGATCCAGGAAAACTGTGGTTGGTGAGGTTGAGCTCCCAATCAAGGTCGGACCTAGTGATTTCCATATCACTTTCCAGGTCATGGATATTCACCCATCATATAGCTGCTTGCTTGGAAGACCATGGATTCACGAGGCAGGCGCCGTGACATCCACCATACACCAGAAGTTGAAGTTCGTAAAGAACAAGAAGTTGGTGGTGGTAGGGGGAGAGAAGGCTCTCCTGGTAAGCCATTTGTCTTCCTTTTCTTACATAGATGCTGAGGATGAGGTTGGGACTCAATTCCAAGCCTTATCTATTGTTGAGCCTTTAAGAAAAGGAACTTCTTCATTTGCATCCTACAATGATGCGAGGTTGGCCATTGAGCATGGCGCAACTACTACTTTAGGAAAAATGATTAAGCTGGAAGACAATAAATCTCGGGCTGGCATAGGGTACTCTTCAGGCACTTTCAATGAGCGTGGCTTGTTTCAGAGTGGTGGTTTCATCCACACGGTCGAAGACCAAGAGGCTGCTGATATAGTGGAAGATGATGCAGAGGAAGATTCTGGCAACTTTGTCATCCCCGGAGGAGTCTGCAATAATTGGGTCGCTGTTGATGTTCCAACAATTGTCCATAAGTCCACGTAATGTGTTCACTTGTGTTTGAAAACCCTTCTCCCATGCCAAAAGGAGAAGTGATGACATTGTTGGCACATTAATACAATGATATTCATTCAATAATTACATGTTAAATGTTTGTTTTTCCAAATTATTTTCACTTTTTTCTTTTTGCATGAAATTGGTGATCACCAAAAAAACCCTAAAAAGAGAATAAAATCAATCTTTTCATTTGCATAATGATTTGCCTTGTTTGAATTCTGGAATCTCTTTTATATCCAAAATCATTATGCAGATTGATCAAACCCATTGAACATAATGATCCAACACCATCTCTCAACTTTGAGTTCCTTGTATTTGAGGCAGAGGAAGATGATATTGAAGAGATTCCTGATGAGATTACCCATCTACTTGAGCACGAAGAGAAGATCATTCAGCCACACCTTGAGAATCTGGAAACAGTCAACTTGGGGTCTGAGGATTGTGTTTGCGAAGTAAAGATTGGGGCACTCCTGGAAGAGTCTGTCAAGAAGGGGTTGATTGAGTTGCTACGAGAATATGTCGATGTATTTTCCTGGTCATATGAAGACTTGCCTGGTCTGGATAATGATATCGTGCAACATTTCCTGCCTTTGAAGCCTGAGTGTGTACCTGTGAAGCAGAAGCTCAGAAGAACTCATCATGATATGGTAGTGAAGATTAAAGAAGTTCAGAAGCAAATTGATGCGGGGTTTTTGGTGACTTCTACATATCCTCAATGGGTAGCCAATATTGTGCCCGTGCCTAAGAAATATGGAAAAGTCTGAATGTGTGTGGATTATAGATACTTGAATAAAGCTAGTCCGAAAGATGATTTTCCTCTACCACACATTGATATGTTGGTAGATAATACAGCTAAATTCAATGTCTTCTCATTTATGGACGGATTTTCCGGTTATAATCAAATCAAAATGGCACCCGAGGATACGGAGAAGACAACATTCATCACACCTTGGTGAACATTCTCTTATCGAGTGATGCCCTTCGGTTTGAAGAATGCCGGGGCCACGTATCAACGCGCTATGATTACCTTGTTTCATGATATGATGCACAAGGAGATCGAGGTATATGTTGATGATATGATTGCAAAGTCGAGAACGGAAGTTGAACATGTAGAACACTTGTTGAAGCTTTTTCAGCGTTTGAGGAAGTACAAACTCCGTCTAAATCCGAACAAGTGTACATTTGGAGTCCGTTCCGGTAAGTTATTGGGCTTTATTGTCAGTGAAAGAGGTATTGAAGTTGATCCTGCCAAGGTCAAAGCAATACAAGAGATACCTGCGCCCAAAACTGAGAAACAAGTCCGAGGTTTTCTTGGCCGCTTGAATTATATTTCCAGATTTATATCCCACATGATTGCCACGTGTGCGCCAATATTCAAGCTCCTCCGGAAAGATCAGCGTCATGATTGGACAGAGGATTGCCAAAAAGCCTTTGATAGTATCAAAGAGTATCTGTCTGAGCCTCCGATTCTGTCTCCGCATGTTGAAGGGAGACCCTTGATTATGTACTTGATTGTTCTTGAAGACTCTATGGGTTGTGTATTGGGTCAGCAAGATGAATCAGGGAAGAAAGAGTATGCTATATACTATCTGAGTAAGAAGTTCACTGATTGTGAGTCTCGATACTCAATGCTTGAGAAGACATGTTGTGCTTTGGCTTGGGCTGCTAAGTGTTTACGCCAGTATATGTTAAATTATACGACTTGGTTGATATCCAAAATGGATCCAATCTAGTATATCTTTGAGAAGCCTGCTTTAACTGGGAGGATTTCCCGTTGGCAGATGTTGTTGTCTGAGTATGATATTGAGTATCGAGCTCAGAAAGCTATTAAAGGTAGTATCTTGGTTGACCACTTGGCACATCAACCAATTGAGGATTATCAGTCTCTTTAGTACGACTTCCCTGATGAGGAGATTTTGTATTTGAAAATGAAAGATTGCGATGAGCCTACGCTCGATGAAGGGCCAGAGCCCGGTTCCCGATGGAGCATGGTGTTTAATGGTGTTGTAAATCAATATGGAAATGGTATTGGGGCAGTGATTATTACTCCTCAGGGCACACATTTTCCTTTTACAGCAAGGCTAACTTTCAAATGCACGAATAATATGGTGGAATATGAGGCTTGTATTATGGGTTTAGAAGAGTGTATTGATCTTAGGATCAAACATCTTGATGTTTATGGTGATTCGGCCCTTGTTGTTAATCAGATTAAGGGTGAATGGGAGACGAATCAGCCTGGCCTCATCCCATATAGAGATTATGCGAGGAGGATTTCAACGTTCTTTACTAAGGTTGACTTCCATCATATTCCTCGAGATGAGAATCAGATGGCAGATGCTCTTGCTACGCTTGCTTCGATGATTGTGGTGAAATTCTGGAATGAAGTCCCCAATATTACTGTGATACGCTTGGATAGACCAGCTCATGTATTTGCAGTAGAAGAAGTAAAAGATGATAAGCCATGGTATTATGACATCAAATGTTTTCCTCAGAGCCAGATTTACCCTCCTGGGGTATCTGTTAAAGAAAAGAAGACTTTGAGGAGATTATCAGGCAGTTTCTACCTCAATGGTGATGTACTTTATAAGAGGAATTTTGACATGGTCCTTCTCAGATGCGTGGATAGACACGAAGTAGACCTGTTAATGACTGAAGTCCATGAAGGTTTATTTGGTACTCATTCCAATGGATATGCCATGGCAAAGAAGATGTTGAGAGCAGGCTACTATTGGCTGACAATGGAGTCTGACTGCTGCAAATACGTGAAGAAATGCCATAAGTGTCAGATTTATGCGGATAAGATTCATATTCCTCTGACACTTCTGAATGTTATTTCATCACCATGGCCTTTATCCATGTGCGAAATTGACATGATTGGCATGATAGAGCCAAAGGCGTCGAACGGTCACAGATTTATTCTCGTAGCAATTGATTACTTCACCAAGTGGGTTGAAGTGACATCATATGCGAACGTGACCAGGCAAGTGGTTGTGAAGTTTATCAAGAACCAACTCATGTGCCGTTATGGTGTGCCAGACAAGGTCATTACTGATAATGGATCTAACTTGAACAACAAGATGATGAAAGAACTGTGTAGTGAGTTCAAGATTGCACATCATAATTCTTCTCCTTATAGACCCAAGATGAATGGGGTTGTTGAAGCTACTAACAAAAACATCAAGAAGATTATCCAGAAGATGGTTGTTACGTACAAAGATTGGCATGAGATGCTGCCATTTGCTTTGCATGGCTATCGTACATCTGTCCGCACTTCAACAGGGACAACCCCTTTCTCCCTTGTATATAGCATGGAGGTTGAGATCCCATCGATGAGAGTCTTGATGGAAGCCAAGCTGACTGAGGTTGAATGGGTTTAGAGTCGTTATGACCAGTTGAATTTGATTAAAGAGAAGAGATTAACTGCCATGTGCCATGGTCAGTTATATCAGCAAAGGATGAAGAAATCCTTTGATAAGAAGGTCAAGCCTCATGTGTTCCGAGAAGGTGACCTCGTGCTCAAGAAAGTTTTGCCTTTCGCGCCCGATTCCAGGGGCAAGTGGACTCCAAACTATGAAGGTCCATATGTTGTTAAGAGAGCCTTTTCAGGCGGTGCTTTGGTACTTACAACTATGGATGGGGAGGATTTCACTCGTCTTGTGAATTCAGATGCAGTCAAGAAATACTTCGCCTAAAATAAAAACAGAATAGCTCGATAAGTTGAAACCCGAAAGGGCGACTTAGGCAAAAATGAGCGTCTCGGTGGATTGAAAACCCGAAAGGGCGATCCAGGCAAAAGTTAGAGACATAAAAAAATGAATATATATATCCCGCTAGATTGAGTACCTCACCCTGGGGAAATCTAGGCAAAAATTAGGGATTTGGGAAGTAACTGCATCTTGACAAGACTTTGTTCTACAGCTGTCATCTGTCAAAGATTCTCTCTCAGTCATCGTCAACTGAAGCTTCAAATACGTTGGATTCAAAGTTGGTGGAGAAATGGTCATTATGTTCAATGTTGCCCTTTTCCAATATATATCACCAATTTCAAATTTGTAAAGATCCATGGAGTCTTGCCATTTGCGGACTACCATCCTATCAAATAAATTTGAGCCTTTATCCAATTCTTTGCACTCTTATTTTTTTCTGTTTAACAAATGTTTGCATGTTTTAATTGATAAATATCATTGTTTTAAACAAATAAAGTTTTTATAAATTGTTTTTAAACAAAGTGAACATTCACAATAACTGAAAGGATAAATGGAATGTCTTCAGTGCTCTCCCAAGGATAGTACGATTTCTAAAAGGGTAAGACATTTGTTCATGTTCCTAGCATACTTGTATCCTTTTCATCATCTTTCAGGTTTTGTCTCCTCAGTGAGCGCAGAGGAGGGTGATACCCCACCAAATTCCCCAGAGAGTCTGGAGTTTTGGTCTTGGTCTTCTAATATCCTCAACTCCCCAGAGAGTCTGAGTCTAGCATCTGTGTTTTATCAAATATATGGTTGTCATCCCCTGTGTGGATCGACCTAAAATCCCTTATAGATTGATAAAAATTGATATGTTATCTTTTCGAGGAAGTTGGCCTTCCCTCATTATGAATGGAAATCTCCCGTAAAGTGAGCAGGAATTCCCAGCATGAGTGGAAATTTTCAGCAGGTTGGTTTGTAGCTTATCCCCAGCGGATTCGTATACAATTTCTCCCCCATCAAGTTTGCTTACCATTCATTCTCAGTAGGGTTGCTCACATTAGACTTCCCCCAGTTGGTTCGCCAGCAGATTATCTCCAGCTGATCGCCTATAGGTTATCCCCAAGTTGATTGCCAGCCGTCTTTCCCCAGTGGAGTTGCCTAATCAGAGCATGATATATTTGCTTCCTCCTTCCTGGATAATTTCCTCCTAGCAGAGCTGGTGTTAAAGATGTTTATTTCCTTCCCCAGCGGAGCAGTGGTTCTCCCTCCTCCTAGTAGAGATGTTTCTCCAGCAGATATGAGGAAATTTGTTGATTATTTGAAACTTCTGTTTGGTGGTTGTTCCCCACAGAGTTTCACATCTTTCCTTGATAAGTTCCCCAATAGAGTTTCTTCTACGATGGATCTTATCCGTTTTGAGCCCCCGATAGAGTTTCCTCTACATTGGATCTTTTGTCTGTTCGGCAGCAATCCCTGGTGATGGCTCTATAGCTTCTCCAGCTGAGATTTTACCTGATCCAAATTTGGCATTGGAACTTCGAGGAAGATGTGTTGTTTCCTTCCCCAGCGGATTTATTTTGGTTCTTTCTCCGCAGCAGAGATATTCCTTCAGTGGTTAGAAGTGAATGTTTGTTTGATGTGTTTCTGTTTGGTGCTTTTTCCCCCACAGAATCCCACATCATCCCCTGATAAGCTCCCTAGTAGAGTTCGTCTATGACCGATCTTATCCACATCTCTGTATACTGTGGGAAGATCCCTAGCATGTGGTGGTTGTGCCCTTTGCTGATCCCCAACGGCGGTCTTGTTCCCCTAGCAGCAGTCTTTGTCCTTGGCAGTGACTCTGCTTGATCCTTAGCCTGTGATTGGTGTTTCCTGGTATTTGTTGCTCCCTACCATATTGTATTTTCTCTTGTGGGCCTGGCCTTCTCTTCTTGAGATGTTGTACCGGATGTTTGTCCGTTGATCCTTGGACTTGTTTGTGTTAGATATGTTTGTTTGTCATCATTAATCATACATAAACCATGCATATACATGCATAATTTTAACATTCAGATATTCATGTTGCATTCTTTGCCATATATCTTTGCCATATATCTTTGCTTGTTATCTCCTGCTGTTGGTGAAATATTCTTCCCTAAGCAACGGTTTGTGTCTGATCTCTCCATTTAGAGTCAGCCCCATAGGCAGAAAATGTCTATCTTTTCTTCCATATTCCCCAATGAGTTATGTCCTCGTGGATGATTATTGTTTCAGTTTCCTCCCTCAATATGTATTGGGATGGAATTACTCCCCTGAGTTATATCCTCATTAGGTTGAGTCTTGCTTCATTGTGTCTCTCTAGTTTGTTCCTAGATTGACTCCTTTCTATGGTTTTCTACCCAATAACCGGTAGTTGTAAACCCCATTTTGTCCCCTTGCAGAGTTAAACCTTGATATTTGTTCATCCTAACCGATGAAGGATACTCTCATCCTTGGTTTTCTATCCAATAACCGGTAGATGTAATCCCCTCTTTGTTGGTTATCTTTATCTAATATTCGGTATTGATATTCCTTCATTTTTGAGTATACTACTCGGTAATCGGTGATATATCTCTTGGATAATTATTCTGATCAAGCAATTTATCCCCAGCGAGTCATCTTTCATTTACCCTCGTTTGGTGATGATTGTTTCTCCCCTTGATTGGTCATCATTTTATACCCAGTACCGATATCCCGATGTCCTTTCTTTTCGGTTGATTTATCCTTTACTAACCCAGTAACCGGTTATGGATAATATTCCATGCGAGTGTGTTATCTACATTCTGACGGTAATAGATAATATATCTCATGCACTCTTTAGTCGAAGTCTTTGTTCTTCCCTAGTTGAGTAAGATTCATATTTCCTTGTGGAATCGAATGTCCATCCTATAATCGAGTTTGCTTTTTCATCCCTCCTTTCGGATGATGAGTGTCTTGGAAATATTCCCCAATTCATGCCTGGTTGGTCACCTATTATATGCCCAGTAACCGGTATCCCTGGTGTTCCTTCCTTCTACTCCCTATTATGACTTTTTTGTCCCCTGTGGAGTCAGATTTTCCTGAGTCGAGACATACCTTCTAGGTCTTCCTCAGATGTTTTGGACGATTGATATCTCTCACCCTTATACCGGTCTTAGATATTATTTCTCCCTAAGCATGTTGTTCTCTCACCCTTATACCGGTGTATTTTGATCACATGTCTCTTTGAGTTTATTACCCAGTAATCTGTAATATCTCATTGTTTCTTCCTCAGCTGAGTCCTTTGTGGACATCCCCGCCTGAGTCCGGATTTTTATCCGAAGTATCCTCTATGGATAGTTTTGCTGTATTGGCATATTCCCTAATACATGCATCTTTGCGTCAGCTCGAGTCTTTCCATTGATTTATTCTCATGGAATCCCTTTGTGTCTCCCAGCAAGTTTTCAAAGTCGTGACCTGCTCACGCATTTTTACCCTTATTTCCCCCCAGAGTCTTTGTCTCCCTAATGAGCATTTTATTCTTGTGGATTTTTTTTAGTTTCTCCTGATTTCTTTTCTTCTTTGTGGCCATATATCCCCACAGAGTATTAACTTTTGCATGCATACATTTGCATCATGAGGTCTCTTAGGGACCAAAATTCATCTCTTTGTTATTATTTAAGCCCATTCTACCTCGTCGAGACGAATATTTTAACCTTCATATCTCCGTCTAGAATGACCTTAAATAGGGGCATCTGTAAGACCCTAATTTTAACCCTAAGATCCCTCATGGCATCATATCATTGCTCATTGCATTTGCCTCAAGGATCATAGCATCTTGGCTCCTTAACCCTAGGGTTGGGACTTGTGTGAGTTGGTTTGAGACCACCAAGCATGCTTGAATTGTATATTATGGATTTTCTTATTTTGTTTACTAACCAAAAGCATAAAAATATGTCACTAACATTGTTTGTTTTGAAGCTCAAGCAGTCATGTGATCCAAGGCTCCTATGAGGCCCCTATGCCCATTGAAGTGGCCAGATGAAGATGAAAGCAAGCATGGAAATGGTTCACAAAGCTCTCAATCATCATATATGCCTCCCAAGTGTCTCAATTTGTCAATTTGATCAAGATAAACCAAAGGGCTTGAGGATTGTTTCCCAAGGAAACCCTAATTCAACTATGCATTGGTTGTGTCTTGCTCATGAAGCAACCTCAACCTATGATCAAATAAAATCAAGGTAAGTTCTTTCATTCATCATTTTATGCATATGTGAGCCCATGTGAGTGTCCTCAATCATTCATTCATCAAGATTTGAAGTTTGGCTTTGAGAAGTTGATCAGTCAAATCATCTAACTATTTTGAAATCCACTGAGACCTAACTTTTGATGTGTTTGTCAAATGATGATGACCCCAAGAGAAATAATGTTCTTAAGAACAATATGAACAACTTTCATGTTCATCAAAATTTCATTTGAAACTTGGAAGGTCATCATTCATGTCAAAACATTATAGGTCGTTTTGACTGAAACCCTAATTTTGGGTCAACTTCCCAAGGACCTACCTCCTTCATTTTTTATGATTTTGAGGTTAGACCAAGTGCATTAGAAAGTTTGAGATATCTACTTCAAATTTTATGTTGTACAAATTTTCATAATCCTAAAACAAACACATGTGATATTACAAAATATTATAGGTCACTTTGGACCAAAGCCATTGAAATGTGAAAAAGTCCAACTTCAAGTGCCCATAACTTTCTCATCAAAAATCCAAATGATGCAAAATTTAAGTCCATATTGATTGTCTTGAAAATATCTATAACTTGTACGTTGAAGGTGTTTCCATTTGAGGCTTTCATCATTGAAACGGAAGGGCTTGAAGTTGGTCATTTTTGGTAATTTTTCCAAATGCATGTTTTGTACCTTGAACTTCATGACCAGTTATCAATATTTTCCAAACTCCAAATGGATTTTTGTTCAACATAAATTTTGTTCCTTATGTCAAGACCTTTCCAACCATTACCCACATGCTTATGTTTGGATTTTCCAAATGGGATTTTCGAAGAGATGAAGCTTTATGATCAATTATGCATTTCATGTTAAATCTTGATACACAAGCCATTGCATTGCCATCTGCATGTCCAAACTTGTTTCCTTTTAGTTCAGCATGCAAAACCAATTGATTTTGGGCCTCACATGCACTTGTGCAGGCCCATGCATGGAGGATCCAACTTCACATGCACACGAGTTTGATCACACCTTGCATCAGCTGTGGCTATAAATAGAAGGCATGGCTTCACTTAAATCTCAACCTGAAGGCGCCTGAACCTCTACTGAATTGCTTCCCTAACCTTTCACCAAAGGAATTTGCATTTTCACTTTTCATTTTCAAGTGTAATTTTCAACAATATCAGTTGATTATCATCACTAATTCCTAAACCTAGCTCTCATACCAAGTATCCAGATCAAGCTGCAAGTAAAGGATTGGTTGAATTGTGCTCTTGAAAGCTGCTCTACAAAGGTTTATACCTCAACTTTTTTGCTTTGAATCTCACTGATTATTGTGCATTGCTTGTGTTGGTTTGCATTTCTGAAGTCCTCATGTGAGAGGCAAGCCAATGGTGGCTTTAATTTTGTGAATTGGTTAACTTCAGATTGAACACCTTGTTTTTCAATCTCAGATTTCTTCCTCCATAAGAATCTTGAGCAAAAACTAAAGTCACAGGGGTTATGTACATCACCCCAGCTTTCATTTGGTATATGGATCGTGAGTTTTGGTTGAGGTTGCAAAACCTGCAATTGGTGGCCGGATTATTGAGCTCACGGAGAGGCCAGTGGTTTCCACCACCGTCCCTTATGTGGCTGTCCTCAGAGCCCTTGGATCCATTAGCCATGATATAATCCTGGCCACGCGTTATGTTTACTATTTTAAATACCATGTGTTATGTTGTTGACTTGTCCATACCATACGCGCGCGCTTCCTAGCCATGCAATCAGCCACGTCAATTAATGAGGTTGGATCTGACGCCTCTGGATTTTTCTAATTTCTTAACTTCTGATTTAATTTCTTTTATTCCATTTATTTTCAAAAATTCATAACTTCTTTATTTGGAATCACAAAAATATGGGACCAATTGCAAAAAAAATCTCTTAAATACTAGTTTCATAAAATGATTTTTAATTATTTTTGTGATTCCATTTAATATTTTTTGTGAATTAT
Source organism: Lathyrus oleraceus (assembly GCF_024323335.1). Classification (NCBI taxonomy): domain Eukaryota; kingdom Viridiplantae; phylum Streptophyta; class Magnoliopsida; order Fabales; family Fabaceae; genus Lathyrus; species Lathyrus oleraceus. The sequence goes on from NC_066581.1 coordinate 61,484,405, forward strand.
TTCATTTCTGATTGTTTTTAATTCATTTAAAATACTTTTTGATATTCAAAAATGCCAAAAATATTTTCTTAACATCTTTGGATGATGATGAATCTATGAAAAATATTCTCATCAATTTCTTAATTGATTTGAGATTTATTTGAGATTTTAGTCCAATTATGTTATTTTTCTTCATTTTTAATTATTTAAAAATAGTCCTACTTGTTCAACCGAGTTGTTTAGAAGCGTTGAAGGGAGTTGCAGCCATGGGTGTTGCGTTAATGGATAAAGAAAAAATGACTATGGTAGAGAAAGCTCACAACACCATCTTATTGAGCCTTGGTGATAAGGTTCTTCTATAGGTTTCAAAGGAGACGACGACGTCGGGTCTTTGGGAAAAACTTGAAGGTTTGTACATGACCAAATAATTGGTCAATCACCTCTACCTAAAGAAAGCTTTGTATTCATTCAAGATAAGTGAAGACAAAGTTCTATATGAGCAGTTGGATATGTTCAATAAGTTGATTCTTGATCTTGAAAATATCGATGTAAAAATCGAGGATGGAGATCAAGCATTGTTATTGTTGTGTGCTTTACCCAGAACACATGCTCACTTCAAAGAAACTCTCTTGTATGGAAGAGAGTCTATGACCTTTGAAGAAGTTCAATCAGCCTTGTATTCTAAGGATTTGAATAAACGAAAGGAGTACAAGCCATCTTCGACTAGTGAAGGTTTATCGGTTAAGGCAAAATTCACAAAAAGAGATGGCAAGTTCGACAAGAAGAAAGGTAAAAGTTAGCAAAAGTCTTATAGTGGTGATGTATCTGGTATTCGATGTTATCACTGTAAAAAGGAGGGTCATACAAGAAAAGTGTGCCCTAAACGCTTGAATGATCATGGAGGTAAGGATAATGGCAACGCAACCATTGTTCAAGATGATTTTGACTCATATGATGTTCTTGTGGTTTCAAGCGGCAACTCAAAAAAAAAGTGGATTATGGATTCAGGTTGCACTTGGAACATGACTCCAAACAAAGACTTGTTCAAGGAACTATGTGATAAAGATGGTGGATCTGTATTGCTTAGAAACAATAAAGCTTGCAAGATTGCAGGTGTTGGATCTGTGAGATTCAATCTCCATGATGAGTCAATAAGGTTATTGACTGAAGTTGGGATATGTTTTCCAAGGAGAGAAAAATATTCTAAAAGTTATGAAGGGGTAAAAGGAAGTCTTAAGAGGCGTGAATAAACAAGGCTTGCATACCCTTAAGGATGAAGTTGTCAGTGGTTTTGCAGATGTTGCATCCACGAAACCTTTGTCGAAGACAGAAATTTGGCACATGAGATTGGGCCATGTAAGTGAAAGGAGTTTGGTCGAATTGGGGAAACAAAATATACTTGGTGGAGACAAAGTCAAAAAGATGAAGTTTTGTGAATCCTATGTACTTGGAAAATCTTATAGAGTGAAGTTCAATAAAGGCAAACAAAGAACACATGGATCCCTTGATTACATTCATGTTGATCTTTGGGGGCCTGCAAGGTTTCCATCTCATTCAGGAACATGGTATTTTCTATCCATAATTGATGATTATTCTAGAAAGTTATGGGTATTCATCCAGAAGACTAAGGATGAAACTTTTGAGAACTTCAAAAGTTGGAAGACTCTGGTCAAAAATCAGACTGCCATGAAGGTTAAGAGGTTGAGAACCGACAATGACCTTGAATTTTGCAATGAGGTGTTCGATAGTTTTTGTGCGGCCTCTGGTATTGCATGGCACAAAACTAATGCAGGTACTCCCCAACAAAATAGTTTGGCTTAAAGGTTTAGTCGAACCATTTTAGAAAGAGTTAGATGCATGTTGACTAGTGTTGGGTTAAAGAATATGTTTTGGGCAGAGACTATTTCGACAATAACATATATGATAAACAAATGTCCTTCGATTGCATTAGATATGAAGACACCTGAAGAAATTTGGTCGAGACATCCACCATACCTAAACAAACTTAGAGTATTTAGTCGCATAGCCTATGCTCATATTAGGAAGGACAAGGTTAAACCTAGAGCTCTGAGATGCATGTTCATGGCATACCCTGAAGGAGTAAAAGCTTATAGGCTATGGTGCCTAGAGCCAGGTCACAGGAGGTGTATCACCAGTCGAGATATAATTTTCAATTAAGATGAGTTGGCTTTCAATAAAAATAATGACATTAGTATAAGTGCACAGATATTTGAAGAAGAGATGGAACAAAAAGAGATTTATGTTGAGGTGGAGCATGTCGATACTGAATTGCATATCCCAGATCAAGTTGAAGAAGAAGCACAAGATGCTTAAGATACCAAGGAAGATGAGGAAACTGTCGATGATTACCTGTTGGAAAGATATAGGCCGAGAAGAATCATCAAGCCACCTTAAAGAATTGGGTATGCAGATCTTATAGCTTATGCCTTAATCTCTACAAGTGAGGTTTTAGATGAAGAACCTAGAGACTATAAGGAAGTTATGAGGAGTTGAAATAAGACTGAATGGTTGAAGGCCATGAATGATGAGATGAATTCTCTTCATGATAACCACACTTAGGAACTGATTAAGAAACCCGCTGGAGCCAGGTTAGTCATATGTAAGTGGATTTTCAAAGTTAAGGAAGGAATCGAAGGAGTGACATCGAAGAGATACAAGGTATGATTGATCGCAAGGGGTTTTACTCAAAAAGAAGGTGTCGACTTTAATGATGTGTTCTCTCCTGTTGTGAAGCACATGTCCATTCAAATGTTACTTGCCATAGTGGCACAGTTCGACCTATAATAGGAACAAATGGATGTGAAAACTGCTTTCTTGTATGGAGATCTAGATGAAACAATTATGATGAGGAAACCTGAAGGGTATGTAGAAAAGGGTTAGGAAGATTATGTGTGAAGGCTGAATAGATCTTTATATGGACTAAAAAAATTCTCCTCGACAGTGCAATAAGAGATTTGACAAGTTCATGTCACACATAAGTTTCATTAGAAGTCAGTTCGACCATTGCGTTTACTTCAGATTTCAACCTGGAAATTCATTTGTTATTTTGTTGCTTTATGTGGATGCTATTCTCATAGCAAGAAACAATGTTGGGGATGTAATGAAGGTGAAAGTTAAACTCAATAAGGAGTTCGATATGAAGGATCTGGGAGTAGCATCCAAGATTCTTGGGATTGACATCCAAAGAGACAGAAAGCATTCGAAATTATGCTTATCTCAAGAGACATACCTACAAAAGATTCTCGACAAGTTTTGTATGTCGAATTCAAAGCCTATTGTGACTCCGACAAACCCTCAATTCAAGATGAGTACATATCAGTGTCCCAATACTGAGGTCGAAAGAGCTTATATGAATAGCATCTCATATGCTAACATAATAGGTTCTTTGATGTATGATATGATATGTACTAGACCCGACATAGCATATGTAGTAGTCTTGTAAGAAGGTACATGGAGAATCATGGAAAGGATCACTGGAAAGCATTTAAGTGGATTCTAAGGTACATAAATGGGTCTCTAAATAGAGTCCTGATTTATGGTAGAGCATGTTGTGAAAAGAGTAAAGCAGAAATTGAAGGGTATGTCGACTCTGATTATGCAGATTGTATGGATTCTAGAAAATCTATTTCTGGATATGTGCTCACTATGTTTGGCATAACAATTAGTTAGAAAGCAACACTTCAGAAGGGTGTTGCCTTATCAATAACTGAAGCAAAATATATCACCCTTACTGAAGTTGTGAAAGAAGCATTGTGGCTTGAAGATTTTTCTAAGGAACTAAAACTCCAGGGTCGAGTTATCACTGTTAAATGTGATAGTCAAAGTGCTATACACATATCGAAGAATTCAGCCTATCATGAGTGAACCAAGCACACCAATGTGAGGCTGGATTTCGTCAGAGGGGTAATCGAGCGTGGAGAAGTCCAAGTGTTGAAGGTTTCGATAGATCACAGTGTTGCTGATATGATCACTAAGACATTACCAAGTTATAAGTTTTTCCACGGTATGCAGTTGATAAAGTTGCATGAAGAAAGCTAATTTGTTCCCTTGATATTATAGAGTTTGTTCCAAGGTGGAGATTTGTGAGATATTGGATCGAACTCTAATATGGTCAAAGGGTAGCTTCTTGGTTCCACAATTCAACAGTACCTTAGTATGTCGTCGAAGTCTGTTCATATGCTGTAGTTGAAGTATGCTAGGATTGTTAGCATATCAAATTGGGCCTGTTTGTTATGCCCAATTGTTTAAGTTAGCATGTTCTCTAAGTTAACTTGTGTAATGGGTATGTGTGTAAAAGATCATTAGTTTAGTATTTTAGTCTTCTTATAAATAACATAATAGTCTCTCATCATTGCATAATGTAAATCCTAATTAGGGTGAGAGAGGTTATTTTCTATTCAGTAACACTTGTAATCTTGTTTCAAAAAGAAAGTAAAGAATAACAGCTTATAACCAGTTTTATTGTGTTCTTATTGTTTTCTTCTTTTCTATCCTTGTAGGTTTCTTATCGATCAAAAAACCAATTATACTTTATAATTCCGACATCATTTTCACAACAAAACATTTGTTGTATTCAATCTGCAAATAGCCAGCAACATTAAAACTAGTAACATAGAATATATATATAAACAATGTTAGCATCATCAAACCCTCAACATAAGCAAAAAAGCCAACAACATTAAAACCAAAACTTACTGAAAGATGAATAAGCTGAACCCTAACTGAAAGAAGAGAAAGGGTTAAAACAAAACATTTTTTGAAATAAGGTCAAAGCAAGTTCTTAGTTTGTCAGTGTTCTTCATGTTGAGAAAAAATCACCGAAACTTTTCGAAAACCCTGAAAACCATATAAACACGGAAAAGTAACACCAAAAATCATGAAAAGTCTGATATCTACGAAAAAGAAAAATGGAGTCTGTAATCAAACATGCAAAATATATATGCAAAAGAGAAGAAGAAGATTGATAGAAAAAGAAGAAGTGGTGAAGAAATAAAAGAGAGAAAAAAGATCTGAAAGAATAGAGGTGCAGAAGATGAAGAGAGAAGTGAGATATTACACATAAACATAAAAATCAAAATTTTGGGGAAAAAGATTATAATGCCAAATTCATCACAGATAAGATTCAAAACTCTTTCAGGAAAGCTCTGCATATCAGATTTACACCGCCAAAGAAACAGAACCATATGCAAAATAAAGAAATTAAACAACTTTGATTAAAAGGGTTTTAAAAAATCAAATATGAGCAAAAGGATTTACGTTGATCCAATTTTAAAAATCGAAACATTATTCATAACCAACAAATTTGAAATTAAAAGCATGTTATAGGAAAAATTGAATAATTGATTATGTTTTTTTTATTATATAACATTTCAAAGGAATAACTGATAAAAGTGGAAGAATCTGTGAGAGGGATAATGAAAGATGAGAAAAAGAAGCCGTGAGAGAGAGATAGCAGTAAAGAATATTAAAAACCTGTTGTAGGGGTTTGCCCATTGCAAAAAGAAGCATACGTGGAGAGCTTACAATGCAGAAGGGCAAATTGGTCTATTCCAAAATATATCTTATTCTTATATGATAGATTCAAATTTAAATCTTCATTTAAATCCGAATTAATCTTCATCCAGCTGTCAAACAAATCACTTAATCAAATTGTTAAACCAATAACAATAAAATTAACACATCTTCTACAGAACATACTCCAAAATGCAACAATTTGGCGCATGTTGAACAAAGCCTAGATGTCGTACCAACATGTTGGAGAATCGCACCTAACACGTGTCCTTTCTGCAAATTCATATAACTTTAGCAAGCTAGATCAATCTTGAATACTTGGACACTTCTCCAAGTTGTTGTTTTGCTAAATTGTAGTTAATCCAAATGACCAATTCACTGGGAACAACAATACCAAATAAATCATATAAAGAATTTTCATCACCAATATAATAAATGAAAAAAGGCACTTAAAATTCAATTAAATAATTACTCAAAAATTCGGGACCTTACATCATATGTGCAGTCTCCTGACTAATGATATGAGCGATGAAGAAACTACCTACCAACAAAATATGGAAAAGCGACGAGACATCATCCAAAGTAGTCGTCATCTCACCAAATGGAAGATGAGAGGAAGATGTCTCTCTGTGCCATCGCTCAACAAAGGCTGTCAATAGTTGAATGTCAAGCATGGTAAGTGAACAATCCACCACTGGAAGGAGACCACACTCCTCAACTATCGCCTTTACTTGTAGTGGTATATCGACATCAGAGAACTTCTTCAGCTTCAACCCATGAGTGAGAACCTTAAGCGAAATACGATCCTGTAAAAAACAAAGTAAAAAACATCAATTAATTTTAAAGTATCATTAATAAATAAAGTCATATCATCGATATATAATATACATAACTCTCCCTCCCATATTTTGAATGTCACATGATTCGGATATTCGGTGAGAATAGAACAGTCATTGGGCCCACCAGGGAACCCTTAATCTGTGTGTACATACGAATCTGTCGAAGCAGGAGCTGTCTCATGAGGAGCAGTGACATTTGTCTCAACAGGAGGAGTAACCTCCATATCATCAATAATAGGCACCTCATTAGTTGGCGCCTCAATAACTGTTTATAGAGTAACCTCGGTAGTTGTTGCCTCAGCCTCAAAAGTATGGGGTACCTTTGTCTCCGCCGGATGGAGCGCACCAGTTTATACCATCATATGCACATCATCCCCAACTGGTGCCTGAACATTACCTCGCTGATCTTCATCACCGCTCACCCATCCAGAAGCAGATCTAGATACTATACGTCGGATAATACGAGGTGAATGAAACTGAGTCTGATTGGCCAACCACCACATGTGAGAACCTGTTGGTTCCACTCTTCCCACCTAGAGATGCGAGTCCCCAACGTCATCTCCTCTCTCTCGAGCCCTCGCAGGAGCAGCTCTATCGTGTTGTCGACTAGTAACCGTACCATTTGCACCTATGGTCTTCACTTTAAAAAAGAAAAAACAATTTTTTTATAATTATCGGATTTTACAAAAAAAACAAATTATGGAGTTACCGCATGTTTGAAATATCCATAAATATATATATTATATATTATATATATATATATATAATATATAATATATATTATATTATATATAATATATATATATATTATTATATATATATATATAATATATATATATATATATTATATATATTAGATTTTTCAAAAAATGCGGTTGAACGTATGAATTTTATCCGGATCTTTTGAAAATTGCGAAAAAAACATTGCATTTTTACTGGATTTCTTGTGGAAAATTCGGAAACATTTATACAATTTTACTATTTTTTAAAAAAAATCCAGAAAAATGTATGCATTTTTACCACACTTCTAAAAAAATACGGAAAAAACATTACATTTCTTCCGAATATTTCTAAACATTCGATGCAAATTCAAGAAAAATCCGTAAAAAAAACTAAAAAAGCGGTAAAAACACAAACTTACTTGCTTTTTAAAAATGTGAAAATATCCGGTAGTGTCTTCGAAATGTGCGGAAATTTACATAGCTTTTTAAAAAGGTATAATACATGTTTTAGTCTTTTAACTTAATTTAATATTTCACTTTAGTCATTTAACTAAAAAACATTAAAGGTTAGTCCTTTAACTTCGCATATGTTACCTTATTTAGTCATTTCCATCATTTTCTGGCAAAAAAACTTTAACTTATGGTGATGTGGCATGACAACATGACCATTGATACATATCTGAGTCATTATATATAGTTTAAATCTGATACACTGTTTAAACTACGAGGTTTCTCCGAAAATAAAATCCCCGGAGTTTTAATAGTGTATCAGCTTTTAACTACATATGCTATCTAAGATTTGTATCAATGACTTTACTGTCACGCCATGTCACCAGAACTTAACGTTTTTTTGTCAGAAATTAAATAAAGAGATCAAATAGGATAACGAAAAGTGAAGTTAAATGACTAACTTGTAATGTTTTTTAATTAATGGACTAAAATAAAATATTAAATTAAGTTAAGAGACTGAGTGACTAATTATACATTTAAAAAAAATCAAAATATTCAAATACTTTTTGAAAATGATATTATAATATTTTGTATGCTAATATGGTAAAAATATATGAGTATGGGGGTGTCAAATTTAATTTGGGGAGTGCCAAGAAGAAGAAACATCCTTCGAAGGGAAGTTTAATAATCGGATCCTACATTCCTACTATCGACAAACCAAACAATTTTGCTACTCTATTTTAACTAATTCACATAATTGATTTTCATATTACTGACAAAATCTTTTGTTAAAGTGATATTTATTTTGGGACTGATGGATTAGATGTTTATAACTATATATAAAAGGGATAGAGAATTTTGAACTGACCTATTTTCATTCCTTATTTGCCATCAACTTCTATATTCATTTTTTATTTTCATATACTTTTATATTTTGGTAACTTATAACGTGGATAATTAATTTTATTTAGTCTATTATGATATGTAGTATGTCACTTTATAAAAAAATTAGTCATTGTTATATAGTATGTCACTTTATGAAAATTCCATTTATTGTGCACATTAATTTTGTATTTATTTCATAAATAATTACAAGTAATATTATAATGTTTTATTAAGTCTTTAATATGTTTTACTCTTCAATTGTTGTGATAGTTTATCTAATTATATAAACAAACATAAATAAAAGAAACAGAAGCAATGAAGGATACAAATAGACAACAAAATTGGTAGATATAATGACCATGGAGGCACAATTGCATTTCAATAAGCCTTATGTTACTTTATTTCAAACAAATATGTTGTATTACCTTTACTTTCTTTTGAATGTTATATTTTCTTCAATTTTTGTTTTCACAGAAGACGAAGTAGTTTTTTTACGTTTCTTTCAATTTTCCGATTCAAATTGAGCATCTATTTCAGACGGTTATTTTACAACAGAATGAAGAAAAAAAACTATAATATGTTTTGTTTCATTCAATTTTTTGATTCAAATGCCATCATTGAGGAGTATATGTAGACTTTTATCTCCATCGTTTCCCTCTCTTCATCATTGTAGATGTTCTTCAATATCACAGTTATGTTTATTGTTTATGTATGAAAAATTTGGAGAGTCTTGCTTTTTTGACAGCATGATACGGGCAAGCCCATTAGAGATGACATTGGCCCAATAAGGGAAGTGGAAAACAATGAAGAGCAAGGCCCAAGGACAAAAAGAATAATCAAAATTCCTAGAAGGTTGGAAGATTATGTGACTATTTTGACAGCTAGTGAAGAAAAGATCTAGAAGATTGCTGAGTCATTGCTAGTTTGTTAGATTTTCCCATGTGATAGATTTGGGGAATCTTTCTGTTATTTTGCCTTTGTATTTAAGTGAGCTTTGAGCTCCATTTGCAGTACTGAAAAATTAATACATTCCAATTCCTTTTCTATATTTCCTTAGGAGGAATTCTGCTCCTCTAATAGCAGACTTGCACTATTAACTCATTCTTTATCAATGGTGCTCTCATCACCGAACCTCTCCCGTCAAATCCAAATATGGCCAACGTCGTCACTCGTTCCACCAGCGAGAAGCTCGATGAATTGGCTCAGGTGCTTACTCGTTTCCAAGATCATTTCAATCTTCGCATGGATGAAGTTACTAACCGTGTTGAGTCCTTGGAACGCCGCTCCACGACACCAGAACCCATCAACCTCCGTCACGACAATGATTCGGATCACACTCCTCGTCATATTCTGAAGCTCGACGTTCCTCGTTTCCAAGGCGTGGATCCTCATGGATGGATCTTTAAGATCACTCAGTTTTTCACTTACCACCACACACCGGAGCACGAACGCATCACCGTTGCTTCCTTTTATTTGGACGGACCAGCGTTAGCGTGGTACCAATGGATGTTCAACAATGGGTATATCACTTCGTGGGCACAGTTTCTGCACGCTTTGGAACTCCGTTTTGCGCCTACAGCATACGACGACCCACGAGGTAAGCTGTTTAAGCTTCAACAAACTGATTATGTTGCTAGTTACCTCAGCGAGTTTGAATCTCTTGCCAATCGAATTGTGGGTCTGTCACTCCACGATCTCCTCAGTTGTTTCATATCGGGGTTGAAATCTGAGATCCGTCGTGAGGTGTTGGCTCAACAACCGTCATCCCTATCGCAAGCTACAAGTCTTGCTAGGTTACAAGAAGAAAAGTTCCAGGATCTCTTGCGTTTGACAAAGACACGACCTTCGTCTTCGTGGCAAGCACCTTCCACTACCCGCACGATTTCCCCTTTCCCGGCGAAATCTGTTTCCGATTCTCCTCCACCAAAGACCGTCATGCCTCCCCTGTTACCCACACCCGTTCCCAAAACTCGCTACCGTCAATTATCAGCTTCTGAATTGGCCGAACGAAGAGAAAAGGGATTGTGCTTCAACTGCGACGAACGCTTTTCCCGTCATCACAAATGCAAAGCTCGTTTCCTTCTTTTGATTGCTGAAGAAGATGAAAGTGAGACGGAGGGATCTGGCCAGTCCAATTTCGGATCCCCAGACCAAATTATGGCTTTGTTCGACCCACCTGATGCGGCCCAGTTGGCCCAATTGAGTTTTCATGCTATGTCAGGCACCCAGACGGCTCAAACAATCAAGGTTCTGGGAGGTGTGGCCCAACATTCGGTCCATGTATTAGTAGATGGAGGAAGTACCCTCAACTTCATTCAAACTCAGGTGGCACGTACTCTGGGATTGCAACACAGTTCATCACCAACTTTAAGAGTTATGGTTGGCAATGGGGATGAATTGACCAGTGCTCAGGTTTGTAAGGAGGTGCAAATCGAAATACAAGGTCATAGTTTTGTTGTAGACTTGTATACATTAAACCTCAGTGGACCAGATATTGTATTGGGTACCCCATGGCTCAAAACGTTAGGTCCAGTTTTAATGGACTATCAATCTCTTACTATGAAATTTCAGTATGGTGCCAAAGAGATTGTTTTACAAGGTGAAACAGGGCCATCTTACAATAATATTTCTTACCATCAATTGAAGAAATTGGTCCAACATGAGCCTACGGCACAGATTTTTTCTCTGCATATTCTTGATTCCGACGACTCTTCTTCCATATCAACATCTGAAAACCTTGGCCCCATTTTCATGGACCTCCTTCACCGCTACGCTCCATTATTTGATGAACCCACGTCCCTGCCACCATCCCGTTTTACTGATCATCAAATTCCTCTCAATCATAATGATGTTCCAGTCAACATGCGGCCGTATCGTTATCCGCATGCGCAGAAACAAGAAATAGAGTCTCAAATTCGTAAACTGCTTGAAAATGGGTGGATTCAACCTAGCAACAACCCTTTTTCCTCTCCGGTGCTCCTCCTCAAGAAAAAAGACGGCACTTGGCGCATGTGTGTGGATTATCGCGCCTTAAATGCAATTACAGTGAAGGATCGTTTTCCGTTACCCACTGTTGACGAGCTTTTGGATGAACTTGGATCCGCGAGAGTTTTTTCCAAGTTGGACCTCACTTCAGGATTTCATCAAATCCGCCTCCAGCCTCATGACAGTCCCAAGACGGCATTTCGAACCCATGATGGCCATTATGAGTACAAAGTCATGTCGTTCGGCCTTTGCAACGCACCAGCAACCTTTCAAGCAACCATGAATGACATTTTCCGGCCACTGCTTCGTAAGACTGTTATTGTATTTTTCGACGATATTCTTGTGTTCAGTGAAACAATGGAGCAACATCAGATTCATCTAGAACAGGTTTTTTCTCTCCTTTCTGAGCATCGATTCTTCCTGAAAGCTTCTAAGTGCTCGTTTGGGCAAACTACCATCGCATATTTAGGTCGCATTGTAATGAATGGCACCGTGGCTCCCGATCCTGAGAAAATTAGAGCTATTCTTGAGTGGCCTGTACCTAAAACCTTAAAAGCTTTGAGGGGATTTTTGGGATTGTCTGGTTATTATCGGAAGTTCATTCGCGGGTATGCTTCCATTGCTTTACCACTAACCCGACTGTTGAAAAAGGATTCCTTTAAATGGAGTGAGGAAGCTTTATTATCCTTTAATCAACTCAAGCAAGCGATGGTTTCTGCTCCGGTTCTTGCTCTCCCGGATTTTACCTCTCCTTTTGTCCTTCAAACGGATGCTTCCGGTTTTGCAATGGGTGCTGTCCTTTTACAATCAGAACACCCTTTGGCCTTCTTCAGCAGAGTTTTTTGTCCTCGAATGACTAAGGCTTCGACATACATTCGTGAACTCCATGCCATCACTAGTGCTGTAAAGCGTTGGCGTCAATATCTTTTGGGCCATTTTTTTATCATTCAAACGGATCACAAAAGTTTGCGGGAACTTTTAACTCAAGTCATCCAAACACCGGAGCAGCAACGCTATCTGTCCAAATTACTGGGTTACCATTATGATATCCAATACAAACCAGGCTCCACCAACATTGCAGCAGATGCTCTCTCCCGTGTCAGTGACCCAATAACTCCCAGCCTCCTCCACTTGACGGTCCCTCGTGTCTTATTCTTGGAAGAATTAAAGCAAGATTTATCCACTGACACCCTATTCTTGCAGTTAAAGGAACAGGTTCTGCAGGATCCTTCCGCCCATCCTAATTTCCGGGTTGTCGATGGCTTGCTACTTCGCCAAGGAAGAATCTGGATTAGTCCTAATTCTCGCTTCAAAAGCTTGTTGTTACGGGAATATCATGAGACATTAATTGGCGGTCATGCTGGGCTTTCCAGGACGATGAAGCGCCTTTCTGAGAATTTTTTTTGGGACAATATGAAGCGTGAAACGCAGGAGTTCATTCGGCAATGTGTTGTTTGTCAGCAAACAAAATACTCAACCCAGAAACCAGGTGGACTATTACAGCCTATTCCACTTCCTCAACACATTTAGGAAGACATCTCCATGGATTTCATAACGGGGTTGCCTCCCTCTAAGGGATTCACTGTGATCATGGTGGTAGTTGATAGATTTTCTAAGGCAATTCATCTAGGAGCGCTAGCTACTGGGTTCACTGCATACAAGGTAGCAGAGTTATTTGTTTCCATTGTCTGTAAACATCATGGCCTTCCAAAGAGTATTATTTCCGATCGTGACCCGATTTTTATCAGTCACTTTTGGAAGGATCTTTTTACATTCAGTGGTACCTTGTTGAGGATGAGTTCTGCGTATCACCCTCAAACCGACGGTCAGACAGAGGTTATGAATCGTACCGTGGAACAATATTTGCGAGCTTTTGTTCATGCTAAACCATCTCAGTGGGTCGCTTTACTTCCTTGGGCTGAATATCATTATAACACTTCTGTGCACACTGCATCGGGTCTATCCCCCTTCCAAGTGATGTTTGGAAAATTGCCACCATCGATCCCGTCTTACATTGCAGGTTCATCGTCGATTGATGCTTGTGATTTTGTGTTGCAATCCCGTGACGAAATTCTTCACTTACTGCGTAAGAATTTGAGTAAGGCGCAATTACAAATGACGCGAAACGCGAATAAACACCGTCGGGAGGTCCAATTTGCGGTGGGATCTTGGGTGTACGTTAAGCTACAACCTTACCGGCAAGTTTCGTTATCTGGAAACAAATACCACAAGCTTTCTAAACGGTATTATGGTCCTTATTTGGTCTTAGCCAAAGTTGGTCCTGTGGCTTACAAACTGGAGCTGCCCAGTCATTCTCGCATTCACAATGTATTCCATTCTTCTCTTTTGAAGCTTCATGAGGGAGTACCTCCGACTGTTATTGATCAAATTCCCCATGACTCAATTAACAATCACCCTGTGGTTACTCCTTTGGCTGTACTGGAATTTCAGACAAGACTCATAGAGGGAATTTCCACGCGTTTCGCTCTGGTACAGTGGCAGGGACTGTCGCCTGATGATACATCATGGGAAAATTGGGAAGAGCTGCGTCGTGACTACAACCTTGAGGACAAGGTTGATTTTGTTGGGGGGAGTATTGATATGGGCAAGCCCATTAGAGATGACATTGGCCCAATAAGGGAAGTGGAAAACAATGAAGAGCAAGGCCCAAGGACAAAAAGAATAATCAAAATTCCTAGAAGGTTGGAAGATTATGTGACTATTTTGACAGCTAGTGAAGAAAAGATCTAGAAGATTGCTGAGTCATTGCTAGTTTGTTAGATTTTCCCATGTGATAGATTTGGGGAATCTTTCTGTTATTTTGCCTTTGTATTTAAGTGAGCTTTGAGCTCCATTTGCAGTACTGAAAAATTAATACATTCCAATTCCCTTTCTATATTTCCTTAGGAGGAATTCTGCTCCTCTAATAGCAGACTTGCACTATTAACTCATTCTTTATCACAGCATAAGTATATGTATGATTAGATGAGAGAGAGATATTTATATTTCTACTATATATATTTTTCATTGTATGTCATGTTCATATGATATATATTTTTCACTTTCACATCAAAGTATGATATGGAAACTAACCTTTTACGTTGATGTATGGGATGTGGATTAAATTTAATTGAATTGCATGGCAGAAAATAGTTTTTATTTGATATTAGAGGCACTCATTGAAGAAATTTTTATTTTTTTGAGGTCAAATCATCTTTTGATGATATATCGATTTTTGATCAATTGTTTCTATAGAGGATTTAGAATAGTTCCCAGTTGGCAGTGAATGCAGAACAAAATTTATGCCAAATAATATTCTGATGATATGTCGGTTTTCGATCCATTATTTATGCACATGATTCGGTATAGTTTTCAGTTTGCGTTATTTTGATATCTTCGACTTGAAGATTACAGGTACATACATTTTGTTTTTCTCTTTACATCATTCTTTGATGTTTTTACGGCATTATAGATTCTATTTCAATACTTTGTACATATTTCAATTCTTCTTATAATTTGAACAATGTATGAAAAGAATCTTGCATCACATTTGTACGTTATTTGTTACATTAATAGAATTTACTATTTTAGAAAATTGCCATGATGCTTTCTTTGATATGCTATGGTTCTTTATTGCTCAATTGATTTTTATTACTTGCAACTGAAAATGAGCAGGTTGCATACCAGAATGACAATTATTTTACCATGATCAAATAGTTAATACCTATGATCAATTAAGTTGAAAAATTAATTATATTTTGTAGTTAGTATCTATTTATTGTGTATGTGTATTTTATACAACTTTTTATTTTATTTTAAAAATATGTTGACTTATTAAATTATTATCATTACTACTATTTTATAGTATTTATATTTATGTAGTTACTTGTTGTTTTTATTTGTAAGAGAATATATTCAAGTAGTATTTCCGAAATAATTAGTTATAATAGTTAAAAAAATAAAACTGATATCTTTAGGATTTACGGTTGAACATAGATGATAAATAGTTAATTTTTTTAATGTTTATATTTTGATTAATTATTACAATAGTTTATAGATAAGGCATTATGAAAAATTACAAAGAATAAAAGAATGAGATAACATGTTAAAAAGGGGTATAGAGATAGCAAGAGAGTGAGATATGAAAAAAGATGTTAAATATTCATATGTGACATATGATCAAAACAAACATTTTTTTTTATCAAAACACTATCTTTTCTCACTATATATTTTTTTTGTTAATTTATATCTACGATTTATCTATAACTAAAATTAACTTAGTGTTTTATATAATTAAGTTACACTGACTCAATTTCTCACACCATTTTACATTTCAATGCTTAGTTAATACAAAATATTTTTATTTATTTTTTCAACATATTTCTTTTTATTAATTATCCATTTTTAATTTATTTTGCATACTTTCTTCTTCGTATTTTTCATTTTTTAGTTTAGATTTATATTTTTATCATATGTTTTACAAATATCATTCTTGGAGTAACTTTTAAAAAAATATATATTTATTTTAAAGCAAATCTATATTTACTACTATTTTTCAATATAAATAATGAAATTATGTTGCTTATAAATTACATACGTGTTTGGAAGTTACATTAACAAAAAGGAAAATAATATCCGTCAAATATCAAGTTAAAAACAAAAGACAAGAATGACAAAAAATGAAAGGAACATGAGATAAAATATGAGAAGCTAGAAGAGAGAAAACCATTTGTCGAGACGATGTGAAAATTATAGGAGGCGTAAAGAGTAAGAGAAATAAGCTCAAACATCTCGCAATATAAACAGTCAGTCGAGAGTTCCATTTCAAAATTTTACAAATATGACTTTTTCAAAATCATACTTTCAAGGAACTCATGACAGTGAAGTCAACCCAAGTAGAATTACACATGTTAATGATGTTGCACTTGGTTGGTGATGATCAATATAGACATTATATAATATATTGTATAATTTTGTTTATTTGTCATATCTCATTTTATGTATTTAAACCTGCAAATCATAATTGCACATCACCTAATAAACGAATCAAGATAAGTCAATCCGATACAGGTATAAGAGATATTATTCTAAGTGTGCGGACAGAAATTTTTGCACATGTGTGTATATATATATATATATAATATATATATATATATATATATATATATATATATATAATATATATATATATATATATATATATATATATATATATATATATAATATATATATATATATATTAATTATTATTTTTGTATTAGATAATATGGATGTTGATGAAACTTTTTAGGATGCAGTAATATCATATATTAACATGGATGCCAAATAAAATGGTGCATCATCATGTCGTCCTCAAGATATGTTCATAAACATTTTGTGTCAAATAAATGTAGCTTTTACTCAAGTGACATAAAATTAAAAATTATGTAATATTAAAATATTCTAATTGAGGCATCTTGCGTACATTTTTTATTTGTATTTTAGATGATATTTAGTAATCAATGCCAAACTCCTGCTTGTAGAATCAGAACATGCTTTTCGAGCAAAGCATAATATTGCTCGAAATTTTAAAAATAACATGATGATGACAAAATCCTGGTTGCCTAATCCAATTACCTGTAGACATTGCAATGCAAGATTGTTTCATCATGAATCACGTGACGCATGTTGTACTAGTGGAACTGTATCATTTTCACGAGTTAATGCTCCTATAGATTTGCGACAATTATTTTTGGATGATTCAGTAGAAGGAAAACATTTTACGCAACATATTCGAAGTTATAACCATGTGCTCTCATTCACTTCAATTGGTGTTCACGTTGATGAGAATATTCTTGCATCTAGTTGTGGTATATATACATTTCGTGTTCAAGGTGCTTTTTACCATAACATAGGAGATTTCTATCCAAATGAGGGTGTCAGACCGCGTTTCTTACAATTATACATATATGACACCTATAATGAGCTACATAATAGAATGCAGAAAAATCCACAGTTGCACCAAAATGTAGTTCACAAATTACAGAATATGATCCACTAGTTTAATCCTTTTGTAATTAGGTTCAAGAAACTGTCACTACTTCTAAATATCAGTGAATGTAGCCTCATACTTAAGGAGTGTCCAACTAATCATCATTAATACAATCTTCTAACTGCAGAATAAGTTGCGGCAATTATTTTTTGATGTGATACAAATTCTAGGGAATATGGAGGAGATATTAATGTCATTCATGATGATGGAAATCTCAAGAAAGTTCAAGAGACAAAGGGACGTTATGATCCTTTGTAATATCCTATATTGTTTCCATTTGGGACGTCAACATAACAAATTGTAATGGACGAAGAATGTCATGTCGATCATATTACAGTTACATGCTTTAGGTAAATTTAGATTAATTTTAGTAGATAGTATACTTAACTAAGCATTTTTTTAAAAACTTTACATTTAACACCGACATTTTTTTCAATCAACTATAGATTCGCCCAAATGATCAATCAATATTATTAAATGCGGGTCGACTATTGCAACAATATGTTAGAGATAATTATGTCAAAATTGAATAAGGGAGATTAAGGTGGATTAAAGAGCACCAAAGTGATATATGTGCTGAAGTGTACCAATGTTTACAGGATGTTTTGCATGTTGGAGAAACTAATGCAGGTACAAATTAATGTAGCATAAGTGTACAGTTTTAGATTAATAATTAGTTGTACTTCTAATGATAATCATTCATGTATTCTAATACTAATGCATTTCATGAATCACCATAGAAAATATTTGAAAAAGAACAATATTGCCATCATCGTTTATTAGCGGTCGTCGAGACATGACACAACGTTATGAATATGGCATGACTATTGTTCTTAATGGCAGTAAACCATATATTTTCTAACAATGACATACGATCCTTTTTGGAGTGAGATAACATCAGAACCTTTTCCTTTTCAAACACCGCAAGATCGTCCAGATTTTCTAACAAGAATATTTTGTTCGAATTCGAGTAATTAAAGGATGATGTTATTAATAAAGGAGTCTTGGGAAAGGTTAGAAGCCACATGTATGTCACTGAATTTCAAAAACGAGGACTGCCGCATGTTCATATGTTGTTGGTCTTAGAAAGTAACGACAAGTTGCGTGACCCAGAAGAGTATGATAGTATGGTAAAAGTAGAAATGCCTAAATTAGAATGTGAGCCACATTTACATGAAGCTGTTGTAAAACATATGATCCACGGACCTTGCGGCATAATCAACCGAAAGTCTCCATGTATGAAAGATGGACATTGTAAAAAAAAGGTATCCTAAATAATTCTTGGATGAAACACGTCAAGGCACTGACTTATATCCTGAGTATAAGAGAAGGTTTAATGAATCTATATCGTTAGGTAGAGATAGGTCTGTCGATAATAGATGGGTGGTTCCTTATAACCCTTGGTTACTATTAAAGTATGATTGTCACATCAATGTAGTGATTTGCAGTAGCATTAAAAGTATCAAGTATCTATACAAATATGTATATAAGGGCCCTGATCGTGTGACTATGGATGTTCATAAAGGATCATGCATGGATGAAGTTCAGCAATATGTTGATGCAAGATGGATGTGTGCTCCTAAGGCATTATGGAAAATATTTCGATTCACTCTTTACTAATTATATCCTTCGGTTGAAAGATTGCAGATCCACTTGTCGAACCGCTATCAAGTGCGCTTTTATGATCATCAACAAATTGCAGATGTGTTAAATAATGAACGCAACTCCAAAATAATGCTCACATAATTATTTGCATTGAATCTACGAGATCCACAAACAAGAAATTATCTATATAAAGAGATTCCAGAGCATTATTGTTGGAACAGAAGACAAGGAATGACATCGCAGGCAGTTAACAAGAAAAGTTATCGGGAGAATCTATACGGTATCACCTTCGGAGGGAGATAAGTTTTACTTGCGACTATGTTATCTCATGTCACAGGTCCAACCAGTTGGGAATATCTTCTTACAAATAATGTCACGACTTTCAATACATTTGAAAAACCAACTGATGATATGGGATTTTGTAAGACCCTAATTTTGACCCTAAGATCCCTCATGACATCATATCATTGCTCAATGCATTGCCTCAAGGATCATAGCATGTTTGGCTCCTTAACCCTATGGTTGGGACTTGTGTGAGTGTTTTGAAACCACCAAGCATGCTTGTATTATATATTATTGCTTTTCTTATTTTGATTACTAACAAAAAGCACAAAAATATGTCACTAACTCTTTTTGTTTTAAAGCTCAAGTGATCATGTGCTCCAATGCTCCTAGGAGGCTCCTAAGCTCAATGAAGTGGCTAGATGAAGATGAGAAAAAGCATGACAATGGTACACAAAGCTATTAATCATCATATATGTCTCCCAAGTATCTCAATTTTCCAATTTTATCAAGATAACCCAAAGGGCTTGAGGATTGTTTCCCAAGGAAACCCTAATTTCATTGTGCTTCAATTGTGCCTTGCTCATGAAGCAACCTCAACCTATGATCAAATTTAATCAAGGGAAGTTCTTTAATTAATTATTTTATGCATATATGAGCCTATGTGAGGCCCCTTAATCATTCATTCATCAAGATTTGAAGTTTGGCCTTGAGAAGTTGACCAGTCAAGTCATTTGACTAAACTGAAGATCATTGAGATACAACTTTTGATGTGTTTGTCAAATGAAGATGACCCCAAGAGAAAAAATGTTCTTAAGAACCATATGAACAACTTTAATGTTCATCAAAAATACATTTGAAACTTGTAAGGTCATAATTCATTTCAAAACATTATAGGTCATTTTGACTGAAACCCTAATTTTGGGTCAACTTCCCAAGGACCTAACTTCCTTAATTTTTATGATTTTGAGGTGGGACCAAATGCATTGGAAATATTAAGATGTCTAATTAAAATATTATGTTGGACAAAATTTCATGATCCTAAAATAAATACATGTGATAATACAAAACATTATAGGTCGCTTTGGACCTAAGTCATTGAATTTGAAAAGTGCCCAACTTCAAGTGCCAATAACTTTCTCATGAAAACTCCAAATGATGCAAAATTTAAGTCTAAATTTATCATACTGAAAAGATTTTACAACTTTGATGTTGGAGGTTTTTTCATTTTAAGCTTGCATCATAAAACATAGGGGATTGAAGATGCTTGCTTTTGGTGAAAATTTTCAAAGGGGAACTTAATCATGTTTTGTGACCAAACTTTCACAGCCAGTTTTCATTAATCTGCAAATGCCAAATGAATTTATGCCCAACATGACTTTTGTTCCTTATTTCAAGAGCTTTCCAACCATTACTCACATTAATTTTTTAGACTTTCCATGTGGGAGTTTCGAAGAGCTTTCTTTTTATGACCATTTTGGCATTTCATGATATAACTTGATGTGCAAGCTTGTGTAGTTCATTATGCACGACCAATTCATTTCCAGTTGAGCTCAACAAGGATTTGCACCCATCATTGGGCCTTACATGCGCCTGTACATGCCCATGCAAGGAGAATTCAAATCCCATGCACACGAGGGAACCATGCTTGCCAATCCATTTCAACTATAAATAAGTGTCCAATCTCCTCCATTTGGGAACAAAGTGGAGATTTGAATTGCTGCTGAATTGAAATCCCAACCTTCACTAAAGGAATTTTCAGTTTTCTCTTTCTCTTTCAAGCTTGAAATTCAACATCATTAGTTGATTTTCAAAGCTCAATTCCTTAACCTATCATCACCATCACACTTCCAGGGCAAAAGCAGATCAAGATCTTGGAGAATTCGTGGCATTTGAAGCTTCATTTCAGAGATAGAACCTCAAACTTTCTTGATCTAGATCTTGCAATACAATGTGATTTTCTTTGGTTTATGAGGTTTTCTAAAGTCCTCATACTTGAGGCAGGCCAGTGGTGGTCTTAATTGTTCAAATCGTGCCATTTCAGTTGACACACCATGATTTTCAAGCTCACATTTATCTCTAAATAGGAATGGTGAGGATGATCCATGGTTACAGTGGTGATGTACATCACCTCAACTTCATTTTGATGTCCTTTTTTTTTTTCATTACAATTCATTTTCCTGCGCGTGGTGGCCGGAAATGGTTAGATCACCGGAGAAGATGGTGGTTTCCACCACCATCCCCACATGTTTGAGCCCCAGCCATTGGATCGTGCCTAAACGTTATAATCGTGGCCATCCATTGTGATTACCTGTTTTAATGCAATGTGTTACGCGCTTAACTCAAGTGTATCATGTATCCGCGCCTTTGAGCCCTTGATGCCTTGCCACGTCAATTAATGAAATGATCTGATGGCGCTGGATTTTTTCTATTTTCCTTATTTTCTTTTAATTTTAGTTAATTCCTTTTATTTTCAAAAATTCATAAATATTTTATTGGAAGTCACAAAAATATGAGACCCATGCTAAAAAAATTCTTGAAAAATCTAGTTTCATATTTTAATTTTTGTTCTGGACTGGGCCATGACACTAGGCACAGCACGGCCCAATGCTCGCCAAGCCCACGTCCAAACGACCATGTCCAAACGACCACGAGGACACGTCAGGTGAACGACCGTCCGCCCGAAGAACGTCTCCCCGGCCCCTTAAATACGTGTCGGACAACGAGCGGGTCCTCCCCATACGATCTCCATCCACTCATCGTCAACCCACGCCGCGGACACCTAAGTTGTGTCGGGCAGAGCCATAACGGCATCTCACTCACCACGTCACCCAACTCCCCTATATTGTCTCCTTAGGGATAGGGGCAGTTGGACTAGGGGGCAGACCTTGGTCTAGGTCTTAACGCTTCTTACGCGTCCCCTGGCAGCTCCTCCTTGGGCCTAGCTAATCCAGCCCATTAGGAGCCTTGGCCCAGCGCTGGGGGCTCAATATAAATACCCCTTTCATGGCAAAGGGGCAGGTATTCTAACTCACACTCTGATAACCTCATTCTGTACCTTTTCTGACTTAAGCATTGGAGCACCTTGCAGGTACACCCCCCTCTCATTTCATTCTCCGGCCCATTCACCAAGACCTTGGAAGGCCCTCCTGATCAGGTAAGATCAGTGGCGCCGTCTGTGGGAACCAGCTATCCCCATCTTCATCAAACGAGGATCAAAAGCTCATTTATTTCTGTCCTTCCAACATGGCCGGAGAACAACATAGCGATCACAGCCGTCCCCTCGTCGACCACAATATGGACGACGGCCCGCCATCCCATGAAACGGACGCTCGGGACGGTCATCCATCCACCCCGTCTCCAGAGCCCCAAAACAACGGGGATGCCTCTCACGCCCACAATTTAGGGGCAGAGACATTTCATCCCATTCCCGTTCCCGTTGAAGGAGACGCCGTAATGATTGCCATGGTGAATGCCCTCAATCAGGCCGGTTCTATGCTCCACCAGCAACACGAACGAATCATGGCCCTCGAAGCCGAACGACAAGAGGCCCGACCCCAGCCGGTGAGTAGGATGCAACAACGTTCGGAGCCAACGAAGAAGCGAGGACGTCGCTCTCCAGAACCCCACGTCAGCAGGGCCCGCGCCCGTCGTGACGGTGGTCGAGCGGGAACATCACCAAGGCGCGGACGCAGCCCCGACAACAACGAACTGTCTCCCTTAAGGAGCGACGAGGAAGATTTGCATTGCCCCCTGTCTCGGGCAATAATGGAAGCCCCGCTCCCCAAAGGCATGGAGAAACCACCAAATCTAGCTGTGTACGACGGGACTACAGATCCCGACGATCACGTCGACAACGTCAACGCGATGCTCGACTACCGCAATGATATAACCGGGCACCTCAAATGCCGACTGTTCTCAACGACCCTCAGGAAAGGGGCCATGGCTTGGTACAAAAGCTTGGCCCCTGAGTCCATTACGTCATGGAGAGTCATGAGGTCCATGTTCACCAGGCACTTTACAGCTTCCCGTCGTCACCCCAAGACTGAGGCGACCCTTGAAGCCATAGTGCAGAAGAAGAATGAAACACTGCGCTCATACATCGAGCGATTCAACCAGGAAGCTGTCGAGGTAGATACCACCGAGCACATGAAGAAGTATCTCCTCGAGAGAGGTCTCTTGCCCGGCAGTGAACTTAGCAGAGCCGTAGGGATCGAGCCTCCCCGCACCTTAAACGAGCTCCTGCATAAAGCCCAGGCCTACATCAGATACGAGGAAAAGCAGGTGGCACACAATGCCCGCAGCGGACGTAACGCTGGGGAGACCGAGCACTCGAAACGCGAGGACACGAGCATTTCCCGTCGCAACGGAGACAAACGAAGAGAAGAAAGACCTCGCGAGCTCCGGGAAGGAAGAGGCCCCGCGGGCAGATATAGCGAGTACACCTTACTGACAGCTCCTCGAGAGCGTATCCTCGCAGAATGTATCAACTCTGAATTTAAGCAGGGCAGGGTCAGGTTCCCAAAACCGTCTGCACCAAAGCCCCACACCGACAAATCAAAGTACTGCCGGTTCCACAGAAGTCACGGGCACGTGACCGAAGACTGCGTCCACCTGAAGGATGCGATAGAAATTTTAATCCAAGAGGGGCACCTGAAGCAGTATACGAGGAAGAACGAAGCTCCCAGACACGGCGAGCCAGAGAAGAAGAGACCCCGGGGAGACACGCCCCCTGACAACTCTCCCTATCAAGTGGCCCTCTGCGTGTCACGACCGGAAGATTTCTTCCTCCCCGAACCATTGCCCGAGGGCAAGATCACTGCACTCAGCCCCTGGGAAAACTTCCCTACCACACTGGTGATATCAGGAGGAGGAACTAACGGGGAATCCGCGGCCCTCTCCGTCAAACGTAAGTTCGACGAACTCCTACTGACTGCCCCCGAGCAGAAAGCGACATTGACAAAATACCGGGGAAAATCCAACCCAATATCCTTCTTCCTGGAGGAACTCCCGGGCGGATCCCCGAACTCGGGCATCCCACTATTGATAAGGGCAAAGATGGCCCAATTCGACGTACGACGCATCCTGGTCGACCAAGGCAGCTCAGTGGATATCATGTACGTCCACCTCTTCAAGACTCTGAAGCTAGACAAGACCAACCTAGCCCCCTACGTCGGATCAGATCTCCAAGGATTCAACGGAGCAACAACCAGACCGTGGGGATATGTTGAGCTCCTCGTCACCTTCGGCGAACAGGAAACGGCCAGGGAAGTCAAAATCCAATTCCTGGTCGTAGACTGTCCGTCTCTCTACAATTGCATCTTTGGACGCCCGACACTGGCCGAACTCACCGCGGTCCCATCCACCGTCCACCTAAAGATGAAATACTACACCAAATTGGGACGTGTGGTCACCATCCATGGTGACATCGAAGCAGCCCGGCGATGCTACGACGCCGCAGTAAAAGGACAGGCCGTAGTCAGCACGAAGAGCAACTGCAACAACAAAAAACTCAGGACCGGGGATCCTGCCCGAGGAATCAACGCCATCGACCTCGACTGTCGCATCGGGCTGGACGAGACCGAAGAGGGGAGGTTCCCCAAGGAACGCTCTCTCGGACACCCGGTCCGACCAATCCCCGACGGAGAGTTCGAACTCATTCCTCTTGGGGACGATCCGGAAAGGACGGTGAAGATAGGTAAAGGACTACCCGAGGAAACAAGAGAAGAGCTAGTAGCATGCCTCAAAGAGAACTCGGACCTCTTCGCGTGGAATGCCGCAGAAATGCCCGGGCTGGACCCCGAGATCGCGTGTCATAAGCTAGCTTTAGACCGGGCAGCCAAGCCCATAGCACAGCGTAGACGCAAGCAATCGCCCGAAAAGGCAGAAGCTGCCGAGCGAGCTGTAAAAGACCTCTTAGAGGCAAATTTTATTTCTGAAGCCCAGTACACAACCTGGCTCTCTAATGTAGTCCTCGTTAAGAAAAATAATGGAAAATGGCGCATGTGTGTTGATTATACTGATCTTAATAGGGCTTGCCCGAAAGATGCTTTCCCCCTCCCTAATATAGACATGCTCGTTGACAACTCTGCAGGTTTTAAACTCTTGTCCTTCATGGACGCATATAGTGGATACAACCAGATCCCTATGTCGCCCACAGACAAGAAACACACAACGTTCATGACCCCAACGGGCAATTACTATTACAACGTGATGCCGTTCGGGCTCAAGAACGCTGGCGCTACATACCAACGCATGATGAACAAAGTCTTCAAGGACGAAATAGGGGACATGCTCGAAGTATACATGGACGACATGATCGTCAAATCACACGAGGAGACAACCCATGCTCGACACCTCGCGAAGGTATTCGAGCAGGCGAGACAGTGTAAAATGAGGTTCAACCCCGAAAAATGCACGTTCGGAGTCCGGGCAGGCAAGTTCCTCGGTTTCTATCTCACCGAAAGAGGGATAGAGGCCAACCCCGACAAATGCCGGGCATTCTCGGAGTTTCCGACCCCGAAAACCAAAAATCGATCCAGTCACTCAATGGAGTGCTCGCCTCACTCTCCCGTTTCATCGCCAAGTCCGCCCAGCACGCATTGCCATTCTTCAGACTCCTTCGCAAAGAGGCTACCTTCGACTGGACCGACGAATGCGAGCAAGCGTTACTCCATCTAAAGAAGGTTCTGTCCCAACCCCCGGTCTTATCACGGCCATCAGAACAGGAAACCCTATACTTATACCTATCCGTGGCAACCGAGGCCGTCAGCGCCGTTCTAATAAGAGAAACCGACGAAGGACAAAAACCCATCTATTTTACGAGTAAAGCACTCCAAGGCCCCGAGCTCCGATATCAGCAAATCGAAAAGGTCGCCCTGGCCCTCATCAACACAGCGAGGAGACTACGATATTACTTCCTCGCACACACGATAAAGGTGAGGACCGACCAGCCAATCAAACAGCTGCTCGGGCGCCCGGATATGGCCGGGAGGATGCTCAAATGGTCACTGGAACTCTCCGAATTCGACATACAATACGAAAGTAGGAAAGCCTTGAAAGCTCAGGCACTGGCCGACTTCGTCGCGGAGATGACCCACTGCCCGACTCCAGCAGAAAGCGCCCACAAATGGACGATCTTCGTCGATGGCGCCTCTAACACATCAGGCAGCGGGGCCGGGATCATCCTCGAAAATGAAGAAGGGATCCTGATAGAGGTATCATTAGCGCTAGCATTCCCAACATCAAACAACCAAGCCGAATACGAAGCCTTCCTCGCAGGCCTGAGGTTAGCCGAGGACCTGGGAGCAAAAGAGGTAAAAATATCCACCGACTCCCAGCTCGTGGCCTCACAAGTGCGAGGAGAATACCGAGCCAAGAACGACAACCTCCTCGAGTACTTGTCCCTCGTCAAAGAAAAACTTGATAGATTTGAAAAATGGGAAGTTCAACACATACCCCGCGAGCACAACACACGGGCAGACGTTCTCTCGAAACTAGCCAGCACGAGGAAAAAGGGTGGGAATAAATCAGTAATCCAAGAAATTCTCCCTCGGCCCAGCATCGACAAACTACCGCCTCCACTCGAGGTCAACGCTATTGGAGATGCCCGCTGTTGGATGACACCCATCTACAATTACCTCACACGAGACGAACTCCCGGCTGACCCGAAAGAGGCGACCACTGTCAAACGACGCGCATGCTCGTACGTACTCCTCGAAGGCAAACTCTACCGGAGAGGATTCTCCATCCCACTACTCAAATGCGTCGAGGAAGAGAAAGTCCCCGACATACTTGGAGAGATACACCGGGGAATTAACGCTCAACACCTCGGCGGACGATCGCTCGCACGAAAAGCCCTTCGAGCAGGCTACTACTGGCCGACCATGCAAAACGATTCGAAAGAGCACGTCAAAAGATGTGACAAATGCCAACGACATGCCGACATGCACCTCGCACCCCCGAACGACCTCAAATCACTGTCTTCCCCATGGCCCTTCGCGTGGTGGGGCATGGACATCCTCGGACCCTTCGTCACCGGATCATATCAGAATAAATACCTCATCGTCGGGGTGGATTACTTCACCAAATGGATCGAGGCGGAGGCACTGGCTAAAATAACCGCGCAGAACATTCTCCGGTTCTTCAAACGCAACATCCTCGCTCGGTTCGGTATACCCCAGGCACTTGTCACAGACAACGGGACACAATTCACGGACGGAGGATTCCAGGACTTCATCGCCAGCCTGGGCACCACACAGCATTTCACGTCTGTCGAGCATCCGCAGACGAACGGGCAAGCAGAGGCGGCCAATAGGGTAATCTTACGTGGCCTCAAACGCAGACTCGGTGAGGCAAAGAGGGCATGGGTCGAGGAGCTACATAGCGTGCTATGGGCCTACCGCACGACACCACATTCTACCACCGGGGAAACCCCGTTCCGACTAACTTACGGCACCGAGGCAGTCATCCCGGTGGAGATACGGGCGCCAACGAGGAGGACGGAGGAGCCCCTAGACGAGGAAATGAACGATGAAACCCTTAGAGCCGAGCTCGACCTAGTCGAGGAGATACGTTCCGAAGCAGCTCTCAGGGAAACAACCCTCAAACAAAAAATAGCACTACGCCATGACGCGAAAGTCATAAAAAGAGAGTTCCAGGTCGGCACCCTGGTCCTCAGAAGAAACCAGAAAAACCCGAGAGAGGGCAAACTGGCGGCCAACTGGGAAGGCCCTTACCGCGTCCGCGACAAAACGAGCAACGGGCCTATTACCTAGAAAACCTACAAGGAGAACAACTCGCTCGACCATGGAACGCAGAAAAACTTAGACAATATTACAGCTAAATACACCACGGGGAGACGTGGCAGGTACGACCACGCTCTTCGTCCCCAAAACCCCAGGGAGGAACCACGAGACCCGGGAACGATCCGGGGTCACATAACAAACACAACCCTCCCCGACGGTTGGGATCTTGACCAAGACTCAACGTCGAAGTACCAGTACTGGCAGGGCACCCAGCTCGCGATGGGAGGGCCCAAGCCTCGGGACCAGGGTTCGAACAACGGACCCGGGCCTCGATACCCACGGGCACAAAGCCCGACACTTCGTCGGTTCCCTAAACCGAGGAGATTAACAAAGTCGAGCAGAGTACGAACTCATACAAACAAGTATCAAACACAAACGAGCACAATGAATGATAACGTAAATATTCATACATTAAAAACGATAAGAGCGGCCGAAGCCAAGTACGCCCGAAGGCCATATTACAACGCCCGAAGGCCAAATACATAAGGCACGCAGGCCATGATAACTAAAATCAAAGAAAAACAAATAAACTAAGACTCCGCTCGGAGCACCTCTTCATCCTCTTCTTCTTCTCCCCCCAGCTCCTCCTCCGCTTCAAACGGGCAGATAATCTCACCATCCCGGACGCAGCAGTTATAGGCCGACCCTACTGTCACCAACTCAGGGTTCAGAAGCCCGAGCTGCTCGACAGCATTGTCGAAACCCTCTTTGAAGCAGGCCACGAGATCTTGGTTGAGAGTCCGAATATGCCCTAGCAGCTCACCGCGCGAACCAAGGGCGCGTTCCTCCTCGGTCTCATCTGCCAGAGGACGGACCTTTCCCTCGAGAGACTCAACCTGAGCCCGTAGGCCAGCGTTGTCCTCGGTCAGCTTCTGATGGTCGACCACCTGCTCCTCCAAGCTCGCCTTAGCAGCCTTCAACTGGTCCCTCTCCTTTTCCACCTCCTCCAGCTTCTGGCTCAGCCCTTCCTGCAGCTGATGCTCTTCTTTGTAGTCCGACAGATCTTTAGATAGTCTTTCCTTCTCCGTCCGAATCTGCAAAAGGGCATCCTCCAGCGAGGCGGTGGAGACCGAAGTGTCGGTCAAAACCATGGCCGTCTCCATCACCCGGATGACAGCAGCAATATCCCTGGCCAGATCTTTCCTCCGGGCAGCAACATCCTGGTCCAGAATAGCCTTGGCCTCAGGCGCAGGCACAGCAATCGACTCCTCGGCCTTGAAGAACGACCGTTCCACATAGCAGGGAGGTAGAAGATAGCTGCCCGGTCCATTCGAACTTCCTGGAGACGACCTGGTAAGGGCCCCAGCCGGACGCTTCCGTTTATGGAGGGGAGAAGCCGCTGGCGACGGACTGCTATCAGGAATGTTGATCGGGTTAGATCGAGGAGGAGAGGAAGGAATCACGCTCGCCGCCTGCGAGGGACTAGCCCCGGCATCGCCAGCAGTCTCCAAGGGACGGGCCACAGTTTTCTTCTTCTTCTTGGGCACCCGGTCAGGAGCGCCGACCTGATTCGCTAGCTTCAGCACCCGATCACGAGCATTGGGCATGGCACCTGCAAATAAATTACACACCAACATTAGCGAGCGAAGTCATAAACAGAAATAAAAAGCTAAACAAAGTCTGCCTACTCAATAACGCCAGAGCTTCCTCCTCGGTATCACACTCGAGCAGAGCCTTCGTATTGATATAACGCGCCTCGGTGATTAGTTCCCCGGCCTCATCCAGGTAGGGCACGCCCTGTCGATTCGCCCAGAACCCCAAGCTGAAGCTCTGCACGTAATCGACCAGCTTCTTGTACGCGAGCCTATCCTCCTCGCCGAGCATCGCATACTTGACTCGGTAATGCGCCGTGGAGAGATCGAAATGATCACGCTGCCACCTCAGCGGTATCTTCGACATCAGCGTCTCCTCCCCATTGGGTTTCCGCTGATAGTAGTATAGAGAGTGAAGGGCAGCCCGGGTAATCGGCATCACCACGTACCACCGGTTTTTGAAATGGCGAACAGAATCCTCGTACGTCTTGAACAGACGCACGGGCTGCTTGAAAGAAACCCAACTGTGGCGACCACGGGAACCGGACCTCTGGAGATGGAAAACGTGGAAGAAGAGAGCCCGGGTGCAACCAATGCCGAGGAACTGGCAAACTAACTCGAATGCCCGCATAAATGCGAGAGCATTAGGATGTAGTTGGGACGGCGCCAGCCGGAGCCACTTGAAGACCGACATCTGGAAGGAGTTGAAGGGCAGTCTAATCCCCGCCTCACGGAAAGCAAATTCATACATGGTGAACTGCTTCCCCGGGAAATGATGGCAAATGCGGTCTTCTTCCTTGGGGGCGCAGCAATACCAGTTTGGTGGATCCTCCCGGCTTATGGTCTCGACCATAGCGTAAGCAATGATGGCCTCGTCACAGAAGTCTGATTCCTCCTCCAAGGGCTCGTCCGCAACCCATGAGAAGTCGACCTGCCCGGAAGAGGAGGCGTGTTCGGTACCATCTCGGACACTCCCATCCCCGACAGGGAGACGAGCGATTGTCGCGTCTTCGGTGGAGGACCCAGAATCTTCCCTCCTCGGTCGTAAGCGCCCGGTAGCACCTGAAACGCAGACAGAAAGAGTGAATTCGACGTCATATCAAATCCACCCTTCCACCGCAGGTCAAGTGAAAGGGCGTAGCGGCGACGGACACTAACCGTGCTCAACTCGGTGACGCGCGCATTCTATGGAGACCGGGCATAAACTTCATACAGCCTATGCAAGTATTGCCCGGCATATGAAATTTATGCCCGGTACAGCATGATCCCAACCCTATTTTCTACCATCTAATATACACCTACAGTCCACTACACTATTCCTAAGTTAAACCTAACCACATTTCTACAAAAATAGCATGCGTTTGACAGAAAACAACAAGGAAAAACAGTGGATCACAGTGGAAAATCATACCTGACATAGTTAAGTTGAAAGGGGTACGGTGGTGCCCGAGCAGAAGACGGTGGTTCAGATAGGAGGACGGGCGGAGACGGCGGTCCAGACGGTAGAGCGAGCAAACGAGGGAGAATGTGGAGAACTCCGGTGAACGTGTGAGCGAAAAAAGTGGAAATGAAGTTACTCAACCCCTTTTTTATAGGGCTTGGCACGTGGACCAACACGCTAGGTCATCATTGCCTAGCCTGCCTACGCCGTCTTTGCACACGAAACGAAGCGACCCCACTAATTCTGAGACACGTCTATCAAAGATAAGAAACTGAAACGACCCGAGCACCTATCCGTCTCCTCGACTCACCAAGACGCCACCTCCCCGCGTCATACCCACGTTTACCACAAGGAAGGTGCAGACCAACCGATCACCTCCATCCCCGACATTCCTGGAGAAAGGGTCGGTCATGAACAGGTCTGTTACGACCTCACCTGTCTAACGATCAAGCTTCCCCATCGTCTCGGGGAACCCTTAGTTGAAACATAAGTCATCTCTCTGGCTCAGAGACTCGACTTGGGGGGCTCCTGTTCTGGACTGGGCCATGACACTAGGCACGGCACGGCCCAATGCTCGCCAAGCCCACGTCCAAACGACCATGTCCAAACGACCACGAGGACACGTCAGGTGAACGACCGTCCGCCCGAAGAACGTCTCCCCGGCCCCTTAAATACGTGTCGGACAACGAGCGGGTCCTCCCCATACGATCTCCATCCACTCATCGTCAACCCACGCCGCGGACACCTAAGTTGTGTCGGGCAGAGCCATAACGGCATCTCACTCACCACGTCACCCAACTCCCCTATATTGTCTCCTTAGGGATAGGGGCAGTTGGACCAGGGGGCAGACCTTGGTCTAGGTCTTAACGCTTCTTACGCGTCCCCTGGCAGCTCCTCCTTGGGCCTAGCTAATCCAGCCCATTAGGAGCCTTGGCCCAGCGCTGGGGGCTCAATATAAATACCCCTTTCATGGCAAAGGGGCAGGTATTCTAACTCACACTCTGATAACCTCATTCTGTACCTTTTCTGACTTAAGCATTGGAGCACCTTGCAGGTACACCCCCCTCTCATTTCATTCTCCGGCCCATTCACCAAGACCTTGGAAGGCCCTCCTGATCAGGTAAGATCAATTTTTAATTATTTTTGTGACTTCATTTAATATTTTTTGTGAATTATTTGATTTTTAATAGTTTTAATTCATTTTTAATTACTTTCTGATATTTGAAAAATCCAAAAATATTTTCCTAACACATATGGATCATGATAAGTCAATGAAAAATAGTCTCATCAATTTCTTATTTGATTTGAGATTTATTTGAGATTTTAATTCATATTGTGTTATTTTTATTGTTTTTATTTGTTTTTAAATAGATTCTGATTTAAAAAATTATTGAGAAAATTTGTCAAAGTTTGTTTGACCATGTTAGACCTATGAGAATTTAATTGGACCTGTTGAAGTTGATTTGAATTAAATTTGAGGTTTGACCATATTTTGTTTATTTTATTTTGTATTTATTTTTAATTCAAAAATTACCAAAAAAATATGGTTGACTTGTTGACTTGTAATCTTCATTTCTCTTCTGTTTGGCATTGGTTGATAATGATTTGATTCATTTTTGACCAGTTGAGTTTGATACTTTCCATCCATTTCATCTTCATCCCTTTCTTTTCATAATTTGGCCAATGAGTTAATGACTTATGGTTGGTCTTGACAAATGAGAGGTTTAACCTTCTTTGATCCAAACCAAACTCAACTTGATCCAAGATCAAGTGAGTTATTTTGTGTCCAAGATAGGTTGCTTCTTGGTCAAGCAAAAAACCTAAAGTCCATACAAGGCCCTTCCCCTTTTGTTTTGGCATGACAAGTTTTAGGAGCTTGTCTTACTAGTCATGATCTCTAACTTGTGTTTATTTGCCTATAGTTTTATTGACCGACCTCAGATAGGTGCGACTACTACATTAGTCCACTTACGATTGCTTAACATAGCGCTACATTGTCTTATGACAAACTAACATAACCATACTAATTACTAACTTTAATTTGAGCATTTAATTTCTTGCAATTTACTTTAATGTCATTTATTTCTTGCTCATTTATTCATATTGCTTTTTATTTTGCTCACTTGAGCACATATTTTATGTTTATGTCATTTTCCTTTTGCTCATTTGAGCTCATTATTGTATATAAATATATTGTTGTCTTGTGTTTGTTTTGTGTGAACCTAATGCAAAAAGGAGAAAGGACTTAGAATTAGGACATACCCATGCTTAAAGGAGTTCAAGAGCAACTAGGCCTCATGTTGCCTTTAGAATGCTAAATTTGTTGAAGAGTAACTAGGCCTCATGCCTTTAGAATGCTAAGTTTCAAAGTTGACTTTAAAGGACTTCTAATCTAAACTTATTCTTTGTCCATTCCCCTTATTATGTTGTGAACTTTTTGATGTTTGCTCTTGTGTGATAGGGATTCCATCTTGATATAGTAAAGAGGACCATTGTCATGAATAGCCAAGTTAAGAGAGACAAGCCAAATGGAGAGCCTAGGAGCTTGAATCTAAATTGTGTGATTGCTTGTGTGTGCTAAGTCCAAAGGAAAGGAGCATCTTGAATCATCTATATGATTTCAAGAAAAGGAACTCCAAGGGTTTTATCTTCTCTCTTATCTTTGCATGCTTTAGGACTAGCCCTTCTCTTCTTCTCCTCACTCTAACCCAAGCCAAAATCTTTTCTTCCAAAACTTTGACATTGTTTTCAAACTAGAAACCTAGGCCTTATGCCTTTGATTTTTTCAAAACCATTTTCATTAATACTCATTGTGAATAAATCTTAACTCAACTTTAACTTCACTTTGAAAATAAATATAACTTGTAAATACAACTCACTTCAAGTTGTTTTTGTGGTTCCAATGACCACTTTGTTAAAGCCTTTTTCATAAAAATTAGTCATAGGTTTGAGTTATCATAGTGGTTGATGTAAATCTCACCTTATCCTTAATGATTGGATTATAAGTCTTCCATACTTATTATAGGGTTAACCCTTGACTAGTATGTTGAAGCTCTCCTCACATGGTGGATTGTTGGTTTAGGTTGAGTTTTCTCCCTTTGATAACAAAAGACGTTAAGGCTTTTGGTCAAATCAATTCACCAATACTTGTGATTTTTACCCCGAACTACGAGGTTTTGATCCTACCTTTGTGATGGTACGTAGGCAATGGGTTCATTCATTCAAACAACAAATTTGTAAATATAATATATTCTCTTCTCATCCCTCCAATCTTTTGCACATATTTTCACAAATACCAACCTACAACACATATTTGCAAAAAGGGTTCCCTTAGAGTACTAAGGATGTTTTGGGTGCGTAAAACCTTCCCATTTCATAACCAACCCCCTTACCCAGGTCTCTGACATTTTTATTAGTTTTTTTTTATTTGATAAAACTTCTTACTTGGCTTTTGTTCGCTTTTTAGCCTTTCCTTTGGATAAATAAAAGTGCGGTGGCGACTCGAATTGTATATTTACTTTTGGTTTAGTCAATAAACCTAAAGATAATGAAAACCCCGCTACAGATTTCTAGAGACTAATCATAGTATTCGTGATTGTTTGGTTGAGGCTACGAGTCTCCGTATGCCATATGCTTTACAGAGGTTATTCGTGACGATTTTAATATTTTGTGAACCTACTGATGTTAGAGGCCTTTGGAATGAGTTTTTTAAACATATGGCAGAGGATTATCAAATAACAAACAAAGTCGTGGAATCAGACTTGACTAATATGTTGTTGAAGGACTTGAATGAACTCTTAAGCCTGCACGATAAAAAAATTGAAGATTATAATCTCCCATCTTTAATCCCTAATACAGTAGACGGAGATGCAATTCCAAGTGTCATACAAGAGGAGTTAGCGGTCGATATCCCCAATGAAGATATTGAATATGTTGTTAAGTTAAATAATGATCAAATGATTGCATTCAAAACTATTATGAATGTAATTGTTCAAAAACATAATGGAGTATTTTTTGTTGATGGTCCAGGAGGAACAGGTAAAACATTCATTTATCGAACATTAATGGCAAGTTTAAGAAGTAAAGGATAAATTATCTTAGCAACTGCATCATCTGGTATAGCTGCAACATTGTTACCTGGTGGTAGAACTGCACACTCTCGATTTAAGATACCTATTGATATACAACCGAATTCCATTTATGGTATTCAAAAGAAAAAAGATCTTGCAAATCTCATTAGAGTTGTTGCCGTAATAATTTGGGATGAAGCCTTAATGACAAACAAAAATTGCTTGGAAGCCTTAGATCGATCATTACAAGACATTTTTTAGCAACAGTGCTCCATTTGGTGGAAAAGTTCTGATCATGGGGGGAGATTTTCATCAAGTTCTTTCTGTTATAAGAAAAGATACTAAGGCACAAATGATTTCAACGTGTATTGTTCAATCTCATTTATGGGCTCATACTAAGATTTTGCGTTTGTGTCAAAATATGCGATAATTGCATGATCAAGAGTTTACAGAATTTCTTATGCGCATTGGTGATGGTGTTGAACCTACCAAACCAGATGACATGGTGATGTTACCTTCACAAATTGCAATCCCATGGGAAGGTGTACATTCCATACAAGTACTTATCCAACATATTTTCTCCGATTTAGAATTGCATGGTTGTGATGCCCTATATATGGTACAAAGAGCTATTTTGAAACCAACAAATAATGATGTCCAAAAATTGAATGATATGATTATCGACCAGTTTCTAGGAAAATGACATAATTTGTTGTCGTTTGACAAGGTTGAAGGTGATAATCATAATTTATACCAGCAAGAATTTTTAAACTCAATTGCAGAAGGTAATTTGCCACGACATATTCTAAAGAAAAAAAGGGTGCACCATTGATGTTGTTACGAAATTTAGATCCTAAATATGGATTGTGTAATGGGACACAGTTATTATGTTGTGGTTTATTTATGAATATGTTGGATATGAAACTTTTGACAGGAAATAATGCAGGAAAATGAGCTTTTTTGCCCAAAATTAAAATAAAAACATCAGCGAGTGATGAATTGCCTTTTGTCCTTAGTAGAAAGCAGTTTCCTGTGTGACTAAGTTTTGCCATTACAATAAATAAACCACAAGGACAAACCATTCAAAATGTTGGAATATATCTTACATAACATGTTTTTAGTCATGAATAGTTATATGTGGCTTTATCTAGGGATGTTTCCCAGGCTACGACAAGAGTTTTAAATAGGGAAGGAAAATTGAAAGGAGAAGAAGGTGACTACACAAAAAATGTAGTCTTTAAACCAATTATTTTATCGCACCCATAGATATTTATTAAGCACATTAAAAAAATTGCTCACACATTGATTCCCATTTTGGTTACACGACATACCAAGATTATATTGTATTCTTTATATCATAACTAAATATAATTTTCTTTTGCTTTAATAAATAGCCAAACTAGAACACAATGAAATTTTCCAATTATGTAAGGAGATGATAAATGGATGTAAGAATTGATTCAAATCTTTATAAGGTAAAAAAAAATTATATTACACTACTTAAAAATAATTATAGAAAAAAAAATACTTCGAATAAAAATTTCAGATTCGACATTTCTCTTAAAAAAAAACATCATTAATTATACAATATCAATAATATTTTACATTCTTGATTGAATATAATTTTAAATATCTTTATTTAACGATTTTCAAAATTTAATAATATTATTTTTATTGTGGCATACCAAACTTCATTAAAAGAAACACACAGTGCACTAAACAAAGCTGACAACAAGGAGAAAGGGAATGAATAAGTTACTCCCTCCGTTTCTTTTTAAGTGTCATATTTTGAGTTTTTACAGCTAATCATTATCGTTACTTTTCAAATAATAATTCTTCTTTTACCTATAATACCCTTAATTATTTATTACATTCACTTTACTTTTTCTCTCTCTGTAATTATTATCTAGGAGCAATTTTGATAAAATTGCAATTAATACTACCTTGAACTTTGCAAATGACATTTAAAAAAGAAACTAATTTTTTTTTATAAAAAAAAGTGACACTTATGAAGATAAGGAGGGAATAGTTTTTATAATATAGAAACATGTTTAGATGGATGGAATAGGAACGTGACATAGGAAAATGGAATGAATACGCCATAGCAACAAGGAGAAAGGGTCGAGTGAAGAAAACAGTGTAAAACGAAGTGATTAATCGTTGTTAGAATAATCGCGTTTGGAAAATGGATTCGAATGTAAGAGATTTCATAGCAAAGGAAGTTCCCGATTGGAACGACGAAGTAATCGCCGTTGCTCGATTCAAGGCATTTTCCGGTCAAAGATCCGATTGGCAACCAAATTTCCTTTTCTGGAGAGATTTGATCATCAAAATCGCTTCCCATTTTCGTTTCCTCCTCATTCGACCTTCTCAGGTACTTGCTACTAACTAGGGTTTTTCCAATTTCCCTCTTTTTTTGTACTCTGTTCCCTCTTACCTTAAATTGGTTATTTTTAGGTCAAGAATGATTGGTTTAATCGAGGAGGATTAACCCCTTTGTGCATCGATGATGTTCTGGTGAGTGTCACTCACTCATATCTTTCTGTTATAAGCATGCTATTTTACATATGTTTGATTCTGTGGGGAAAAAAATTGATTTTCAATGAATTGATTGTGTTAAAATTGATTGGGACTAAAAGTGACTTGAAGTTAAAATAATTTATGTTTGAATACACTCCTATAAAAATGGGATGAACAGAAATCACTTTAGACTCAAAAGCTATCATTTGTAGAATCAATTCAAGAAAGCATAATCAATTTTACTTGAGAGCAACCAAACATATCAGAATCAATTATACACATTCAGAATCAATTATGAGTGCTCCAAACGTGAAACCAAGCATACATTTTGTTGTGTATAACTTATTTCTTGCAATTACATAGAATTCACGATGGTTAAACTTAATTTGATACGCAACTTCAGCTGTTTGCTTTAGGACATGTTTGTATGGAGGGTTTTGGAGGTTTAAGTCTATATATATTTTGATATGATAGATGATTATATCACATTTCAATCCCACTTAATTTATTTTTGGAATCATTTTAAAGCTTCCTTAATTTAGAAAAGAAAGATAAGACATTCATCCAAACACACCTTAGTGTTCTTTTTTTGTTTTTACATTTTATCATTTTTCAGTCTCTAATGTATAATGAAGGTGACATCACAAGGCCTGGGGATCTTGTTGATCCAACGAGTGGAAGATTCTCTCAACTAGTCCGGAAAGTGACCAACTTAATATCCAGACCAGCTGCACCGGATATCATGGCTGAAGAATCCGTGGTCCTAACTCCTCTGCTTAAGGTTGTTAGCAATCCGTTTTTCTTTTTGTTTTGTTTTTTTGTTTTCCTTTTGTTTATTTTATGCGTGTGTTTGGTTTACCTTGTTCATTTTGTTATTAAGATTGACCAACATATATTTCGTAAACACGACCACCCTTGTAGAGTTTATTTCAAATTTTCATTGAAGAATGGTTCCATGTCAATATTCTTATACTTTGTACACATCAGAAGCATCTAAGGTCTCTGAGAAGTTTGGCATTTGTTTGATATCTTTCAAATTGGATAAATCAAACACTTATAAGTTATAACATTGATCAATCTATATTCTCGCAATCTAATGTCTGACATCTATTGCCCTTACCAATTTTGAGATAGAAAGCTAAATATCATATTGAGATATTACACACAAAAATCACTAGTCAACAATGGAATTTGTTACCTATTATAGTTCCAAACAAATTTCACATTAATGAATTCTTCCTCATAAACTTATTCTCCCAGGAGTTTATTTTATTAAATCCTTATGATATTTAAGCTGGATGCACTCCAAACTGTTTAATAACTCTGCCGCACAAGGACTGTGTGCAATGATTCATTTCCATGGTGTATGGACGTCTGAT
This sequence comes from Lathyrus oleraceus, assembly GCF_024323335.1. Taxonomy (NCBI): domain Eukaryota; kingdom Viridiplantae; phylum Streptophyta; class Magnoliopsida; order Fabales; family Fabaceae; genus Lathyrus; species Lathyrus oleraceus. The sequence continues at coordinate 61,523,464 of NC_066581.1, forward strand.
CTCAGCAACTGTCCATGTTTGCTTTAATGCAATACTGGTGCTAGCAAGTCAATTAAGTTTGGAGGATTGGGCTAAAATTTCCTTTGTTTAAGTATGCTAGACATTTTCGATATATAACTCAGATTAGTGTTCTGTTTCTTCATATGTAGGATAAGGCTGCTGAGGTTGTAAAACATCTATCAGAAAGTCACTGGAATTCATCTTGTATCATCACAATGAAGAAATTTCAGGAGATATGTGGAGGGCCTGACGAAGCTTCTGTAATGTTGAGGTATCTGTCAGGGCGTAGAACAGCACAGTATCTGTCCATCCTTAAGAATGAATTTGTAGAGGTATTAAAACTTTCTAAAGTTATTCTTATGATCAGAAAAAACCAGTTGTTTCGTTCTCCACTCTGGGCAAGGTTTTTTCTTCAAATACATAACATGTGTGTCCGTCAACTTTTGATATTTCTAATAAATTAATAGTAATTCTGATAGTCATTTTTTTATAAGCGGTTAGTATGATAGTTGTTATGTTAGTATTTTCGCCTTTGCCAGGGATCAAACCATGGTCTTTTAACTCCTTCACTCCTGTTGTCCTTGCACAGCTACAAACCGAGCTGACATTCAGGGACTCCGATAATCATTAATACTGGCCCGGATTTTTCCCTTACTGCAGGGGAATTATCATTTATCAAGGCTGATTAAATTTTTATGCCTGAAATGCTTGTTTTACATCCCTTTTGAATTTGACAGGGGGTAAAAGTTTTGCTCTCAGAAGCAGCATTATCCGGCGTCTCTAATTTAGATTGTGATGTACTGTACTTGATTTGGACAATCGAGAAGCTTCAGCAACAATTAGATGTGATTGATAGGCGTTGTGAATTGTAAGTTTATTGTATGAATTGTAAGTTTATATGTATCTTGAAGTGTATTTTAAATAATTAAATGATAATGAAGAATTAAAATAAAACTATTTCCCTTTAGTAGATTATTTCTGAAGGACTAAAAGCGTTTCCTCAAATATTGTTTCTATTAGGTCAAGAAAATCAGCAGTGGCTTCTCTACATTCCGGGAACAGAAAAATAGCTCTCAGGTATGCAAGGGAGCTGAAGTTGGCCACCCAGAGTAGAGAAAAATGTTCATCACTTTTGAATAGAGTAGAGGAAGTACTCGGTGTTATTGTTGATGCCGAGTCAACAAAAAAGGTACAACTTGTATCAAATTGATCAGTTTATATCATATTCAATTTATTACACTGAACTGCATATTGTCTTTGTTATAACACGAAATCCATTATTTGTTATCAGGTTTCTGAAGCTATGCAGATTGGAGCACACGCAATGAAAGAAAATAAGATAAGCATGGAAGATGTTGATCTTTGTTTAAGAGATGTCCAAGAGAACATTGATTCACAGAAGGAAATTGAAAAGGCACTAGGTATATTTTATCATATCTTTTGTGACTCGTATTATTCTGAAATCAACAATTACTAGGGTTTGAATTTTTAAGCATGCTGGTTTTTGGATGCAGAGCAAACTCCATCATACACAGATATTGATGATGAAGATATTGAAGAGGAACTCGAAGAGTTAGAGCTGGCTCTTGAGAAAGAGGCTCAAGCTCATACACCGGAAAAGACTAGTACCAGTGAAGAAGGAACTGCAACTTTGGAAGCCTCTGAATTACTTAGTGAAACTCTCTCAAATCTCAAACTTTCAGACAATACAGTAGGAAAGTCAAGAACCACTCGGACAACGTCAAAAGGAGAGAAAACGGCAAATTTAGCAATGTAAACCAATAGTTTAAAAGTGAAAAGAGTTCAATGACTACATATTATTTGTAAAAGATTGTAAAATTTGATTGAATGCAGTATAAAATATGTTTATATGTTAGAGTATGTCTTTTTTGTTAACCCATAAAATGATTAAAACCTTTCGACCTCATCGGCCGCAAATTTTTCTCACGACTTATGCTCTTTGAGCAACTATGAGACCAATCTTGGAGTTTGCACGAAACATATGTCTGAGCTCTCTTCGTGATTTCAAGAATCAAACATAGAATTTTCTCAACATGCAGTTGTTATTATACAATCAAATACATTTCTGTAAGATGTTAACCAACTTTACACTTGCCTTAAACAAGCCTAATCTTTCTATTGTCATCTAGTTTTCCTTTCCTTCGAATCTCTACATGAATGCTCATTAGTTACTGAAAAGAGGTTGGTGCAGTGGAAGAGTTTCCAATGACAGGAACTGTGAAAGGTGCATTATGAATTGACATTGGTGGTGGTAATTGGTTGGAAAAACCAAACATCTGAACTCTGATGTTGTTATTATCATCTGTGACACCATTATTCATTTGTGGAATAGGAAACTGTACTTGTGGCCTGAAACCCATCAAATGTTGTGCATTCATATTCATATTCATATGATGTGTTGGTGGTAACATCATAAGATGATTAAGTGGCATACAAAGTCCTCTACACATTGTCATAATCTGCATTATCATAATTCATAACATTAATACAAAGACTATATAGTATAATCTCAATTTGAATAATGTTACATAGAAAAAAGACATGAATTTTTTTACCTGTAGCTGAAGCTTGAGGGTCTTGAGATAATCAATGGCATCATCAAGCATTGAAGCCTCGTCCATCTATAACAAATACAAAGCAAAACATTTATATAACTAAATTAAAACAGCTAATGTTCAACAAGATCTTTCTTGTCAGAAAAAACTAATGTTTACATACCTTATTGCAATTTGGTATGAGCTCTTTCAATATACGTATTTTCTCGTTGATTTTATCTCTTCTCTTCTGCAAACAACTATATATCAGTTTCATGAAATTAACTTGCATACATTAATACAAATATTTCTTTTTATTTTTCTATTCATATTTTAAAAATGTTCCTCACCCTTTCTGTTAAAGTATGACTCTTTGCACTCTTGTAGCTTCTCTTGATTCTGTTTCCTTCACGAGCTGGCTTCGCTTTCAACATATTTTCTGAGGTTTCTTCCTCATTCTGCAGCATCAAAAAATCGAGCTTAGTTAGGAATGATGGTACACTACTATAACACCAGAACTTCATATTAAATATGTGTCTGGTATCTGATACGAGCTAGTGCTGACATGTTGTCGTGTCTCGTGTGCCCGTGTATGTGTCTGTGTCAGTGATTCATTGTAATTAACTTTAAAAAATGACTTATGGTTTATTATTATTCCACTTACATCACTAAAATATGGCGAGTCATAATTCTCCTCATGATCTCTGAAACCAAAGTTTGGATCATTTGAGGCTTCAAGTGAACATGCAGAAGAAGATTCTGGTTCATTACATACTTCAATATCACTAGCTTTTCTCTTTTCTCTAATTCCAAAAGCACTACTATGGTTATCAGCAGCTTCAGAGTGTTCATCAAGGGTTGGTAGCAGTTCTTTCTCTTGTACTCTTTCTGAAGATAATACATTTCTTGAACTGTTTTGTCGATGAGTTGGTTTGAGAAACACTGCAGGTACAGAGAAATTTGAGAAGTTCACTTTTTCTGTTTTTTGATATTCACACCCTCCTTGCTGTAACTTGGTTGTTTCTATTTGGCTTGAAGTTTCTAGTCTTGGTTTTTTGAAGGGTGTTAAATATGTGAACATGTGAGTATTGTTCTTGGTTTGTGAGGATTGAAAATCAACGTAAGAGGAACTGGAATCAAACATGATAAGAAGAACAAGCTTATGTTGTTTGTAACTAAAGGAAAATGTTGTGTCTTTAATAAGATGAATATGAATAGAGAAAAATGTTATATATAAGAATCCATGTGGTGTATCTTTAAGGCTAGTTAGGTGTGGTACATCTCAAATTTAATTCCTAGTACTATGTGCAATAATAATTTTAGAGATTCTCACAAATTAATAGTATGACATTGTAGCTTTGTATTTGTCGTTTTGTGTTGATTTGGAATTTGGAATCAAGAGAGGATGTGGATCATTGCTCACCACCACTTTTTTCTTTTAAATATTTAAAATGATATCTAAATAATTTATATAATAAAAACTATACAACAAACAAAGAGTAAGTTACGTCACTGTATTTATTCAAACGATAAAATTAATCATTTTAAAAATTATATTTATTGATTTAAAAGATACTATAATAATGAGTATATTTTGTCAATCGAACTAAAGAGAATCAAACTGCCTTATGCTACGATATAAATTTAATTTAACTTACGATCAACTCAAACATAAATCTATTATGTTTTAATCTTACCATTACAAACGAGTTTCTCTTCCTCACACATAGAGTTTCAATTTTAGTCTTCTCAAATCACTCCTAACAGTACCGCATCTTCTTCGTCGGATACATTTTGCCTCTTCTTCTCCAATCTTATACTCTCTTATATTCTTTCTTTTTCACGTTGTCATATTTATACAACTGTTCTATCTTTCAATTTCATTTTTATTGCACATTTTCTTTTTAAATGTTTCCTCTCTTCTACTCTTTCTTTTTCTTCTTCATTAATCTATCATCTCCTCTATTTTTTTTCTTCTGTAAAAGACCATTCAACTAAACCGAATCAAACCACACTGATTCAAATAAAATTAAATATACAAATTATTATTAATTTAAATAATGAGATTAATTACGATATACTGTCAGTGTAAAAATATTTACACTGTCGATTTATCATCATCACCCGTTTGCATTACTTTATAGATTTTTAAAATAAAAGTCACACTTATTTCAATATCCAACATCTATAATTAACTAACGGTGTAAAAAAAATTTATACGGTCAATGTATTTCAATTAAATTCTTACATATATTACAATTATTAGACAAAATTTGTCTTAAGAGTCAAACCTAACAATCATGTTAGTTGCTATTGTAACATCTTTAAATTCGGAAAACCGATTAAGATTGTAATAAAAGAAGGAGTTATATCATTTTCAATGTCCCATATATGATTAAGGATAAGATCTAGGTTCCCGACATTATAATTTACTATATCTTTTTATATTATTCGAAGATTAAGGTTACTCCTTATATAAGCAATGAAGATTAGACACGTAGAGAGTCATAGAAAATGTCAATCAAACATTGATTAGAGTCACATTCAAAGAAAACCCCACAATATGGAATCCAAGTTTCTTTTGGTGTAGCAAGAGCCACGTGATGGTAACAAACCAGGGCACGCGCACTCCCTTACCTGTCATTAAATATAGTGTATAAATGAGTGTGGACCCTCTCTTTCTCACGTGAAACTCACATTGAGTTCACGTGCCTACCTGTCATCTTGTCTATACCTTTTCTTTTGCTATTAATATAGTCAATATGAATTTATTTGTAGCCCATGCTAATGGACGTGGACATGTCAACAACTATAAGGAGTGTTCATTATGACATATCAACAATTATTATTATTATTTGTATTGGTTTTGAGAAAAGATTTATTAAATTTAAATATCAGTTATGCATGGTTTAATTTTAAATAATTAATTAAAAAATATAAGCTTATCTAATTTAATATAACATAGTTAAAATTAAATATGTTTTTGAAATTATTAAGCATGCAAAAACGAATTACCATTCAATCTTTTTTATGTTTAGACTATGAGATCTCAAAAAAGTGCAACTAACTTATATAGTCCTTAAAAAAATTTGAGAAGACTCTTGATATTATTATTAATTGTAATAATTTTTTATTTTTTATAATTAAGATATATTAAAATAATAGATTTAGTAAAAATATAAAATTTTAAAAATTTAGTAATAAAATAATTTTTAAAAAAAGTTCTTAATTTTTAAATATCAATAATTTGTTTAAGTGCATAACTATAAATAAATGTTCACGTAGAGATTGAACCATGAATCAACAAATTATAATCATTTAACTCAACTAATATATATTATTTGAAATACTATACTCCACCTACTCGATATTTAAAATATGGGTTAATATCTATTTTGCTTCTAATATATGAGCGATTTTGAAAAAAATCATAAAAGCTAAAAAAATCTAAATTGATATATAAAATACGGATTAATATCTATTTTTCCTATAAACGATTTTTGAAAAACCATAAAAACTAAAAAATCTAAAACTGATAAAAAAAAAGGATTAATTTTTATTTTCTGTGAACAATTTTCAAAAACCATAAAAAATAAAAAATCTAAAACTTTGTCGTAAGCAAGAGTTAAACACATGTTTTCTCACTACTAATTCGTTTTTTTAAATAACAATCATTTTCAAATTAAATACTAAAATAACCTATTTTTCAAATTAATTACCGAAATAATCACCTTTCATTACTAATGTGCCAATTGAATTGACACATCTAATTCACATTCAAAGGAGGCGCCTAAGCCATTGGCGCATGCATGCATTGTAAATGAGCATAGGTGCCAATGGTCTAGGCGCATGCATGCATTGCAAATGAGCATAGGCGCCAATGGCCTAGGCGCATGCATGCCTTGAAACCACATGCATTGGCGCATGCATACACTACATCAGTGTACACGCCAATGCATGTGGCGCATGCACTTTCCATTTTTTTTTAAATTTAAAATTTTATATTTATAATTAATTAAATTAAATACTTAAATTAAAAATTATATTATACTATAAAGTAAAAATACATAAAATTGACAAGAAAACCAATGACCCGTCCGATTGAAACGCCCCCATGTTCCACATTCAGGTGCGTTGGTCTGTCTTCGAGGTGTCCCACGATTTCTCTGAGGTATTTGGGATCTTTGAGTGCTGACATGATGCAATGGTGGATGATGTGAAGGTCTGGTGGAAGCTCCAACGATATTTGATAGATTTGTCATCATTTGTCCCCAATAGGTGAAGGGTTGTCGCCAACTTCGCTTTCGTAATTGAGTTCAGTGTCCATGTTGTCGTAGTTGAGTCGTTGTGGTTGAGTGGATTATGGACGGTATGGTTGCCTGAATTGGGACATTGAATCGTTTTGGTAGTGAAGCAATGATTCCTGTGGTGTTCTAAAGTCAAACAATGGTTGAGTGTTGTGGCGATGAGATATTTAGGTGTTCATTGGTGGGGGGCTACGATGGCATGACGTTGAATCGTATGAATCATCTGAGCTATAGACTGTTGTGATGGCTGCGTATGATTGTTGGTGGTTAGGGTTTGATTCCTGGTTTTGAGTTTGGGTGTGGGACATAAATTAGTTGCGAGGTTGGGTGTATATGGTAGGGTGATGGTGTGAGGTTGGTTGTTTGGTTTGGGTGGGTTGACATTGTTCTTGGGCAGAGATTTGTTGTTGGGAGTTTGATGACGAAGCTCGTTGGCGTGGATCAATCAAATACCTTGGCTCAGACACAAACTATGGCGTTGTAACCGATCTAAACCATGCCATATAATGTTGAGTGGGTCTAGCACCATATATGACCGGTTCTTTTAAGATGGGTTGCTGTCGATTCCTCCAACGACAACACATCTCTTTTGCGAAGTTTCTCCAGTCAGAATAATCCCATTGGCCATCGACTCTTTGTTGATGTCAATCTCCCGAACATGTCAGAGGTTTTTGAATTTGTTGTTGCATGCCGAACTGCAGTCTTACACGGACACTCTGGTGCATCTCCACAGTAGTGAACTGGATAATTGATGTTTTTGTTGTCCAAACTGCATCATCATCATGGTTAACCTGATGATCAAGACCCAAATATGACCTCTAGATAAACTGTACAAGAATATGACATGATTAGATGATATGTAATTGGATAATTTTTTTAAATCAAATGTAGAGTTGTGTAGTAGTATTACATCGTCTGGTCCAATGTGGTCTAAAAGATTGTGATAGACTACTACAATGTGTTTGGGACACCTGTTGTAGTTAATCCCTTTAACTGACCACCTAGATCGAAAAGATTGGAAAAATATTTTTTACAGTTAGTTGTAGTATAAAGTCTAATAACTTATATGGTAAAATTTTAAACTTACTTTGTTGCAAAGGGGAATATGAATGGTTTCTTGTTGACCGGGGCGAGTGACTGCAATCTTGACCAACCCCATGCTTGTAGCAAATATGCGCAAAAATAAAACGTACAAGTATTTTTTTTGGCATTTTTACACAACGAACTATATAGATTGGACAAAACAGCCGAATCCCAACTATATGTACTTACCTTATTTATATTTCATAACAACGACAAATACATAATATTTACTGTATTACTAGTACTTTCAGAAAATAAAAAATTACCAAATAGAATCATAATATAATACCGAACTTTAATTATCTTTTCATACTCGATAGATTCTTCGTGTAATGTTATACTTGGATAATATTGTTTAAGATATTTTAAATTAATACCTTGAACCCTAGATTTGTAAGAACAAAAATTGTTCTACAACAGATTCCTTGATTTTGATGATAACAAAGGATGAAACCAAAAATGGCACCCTAACGAAAAGTTTCTAAGTGTGCAGGGTTCTAAAGAAAGAAGTAATAAATCTGATGATGTCATCAGATGCACAACAAGATCAGATACAAATTCTCAAGTATCAGAAGCATCTGAAGTGGAATCTCGTTCAAGAAAGTCTGACTCTGGACAAAACTACAAAGTTTCAGAAGCATCTGAACATGAAGTAAAGTCTAGAAGCTCTGACTCTGAACAACGCCCTCTGAAGAATCTATTTAGATCAACATCAGAAGCAAGATTCCTAGTTTCTCCAGAAACACAAATACTCTGATTATGGATTTGCTAATCATGAAAGAGTAACGTTGAAGACAAGTAAAGATTTTCAATTGGATTTCCTGATTAAGAAAGAGACGTTAATCTCCGCTTCCAAGAGAAAAGATACTACTTGTGGTAAGTAGTCACTTCAAAGATGAAAAGTTAAACTGCAGAAGCTATTTAAGTGATGGAGTAAACTCAGTTTAATATCCACCAGATTCAACCACTACTTGAACTCATATATAAATAGAGCTGCAATCAACATTCAGCAAGAAGAAAATCAACTAGCCAAAACTATACTGAATTATTTCACGCTCAAGAAAATCATCTTTGCTCTCAAAGAATTTCACTAAGCTTTTGCTTATTAAGTGAAAAATCTGTTCTTAAGTTTGTAATACTTGCTTTCTTAGAAGCACTCTAGATTACATATCTTGTATCTAATTTTTATTTGATTTCCTCAAGTGACTCTTTGTAGTCAGTAGACTTGAGAAGACTAAGAGATTTTCTTCTCTCTTAGGTGTTGTTTGTAATCTTTCAAGATTAGTGGATTAAGTCCTTGTTGAAGGCGAAATCACCTTGGCCGGGTGGACTGGAGTAGCTTTGTGTTATAAGCGAACCAGTATAAAATCATTGTGTGTTTTTCATTTTGGAAAAGCGCTTATTTTTCAAACAATTCAAACCCCCCCTTTCTTGTTTTTCTCACCTTCAATTGGTATCAGAGCTATGGCTCTGTTATTGATTTTCTAATCAAACACTTAACCGTGTAGAGAGATCCAGTACGAGAAAAAAAATGGCCCACTCAAATGAGAAAGATTCTTACAATGCCAAGCCTCCTGTTTTTGATGGAGAAAAGTTTGATTACTGGAAAGATAGAATCGAAAGTTTCTTTCTGGGTTATGATGCTGACCTCTGGGACATTGTCACAGATGGATACAAACCTCCAATCTTAAATGGAGCTGAAGTTCCCAGAAGCAAAATGTCAGAAGATCAGAAACGTGTTTTCAAAAATCACCACAAGGCCAGAACAATACTTCTAAATGCTATATCATACAATGAATATGAAAAGATCACCAACAGAGAGACTGCCAAAGATATTCTTGACTCTCTGAAGATGACCCATGAAGGAAACTCCCAAGTCAAGGAGACGAAGGCTCTGGCGCTTATCCAGAAGTATGAAGCCTTCAAGATGGAAGATGATGAAGCTATAGAAGCTATGTTTTCCAGATTTCAAACTCTTATTGCAGGTCTTAAAGTGCTAGACAAAGGATACACGACTGCAGATCATGTTAAGAAGATAGTCAGAAGTCTGCCAAAGAAATGGAGACCAATGGTTACTGCTCTGAAGTTATCAAAGGATCTGAACAATATCAGCCTTGAAGAACTTGTTAGTTCTCTCAGAAGTCATGAGATAGAACTAGAGGAGGATGAGCCTCAGAAAAGGAACAAGTCAGTGGCACTGAAGTCCAGACCTGAAAGACGGAAGTCAGACAGAACCAAAGCTCTCCAGGCAGAAACTGCAGATACTGACGACTCTGAACCTGAAGACTCTGATGATGAAGAAGAACTGTCCTTACTAACCAGAAGAGTTAAGCAACTCTGGAAAAGAAGGAACAACAACAACTTCAGAAGATCAAGACCCTGAGGGGATCGATCAGAGTCAACTTCAAAAGGTAAACCTAATAAAGATATTACCTGTTTTGAATGTAAAGAAACAGGTCATTACAGAAATGAATGCCCCAAGCTGAAGAAAGACAACCCTAGAAAAGAAAGCTTCAAGAAGAATACCTTCAGAACAAAGAAAGGATTAATGGCCACCTGGGACGATAGTGAATCAGGATCATCAAAATCTGACTCTGATGAACAAGCCAACGTAGCACTTATGGCTACCACATCCAGCAGCTCAGATGAAGAATCTGAAGAGGTATTTTCTGAACTTTCTAGATCTGACTTAGAATCATGTTTATCAGAAACTCTTACCTCTCTTCAGAAATTAAAACAAAAAGTTAAAAGCATTAAAGGCCTTCTTAAAGCAAAATCTGAAGAATGTAGTAAACTTGAGACAACAATTCTAGCACAAGAAGATACTATCAGATCTTTAACGTTAGAAAGAGATGGAGCTAAAACAAAAAGCTTAGAATTAGAAGAAGCGTTGTCTCAAGCACCACAAACTTCAAATGAAATTATTTATAAATATGAAGAAGCCTTTCAAAAATTTCTGAAGAATGGAATAGATAGGAGTATTATGGCATCCATGATTTATGGAGTAAGTCAGAATAATAAAAGGGGAATTGGGTATGATTCTGAGGAACATAAAACCTCTACCAGTAACCAAATTAAATCGCCTTTTTCATATCATTACACACACACACAAGAACACAAATTTAAAAATGCTAGAAGACCCAAAGTTGTAAGAAACTCTGGGAAAACTAATCTGAAAGGACCCAAGAGATTCTGGGTACCGAAAGATAAGATCATCTATGTTGCAGATATCCTATGCAGCAAAGTTCAGACACCAATCATGGTACCTGGACTCTGGATGCTCGCGACATATGACGGGAAGAAAGTCTATGTTCCAAAGCCTGGAACTTAAAGACGCTGGATTTGTAGGCTTCGGAGGAGATCAGAAAGGAAGGATCAGAGGCTCCGGAACTATTGGTAATGGTACTCTTCCCTCTATATCTGATGTTCTTTATGTAGAAGGATTAATGCATAACTTGTTATCCATAAGTCAATTAAGTGATAACGGTTATGATGTAATCTTTAATCAAAAAACGTGTAAAGCCATTAGTCAGAACGATGGCTCTGTCCTTTTCACAGGCAAGAGGAAAAACAACATTTATAAAATAAATCTTTCTGATTTAAAAGATCAAAATGTTAAATGTTTAATGTCAGTTCACGAAGAGCAATGGGTATGGCATAGACGCTTAGGCCACATTAGCATGAGAAAACTTTCTCAGCTAACTAAACTTGAGTTAGTCAGAGGCCTGCCTAAACTGAAGTTTTCTTCAGATGCTCTGTGTGAAGCTTGCCAGAAAGGAAAGTTTTCAAAAACATCTTTTGAAAGGAAAAATGTTGTTTCTACCTCTAAGCCTCTGGAGCTTCTTCACATTGACTTATTTGGTCATGTGAAAACAGCATCAGTCAATGGAAAGAAGTATGGACTAGTAATCGTTGATGATTACAGCCGCTGGACATGGGTAAAATTCCTTAAGCACAAGAGTGAGTCTCACTCTGTATTCACCAGTTTCTGTTCTAAAGTGCAAAAAGAATTTGACTCTAAAATTGTTAGAGTCAGAAGTGATCATGGTGGAGAATTTGAAAATAAAGATTTTGAAGAATTATTTGATTCTAATGGAATATCCCATGATTTCTCCTGCCCTAGAACTCCACAACAAAATGGAGTTGTAGAGAGGAAGAATAGGACACTCCAAGAAATGGCCAGAACCATGATCAATGAAACAAATGTAGCAAAGCACTTTTGGGCAGAAGCTGTAAATACAGCGTGTTATATTCAGAATAGAATCTCTATCAGACCTATTCTGGAAAAGACTCCCTATGAACTGTGTAAGGGAAGAAAACCCAACATCTCATATTTTCATCCTTTTGGATGCATTTGTTTTATATTAAATACTAAAGAACATCTGAACAAGTTTGATTCCAAAGCACAGAAAGGTATTATGTTAGGATACTCAGAACGCTCTAAAGGCTATAGAGTATACAACACAGAAACCAAAATTGTGGTGGAATCAATTCATGTCAGATTTGATGATAAGCTTGACCCTGAAAAGTCAAAGCTAGTTGAAAAGTTTGCAGATTTGGAAATCACTCTCGTAGAATCTGAGAAAACTCCAGAAGCAACTGTCACTCCAGACTCTGAAGAAATTAAATCTCCAGAAATTCCAAGGAAAGTTAAAAGTCGTATTAACGTATCTGAAGATTTGATTTTGGGAAACAAAGATGAACCTGTTAGAACCAGATCTACCTTCAGAACTTCTGAAGATATTCCTCTGGGACTAGTGTCTCTGATTGAGCCTACGTCCTGTGATGAAGCTCTTCAAGATAACGATTGGGTGGCAGCTATGCAAGAAGAGTTAGATCAATTCTCCAAGAATGATGTCTGGGATCTCGTTCCTAAACCCAGAGGCACTCATGTCATTGGAACCAGATGGGTTTTCAGAAACAAGCTGAACGAGAAAGGAGAAGTTGTCAGAAACAAAGCACGACTGGTAGCTCAAGGTTATAGTCAACAAGAAGGTATTGATTATAATGAAACTTTTGCTCCAGTCGCGAGGTTAGAATCTATTCGTCTTCTTGTATCTTTTGCTATTAATCATTCTATCAAATTATACCAAATGGATGTCAAGAGTGCATTTCTTAATGGGTATATTTCAGAAGAAGTGTATGTCAATCAACCTCCAGGTTTTGAAAATTCAAACTTTCCAGAACATGTTTTTAAACTTAAGAAATCCTTATATGGACTTAAACAAGCTCCCAGAGCTTGGTATGAACGCTTAAGCAATTTTCTTCTGGAACAAAATTTTATCAGAGGGAAAGTTGACTCTACACTCTTCTGTAAAAACCTTAATAATGATCTCATGATATGCCAGATCTATGTTGATGATATTATTTTTGGTTCTGCTAATATCTCTGTTTGCAAAGAATTTTCTAAGTTGATGCAGGCTGAGTTTGAAATGAGTTTGATGCAAGAACTAAAGTTCTTTCTGGGAATTCAAATCAATCAAACTCCAGAAGTCACGTACATTCATCAAAGCAAGTACATTAAAGACGTTCTGAAGAAGTTTGACATGACTGAATGCAACTCTGCAAAGACTCCCATGCATCCAACTTGCATTCTGGAAAAGGAAAGGTAAGCAACAAGGTTTGTCAGAAGCTCTATCGAGGTATGATAGGCTCTCTTCTCTATCTGACTGCTACTCGTCCTGATATTCTCTTTAGTGTCTGTCTTTGTGCCAGATTCCAATCAGATCCTAGAGAATCTCATTTAACAGCTGTTAAGAGAATTCTTAAGTATCTGAAAGGAACTCCTAACCTGGGCCTGATGTATGAGAAAACATCAGAGTATAGGCTTTCTGGTTATTGTGATGCAGATTATGCAGGAGATAGAATAGAACGAAAAAGTACTTCTGGAAATTGCCAGCTTCTGGGAAACAATCTAATCTCCTGGGCTAGCAAAAGACAGTCAACTATCGCTCTATCAACTGCAGAAGCAGAATATATCTCAGCATCACTGTGCACAACTCAGATGCTCTGGATGAAGCATCAGCTAGAAGATCTTCAGATATTTGAGAGTAACATTCCTATCTTTTGTGATAATACTGCTGCTATTTGTTTAAGTAAGAATCCCATTCTACATTCCAGAGCCAAACACATAGAAATAAAACATCATTTTATCAGAGACTATGTTTAGAAAGGGATAGTAACTTTGAAGTTCATTGATACAGAACATCAATGGGCAGATATCCTTACTAAGCCTCTAGCTGAAGATAGATTTCTTTTTATCTTAGAAAATCTGAACATTAAAAATTGCCCTGAGTAAAATTTGGCTCTGAACATGTAAAATGAGACTCTGATAAAAACAAATACACTTCTGCCTCTGACTCTGATACTTCTACAAGTTAAGAAGATATCTGAGTTAGAAATCTTCAGAAACCAATCCTTTGGTATTCCTGAAGATCAGATACATCAACACGTGGAGCATTAAATGTCTAACCCTAGAACTTCTAGACAACTGTCAATAGAAATCAAAGGTCAGAACGTTTGAAATCTCCTAGAGCAGTGTGCGTACTGTTGGGATTAGACATTCATTTATTAGCTGTAATCATTTTTCCCCCCAAGCGTGCCTTTTTGAGTATTGTGTTTAACGCATTCTGAAGTGTCGTTTTGCATGTGTTTTACTTAGAGTATATAAACACTTTTCTCACATTTCACACACTTATCACTCTCACTCACTCTAAAACCCTAAACCCTTCTCTGCAAGTTCTCTGCAAGTTCTTTTCCTTCTTCATCAATCTTCTTCATGGATGCTCGACAGCAAGAAGTTTTTAACTTCTCCCAACAGATGGAATCCAGTTCTAATCCCCAAACCTCAAACACTCAAACACCAATTGTTACAGGCGTCACCATAACCCCTGTTTATCAAGAACCCCACATTCTTGAACGAGAAAGCCACATAAACCTTTCAACTCCCTTTGAAGGTTTGGATGTTTTGTGTGAATCCTTGGTTGATTTTGACAACCTTAGAAGAAATGGCGTTGATCTTACTAGGGAACTTCGTCAACAAGGATGGGAAACCTACTTCAACAGGCTTTATGGTCCAATCTACCCTCTTCTGGTCAAGGAGTTCTGGAGACATGCTGATGCAGATGACCAATTCATTGTCTCGTTTGTTCTAGGGGTAAAAATCGTTATCACTGAAGCATCAATTGCTTCCTTGCTGAACATGGAGAAAACTGGAGGTAAAAGGATTTACAACATTCCTCCTAGGTCTAAACGCATCACTGAAGTTATCAACCCAACGATTTTCAAACCAAATGTTGAAGGTAACCCCTCTAAGAACAAAGAGCTACACCAGAACCTCCGAGTGTGGCTGAAAATCATCCTGGGAACAATCCACCACCGTCCAGCTTCAAATTCTTCAGATTACATAAATGCAGACCAGAAATGCATTTTATATTGTATTCAGAAGGGTATCCAGATCAACCTCCCTGTTCTTCTCTTCAGATATCTGAGGGATTCTGTCAGAGAAACCAGAAACAACATGAAGCCAAGGTCTTACATCCCTCTGGGGAGATTGCTCTCTGACATATTCATTGAGCATGGATTGGTAGATGATCTGGAAAAGACCAGATGTATGGATGATCTGGCAATTGATGTAGGGAGAGCTTTAAATGCCAAAAACCTCAAGAGCATGGGAATCATCAAAGAGATCAGAGTCAAGCCAACTCTGGATACATCCTGGGAGTCTCTAAAAGATCAGAGGAAGATGCCTCATGGCCTTGCCAGGTTCTTCAAGAATGAACCCAAGAGTGCCATTGCTATCTACCTTCAGGATCGTCTGGATGAAGGCGTTGATATTTCTGATTTCAGTCTCGACGACTGTCTGGATTCAGTAGAAGATCTGGTCAGATACAAGAGAGGTGTCTCTGAGAAACTGATAGCTGCTGAGGCAAGGAAAGCAAAGAAAGCCAGACTTGGAGAATCTTCTGGAATCAAATCTCCTGCTCCTTTGCAAACTTCTTCTTCTGGTATGTCTATTCCTCTTGTTACTTCTGTACCTATGATGGCTTCTTCTCATCCTCTCACAACATCTCCCATATTTACTACCTCTGAAATCCCACCTACAACCATCAGAACCTCCCAACCTTTACCAATACTAAAAATTGCCCGTACTTCCATCCCTCCATCTGAACCTACACAAACCACTTCCTCTTCATCATCCTCAGAACCTGAAACACCTCCTTATGTTTCTCTCTCCTCTGACCCTGATTTTTCTGATCCTGAATCCCCAACCATAGCCACTCTCTATGCCAACAGACTTGCCTCTCAACAACAAACTCTAACACAATCTGAAGTAACCTCACCACTCCAAACTTCACTTCCACCACAACAAACAACAACTCTACCCTCTGAAATTCAACCATCTGATCCCCACACCTCTGATATCACCCCACCAAAAATTCCCGCTGTACCTGAAGTAGACTCTAACCCTTTAGACCTAAATCCTCTTTATGCTTCATCTCCTAGTCTTCAACCAGAAGCAGAATCTGAACCTCAAACTCTAAATCTTAGCCCTCCAAACTCTCCACCTCATTCACCTGAACCTGAACCTGAACTTACCATACCTACCCTTGAGGAAGCCATCAGGCAGGTAGCAGAAGCTTCAATCCAGAAGGTCAAGTCTCTGGCTAACAACTCTGAAGTCAGTGATGATCCTAAATCTGTTAGGACACACTGGAACAGAGTCATTAGTTGGATGACCTCTGAGTCTTATAGGCTGAAGAGTGTCTCTGAACAAGTCAGAAATGGCTACATCAGAGGTGCTGAGGAAAGACTCCAGGAGAGATTAGCTAGAGAGGCTGAAGCCAGAAGGCTTGAGGAAGAAAGGTTGGCTAAGGAAGCTGAAGAAGAAGCAAAGAGACTAGAGGAAGAAAGACTGGCAAAAGAAGCAGAAATCCTAAGACAACAAGAAGCTGAAGCTAAGGCTCTGGCAGATGCAGAAGCTCAAGCTGCTGCAGAAGCTGAAGCCCAGCAGACTCTGACTCAGGGGGAGTCTTCAACTGCTGTTCCCATGATTCTTCAGACTCTGAAGGACCTTAAGGAAGATCAGAACATCCTCCGAGACAGAATGGACAAGCAAGATACGGTCAATGAGAACATCCAGAAGATGCTTGCCATGATCCTGCAGAAATTGCCTCAGAACCCTTAGGCACTTAGGATTTTTTTGTTTTGCTTGCCTTCTTGTTTTTGCTTTCTTGTTTTGCTGACTCTGATGTCTTGTGTTCTCTTGGTTTTCGTTTCTGTTATATTTTAATACAATGTTTTGTTTTTCTCTTCAATCATTTATTTTCTATGTCTTTTTGATTCTGACAAAAAGGGGGAGAAATCATTAAATAGCTCTGATGAAAATTGTCTAAAAACCTTAAGCACTCTGCAACAATTGTAGAAATAGCTCTGATAAAAATAACTCTGGTTAAATAGCTCTAACATTAAAATTAAGAAATTGCAGAAAGTTTTCAGAAATCTCATTACTTGGAAAGCTCTGGTAAGAACTTCTGAACTCCCTAGCACTAACTCAGGGGGAGCTTCTGTCTATCTGATCTCATTTATTTCATGTTTCATCTGCTATTTTAAGTTGTTTTGTCATCATCAAAAAGGGGGAGATTGTAAGAACAAAAATTGTTCTACAACAGATTCCTTGATTTTGATGATAACAAAGGATGAAACCAAAAATGGCACCCTAACGAAAAGTTTCTAAGTGTGCAGGGTTCTAAAGAAAGAAGTAATAAATCTGATGATGTCATCAGATGCACAACAAGATCAGATACAAATTCTCAAGTATCAGAAGCATCTGAAGTGGAATCTCGTTCAAGAAAGTCTGACTCTGGACAAAACTACAAAGTTTCAGAAGCATCTGAACATGAAGTAAAGTCTAGAAGCTCTGACTCTGAACAACGCCCTCTGAAGAATCTATTTAGATCAACATCAGAAGCAAGATTCCTAGTTTCTCCAGAAACACAAATACTCTGATTATGGATTTGCTAATCATGAAAGAGTAACGTTGAAGACAAGTAAAGATTTTCAATTGGATTTCCTGATTAAGAAAGAGACGTTAATCTCCGCTTCCAAGAGAAAAGATACTACTTGTGGTAAGTAGTCACTTCAAAGATGAAAAGTTAAACTGCAGAAGCTATTTAAGTGATGGAGTAAACTCAGTTTAATATCCACCAGATTCAACCACTACTTGAACTCATATATAAATAGAGCTGCAATCAACATTCAGCAAGAAGAAAATCAACTAGCCAAAACTATACTGAATTATTTCACGCTCAAGAAAATCATCTTTGCTCTCAAAGAATTTCACTAAGCTTTTGCTTATTAAGTGAAAAATCTGTTCTTAAGTTTGTAATACTTGCTTTCTTAGAAGCACTCTAGATTACATATCTTGTATCTAATTTTTATTTGATTTCCTCAAGTGACTCTTTGTAGTCAGTAGACTTGAGAAGACTAAGAGATTTTCTTCTCTCTTAGGTGTTGTTTGTAATCTTTCAAGATTAGTGGATTAAGTCCTTGTTGAAGGCGAAATCACCTTGACCGGGTGGACTGGAGTAGCTTTGTGTTATAAGCGAACCAGTATAAAATCATTGTGTGTTTTTCATTTTGGAAAAGCGCTTATTTTTCAAACAATTCAAACCCCCCCTTTCTTGTTTTTCTCACCTTCAAGATTGACCAGAAGTCTCTCCCGTAGTTGTGTCTTCACACAAAGGGGCACCCAACAATTCATCGCATATAGAGTTATTTTGGTTAACTCTATCATTTACGGTCTTACGATCGATACGTAGACCTAACAACATGTAGACGTCCTCAAGTATGAGGTACACTCACCGAAAGGAAGGTGAAATGTGTGGGTCTCGGGTCTCCATCTCTCTAACAAAGCAAGAATTAATTTGTAGTCAACCGAGTATGAGACTATGTTGAGTAGATTATCAAAACCGCATCCACGAATATATGGTTCTATCAAAGGATCGTGTGGTACATATTCATGTACACGATATCAAAATCTCTTTGGGTTCTAATAAAACATAGTAAGAAATAAGTAAGAAGAAGTAATAAACAATAGAGACATTTTGTTACGAAACAAGAATAAGAATAAGTAATAAACAATATAGATTAAGTAATAGCATACAAATGTCTCAATATTATCTGTTCCTCGATGTTCATCACCTATAGTCAATAGAGACATAATGTTACAGATAGATTGACCGTTGCAGAGAGGTTGAGTGTTGCAGTGAGGTTGAGTGTTGCAAATATTGAGTGTTGTGAGTTGTTGCAATATTTATAGATGAGGTAGGATCAAATGACACAAACTTGTTAAGTTTAATAACATGACACATCTAATAATTTTTCATACTAAGTCCGCATAACAATATCCACCGTTGGTTGAAAGTTATTATCATATAGATTTTGTCTATAAAATTTAATATCAATCCGAAAATCATTTAACATGTCAACGAAATACATAAAAACTAACGTCTTATAAAATTTCATGAAAATCGTTAATTTTTATCATTCTCTTTAACATATAAAAAATAATTTTTAATTGATGTGAAATTTTATAGGCGTAATTTATATGATAATAGATTTCAATCCAACGATCAATTTTGTTATATGGACTTAGAGTGAAGAGTTATCAGAGGTGTCATATTACTAAGTTTTGACACTTTGGTGTCATTTGATCCTGATTTTATATATATAATTTCTTTTTTCAATTTTATTTATTTATTGTTTTATTTTTCTTGTTTATATTTTTGTTTGTTTTATTTTAATTATTTTATTAGATAAAATGTTTCACTGAACTAGATAATTTGGAGATTTTATTTTTTATGTTTTATTTTATTTAATATTGTAATTATTATTTTTTCAAAATATATAAATAAATAATATTTTAATTATTTAATTCAATCATTATTATTTTATTTTAAAATATATAAATAAATAAATATTTATATATATCTTATTTATTTATGTCTTATTTTAAATAAATAAATATTTTTCTATATTATTTTAAATAAATGAATATTTATCCACGTCTTATTTTAAAGAAATGAATACATATTTATTTGTATATAAATTTTAAAATTAAATATTTATTTATAAATTATTTTAAATAAATAAATACTTATTTGTATATTATCTTAAATAAGTAAATAATTATTTATTTATTTAAGATAATATACAAATAAATATTTAGCTTAAATAATTATTTTAAATAATACATTTATAAATATTTACTTATTTAAGAAAATATACAAAAAAATATTTATTTATTTAAAATAAGACAACAATAAATATTTATCTTTTTAAGATGATATAAAACTAATTATATTTATTTAAAATAATATACAAATGATATGCTTATTTAAGATAATAATAATGATCATAAATAAAAAAATATTTATTTATTATTCTCTTAAATCTTATATAAAATTGAATATTATTCAAAAATAAAAATGTTTTATAAATATTTTATTAAATTTTCATTTAATAATTTGTGAAATATTTTTTAAATAATATATTAAATATAAAATAAAAAATATTTGAATAAAAGTTTAATTAAAATATTTAAAGTATGTTTGTTTCTAATAGGACAGAATTACTATGTTATATATATATATATATATATATATCTAATATATATATATATATATATATATATATATATATATATATATTTATTTAATGGGGTGTCTTTATGATTTTATGTTTGTGGTCCTGGGTTCAATTCATTTTGGTTACAAAATTTTGAACCTTTAAATTTTTATATTCTCAACACTTTAAAAAATACTACGTTTCCTTTGGACTTAGCAATTACTCAAGCAATCAAACAAATATTATATTCAAGCTCCTAGGATCTCCAATTGGCTTGTCTCTCTTAACTTGGCTTATCATGACAATGGTCCTTCTTACTATCTCAAGATGGAATCCCTATCACACAAGAGCAAACATCAAAAAGTTCACAACTCAATAAGAGGAATGGACAAAGAATGAGTTTAGATTAGGGGTCCTTTGAAGTCAACTTTAAGATTTAGCATTCTAAAGGCATGACGCCTAGTTGCTCTTCAACAAATTTAGCATTCTAAAGGCATGACGCCTAGTTGCTATTCAACAAATTTAGCATTCTAAAGGCATGAGGCCTAGTTCCTCTTGAACTCCTTTAAGCATAGGTAAGATCCTAATTCTAAGTCCTTTCTCCTTTTTGCATTGGGTTCACACCAACAATGACAAAAGAAACACAAAGCAACAATATATTTATATACAATAATGAGCTCAAATGAGCAAAAAGTAAAATGACATAAACATAAAATATGTGATCAAGTGAGCAAAGGGAAAAGAAATATGAATTAATGAGCAAGAAAGTAAATTGCATTAAAGTAAATTTCAAGAAATTAAATGCTTGAATTAAAGTTAGTAGTTAGTAGTTAATGTTAGTATGTCATAAGACAATTTAGCGCTATGTTAAGCAATCGTAAGTGGACTAATGTAGTAGTCACACCTATCTAAGGCTGGTCAATAAAACTATAGGCAAATAAACACAAGTTAGAGATCATGACTAGTAAGCCAAGCTCCTACAACTTGCCATGCCAAAAGAAAAGGAGAAAAGCCTTGTATGGACTTTAGGTTTTTTGCTTGACCAAGAAGCAATCTATCTTGGACACAAAGCAACTCACTTGATCTTTGATCAAGTTGAGTTTGATTTGGATCAAAGAAGGTTAAGCCTCTCATATGTCAAGACCAACCACAAATCATTAACTCATTGGCCAAAATAATAACAAAAAAAAAAGAAAAAGTGAGATGAAGATGAAATGAATAAAAGAAGAATTCAAATGAATAAAATCAAAACACAATGATCAAATGTGAATCAAATCATCATCAACCAAGGTAAAACAGAAGAGAAATGAACATTAGAAGTCAACAAGTCCAAATATATTTTTTGGTATTTTTGGAATTAAAATAAATGCAAAATTAAAATGGACAAAATATGGTCAAACCTCAAATTCAATTCAAATCAACTTCAACAAGTCCAATTGAATCATCATAGGTCTAACATGGTCAAACAAGGTTTGACAAAATTTTTCAACATTTTTTGAAATCAGAAACTATTTTAAATCAATTAAAAACAATGAAAAATAACACAAATGAATTAAAATCTAAAATAAATCTCAAATTAATTAATAAATTAATGAGACTATTTTTCATAGACTTATCGTGATCCATATGTGTTAAGAAAATATTTTTGGAATTTTCAGATATCAAAAAGTCTTTAAAATGAATTAAAAACTATTAAAAACAAAAAAATTCACAAAAAATATTAAATGAAGTCACAAAAATAATTAAAAATCAGATTATGAAACTAGATTTTTCAAGAATTTTTTTTCCATTGGTCTCATATTTTTGTGACTTCAAATAAAATAGTTATGAATTTTTGAAATAAAAAGGAATTAAAAGAAAATAAAACAGAAAATAGAAAATAGCAAAAAACCAGGGGCGTTGATTGACTTCATTAATTGACGTGACATCATCCAAGGGCTCAGAAGCGCTGATGTACCATGGTCACAAGTCAAATGCATCACACAATGAATTAAAAAAGGTCAAACACACGCACGACCAAGATTAGATCATTTGAGTGGGATCCAAAGGTTCAGGAGGATCCACGTGGGAATGGTGGTGGAAACCACCATCTTCTCCGGCCAGCAAACAACTTTCGGCCATCACACGTAGGTTTTGAAACTTCAATGAAAATAAACAAACGTGGCACCAAAATGAAGTTGGGGTGATGTACATCACCCCTGTAACCTTGGATTGTGCTCAATGTTTCTATTAAGTGAGAAATCTGAGCTTGAAAATCGAGGTATGCAAACTGAAATGGCTCAAATTATGAAATCAAGACCATCACTGGCCTGCCTCTTGCTCGAGGACTTCAGAAAACAGTTTAAACACAAACAATTCACATTATATAGCAAGCTTTAGATCAAAACAGTTTGGTGTTATACCTTTGAAGAGCAGCTTTGAACAACATGATTCCTTCAAGCTTTTGCTTCCAATTTGATCTTGAGATGTGATATGAATGCAAGGCTAAGGAATAAGACTTGAAGATCAATTGATTATGTTGAAATTCAAGCTTGAAATGAGAAATGAAAAACAAAAATTCCTTTGAGTGAGGTTAGGTTTTGATTCCAGCAGAGTTTTAGATCACCATAAGGTTGAATTTTGAATGAGCATGGCAATGTATTTATAGCTGAGATGGATGCAAGCAAGTGATTTACTTGTGTGCATGAGAATTGTGTCCTCCATGCATGGGCCTGTACAGACGCATGTGAGCCCCAAAATTGAGTGGAATAGCATGCTGATATCATTTGAAGATGGTTTGGACGTGCAAAAGGCCTGCTGTTAGCTTATGCATCAAGTTACAAAGTGAATTGCATATTTGGTCATAAACATCCATCTCTTCGAAAGTCACACATAGATAATCCAAACATGGTGGTGTGAGTAATGGTTGGAAAGGTCTTGACATAAGGAACAAAAGCTATGTTGGGAAAAATCCATTTGGAGTATGGAAATTTGTGAAAACTGACCTTGAAGTTTGAGGTACAAAACATGTCTAGGTTTCCTTTGAATTTTTTTCCCAAAAGTGACCAACTTCAAGCCCTTTTGATTCATTGATTCAAGCCTCAAATGGAAACACCTCCAACGTCAAAGTTGTATATATTTTCAAGGTGATCAATTTGGACTTAAACTTTGCATCATTTGGATTTTTAATGAGAAAGTTATGGGCACTTGAAGTTGGACATTTTTCAAATTCAATGGTTTTGGTCCAAAGTGACCTATAATGTTTTGTATTATCACATGTGTTTATTTTAGGATTATGAAATTTTGTCCAACATAAAATTTGAAATAGACATCTTAAGATTTCCAATTCAATTGATCTAACCTAATAATCATAAACAATAAGGAAGTTAGGTCCTTGGGAAGTTGACCCAAAATTAGGGTTTCAGTCAAAATGACCTATAATGTTTTAAAATGAATGATGACATTTCAAGTTTTAAATGGATTTTTTATGAACATGAAAGTTGTTCATATTGTTCTTAAGAACAGTTTTTCTCTTGGGGTCATCTTCATTTGACAAACATATCAATATTTAGATCTCAGGGATCCTCAGTTTAGTCAGATGACTTGACTGGTCAACTTCTCAAGGCCAAACTTCAAACCTTGATGAATGAATGATTGAGGATACTCACATAGGCTCATATATGCATAAAATAATGAATTAAATAACTTCCCTTGATTTAATTTGATCATAGGTTGAGGTTGCTTCATGAGCAAGGCACAATCAATGCACAATTGAATTAGGGTTTCCTTGGGAAACAATCCTCAAGCCCTTTGGGTTATCTTGATCAAATTGGCAAATAGAGATATTTGGGGGACATATATGATGATTAGGAACTTTGTGGACCATTGTCATGCTTGTTTTCATCTTCATCCGACCACTTCATTGAGCTTAGGAGCCTCCTAGGAGCATTGACACATGTGATCACCTGAGCTACAAAACAAAAGGGGTTAATGACATATTTTTGTGCTTTTGGTTAGTAAACAAAGTAAGAAAAGCAATAATATACAATTCAAGCATGCTTGGTGGTCTCAAACCAACTCACACAAGTCCCAACCCAAGGGTTAAGGAGCCACACATGCTATGATTCTTGAGGCAATGCAATGAGCAATGATACGATGTCATGAGGGATCTTAGGGTCAAAATTAGGGTGTTACACTTTTAACTGGGTATAAAACCAAAGAAGAGAATGTCTATCACCGGGTAAGATGAACATATCAATGATAGACTCAAAAGGAAAGAATATCCATCATCGATTAAGATGAACATATCAAGGATATACTACCTGGGGAAACATAAAACGAATCCGCTGGGAGAAATAAGAGGAAGTAGATTAATATTACCGGGTATTGGGTAAGAGTAAGGTGCTCGCAAATTGAGAATATTACCAGTTACTGGGTAATAGATTCTCAGGGGACCAAAAGCGTCGATCTAGGTAAGAGCTAGAAAGAAACGGTCAATCAAAGACTCGACCCGGTGAGAATATAACTCAAGGGAAGTGGTTCCATCCAGATAATCAACTAGGGAGGAAGCTGAAATGATAATAATCCACGAGAAAATAACTCAGTGGGGAATGAGAAAGGTTAAATTCTTTCTACTTAAGGGGTTGACACTCTACGATTGAGGGTGGACAGACACACCAAATATGCGTAGGGAAATAATATCACCGTAGTAGAGGACCATAAAGATGATGAATCAAAAAGTGAAATGATGTAATAAAGAAATATATGAATGTATATGTATATGTTATATATATAATATATATATATATATATATATATATATATATATATATATATATATATATATATATGATGATGATGATGATTATGCTAACAAAACAATCACAAAGGATACAAATGTCAACGGTATGAATCATCGATACAACACTCGGCTAATCTCGACAGGAATGAGGCATCGACCGGAGAAAAAGAGTTGGGGATGGACATAAACCATCCATCTCAAAGGCTTGACCCTGGCTGGGGAAGCAAAAGGATCTGCTGAGGATTTGAATCATCAACCCTGTGGGGAATTTTAGGTCAACACCATATCGAATGGGAGACAACCTCACAGAGGATAAAAAATATTGCTCAGGAATCAATGTTGACGGGGATTAGGGATAACTCTAAGGGGAAACAAAGTTTGTACTTAATCTATGCAAACCATTGAGAATACATGCCTACAATTCAGCTAGGGAAGAGATCTCATAACTCGATTGGGGAAACCAACTTGCTGAACTAACTGCTTGGGGAAGACCAACAATGTTTTCCATTTTAGGACTTACCTGTTCTCAGAATGCTGTTGACATTTCTTAAATGAAGTCGTTTGCTTTTGAAAGTAATTGCTTTTATTATTATTTTTTTAAAAATATTTTCAATTTTATTGATTTAAATATTTCAAAATTATCATCATAAAAGTTCAATTCTATTTTAGCTGAAAGATAAAATAGAGTAGAAACAATTGGATAAAAAGCTCAACTTTATTTAATAGAATGGTAGTCTGTAAATGACAAGACTCCATAGATCTTTACAAAAGTTGAAAAATGGTAATTTATATGGAAAAGGGCTACATTGAATACAATTATCACTAATCCTTCTACCATCTTCAATATCCACTATGTTCTTGGCTTCGGTTGAGAATGACAAATCAGAGTTGACTAACTTGCTCAAGAATGTCTTCAACACTGAAGATCAACCGAATGCAGTTACTTGCCATAATCCCTGATTTTTTCATAAATTCCCCCAAGGTGGGGTACTCAATCTATCGAGATAAATTTTTCTGTTTTATGTCTTTAATTTTTGCCTGGATCGCTCTTTCAGGTTTTCAATCCACCAAGATTTGAAACTCGATTTTCAAAGAAAATCTTCAAGATTTTCCTTTAATGGTAAGGGTTTGGGATTGCTGATTCAAAGCTTCGGCATGAGGTCCTTAATTATGAGTAATGATGGTCTTATTTATAGGCCATGAGATTGATTTCTACACACTTCCAATTTTGGCAAATTTTGAGTAATTCCTTTGCATGCTTGCATGGGCGTGTGATAGGCCTATCAAGTGATGTAATATGATCCAAAATTGAGTGAAAGTCATGTTGAATTCATGTTGTAAGGCCATGCAATTGTGTATGAAAAGTGGAAGTGGAAAACATCCAAAGGGTCCTTCAACTTACACCCATGTGCAAGTCCTTCATACTTTGGCCAAATGAGATGATCTTAGAGTTTTTAGAAAGGTGAGATCAAGGGGAACAACTTTCATGTTGAACACTTTTTCATTTGAAGTTTGGATCATGATGAAGTTTGAGGTGGAAGTTTGGGAAATCAAACATATTTGAAAATTTTCTAAGTCCCAAGTCAAATGTTCACTTCTTCCACCTTGAATAACTTTTTCTATGGACTTCAAATGAGAAATGTTCCTTCATTAAAGTTGTAGATATTTCAAACATATTAAATTTAGTCACAAATTTGACCCCATTTAGATTTGGCATGAAGGAGTTATGTATTTTAGAAGTTGAGGAAAATCACTTGTTCAATGGTATTGGCCCAAAGTGACCTATAATGTTTCCTATTGACACATGCATTGGCAAGTTTAATTTGAACTTCCTCCAAACATAAAAGTTGAATTACACATCTTGTATTTGATCATTCAATTTTAATGGCTTTCATATCATAAAAAATGAGGATGTTATGTTCTTGGGAAGTTGACGTCCAAACTAGGGTTCAAACAAAATGACCTATAATCTTTCACCATAAAAAATGACTTTCCAAGAAAAACTAGCTCTTGACTTCAACATGAAAGTTGTTTGTAATGTCATTTTGAGTAACGTTTCTCTTGGAATAATTTTCATATGATAAAAACTTTAGGATATAGGGTCTTGGGAACCCTAGTTTTGACTAGTTGACTTTCTCTGATCAACCACCATAAACCATCTTGCTAGCTTGACATTATCTTGACTTTTGGACTCATGGAGTATCATATATGTGTAGGATGATGTATTGTGAAGTACCCCTTGAAATATTTGATCAATTGTTGAAGAAACTTGTTGAAGAAGTCACACAAGATACCCAGATGAATTAGGGTTTCCAAGGCAAACAAACTCCAAACTCTTGATGATTACTTGATCAAAATAACATGTGAAGATCATGGGGATCCATATATGATGGTTAGAGCCAATGTGAACCATTTCATGATTGTGCTCCTTGCATTGAGGGTGTTAAACCCTAGATATGAGCTTGATAAAGCATAGGTGAGCATACACACTACCTAGAAAAGCAACAAACTATACATTGACATATTTTTGGTATTTTGGTTAGTAAACAAAGAAAAAATGAAGTATGATACAATCAAATGTGCTTGGTAATCTCTCCCAATGCAAACGCAAATGGATGAGGGGTAAGGAGGATGCCAAGGTGTGATCTCAATGTCAATGCATATGATGAGATATCATGAGGGATCTTAGGGTAAAAATTGAGGTCTTACAAGGTCATGCATTGTTTTTTCCCAAGTGAAGCCAGATGGTAGTTCTCAGTGAGAAGGATTTTTCCCAACAACACTGGTAACTCGGAAGCTCTTCCTTGCAGGTTATCTGATATGGATACCGACGAGTTAAAGTCTATCTTTCACCAAAACAGTCTTACCTTTCTATCCAATATCACATTTCATACGCATCATAAGTAAACAATCATGCATTGCAATCATACAATCAGGCATATCAGGCATTCATTTTGCAATTGATTTATCTCTCCAGCGGAATATTTCAGTTTATTCTTAGTAGAGAAAACCAACCAATTTATCTTTTGCTCTTTACAACTCCCTTTTTGGGAAAAAATTTGGTTACTTATGTATTTACTCCTCTTTTACCTTGAACACCCGAAGAGTTAACACAATTCTCATTTTCAAGTTAAAGATGATTAAATAGGGGCAGCTGTCATACCCCCAAATTTACCCTCCCTTTTTCCTTATTTGTATATCCTATTTGCATACACCAGATCATATCATGCATGACCTTTGCATTTGGTCATGGAATTGATCGCTCGACTGTGCGAGTCGAGAATGGGATACAAACTGCAAGTGCACAGTTCTATCGCGTAGTTTTAAAAGATATCGATCCCACAGGGACTTATGAATCGATGTACCGTTATCTAAGGTTACTACGTAAATCTAAGGTGAAAATGTTTGATTGTTTGGGGAAAAGGGAGCTAAGAGCTAAACTAATATCTAGATTAAATATTAATGAAACGGATATCGGTATGTGGTTCGTCAAAACTAGGGAATCAATTCCTTGTCGGTCTCTCGGTTTTAAAATAAATCGTTTCGACTAACTTTGTTGGTTAAAGGTTTTATCTCAAACTCTCGCTCTGTTGAAGAAACCATGATCTTATGTTAATGTTGCTGTCACTTATAATTAAGTCAAAAATCATATTTTGAAAACAATAAAGTTGCAGAAACTCTTTTTAAGAAAATACTGACCGTTTTAAACACCCTTATCTCAAACTTTCGCTCTGTTGACTTAGGTTATACAATTAAATCTAAATGCTTAACTCTCGTCCTCACATTCAATCTTTAAAAATACTTTTTGAAAAAGGTCAGAATTTAATTAATTCTAAAACTTGCTCTCGCCCTGAGATAGATTTAATGACTAACTTACACTGTCCAGTTAAAACCTCAAACTCTCGCTCTGTTGGTTTCAACTTCTTTATGTCTTTTACCTTTGTAAAAAATCTTGTTATTAAACCTGTAAGTTAAGACCGTAAAAAGATTGATTCTAGTTTTAAGTTTGAATAGACCGACTTAGTTTTGATCCCTCTTTCTGCTTACTTTACATACCGATACCTAGGCAAATTAGCCAGACATGCTTACTAAATAATAATTAATATCATGCATACACAGACTCATTTCAGGCAGGCAATGCAAATAAACAATAGAATAAAGCATAAAAATTAAATAACAATTAAAGAACCTGAATGCGTAATACAATGGTCTTGAACACTCCACCACAAGCCGGTAGGATTTGTTCTTCGATTCTTCAATTAAACAGTAAATTAAATCAAGGAAATAAAAAAACTCGAATATAACGTAAGGTTAAATCCGGTATAAAGTTGCCCAGTAGTTTCCGGTGTAGAAACTACTACGCGAAAAATATCTAAAAGCTAAGAACGGGGGAAAATAAATTGCAAGGGAAAAAAAGAAAACAAAGCTTGCAAAATAAAATAAATAAAATGGACGATGCTGGAAAGGAAGAAAAATAAGCAAAGGCGTGAAAAAAATAAATTTGGCAGAGCTTCCGCAAAACTGAGCGTGCAAAAACTGTGTAACTTTTGGTTTGTGAGACGGCTATTTATAATAGCCTTGGTAGCAGCATTCCGTTTCTCTCCTTCTTCAGCGTGGCTATATCCACGGCGTGCATATAGGAGACCAATTCCTTAACGTTATTCTTCAAGTCCTTCTGAGGGCGATACTTGCGCCACAAAGGTAGTGGGGTTGCGTGACGCTCGTCACGCTATGTGTGACGTCCGTCACAAGGCTCCTTCGCGTGACGCTCGTCACGCGTCCTGTGACGTCCGTCACAGGCACAGCATTGGTGACTTGTGCGCTTTGGGCTGGGCTTTGGCCTTTGGTTCCCTTTTCTCTCCTTTTTGTTGCTTTTTACACCTCCTTTTCTTCCCTTTTTCACTTTTGCTTCAAAATGGGTACCTGATATAAATAGAAGAGAAATACTGCATAATATCTGATAAAATGGGATAAATTAGTGTAAATGATAAAATAATTTAATTGAATTAAGTCTTAAAAAGCGATATAATTTCGTGTTATCAAACTCCCCCATACTTAAATCTTTGCTTGTCCTCAAGCAAAATTCAGTATAGAACTTGTTAAAAGTTTTAGCCGGATGAAATTTTAAAGCACACATCAATTCGTACTAGGTTGCCAATGGGTTTTTGTTTAGGAGGATTTGAGTTAAATCTTGACATCAACAACTACCGTTACAACTTAGATAACCCTACCTTATGCCAATCAGTTCAAGTACCTTATGATAGCTATCCTGGTTCCTTTAGTCTTATTTTGCCCGTTTTCATTCTAGCGAAATCACATTAAGCCCTTTATCCTTTCGCGCACATAGTGGAGTAACCGGTTAGTGTCTATGATCCGCTTTTAGCTAGAAGTTCTGGTACATAAGTCGGATAACTTCATTATTCAGTCCATTGCAAATTGCGGGGGATCGAACCGTAGTCCGCCCTACCAAGTTCAGTACCAGATTCCTACTGAACCAATTCATAATGGATCTTTCGTATTGTGCTTTTGCATGATTTGCAACCTTTAGATTAAATGATCCGGTAAGGGTCACCTAATTTAATTATCTTAGGTTACTTTGGGGATCATTCACTTATATTCATCGGCTCTCCACGTAGTTTGCTATTAAGATGGTGCTGACTTCTGTATAAACTACTTGGGGTTGCCATAGAACTAAAAGTTCGAGGAATCGGTATGATAGGTACTTATCCTGATCTAACATATTGAGGTTCTCAGAGCGTTGTTATGGTAATGATTTTGTTTTGATTTCACTCAAATTTTATAAAGTAGGCGACCTTTATACTTATTGGGTGTGTTAAAATTTTTGTTATGGCTCAAGAAAGTTGAGGGAAATAGATAATAGAAACTTTTTCACATTCAGGACTTAACTAAAAAAAAAAAAATTTTGTTTTTATAAGGAAATAACAATGAAAAGGGAGAGTACAAACTTGAAACAAAGATGGGAATGGAAAGAATAATTTCCCCCCCCATACTTGAACTAAACATAGTCCTCGATGTTTGAAGGGAAAGAAATACAAAATGGAAAGGAAAAAGAAAAAATACAACTAAGGCTGCCTTCCACCTCTGGTTCTTGGTCCTGGTGATCTTTGACGTATGTCTAAGCTGTCGAATCTGCTAACCAACTCAGTAAACCGCTGGTCGGTTATGGCATTCCGAGCATCCTGTTGCTGTTGCATTTGACGCATCATCTGCATCATCTCTGTATTCTGTGCCTGCATTCCATCGATAGCATCCATAATGTCATCGTTGGTCGCAGGCCTTCGTCGTCGACGACGTTGGGAGGATGGGCCGGCTGCATTACTGGAAGGGTTGAGCGGGACTGACGGTTGTGTTGGCGGATGATCGCCTTGTTCCATTTCTTCAAACTCATCTGTTTGTTGGTTTGTTTGTGAAGGCTCGGTGGTTTCAGGAGCGCTAAGATCGTAGAGGTGGCGGTTCGGGTTTGTGACATCGGTTAGGGTGGTATTGGGTAGCACAACACTTGGGACTGCTTGGTTGTTCACCATCAGATAATAGCCTCCGCCTACTCTGTTTTTAATCAGGCGGCTGGAGCGACAATAGCCGATATCCAT
Source organism: Lathyrus oleraceus (assembly GCF_024323335.1). NCBI lineage: Eukaryota > Viridiplantae > Streptophyta > Magnoliopsida > Fabales > Fabaceae > Lathyrus > Lathyrus oleraceus. The sequence goes on from NC_066581.1 coordinate 61,555,427, forward strand.
AGACAGGGGTGGAAGGGATTCTAAAGTTTGGAGTTTATCCCCTAGGTTCAGGCCAAGTGCTATGGAGGTTATTAATCCGCCAATTATGAATGGTTGCCGGCCTCTAGCACATAAGGTGCGGATATGATGAAGGAGAAAAGAGGCGGCGTTTACCGTAGTATCCGATTCGAAAACGCACTGGAGGAAAAAGAGTTCTTTTGAGTTGACCTTACTGTTGTTTGGTCTTCCAAAGAGTGTGTTTTGCAGGATACGGAGAAAATAACGGATGGTGGGGTTATGGATGTGGGAGAGAAGGAGTTCTTCCCAGTTGTTGGTATTTATACCGGAAATTTTCTTAAAAAGGTCGAAAACTAGAACTGTGTTCCAGTTTGAGGTTGGGGGAATTCTGGCATGGAGCAGACCTTCTGTGGGAAATTGTAGCATGGCACTCAATTGGCGTTGGGTTAGAGAGTACTCGGTGTTAAACATACGGAAGGTTGCTGTACCGGTTAGGAATTCACCTTCACCGGCGGGAGTGGTGTAGTCGTAAGAGCTTAGGAATTCTAAGGTTAGGGAAGGATAGGTGGGTTGGTTATGGGTGCAAAGGAAGGTTAAATCGGCTCTACGGAGCATCCACTCGATACCGTGGAGTAAGCCCAATTGTTGTAAACAAGTTAAATCGGGGTACCTGGTGGGAGCGACGCCTCGCTGTTGGAAGCGCTCGAATTGCTCTTGCTGATAGTTGTCATCTCCGGATCGGAAGATGATATTTCCGAAGTTTTGACTTCCCGCCATTGTGATGGATTTTTGAATGAGTGATTTGGAAAGGAAAAGAAGTGTATATTTGATATGAGAGAGTTGTTTGTGGTGAAAGAAGGAAGTTTGGAGGGTATTTATAGGTAAAATGTGGGAGGTGAAAAGAAAGAGTGGTTGAAAAGTAATTAATTGTGGTAAATGAAAAATGAATGGGGAATGTAAAAAGGTGGGGGGTGTAACGTTCGTCTCCAACGGCTCCCTAACGTTCACATATCTGAGAGGCGTTACGCTCGTCACAAGGCTGTGACGCTCGTAACAGGCACTAAGTGTGCCGCCCGTCACGGGTGGTGTGACGCTCGTCACACTTCCTTTTGGAAAGGCTTAGTAGCGCTTCACAGAATCACTTGGTAGCGTAATTAAATATTTTATTCTGCTTATGTAGCTTAATTTAGTATGCATGCTTACTTGCTTTGTATAATAATAATAATAAGTAATAACAGTAGAGCATAATAGGCATTGCAAAATAAATTAACTAAACAGCTTCAATAAAAAGGATCATAATGTATTACAGGAAGGGAAAATAATAAAATGAAATAGAAATAAACATGAATTCAAATAACATTAATGAAAAAATCTAGCCTAAAACTAAATAACTTAGAATGAAGAAATAACTAAATTCCATCTATCTTCGGATCTCTGGCCGGAGGAGTAAAAGAGTTAACATGATGCCGTAACATACGTAACTGACTTGCCGTGCTGCTCATGTGTTCTAGGACTGCAAGTCTCAAGCTGTGGAAATCTTCCCTGAGGGCGTTTTGTTCTGACATCAAGGCTTCAATGACGGTTTTAATATCTGTTCCTGGCATATGATGTCGGAGATCAGGCATGGCTGATTCTTCGGTCAGGACAGGCTGAGGAGGAGGATCAATATCATGGTAGCCGGATGGAGTCTGAGGGTCAGATTCAGCAAGAGAGGTATGGTCAATATAGTGCTCATAGTCATCACAAATCTCATAATCCTGGATGGATTCAGTGGATCCAGCAGGAGTTGGGGTTTCATTCAGGTTATAGAGCCAGTTCCTTTGGTTATGAACACTAGTCCTAGGATCGGGCAGGGTGAATAGGCAGAGAACCTGGTTATCAATAACAAGCTCAAACTCATCAGACCCTATGTTTGCTATAAACATAGTGTTGAAGAGGAAAGGTATACTCATAGTGGTAATGCCACAAAAAGGGTTCAGGTCAAGCATAGGCTGACGTAGTCCAATAGCATTACCTATCATAGTTATCAGGCCGCCTATTCTAATGGGTGCTCTCTCATCCTGGATAAGGTGGTCCAAATTAGCTAACATAAAAGTAGCACCGTTTACTGGACGGTTCTGGGAAGCACAAAATATGATGAAGAGTTCATCACGTGAAACTGAAGTACTATTTGGCTTCTTCCCAAATAAAGTGTGGGTCAGGATCTTATGGAAATAGCGAAAAGCCGGGTTATGTATGTTTCCAGAGAGAAACTCATGTTCTTCGGGCTCATCATTTCCAGTCAGCTTACCCCAAAAGTGTTCAAGCTCTCTATATTCAAGAAGTTCTTCCTGGCTTATAGTGAATGTATCAAAGGAGGTAGGAAAACCCAAAAGGTTGGTGAAGTCTCTAGTATTAAATTGGTACTCCATATTGAACATTCTGAACTGGATAAAACCTCTGGTAATTCCTTTTCCATGGCTAGGTAGATAGATTAATGAACTAAGGAATTCTAGTGTGAGCCTCCGGTAGGTGGTGAAAGGTCTCAGGATAGGGGAGGTCTCCCATCCTATCTGATTCAGCAAAAACAGGACACTCTGTCTCAGTCCAAGGGCAGTCATAGCCCAATCATCAGCATATAAACTAGGTAGCATCTCCCTAGTGGCTAGTTCTTCAAACCTTCGTTTCTGAGCCATTCCTCTGAACTTGATACCCATACGGTCAGAATGTCCCATCTGGTTAGTGTTAACTAGAGAAAAGAAAACATGAGTTTAAGTCAGGATTTGGCCAAATGCCGAAAGAAGAATAGAATTATTATTATAATATATAGATATATTTTTTTTCTTTTTGAATAAATCAATAATGAATACTAAATAGAAATTAAAAGAATAATTAAGAGAAAAATAGAGGAATGATAATAATAATAAAATAATAAAATAACAGATTAATTTGTGGGTTGTCTCCCACTAAGCGCTTTGTTTAAATGTCGCAAGCTCGACAAAGAAACTGTTAAATATAGTCTATGAGTCCTGGGGGCGTTTCGTCTAAGTGTAGAATTTGCGAATCCTCGTTGGTTTCCGCATAGTAATAATGTTTCAGACGTTGCCCGTTTACGGTGAACGGTTCTGTAGATTGTCCTTTAATTTCTACCGCTCCACTGGGAAAGATTTTAGTGATATGGAAAGGTCCTGACCATCTGGATCGTAGTTTTCCCGGGAATAATTTTAGTCTGGAGTTAAATAAGAGTACTGCGTCGCCTTGCTTGAAGATTTTCCTTGATATACGCTTATCATGCCATTGTTTTGTTCTTTCTTTATAGATTTTGGCATTTTCATAGGCGTCTCTTCTGAGTTCCTCTAGTTCGTTTATGTCAAGGATTCTCTTTTCACCGGCGGTTTTATAATTCAAATTTAAATTTCTAATAGCCCAATAGGCTTTGTGTTCTAATTCTACCGGGAGGTGACAGGATTTTCCATAAATGAGCTTAAATGGGGTCGTCCCTATGGGAGTTTTATAAGCAGTTCGGTATGCCCATAAAGCTTCTGGTAATTTCAATGACCAATCTTTCCTTGAAGTGGCGACCGTTTTTTCTAATATTTGCTTGATTTCTCTGTTAGATACTTCCACTTGTCCACTGGTTTGAGGGTGGTAAGGTGTTGCTATCCTATGTCTCACTCCATATTTAAGTAGTAGTTTTTCGAGTATCTTGGATATAAAGTGCGATCCACCATCACTGACTACTATCCTTGGGATGCCAAATCTCGGAAATATTATATTTTTAAAGAGTCTAGTTACTACTCGGGTGTCATTAGTTGGAGAAGCTATAGCTTCGATCCACTTTGATACGTAGTCAACCGCCACGAGTATGTACTTGTTACCGAAGGAGGATGGAAACGGTCCCATGAAGTCTATTCCCCATACGTCAAAAATCTCTACTTCCAAAATACCTTTTTGTGGCATCTCGTCACGTCTAGATATGTTTCCCGTGCGTTGACATCTGTCACACTCCTTAATAGCCGCATGTACGTCCTTCCATATAGTTGGCCAATAAAAGCCAGCTTGTAGGATTTTAGAACAGGTCTTGGATGTACTTGTGTGTCCACCATAAGGCGCGGAGTGACAGTGTTGGATTATATTTTCTACCTCTTCTTCGGGTACACATCGACGGAAAATACCATCGGGACCTCTTTTGAAAAGTAAGGGATCATCCCAGTAATAGTGTTTTATATCATGGAAGAATCTTTTCTTCTGCTGGTAAGATAAAGTAGGTGGAACTATTCCGGCAGCTAAATAATTGACTAGATCAGCGTACCATGGTATGGCAGATATAGCTAAGGTGGTTTCTACTTGCATGTCGGAGTTGTTCTCTTCCAAAGTAGCTATGAGTTTGTCATACGAGAAATCATCATTAATGGATGTTCTTTCTGGTTCAAGGTTCTCAAGTCTAGAGAGGTGGTCTGCCACTACGTTCTCAGTTCCTTTCTTGTCCTTGATTTCTAAGTCGAATTCTTGTAGTAACAAGATCCATCTTAGGAGTCTAGGTTTAGCATCCTTTTTTGTTAGAAGGTACCTGATAGCAGCGTGATCAGTGTAAACTATTATTTTGGCTCCTACCAAGTAAGAACGAAATTTATCTAGCGCAAATACTACTGCTAGGAGTTCTTTCTCGGTTGTGGCATAATTCATCTGTGCTTCATCCAGGGTTCTGCTAGCGTAATATATAACATGAAGCTTTTTATCCTTTCTTTGTCCTAAAACAGCACCTACAGCATAGTCACTGGCATCGCACATTATTTCGAATGGTTCATTCCAGTCTGGTGTCTGCATAATGGGTGCGGAGATCAATGCTTGTTTAAGAGTTTGAAATGCTTTTAAACAGTTATCGTCGAATATGAATTCAGCATCTTTCATTAATAGTCCGGTTAAAGGTTTAGTTATCTTAGAGAAGTCTTTGATGAATCGTCGGTAGAAACCGGCGTGTCCTAAAAAGCTTCGTACTTCTCTCACGGTTCTTGGGGGTTGAAGATTTTCGATTACCTCTATTTTGGCTTTGTCTACTTCAATTCCTCTGTTCGAGATGATGTGTCCTAAAACAATTCCTTCTTGTACCATAAAGTGGCACTTTTCCCAATTAAGTACTAAGTTTACTTTTACACATCGTTCAAGAACTCTTTCCAGGTTTTCAAGGCATTCTTCGAAACTTTGTCCGTATACAGAAAAGTCATCCATGAATACTTCCATGATGTTTTCGAGAAAGTCGGCGAAAATTGCCATCATGCATCTTTGAAAAGTTGCAGGGGCATTACACAGACCAAACGGCATTCGTCTATACGCGAAGGTACCAAAAGGGCATGTGAATGTTGTCTTTTCTTGGTCATCAGGGTGAATTGGTATTTGAAAGAAGCCTGAATAACCGTCCAAATAACAGAAATGTGAATGTTTAGCTAGTCGTTCTAACATTTGGTCAATGAATGGTAAAGGGAAATGATCTTTTCGGGTTGCTTTGTTTAGTTTCCTATAATCAATGCACATTCTCCATCCCGATTCGATTCGTTTAGTTATAGTTTCTCCTTTTTCGTTTTCAATAACGGTTATGCCTCCTTTCTTTGGTACAACGTGTACGGGACTGACCCATTTGCTATCAGATATAGGATATATAATACCCGCTTCTAATAACTTGGTTATTTCTTTCTTTACTACCTCACTTAGGATCGGATTTAGTCTTCTCTGGTGTTCCCTAGAGGTTTTACCGTCTTCTTCTAACATGATGCGATGCATACAAATAGAAGGGCTTATTCCTTTAAGATCGGTTATGTGGTATCCTAGTGCGGTTGGATATTTTCTTAAGATATGTAGGAGTTTTTCTGTTTCGAGTCTTCCTAGATCTGCATTGACTATCACAGGTCGTTCAAGTTCTAAGTCTAGGAATTCATATCTCAGATTTTTGGGAAGTGTTTTCAAATCAGGGGTTGGTTTGTTAAGACACTGCGTAGGATCTGGTGTTATTGCTAAGCATTGTTTAGATTTGTCTTCTAAAAGATAGTCTGATGATTTGTCTTCTCCTGACTCTGCTTCTTTTATGCATTCATCGATGATATCCATGAAGTAACATGTATCTTCTATTGCAGGTGCTTTCAAGAATTTGGAAAGAATGAATTCAATTTTCTCTTCACCTACTTCGAAGGTGAGTCTTCCTCGTTTTACGTCTATGATTGCACCGGCAGTTGCTAAGAATGGTCTTCCTAGTATAATAGGTGTAGTATCATCTTCTCTAATATCCATAATTGTGAAGTCAGTGGGAATGTAAAACTGACCTATGCGTACGGGAACGTTCTCAAGGATTCCTACAGGATATTTGATGGAACGATCTGCTAGTTGTACAGACATCTTGGTCGGTCTTAATTCTCCCATTTCCAGTCTCTTACATATGGATAAAGGCATAACGCTAATTCCGGCTCCTAAATCGCATAAGGCTTTGTCGATGACAAATTTTCCTATGTGACAGGGTATAGAGAAGCTACCTGGATCCTTGAGTTTAGGGGGCATGTTTTGGATTATAGCGCTACATTCGGCAGGGAGTGTAACAGTTTCACTATCCTCAAGTTTCCTTTTATTAGAAAGAATTTCTTTTAAGAATTTAGCATATGAGGGCATCTGCGTAATAGCTTCGGTAAATGGAATTGTAACGTTTAATTGCTTAAGGAGATCAACAAATTTTCTAAATTGACCTACATCTTTGGTTTTAACAAGCCTTTGAGGGTAAGGTATAGGTGGTTTGTAAGGTGGTGGAGGTACATAAGGTTCCTTCTTTTCTAGGGTATCCTTATTACTCTCTTCCTTTTCCTTAGGTTCACTTTCCTCAGTAGATTTCTTAGGGTTTTGGTTTTCTATCCTTGGATCAGACGGTCCTTCCACTTCCGTTCCACTTCTTAATATAATTGCATGAGCTTGGCTTCTCGGATTAGGTTGGGGCTGTCCAGGGAATGTACCAGTTGGTGCAGCAGTAGGTGCTTGTTGTTGAGCTACTTGAGATATTTGGGTTTCTAACATTTTGTTATGGGTAGCCAAGGCATCTACTTTGCTTGCTAGTTGTTTAAGTTGTTCGCCAGTGTGTATGTTCTGGTTTAAGAAATCTTTATTGGTTTGTTGTTGGGAAGCTATAAAGTTTTCCATCATGATTTCCAAGTTGGATTTTCTAGGGGTATTATTGTTAGGATTTGGTTTCTGGTACCCCGGAGGTATAGATGGGGTTTGATTCGGAGACTGTCCAGGTGCGTATAAAGCATTATTACTCTTATATGAAAAGTTTGGATGATTCTTCCAATTTGGGTTATAGGTATTCGAATAGGGGCTTCCTTGAGCATAGTTTACTTGCTCTGTTTGGATTCCAGTCAAGAGTTGACATTCCGCAGGAGTGTGGCCTTGGATTCCACAGACCTCGCAATTCTGAGCTATAGCAACCACGGCGGTTGGTGGTGATACATTTAAACTTTCAATCTTCTGGACCAAAGCATCCACTTTTGCATTGACGTGATCAAGGTTACTTATCTCGTACATGCCAGTTTTCGGTTGAGGTTTTTCCACTGTTGTTCGTTCGGTTCCCCACTGATAGTGGTTTTGGGCCATGCTCTCGATAAGCTGGTAAGCATCAGCATAAGGTTTGTTCATTAATGCACCACCTGCAGCGGCGTCTATTGTTAACCTTGTATTGTATAAGAGACCATTATAAAATGTGTGAATTACTAACCAGTCTTCCAAACCATGGTGTGGGCAAAGTCTCATCATGTCTTTGTATCTTTCCCATGCTTCGAAAAGAGACTCGTTGTCTTTCTGTTTAAATCCGTTTATCTGGGCTCTTAACATAGCTGTTTTGCTTGGCGGAAAATATCGGGCAAGGAAAACTTTCTTCAACTCGTTCCACGTGGTGACTGAGTTGGAAGGTAGAGATTGAAGCCATCTTCTAGCGCTATCTCTTAATGAGAAAGGAAAAAGACGAAGTCGAATTGCCTCTGAAGTGACACCATTAGCTTTAACAGTATCAGCATATTGAACAAATACGGATAAATGAAGGTTTGGATCTTCGGTAAGATTTCCAGAGAATTGGTTCTGTTGCACAGCCTGCAGCAGTGGAGGTTTAAGTTCAAAGTTGTTTGCTTCGATTGCGGGCGGAGCAATACTTGAATGCGGTTCATCTTGCGATGGAGCGTCGTAATCTCTAAGAGCACGAGCTGGTTCTGCCATCTCGGTTAAAGAAGGAAAAATGTTTTTGATATCAGGAAGGTTTATAGGAGGGAGATTGTTTTCAGCACGATATTCCCGAATTCGTCGTAAGACTCGGAGATATAGTTCGATATCGTTGATTCGTAAATAGAGCGGTTCGCCTTGAGAGCGAGTGCGTGGCATACAAATCAACGAAAGAAAGAATAGAAGGAAAAAGAAACCTTAGTCTCTACAGCGTAACGGAAGAGTTACGATATCGATTGAATAAAAGTCCCCGGCAACGGCGCCAAAAACTTGATCGCTCGACTGTGCGAGTCGAGAATGGGATACAAACTGCAAGTGCACAGTTCTATCGCGTAGTTTTAAAAGATATCGATCCCACAGGGACTTATGAATCGATGTACCGTTATCTAAGGTTACTACGTAAATCTAAGGTGAAAATGTTTGATTGTTTGGGGAAAAGGGAGCTAAGAGCTAAACTAATATCTAGATTAAATATTAATGAAACGGATATCGGTATGTGGTTCGTCAAAACTAGGGAATCAATTCCTTGTCGGTCTCTCGGTTTTAAAATAAATCGTTTCGACTAACTTTGTTGGTTAAAGGTTTTATCTCAAACTCTCGCTCTGTTGAAGAAACCATGATCTTATGTTAATGTTGCTGTCACTTATAATTAAGTCAAAAATCATATTTTGAAAACAATAAAGTTGCAGAAACTCTTTTTAAGAAAATACTGACCGTTTTAAACACCCTTATCTCAAACTTTCGCTCTGTTGACTTAGGTTATACAATTAAATCTAAATGCTTAACTCTCGTCCTCACATTCAATCTTTAAAAATACTTTTTGGAAAAAGGTCAGAATTTAATTAATTCTAAAACTTGCTCTCGCCCTGAGATAGATTTAATGACTAACTTACACTGTCCAGTTAAAACCTCAAACTCTCGCTCTGTTGGTTTCAACTTCTTTATGTCTTTTACCTTTGTAAAAAATCTTGTTATTAAACCTGTAAGTTAAGACCGTAAAAAGATTGATTCTAGTTTTAAGTTTGAATAGACCGACTTAGTTTTGATCCCTCTTTCTGCTTACTTTACATACCGATACCTAGGCAAATTAGCCAGACATGCTTACTAAATAATAATTAATATCATGCATACACAGACTCATTTCAGGCAGGCAATGCAAATAAACAATAGAATAAAGCATAAAAATTAAATAACAATTAAAGAACCTGAATGCGTAATACAATGGTCTTGAACACTCCACCACAAGCCGGTAGGATTTGTTCTTCGATTCTTCAATTAAACAGTAAATTAAATCAAGGAAATAAAAAACTCGAATATAACGTAAGGTTAAATCCGGTATAAAGTTGCCCAGTAGTTTCCGGTGTAGAAACTACTACGCGAAAAATATCTAAAAGCTAAGAACGGGGGAAAATAAATTGCAAGGGAAAAAAGAAAACAAAGCTTGCAAAATAAAATAAATAAAATGGACGATGCTGGAAAGGAAGAAAAATAAGCAAAGGCGTGAAAAAATAAATTTGGCAGAGCTTCCGCAAAACTGAGCGTGCAAAAACTGTGTAACTTTTGGTTTGTGAGACGGCTATTTATAATAGCCTTGGTAGCAGCATTCCGTTTCTCTCCTTCTTCAGCGTGGCTATATCCACGGCGTGCATATAGGAGACCAATTCCTTAACGTTATTCTTCAAGTCCTTCTGAGGGCGATACTTGCGCCACAAAGGTAGTGGGGTTGCGTGACGCTCGTCACGCTATGTGTGACGTTCGTCACAAGGCTCCTTCGCGTGACGCTCGTCACGCGTCCTGTGACGTCCGTCACAGGCACAGCATTGGTGACTTGTGCGCTTTGGGCTGGGCTTTGGCCTTTGGTTCCCTTTTCTCTCCTTTTTGTTGCTTTTTACACCTCCTTTTCTTCCCTTTTTCACTTTTGCTTCAAAATGGGTACCTGATATAAATAGAAGAGAAATACTGCATAATATCTGATAAAATGGGATAAATTAGTGTAAATGATAAAATAATTTAATTGAATTAAGTCTTAAAAAGCGATATAATTTCGTGTTATCAGGAATCACAAGAATGGGCATACTGTGTATTGTATCTTAACATTAAGGTTTCATCTTGTTTTGCTTGTCAACTAACCCTAACTTCATTTGAGATATGGTATTTGTTTGTTCTTGTTACTCATGTAGGTGATCATGCTTCAAAATAAGGAAAAACAAAGGTATTTTGGTCAAGGGAAATGCAGGTTTGCTCCATGTGATTCAAAGGTGCTTCATGTGTTTATTTCCATGGCACATCACTCAAACATCAAGCTATCTTCAACATAACTTAAGACCTAATCAAGTTTTCATCAAGGGATGTTAATTCCATCATCATCATGGCTTGAAATGCAAGAAAACGTCAAGTTTGCACAAAGGGATACAAGTTGGTTTGACCTAATTTGCAAGTATGCCATGCCTTTGGTCCAAACTCCATAACTCCCTCAATTTGTATCCAATTTCCAAGTTTCTTTGAGCCAAATATGACTTTTTGGATCCTCTAATACATTGATTCAAGGGTCAAACATCAATTCATTCCTTAAGGACCTTATTTGTACAAAGGACCAAGTTGCCAAAATGGGTCAAAACCTTGCCAAGACCCCTACTTTCCACCCTTTCTATATTCACCTTAAGAACTATCTTGATCCCTTTCCTTTTGCATCTTGTTAAGCTTATGTCAAATATCATTTGGCCCAAGTTTAGCTCAAAATGAACGAGGGAATCAAAAGTTATGGTATCATGAACTTGGGACCTCAAAATGACCAAGCATGCCTCAAACTGCTTGACCAATTGCCCAACCTAAAACTCAGGTCACGACCTCAACGTCCCAATCATGTAACTTTCACCTCAAATCTCATTTGTATTTGATTGTTTTTGTATCATATTCTACTCCATGAAGTGATCATTTAGCTCAAAGAAAATTGGAAAACACACGAGTGGATTGGAGTTGGCCTAAGCATGAACATGGTAACCTAAACTCTGTTTGCATTGTGACCTATAATATGGAAACAAGCCTAAATCAACTTGGAACAACTTATCATGCGTGAAAACGTGTTTCCCATGACCAAACTCATCTTCCCATAACACAAAACGACTTGCGAAACACCAAAATCATGAGTTTGGCACCAAATTTTCACACGGTTTGGATATGAGAATTCTTGAATGGATTCATACGTTTGAACTCAAATTTCACATGAACTACGATCCTATATCATTTCCTATTAATAGGGAAGTGATTTGCCTTCACTTCCAACCTTCAAGAGCCAAGAAATCGTTGCCTCACTGAAACTCAAAAGCACCTAAAAACCAGTCACTCTCTTTTTCGGTTCAAGCCCTTTTGCTTCCAATTCTTTGCCCAGAATCCTTCATCGGCATCATCTGAAATTGTCTAAAGTATTGTTGTGGTCTGAATCCTCCTAAAACCTTGCTTTCCGTTCCACCATTGTTGACTTCGAGCTTAGATTTGAACAAGGTAGCTACAAGTAAAATTACACTTCATATAAGTTATCATTCTCTTCATGTTGTTCCACTTATTGAAATCCCTCATCTCCCTTTGATTTATCTTTTGATTTGGTCATTTAATTTATCTTTGAAGAACTAGGGTTCTTCACGAGTTTGAGAAAATTCTCTGTGCTAAGAGAAAATCAATTTCTCTGATGCTGAGAGACATTAACGATAAGATGTTTAACAATTGAATCCATGCTTGATTCATGTTAAAATCAAGAGTTCACGAAGTTGCAAAATCAAAATTCGGAGGTTAAAGATGAAGTTTTTCGTGTGTTTTAGAGGGAATTTTAAATCTCTTGGTCAATCATCCGTTGACACGCGCCCTACCCGTTGCATTTGAATTATTTTATTTTTCTTTCTTATTCATTTAATTTCCTTTTTCTTCCGAAATTCATTTTAATTAACTCTTTTATTATTTTTTAATCCAACTTTTTTCCATAGTTTCATAAAAATATTATCTACCATCTATAATTTTTTCATATTTTTAAAACTCATTTTGCATTTAATCATATTTTCTCTTATTTTCTATTTAAATTTATTTTACCATTTTTATTTTAATCATTTTAAAACAGTTTTCATCCCAACTTTTGAGGTCAAGTCATTCATATTTTTGTTGACCTTCTCCATTTTTATTGGACTTTTATTTGGTGTTTTGATACCTCTTTGATATTTTCTCTTTTATTTTCTCTTATTAATCTTTATTAAATCATTTTTAATCTTTTTTTATTTCTTTTTGATATTCACTTGATGTTTTGAATTGAGTTGATTGCTTGGTTGATGAATTCGTTCCAACTCAAATCATTGATACATGGGCTTGAGGCTGATTCAACCTTCTTTGACCCAAAATTATTGATAGATGATCATGAATCATCTTCAATACTTTGCATCAATGATAGGTTAACCCTTGATGTGCCATATTTTGATTCGTTTGATTTATGGATAGAATGATCCCTATGTGATTGTCTTGACTTTCCTCTTCACTTTTTCTATCTCCATCTCCTTGAAGGTGTCAAAAACACAAGAGGGGGGGGGGGGGGGTGAATTATGTTTTACAAGCAAAAAAACACCACTAACAAGTTAAATAATGAAGCGATAAAAACACAAAGATTTTAATCCTGCTTCGCCTGAAACTCAAAGCTAATCCAGTCCACCCGCCAAGGTGATTTTCCTTATACACAAGGACTTAATCCACTATAATCAATAGATTACAATAAACACAAAGAATACCCTTCTTTGTCTTCTCAATGATCCATCTAAACCTTAGTCTCCTCAAGGATTCACAAAGAACAACTTTCTTTGTCTTATCAAGGATAACCTCCTTAAGGAATCAAACAAATAGTTTGAATACAAGGTTATGTGTTACAAGATACTTCTTCAAAAGCATATTTACACAAATCAATAAATACTTAAAGAACACTTAATACAAAAGATGATAGCTTTTCGCAAAGAAGATTAGCCTGTCAAAATACTTGTGTAGTTCAGCAGCGAGAGAGTGAGAGTTCTTCAAGTCTCTGATGCATGCTTATATAGTGTAAGCATGTGACCGTAGGAGGGGAAAATGGGGAAAGCTCCTTGAGCGACTGTCCACTGTTGGATGAGAAAGGAATGATATCGTGTACGTCCTTTCGCCCACATATCCAATGACAGGTGCGATGAATAGTACAGTCCTTGCCCATGAAATCAGGTAGTGGAAAGGTTGTTCGATTTGTACTATGAACTATTTGATCACATTCCCATTTGATCTTATCTTCAGATTCATTGGCTTCTGATAAAAGATGATTGAAGCATGAAGTGAAGAAATAGAGAGATGGATTCAAAAACATCAGAACCTTGAGTCTGAACCTTGACATCGTCAGTAGTCTAACTTGAGTTCTTCAGTGTCTTCAGAATCTTTAGAGTCATCAGAAACCTCAGTTAGAACCTTGATAACTTCAATCATTTGTCTTGAGATCTTTAGAATCTTCAGCTACATAACACAACTTCAGAAGCTTGTTGATCAGAGTCACGTCCAGAAGAAAAACTACTGAGAGAATATTACAATAGCAACATAGTGTATCCTCATAATCTTCTGATGAATGAGATAATGCAGAAGCATAGAGAACATTGCAACAGGAATATTGACGTCTTTTAGAACTTCTATTTGCAACGCAAAAGCAAAATGAAACGTAAAGTTCAGAAACTGATGATGTTGCACAACATCTGATCAGAATCAGAATTGTTTGTTAAAGCTACGCAATAACTGTAGTACCCCAACATTCCCCCCCCCCCCCCCCATTTTTGCTTTTTCATCTAACCCTAGTTTGAGACCCCTTTTGGCTTCAGTCAATTTTTGACTTTTTGGTCAACATTGATCAAAGTCAACCAACTTCCTTAAGCCATTTCAAGTCGTTCTCCTTCAACATTTGGATCCATCGATCCATTCGTTTGGTTTGCAATTTAACTCCCTTTCAAGAGGGTTTTAACTTCATTGTTTAATTTCAATTTGATTTTGGAGAATAAAATCGACTTTAGAAATAGAGATTAATGTTGGCTGTCATTTCGTCTTTTTTGTCAAATTAATATTGGAATTTCAAAATGATTTTAATTTAGAATTAATTCTGGAATTTGAAATTTGATTTTTACTTGGAATTGATATTAATCTCAGCTTGATTTTAATTTATAATTGTTTTATTTTTAAATTAATATTGGAATTTCAAAATGATTTTAATTTAGAATTTATTTTGGATTTTCAAATTTGATTTGTCACTTTGAAAGATTTTAATGGCTAGTTGTTTTATTTTCAAATTGTTGTGGGACTTTCAATTGAGGTTCATACACACCCACCCATCCATATCACAAACCATTATATCTCTTTAGCCAATGTTAGTTTTGCCTTAACTTAGTTCCTTTGTAAGATTTATTTTCCGTAATAAATAGAATCATAGTCTCATAACCGTGAGTGGAATGCGATGAATCCAAACACATTAATTTGAAATTGCAGGAACCACACTACCAAGCCAAAAGCAGCATGATGTAAGAGGGACAATTCAAAACAACCGAAAACCTTACCAATCTCACACTTAACATCACCATGCTTCCAAAACCTAACAAAATTATGACTATATGCTACCAATTGTTCAACCGTAACAGACATTTAAACCAGATTTTTCTAACATCCCGTGAGCTCACATGTTCAGTGTCACAACAAGCCGGCATCACCACTCAAGCTTCAAACCTGCAGCACTGGCCTATAGCTCCTAACAGAGAATTCAAAGAGGATGAATCCTGCAAAACCGAAGACAGTAGTGAAAATCCATAGTGACGCATAACTAACACAAGCCAACAGTTCATAACTTTTACTCCCATTCTAAATAAACCATTCATTAAAATAATTACTTGGACTCATTTTTCTAACCAAGATGATAACAGCAAGATGAACTCATTAGCAGTTTGGAATCATCCTTACATTAACAACCATAAAGCTCATAAGCTGATTGCAAGTTCGCAACATAGTATACATTTCAAATAAATCCAGACGCCAAACACCTTAAACCGGGATCAGTCATAACAAATCCATTTTACTTTGTAAAAGAACTAAATATGCATTTGACACATATGACAATGTAAGTATGATCGAAAACCAGTATCACCTCAAGAAGGGTATCCACACATACATTAACTCTCGATACAGTGGAAGTGTGCGCTAGAGTTTCCAGGGCATTCGTGCAACCTTGGGCCGGTGAGAAAGCCATCAAGCTTATCTCATAGATACAATTCACCTGAGACTGTGAAAAACGACAACATATTCCAAGCAACCTCCTTTGCACTGCCATACCAGCTCAAGCAACATAGAAGCCTAAGTTTTCAAGGTTAAGCAAAACAAATAAAACCGATGGAATGACAACAAACATTCCGTATTCATCACAGTTGAAATTCAGAGCCATATTTGAGTCCTACTGCATATCACCAAACACAGGCGGAATTCAAATCTCATTACATTTCGTAACTAACTCACTAACTCTAACAAACAATCAACTAACTAATAGAATTCCCAACTGTTTTCTAACAAACCTCAACAACTTCCTAACTAACTAACAGTTTTTAACAGAATTCAGATATTCAGTTAGATTTCATTCACACTTCTAACTAACTTGATAATTGAAAAACAAACTATAAATATTGCACCTTGTTGCATCTCTGGGGTTCCCTTCTCCACTTCTGCAAAGGAGAGGATTTCTTTTGCTTCACCATTTCTCTCTACCCAAACCTTACTCAAAGCTCTTGAACTAATTTTGTTCTAAACTTTGACCACTTTGAAAACAAGAAACTTTGGCCTTATGCTATTGCATTTTCAAACTTCTTTTCTTAAATCAAACTTGTAAATAAACTTAATAATACTTGACTTAAAATTTTCTAAATCCAAAAAGAACTAACTCATTCAAATAATTTTCTAGGCCTTTGTGCCTTTCAAACTTAATTTTGATTAAAAAGCAATGCACCCACTATGAAATTTGTATCACCAACTACGATGTTTTGATCACTCATTTTTATGTTGGTACGTAGGCACAAGTCCAAAGGTCTTGTCAAACACAAAAATATAATTAATGAATTCTTTTCTCATCCCCCCATTCTATTTGTTTGTAAACATTACTTTGTACAAAATACATATGCACACAAAAAAGGGTTCCCTAGGAGTACCTACACTACGCCAAAAATTGGAATAGACAGCGCACCTTAGAGGGCGCTTTATTACAAAAGCGCACTCTAAAGTGAAGCGAAAAAATAAGGAGCGAACAACTGGAATAGACAGCGCACTTTAGAGGGCGCTTTTGTAATAAAGCGCCCTCTAAGGTGAAGCGAAAAAATAAGGAGGAGATAGAGGGACAACAATACAGGACGCTTTTTAGAAAGCGTCCTCTAAGGTTACCCTTAGAGGGCGCTTTTAAAAAAGCGCTCTATAAGTCCATGTGCATTTCCAGTTTATAAAGCGCTTTTGGAAAGCCTTAGAGAGCGCTTTCATAAGCGCCCTCTTAGGTCCCCTTTAGAGGGCGCTTTTTTTCCACAAGCGCCCTCTAAGGTCCCCTTTAGTAAACATTAAAATTAAAACATACTGCACGTTTTGTTATTTCACTCTCTGTTATTTTCGTTCTTTTTCACGTTAGGGTTCTCACTGCTACGATTTTCGCTACTTCTAAGGCGTTCTCCTTCCACCTCTGTGAGATCTACGACGTTTCCTCCTTCTATTAATTCGTTGTTAGCTGTTCGATTTTGACACCATAGGTATTTTTCTAATCTTCATATTACTTGGTTTCTCTTCTGACGTTCGCTATTGTTCAATTTTGGTTTCATTTTTCTTGGTTCATACATTTATTGAGTATTCTTAACAATAATTATTGTGTTGCAATGCTAGCAATGGAGACTAGGCATTATGGGTTAAATTTCACCAACTGTTCCATTTGTTTCTCGATGTAGAAAAAGGAGGCAGCAATATCTAAAACACCTTCTACCAATCAAAGGTACACTATGCAGCTTATGAGTGTATTTATTCTAGCATACATAGCGTAGCTAGTAACTTAAGAAGTTTAGGTATGGATGTTATTTGATAGAGTAAATTAGAGTCGACTATTCTTCTGTTAGCTTTCAGTTAGACCATTATACAATTCTACATATATATTTTCTAGTCAATGTTTATCTTTTGTAAAAACTATATGATGATATATAACTATGCTACAAATTAGTGCATACCACTAATGCTTAATGCATGGTTCATACATTCTCATGCTATTGAAGTCAGAGATATCTGAAAATGTTGAGAAACTAACTCAATAAACCAAAATTGTTTTGGTTTTGGGTTGTTGTTGGAGACATGAATGCCCTGCACAGAGACTAACTCAATAAAGCGAAATTGTTTTGTCTCATCCCATTTTTGGTTTCTCTTCTGAAATTGTTTTTTGTTTATTCTAATTAGTAATGGATAATACATGGATGTCTTCCAATCGATTGTCGAGAGAGTACGAGAATGAGGTATCAGAATTCGTTAAGTTTGCCGTTGCGCACGCCGAAGACCCCAGTAGAATGATATGTCCTTGCTTGGGTTGTTGTTATGGGAAACGGGTTGACGCAGTTCAGTTGACATCGCATCTAATGAGGCATGGAATTGATCGAAGTTATACATGTTGGAATTTGCATGGTGAGAAAAGTAACGAGAATGTTGAACCGGGGGATAGTACGACCTATGCCTCAAACTATAGTGGCGCAGATACATACGATTGTGATCGAGTTGAAGAGATTGCAGAAGCACTTGAAGGAGATCTTAAGGATTGTCCCGAAATGTTTGAGAGGTTGGTAAGTGATGCAGAGAAACCTTTGTATGATGGTTGCCCTAAATTCACAAGATTGTCTGCGGTATTAAAGTTGTACAACTTAAAGGCGGGCAATGGATGGTCGGATAAAAGTTTCACAGAGTTATTAGCCCTTTTGAAAGATATGCTTCCTGAGGATAATGTTCTTCCCAATCGAACATATGAGACCAAAAAGATGTTGTGCTCTATTGGCATGAGCTATGATAAGATACATGCATGTCCAAACGATTGCGTTTTGTTTCGAAATGAGTATGCATCGTTAAATGAGTGTCCTAAATGCGGTGTCTCGCGATATAAGAACAAGTTGTCTCCAGCAAAAGTCTTGTGGTATTTTCCTGTTATTCCGAGATTTAGACGCATGTTTCGTAGTGAAACCGATTCAAGACACTTGACCTGGCATGCAGATGAAAGAATTATAGATGGAAAGTATCGACATCCGGCAGATTCACCACAGTGGTTGAAAATTGATAATGATTATCCTGAATTTGGAGAAGAATCAAGAAACCTTCGCTTGGCATTATCTACTGATGGAATGAACCCACACGGTATCCAGAGTATCTCACACAGTACATGGCCTGTGATTATTATGATTTATAACCTACCTCCATGGCTATGTATGAAGCGTAAGTACATGATGTTGTCTATGTTGATTTCTGGACCTAAGGTTGAGATGCTTAGCATATGGTCCAAGTTTCCATGTTTTTTCTTATAGCACATATGCGATTAATGGATACACATTTTATACCAAAGAACAAGATGATAAAAGTACTATGCAGAATAGTGGTGTCACCGTGGTAGCTGAAGCAATGCACATATCAAGTGTGAAGGACTTAAACCCCAAATTTGCAAATCTGTCGTATTTTGGTGTTATCGAGCGCATTTGGGTGTTTGATTATGAGAAGTTTCAGATTCCTATATTTGGTTGCAAGTGGGTTGAAAATAATAACGGCATTCGAATGGATAAGTCAGGATTTTTGTAAGTGGATCTTAATAGGGTGGGATACAAAGATGAGTCTTTTATTCTAGCCTCTCAAGCTAGACAAGTGTTCTATGTCAATGATCCGAAAAGTACGAAATGGTCTATAGTTCTTTTTTCCAACAAAGTAATTGATGAAAACACTGGAGATCAAGGTGATATTGATGTTGAGATTGAATCGTTTACCAGAAATGATCAAGATGAGAATATTATATCAAATGATTCATATATTAGAAATGATCATAATGAGGGTATTTGGATCAATCCAACCGTCCGTGTTGTTAAGAGACATGTAGAACATATTCCAATCAAGAAAAGAAAGAGAACTTAGTGAAAAAGGTACAGGTCAAATGATTTTAATTGTTTTCTTTATTACAGGTAAAATGGCTTTTATTACAGCAAATCGAGTCAGTTGCATAAAAAAAAAGGTATAAACACAATTATATGATATTTATGCATAGAAAATGTTAATTCTTGATCTTATACTTCACCTAACTAATTTTATGATATTTTAGGTTCATGCTATTGATATTGAACAAAAAGAGGTTGTTGCTAAGAAGACTGCGGCTAGCAAAAAAAACATACATCTCAGAGATGCTTTTGCTACTTAGTTTTATTTCTTTTTAAGTTATGAATTGGTTGTATATTTAGAATCTTTAGAAGTTAAACGATTATATATCAGTGGATTGTTGTATATGTATGGATTGTTGTATATAAGGCTTGTTGAATGCAATGTGTGAAAAAGGGCTTCAAATTATACAGTTTTAGGTGTACTGCTTCAATATACAGGTTGTCTAAAATAAATAAAAAAATATAGCGCTTTTTAAAAAAAAAATTAAATAACCACCCACTTTAGAGGGCGCTTTCCAAAATAAGCGCCCTCTAAACCCTTTAAATTTCCACTTTAGAGGGCGCTTTCCAGTAAAAGCGCCCTCTAAACCTTTAAAAGTTTCCACTTTAGAGGGCGCTTTCCGGTAAAAGCGCCCTCTAAACCCTTAAAAGTTTCCACTTTAGAGGGCGCTTTCTTTAAAAAGCGCCCTCTAAAGTGGCCCTTAAAGGGCTTAAAGAGCCACTTTAGAGAGCGCTTTCACCAGGAAAAAAAGCGCTGTCTTTACCTATGCCAGCGCCAGATTAGAGGGCGCTTTAAAGCGCTGTTGTAGGCCAAAAAAGGCGTCCTCTTTTCCCTTATTTGGCGTAGTGCTATGACACTTTGGGTGTTAATACCTTCCCTCTGTGTAACCAACCCCCTTACTTGTAATCTCTGACATTTTATTAGTTTTGATTTGAAAACTTCTTACTTTTGCGTTTTGTTCGTACTTTTCCCTTTTCCCTTGAAAATAATAAAAGCGCGGTGGCGACTCTTGTTATTTGATGTCTTGCTTATCCATAGCTTGATGATCATGAATTTACCGTTACTGACATATTTTTACAAATGACCATTTTGCCCTTATGGGCTTATTTTTGGTATTTTTGTGATAGCATGGCATGATCCCCTTAGGATTAGAATGTGGCATAGAATTTAATCACTTCCTTATAATTGTAGGACATATACATAGGCCTTTAATCAAGATTTTGACCAATATGTACATGCTCCCTTAGGATTTCTAACTTAGAATTTTCAATCAATTTCTAATGCATGATTCCTTAGGGTAGTTTCTAACAATTACTAATTTTGATTAGATCCAAACAAAACAATGGATAAATTGATCAAAATCAATTCTGATTAATTAAATCCTTTGAACTTGTATAATCCCACAGTCTAAATTGAGTGACCAAGAGACCCTTGGTCACTTAACAAGACTTTTCTTCCAAGTTGTGGAGCCTAAGACCTCAAGACAAGATCTTCAATCAAGGCATGCTTAGTCATACCAAGCACTGGATTATTCAAGCACATCAAAGGTGGCATCTACAACACTTGTTAAATCAAATTTAGAAGAGTGTGACACGAGCCTTAAGTAATGGAGAAGGAGTGAGACTGAAGTATTCTTACCCCCATTCTGAGTATCTTTGGGTATGGGACGTATGACCCAACGCTCGTCGTATTCACCTATATTCATAGACTTTAGCACAATTCTAACCATATAATTAACTAGTCTATCTTCACAAAGCAAAAACAACAAAAGCAAGGACAACAATCAACAACTTATCAATCATGAATCAAGTTGTATGATACGAGTCTTAAGTAATGGAGAAGGAGTGGGACTGGAGTATTCCTACCCCCATTCTGAGTATCTTTGGGTATGGGACGTATGACCCAGCACTTATCGTATTCGCCTCCATTCATAGACTTTAGTACAATTAGAATCAAACGATTAATAAAGTCTTCATCTTCAATACAAGAAACAACTACAAAGACTCTTCTCTCTCCACTTGAAGTTTAAGACCAGAGTTACATGCCACGAGCCTTAAGTGGTAAAGAAGGAATGAGACTGGAGCTTTCCTACACTCATTCTGGATATCTTTGGGTGCGAGACGTTTGGCTCGTTGCTTATCGTATCCATCTTTACCCATATACT
Source organism: Lathyrus oleraceus (assembly GCF_024323335.1). Classification (NCBI taxonomy): domain Eukaryota; kingdom Viridiplantae; phylum Streptophyta; class Magnoliopsida; order Fabales; family Fabaceae; genus Lathyrus; species Lathyrus oleraceus. Next base: position 61,577,016 of record NC_066581.1, read on the forward strand.
TTAGTGTGATTCTCATCCAGTAACTATCAAATCTCTCCATTCCATTCAAATCATCAATCTCAATCATTCATTTCTTTTGCCTCCAATCAATTTCTTTTCATCTCTAGTGGGATGAACTACGAAAGCTCTGATTTCCTTATTGCACTATAAGGATACGTAGGCAGGAGAACCTAGTTTCTTCGCGAGCTACCCTATTTATCAATCGATCATTCTCCATTCATTCAACCTATACCACCTTTTGAGATCAACCATACTTCTCCTTGGACTCCTTGTCTATCCTTTTAGGATGTCCTAATGACAGTCCACCTCTTCAATCGAGAGTTGTTTGGACCTTAATCCAAACACTTAATTCAGTTTTTCTTTTTGGCTTTACCCTATAGTGGCGGCCTGCTAGTCCATATATTGCTAAATGCCTACTTTTCTCTTCGATTAAGAGTTTATCATTCTCTTGGATCCAAGCTATTATCCTGATTTAATTTCGAATTGTTGATTCCCTCAGCAAGTGATACACTACTCCTTGCATCCCAGTACTACAATCCTTCCTTGAAGAAGTGTTTATCTTGTGAGTCCCCGTTGCTTAGACAAATATCTCTCTCTTTCTATTCTCGTAATTCCGAACTATGATTGCTCTGACTTTCTCATTGCACAATGAGAATATGTATGCACGAGGATGCGAATCCTTGGCGAGCATACTTCTAATTATTCCTTCTTCGCCTTAGGCAATCATCCATATCTTTCACGATTCATTACCTACCTTCGATCATAAATCGTTCACCCAGTGACATACTGTCTCTTTGATATCGAAATACACTTTCCTTGGAATTCCATATACACCCTTTTAGGACGCCTAACGAATAGTCCGCATTTCATACCTAGAGTTGTTTGGCCCTTAAACCAAACATTTAATTCCTTCTTTTTCGGCTATGGTAGAAATCTCACTCCTTCTTGTTTCCCTCTATGGTAGAAATCTTACTCCTCCTATGGATTCCAATACACTTTCACCTTTCGATTTCAAACAATATTTCTTCAGTCACTTATCACCAGATACTCTATTTTGTGACTTCGGTCACTTCATTCCATTCATCTCCATAATGCACTCGTATTCTACCTTCATTCACTTCACGTATTATACCAGTTATCTTTGAGCCAAATACATTATACCTTTGTGCTTCATCTTGTACCTCCTTATGAACCAAGAGTTGTTTGACCCTTAACCCAAACACCTAATTCCTCCCTTTTTGGGTTGTTCCAATACAGTGATACAAGTGTTATACGCCCTCACTTTTTGGTTCATACCTGTTTACTCTTAGGTTCACCTTTTCACCCTTGTTGGAGTTCAAATCATACAATCATTTGGTTCAGACCATATTTCTATCACACCTCTTTTCATCTCCCATTGCTAATTCTTTGAACTACGGAGCTCTGAATTCCTCATTGCACTATGAGGATACGTAGGCATGAGGGCCCTAATCCTCACCGAGCACTTTATATATTTTCTTTCCTTTTCCCATTCTTTCGCGAGTAATCTTAGATACCACACCTATTCAAGCGAGAACAATCCAAACGGTTCCCATGCAATACCATGGATGTTTGGGGGACTAATACCTTACCCTTGCATAACCGACTTCCTTACCCAGCATATCTCTTCCCCCCGGGTTTTATCGATGTTTTCCCTTCCCTTTTGGGATGAATAGAGTTCGATGGTGAATCTGTTGTATGTTCAAGCGTGCGATACGTTCAGGTATATTTCCGCTAGCTTCAATAACAAACCATTAGGGTGCCAAAATTATCCTCACACAAATACAACATTGTTATCATCAAAACTTAACGTATAGATGTATAACCAGATCTTGTTCTAACACTCCTCTTTTATTTTACTTTGATCATTGTGCTACATGTTGTAGGAGATTGACTTTGTGTTAATTCTCTAACATGTCTGACACATAGATTGTTATTGACAAGCCTCTGATAGGTATGGCTTCTACATAAGCCTACTTACGATTGCTTAATATAACGCTAAATTGTCTTGACACAATTAATTGATCACTAACTCCTAACATTACTCCGTGTTCTTTACATTATTACCATTTAATTCAAGTCATTTAGTTTATGTCATTTAATCTCATGTCATTTACTTAATGCACTTTAATTTCTTGTCCCATTAATCATCATATCACTTCATACTCTATTCATTTTTCCTTATTCATTTGTTCCTTCTTATCTTGTTTGGTTGATCTGCTTGTTAATCTTAATGAATCAAAACATGATAAAGTAACTTTGACTTAATCTTAAACCTATACTTAACTTGGAGTGTTGAAGATCTATTTGGAATATGGACTTTGACTTAGGTTTTAGACCTTGTGCTTGACTTGGAGTGACCTTGGACCCATGAACCTTGTGGGCACTTTAACTTGCTTTGCTCCTGTGGAACTTTTGAGCTTGTGTTTTGCTTTATGCCTCTTTCTTATTGCATTCATTTTCTTAGGCTTAGCACACATTTTCACACACATGGCTTACTCTTGGGCTACCTAACAATGAGACATAGGACAGTACACTTTGCACCCACATGGATTTCTCTTGGGCTATCTAATAATGATACCTTAGGCTAGTTCTATATATTCATGCATCTTTGTTTGTTCATCAATCCAACTCCTTTTATTTGGCTTGATTAAGTTCCCATTTGATCAGCTAGATCCTTTCATCTGTTACACTTTCCATTTTGTCTTTGTCAAGTGACCATAAGTCCCTTGGTAACTTGATGGTACTTGCCTTTTCTACTTTGGAACTTCAACTTCCCAACAAGCTCAAGGCCCTCAGTGGACTACATATTTCCTTAGTAGATCTAACTCATCCCCACAAGTATCTTTGGGAATCTACTTTAACAACTTGTCATACATTGACTAGGCTTGCATGCCATGAGCCTTAAACAATAGAGAATGATGAGAGGGGATCTTCCAGACCCTTTTCTATAATATCTTTAAGTAAAATACGAATGACCCAGTTGCTCAGAGTATTTGTCTCTATTCATAGACTTTAGTGCAATTCCAGTCAATTCACTGTCATGTCTGCAACTAGCCCCTCTGGCTCATTTTATCTCACCTTTTGGTTTAAACACCATTGTAATCACTTTATTTTAGGGTTGACACCTTCATGGTTATTCCCTCAGTTGACACCTTGAAGGTTATTCCCTTTTGTTGGTTTAAACACCATTCCTTACCATATCATTCCCTTTGCTTTGGTAAGATCCTTGTCATGCCAGTCCCTGCGCTTTGAAAACTTCATGTTTTCCTCCTTACCATATCAGTCTATGTGCTTTAGAAAGACCATTGTCATGTCAGTCCTTGTGCTTTGACAAGTTCCTATTTTCCTCCTTACCATATCAATCCTTGTGCTTTGGTAAGACCCATGTCATGTCAGTCCCTGTGCTTAGATAAGTTCTTATTTTCCTCCTTACCATATTAGTCCATGTGCTTTGGCAAGACCCTTGTCATGTCAGTCCCTATGCTTTGGCAAGCTCATATTTTCCTCCTTACCATATCACTCCATGTGCTTTGGTAAGACCCGTGTCATGTCAGACACTGCGCTTTGACAAGTTCATGTTTTCCTCTTTACCATATCAATCCATGTGCTTTGTTAAGACCCTTGTCATGCCAGTCTATGTGCTTTGACAAGTTCTTGTTTTCCTCCTTACCATATCAGTCTCTCTGCTTTGGTAAGATCTTTTTCATGTCAGTCCATGTGCTTTGACAAGTTCCTGTTTTCCTCCTTACTATATCAGTCCATGTACTTTGGTAAGACCCTTGTCATATCAGACCTTGTGCTTTGACATGTTCCTATTTTCCTCCTTACCATATCAATCCATGTGCTTTGTTAAGACCATTGTCATGTCAATCCTGGCGCTTTGACAAGTTCCTATTTTCCTCCTTACCATATCAGTCCATGTGCTTTAGTAATACCCTTGTCATTTTAGTCTCTGCACTTTGACAAGTTCCTGTTTTCTTCCTTACCATGTCAATCCCAGTGCTTTGGTAAACCCCTTTGCTCTTCAGTTTAAACACCACCCCCATTTATCTTTTTTTAGTGTGTGTCCTCCGAACAACAGAGCTCTAACTTCCTTATTGTACTATGAATATACGTAGGCACGAGGATGTGAATCCTTGGCGAGCACCTTTCTCTATCCTTCTTTCCTCTTCACCTTTTCTTTCTCTAGTTCTATGAACTACGAGGCTCTGACTTTATCATTGGACCATGAGAATACGTAGGCATGATGATCACAGTCCTCCTGAAGCACCCTTTTTCTAACCTATTTTCTGTTTTTGCAAGTAGATGAAGATAACAACACCCATCCAAGCAAGAGCATTCAAAACGGTTCCTATGGAGTACCATGGATGTGAAGGGTGTTAATATCTTCCCCTTGCATAACTGACTCCCTTACCCATTTCTCTATTTTCCCTTGGGTTTTATAGATGTTTTCCCTTCCCTTTTTTGGGATAAATACAGTTTCGTGGCGACTATGTTGTACCTTCGAGCGTGCGATGCATTTGGTGGGCATATTTCAGCTAGCTTCACACTTGAACTCAAATCAGCTTGGTTAATGCCTTAAAACCTGAAACACTTGGTTAAATTAAAAACATGATGAACTTATTCAAAGTTCCCTTAAAAGTTACCAATGTCAGAAAGAATGTTAAAGACATGTTTGGATTTCAGAGTTAGAATTAGGTATATCAAAATCAATCATTTTCTCCCCCTTTTTCATCAATCAAAAAGAAGGAATAAAGACAAAGCAAAGCAAACAGAATTTGCATTTCATTAAAAATGATCAAGAAGTACATAAATTATAAAGACTAAAACTAAGAAAACACAAGGTTTTAAAAAACACTAAGGTTTAAGAAGGGGGTGACAGTCTTGATAAGATGGCTCCAAGCATCCCTTCAATCTTCATGGTTGTTGCAGCTTGAGACATGAATATCTCATCCTGTTTGTCCAGCCTTTATCTAACCGCAGAATTCTCAGCCTTCAGATCTTCCAAAGTCTTCAAAATGATTTCCTCATAAATCAAAGTCTTCTTAACTCCATAACCATTTCCTACTTCAATAGTATTCTCAAAAGTAGCCAAAGTCATCTAATCTGGTTAAGGAGGAAGGATCACTTATGGCGCAAGAAGAAGAAGCATTGGAGGAACCTTCTGAAGCAAATGTTCAACAATATCATAGAATCTGGCATGGTAGTTCCATTGAGCTTCCTTCATGCACAAAAATTCCAACTCTATAGAGCTAGCGTCAATCCATCTTCTGAAGTTGTCACACATAGTACAAACTTCAGATATGTTTAAATTAGAAGTGCAAACTTTAGTGAGAATGTCCAATCTAGCAACAACCTCACTTTCAAACTGTAGAAATAATTCATCCAGAGGTGTAAGGAGAATGTTAGTTTGAAATGGTGTTTGGTAAGAATAGAGTTGAGGTGTTCTGTCAGGGATGGAAATAAGCTCAACATATGACTCAATATCATAATCATGAGGTTCAGAGTGAGTGGTGAATGTTGGTTGGTGGTTTTCAGAAAGAGTTGGTGAGGGAGATTTTTCTGGTTGAGTGAGTAGGGATAAAAGGGGAAGTGGAGATGTGGTTAAGGGGTTGGTATGAGAATGGAAATTAGGATTTCAGAATGTGATGGTGTGGGTGGTGGAATGGTAACAATTGGATTTGTAGTTTGGGGAGAAGAACTAGTTTGCAAGTGAACTTATTCAGAAAAATGTATAGGTTTAGAGTGAACTCGTTCAGAAATATATGAAGGTTGGAAATGATTCAGAAGTATGAGGGATGAGGTAGGTAAAGTGATAATGGTAGATGGGATAGATGAACTATCATCAATAGAAAGCAAGTGAGCTTCAAAAGGAATAGACTTACAAGTAGTAGTTCCAATATAAGAAGTAGCACCAGCAGCTCTTGGTTCTTCAGCAGAAGTGTCCAGAGTCTTCCTAGCAGCCTTAAACTTTTTAGTCATTCTCTCAGAATGCTTCTTAGCAATCTTCCTCTTCTTCTTATAAGAAGATTCAAAGGCACGAGAATAACACCTGCATGACAGCTCTCAAGAAACCCTATCACAATATCCAGAAGATTTGGCTTTGAGAAGATTGTAAAGTATTCCAAAGGGATCCTTTTGTTGCAAATATCTTCCTTGGGAATTTCAGCAGGAGGGCTTATCTATCTAGGTAGAATGCCCATATATTCTTCATACTCTTGGCATTAAATATCTTCCTGACCAGAGGTTCCAGCCTTTTGGTGATCTAAGCTTCTGTTAGAGAGTTTATCAGCTTACTCACCATTAGAATATCTGAAATCAGTCTACCAAGAGGAATCCAATTCCTTATCTTCATGCTACCCTCTCTTGTTTCCTTCATAACATCCTGTAAATGCTGAAAAGAGAAGTGCATGGAGATTCACCTTCTTTTCAATAGTAATGTCCTACATGATATATTACTTGTCATTGTTGATGTAGTTAGAGGAATTTGTTGCCTTTTTGTGATGAACACATCCTAGAAGAATTATGGCTCAAATCCTCGGATGAGGGTGAAGATCTTTGATCTTTCTATAGTGTTTTATAGAAATTAAAATCACTTTTGAAATCTCAGTTAATTTAGATTCCTTTTCCCCTGTCTGTTCCCACCTTATGCCAGACCGATAATGTCCAAGTGCCTTTGGCGATAAGTTTCTCAGTAATGACAATCTTCTTTTCCAACACAAAAGGCGTAACTTGGAAAAGTTAAGACTTGGCATGAATCCAGATTTCTCTAACCAGATGATAGAAAACTAGACCTTGAAGACGGTCAAAGTACAGTTCCCAGCCTTGAAATTTAATAGCAGTTAAAAGATCAATTCCATTGTCTTTGATATTGTCAAATTCAACCAAGAGTTCACAAAGAACTTCCAGTTTCTCTGTAGGAGTAGTCAAAGTGGGTTCAGGACTATCATAAGCATCTTCGTTGTGCACTTATTGACCTGAAGCAGAATTTGACAAACTGACTTGAAGGAGATGAGGGATTTTTGGTGGTTGTTCCGATGATGAAGAAGAACCACGAATAGTTCAATGAGCAGTTTGTTGTTGAGAACCCGTCATTGATGAAGAATAAAGGGTTTTAAGGTTGCAGAGAGTTTTAATCTTAAAGAGAGAAAGTGAAGGGAGTGGATGTAGTGAAAGTGTGTGAAGTGAGTGAAGTGGGTTTAAATAAGAGTTTTTTGAAATCATGAGAAAAATCTTGAATAGTGCAAAAAGATGATATGGGGATAAAGCGTGAAGATTTTACCTAATCCCCAAAAGTTTATTCATCCAACGTGTCATACCAGCAGATCGGAAACAATTCAGTTTTCTAAGACATCTATCTTTAAAATCTTTCCACTAATTGAGACTGATTGACAACTATTAAATAAAAAAATTGTTCAGTATCCAAAAGACATATTGTTTAACCAAACAAGTTCTGTCTGGATACTTCTGAACTTATAAAACCTTCTCAATTCAGAAGACTCAAACTTTCAAAGCCAAAAATTAAATCTCAGAGTCTCATTAAACCATTATGAGAGTTAAACATTCTGAGATAATCATCTTTTTCATTCAAGACATAAGTCCATTTTAAAAAAATTTAGAATGAAAACAAATTTATCTTCAACAAGGGGGTTTGTAAAGATATTAGTCAATTGATGGTCTATATTAATAAATTTAAAATTTAAAATTCCCTTCTGAACATAGTCACGTGTAAAGTGGTGTTTTATCTCAATATGTTTTTCTCTAGAGTGCAAAATGGGATTCTTAGATAAACAAATACCATAGGTATTATCACAGAGAATAGGAATGTTACTCTCATATATCTAAAAAATATTATAGATGACTTTTCATCTAGAGCATCTGAGTGTTGCGTCCAAAAGCTACAATGTATTCAACTTCAGTAGTTGATAATGCTATTGTTGATTTCCTCTTGCTGGACCATGAGATCAGGTTGTCTCCCAAAAAATGACAGCTTCCAGAAGTGTTTTTTTCTCTCAAGTCTATCTCTAGCATAATCAGAATTACAATAACCCACTAGCTTGTAATCTTTAGATTTTATATAACACAATTCAAGGTTAATTGTACCTTTCAGATTCTTGAAGATCCTCTTAATAGTTGTTAAGTGGGATTCTCTACGATCTTATTGGAAGTGAGCCCACACACAGACGCTAAACAAAATGTTAGGTCTAGAAGAAATCAAGTATAAGAGAGAACTAATCATACCTCTATATAGCTTATCCTCTACCTTAGAACTTACCATATCCTTCTCAAGGATACATGTAGGAATTGCATTCTGACATGTCAAACTTCTTCAGAATTTCTTTAGTGTACTTGCTCTGATGGATGTGCGTTCCTTCTGGACTTTGATTGATATGAATCCTCAGAAAGAACTTGAGTTCTCCCATCAGACTCATCTCAAACTCTAATTGCATAGACTTAGCAAATTCCTTGCACAAAGCAGCATTATCATAACCAAATATGATATCATCTATGTAAATTTGAATAACAAGGATATAGTTTTTGAATGATTTATAGAATAAAATTGTATCAACTTTCCCTCTGGTGAAATCATTTTCTAAAAGAAAATTGCTTAGTAATTCATACCATGCTCTAGGAGCTTGTTTCAGACCATACAATGATATCTTAAGTTTGAAAATAAAATATGAATTTTTAGGATTTTAAAGACCAAGAGGTTGGTGTACATACACTTCTTCAATAATGTAACCATTCAGAAGTTCACTTTTAACATCCATCTGATATAAGATGATGTTATGATTAACAGCAACAGAAATTAAGATACTGTAAGACCCCAATTTTGACCCTAAGATCCCTCATACAATTTCATCATAAGCATTAGCATTGGGATCATACCTTGGCCTCCTCCTTACCCCTTTTCATTGGGTTTGTTTTGGGAGAGATCACCAAGAACTTTGTGATTATATCATACTTGTATTTTTATCATTTCACTAACCAAAATACCAAAAATATGTCTTTGAATCTATCTAACTCTTTTTGTAGGTAGGGCATGATCTCATTGATTGAAGATCATATCTAGGGTTTAAGACCCTCATGAACAAAGAGTACAACCAAGAATTGATTCAAGAATGGTTATGAACATCATATATGATTCCCAATGATCTCTAAATGTTATATTGATCAAGTTTTCTTCAAGAGTTTGATGGTGATTTTCCTTGGAAAATTGGAATTTCTGTATAATCCCAGGAGTACGTTTCTCGTCGAGCGCGGGGCGATTTGGAGTACAAGATGATGGAGCAGAAAAGGTCCAGACGAGTCTGGGAATTCTCGAAAGTGGAAAGCTGATACGAGATTGGGAGGTGGATACCGTGGTTCGACGAGTCGACGGGTGTTCTGTACCAACTTTTCTCAGTCCCCAGCAAAGTCCCCAAGCAGAGTTAGAGGACCAACTTCCCGGCAGATTCAAGGTTTGTGGACGTCTCCAGCCGAGTCAGGATAGTTATCCCGGCCGGTTTACAACGGTGTTTCCTCAGCAGCCAGACCTGAAGGTTGCTATCCCCGAGTGGAGCGGGTTCAAAGAAATATATCTCCAGCAGTTCCCCGAGTGGAGCGGGTTCAAAGAAATATATCTCCAGCAGATCCCCGAGTGGAGCGGGTTTCAATGAAATATATCTCCAACAGTGTTCATCCTACCAGTGGATTGGACAAGTTTCCGTAGCAGACAGATTTTGCATCCCCAACTGAGCTGATTCTACCTATGGATTGCATGGGTTGTCCCCAGCGGAGTGGTATGCGGTTCCCTAGCAGGGACAAGATGATTATCCCCAGCAGGTGTCAGATTGATGCTTCCCCCAGTTGACAAGCCTGGAGATTGCTATTTCCCCAGCGGAGTTCTTTGTGAGCATTTCCCCAGTAAAATCGTCAGGTATCTGTGAGGGTTCTCAAAGCAGAGTCGGGATTGATATCCCCAGCAAGTCAAAAACTGTTGTATCCCCACAGAGTGTTGGTGGCGCTTATCCCCAGCAGTTTCCCAAGCAGATTGGGTGCAAAGAAGGTTCTTCCCCAGCAAGGGTTGCCTTTTCCCAGCAGCAGTGATTCCCCAGCAGGGTGGAGTTGGAGTAATGGCGAGTTCCTCAGCAGAGTGTCTCGTATTCCCCAAAGGAGTCCCTTGAGGGGGATATTTCTTTTTTATGCATTCATCATGAAAAAATAGCATGGCATGTTGCATAGAAAAATAAATAATCGCGTAGCATTTCCATAAGTATGGAGCATTACGCAGAAAAAAATCGATCATTCATCATTGCAAGCATAAGCTAGTCTCAAACCGTGGTTACTGTTCGAGAAGTGGTTTTGCCCAAAGGTGAAGAGGTGTTACTCCGAGGAGTTCAGCATCGTGATTGAATCGAAGATATTCCCCAGTAGTGCGATACTGGAAGAGTAATTGTTTTCCGTCAAGCCGAGATGGGAAATGTTTGGCGTTCAGCGCAATTCAAGCCGTGGTTACCGCTTGGAGTCTTTATTTCGCCTGAGGGTGAAGGTGTTACTCTGAGGAGTTTAGCGTCATGACGTCAGATCAACAGTGTTCCCCAGTAGTGCGATATTGGAGGAAATTTTTCCGTCGAGCAGAGATGGAAATAAAATTAGAGGACGTTACGCGATCAGCGCGATTTCGGGGTTCAAATGGAGAAAAGGAAATGCTGAGGTATTTTCTGGGGTTCAAATGGAGATGGAGTTGAAGATTATATCCGGGATGGGGTCCTTAGGATTATCTTCTGTTCATGTGTCACCTTAGACTCGGGCCGAGGCCAATGGAGGTCGTTATAGGTGTCTTCTGAAGAAGAGATACGCATGTTACCTTCTTTTATGAAGGTTTACCCTCTAACATGTCGCCCTCAGAGTGGTTTGGTGTTATTTCATACATTGCCAGCGGAATTATCACGGAGAAAAGGATATGCTGAGGCATTTTCCTGGGGTTCAAACGGAGAAAAGAAGATGTTGAGGCATTTTCTGGAGATGGGGTTCAAATGGAGAAAAGAAGATGTTGCGGCATTTTCTGGAGAACGGGGTTCATATTGGCGATCGCGAGTTATCGTCAGGCGACTGGGGTTCAAACTGGAGATTGGGGTTCATTATTTGGCAAAAAGGAGAGTGGGGTTCAAATGCAGAGGTCCGAGGATCGTTTGCGCAAAGAAAAACCTTGGGGTTCAAGAAAAGCATAAGAAGAAGAGAGAGTGATAATCCCGAGCGGATGAGTGGTGTTCAAGCCATGGTTATCCCTGCGTTACCAGTTATTTTGGTATCCAGGTCGACGTTTTTCAAGTTTGTTTCTTCGCCGATTCTGACAGGCGTTGTTAATTATTATCCCATCAGAGTGCAAATTGTTCGTCTGTTCTTGGTATTCAATCACTCTTCATCCTGATCATCTGAAAGCCGAGGCTATTCATATCGACAGGTTCACAGTGGAGTGAATAGGGGCAGCTGTAACACCTCAAAATTTGCCCTCCTCTCTTGGGACTAGCATTATCATTGTACATATCATTTTAGGTCTTTAGGCATAGCATATTGCATATCATGTGGTTACATTGTGCAAGCTATCTTCCCAAGTCTGGATCAGAAGATGAGGAAGTCAAAGTGCAAGCCTAGGGTTTCATTGGATTGATCATTGATCATCTGAGGATTGAGCTGTGAATTAGGGTTTTGTGATTCTCCAAGGATATTGGTCTTCATCTTGATTGCAATGATTCATCATTATCATCATGGTTGGATTTCATCAGGAGATTGAAGCTCATTCCTTAAGATTAGGGTTTTGACCACTGGTCAACCCTAATCAGTTGCATTGGGCCAGTCAGGGCATGATCAGGAGATGGGGTTTATGATGGCTATGGGGTTCATTCTTTGGTTATATTGTGCTTATTGAGACTAGGGTGTCACCCTTGAGCCATTTCATCAGGAGATTGGAGCTCAGTTAGATCAATGCATTGCCAAATTCATCTGTCAGTAAAAAAAGTCAACTGTGGTCAACTGTACATGATCTGATGGATTTGGAGGTGGAAATGAGTTGGATACACTTCAATCATGTTGGAACAAGTGTTATTTGATATCTCAAAGCTTAAGAATGAAGAAAATCAAGTCAGAACAAAAACTGCCAAAAATAGAAAGTGACTTGTAATGGAAGTTTCCAAAAATGGAAAGTTTTTGACCTCAAAATTAAATGTCCAAGGAAGCTTCAAATGAAAATTTGCTCAACATGAAAGTTGTAGATATTGTTCTCACCTTTCCAAAAAGTCCAAGAACTTGAAATTCACATGTATGGTTGGAAAATTATGGCTCAGTGAATTTCAAAAATGACCCATAATCAGGAGGGCATAACTTCCACATGGAGCATCCAAATTGGAAGTTCTTTATATGCACAAACTCCATTTGACATGTACTTTCATGGTGCATAATTGGATTTTCTCAAAAGTGGTCAATGCAAAAAGTCAAATTTCAACTGAACAGTTAAAATGAACCAGGGGCAAAATTGTCCAACTTGTGAAATAATTGGAATTTTTGAGTGGGGATTTTTGCTACACTTCATAAATGGTATTTGAAACTTGTTGGAATCATCATAACATGCATAGGCCTTGGGGTTTGGAAATTGGCTATTGGAATGAACTTGAACAATTGAATGCATAACCATCACATAGTGAATTTCCAAAATACTCATCCAATGAGAGTGAAACAAGTTGCAACAGCTCACACATGTCATTTTGAGAGTGTGTGAGCTGTCCATGAGGTGGCAATGAGCTGGCATGGGAAGTTCCAATTTTGCCCTTACTTGAAATTAACCATTTTCACTAACACCTTCCATTTGGCTAATGATTGTGGTTAATCATGGATTAAGCAATGGTATATATTCCTAATCATCATCTAATCATAACAGAATTACACACTTCCCAAAATCAGATCAAAATTCATCAAATTCTCCAAGAACCTCTCAAGAACACTTCACACTCAAATTCATCAAACTTCTTCAATTCTTGCTCAAATGCGAAAATTCTTTTGGCATTGATCTTGATTCATCATCATCTCCATCTGTTTTTGCATTTCAACATCAAATTCGCACCAAAACTCTACTGTCCAAGTTGGCATCATTCATGGTGAATTGCGATTTGGAGCATTAGGAGCTACTACAGTTGAACTTGAACGCATCAATCACTTTCCTTATCACACTACTACATCTGTTTGTGGAAAACACGCACGAAGAACACCAATTTCATCGCTGCATTCCAGGTATTTGATTTTTTCGAATATCATAATTCTTCCGATGCTTATGTGTGTTTTGTAGAGCATAGAATGTAGAGCATCGTGATGCTTTTAGTTTTAGGAATAGCGAACTGTAGCTCACGTAATCTTGATTTGAAAGTATGAAACCAAACCCTAACTCCTTCGATCCGTGAGATTTAGATAGAATTAGGATGATTCGTGATGATATTGGAGATCCTGAGAGTGAGACCTTTCCAACGGTTATTCGTTTGTCCATTTTCATTGAGATTTGAGCAAAACCACTTTTGGATGTGGAGGTTGAAGCACTGCGAGGAAGACGATGAATTTCTGGCTTTTTACTGTTTGATCTGGATTTTCGTTTGAAAATTTGAATGAGGAGTTTACCGCGCCACTGTTCACAGGAATTACGGATATGCCATTAGTGAATTCCATTTAATTATATTAATTCATAATAATTATTAAAAAATCATAATCACTTTAGAAAATTCATAAAAAATATTTTAATGATCATAAAAATGTGAGGATTTTTTTGTTGACTTCCTAATTGACTGTAGAATTTTGTTGACCTATTTTTGGAAATTGTGCATGGTGGAAATTAGGTTTGACCTAGGGTTGATTAACATGTGTGCAATTTTGATACATTTTTCCATTCCTATTGTGAAATCCTCATGCTTTAAAAGAAATTCCTGAAAATTTTGTGGTGATTGTGGACTGGCTAATGGTGATTTACATGTACATTTTGTGAATTTTTGATTCCTGGTGATTGAGTTATGAATTTTGGAACTTAGGTGTGACAATTTGTGTCACACCTCATTATGCCAACTTGCTGGATTTATTTGAGTGACCTATACTTGTTGGATTAATGTGAAATTTTGCATGGATGTTCATTAACATGTTAAGATGCTATGTGAATTTTTGTGGAATTTTATGTGGCATTTTCAATTTGATTGCTATTTTTCATCTCTGTTGGTCAAATGTGCAAGCTTGTGTGACATGTGTTTGAAATATCCTTGTGAAATGCTCATATGGTGTTGAATGCTTATGAAATTTGGTATGATAGTTGTAGACACATGATGTGACATCCCTGTTTTGGTCCTACTCATTTCTTTATTGTTTTCATTGAGTTATGAATTTTTGAAGTGGAAGCATGTGTTGATGTTGTGATTTGGAGCATGTAATTGTGTCTGTTTTTGTTGATTTTCATTGACATGGTTCCCTTGGTCCAATTAGGCTAAAATTTGACATGCTAGACCTTGAGTATCCCCTGTTTAGGTGTAAATTATTTGAGATTTTTTGGATTTGTTTTGATATGGAATTGAATGCAATAGTTCTGTTTGCATGTTTGGTGCTCCATTTGAACTAGTTTGAATTGTTTTGTGCATGAAATAAATATAATGAATGATATGGACATGGGACTAATTGTGTTGGCTTTTGTTTGACATTAATTTGAGTTTGGTTAGAGATACCTTGCTGTTTAGGAATTTTTCTTGCTTTTGGACCCTAGGCTTGGCCTAGTGGTCTAGTTGCTAATATTTGCTTGATTTTTCAGGATGAATAGCATAAGGCTCATGGAGAATGATCCAAGTTGATTGAAATGATGTTGTTTGATGTTTGTACACTAACATAACATTGTTTTGTAGGTTGTGAAGCTTGGGCTTGAGCTCATAGCTTGCCTTTGTGTGCCTTGGCTTGCATAGTTTGACTGATTAACTTGTTGTTTTCTGATTGGTTGTCTGAGTTATTAACTGGTTAGCTTTTGTACAGGTACCTTTAGTCGCTCTAGTTCTTTTAAGAACTTGCTTGGTAGCCGCTGCTCGGTTGTGTAAACCGCTTGAGGTAGGTCCTCTTGACTTCATGTAGTCTGGAGACCCGGTCTGTTATTTGACCGGGCAAACTGTCTGAAGTCCTCCTTAAGAGGCAATGATTGTGGTTGTTTATTTTTCGTGCCAAGCAGGTGAAAGTCCTTTAAATAAGGCAATTGGTGGAAGGTAGGGGTATGCAGTCTACCCCCCACTATTCTGTGAGTCTTCTCCTTGCTCCCATTACATGGTTGTAGCATTGAGATCACAAGCCCAAGATCTTGTGCAGTGCACATTGTGTCAGAGTCTCCGAGTATAGAAGGGTTCCCCCATTCTGGACCCATGCTCATTTGTCAGAAGCTCTCCCTGGTCAGGGATAAGAGCTGTGAGGTCTGATCCTCACTTCACCTCTCATCTGCTTCACCTTAGCCTCGTAATGGCAAGGTTAAGAGCAAACCCAGCCCGTACAGACGACTCGCTTCGACAGTCAAACCTATTGTGTGAGCCACTTGTTTGGTTATAGTGCGTGCTATGTGGATATCTGTTTGAGATGCTTGTTCTCATTTGATGTATGCTTGAATTATTCTGTATGCTTGTGTGCTTGCTTCTTTCCTGGTTAGGATAGGCTTGCTTATGCAAGTAGGATAGAAACCTGAACTTAGGGCGACTTTGCATGACAACATCTAGGCTCGAGTCGTAGTCTCCCTAGTGTCGTGTCTTCCCCTGGTTTCTGGTTAGGATCTTTTTCCCTTTCAGGGGAACTACATCGCCCTGATCCTCGTGCCAGACGAGGTATGTAGGCAGGAGACCGTGCGAGGTCTCTCCGGGCACCCTTTTCTTTTTTGCGTGTGTTTTGTTTGGCAGCTATCAGGCTCGAGTTTCCGACTCCCTGATTAGTCTGTGTGTGCCGTTTCTTCTGACGTCTCAGCGTCTCTTCTGGCTTGTTTGATGACTTGTAGGCTCGAGTTCCCGACTCCCTACTAGTTTGCATGTTCTTTTTCCCTTTCAGGGGAACTACATCGCCCTGATCCTCGTTCCAGACGAGGTATGTAGGCAGGTGGTCGTGCGAGACCACTCCGGGCAACCTTTTTCTTTTTTGCGTGCGTTTACTTGTTATCTGACTGTGTGTTTTGGTTCGGATGCCGACGTAAGTCCAGTAATTGGCTGTCGGGCTCCACGTTTGCCGTTTTGAGTGTGTTTTGGTTCGGATGCTGACGTAATTCCATCCAGTGGTCGTCGGGCTCCATGTTTGCCACCCTTGCTTGTTTGTATGTTTTGTGTTGTTTGGCGTGCGTAAGCCGAACTACAGTGGCTCTGATTCTTGTTCCAGACAAGATATGTAGGCATAAGGTGCGATACCTTATCGAGCTCGTTCCTCTTAACCCCACCTGCGTTCCCTGTGTGTGTGTGTGATGTCTAGCAACCTTTTCTTTTCTTAGAACGTGGATCCCGTCGAGTACGACGGACGTGAGGGGTGCTAATACCTTCCCCTTGCGTAACCGACTCCCTTACCCTTTCTCTCTGGTCGCGAGACCATTTCCTTTCCAGGTTTCTCTGAGCGTTTCCTTTCCCTATTTTGGGATAAATAACGCGCAGTGGCGGCTCTGTGTGTGTTTTATTTTTAGCCCGCCGGTTGATTTTTCGCAGGATGCGACAGCTGGCGACTCCACTGGGGATTTTTCAGATGTAGACCTATGCTGGTCCATCGTCCCTGAGCGAGTCCTTCCTAGCGTTTTAGGATAGTTTAGGTCGCTTGTTTTGTTTGATTTATTGCATTTATTATTCTAACCAGTGTATATATTTGCATTAATGTCTGCATGCATCATACTATCATGTTGTTGCCGTCCTCTGTGCAGGTGGTTCCTCTGATTTGGGGTGGGTGTTCTGAGTGGGGCTAAAACCCAGGCCCGAGTATACACCTAGGACTAGTGTGGTCTCATGTTCCTCATTTGCTGGATCAGCATATTGTTGCAACGTGACATATCACAAGCCAGACGAGGTTCATTTGATAGTGCTTTCCTCTGTGGGGTACTCCACTTTGGTTGAGTTACTTCATCTGAACTATTGACTCTGGTGACCGATCATTTCCCGGATCTTTGGTTTAGACGATCTCAGGAGAGCTGCAATGGCACACCCGAAAGGGCAAACCCATTGAGTATCTCCGCCCGATTGTCGAGACTATTGTCCGCCTTAGGATGACCTGATTAGAATTTACCTGTGAGGGGAGGGTGATTCTTTCAGATGCGTGATCAGATGGTGACTCAGATGGTGACTTTTTGTTCCGTGGATCAGAGTCCTATTTATAAGTCGGATTTATGGTCATTTATTGCCGTGACGCCGGAGTGCTGTCCGTGATTTATCAGTGGGGATCCGTTTATTTCAGGATTCCCCGGGCCGATGCTATCAGTGGGGATCCGTTTATTTCAGGATTCCCCGGGCCGATTCAGATGGTTATGGGTATCTGCTCAGAGTTTATCTGATGATGATGATGATGATGATGATGTATCTGTCTTCCGTTTGTTTCGGAACCCTTGAGTTGGATTTATGATTACATATTCCTCAGATGGTTGTGATCGGTTCAGAGGTCAGGGCTGTAGTTCAGAGCAACAGATGTTCAGATGACTTGGAGGATGGCAACGCATTGCATTCATTCATCTGCATCATTCTCATTTTGCATTCATCTGCACCAAACAACGTCTAGCCATATGGGGAGTATTATTGATTGAGAATCTGGTTGAGAGACATCTTGAATTTCAGAATGTTATTGTCAAAATGTTATCTGTCTCGATGAAACCAGAATCCAGGACAGAATTTTCCTCATATGGACGGACGTTGCATTCATGCATATTAACCTGTTTGCTGTTTTGCAGGAATCATTGCTCGCACTCGCAGAGTCATCCCTTTGCACTCAACCCGTCCTCACAGATACTTCACCAGACGCAACACTCCTAGGCTGATGGATCTTCCAAGTACTGATCTCCTCGAGCTGAAGGACAAGATGACTGAGCTGATCAACATCATGCAGGGTTTTGCAGTTGATCAGAAAGCTTTGGCTGACAAAGTTGAAAAGCTCGAGCGGGCTTCAGCTGTTAACAGTGTTGTTAATCTGGATGGTGTCTCCAATCAGGGGCTGGGTGGATCCAGAGACGGTGAAAAAAGAGCAACCGTGGGTATGGTGAACAACAATGCTGCTGGTTTTGGTGCTGGTGGTCAACCTGGGCCCGGTCTGGGGCATAATTTGAAGGACAATTTTGTGCCTCCTTTCTATGGGTTTGATGATGACAGGGAGGAGGACAGAGAAGCTGATCAGTTCTCTATGCTGAATGAGCCATTCGGTCAGTATGGGGTCCCGCCTCAGAACAAAGAGATCCAGCTGCTGGCTGAGAAGATTAAAGTGCTGGAAAGTTATGCCACTCCGGGATTTGTCAATATGTCCAACATGGGGCTAGTTGAGGGGATTGTGATCCCACAGAAATTCAAAGCGCCGGCATTTGACAAATACAATGGGAGTTCTTGCCCGGAAACTCACCTTCAAGCCTTTGTCCGCAAGATCTCTGCATACACTACAGATCAAAAGCTTTGGATGTACTTCTTCCAAGACAGTCTGTCTGGAGGATCTTTGGAGTGGTACACCAAGCTGAAGTCGTCTGATATCAAGAGCTGGCAGGATCTGGGAGATGCATTCTTTAAACAGTATCAGTTCAATGCTGATATGGCTCCGAGTCGTACCCAGCTGCAGGGTATGTCTCAGAAGAGTAGTGAAGGGTTTAAAGAGTACGCTCAAAGATGGAGGGAGTTGGCTGCCAGAGTTCAACCTCCGCTAGTGGACAGAGAGATGTCTGATCTCTTCATGGGTACCCTGCAAGGGGTTTTTGCTGAAAGAATGGTGGGTTGTCCGGTAACCAACTTTGCAGACATTGTGGTGGCTGGTGAGAGAATCGAAAGTTGGCTGAAAATGGGGAAGATACAAGGTAATGCTTCGTCATCAGGATCGAAGAAGCCCTTCGGAAATGGCCAAAGGAAAAATGAGGGTAATACCAGTGCGGTCTACGCTCAGAGAGGATCCAGTAGGAATCGTTACTTCCAGCACACCGCTGCGGTAACTATTCCTGCTGACAATCAGCCTGCACAACAGCAACAGCAGCGTCAGCCATTTCAGCAAAGGTCTCAGAGGGTAGGATATCCAGTCAGGAGGAGGATGAGTGATCGGCATTTTGACAGGCCGCCTGTGACATACTCTGTCCTATTGAAAAAGTTGAAAGATATGGGGCTGGTACAGTTGAGGACTTTGGCACCTATGGGACCTGATCAAAGGCCAGCCAATTTTGATGAAAATGTCAAATGTGAATTCCATTCGGGTGATCCCGGGCACAGTGTAGAGGACTGCAAAGCTTTTAAGCACGTAGTCCAAGACCTGGTGGATTCCAAGGCTATTAATTTCGCACCATCTCCGAATGTTAATGCTAATCCCATGCCGGCGCATGGTCAGGCGATGGTAAGTGCAATTACTGAAGATTTTCGGATCACGCCTATGCGGTAGGTGAAGAAACTGACAGTGACTGCAAGTTCAATGGTTGGATAAAGCCGTGCGTACCAGGGATGGAAGTCCAGAGCTGGAAGGCCTAAAAGAGATCAGCACTGACACTCGTCCGGAAGAGTAATGATTTTCTGTTTTCAACTTTATATGCATGAAAGCCATACGTGTTGCCCGACACGTAATGGTCCATTGTAAGGGCCACCTCATGTTTAAATTTGCATTTCTGCATCATGAATAAATGGATGTTTTTCAGTCAAAAAGCGGTGTTCCCTGTTTTTCATTTATTTTTGCAGTTTAAAAAACAAATAAAAATGGCAATGTTTGTTTTCATTCTCCTTTTTTGATTTGTCTCGTTCCGAATGCAAAAAAATAATTCTCCGGATCTCGTTGATAACAATTTGGTTACACCTCATATGACTTCGACAATCCAAACTGTCATGCCGAAGAAGAAGGCGAAGAAGATTGTGATCTGCTGGAATTAACCAGGTTGTTAAAACAAGAGGAGAAGGTGATTCAGCCGCACGAGGAGCGGGTTGAGGTTGTTATTCCGAGCACCGCCGAGGTCAGGAAAGGAAAATTAGAGCCGCTTCAGAGGCGAATCGAGAGCAAAATGGTAGCCCTGTTGAAAGAGCATGTGGATACCTTCACCTGGTCGTGTCGGGACATGCCAGGGTCAGATACCGATGTCGTTGTGCACAAGCTACCGTGGAAAGGAGACTGTCCTCTAGAGAAGCAGAACGCCATTGCTACTTATCAGAGAGCCATGGTGACTTTGTTTCATGATATGATTCATCATGGAATCAAATGCTATGTTGATGATATGATAGCAAAGTCCCAAACAGAAGAGGGGCATCTGGTAGACCGAGGCAAGTCGTTTGACCGGTTGAGACAATTCAAACTGAGGTTGAAGTCAAATAAGTGCACTATCAGAGTGCGGTCCGGTAAGATGTTGGGGTTCATTGTAAGAGAGGAATCGAGGTTGATCCTGCA
Organism: Lathyrus oleraceus; assembly: GCF_024323335.1. NCBI lineage: Eukaryota > Viridiplantae > Streptophyta > Magnoliopsida > Fabales > Fabaceae > Lathyrus > Lathyrus oleraceus. Next base: position 61,597,623 of record NC_066581.1, read on the forward strand.
AAAAAAAAAAAAAAAAACAAGAAACGCCTGAACCGAGAAAGAAAAAGAGAGGTTCGTGGTTTCTTAGAAAGATTGAACTACCTGTCATGGTTCACATCTCATCTAACAGCCACGTGCGAACCTATATTCAGGATGTTGGAAAAAAGATCAAACGGTCAGGTGAAATAATGATTGCCAAGGGGCATTGAAAGAATAAAAGAAAAGTTGCAGGAGCCTCTGATTCCGATGTCTCCTGTGGAAGGGAGAAATTGTTAATCTGATACTTGACGGCCTTCGAGGGGTCTACGAGGTGTATTGGGGCAGCATGACGAGTCTTGTCGAAAAGAGCATGCAATTTACCTTAGCAAAAAGTTTACCGACTGTGAAACAATACATTCACTGCTCGGGGAACTTGATGTACTTTGGCATAGGCTGCTCGCCGACCGAGACAGTATATGCTGGTTCATACCACTTTGTGGATTTCGAGATGGATCCGATCAAGTATGTGTTTGGGAAGCCAGCATTGACCGGACGGGTTGCGAAAAGAGCAAGAGAATGTTGACTGATTTGGGATACTTTCAGAAAGCAATCAAGGAGTGTATTGTCTGATTACATCGCTCCGCAACCCATGGTGGATTATCAACCGATGAAGTTTGAGTTCCCTGATGAGGACATCTCGAGGTGCTCTAATCGAAAGATTGAGAGTAGCCGATCCCGGAGGAGGGGCCTGACCCTGAATCCGAACGGATTCTGATGTCTGATGGGGAGGTTAAGGTGAATGAGCTTTTGGTTGCCCGGCTAACGTTTGAATGCACCCACCACGGTGTGATTGAGTAGGAAACTGGTATCCTGGGTATTGAACCTCGGTGCGCCTGCTGGGGCAAAGCCTTTCTAGCTGTGTATGGAATGGAGGCTGTATTACCTGTTGAGGTTCAGATTCCCTCGTTGAGAGTCCTGATGGACGTGAAGTTGCAAGAGGCTGAATGGGTAAGGACCCGGTATGAAGAGTTGAGCCTGATTGAGGAAAAGAGGCTAGCAGCCATCTGTCATGGGCAGTTGTACCAGCAAAGGGTGAAGCGTGCTTTTGACAAGAAGGTGCGACCTCGGGTATATCACGTAGGTGATATGGTGTTGAAAAGGATCCTTCCTCCTCAAAACGATCGAAGGGGCAAATGGACACCGAATTATGAAGGTCCATTCGTGGTCAAGAAGGTTTTCTCTGGCGGAGCCTTGTTGCTAACGACCATGGATGGCAAGGATTTTCCATCCCCTGTGAATGCGGACGCAGTTAAAAAATACTTCGTATAAAGAGACCCGCTGGACGAAAAGAACAAAATAGTCCAGGCAAAAATGGGCATCCCGGCGAACCAGAAACAGAAAGAAAGGTTCGGGCAAAAATTAGGGATAAAAAGAAAAATGTACACCCGGCAAGTCGAAAACCTGGAAAGGCGACCTGGGCAAAAAAGGGTATCCCGGTGGACTGAAAACCCGAAAGGGCGGTCCAGGCAAAAGAGGGATTGAAACGAACAACTGCGTCTGGCATGATCGTTTGCGCTTTGGTTAAAGCATCATGGATAATACCCGGTAGGGATCAGTTGGAATCGTCTTGTTCAGAAGGCAGAAAGCATGGAGAGTCTGAGGACATATGGGGTGTAACCGAGTTGGAACTCGATGAGATCACGGGTTTCACATTGCCATTAGGATAGATTTTTCCTTTTGTGCAATTACCTCTTTTCAGGAATTGCTTCCTTTGTATTGCTCATTTGAGCCACATTTTTTTCCAATCAATAAAATGCATATTCAGTCAAATAATTTTGTTTTTGTTTTTCATTACCGCTTTGATTGCAAAAACTTCCAGATATTTTTGATAAAGAATCTTGCATTTTTAACACATACAGGTCCCTTCCAATGCATGTCTATAAGATTGAAAACTTGAAATCTTATTTGGAAGGTTGAGTGACCCAAGTGTTGAAATCTTGACACGCCTGGGGCACGGTTTTATCTAACAATCTGTTTTTGCAGGAACTGTTAGGTATTTTCACTCACTTGCAGGTTGTGATGTGGAAGCTTTGTAACAAATCCCCAGAGAGTTCGCTCAGGAACGAATGAATGAAAGGATGACGAAGACGTTGAGACGTACGACGAACCTTGATGATAATCAAGAAGACTCTTCAAAGTCGGAAGACTTGGAAGTATGTAATTCCCCGCAGAGTCTGACCAGAGACGAATGAAGAACGGGGAGACGACGTCGAGACGTATGACGACCTTTGGAATTAATCAAGAAGACTCTTCAAAGTCGGAAAATTGGAATTTCTGTATAATCCCAGGAGTACGTTTCTCGTCGAGCGCGGGGCGATTTGGAGTACAAGATGATGGAGCAGAAAAGGTCCAGACGAGTCTGGGAATTCTCGAAAGTGGAAAGCTGATACGAGATTGGGAGGTGGATACCGTGGTTCGACGAGTCGACGGGTGTTCTGTACCAACTTTTCTCAGTCCCCAGCAAAGTCCCCAAGCAGAGTTAGAGGACCAACTTCCCGGCAGATTCAAGGTTTGTGGACGTCTCCAGCCGAGTCAGGATAGTTATCCCGGCCGGTTTACAACGGTGTTTCCTCAGCAGCCAGACCTGAAGGTTGCTATCCCCGAGTGGAGCGGGTTCAAAGAAATATATCTCCAGCAGTTCCCCGAGTGGAGCGGGTTCAAAGAAATATATCTCCAGCAGATCCCCGAGTGGAGCGGGTTTCAATGAAATATATCTCCAACAGTGTTCATCCTACCAGTGGATTGGACAAGTTTCCGTAGCAGACAGATTTTGCATCCCCAACTGAGCTGATTCTACCTATGGATTGCATGGGTTGTCCCCAGCGGAGTGGTATGCGGTTCCCTAGCAGGGACAAGATGATTATCCCCAGCAGGTGTCAGATTGATGCTTCCCCCAGTTGACAAGCCTGGAGATTGCTATTTCCCCAGCGGAGTTCTTTGTGAGCATTTCCCCAGTAAAATCGTCAGGTATCTGTGAGGGTTCTCAAAGCAGAGTCGGGATTGATATCCCCAGCAAGTCAAAAACTGTTGTATCCCCACAGAGTGTTGGTGGCGCTTATCCCCAGCAGTTTCCCAAGCAGATTGGGTGCAAAGAAGGTTCTTCCCCAGCAAGGGTTGCCTTTTCCCAGCAGCAGTGATTCCCCAGCAGGGTGGAGTTGGAGTAATGGCGAGTTCCTCAGCAGAGTGTCTCGTATTCCCCAAAGGAGTCCCTTGAGGGGGATATTTCTTTTTTATGCATTCATCATGAAAAAATAGCATGGCATGTTGCATAGAAAAATAAATAATCGCGTAGCATTTCCATAAGTATGGAGCATTACGCAGAAAAAAATCGATCATTCATCATTGCAAGCATAAGCTAGTCTCAAACCGTGGTTACTGTTCGAGAAGTGGTTTTGCCCAAAGGTGAAGAGGTGTTACTCCGAGGAGTTCAGCATCGTGATTGAATCGAAGATATTCCCCAGTAGTGCGATACTGGAAGAGTAATTGTTTTCCGTCAAGCCGAGATGGGAAATGTTTGGCGTTCAGCGCAATTCAAGCCGTGGTTACCGCTTGGAGTCTTTATTTCGCCTGAGGGTGAAGGTGTTACTCTGAGGAGTTTAGCGTCATGACGTCAGATCAACAGTGTTCCCCAGTAGTGCGATATTGGAGGAAATTTTCCGTCGAGCAGAGATGGAAATAAAATTAGAGGACGTTACGCGATCAGCGCGATTTCGGGGTTCAAATGGAGAAAAGGAAATGCTGAGGTATTTTCTGGGGTTCAAATGGAGATGGAGTTGAAGATTATATCCGGGATGGGGTCCTTAGGATTATCTTCTGTTCATGTGTCACCTTAGACTCGGGCCGAGGCCAATGGAGGTCGTTATAGGTGTCTTCTGAAGAAGAGATACGCATGTTACCTTCTTTTATGAAGGTTTACCCTCTAACATGTCGCCCTCAGAGTGGTTTGGTGTTATTTCATACATTGCCAGCGGAATTATCACGGAGAAAAGGATATGCTGAGGCATTTTCCTGGGGTTCAAACGGAGAAAAGAAGATGTTGAGGCATTTTCTGGAGATGGGGTTCAAATGGAGAAAAGAAGATGTTGCGGCATTTTCTGGAGAACGGGGTTCATATTGGCGATCGCGAGTTATCGTCAGGCGACTGGGGTTCAAACTGGAGATTGGGGTTCATTATTTGGCAAAAAGGAGAGTGGGGTTCAAATGCAGAGGTCCGAGGATCGTTTGCGCAAAGAAAAACCTTGGGGTTCAAGAAAAGCATAAGAAGAAGAGAGAGTGATAATCCCGAGCGGATGAGTGGTGTTCAAGCCATGGTTATCCCTGCGTTACCAGTTATTTTGGTATCCAGGTCGACGTTTTTCAAGTTTGTTTCTTCGCCGATTCTGACAGGCGTTGTTAATTATTATCCCATCAGAGTGCAAATTGTTCGTCTGTTCTTGGTATTCAATCACTCTTCATCCTGATCATCTGAAAGCCGAGGCTATTCATATCGACAGGTTCACAGTGGAGTGAATAGGGGCAGCTGTAACACCTCAAAATTTGCCCTCCTCTCTTGGGACTAGCATTATCATTGTACATATCATTTTAGGTCTTTAGGCATAGCATATTGCATATCATGTGGTTACATTGTGCAAGCTATCTTCCCAAGTCTGGATCAGAAGATGAGGAAGTCAAAGTGCAAGCCTAGGGTTTCATTGGATTGATCATTGATCATCTGAGGATTGAGCTGTGAATTAGGGTTTTGTGATTCTCCAAGGATATTGGTCTTCATCTTGATTGCAATGATTCATCATTATCATCATGGTTGGATTTCATCAGGAGATTGAAGCTCATTCCTTGAGATTAGGGTTTTGACCACTGGTCAACCCTAATCAGTTGCATTGGGCCAGTCAGGGCATGATCAGGAGATGGGGTTTATGATGGCTATGGGGTTCATTCTTTGGTTATATTGTGCTTATTGAGACTAGGGTGTCACCCTTGAGCCATTTCATCAGGAGATTGGAGCTCAGTTAGATCAATGCATTGCCAAATTCATCTGTCAGTAAAAAAAGTCAACTGTGGTCAACTGTACATGATCTGATGGATTTGGAGGTGGAAATGAGTTGGATACACTTCAATCATGTTGGAACAAGTGTTATTTGATATCTCAAAGCTTAAGAATGAAGAAAATCAAGTCAGAACAAAAACTGCCAAAAATAGAAAGTGACTTGTAATGGAAGTTTCCAAAAATGGAAAGTTTTTGACCTCAAAATTACATGTCCAAGGAAGCTTCAAATGAAAATTTTCTCAACATGAAAGTTGTAGATCTTGTTCTCACCTTTCCAAAAAGTCCAAGAACTTGAAATTCCCATGTATGGTTGGAAAATTATGGCTCAGTGAATTTCAAAAATGACCCATAATCAGGAGGGCATAACTTCCACATGGAGCATCCAAATTGGAAGTTCTTTATATGCACAAACTCCATTTGACATGTACTTTCATGGTGCATAATTGGATTTTCTCAAAAGTGGTCAATGCAAAAAGTCAAATTTCAACTGAATAGTTAAAATGAACCAGGGGCAAAATTGTCCAACTTGTGAAATAATTGGAATTTTTGAGTGGGGATTTTTGCTACACTTCATAAATGGTATTTGAAACTTGTTGGAATCATCATAACATGCATATGCCTTGTGGTTTGGAAATTGGCTATTGGATTGAACTTGAACAATTGAATGCATAACCATCACATAGTGAATTTCCAAAATACTCATCCAATGAGAGTGAAACAAGTTGCAACAGCTCACACATGTCATTTTGAGAGTGTGTGAGCTGTCCATGAGGTGGCAATGAGCTGGCATGGGAAGTTCCAATTTTGCCCTTACTTGAAATTAACCATTTTCACTAACACCTTCCATTTGGCTAATGATTGTGGTTAATCATGGATTAAGCAATGGTATATATTCCTAATCATCATCTAATCATAACAGAATTACACACTTCCCAAAATCAGATCAAAATTCATCAAATTCTCCAAGAACCTCTCAAGAACACTTCACACTCAAATTCATCAAACTTCTTCAATTCTTGCTCAAATGCGAAAATTCTTTTGGCATTGATCTTGATTCATCATCATCTCCATCTGTTTTTGCATTTCAACATCAAATTCGCACCAAAACTCTACTGTCCAAGTTGGCATCATTCATGGTGAATTGCGATTTGGAGCATTAGGAGCTACTACAGTTGAACTTGAACGCATCAATCACTTTCCTTATCACACTACTACATCTGTTTGTGGAAAAAACGCACGAAGAACACCAATTTCATCGCTGCATTCCAGGTATTTGATTTTTTCGAATATCATAATTCTTCCGATGCTTATGTGTGTTTTGTAGAGCATAGAATGTAGAGCATCGTGATGCTTTTAGTTTTAGGAATAGCGAACTGTAGCTCACGTAATCTTGATTTGAAAGTATGAAACCAAACCCTAACTCCTTCGATCCGTGAGATTTAGATAGAATTAGGATGATTCGTGATGATATTGGAGATCCTGAGAGTGAGACCTTTCCAACGGTTATTCGTTTGTCCATTTTCATTGAGATTTGAGCAAAACCACTTTTGGATGTGGAGGTTGAAGCACTGCGAGGAAGACGATGAATTTCTGGCTTTTTACTGTTTGATCTGGATTTTCGTTTGAAAATTTGAACGAGGAGTTTACCGCGCCACTGTTCACAGGAATTACGGATATGCCATTAGTGAATTCCATTTAATTATATTAATTCATAATAATTATTAAAAAATCATAATCACTTTAGAAAATTCATAAAAAATATTTTAATGATCATAAAAATGTGAGGATTTTTTTGTTGACTTCCTAATTGACTGTAGAATTTTGTTGACCTATTTTTGGAAATTGTGCATGGTGGAAATTAGGTTTGACCTAGGGTTGATTAACATGTGTGCAATTTTGATACATTTTTCCATTCCTATTGTGAAATCCTCATGCTTTAAAAGAAATTCCTGAAAATTTTTGTGGTGATTGTGGACTGGCTAATGGTGATTTACATGTACATTTTGTGAATTTTTGATTCCTGGTGATTGAGTTATGAATTTTGGAACTTAGGTGTGACAATTTGTGTCACACCTCATTATGCCAACTTGCTGGATTTATTTGAGTGACCTATACTTGTTGGATTAATGTGAAATTTTGCATGGATGTTCATTAACATGTTAAGATGCTATGTGAATTTTTGTGGAATTTTATGTGGCATTTTCAATTTGATTGCTATTTTTCATCTCTGTTGGTCAAATGTGCAAGCTTGTGTGACATGTGTTTGAAATATCCTTGTGAAATGCTCATATGGTGTTGAATGCTTATGAAATTTGGTATGATAGTTGTAGACACATGATGTGACATCCCTGTTTTGGTCCTACTCATTTCTTTATTGTTTTCATTGAGTTATGAATTTTTGAAGTGGAAGCATGTGTTGATGTTGTGATTTGGAGCATGTAATTGTGTCTGTTTTTGTTGATTTTCATTGACATGGTTCCCTTGGTCCAATTAGGCTAAAATTTGACATGCTAGACCTTGAGTATCCCCTGTTTAGGTGTAAATTATTTGAGATTTTTTGGATTTGTTTTGATATGGAATTGAATGCAATAGTTCTGTTTGCATGTTTGGTGCTCCATTTGAACTAGTTTGAATTGTTTTGTGCATGAAATAAATATAATGAATGATATGGACATGGGACTAATTGTGTTGGCTTTTGTTTGACATTAATTTGAGTTTGGTTAGAGATACCTTGCTGTTTAGGAATTTTTCTTGCTTTTGGACCCTAGGCTTGGCCTAGTGGTCTAGTTGCTAATATTTGCTTGATTTTTCAGGATGAATAGCATAAGGCTCATGGAGAATGATCCAAGTTGATTGAAATGATGTTGTTTGATGTTTGTACACTAACATAACATTGTTTTGTAGGTTGTGAAGCTTGGGCTTGAGCTCATAGCTTGCCTTTGTGTGCCTTGGCTTGCATAGTTTGACTGATTAACTTGTTGTTTTCTGATTGGTTGTCTGAGTTATTAACTGGTTAGCTTTTGTACAGGTACCTTTAGTCGCTCTAGTTCTTTTAAGAACTTGCTTGGTAGCCGCTGCTCGGTTGTGTAAACCGCTTGAGGTAGGTCCTCTTGACTTCATGTAGTCTGGAGACCCGGTCTGTTATTTGACCGGGCAAACTGTCTGAAGTCCTCCTTAAGAGGCAATGATTGTGGTTGTTTATTTTTCGTGCCAAGCAGGTGAAAGTCCTTTAAATAAGGCAATTGGTGGAAGGTAGGGGTATGCAGTCTACCCCCCACTATTCTGTGAGTCTTCTCCTTGCTCCCATTACATGGTTGTAGCATTGAGATCACAAGCCCAAGATCTTGTGCAGTGCACATTGTGTCAGAGTCTCCGAGTATAGAAGGGTTCCCCCATTCTGGACCCATGCTCATTTGTCAGAAGCTCTCCCTGGTCAGGGATAAGAGCTGTGAGGTCTGATCCTCACTTCACCTCTCATCTGCTTCACCTTAGCCTCGTAATGGCAAGGTTAAGAGCAAACCCAGCCCGTACAGACGACTCGCTTCGACAGTCAAACCTATTGTGTGAGCCACTTGTTTGGTTATAGTGCGTGCTATGTGGATATCTGTTTGAGATGCTTGTTCTCATTTGATGTATGCTTGAATTATTCTGTATGCTTGTGTGCTTGCTTCTTTCCTGGTTAGGATAGGCTTGCTTATGCAAGTAGGATAGAAACCTGAACTTAGGGCGACTTTGCATGACAACATCTAGGCTCGAGTCGTAGTCTCCCTAGTGTCGTGTCTTCCCCTGGTTTCTGGTTAGGATCTTTTTCCCTTTCAGGGGAACTACATCGCCCTGATCCTCGTGCCAGACGAGGTATGTAGGCAGGAGACCGTGCGAGGTCTCTCCGGGCACCCTTTTCTTTTTTGCGTGTGTTTTGTTTGGCAGCTATCAGGCTCGAGTTTCCGACTCCCTGATTAGTCTGTGTGTGCCGTTTCTTCTGACGTCTCAGCGTCTCTTCTGGCTTGTTTGATGACTTGTAGGCTCGAGTTCCCGACTCCCTACTAGTTTGCATGTTCTTTTTCCCTTTCAGGGGAACTACATCGCCCTGATCCTCGTTCCAGACGAGGTATGTAGCCAGGTGGTCGTGCGAGACCACTCCGGGCAACCTTTTTCTTTTTTGCGTGCGTTTACTTGTTATCTGACTGTGTGTTTTGGTTCGGATGCCGACGTAAGTCCAGTAATTGGCTGTCGGGCTCCACGTTTGCCGTTTTGAGTGTGTTTTGGTTCGGATGCTGACGTAATTCCATCCAGTGGTCGTCGGGCTCCATGTTTGCCACCCTTGCTTGTTTGTATGTTTTGTGTTGTTTGGCGTGCGTAAGCCGAACTACAGTGGCTCTGATTCTTGTTCCAGACAAGATATGTAGGCATAAGGTGCGATACCTTATCGAGCTCGTTCCTCTTAACCCCACCTGCGTTCCCTGTGTGTGTGTGTGATGTCTAGAAACCTTTTCTTTTCTTAGAACGTGGATCCCGTCGAGTACGACGGACGTGAGGGGTGCTAATACCTTCCCCTTGCGTAACCGACTCCCTTACCCTTTCTCTCTGGTCGCGAAACCATTTCCTTTCCAGGTTTCTCTGAGCGTTTCCTTTCCCTATTTTGGGATAAATAACGCGCAATGGCGGCTCTGTGTGTGTTTTGTTTTTAGCCCGCCGGTTGATTTTTCGCAGGATGCGACACTTCTCCAACAAGCTATCTCACTAATTGATCAAATTTATCAAGGGACACTTCAAAATTTATCATCTTATTCATATATGATCTACCATGAGCCAACAAAGTCAAGATAATTGGAAGTTAGCAAGTTGGTCGATGGTGGTTAGCTAGATGAATTCATCTAATCAAAACTGGGTCTCCCTAGACCCTATCTCCTATAATTTTCACCATATGAAAATGATTCCAAGAGAAAACATACTCTAAATGAAATTATAAACAACTTTCATGTTAAGACCTATGTAAGACCCTAATTTTGACCCTAATATCCCTCATGGCATCATGTTATTGAACGAGTACATTGCCTCAAGGATCATAACATGTTTGGCTCCTTAACCCTAGGGTTGGGACTTGCTTGAGTGTTTTGAGACCACCAAGCATGCTTTTATTGTATATTATTGCTTTTATTATTTTGATTATTAACCAAAATCACAAAAATATGCCACTAACTCTTTTTGTTTTGAAGCTCAAGTGATCATGTGCTCCCCAATGCTCCTAGGAGGCTCCTAAGCTCAATGCAATGGCTAGATGAAGATGAGAAAAGCATGACAATGGTCCACAAAGTTACTAATCATCATATATGTCTACCAAGTATCTCAATTTTACAATTTGATCAAGATAACCCAAAGGGCTTGAGGGTTGTTTCCCAAGGAAACCCTAATTTCACTATGCTTTGACTGTGCCTTGCCCATGAAGTAACCTCAACCTATGATCAAATTTAATCAAGGTAAGTCCTTTCATTCATCATTTTATGCATATATGAGCCTATTTAGGGAACCTGAATCATTTATTCATCCAGATTGGAAGTTTGGCCTTGAAAAGTTGACTAGTCAAGTCATCTGACTAAGCTGAAGATCAATGAGATATAACGTTTGATATGTTTGTCAAATGAAGATGACCCCAAGAGCAAAACTGTTATTAAGCACAATATGAACAACTTTCATGTTCATCCAAAATCCATTTGAAACTTGGAAGGTCATCATTCATTTCAAAACATTATAGGTCATTTTGATTGAAACCCTAATTTTGGGTCAACTCACCAAGGGCATAACTTCTTTAATTTGTATGATTTTGAGGTGAGACCAAATGTATTGGAAATCTTGAGATGTCTAATTCAAATGTTATATTGGAAAAAATTTCATAATCCTAAAATAAATACATGTGATAATGCAAAACATTATAGGTCATCTTGGACCTAATTCATTGAATTTTCAAAAGTACCCAACTTCAAATGCCCATAACATTGTCATGAAAAATCCAAATGATGAAACATTTGAGTCTAGATAGGCTATCTTAAAAGTATCTACAAATTTGATGTTGGAGGTTTTTTTCATTTGAAGCTTGTAGAATGAGGACATAGGGGTTTTATTAAACTTGTTTTTGGTGAACTATTTCAAAATGATTTGAACATGTTTTATACTTGGATTTTCCCAGCCAGTTTTGATCAATTTGCACATGCCAATTGATTTTTTTCCCAACATGACTTTTGTTCCTTATTTGAAGAGCTTTCCAACCATTACTCACAATACTCATTTGGATTTGCCATTTGTGAGTTTCAAATTTGTTTCCATTAAGGTGCATTTTGGATATTGTATGCTAAAACTTGATATGCAAGCTTTCTCCATTCAAAGTGCATGTCCAAATGACTTTCATGTGGTATCAGCAAGTTGTTTCATCCATCATTGGGCCTTCCACACGCCTACACAGACCCATGCAATCCAAATTCCATTTGCCATGCATATGAACAAAGCATGATCAGCTGATGCATTCAGTTATAAATAGAGCCTTCCTCTCATTCATTTGCAAACCATTTGGAGATCCAAAGTGCTGCAGAAGTGAAACCATAGCTAACACTAAAGGAATTAATCACTTTTCTTCAATTTTTCGGGCTTGAAATTCAGCATCATTAGCTTAGTTTTAAAGCCAAATTCCTTAGCCTATGACTTCCATTACATTCATAGATCAAAGAGGAGCAAGGATCTTGGAGAATTCGTGGCCAGAAGTTCATCAATTTAAAGGTATAATCTCAAACTTTTTGGATCTAGAATTCTTAATTCAATGTAGCATTCGTGTGTTTCTGTGGTTTTCTGAAGTCCTCACACTTGAGGCAAGCTGTTGATACTTTCAATTCTTCATTTCATGAACAATCAGTATGAACACCATGATTTTCTCCTTCATATTTCTCTCAATATAGGAAGAGTGGGAGAAATTCATTGGTACAGTGATGATCTCCATCACACGAGCTTCATTTCCATGGCCTTGTTTTTAATTTTCATTAAGTTTTATTTTTCTGCAATTGGTGGCCAGAATTTGTTGTCTGGCCAGAGAAGATGGTGGTTTCCACCACCACCACCACGTGTGCATACTCCTGGCCTTTGGATCTTGTTGCCACGATCTAATCTCACACGTCTGTTTCAATTACTTCATTTAATGCTTGATGTGTCGCGTTTGACTTGGATGTATGTTGCGCCATCAGATATGAGCCGTGCTAAATGCCATGTTGTAAGACCCTAATTTTGACCCTAAGATCTCTCATGGCATCGTATCATTGCTCATTGCATCGCCTCAAGGATCATAGCATATTTGGCTCCTTAACCCATGGGTTGGGACTTGTGTGAGTGGTTTGAGACCACCAAGCATGCTTGTATTGTATATTATTGCTTTTCCTATTTTTTTACTAACCAAAAGCACAAAAATATGTCACTAACTCTTTTTGTTTTGAAGCTCAAGTGATCATGTGCTCCCAGGCTCCTAGGAGGCTCCTAAGCTCAATGAAGTGGCTAGATGAGGATGAGAACAAGCATGAAAATGGTCCACAAAGTTCCTAATCATCATATATGCCTCCCAAATGTCTCAATTTTCCAATTTGATCAAGATAACCCAAAGGGCTTGAGGATTGTTTCCCAAGGAAACCCTAATTCAATTGTGCACTGACTACGCCTTGCTCATGAAGCAACCTCAACCTATGATAAAATTTAATCAAGGGAAGTTATTTCATTCATTATTTTATGCATATATAAGCTTAAGGATCCTCAATCATTCATTCATCAAGATTTGAAGTCTGGCCTTGAGAAGTTGACCAATTAAGTCATCTAACTAAACTGAGGGTCACTAAGATACAACTTTTGATGTATTTGTCAAATGAAGATGACCCCAATATAAAAAATGTTCTTAAGAACCATATGAACAACTTTCATGTTCATCACAAATCCATTTTAAACTTGGAAGGTCATCATTCATTTCAAAACATTATAGGTCATTTTCATTGAAACCCTAATTTTGGGTCAACTCACCAAGGGCATAACTTCTTTAATTTGTATGATTTTGAGGTGAGACCAAATGTATTGGAAATCTTGAGATGTCTAATTCAAATGTTATGTTGGAAAAAATTTCATAATCCTAAAATAAATACATGTGATAATGCAAAACATTATAGGTCATCTTGGACCTAATTCATTGAATTTTCAAAAGTACCCAACTTCAAATGCCCATAACATTGTCATGAAAAATCCAAATGATGAAACATTTAAGTCTAGATAGACTATCTTGAAATTATCTACAAATTTGATGTTGGAGGTTTTTTCATTTGAAGCTTGTAGAATGAGGACAGAGGGGTTTTATTAAACTTGTTTTTGGTGAACTATTTCAAAATGATTTGAACATGTTTTGTACTTGGATTTTCCCAGCCAATTTTGATCAATTTGCACATGCCAATTGATTTTTTTCCCAACATGACTTTTGTTCCTTATTTGAAGAGCTTTCCAACCATTACTCACAATACTCATTTGGATTTGCCATTTGTGAGTTTCAAATTTGTTTCCATTAAGGTGCATTTTGGATATTGTATGCTAAAACTTGATAAGAAAGCTTTCTCCATTCAAAGTGCATGTCCAAATGACTTTCATGTGGTATCAACAAGTTGTTTCATCCATCATTGGGCCTTCCACACGCCTACACAGGCCCATGCAATCCAAATTCCATTTTCCATGCACATGAACAAAGCATGATCAGCTGATGCATTCAGTTATAAATAGAGGCTTCCTCTCATTCATTTGCAAACCTTTTGGAGATCCAAAGTGCTGCAGAAGTGAAACCATAGCTAACACTAAAGGAATTAATCACTTTTCTTCAATTTTCCGAGCTTGAAATTCAGCATCATTAGCTTAGTTTTAAAGCCAAATTCCTTAGCCTGTGACTTCCATTACATTCACAGATCAAAGAGGAGCAAGGATCTTGGAGAATTCGTGGCCAGAAGTTCATCAATTTAGAGGTATAATCTCAAACTTTTTGGATCTAGAATTCTTAATTCAATGTAGCATTCGTGTGTTTCTGTGGTTTTATGAAGTCCTCACACTTGAGGCAAGTTGTTGATACTTTCAATTCTTCATTTCATGAACAATCAGTATGAACACCATGATTTTCTCCTTCACATTTCTCTCAATATAGGAAGAGTAGGAGAAATCCATTGGTACAGTGATGATCTCCATCACACGAGCTTCATTTCCATGGCCTTGTTTTTAATTTTCATTAAGTTTTATTTTTCTGCAATTGGTGGCCAGAATTTGTTGTCTGGCCAGAGAAGATGGTGGTTTCCACCACCACCACCACGTGTGCATACTCCTGGCCTTTGGATCTTGTTGCCACGATCTAATCTCACACGTCTCTTTAAATTACTTCAGTTAATGCTTGATGTGTCGCGTTTGACTTGGATGTATGTTGCGCCATCAGATCTGAGCCGTGCCAAATGCCACGTTGTAAGACCCTAATTTTTACCCTAAGATCCCTCATGGCATCGTATCATTGCTCATTGCATCGCCTCAAGGATCATAGCATTTTTGGCTCCTTAACCCATGGGTTGGGACTTGTGTGAGTGGTTTGAGACCACCAAGCATGCTTGTATTGTATATTATTGCTTTTCTTATTTTTTTACTAACCAAAAGCACAAAAACATGTCACTAACTCTTTTTGTTTTGAAGCTCAAGTGATCATGTGCTCCCAGGCTCCTAGGAGGCTCCTAAGCTCAATGAATTGGCTAGATGAGGATGAGAACAAGCATGACAATGGTCCACAAAGTTCCTAATCATCATATATGCCTCTCAAATGTCTCAATTTTCCAATTTGATCAAGATAACCCAAAGGGCTTGAGGATTGTTTCCCAAGGAAACCCTAATTCAATTGTGCACTAACTGCGCCTTGCTCATGAAGCAACCTCAACCTATGAGCAAATTTAATCAAGGGAAGTTATTTCATTCATTATTTTATGCATATATGAGCTTAAGGATCCTCAATCATTCATTCATCAAGATTTGAAGTTTGGCCTTGAGAAGTTGACCAGTTAAGTCATCTAACTAAACTGAGGCTCACTAAGATACAACTTTTAATGTATTTGTCAAATGAAGATGAACCCAATATAAAAAATGTTCTTAAGAACCATATGAACAACTTTCATGTTCATCAAAAATCCACTTGACACTTGGAAGGTCATCATTCATTTCAAAACATTATAGGTCATTTTGATTGAAACCCTAATTTTGGGTCAACTTCCCAAGGACCTAACTTCCTTCATTTTTATGATTTTGAGGTGATACCTAATGAATTAGAAATTTTAAGATGTCTACTTAAAATGTTATGTTGGACAAAATTTCATAATCCTAAAATAAACACATGTGATAATACAAAATATTATAGGTCACTTTGGACCTAAGTCATTGAATTTGAAAAATGTCCAACTTCAAGTGCCTATAACTTTCTCATGAAAAATCCAAATAATGCAAAATTTAAGTCTAAATTGATCATGTTGAAAGGATATACAACTTTGATGTTGGAGGTTTTTCCATTTGAGGCATGCATCATTGAAACAAAAGGGCTTGAAGATGCTTGATTTTGGCACAATTTTTCAAAGGGAACCTAAACATGTTTTGTACCCAAAACTTCAAAGCCAGTTTTCATAAATTTCCAAACTACAAATGAATTTTTGTCCAACATGACTTTTGTTCCTCATTTCAAGGGCTTTCCAACCATTACTCACATTAATTTTTTTGACTTTCCATGAGTGAGTTTCGAAGAGCTTAATGTTTATGTGCATTTTTGCATTTTCACTTTGAAACTTTATGTGCAAGCAAATGCAACTCCAATTACACGTCCAATTCACTTACATTTGATCTCAGCATGGATTTGCCTTCTCTCTTGGGCCTCACATGCGCCTGTACAGGCCCATGCATGGAGGATCCAAATTTCATGCACACGAGGGAAAGCATGGCATTGCATCACATACAACTATAAATAGAAGTGCCTTGAGCTTCATTCTTCAACCACAAGGAGATCTAAAACACTACTGGATTGAAAACCAAACCCTCACCCAAAGGAATTTCAGTTTTTCTATTTCATTTTCAAGCTTGAATTTCAACATCATTAGTTGATCTTCACAACTAAATTCCTTAACCTTGCATCATCATCATACTTCCAAAGCAAGATTGGACCAAAAGCTTGGAGAATTCGTACTGTTTGAAGCTGTATTTCAGAGGTAGAACCTCAATTTTTCTTGATCTAGATCTTGCTATATGATGTGAATTCCTTTGGTTTTTGTTGTTTTCTGAAGTCCTCAAGCATGAGGCAGGGCAGTGGTGGTTAATTTTGCAAATCGTGCCATTTCAGATCAAGCACCATGATTTTCAAGCTCATGTTTCTCTTTAAATAGGAACTTTGAGGAGAATCCATGGTTACAAGGGTGATGTACATCACCTCAGCTTCATTTTGATACCTTGCTTTTTCATTTTCATTGAGGTTTGATTTCCTGCGCGTGGTGGCCGGAATCAGTTGTCTGGCCGGAGAAGATGGTGGTTTCCACCACCATCCCCACGTGGGAGCCTTAGAGCCCTTGGATCTTGGTAAAACGTTTTAATCGTGGCCTTGCATTATGCTGACTTGTTTTAATTCAAAATGTAGCGCGCTTGACTTTGGTCTTTCGTGTGACTGTACCTCTGAGCCCTCAGATCATTGCCACTTCAATTAATGAAGTGATCCAATGGCAGCGCATTTTTGCAATTTTTCTTATTTTCTGTTAATTCCATTTAATTTCTTTTATTTTCAAAAATTCATAAATATTTTATTTGAAGTCACAAAAATATGAGACCAATGTCAAAAAAATTCTTGAAAAATCTAGTTTCATATTTTGATTTTTAATTATTTTTGTGACTTCATTTAATATATTTTGTGAATTATTTGATTTTTAATAGTTTTAATTCATTTTAATATACTTTTTGATATCTGAAAAATCCAAAAATATTTTCTTAACACATATGGATCATGATAAGTCAATCAAAATTGGTCTCATCAATTTCTTAATTGATTTGGGATTTATTTGAGATTTTAATTCATATTTTGTTATTTTTATTGTTTTTAATTGTTTTAAAATAGTTTCTGATTTCAAAAATTGTTGAAATTTTTTGTCAAAGCTTGTTTCACCATGTTAGACCTATGAGAATTTAATTGAACTTGTTGAATTTGATTTGAATTGAATTTGAGGTTTGACCATATTTTGTTCATTTTATTTTACATTTTATTTTAATTCAAAAAATACCAAAAAAATATGTTAGACTTGTTGACTTGTAACCTTCATTTTTCTTCTGTTTAGCATTGGTTGATGATGATTTGATCCACTTTTGACCAATTGTGTTTGACACTTGAATTCTCTTTTTAATCATTTCATCTTCATCTCTTTCTTTTTATTTTTTGGCCAATGAGTTAATGTCTTATGGTTGGTCTTGACAAATGAGAGGTTTAAGCTTCTTTGATCCAAATCAAACTCAACTTGATCCAAGATCAAGTGAGTTGATTTGTGTCCAAGATAGGTTGCTTCTTGGTCAAGCAAAAAACCTAAAGTCCATACAAGGCCTTTCCTCTTTTCTTTTGGCATGGCAAATTTTTGGAGCTTGGCTTACTAGTCATGATCTCTAACTTGTGTTTATTTGCCTATAGTTTTATTGACCGACCTCATATAGGTGTGACTACTACATTAGTCCACTTACGATTGCTTAACATGGCGCTAAATTGTCTTGTGACAAACTAACATAACCATACTAACTACTAACTTTAATTTGAGCATTTAATTTCTTGCAATTTACTTTAATGCAATTTACTTCTTGCTCATTTATTCATATTGCCTTTTCATTTTGCTCACTTGAGCACATATTTTATGTTTATGTCATTTTCCTTTTGCTCATTTGAGCTTATTATTGTATATAAATATATTGTTGTTTTGTGTTGGTTTTGCTTTTGTTTTGTGTGAACCCAATGCAAAAAGGAGAAAGGACTTAGAATTAGGACATACCTATGCTTAAAGGAGTTCAAGAGAAACTAGGCCTCATGCCTTTAGAATGCTAAACTTGTTGAAGGGCAACTAGGCCTCATGCCTTTAGAATGCTAAATTTCAAAGTTGACTTCAAAGGACTTCCTTTCCAAAACTCTTTCTTTGTCCATTCCCCTTATTGTGTTGTGAACTTTGTGATGTTTGATCTTGTGTGATAGGGATTCCATCTTGAGATAGTAAGAGGACCATTGTAATGAGTAGCCAAGTTAAGAGAGACAAGCCAAATGGAGATCCTAGGAGCTTGAATCTAAATATTTGTTTGATTGCTTGAGTGATTGCTAAGTCCAAAGGAAAGGAGCATTTTGAATCATCTCTATGATTTCAAGAAAAGGAACTCCAAGGGTTTTATCTTCTGCCTCTTACCTTTGTTTGCTTTAGGACTAGCCCTTCTCTTCTTCTCCTCACTCTAACCCACGCCAAACTCTTTTTGGGCAAACTTTGACTTTGTTTTCAAATTAGAAACCTAGGCCTTATGCCTTTGACTTTTCAAGCTCTTTTCATTAATACTCATTGTGAATAAATCTTAATTCAACTTTGAATTCATTTTGTAAATAAATCTAACTTGTAAATACAACTCACCTAAAGTTGTTTTTGTGGTTCCAATGACCACCCTTGTTAAAACTTTTTTATAAACATTAGTCATAGGTTTGAGTTATCATAGTGGTTGATGTAAATCTCACCTCATCCTTAGTGATTAGACTATAAGTCTTCCATACTTATTATAGGGTTAACCCCTCACTAGTATGTTGAAGCTCTCCTCACATGGTGGATTGTTGGTTTAGGTTGAGTTTTCTCCCTTTGATAACAAAAGACCTTAAGGCTTTTGATCAAATCAATTCACCAATCTTTGAGATTTTTACCCCGAACTACGAGGTTTTGATCCTACCTTTGTGATGGTACATAGGAAATAGGTTCATCCATTCAAACAACAAATTTGTAAATATAATCTATTCTCTTCTCATCCCCCCAATCTTTTGCACATATTTTCACAAATACCAACCTACACCACATGTTTGCAAAAAGAGGTTCCCTTAGAGTACTAAGGATTTTTTGGATAAGTAAAACCTTCCCATTTCATAACCAACACCCTTACCTAGATCTCTGACATTTTTATTAGTTTTTGATTTGATAAAACTTCTTACTTAGCTTTTGTTCGCTTTTTAGCCTTTCCTTTGGACAAATAAAAGTGCGGTGGCGACTCGAATTGTATGCTGACTTTTGATTTAGTCAATAAATCTAAAGGTAATGAATACCCCATTACACACGTCAATTAATGAATGTGGATCAGATGGTTGTGGCTTTTTCGCTTATTTTCATTTTCCAGTTATTTTTTGTTAATTCCTTTTATTTTCAAAAATTCATTAAAAATTCATTTGAAGTCATAAAAATATGAGACCAATTCCAAAATATTTCTTGAAAAATCTAGTTTCATATTATGATTTTTAATTATCTTTGTGACTTCATTTGATATTTTTCATAGATTATTTGATTTTTAATGGTTTTAATTCATTTTAAAATACTTTCTGAGTTTTAAAAAATCCAAAAATATTTTCATAGCATCTATGGATCATGATAAGTCAATGAAAAATAGTCTCAACAATTTCTTGATTGTTTTGAGATTATTTGAGATTTTAATTCATATTATGCTATTTTTAATTGTTTTTAATACTTTCTGATTTCAAAATTTTGTGAGAAAATTAGTCAAAGCTTGTTTGACTATGTTGAACCTATGAGAGTTTAATTGGACTTTTGGAAGTTGATTTGAATTTAATTTGAGGTTCCTTTTGGTTTATTTATTTTTTATTTGTATTTTCTTGTAATTCAAAAAATACCAAAAAATATCATTGACTTCTTGACTTGTTATCTTCATTTCTCTTCTGTTTGGTGTTGATTGAGGTTGAATTGATTCAACTTTGATCAAATTCATTGAATCTTGTGGATTGAAAGTCCTTATGGATCATCACTTAGAAAGATGAATGAATTTGATCAAGGATGAGTTATCCCTTAATCAATTGGGATTGTTTGTTGACTTCTTACCCCCTCCCTTTCATCTTTATCCCTTTATTTCCATCAATGGACAATGAGTTAAAGTCTTGAAGTTGGTCTTGACAAATGAGAAGTTTAACCTTCTTTGATCCAAACCAAACTCAACTTGATCCATGATCAAGTGAGTTATTTTGTGTCAAAGATAGGTTGCTTCTTGGTCAAGCAAATAACCAAAAGTCAATACAAGACCCTTCCCCTTTTTGTTTGGCATGGCAAGTTTATGGAGCTTGGCTTACTAGTCATGACCTCTAACTTGTGTTCTTTGCCTATATTCTTATTGACCGGCCTCAGATAGGTGTGACTACTACATTAGTCCACTTACGATTGCTTAACATAGCGCTACATTGTCTTATACCAAGCTAACATAACCTCACTAACTACTAACTTTAATTTGAGCTTTTAATTTCTTGTCATTTACTTTTAATGTCATTTATTTCTTTGTCATTATTGTAAGACCCCAATTTTGTCCCTAAGATCCCCCATGGCATCATAACATATCATATCATTGCCTCAAGGATCATTGTACACCTTGCCTCCCTCCTAGTGGGTGGGTTATCATTGTGAGTGTGGTTCTTGATCACCAAGTATGTCTAGCATTTGTATATCATTGCTTTTCATATTGTTTATTAACCAAAAGTACAAAAATATTGTCATCTAACCATGTTACTTGCAGATGAAGCAAACTAGGTCAAAACAGTCAAATCATTCATTGAGCTATAGATGGTGACCATGTTTGAAGAATTTGGGCACCATGATCATTCATAAGAGATTCATATGAGTTGTGACACCAGTTGGTATCAAGATCTCAAGTGGTAGAGGCTTGAAAGTCATCAGAACATGGCTCAGTCAACCAGAACCCTGACAAAGTCAACTATGGTCAACTGTGGTCAACTATGCATTTAATCAGGGATTTGAAGGTGTGAGATGGTTGGAAAGGTCTCATTCATGTCCATACAAGTCTCATATAACATGTCAAACATCATCATTGAGGAATTGGAGGTCAGACAAAAATTTTCCCAAAATAGTAATGACCTGTAATTTTCAGCTGTCAAAAATGGAAAGTTCTTCTCCTCAAATTTACATGTCCAAGAAAGCTTCAAATCAAATTTTGTCCAACATGAAAGTTGGAGATCTTGCTCTTGCCTTTCCAAAAAGTCCAAGAACACTCATTTCTCATTTATGGTTGACAAGTTATGATCAAATCATTTTTAAGAAATCTTGAACTTCAAGGGGGCATAACTTTCAAACCATTTGGCCAATTTGGGTGATTCTTTTTTGAGCAAGTCACATTTGACATGTATTATCATGATCCATCATCATATTTCATCAAAAATCATCACATCAAAAGTCCATTTTTCAAGTGACCATTTTGCATTTTGGTGGGAAAAATAGTGATTTTGAAAAATATACATGATTTTCACTCCAAACTACTTCCAACAGCTCATAAACTGAAATTTGGATTTGCTTCAAAGGAATTTTTACTGTTCCATTGGTCATTGGTGGATAAGGCCATTTTGGCCATTTAACATGATTTTGCATTTTTCACTAATTCACTTGATTTGGCTAAACTTGATTAACAATTGGATTAAGCCATGGTATAAAGCATTAATCATAACTGAATTCACAAATCCACAATCACTTTTTCAGATCCAAATACAAAAAATCACAAAATTCTCTCAAATCCTCAAGAACTTTTCTTCAACTTTTTCCCTCGAATTTTGATTTCTCTTGCAGGTTCTCCATTCCAATCATCAATTCTTGCACAATTGAAGTTCTGTTGAAGCTCCTTTTGGAAGAATCGTTGAACATGGCAACTGTTGAAGCTTGAAGATCCATAGGACAGTTGGAAATTCCTTCGAGATGGAGCATTGCTGAGCTACGATCCTCGGTTCATTCATCTTCTACATCCTTAAGGAACTTCTGTTTTCACGTTTCACATCCAAAAAACGCCAAATCACGATCTGCATCATCACTAAGGTCAGAACTCGATTGACACGATTCTTGAAATTAGGTTATGGCTTATGTAGATCTTGTAACGTAGAACACGCTGCAACTTGAATCGTGCAAATCCATTGAGTATTGATGAAGATATCTTGATTTGAATGTTTGATGCTAAAACTTCTTTTGATCGATCCTTTTGATATGTTGAGAGTTAGATTAAATCATGTTGATATTGTTGTTGTGCTTGAGAAGACGAGTCGATCCATATATCATTTGTCCAATTTGGTGAAAAAAGTTCATGAGTTGGAAATTTGATCAAGAACGTGAAGAACATGTGAAAATATTTCCAGATTTGGCTATTTGATCTTCCTTTCGCGTTTTCACATGCTGATTGTTGTTAGCGGTACTGTAGCGCGCCACTTTTTAAAAATCATACACGCTTCGATTCCGCTGGATGACACTTCCACTTTTTGGCTTGGCATATTATTTCAAATAGGATCACATGTCCACATGCTTGCACCTTCATTCAATTTGTTTATTTTCTTTCATCTTGAAAAATTGATAAATCAAAAAATACTCCACCAAATTTCATGATTCTTTTTTTGATTTGTTCATCATCATGTCCTTGATTTTTGGTGATTTTTAATATGTTTGTGCACGGATAGATTAAATAATGGCCTAGGGTTTACTTTCATGTGTCACTTGTTGCACCATGCTCACACTTTCATTCATGAAATCTTGATGCCTAATTGGAAATGCTTGAAATTTTACATGCATGATCTTGACTCATTCCCGGTCATTTTGGTATATGGTTTGCTATTTTTGAGTTTCTGGATTGGGAGATATGATGTGATCTTCATGAGTGTGACAATGTATGTCACACTATGTTTTGTCCAACTTCTTGAATTTTGTTTCCATACTTGTGCTATGCCAATTGCTATGAATTTTTTGCATGTGATTACTTCTGTATGTCTAGTTTGAGCATAGTTTTTTGTAGATTTTTTAGATCCATTTCCTATTTGATTGGATTTTTCTTTGCTGTTTAGTCATTTTTGAACTTTTGTGGAGTAATCAACTTACATGACTTGTGAAATTCTCATGCCTTATCATATGAAGCTGAAATTTTGTGGATTGGTTCTTAACATGTTTAACTTTATTTTGGCTTTGGTGTGGTTCATTTATCTTGTGCCAATTCTGTTTTGCATTCATTTGAAGTTGATACATGATTTGTGGCCTTGTTTGAGTTTGTTCTTGCATACCATAACTTCATGATTTTCATTGACTTGCTTCCTCTGGTCCAAATAGCATGAAATTTGGTATGTTGCTCATTGAATGTGTTCTGTTTAAGCTTGAATTTTCTTGGAATTTATTGAGCTATTTTGGTATTGATTTGATTGTGATCATTCTGTTTGCTCCAATGTGATTCCAAAGTGCATAGTTTGACATGTTTTGTGTATGAAATGGATTTGGTGCATAGTTTTGATGTGAGGCCAATTGGATTCTACTCTTGTTTGATAAATCTTGATTTTGATCAATTTTCATTTGTTGTTTTGAATTTTTCACCTCCTTTTGACCCTAGGCTTGTCCTAGTGGTCTTACTTCTCACATTTGAATTTGTTTTCAGGTTAAAGAAGCAATTGCTTTAAGGAGATTAATTCAAGTTGATTGATTTTGGTTTATTTGATTATCATGAACTAACTTGGTTTGTTTTGTAGGATGCTAACTCATTTGATTTGAGTTTGTGCTTTGCACATGTGATTGATTGTGTTGACTGTTGGTCCATAACTTGTCTGTTTTGACTTTGTGATTGGTATACTGATTATATTTGATTGATTTCAGGTACCATAGTCGCTTTAGTTCCTTTGAGAACTTGCTATTGCTTTGCTTTGCTTAAGCATTGAGGTAGACTCTCTTGTCTCCATGTAGTCTGGAAGACCTGGCTTGTTATTTAGCCAGGCACCTGTCTGAAGTCCTCCTTAAGAGGCAATGTTTGTGATTGTTTAACTTTGTCCCCAAGCAGGAAAAGACCTTATGTGAGGCAATTGGTAGACAAAAGAGATATGTAGCCTATCTCCTACTATTCTGTGAGTCACTCACCTTGCTCACACCACATGTGTTGATGCATAGTGAGTAAAAACCCAAGATCTATCAAGTCCTTAACTTGTGGAGAGAGTTCCATCTTTCTGAACTCCCACACCTTCTGATATTCAATGCTCTCCCTGACCAGGGATAAGAGTGATGAGGCACACCCCTCATATCCTTTCATCTGCTTCACCTTGGCTCTCAATGTCAAGGTTAAGAGCACCATTTACCCTATTCCAGTTGACATCATAGTCTAACCCTGATTGAGCCTAATTGTTTGGTTATAGTGAGTGCTAAATGACTTTGTTTGATTGATTGCTTGTTGCATTTGTACATGCTTGCTTGCCTTTGTGCACTTATCATCATTGATTGTTCATTATTGCATGATCATCATTGCATATCTTTGTGATCCATGTTTGGTTTACCCATTGAGGACAACTGTAAGTCCACTCATTGGCCATCGTTCCTATGATTTGGAAGGGATAGAGTGTAAGACCATTTCACTTGGTCACTCATGTCCATTGCTTAGTGAATTGTTTGTTTATTGTATGTGAGGATGCAATTGTAAGACCATGTTGTTGGCATTTGTACTCCCATGATCATCCTTTGGAGGTTGGTATAAGTCCAGACAGATTGGCCTCTGACATCCAAGTTTTGTTTTACCTTAGGAGATTGGTGTAAATCCATTTATTGGTATCCGATATCCGCTTTTGCTTTTGTGAGATTGGTATAAGTCCATTGATGGCATCCAGTATCATTGTTTTGTTTTAGGAGATTGGTGTAAACCCATTTATTGGTATCCGGTATCCGCTTTTGTTTGTGAGATTGGTATAAGTCCATTGATGGCATCCGGTATCACCTTGCTTTTATTTGCTTGCCTTGCTTTGTTGCCTCATTCCTAAGGACACACTTGAATCATCTTCTATATGATTTCAAGAGGTGAGCCTTTCTAAGAAGTTTTACACTCCATTATCCATACCCTCTTTGTCCTAAACCTTTTCACACTTTGCTTTCAAAAACTTTGACTTGTTGTGCAAACATCTTCATGTCTTTTCAAATTAGAAACCTGGACCATAAGTCCTTGACTTTTCAAACTTCACTTTTCATAACACTTCTTTGAATCAATCTTAATCTTAACTTGACCATATTTTGTGAATACTCATAATCAATTAACCTCACACATTCAATTGTTTTGTGGCCTTGTCCATTATTAATATGTTTTCATGCATTAGCCTTAGGTTTTAATTACCATAGTGGTTGATGTAAATCTTACCTTATCCTTAGTGAGTTGATTGTAAGTCTTCCATACTTATTATAGGGTTAACCCCTCACTAGTATGTTGAAGCCGTCCTCGCATGGTGGATTGTTGATTCAGGTTGAGTTTTCTCCCATTGGTAATGAAAAGCCTTAATGCTTGTGTTTAAAATGAACTCACTAATTTTTGGAAATCTTTTAGCCGAACTACGGCGTTTTGATCCTTACCTTTGATGGAAGGTACGTAGGCAACGGGTTCATCCGTTCAAACACAAAAATAACTAACTTGTACATTCTTTTCTCATCATCCCATTCATGTTTGCACAATATGTCTAAACAAATAAACATTTTTTATACAACAAGTGTGAAAAGGGCTCCCTAGGAGTACCTAGGACGTGATGGGTGCCTAACACCTTCCCATTGCGTAATTTACCCCTTACCCAGATTCTCTGATCTTTTATTGGTTTTCTACGTGTAAAACTTCTTAGGTTTTTGTTCGCTTTTTAACCAGTCCTTAGGATAAATAAAAGTGCGGTGGCGACTCGATTCATTGTACACTTTGCTTATGGTTTAATCAATAAATCATATAGCGACGAATACACCGCTACAATTATTCATATTGATTTTCATATTTGCTCACTTGAGCACATATTTTATGTTTATGTCATTTTTCTTTTGCTCATTTGAGCCCATTATTGTATATAAATATATTGCTATCTTGTTTTGTTTGTGTTTGTTTTGATGTGAACCAAATGCAAAAAGGAGAAAGGACTTAGAATTAGGACTTACCTATGCTTAAAGTAGTTCAAGAGCAACTAGGCCTCATGCCTTTAGAATGTAAAATTTGTTGAAGAGCAACTAAGCCTCATGCCTTTAGAATGCTAAAATTCAAAGTTGACCTCAAAGGACTTCTCCTCCAAACTTATTCTTTGTCCATTCCCTTTATTTGTGTTGTGAGCTTTTTAATATTTGCTTTTGTGTGATAGGGATCCCATCTTAAGATTGTGAAAAGAGGACCATTGTCATGAGTATCCAAGTTAAGGGCCAAGCCAAATGGAGATCCTATGAGCTTGAATTCAAATTATTGATTGCTTGTTTGTGTGCTAAGTCCAAAGGAAAGGAGCATCTTGAGTCATCTTTATGACTCCAAGAAAAGGAACTCCAAGGGTTTTTCTTTCCCCTCTTAACTTTGTATGCTTTAGGAATAGCCTTTCTCTTCTTCTCCCCACTCTAACCAAGCCAAAAATCATTTTAAAACTTTGTCTTTATTTCAAATGAGAAACCTAGGCCTTAAGCCTTTGACTTTTCAAAACCATTTTTCATAAATACCTCATTGTAAATAAACTTTAATCCAAGTTTGACTTCATTTTATAAATAAATTTAACTTGTAAGTATAACCCATTTCAAGTTGTTTTGTGGTTCCAATGACCACCTTGTTAAAACCTTTTCAAAAACATTAGTCATAGGTTTGAGTTATCATAGTGGTTGATGTAAATCTCACCTCATCCTTAGTGTTGGATTATAAGCCTTCCATGCTTATTATAGGGTTAACCCTTTGATAAGCATGGAAGGCTTAAGCATGGAAGCCTTCCTCACATGGTGGATTGTTGGTTTAGGTTGAGTTTTCTCCCTTTGATAACAAAAGACCTTAAGGCTTTTGATTAAAATTAATTCACCAATCTTTGAAATTTTTACCCCGAACTACGAGGTTTTGATCCTCCTTTGTGACGACACGTAGGCAATGGGTTCATCCATTCAAACAACAAAATTTGTAAATATAATTTATTCTCTTCTCATCCCTCCAATCTTTTGCACAAATCTTTTCACAAATACCAACCTACAACACATATTTGCAAAAAAAGGTTCCCTTAGAGTACTAAGGATGTTTTGGATGCGTAAAACCTTCCCATTTCATAACAACCCCCTTACCTAGATCTCTGACATTTTTATTAGTTTTTGATTTGAAAAACTTCTTACTTGGCTTTTGTTCGCTTTTTAACCTTTCCTCTGGACAAATAAAAGTGCGGTGGCGACTCGAATTGTATGTTGACTTTTGGTTTAGTCAATCAACCTAAAGGTAACGAAAACCCCACTACAGAAAAGTGGCGACTCTGCTGGGGAGATCACTTGCTCCAGTGGGTTTAGCCTACTTTTTGCTTGTATGTGTTATATGTTTATATTTATTTGTGGCATATTGTGTGCAAATTTGGGATGAAAGTATTGTTTGTAATGTATGAATTGCTTGATATATCAATTGCTTGTATGGTTGGTGGTTTCTTGTGAGATGAGTTCTATACCCGAACTCGAGTGCACTTATGATAGGAGAATGGCATAGTCTTGTTGACTTGTGTGGAGTTATTCCTTAACAAGTTAACTTGCAAGTCCATACACTTGGTGGAGGTTTTTATTGGGATCACTAATGTCACACGAGTAGTCGTGGTTAGGAATTACCCTTTCCAATAGGAAACCTACCAAGGACCTTAGATACCTAGCCCATCTTCGCCTATTTTAGAACATAGTGCGCAGGTCGTTCAAGTGTAAGACTTGAGGAGATTGTTACGCGATACTACACTCATAAGAGTCCCTCTTGAGAATATTTTTGGAGAACGAGTAGTCGTTTCATCCGATAATATCCGAAAGATGGGATGATGACTATGGGAACCTTTTAGAACATGATTGTCAGGTTTAACCATAGTACATTCCCATTGGGTGGTTCTTAAGCGAGACTCCATGCTCGTGACTTACAACAAACCCTTGATTCGCGGTCGATATGTTCTTGTATATCCTCAAAATCAATGGAACTTGGGTGTTGATAAGGTGTAAACCATAATCCACCAAAATGGATGATTGATATTGAGGATGACTTGAGCCATCCTGTGACCTTTGTGTGGTGTGACTTGCTTGATCCTTGAGTGTGTTTGTTGCATTCATACATCCATACATTCAATCGCATTCATGTCATCAACAAAAATATTTTATAAGGAACTTAAAAGGTCTATTTGCAAATTTTCAGACATGGATAAGCAAAGAAGGAATACGAAGAAGTACAGTTTCAGACAACCCGACTTGAAAGAGTTAAGGCGTCTGAAATCTTATGTATTAGAGCCCTTGGAGTTCAAAGCTCTCCATGGGAAGCTTATATCTATTTTCTCTACCAAGGTGGATGAGGGTTTTATGAGTGTGTTGGTGCAGTTCTACGATCCTTTGTATCGGTGTTTCACTTTTCCGGATTTCCAGTTGTTGCCCACACTAGTGGAGTATGCTTATCATGTGGGTATACTTATTCTTGACCAGTTGCCGTTCAGTGGTTTGAAGAAGATTCCGTCTTCTCAAGAGATTGCTGACATGCTTCATGTGGAGGTATTTGACATTGTTGCCAATATGACTACCAAGGGTGGAATTCAAGGTCTCCCGCCTGATTTTCTGGTTTCCAAAGCTACTTTGTTTGGGAAGGCCGTGAGTAAGGAAGCTTTTGAAGCCATATTTGTACTCCTCATCTATGGGCTAGTGTTATTTCCGAACATCGACAACTTCGTGGATGTGAACGCAATTAGGATTTTCTCTTCTCTTAATCCCGTTCCGACTCTGTAGGGTGACACTTATTTCTCTTTGCATATGAGGAATGCGAAGGGTGGTGGTTCCATTGTGTGTTGTTTGCCTCTGTTGTACAAGTGGTTTATTTCGCACTTGCCTCATACGCTTGCCTTCAAGGAGAACAAGGGATGTCTACGGTGGTCCACGAGACTTATGTCTCTCACTAATGATGATATCTCTTGGTATAATCGTGTCTATGATGGCGTTCAGATTATTGACTCTTGTGGTGAGTTCTCTAATGTACCTCTTCTTGGTACATGTGGTGGAATTAACTACAATCCTGTTTTGGCTCGCCGTTAGCTTGGGTTCCCCTTAAAGGATAAACCAAACAACATTTTGTTGGAAGGCTTATTCTTTCAAGAGGGTAAAGATCCCCAAAACTTGAAGGATAGGATGGTCCGCGCCTGGCGCAAGGTTCAAAGGAAAGGAAGGAATGAGCTTGGTCCGAAGAATTGTGTTGCTTTGGAGCCTTACACCTCTTGGGTAAGGAAGAGAGCCCTCGAGTACCGCATGCCATACGAGTATCCGAGACATACCCCCATGATTATGGTTGGGCCTTCAACCCTCCCTAATCAATGAGTAGAGGAGTTGAGAGACGAAGACCGTTCGCGTGTTTGGGTTCGTGAACGTGAGGAGCTTCTTCAGCAGCTCAAGGATAAGGATGCAATGATAGAGTTTCTAGAGCATCAGGTTATTGATGAGCCCGATGATGTGGTTACTTCTCTCCTACCTCACCCGTCTAGGTTTTGGAAGAAGAGATATGATCAACTCGCCAAGGAGAAGGCCGACATGGAAGCATCTTATGAGAGAGAGGTGAAGAGGCTTCGTGCGACGTATCTTCCAATCTCGGAGGCTTTGGACGATTGCTTCTAGGGCTCCATAGGATGTCTATTCTCCTTTTCTCTTGTATTGTATTTGGTTACCAAGACTGTACTACTTCTTTGGTGTAAAAAATTTCCAAATATTATATTGCTATGAGTATTCCACATATGTCTTAAAAAGTTCAATATTTTCAAAATATTTGCAAATAGATCTTTATAAAGTTCCTCTGATAAAAAACAAATCATATGCACGAGCATTGCATACATCATATGCATAAGCAGGTTTTGGTTCCGAGCCCTTGATACAGTGGTCTAACTCTTTGCTCTTCATTTATTTTAAAGACAAGCTGACGCACCGGTACAACACCAGAGTAAATCATCAGAAGATCATGGAGTACCTTGAGCAAGAGAACCGGGATCTGAAAGAGGAGATTTCCAGGATGACTGCCATGATGGAGTCAGTTCTTGCCGCTCAGAGTCAAGCTTCTCCAACTTCTGCAACTCCTCCCGCGAGGACAGTCATATCTGAAGTGGTTACTTCAACAGTGCCTGCTGCCACCGCCCACTTCGCTCCTAGTCTGTGTAGCGGGGTTTTCGTTACCTTTAGGTTAATTGACTAAACCAAAAGTAAACATACAATTCGACTCGCCACCACACTTTTATTTATCCAAAGGAAAGGCTAAAAAGCGAACAAAAGCCAAGTAAGGAGTTTTTCAAATCAAAAACTAATAAAAATGTCAGAGATCTGGGTAAGGGGGTTGGTTATGAAATGGGTAGGTTTTACGCACCCAAAACATCCTTAGTACTCTAAGGGAACCCTTTTTGCAAATATGTGTTGTAGATTGGTATTTGTGAAAATATTTGTACAAAAGATTGGGGGGATGAGAAGAGAATAGATTATATTTACAAATTTTGTTATTTGAATGGTGAACCCATTGCCTATGAACCATCACAAAGGTAGGATCAAAACCTCGTAGTTCGGGGTAAAAATCTTAAAAGATTGGTGAATTGATTTGATCAAAAGGCTTAAGGTCTTTTGTTATCAAAGGGAGAAAACTCAACCTAAACCAACAATCCACCATGTGAGGAAGTCTTCAACATACTAGTGAGGGGTTAAAGATATAATAAGTATGGGAGACTTAGAATCCAATCACTAAGGATGAGGTGAGATTTACATCAACCACTATAATAACTCAAACCTATGACTAATGTTTATGAAAAATGGTTTTAATAAGGTGGCCATTGGAACCACAAAAACAACTTGAAGTGAGTTATATTTACAAGTTAGATTTATTTACAAAATAAAGTCAAAGTTGGATTAAGATTTATTCACAATGAGTATTTGTAAAATGGTTTTGAAAAGTCAAAGGCTTAAGGCCTAAGTTTCTAGTTTGAAACAAAGTCAAAGTTTTGAAAATGATTTTGGCTTGGTTAGAGTGGGGAGAAGAAGAGAAGGGCTAGTCCTAAAGCATACAAAGATAAGAGAGGAAAGATAAACCCTTGGAGTTCCTTTTCTTGAAAGAGATGATTCAAGATGCTCCTTTCCTTTGGACTTAACACACAATCAATCAATCAAACAATTTGGATTCAAGCTCCTAGGATCTCCATTTGGCTTGCCTCTCTTAACTTGGTTACTCATGACAATGGTCCTCTTTTCATAATCTCAAGGTAGGATCCCTATCACACAAGAGCAAACATCAAAAGGTTCACAATACAAATAAGAGGAATGGACAAAGAATAAGTTTGGATGAGAAGTCCTTTAAGATCAACTTTGGATTTTAGTATTCTAAAGGCATGAGGCCTAGTTGATCTTCAACAAATTTAGCATTCTAAAGGCATGATGCCTAGTTGCTCTTGAACTCCTTTAAGCATAGGTAAATCCTAATTCTAGGTCCTTTCTCCTTTTGCATTAGGTTCACACAAAACAAACACAAGATAACAATATATTTATATACAATAATGAGCTCAAATGAGCAAAAGAAAAATGACATAAACATAACATATGTCCTCAAGTGAGCAAAATGAAAAGCAATATGAATAAATAAGCAAGAAATAAATGGCATTAAAAGTAAAAGGCAAGAAATTAAATGCTCAAATTAAAGTTAGTAATTAGTGGAGGTTATGTTAGCTTGTCATAAGACAATGTAGCGCTATGTTAAGCAATCGTAAGTGGACTAATGTAGTAGTCACACCTATCTGAGGCCGATCAATAAAAATATAGGCAAAGAACACAAGTTAGAGATCATGACTAGTAAGCCAAGCTCTATAAACTTGCCATGCCAAACCAAAAGGGGAAGGGCCTTGTATTGTCTTTAGGTTATTTGCTTGACCAAAAAGCAACCTATCTTGGACACAAAACAACTCACTTGATCATGGATCAAGTTGAGCTTAGTTTGGATCAAAGAAGGCTAAGCCTCTTATTTGTCAAGACCAACCATAAGACATTAACTCATTGGCCATTAATGGAAAAGAATGGGATGAAGATGAAAGGGAATGGAGAAGAAAACAAGTATCAAGTCCAATTGATCAAATGTGAATCAAATCATCATCAACCAATGCCAAACAGAAAAGAAATGAAGATTACAAGTCAACAATATTTTTTTGGTATTTTTTTGAATTAAAATAAAATGCAAAATAAAAATAAACAAATAAGGTCAAACCTCAAATTCAATTCAAATCAACTTCAACAAGTCCAATTAAATTCTCATAGGACTAATATGGTCAAACAAGCTTTGACTAATTTTCTCAACAATTTTGGAAATCAGAAAGTATTTAAAAACAATTAAAAACACTAAAAAGTAACACAATATGAACTAAAATCTCAGATAAATCTCAAATAAATCTCAAATTAAATAAGAAATTGATGAGACTATTTTTCATTGACTTATCACGATTCATAGGTGTTAGGAAAATATTTTTGGATTTTTCAAATATCAGAAAGTATTTTAAAATGAATTAAAACTAATAAAAACCAAATAATTCACAAAAAATATTAAATGACGTCACAAAAATAATTAAAAATCAAAATATGAAACTAGATTTTTCAAGACAATTTTTGGAATTGGTCTCATATTTTTGTGACTTCAAATAAATTTTCTATGAATTTTTGAAAATAAAAGGAATTAACTGAAAGTAAAATGAAAATAGAAATAATGGAAAATCCAGCGCCACAGGATCAACTTCATTAAATGACGTGGCGTGGAGAAGTGGCTCAGATGCAAGGGCGCATGATGGTCATAAGTCAAACGCGCAATATGAATCATAAAATGAAGTAAACATAATGAACGCATGAGATTATAACTTGGCAAAGCGATCCAATGGTTAGGATAGTGCACACGTGGTGATGGTGGTGGAAACCACCATCTTCTCCGGTGAGCTACCAGAATTCGGCCACCACTTGCAGAGAAATTTTTTGTAACGAAAATGAAAAACAAGGACATCAAATTGAAGCTCATGTGATGTACATCACCACTTAATCCATGGATGTTCCTCACTCTTCCTATTTTGAGAGAAATGTGAAGTGGAAGATCATGGTGTTCAAACTGAAAGTGCACGAAATGGAAAATTGAAACCACCATTGGCTTGCCTCAAGTGTGAGGACTTCAGAAAACCACACAAACAAGAGAATACTACATTGAATTGCAAGATCTAGATCCAAAATGTTTGAAGTTCTACCTCTGAATTGGAGCTCTTAAGGCCACGAGTTCTTCAAGATCTTGATTCCTTTTTGCTTTGGAGATGTAATGAAGATGAGAGCCTAAGGAATTGAGCTTTGAAAATCAACTAATGATGTTGAATTTCAAGCTTGAAAATGAGAACAAAATCTGGAAAATTCCTTTGGTATTGGTTAGGATTTCAATGTTGCAGCATTTCAGGTCTCCAAAAGGTTATGAAATGAAGCTCATGAGGTGTTTATTTATACCTGGATGTGGCTGAGTTCATGATTCCCTCGTGTGCATGGCAATTTAAAATTTGATGCATGGGCCTGTACAGGCGCATGTGAGGCCCAATGATGGGTGCAAAACCAAGCTGAATTCATTTGGAATGGAATTGGACGTGTACATGTGATGTAATCAGCTTGCACATTAAGTTTTATCCTGAAATGCAAAAATGAACATAAAGAAAGAGCTCTTCGAAACTCACCAATGGAAAGTCAATAAAAGTAATGTGAGTAATGGTTGGAAAGCCCTTGAAATAAGGAAAAAAATTGATGTTGGGCAAAAATTCATTTGGAAATTGGAAATTAATGAAAACGGGATGTGAAAGTTTGGGTACAAAACATGTTTAAGTCACCTTTGAAAATTTTCACCAAAAGCAAGCCTATTCAAGCCCCTCTGTTTCCATGATGCAAGCTTCAAATGGAAAAAACTCCAACATTAAAGTTGTATATATTTTCAAGATAATAAATTTAGACTCAGATTTTGCATCATTTGGATTTTCTATGAAAATATTATGGGCATTTGAAGTTGGGTACTTTTTCAAATTCAATGGATTATGCCCAATGTGGCCTATAATGTTTTGTATTATCACATGTATTTATTTTAGGATTATGAAATTTTTTCCAACATAACATTTTAAGTATACATCTTAATATTTCTAATTCATTTGGTTTCAACTAAAAATCGTAAACATTAAGGAAGTTAGGTCCTTGGGAAGTTGACCCAAAATTAGGGTTTCAGTCAAAATGACCTATAATGTTTTTAAATGAATGATGACCTTCCATGTTTCAAATGGATTTTTGATGAACATGAAAGTTGTTCATATGGTTTATAAGAACATTCTTTCGCTTGGGGTCATCTTCATTTGACAAACACATCAAAAGTTATATCTCAGTGATCCTCAATGTAGTCAGATGACTTGACTGGTCAACTTCTCAAGGCCAAACTTCCAATCTTGATGAATAAATGATTGAGGATTCTCAAATAGGCTCATATATGCATAAAATAATGAATGAAAGATCTTCCCTTGATAAAATTTGATCATAGGTTGAGGTTGCTTCATGGGCAAGGCATAGTTGAAGCACAGTTGAATTAGGGTTTCCTTGGGAAACAATCCTCAAGCCCTTTGGGTTATTTTGATCAAATTGGCAAATTGAGATAATTGGGAGACATATATGATGATTAGGAGCTTTGTGGACCATTGTCATGCTTTTTGTCATCTTCATCTAGCCATTGTATTGAGCTTAGGAGCCTCCTAGGAGCATGGAAGCACATGATCACTTGAGCTTTAAAACAAAAAGAGTTAGTGACATATTTTTATGCTTTTGGTTAGTAAAAAAATACGAAAAGCAATAATATACAATACAGGCATGCTTGGTGGTCTCAAACCGCTCACACAAGTCCCACCCCTAGGGTTAAGGAGCCAAACATGCTATGATCCTCGAGGCAATGCACTTATGCAATAACATGATGCCATGAGGGATCTTAGGGTCAAAATTAGGGTCTTACAGATGCCCCTATTTAAGGTCATTCTAGCCGGAGATATGAAGGTTAAAATTTTCGTCTCGACGAGGTAGGATGGGCATAAATAATAACAAAGAGACGAATTTTGGTCCCTAAGAGACCTCATGATGCAAATGTATGCATGCAAAAATAAAATCTTCATGGTGAATAATTGCCACAAAGGAAAAGAAATCGGGAGAAACTGAAAAATCCAATAGGAGTGACACACTCACTAAGGAGACAGAGATTTTGGGGAAATAAAGGTAAAAATGCGTGAGCAGGCCACAACTTGAAAACTTGCTGGGAGACACAAAGGGATTCCACGAAAGTAAATCGATGGAAAGATTCGAGCTGACGCAAAGATGCATGTTTTGGTGAATATGCCAATATAGCAAAACTATCCACAAAGGATACATCGGAGAAAAATTTGGACTCAAACGAGGATGTCCACAAAGGACTCAGCTGAGGAAGAAACAACGAGATATTGCCAGTTACTGGGTAATAAACTCGAAGAGAGACATGTTATCAAAACACCAGTTATTGGGTGAGAGAACAACACGTTCAGGGAGAAATATGACTCCACAGTGGACAAAAAGTCATATTAGGGAGCAGAAGGAAGGAACACCAGGGATACCGGTTACTGGGCATATAATAGGTGACCAACCAGGCGTGAATTGGAAACATATCCAAGACACTCATCATCCGAAGGGAGGGATGAAAAAGAAAACTCGACTTACAGGATGGACATTCGATTCCATAAGGAAATACAAATCTTACTCGACTGAGGAAGAAAAAGAACTTCAACCGAAGAGCGCATGAGATATATTATCTATTAACGTCATAACGTAGATAACATACTCGCATGGAAGATTATCCACAACCGGTTACTGGGTTAATGAAGGATAAATCGACCGCCAAGAAAGGACATTGGGATACCAGTTAGTGGGTATAAAATGATGACCAATCAGAAGGAGAAACAATCATCATCAAACACAGGTAAATGAAAGATGACTCGCTAGGGATAAATTGCTTGACAAAAGCAATTATCCAAGAGATATATCACCGGTTACTGGGTGGTATACTAAAAAACGAAAGAATATCAATACCGACTATTGGGTAAAGATAACCAACAAATAGGGGATTACATCTACCGGTTGATAGAAACCCACAGAAAAAGGACTTACAACTACCGGTTACTAGGTAGAAGGCCATAAGATCCGCTGGGGAAAGGATGAACAATTACTGGTAACTGAGCAATTGAACAACTAAACCATAGGGAACTGCAGGGGGTAACAAGAAAGGGAGTCAGTCTAGGAACAAACTAGAAAGACACAGTCAAACAAGGCTCATCTCGATGAGGATATAACTCAGGGGAGTAATTCACATCCCAATACACACTTGGGGAGGAAACTGAAACAATAATCATCAATGAGGACATAACTCAGTGGGGAAGAAAGAAGAAAAGATAGACACTTTCTGCCTATGAGGCTGACTCTATATGGAGACATCAGAAACAAACATCTGCTTGGGGGGAGAACATTTCACCAATAGAAGAAGATAACAAGCAAAGATATATGGCAAAGAATGCAACATGAATATCTGAAAGATATGATTTTGCGTGTATATATATGATTTGTGTATGATTAATACTGACAGACAGACATCACAAACAGGTTCAAGAATCACGAACAGACACCCGACACAACACCTCAACAAGAAAGGCAAAGCCTACTGGAGAATTCAGCTCTGGTGGGGATGATCAAACACAGGAAGATATTGATCACCGCTGGGGACAGTCAAAGTCACAGGTTTCAACTGCAAGAAACAAACTTCTACACAAGAGGAGTCTCCTAGGAACCAACAATCCTGACATGCAGAAGAACCTGCCGGGGACTTTCCATCAATTCTCGGGAACAAGTGGTTGAATATCAATAAGATCCACCATAGAAGAAAACTTTATTGGGGAACTTATCAAGGAATGATGTGAAATTCCGTGGGGAACAAACACCAACTAGATACACATCAATCGAAACACTCCCTTCTATCTGTTGGAGAGGAAACTCTACTAAGGGGAGAAAGAGCACATTGCTCCACTGGGGAAGGAAACAAACACATCTTCCACTGGGGAAGGAAACAAACACATCTTCCACACCGACTCTTAATGCTAGAAGAAATCTTCAGACTCAGAGGGGATAAACTGCAAATTTTCTCAAAGGAACTGTCTTGGCTGAGGGAATCGGAAATGAACCCTTCGTCAACATGTGACATCCTGGGGATGAAAAGGGAAACAAGCCCTTCATCGATTGCCCTAGGCAACTTCCTGCGGAGGAGACAACTGTCTGAAAGATAGCTCTGCAGGGAACACATGCTTACTCCGCTGAGAACTTCTACTCATGCTGGGGAAAGACAAAGTCTTCGTGAGTAGAATAGCATATCAACTTTTATCAATCTATAAGGGATTTTAAGTCAATCCACAGAAGGGGTGACAACCATATAATTGATAAAACACAAATGCTAGTGCCTGATATAGAGGGATACAACTGAAAGCTGATGAAGAGGATATAAACATGCTAGAATATGAACAAATGTCTTACCCTTTGGTGATCATACTATCCTTGGGAGAGCACTGAGGACATTCTACTTATCCTTTTAGTCCTTATGAATGTTCATTTTGTTTTAAAACAGTTTATAAAAACTTTATTTGTTTAAAACAATGATATTCATCAATTAAAACATGCAAACATTTGTTAAACAGAAACAAGTAAGAGTGCAATGAATTGGATAACGGCTTAAATTTATTTAATATAATGGTAGTCCGCAAATGGCGAGACTCCATGGATCTTTACAAATTTGAAATTGGTGATATACATGGAAAAAGGGCTACATTGAACATAATGACCATTCCTCCACCAACTCTGAATCCACTGTATTTGAAGCTTCAGTTGACGATGATTGAGCGAAAATCCTTGACAAATGACAGCTGTAGAGGGATGCAGTTACTTGCCAAATCCCTAATTTTTGCCTAAATTTCCCCAGGGTGAGGTACTCAATCTAGAGGGATATGTATTCATTATTTTTATGTCTCTAACTTTTGCCTAGACCGCCCTTTCGAGTTTTCAATCCACCGAGACGCTCATTTTTGCCTAAACCGCCCTTTCGGGTTTTCAACTTAGTGAGCTATTCTGTTATTATTTTTAGGCGAAGTATTTCTTGACTGCATCCCAATTCATAGGACGAATGAAATCCTCCCCATCCATAGTTGTAAGCAACAAAGCACCGCCTGAAAAGGCTCTCTTAACAACATATGGACCTTCATAGTTTGGAGTCCACTTGCCCCTGGAATCGGGCGCAAAAGACAAGACTTTCTTGAGCACGAGGTCACCTTCTCGGAACACACGAGGCTTGACCTTCTTATCAAAAGCTTTATTCATTCTCTGTTGGTACAACTGACCATGGCACATGGAAGTTAATCTATTCTCTTCAATCAAATTCAGTTGGTCATACCGACTCTGAACACATTCAGCCTCAGTCAACTTGGATTCCATTAAGACTCTCATTGATGGGATCTCAACCTCCACGGGGAGCACAACCTCCATGCCATATACAAGAGAGAAAGAGGTTGCCCCTATTGTAGTGCGGACAGATGTACGATAGCCATGTAAAGCAAATGGCAGCATCTCAGGCCAATATTTGTATGTAACAACCATCTTCTGGATAATCCTCTTGATGTTCTTGTTAGCAGCTTCAACAACCCCATTCATCTTGGGTCTATAGGGAGAAGAATTATGATGTGCAATCTTGAACTCGCTACACAACTCTTTCATCATCTTATTGTTCAAGTTATATCCATTATCAGTAATGATCTTGTCTGGCACACCATAATGGCATATGAGTTGATTCTTGATAAACCTCACAACCACCTGTCTGGTCACATTTGCATACGATGTCGCTTCAACCCACTTGGTGAAGTAATCAATAGCTATGAGAATAAAACGGTGATCGTTCGACGCCTTAGGTTCAATCATGCGAATCATTTCAATTCCCCACATGGAGAAAGACAATGGTGAGGAAATAACATTCAGAAGTGTCAGGGGAATATGAATCTTGTCCACATAAATCTGACACTTGTGGTATTTCTTCACATACTTGCAGCAGTCAGACTCCATTGTCAGCCAATAGTAGCCTGCTCTCAACATCTTCTTCGCCATAACATGTCCATTGGAATGAGTACCAAATGAACCCTCATGGACTTCAGTCATCAACAGGTCTGCTTCGTGTCTATCCACGCATCTGAGCAAAACCATGTCAAAATTCCTCTTGTAAAGCATATCAACATTAAGTTAGAAACTGCCAGATAATCTCCTCAAAGTCTTCTTATCTTTAACAGATGCCCCAGGTGGGTAAGTTTGACTTTGGAGAAAACACTTGATATCATAATACCACGACTTATCATCTTTCACCTCTTCAACTACAAACACATGAGCTGGTCTATCCAAGCGCATCACAATAATATTAGGAACTTCATTCCAATACTTGACAGCAATCATTGAAGCGATCGTAGCGAGAGCATCCGCCATCTGATTCTCATCTCAAGGAATATGATGAAAGTCAACTTTAGTAAAGAAAGTTGAAATCCTCTTTGCATAATCTCTATATGGGATGAGGCCAGGCTGATTCGTCTCTCATTCACCTTTAATTTGATTAACAACAAGGGCCGAATCACCATAAACATCGAGATGTTTGATCTTAAGATCAATACACTCTTCCAAACCCATAATACAAGCCTCATACTCTGCCATATTATTTGTGCATTTGAAAGTTAGCCTTGGTGTAAAAGGAAAATGTGTGCCTTGAGGAGTAATAATCACTACCCCAATACCATTTCCATACTGATTAACAGCACCATCGAACAC
This sequence comes from Lathyrus oleraceus, assembly GCF_024323335.1. Lineage (NCBI taxonomy): Eukaryota > Viridiplantae > Streptophyta > Magnoliopsida > Fabales > Fabaceae > Lathyrus > Lathyrus oleraceus. The sequence continues at coordinate 61,637,895 of NC_066581.1, forward strand.
CATACCTCATCGGGAACCAGACTCTGGCCCTATATCGAGCGTAGGCTCATCACAATCTTTCATCTTCAAATACAGAATCTCCTCATTAGGGAAGTCATACTGCACAGACTGATAATCTTCAATTGGTTGATTTGCCAGATGATCAGCCAAGATACTACCTTTAATAACTTTTTGAGCTCGATACTCAATATCATACTCGGATAACAACATCTGCCAACGGGCAATTCTCCTAGTTAAAGCAGGCTTCTCAAAGATATACTTGATTGGATCCATTTTAGATATCAACCAAGTCGTATGATTCAACATATACTGGCGTAAGTGCTTAGCTGCCCAAGCCAAAGCACAGCATGTCTTCTCAAGCATTGAGTACCGAGACTCACAGTCAGTGAACTTCTTACTCAAGTAGTATATTGCGTATTCTTTCTTTCCTGATTCATCCTGCTGACCAAGGACACAACCCATGGAATCATCAAGCACAATCAAGTACATAATCTACGGTCTCCCTTCAACAGACGGAGACAAAATCGGAGGCTCGGACAAATACTCTTTGATACTGTCGAAGGCTTTTTGGCAATCCTCGGTCCAATCATGACGCTGATCTTTCTGGAGGAACTTGAATATAGGCGCACATGTGGCAGTCGTGTGGGATATAAATCTCGAAATATAATTCAAGCGGCCAAGAAAACCTCGAACTTGCTTCTCAGTTTTGGGCGCAGGCATCTCTTGTATTGCTTTGACCTTGGTGGATCAACTTCAATACCTCTATCGCTGACAATAAAGCCCAATAACTTGTCGGAACGGACTCCAAATGTACACTTGTTCGGATTCAAGCGGAGCTTGTACTTCCTCAAATGCTGGAAAAGCTTCAACAAGTGCTCAACATGTTCAACTTCCATTTTCGACTTCGCAATCATATCATCAACATACACCTCGATCTCTTTGTGCATGATATTATGAAACAAGGTAGTCATAGCAAGTTGATACGTGGCTCCGACGTTCTTCAAACCCAAGGGCATCACTCTGTAACACCCCAAAATTTGCCCTCCTCATTCATGCATTCATTTAGCATTTCATATTCCATTTCATCATGTCAATCAGAATTAGATACAAAAAAAAAAAAACGAAAAAAAAAAAATAATAATAATTTTTTACAAAAAAAATAAAATAAAATGATTTAATTAATTAATTAATTAATTAATTAATTAAATAAATAATTAAATAAATAAAATATAATAAATTTTTTTGGACTTGGACCTTTCTCAAAAGCCCACTAAGCTACCAATATTAGCCTATAAATACTAGAGTTTCATTGAAACAAAAGGCCACACAGAACAAAGGGGGATTTTGAAGAGAAGCAAAATACTCTGAGGTTTCCTTGGAACAAAACCCTGAGGAAAAAGATAGTGAGAGAAGACCTAACGGAGTTCAGAGCAGCCTCCAAACCCTGAAGGGAACTCAACTACATAGAATCACCTCTGCCTCACATCAATCAAGCTCTCCAATCAGGTTTGCCCTTATTCCCATTACCTTTATGCTCTTAATTTGGATCATCTGAATGTATGAGGTATGATGGATGAATTTCATTAGGTTTTTGCCCATGGGTTTAATATGTATATGAATGTATAAACAATGCCTTGAATGTTTAACCGTTTAATTTTTGAGTGTATGCCACAGGGTTTGAGGTTTCTGAAACCATACTGTTATTCATGAAAAAAATGCTTATGGTGTTTCACTAACCCTTTTGTTGAGTTTTTGTGAGGGCTCACATGACTTTTGCAGGGATAACTTGCGTGGTTTCCCACTTTATTTGTGGGATAACCCCTGGAGGTCCATTCCGATTACCTGTACTGACTCACTTTTCTTTGATGGCATTAGCTTGGAAGGATCTCAGGGTTTCCCATTCCTCTAATTGTTGTTACTTCGGATCTTTATCCGCGTGGTACTTTTACATTTTTCCCGCATTTTACTGCTTTCCTAGCTGGAAGACCTCGATAGGAGGCAATGTTTTGTGTTTACCTCAAGATACATGTTTTGTGTTTTGTGTTCGTATCCCTGCAGGTAGCGCGGTTCCTTCATCAAGGACTTCCTTTTTGCCCTCGAGCATCCCAAACCCTAAAACCCAAAGCAACACGTTAACTCCTTCTACTACAGGCGAGTAAGTCTCCAAAGGTCGAGCATCCGGTAGATTGCGTAGTGACGTCGTTCGTCCCAAACCCAATCCATAACCCCATAGTTGGCCGAACTACGTTTTGCTCTGATTCTCGGGCCAGATGAGATACGTAGGCATAAGACGCGATGTCTTAGCGAGCACACATCCCCTAACCCATAGGTCAGCCGAGCTACGAAGACTCTGATTCTCATATTCAGATGAGATACGTATGCAGTGGATGCGACATCCGCGCGAGTCATTTTCATTTAACCCTTTTTTTTTGGTAAACAGCACAAGATAAACCCACACCTTTTAGACGAAAACTACAAAAGTGGATCCCGTAGAGTACTACGGATGCGTAGGGGTGCTAATACCTTCCCTTCGCATAACCGACTCCCGAACCCAAGATTTGGTTGCGAGACCCCGTCTTGTCCTTTCCTTTTTCAGGTTTACTTCGAGCGTTTCCTTTCCCTCCTTTGGGATGAATAACGCACGGTGGCGACTCTTCTGTCTTTTTCTTTCGCCGGTTGTTTTTTTTCGCATTGTATTTTTCAGGTTGCGGCAGCTGGCGACTCTGCTGGGGACTGAAAGAAGTTGACCTCTTGCTGGTCCATCTGGCCTAAGCGAGTCCCTCCTAGCTTTTGTAGTTTGTTTGTTTATTGGGTGTTCATGCTTTTGTACAGTTATTTATTTACCTGCTTTACCTTATTGCATTGTGTACATATCATTGTTGTTTCTGTTGGCTGGCTGCTTGGTGATCTTTGTGAGATGAGTTCTATACCCGAACTCGAGTGCACTTAAGATAGGAGAATGGCATAGTCCTGTCAACTTGTGTGGAGTATTCCTTAGCGAGTTGACTTGCAAGCCCATTCACTTGGTGGAGGTCATGTTGAGATCAATAATGTCACATAAGTAAGTTGTGGTTAGACATTACTTGTTCCAATATAGACCTAAGAAGCCAAGGACCTTAGTTTACCTAACCCATCTTGGCCTATTCGTAGGACGTAGTGCGAAAGTCGTTCAAATGTAAGATTTGATACGATTGTTACGCGATACTACACTCATAAGAGTCTCTCTTGAGAATATTGTTGGAATACGAGTAGTCGTTCCTCTGATAATATCCGAAAGATGGGATTATGACTATGGGAACCTTTTGTAGAACATGTTTGGCAGGTTTAAACCTTAGTACACTCCTTTTGGGTGGTTCTTAACCTAAACTCCATGCTCGTGACTTGCAACAAACCCTTGATTCATGGTTAATCCGATCAGGTATCCTTAATATCAATGAAACTCGGGTGTTGATAAGGTGTAAACCATAATCCACCAAAATGGGTGGTTGATATTAAGGATAACATGATCCATCCCATGACCTTTGTTTGGTGTGCTCTTAATTTCTCTCCAGACAGTGCAACCTGACAGATGGTCAAACGGATCCATCAATTCTGATTGACATGCCTTTGCATTGCATAACATCATCTGCATATTTGCATCCAACATCTCATGCTTATTCATTTGCAGGGTATTCCCTTTCAAAACGGGGGTGCCTTAAAACTGAACAAGCAGTGCATCGCATACCATGCATATTAACCCTTGTCTGTTTTGCAGGTGTCACCGCAGTGTCTAATGTTTGTTCCCTGTATCAGGCAGTTATTGGTCCCAAGCAAGTTCACAGATACCCGACAAAGGAAAACCGTCCACGACTAGCGATGGACCAAATACAGAAAGAGCTGGCTGATATGCGTGAAAGGATGGATCAGTTCATGACATTGATGACTGGTATGGTAGCAGGTCAGGAAAAGCTGAGGGAATTGGTTGAGCAACCGAGACACGATCCGGAGGTGGAGATACCAAATGTTGAGGGAAACCCTGGTAACCCTGGGAACGCTGATAACCCTGTGAACACTGGTAACGCGGGTAACGCAAAAGCTGATGGAAACCCGGGTAATGTTGGCAACACAGGGAATGTTGGGAATGGTATTGGTGGAAGATACAATGTGAATCAAGGAATTCGGATTAACGGGAACCCCGTTACTGAAGATTGTCAGTATGATCAATTTTCTTTGCACGACGAAGCCCTCGAGACCACTCGCCGTATGGATGAGCTTGCTGAGAAGCTCAAATCTTTGGAGTCTCAAAATTCCTTAGGCTTTGATGTCACAAATCTTGGTCAGGTTCAGGGAGTAAGGATTCCTCACAAGTTCAAACCCCCTACTTTTGAGAAATACAACGGGGCTTCTTGCCCACGCACTCATCTCCAATCTTATCTGGGAAGGTTGGGAGCTCACACGGAAGATGAAAACCTGTGGATGTACTATTTTGAAGACAGTCTAACTGGAGCTTCTCGTGAATGGTATTCTCATTTGTCTCGTACTACCATCAAGAGCTGGAAAGACTTGGAAGAGGCTTTTGTCAAGCAATATCAATACAACTTGGACATGGCTCCAAATCGGACCTTGTTGCAAGGTATGTCCCAGACTGCCAAGGAAACCTTTAGAGAGTATGCTCAGCGTTGGAGACAGATTGCTGCGTCCGTCCAACCCCCTATGTCTGAAAGGGAGATGGCGGACATGTTCATGAACACTCTTCAGGGCAATTATATTGAGAGATTGGTTGCTTGCCCGTCAATTAGCTTTGCAGAGATAGTAATTCCTGGAGAAAGAATCGAGAGTCTGTTGAAGATGGGCCGAATTCAAGACAATAGTTCTTCCAAGAAACCGTTTGCTGGTAACGGTCAGCGAAGAAAAGAAGGCGAGACAAGCGTTGTGTATGCCAGCAAAGGCAGGGGCAGAGGACGCCCTACTTATTATCAAGATCAAGTGGCCGCAGTCACCATTCCAACACCTGTTCCTCAACCGCAATATCATCCGCAACAACAACCCAGGTACAACAATCAACAACAAGGAGGTAATCCGGGTCAGCAGAGACACTATCAACAACGTCCAAGGCAGACGGACCGGGTCATCGAGCCAATCCCAATGCCTTATTCAGTATTACTTCCCAAGCTGATTGACATGAATCTGGTTACATTGAGAACTCTGGCCCCACCAATCGATCCAAATAATTTGCCTAGAGGTTATGATGTCAACGCCAGATGTGCTTTTCACTCCAACGCACCTGGCCATACTACAAATAATTGCAAGGCTCTCCAGTTAAAGGTACAAGATTTGAGAGATGCCCAGGCTATCAATTTTGCTCCGGTGCCTAATGTTATCCAGAACCCGATGCCGGCTCACGGCGGGCAGGGGATTAATGCTGTCGAAGTGGTTAAAGCTGGTAATGCCCAAGGCTGGGGCAAATTTGTGGAGCCAGTCATCAAAGAAGACAAGTTTGGATTGGGGTATGCTCCGGGATCTCAGAAGAATGAAACCGGTACTCTCTCCAGCGGGGGTTTGGTTTCTCCCCACATCGTCAATGCTGCAGATGAAGACAAGGCTGACAGCGACTGTGACTTAGATAGCTGGATTCGCCCGTGTGTCCCAGGAGAAAAGCTCGACAATTGGTCGTCCGAAAAACCTTCCGGGTTATTCTGCTGAAAGAGTGATTTTTATTGTTTTCCTTTTATTACATGCATAATAAAGTCTTACACTTTGCCCAAGGTGTAATGACTCATTTGTAGGGCCATCCATTTAGTTACGTTTCGCAATTATTTTTATGATCAATAAAGGACGGCTTTTGCAAACAATTTTGTGTTCTCTTTCTTTCAGTTTTTTTTACTTTTTACAAAAAAATGGCAATGTTTCTTTTTTTCGTTTTTCCTTTCTTTCAAAAAAAAATCTCTCTCATTCTAAGGTAAAGCATGATCCTCCATCATGCAGAGCCGACCACTCGGATCTCACTGCTAACGACACTGCTATGGCCAAGTATGACTTCGACAATCCTATCTATCAAGCCGAAGAAGGGGCTCAGGAAGATTGTGAATTGCCTGAAGGGTTAGCCAGATTGTTGAAACAGGAGGACCGAGCTATTACACCTTATCAGGAGGTGGTTGAGACCATCAACGTTGGTACCGAAGACGACAAGAAAGAGATCAAGATCGGGGCAAGTCTACAGGCCGAAAGGAAAGACCGTTGATCATGTACTTGACTGTGTTAGAAAGGTCAATGGGTTGTGTGCTCGGTCAGCATGACGAGTCAGGTCGAAAAGAGCATGCAATATACTACCTTAGCAAAAGTTTACCGACTGTGAACAAAGATACTCATTGCTCGAGAAAACTTGCCGCGCTTTGGCATGGGCTGCTCGCTGACTAAGACAATATATGTTGACTCACACGACTCTATTGATATCAAAAATGGATTCAGTCAAGTATATTTTTGAAAAGCCAGCACTTACCGGAAAAGTTACTAGGTGACAAATGATACTGACAGAGTATGACATCCAATACACTTCACAAAAAGCCATCAAGGGAAGTGTCTTGTCAGACTATCTTGCATAGCAACCGATTGATGATTACCAACCTATGAGGTTTGACTTTCCTGATGAGGATATCATGTTTCTCAAATCGAAAGATTGAGAGGAACCACTTCCGGAGGAGGGGCCTGACCCTAAATCCAAATGGGTTATGATGTTTGATGGGGCGGTCCACGTCAATGGTCGCGGAGTTGGTATAGTGTTGATCACACCGGAAGGGGGTTCATATGCCATTTGGTGCCAGAATAACTTTTCCCTGCACCAACAATGAAGCCGAATACGAAGCTTGTATCCTAAGACTTGAGGAAGCCGTCAAAATACAGATTAAATCCATGGATGTATACGGGGACTCAGCTTTGGTCATCAATCAAACCAACAGGGAAATGGTGCTATGCTGGAACTACGTACCCAGAATTGACGTATCTCGGTCAGAGACGAATGAAGAAAGCATTTGGTCAGAAAGTGCGCCCTCGGGGGTATCAAGTCGGTGAATTGGTACTCAAAAGAATTCTTCCTCCCAACACAGATCACAGGGGCAAATGGACACCGAACTATGAGGATCCGTACGTGGTTAAAAGGATTTTCTATGGCGGAGCTTTGATGCTAACAACCATGGATGGCGAAGACTTCCCGTCCCCTGTCAACTCAGACGCAATTAAAAAATACTTCGCATAAAATAGACCCGCTGGACGATAAAAAGAGGTTCAGGCAAAAAAAAGGGCATCCCGACGAACCAAAAAAAAAGAATAAAGAGGTTCGGGCAAAAATTAGGGATATAAAAAAAGAGTACACCCGGTGAGTCGAAAACCCAAAAGGGCGGCTCAGGCAAAAATGGGTATCCCGGTGGATTGAAAACCCAAAAAGGGGGCGATCCAGGCAAAAGTTAGGGAATAAGCGAATGACTGTGATCTGAGTTCATCAGTGTTATATCACCGTTTCATTCAATCCGACAATCTTCGAAGGTTAAAGATCGACTAATCATCCACTTCAGAAAGCAAGATGAGCAGAGCGTCTTGAGGACATACGAGCCATAGCAGAGTCGAAACTCAGTGGGACCCCGTTTCCACATTTGCCATTAGGATAGTTCTCTTTTTATAGCGATCACCTCTTTTCAGGGATCAGCTTCCTGATACCCTCGCCTGTTCCTGGCACAAATTTTCTCCCCATTAAGAGTCGAATAATTCAGTTAAAGAGCCTCTTTATTTTTCATTTATCAGTTTGTTTGCAAAAATGTCCGAATTTTTGATAAAACATATTGCATATGAACATAATGGTGGCTTTTGCAGATGATTTGCACAGGAAAACATTTAAAATTGCTTTGATTGTGCTTAATCCCGAACGGTGAATTCAAACCGAGTAATTCCCCCGAGGCATACGTGTAGTTTTGGTTGCAGGTCACAGGAACCGGATGCCAAGTCATGAATCCTCATCCCCAAGCGGTTGACAAAGTCTCTCCTCAGCAGAGCATGTTCCCCAACAGAGTTGACAATATCCAGACTGTCTAGCCCTAGTAGAGTTGACAGTATCCAGACTGTCTATCCCCAGTAGAGTTGACAGTATCCAGACTATATATCCCCAGCGGAGTTGACAGTGTCAGACTGTATCTTCCTAGCAACAGCGGAGTGGTTGCATACCCAACGGACAAGAGGGTGGTGTTCCCAGTGTTCATCTCATCCCCAGCAGATTATTTCTAACAGATTTGTTCTAATCCCCAGCTTGAGGACGATTAGCAAGTTCATATCCCCAGCAAAGGTCGTTTCCTACGACATTTCCCCAGGAAGTGTTTTCCCCACAGACTCTCCTCACAGAGCCTCGCCGAACAAAGTTTCCATAGTTGATACTCCCCTCGCAAGGTCAACTTTTCAAGCAGCCAATTTATTTTTGGTGGCTCATTGGTCCCGGCAGACGGATCATTCCCCACAGAGCATTCAAGGATTGATACAGCGATCTGTTCCCTACCGGAGTTTGCTTCCCCAAGCAGATTTCTTTTTACACCATGCATAACATTTGCATTTGCATGCATATCATATCAAGCATACACATAAGCTGATAAACAGGTTCTTCCAAGCAGACTGAAGAATTACTTTACAACCAAGGTCATGAGATCCAGCCAGAGGATCAAGCGTGAGTGATCCAGCCTGAGGGTCATTTTGAAGATTCAGCCTGAGAATCGTTTTCCCGTGATCCAGCATGAGGGTCACTTTTTGAAGATTCAGCCTGAGAATCGTTTTCCCGTGATCCAGCATGAGGGTCATTTTTGAAGATTCAGCCTGAGAATCGTTTTCCCAAGAGTCAGCCTGGGGCTCAATTTGAAGATTCCCCAGTGAAGTCGCCTACAAGCTTTATTTCCCCAGCAAGTCTAATTGAGGAGTCGTTACAACATGTTCTAGCCCGAAGAATATGTACGAAGCCCAAAAGTGGAATATGCTCGAAGCTGCATATCTAATATGAAGGTTGGGCGTAGATTTCAAAAGAGGGTCAACCAGCGCATGCCTCAGATGCGGGATCCTAATGATGGGAATTTATCATCAAAATAATCCAGATCTAGCCAGAAGACCGAAATAGATTCGGCCAGAGAATCGAAACAAAGGAGATCTAGCCAGAAGATCGAAGAAGATCTAGCCAGAAGATCGAAGTCAGGTCTAGCCCGAAGACCGGAAATAGATTCAGCCAGAGAATCGAAACAATTCAGATCTAGCCAGAAGATCGAAGTAGATTCAGCCAGAGAATCAAAGGAAATAGATTCAGCCAGAGAATCGAAACGGAGGAGATCTAGCCAGAAGATCGAAGAAGATCTAGCCAGAAGATCAAATTCGTATCCAGCTCGAGGATCAAAATTAATATCCAACCAGAGGACTAAATTGAGTATAGGTTTAGCCAGAGGATCGACACTCCAGATTAAGCCAGAAGACTGATTCAGATCCAGCCAGAGGATCGGAAGAAAAATAAACAGCGCGGTGTATTTCCGCGTTTTTATGGTGTTCTCGGAGCGCAAATTTTCAGTCTATCTTTGGTATTCAATCACAGCTTACCCCGTTTGTCTGATAAGCTGTTCGCTTTCATCCTACTCGGGTTAGCTGATGATTGAATAGGGGCAGCTGTAACACCCCAAAATTTGCCCTCCTCATTCATGCATTCATTTAGCATTTCATATTGCATTTCATCATGTCAATCAGAATTAGATACAAAAAAAAAAAAAAAAACAAAAAAAAAAACGAAAAAAAAAAAAAAAAAAATAGTTTTTTACAAAAATAAATAAATAATAATAATAAATAAATAAAATATAATAAAATTTTTTGGACTTGGACCTTTCTCAAAAGCCCACTAAGCTACCAATATTAGCCTATAAATACTAGAGTTTCATTGAAACAAAAGGCCACACAGAACAAAGGGGGATTTTGAAGAGAAGCAAAATACTCTGAGGTTTCCTTGGAACAAAACCCTGAGGAAAAAGATAGTGAGAGAAGACCTAACGGAGTTCAGAGCAGCCTCCAAACCCTGAAGGGAACTCAACTACATAGAATCACCTCTGCCTCACATCAATCAAGCTCTCCAATCAGGTTTGCCCTTATTCCCATTACCTTTATGCTCTTAATTTGGATCATCTGAATGTATGAGGTATGATGGATGAATTTCATTAGGTTTTTGCCCATGGGTTTAATATGTATATGAATGTATAAACAATGCCTTGAATGTTTAACCGTTTAATTTTTGAGTGTATGCCACAGGGTTTGAGGTTTCTGAAACCATACTGTTATTCATGAAAAAAATGCTTATGGTGTTTCACTAACCCTTTTGTTGAGTTTTTGTGAGGGCTCACATGACTTTTGCAGGGATAACTTGCGTGGTTTCTCACTTTATTTGTGGGATAACCCCTGGAGGTCCATTCCGATTACCTGTACTGACTCACTTTTCTTTGATGGCATTAGCTTGGAAGGATCTCAGGGTTTCCCATTCCTCTAATTGCTGTTACTTCGGATCTTTATCCGCGTGGTACTTTTACATTTTTCCCGCATTTTACTGCTTTCCTAGCTGGAAGACCTCGATAGGAGGCAATGTTTTGTGTTTACCTCAAGATACATGTTTTGTGTTTTGTGTTCGTATCCCTGCAGGTAGCGCGGTTCCTTCATCAAGGACTGCCTTTTTGCCCTCGAGCATCCCAAACCCTAAAACTCAAAGCAACACGTTAACTCCTTCTACTACAGGCGAGTAAGTCTCCAAAGGTCGAGCATCTGGTAGATTGCGTAGTGACGTCGTTCGTCCAAAACCCAATCCATAACCCCATAGTTGGCCGAACTACGTTTTGCTCTGATTCTCAGGCCAGATGAGATACGTAGGCATAAGACGCGATGTCTTAATGAGCACACATCCCCCAACCCATAGGTCAGCCGAGCTACGAAGACTCTGATTCTCATATTCAAATGAGATACGTATGCAGTGGATGCGACATCCGCGCGAGTCATTTTCATTTAACCCTTTTTTTTTGGTAAACAACACAAGATAAACCCACACCTTTTAGACGAAAACTACAAAAGTGGATCCCGTAGAGTACTACGGATGCGTAGGGGGTGCTAATACCTTCCATTCGCATAACCGACTCCCGAACCCAAGATTTGGTTGCGAGACCCCGTCTTGTCCTTTCCTTTTTTAGGTTTACTTCGAGCGTTTCCTTTCCCTCCTTTGGGATGAATAACGCACGGTGGCGACTCTTCTGTCTTTTTCTTTCGCCGATTATTTTTTTTCGCACTGTATTTTTCAGGTTGCGACACACTCGATAACAGAATGTTCCTCAAGGTGTGATGAATGTTGTCTTCTCCATATCCTCGGGTGCCATTTTAATCTGATTATAACTGGAAAATCCGTCCATAAATGAAAAGACATGGAATTTAGCTGTATTGTCTACCAACATATCAATGTGTGGTAGAGGAAAATCATCTTTCGGACTAGCTTTATTCAAGTCACGATAATCCACACACATTTAGACTTTTCCATCTTTCTTAGGCATAGGCACAATATTGGTAACCCATTGAGGATATGTAGAAGTCACCAGAAACCCCGCATCAATTTGCTTCTGAACTTCTTCTTTAATTTTCACTACCATATCAGGATGAGTTCTTCTAAGCTTCTGCTTCACCGGCACACACTCAGGCTTCAACGGCAAGAAATGTTGCACGATATCAGTATCTAGACCAGGCATGTCTTTATAGGACCAGGCGAAGACGTCAACATATTCTCGTAGCAACTCAATCAACCCTTCTTAACAGACTCTGCAAGGAGTGCCCCAATCTTCACTTCGCGAATGCAATCTTCAGACCCCAAGTTGACTGTTTCCATATTCTCAAGACGTGGCTGAATGATCTTCTCCTCATGCTCAAGCAGATGGGTAATCTCATCAGGAATCTCCTCAACATCATCTTCCTCTGCCTCAAATACAGGGAACTCAAAGTTGGGAGATGGTGTTGGATCATTATGTTCAATGGGTTTGATCAACCTGCATAATGATTTTGAGTATAAAAGAGAGTTCAAAATTCAAACAAGGCAAATCATTATGCAGATGAAAAGATTGATTTTATTCTTTTTAGGGTTTTATGGTGATCACCAATTCATGCAAAAAGAAAAAAAGTGAAAAATAATTTAAGAAAACAAACATTTAACATGCAATTACTGAATGAATATCATTGTATCAATCAAATATGCCAACAATTTCTTCACTTCTCCTTTTGGCATGGGGGAAGGGTTTTTAAACAAAATGAACATATTACGTTGACTTATGGATAACTGTTGGAACATCAACAGCGACCCAATTATTGCAGATTCCTCCGGGTATGACAAAGTTGCCAAGGTCTTCCTCTTCATCATCTTCAACAATGGCAACAGCTTCCTGATCTTCAACGGTGTGGATGAAACCTCCACTCTGGAACAACCCACAATCATTGGAAACACCAGAAGAGTACCCTATGCCAACCCGAGATTTATTATCTTCCAACTTGATCATTTTCCCCAAACCAGCAGTTGCACCATGCTCAATGGCCAATTTCGCATCATTATAGGAGACAAATGAAGAACGTCATTTCCTAGAAGGCTCAGCAATAGATAAGGCTTAGAACGGCGTTCCAACCTCATCCCCAACATCAATATAGGATAAGGAAGATAAATGACTGACCAAGAGAGCCTTCTCCCCCCTATCACCACCAACTTCTTGTTCTTAACGAACTTCAACTTTTGGTGCAGGGTGGATGTCACGGCGGCTGCCTCGTTTATCCATGGTCTGCCAAGCAAACAACTATAAGATGGATGAATATCCATGACCTGGAAAGTGATCTGGAAATCACTAGGTCCAATCTTGACCGGGAGTTCTAATTCGCCAATCACGGTTTTGCGCGATCCATCGAAAGCTTTCACTAACACTCCACTCTGCCTCATAGGAGGCCCCTGATAAGAAATTTTGGCAAGAGTGGATTTTGGAAATACATTGAGTGATGACCATGTGTCCACCAACACATTGGACAAGGCATCATCTTTACAATTCATAGATATATGTAAAGCCAAATTGTGGTCTTTTCCCTCCTCAGAAAGATCAGCATCACAGAAGCTCAAGTTGTTGCAGGCAGTTATATTTGCAACAATGCTATCAAACTGCTCAACAATGACATCGTGATCCACGTATGCCACGTCCAACACCCTTTGCAACGCTTCACAGTGTAGCTCTGAATTCATCAACAAAGATAAGACAAATATCTTTGATGGAGTTTGTAGAAGTTGATCCATAACATTATATTCACTCCTCTTGATGAGCCTCAGCATCTCATCACCATCCTCTCTCAAAATGCCAGACTGGCCAACCAGGATAGGAGCATTATTGGTTTTGACAGCAACAGGGTCAACACCCTTCACAACAGGAACTGACTGATTTGAAGGAGAAGTCCCCACGGGACTAGCAGGATTAACAGCAGCTCTCTTCACAACATCTTCGTGGGATTTCGGCAGAGCCGAGAAAACACGACCACTCCGGGTCACTCCACTAACGTCGGAAATTCTCACGACAGAGGTTAAGGGCAACGAAACCTCCTTTCCATCTTCTAGCATGATAGCATTATAACAGTAGGGAACCTCCTTATCTGATACATACGGGACAGGACCCGCTGGTTTAATCACAAGAGCTGGCGATACTTTCTTCTTACTGCCATCATACTTGATGACAACAGGCTCAGGAATTTTAAACACGGGAGTGATAACATCGACTTCATCCTCATTATGATTCTGAAGTATCTCAATCATCCCTTGGTCTAGCATCTCTTGGATGTCCTTTCTCACTTGATGGCATCCTCTTTCATTGATAGTGCACACCTGGCACCTACCATGATCATGCTCATAATGGTTGTGTTCACACAACAGCTTATGCATCTCTACTAAGGACTGCCTTATGTCATTCACATAAAGGACTTTGTACTTGCCAGGGCACCCCTGAACCATATTAACAGTTGATTTCCCATGCTTGGGCAATGGGTTCTTCTTCACATTTGGGCTTACGTCCTCAAAGAACAGTATTGTCGCATTACGCGAAAAACCGGCGGGAAACAAGGACAACAGAGCCGCCACCGTGCGTTATTTATCCCAAAAGAGGGAAAGGAAACGCTCAGAGTAAACCTGGGAAAAAGCATGGTCTCGCGACCAAAGAGAATGGGATCGGGAGTCGGTTATGCGAAGGGAAGGTATTAGCACCGCTACGCATCCGTCGTACTCGACGGGATCCACGCACAATAGGAAGGAAAAACGGTTGCTAAAACACTGCTCACACACACACACACTGGCTGAAAGAGACACAAGAAAACAGACTGAAGCTGACGCGGCAGGATGTCGCATCCTGGGCCTACTTAGTCTATCAGGCATAGACATCAGAGTCGAAGTAGTTCGGACCGGGGAAACGACACATGCTCTCTAGGATGTCGCATCCTATGCATACGTATCTCCTTTGGACGAAGGAGAATCAGAGCATTCGTAGCTCGGCTGACACGCACACAAACAAACACACACAGGTAAACGTGGAGCCCGAATGCCAATCACTGGACTTACATCAGCATCCGAATCAAAACACACACAAGAAGGCAAACGTAGAGCCTGAATGCCAATCACTGGACTTATATCAGCATCCGAACCAAACAAACCCACACTGGAACCCGAATACCACTCAATGGTCTTACATCAGCTTCCAAGCACACGACAACACACACAGAGGGGGTTGAGGACAAAGAGGGTTGAAAAAGAAAAAGGGCGCCCGGAGAGATCAGCTCATCTCCTGCCTACGTACCTCATCTGGTATGAGGATCAGGGCGACGTAGTTCCCCTACGGAGGGATATAGGACTAGCCTAACCAGATAACAAAGGGAGACACAACTAGGGAGACTACGACTCGAGCCTAGATGTTATCATGCAAATCATCCCTAAGTTATGGTTTCTAGCTAACTTGCACAGGAAGCAAGCCTATCCTAAACATGACTTGCACAGGAAGCAAGCCACACCTAACCTAACTTGCATAGGAAGCAAGCTGAACTAAACCTAACTTGCACAGGAAGCAAGTCAAACAAACACACAAACACAAGTAGCACACACTATATGCAAGCAATGGGCTCAAACAAGGTTAGGTTTTAGTCGAGGGGTCATATCAACCTCAACAAACAAACCACTGGAACTGGGTAGTGTTAGCTCTTAACCTTGCCATTGAGGGGCTAAGGTGAAGCAGATGAAAGGTGAGTGAAGATAAGACTTCACAGCTCTTATCCCTGGCCTGGGAGAGCTTAAGACAAGAATGTGTGGGTTCAGAAAGTGGGAACCCTTCTACACATTTGAAACTGACTCAACTGTACAATTGTACAAGATCTTGGGTTTGTATCTGCAATGCATCAACACAGTGATGTGAGCAAAGCAGATGACACACAGAATAGCAGGGGATAGATTGCATATCCCTTGGGTTCTGCCAATTGCCTCTTCACTTAGGAGGTCTTTGACTCTATACAAGGACAAATGTAAACAGTCACAAACATTGCCTCTTAAGGAGGACTTCAGACAGTTGCCTGGCCAAGTAACAGGCCAGGTCTTCCAGACTACATGAAGATAAGAAGTTATACCTCAATGCAAATTGCTCTTAAGCAAAGCAAAGCAAAGTTCTTAAAGAACTATAAGCAACTAAAGGTACCTGAAACCAGTCAGACAACATCAGTATTCAATTCAAAGTTAAATCAAAATGAGATAGAACTCAATAGTCAACACAATCAGTTAGATGTGAAATGCACAAGGCTCAAAGCATGTGAGCCAAGAAACCTACAAAACAAACAAGTTAGTCATGACAATCAAGCAAGCTCAATCAATTTGTATAAGTTTCTTTGGGCAATTGCTTCTTAACCTGAAAAAATGAACTCAAACATGAGCAACAAGACCACTAGGACAAGCCTAGGGTCAAAAGGGGATGAGAAAGTCAAAACAGCAAGTGGAATCCAATCAAAATCATATTCAAACAATCAAGAAGCAAACTCGAGTGGTTTCATGCTCATATCAATCATTATCATCATTTCATAAGCAAATTAGGTCAAGGCATGGCATATGGAAGCTCGTAGAAGTCAACAGAAATATGCAACTCAAATCCAATCACAAACAATTCCAAAAATTCTCAAATAATTCATGATCAAACATCATCCATACATGATAAGCACACCAAATTTTAGCTCAATTGGATCATGGGAAGTAGGGAAATGAAAATCAGAAAGGCAGGGCAAGTTCAAACATGCTCAAAGAAGTCAACCAAACATGCACCAACTTCAATAAATCATAAATCATGGACAACATATGAGAAATGAATGGGACTAAAACCATGATAAACCTTAAGATGTCTACTAATCACATGTCAAATTTCATGTCCATCCAATAATGTATGAGAATTTCACAAATCATATGGCATCATGTGTCACAAAAGTCCACATTTTGGTCTAACAGGGGAGAAATTATCAAACAATTAGGAAATGCCATCAATAATTCCATAAAAAATCATACACATTGTCAACATCCATAATCATGTTCATGCAAAAAATCAGACCAATTTGAGTTCATTAGGCAAGGGAATTAAAATCAAGAAGTTGGACATCAATGGTGTGACACAAATTGTCACACCCTAATTCAAAAAATCGTAACTCACAAACCAGCAATGATAAATTCACAAACTCTACACCAAAATCACCATGAATGTGTCTAGTTTAAGCACAAAAAATTTGAGAGTCATTGGATAAGGTATCAACATTTCACAATTGATTTGGCAAAGTATACAAAAAAATGGTCACATATGACAAACCCTAGCACAATTAAAAATCCACTCATCCAAAAAATCTGGAAAATATATCATAAAAAACTAGAGATCAAGAGGATTATTTTGCAAAAAGTCCCATGAATTTTGGATGAAAATTGAGTGCTCTATGATTTTTGTAAGTTGGGAGATCAAAATGAAATAAACATTGAAAATGACATGATTTAAATAAATAAATAAACACGGCTGTGGCATTTTGGTAATATTGGAGGTCACTAAGTGAAACTCTGCGTTTCACTTAGTGACGTGTTGGCCTGGGATTCGTTTCATGGGAATAAAACAGTGTAAGCATGCAACGCAAAACCAAAACGCGATCAAAACACAATTCTGGGCAATGGCTTTCTAGGGTTTTCACGCTACAGTGCGTGTTCATCACCATTGATGAACAAAATTCCCAGAATTGGGAAGTAAGCACACTAATCGAACCAACTCAACATGCTCATCACAAATCTAGCTTTGGTTTTCATCAATTCGAGCTAAACAGTATGCATCATGCAAAAATACATTTCAACATCAGATTTCAAATCAACATAACTTTCAGAATAACCAACCATTTTCAATGATTTAAAGTTCAATAGAATCAGCATGAAAGGATCTTCACAAAGCATAGCATGATTTAGCAAATGGAGAGATGCGAATTCTTACTTGATTTCGAAAGTAATGATGCAACAGTGATGATTTGGTCGTGTAAGCTCAAAACAGTTGTTCTACAAGCTTCCAAATGATGAATGAGTGAAGGAATTTGGCTCAGCTACCTTCGGTTTTGCTCAAATCGAGATCTGCCATGGGAGAGCTCTTGATGAAACAGTCGCTTGAAAAGCTTTACAGCTGGGAAATCACACTTGCAATAGCTCCCAAATGGCTGGTATGTGATGAAACAAACAAGCAATGGACGAGTTCTTTTGAATTTTTCAGAAAAAGTTTCCAATCAAGAAAATGAAAGCTTGAGAGAATATGAGATTTTAGTCCGTTTGTGAGAGTTGTGGCTAGGGTTTTCAGAGTCCAAATGTTGAATATATACTCTGTTTAGTGAAGCTAAGCATGATTAAGTTATGTGGTAATTGGAATTTGGTAAAAGAGGTGTTTTTGCTAATTTGATGAAATTCACTTAAGTGGCAAGGTGTGTGTGTACAGCTGTGAATTTGGGCCTCAAACATATCCAAAACATGTTTTCTGATCATTTTCAATTGGCAAAATGTGTAGCAAAGGCTTAATTTGGAAACTCACTTTTTCACCTCACTTGAATTAATTCAAACCACTTCAAAAATGCCATTTTGATTGGTAAGCTTTTGATAAATTGTGATGACAAATTTGGAAAGAGGGCATCAAATAGGACTTGTAGCAAAAAATCCCACCTAATTTGGCCAAATGGTTTGGAAGATATGCCACTTTGAAGTTCAAAACTTTCTGAAAATGATTTGATCATAACTTGCCAACCATACATGGGAATTGAGTGTTCTTGGACTTTTTGGAAAGGCAAGAACAAGATCTTCAACTTTCATGTTGGGCAAAAATTCATTTGAAGCTTGTATCATGATGTAATTTTGAGGATCAAGACTTTCCATTTTTGGCAAATTTCAATTACAGGTCAACTTTCTATTTTTGGAAATTTCTTGTTTGACTTCAAATTCTTCAATGATGATGCTTGACATGTTATATGAGGCTTATATGGACATGAATGAGGCCTCTCAAACCAATTCCTACCATCCAATCACTGATTAAATGCACAGTTGACCAACAGTTGACTTTCTAGGGTTTCTGGTGGACTGCACACTGACTGATGACTTCTGAACAATCAAACCTTGACCAAATCACTTCAAAAGGACCCCTAGGTCATGTGAACATGTTGGACCAACCCTAGGGCCTTGTCTCAATGGAAATTGTACTTGCTTACTTGACTGACTGATCTCCTGACCAGTTTGACCTAATTCTTCTGAATGGCTTGCACTTGGGCAAAAGGGACAATGCAATGTTATGCAGTGGACCATGTTAATGCTATGACCTAATGTGAGAATGTATGTACAAAAGGTAGGTGCAAATTTGAGGTGCTACAAGTATCACACTCCTAACAAGGTCTTGCACCTTGGTCTTTAATGGATAGCAATTCTCCACGTCATGTCCGGGACCACCGGAATGATATACACAATGAAGTTCGGGCTTGTACCACCATTGGGGATTGGCTGGTACAACAGGAGGATCACGAGGAGTTATCAGCTTCCTATCGATTAAGGAAGGATAAAGCTCAGCATAAGTTATCGGAATTGGGTCAAAAGTCACCCTCTTCCTCTCGTAGTTGTTGGTGCTGGTGTTGTTATTATTGCGAGGCTGGTAAGCCTGTTGTTGTTGACGATGTTATTGTTGTGGTTGAACTTCTCTAAAAGCAGGTGCTATATGAGCCACCTGGTGCTGGTTGACAGTTGGACGGACTTCTCTCCTCTTTACAGAGGGCCTTCTTTTAACATGGGAAGACACATCATGAGTCTCCCCCTCCTTCTTCCTAGCAAATCCTCCATATTTCTTTGCTGAGGAACCATCATCTCGAGATAAAAGTCCTTTATGGACCCCTTCTTCTAGTCTCATCCCCATATTCACCATTTCGATGAAGTCCGAGGGAGCACTAGCAATCATTCTCTCGTAATAGAAAGAGCTCAAAGTCTTCAGGAAGATCATTGTCATCTCCTTCTCCTCTAGGGGTGGCACTATCTGAGCTGCCAGTTCTCGCCATCTTTGGGCGTATTCCTTGAAGGACTCCTTATCCTTCTGGGACATCGCCCTTAATTGGTCCCTGTCTGGAGCCATATCCATATTATATTTATACTTCTTTACAAAGGCCTTGCCTAGATCATTGAAAGTGAGGATGCTTGCACTCTCCAACCCCATATACCACTGGAGCACAGCACCTGTCAAGCTATGCTGAAAGTAGTGGATCAGTAGTTGGTCGTTGTCAGTCTATGTTGACATCTTGCGAGCATACATCACAAGATGGCTGAGTGGACGTGTATTTCCCTTATATTTCTCAAAGTCAGACACTTTGAATTTAACAGGGATCTTAACGCTGGGAACCAGGCACAACTCAGCAGCACTTTTCCCAAAGAGGTCCTTACCCCTCAAAGTCTTCAGTTCCTTGCGTAGCTCAAGGAATTGATCTTTCATTTCATCCATCTTTTCATATACGTCCGGGCCCTCAGACGGCTCGGAATGATAAATGGTGTCTTCTACACGGGGAAGTGTGTGCACAACAGGAGGTGGCACAGACAGGACCGGGCTAGATGCCGGCATAGAAGCAAGAGTAGGAGCGAAGCCCTCTGGCACGAAATTGGAGGGCCAAGGGAATCCAGCTGGCATGGTTGGACCAAAGTAGGCTGTTGCAACAGGCACGATTGAAGTAGCTACCTCAGATATGACCGTCCTCGCGGGAGGAGTTGCAAGAGTTGGTGAAGCTTGACTTTGCGCGGCCAGAACTGACTCCATCATGGCAGTCAACCTAGCAATCTCTTCCTTTAAGTCCCTTTTCTCTTGCTCGAGATGTTCCATTATCTTCGGATGATTTTCTCTGGTGTTATACCGGTACGTCAGCTTATCTTCAAAATAAATGAAGAGCAAAGAGTTACACCACTGATCAAGAGCTCGAAACAAAACCTTCTTATGCATATGATGCATGCAATACTTGTGCACATGTTTTGTTTTTAATCAGAGGAACTTTATAGAGATCTATTTGCAAAATATTTGGAAATATTGAATTTTTTAAGACATATATGGAATACTCATAGAAATATAATATTTGGAAACTTTTTACACCAAAGAAGTAGTACAGTTTTGGTAACCAAATACAATTCAAGAGAAAAGGAGAATAAACATCCTGTAGAACCCTAGAAGCAATCATCCAAAGCCTTCGAGATCGGAAGATAAGTAGCACAAAGCCTCTTCACCTCTCTCTCATAAGCTGCTTCCATATCGGCCTTCTCCTTGGCGAGCTGATCATACTTCCTCTTCCAAAACCTAGATGAGTGAGGAAGAAGAGAAGTAACCACATCATCAGGCTCATCAATAACCTGATGCTCTAGAAATTCTATCATTGCATCCTTATCTTTAAGCTGCTGAAGAAGTTCCTCACCCACAAGAACCCAAGCACGCGAACGGTCTTCGTCTCTCAACTCCTCAACTCCTTGATTAGGGAGGGTTGAAGGCCCAACCATAACCATAGGGGTAGGTCTCGAATACTCGCACGGCATGCGATACTCGAGAGCTCTCTTCCTTACCCAAGCGGTGTAAGGTTCCAAAGCAACACAATTCTTCGGACCAAGTTCATTCCTCCCTTTCTTATCAACCTTGTGCCAGGTGCGAATCATCCTATCCTTCATGTTCTGGGGATCTTTACCCTCTTGAAGGAATAAGCCTTCCAACAAAACATTGTTAGGTTTATCCTTTAAGGGGAACCCAAGTTGACGGCGAGCCAAAGCGGGGTTGTAGTTAATTCCACCACATGTACCAAGAAGAGGCACATTGGAGAACTCACCACAAGAGTCAATAATCTGAACGCCATCATAAACACGATTATATCAAGAGATATCATCATTAGTGAGAGACATAAGTCTCGTGGACCACCGTAGACATCCCTTGTTCTCCTTGAAGGCAAGCGTCTGAGGCAAGTGCGAAATAAACCACTTGTACAACAGAGGCAAACAACATGCAATGGAACCACCACCCTTTGCATTCCTCATATGCAAAGAGAAATAAGTGTCATCCAATAGAGTCGAAACGGGATTAAGACAAGAGAAAATCCTAATAGCGTTCACATCCACGAAGTTGTCGATGTTGGGAAATAACACTAGCCCATAAATGATGAGTACAAATATGGCTTGAAAAGCTTCCTTACTCATGGCCTTCCCAAACAAAGTAGCTTTGGCGATCAGAAAATCAGACGGGAGACCTTGAATTCCACCTTTGGTAGTTTTAAGACCCTAATTTTGACCCTAAGATCCCTCATGGCATCATAACATTGCATTTGCATAGCCTCAAGGATCATAAGCATCTTGGTTCCCTTTGCCCTTAGGGTGGGATCTCTTGAGAGTTGGTTTAAGATCACCAAGCATGCTTGAATTGTATATTATTGCTTTTCTCATTTTTATTCACTAGCCAAAAGCACAAAAATATGTCACTAACATCTTTTGTTTGTAGCTTGAGCAGTCACAAGGTCTAAAGGCTTCTAAGAGATCTTATGTGCATTTATATGGCTAAGAGAAGATGATAGCAAACATGGCAATGGTTCTCAAAGCTCTCATCCATCAAATATGCCTCCCAAGTATCTCAATTCATCATTTTTATCAAAGCAAATCAAAGGGTTTGAGGCTTATTTCCCAAGGAAACCCTAATTTACCTGTTCATCCATTGTGCCTTGCTCATGAAGCAACCTCAACCCATGATCAAATACCATTAAGGGAAGTTCTTTAATTCATCATTTCATGCATATTTGAACTTATTTGAGTGTGCTCAATCATCAATTCATCAATATATGAGGTGTGGACTTGAGAAGTTGATCAGTCAATTCATCTGACTATTTTGAAATACACTGAGACCTAACTTCTTATAGGTTAGTCAAATGGAGATGACTCCAAGAGAAAAAATGTTCTTAAGAACCATATAAATAACGTTCATGTTCATAAAAATTTTATTTGAAGCTTGGAAGGTCATCATCCATTCCAAGACATTATAGGTCATTTTGACTGAAACCCTAATTTTGGGTCAACTTCCCAAGAACATAACTCATTAATTTTTCATGATTTTGAGGTCAGACTTAATGCATTGGAAAGCTTATTGTGTCTACTTCAAATGTTATGTTGAGCAAAGTTGCAAAATATCAAAATAAATACATGTGATAATGCAAAACATTATAGGTCACTTTGGACCAAATGCATTGAAATGTGAAAAAGTCCAACTTCAAGTGCCCATAACTTCTTCATAAAAAACCCAAATGATGTAAAATGTAAGTCCAAATTGATTTCCTTGAAAAGATCTACAACTTTCATGTTGAAGATTTTGTCATTTGGAGCTTTCATCATTAAGACAGAAGGGCTTGAACATTGACCAATTTTGGAAATTTCCCATATGCATGTTTTGCACCTTACACTTCAAGCTCAATTTTCATTAATTTCCAAGGCCCAAATGAAGTTTTGAACAACATGACATTTGTTCCTTATGCAACAAGCTTTCCAACCATTACTCATAAGGTTGCATTTGGATTTTGGACATGGCATTTTCGAAGGCTTCAATAAAATAGTGCATTTTATGAAAATCATTCCAATTGCCATGCATGATCCATTAACATATAATCTGCACGTTCAATTCATATTTGGTGATGTATA
Organism: Lathyrus oleraceus; assembly: GCF_024323335.1. Lineage (NCBI taxonomy): Eukaryota > Viridiplantae > Streptophyta > Magnoliopsida > Fabales > Fabaceae > Lathyrus > Lathyrus oleraceus. The sequence continues at coordinate 61,661,164 of NC_066581.1, forward strand.
GCTTGCAATTCCAATCAGAATTGGGCCCTCCATGCGCCTGTACAGGCCCATGCATGGAGGCCGTCTTCTCCCATGCACACGATTTTGATGATGCTTGCAGCTCCCTCCATCTATAAATACAAGGCCAATGCTCTTCAATTCTTCAACCTTAAGGCGCCCTACATGCTGTGAAACTGAAATCCCACACCCACACCAAAAGAACAATCTCAAATTTCTCTCAAATTTCATATCTGAATTTTGATTTCCTCGATTGAAATTTCAGATCTAAAGTTCCTAGACCTTTTCACCTTGATCCATAGAGTTTTCTGTTTGCAAAAGAACTCAAAGATCGTGACTCAATTCTTCACAATTCAAAGGTTTTACTCAACTGCATTTTGCTTCGAAACAACTCATATATTATTCCATTCGCCTTGATTTTGTGTGATCTGAAGTCCTCTGCATAGAGGCATCATTATTGGGCTTTGAATTTTTGAAATCAAGCAAGTTCAGTTGAACACCATTAAAATTCAACCTCTGATTTCTCTCTCAATAGGAATCTTGAGTGAATTTGGTTGGTATATGAGTGATGTACATCACTCCACCTTTCGTTTGGTACCTGGATCGTGCGTTTTGGTGCACATTTATTTCCCTGTAATTTTTGGCCTTCGCCGGAGCTAGTCGGAGAAGACGGTGGCGCTGGCCACCGTCTGTTCTCCAGATTGGATCTGAGCCGTCCATCTCAGTTTCCAGATCTAATCTCATCCGCACAATGTTATGACCTTTTAATAGGCAGCGTGTTTTGCATTGACTTGGATGTATGGTGGATGCGCGCTCAGGAGCCATGTGATCTGCCAGCTCAATTAATGAGCCATCATCCAACGCTTCTCCTTTTTTCTTATTTCTATTTTCTTATTTCTATTTTCTTTTATTTCTTTTAATTCCATTTTGTTTCTAAACTTCATATCTCTCTCATTATTGGTCCAAAAATTATGGGACCAATTGCATTATTTCTCTTTTAATTTCTACTTTCTAAAAATGAATTTTAATATTTTTTATTTCATCATTTGCTATTTTTTAGTAGTTTTCTCTTTTCTGGTTATTTTTAATTCATTTTAAATAGTTTTTGAGATCCAAAAAATACAAAAATATTTTTCCAACCTCTTTGAATAATGATAGATCTATGAAAAATATTCTCATCAATTTATTAATTGATTTGAGATTTATTTGAGATTTTAGTTCAATTAGGTTATTTTTATGCATTTTTAATTGATTAAAAATAGATTCTGACTTTTTAAAAATGCTGAATTTTTTTGTCAAACTTTGTTTGACCTTGTTGAACTTGGGATAATTCACTTGGACTTTTCAAAGTTGATTTGAAGTGAATTTGTAGTTTGACCTTTCTTTATTATTTTAATTCAAGTTTTATTTTAAATATTAAAAATGCCAAAAATATTTTAATTGTTCTTGACTTCTAATTCTCACTTTGCTTCTGTTTTCTATTGTTTGACCTTGATCCTCTCTATCTTTGGTCATAGCTGTCGCATTACGCGAAAAACCGGCGGGAAAACGAAACAACAGAGCCGCCACCGTGCGTTATTTATCCCAAAGGAGGGAAAGGAAACGCTCGAAGCAAACCTGGAAAAGACATGGTCTCGCGACCAGAGAGAGATGGGATCGGGAGTCGGTTATGCGAAGGGAAGGTGTTAGCACCCCTACGCATCCGTCGTACTCGACGGGATCCACGCACAAAGGGAAGGATAAAGGTTGCTAAACACTGCTCAAACATCACACACTGGCTGGAAAGAGACACAGAAACGACAAAAGAAACTTACTCGGCAGGATATCGCATCCTGGGCCTACGTAGTCTGTCAGGCACAGACATCAGAGTCGACGTAGTTCGGGACAGGGGAAACGTGCTCGCTAGGATGTCGCATCCTATGCATACGTATCTTCTCTGACAGGAGAAGAATCAGAGCACTCGTAGCTCGGCTAACGCACGCCAAACAAAACCACACAGGAAACCGACTGCCAATCGCTGGACTTACGTCAGACTCCACACAAACAGGCAAACATGGAAACCGAATGCCAATCGCTGGACTTACATCAGACTCCAAACCAACAAGCACACACACAGGAAACCAACTGCCAATCGTTGGACTTATGTCAGACTCCAGACAAACAAACACACACAGGAAACCAACTGCCAATCGTTGGACTTATGTCAGACTCCAACACAACACAAAGGGTTGAAAGAAACGGGCGCCCGGAGAGATCAACTCATCTCCTGCCTACGTACCTCATCTGGTATGAGGATCAGGGCGACGTAGTTCCCCTACGCAGGGAAAGAACTTCTAACCTAACCAGAGACTGGGAAATGACAAACTAGAAGGGGGACTGACTCGAGTCTAATAGTTATCACGCGTACGATCCCTATGTTAAGGTTTCTATCTAACTTGCACAGGGAGCAAGCTATCTTAAACAGCACAGGCAAAGCCAACATACACACAATTAGCACACACTATATACAAACAAAGTGGGCTCACACAAGGCTAGGCTGTGAAACACAAGCCAACTGGAATCGGGTGTAGTTAGCTCTTAACCCTAACATTGAGAGTTAGGGTGAAGCAGACGAAATGGGAAGTGAGGGTAAGACCTCACAGCTCTTATCCCTGGCCTGGGAGAGCTTCAGACAAATGAAAGTGTGGGAGTTCAGAAAGTAGGAACTCTTCTCCACACATGACTGACACAATAAAGATCTTGGGTTAATATCCACAATGCATCAACACAAGGTGTGAGCAAAGTGGATGACTCACTGAATAGCAGGAGATGGATTGCACATCTCTTTTATCTGCCAATTGCCTCATAGAGGTCTTTTCCTGCTTGGCACAAAAGTAAACATTCACAAGCATTGCCTCTTAAGGAGGGCTTCAGACAGATGCCTGCCCACATAACAGGACAGGTCTTCCAGACTACATGAAGTCAGAGAGTTATACCTCAAATGGTTAAGCAACCAAGAAAATCAAAAAGCAAGTTCAAAAGAACTCAAAGCAACTTAGGTACCTGAAAAATCTAACCCAATCAGTATACAATTCAAATAATCAAACAGACAGTCAATCACATAATCAGACAGATAAGCAAGCAATGTGCAAGGCACAAGCCCATGGGCACAACACAAACAACTTGGCATCAACCTACAAAACAACTCAAAGTTAGTCAATATCAACCACTTAATCAACTCAAGAGAGTGAACCACTTCAATCATGGCAATGTGCTTCTTAACCTGAAATCCACAATCCAAACAGTGAGTCCAAACCACTAGGTCCAAGCCTAGGGTCAAAAGAGGGTCAAACATTCAAAACAGAACATGAAATTTAACATGGATCAACTTCATTCAATCAAGAACACAATCCAAAAAGTCCCATATCAATATCATCAACCAAATTCATTTCATGAACCAAATATGGAAAGGTATGCAAGTTGTAACCACATCGTGACATCAGAATGAACAAATGCACATTAATTCAAAAATGGTTCAAATAATCTCAACAAAATTCATGAGTGAACAGGACACACAACATGATCGTCACACAAAAAATTAGAGGCATTGGACAACATTAAGCATGGCAATCATAAAACATATGTCAAGACAAGCATAACAAGCACATGTGTGACACAAATTGTCACACCAACTTAGCATAGGCCTAAAACAGAAATGAAACATGGTAAAAACTTCAAACCAAAGCCAAAACACCATTCAACATGTCTAGAAATAGTGTGCAAAATTTCACATTCATTGGATAAGGAACAAGCATTTCATGATCAAATGAAAATCAAGGCAATTCAAAAGCTCAAATATGACCATCCAGAATGAAAAATCTCAACTAAATCAGAAATCAATCCCAAAATTCCACCAAAAATCATGAGCAATCACAACATCCATATCAAGCATCATGCAAAAAATCAAGGCATTTGGATAACATTTAGCATGGCAAACTCATCAATCAAGTTGGACATCACAAGGTGTGACACAAATTGTCACACCTAACTTAGCACATTCATAAAACAGACACCACAAATGATAAAAATACCAAATCAACACCAAAATATCAAGCCAAGAGTCTAGTTATAGCATGCAAAATTTCATGAGCATTGGATAAAAACTCAGCATTTCACAAAAGATATGACAAGGTAATGTCAAGAATGGACATGTATACACAAACCCTAGCACAAATTATTTTCTAGCCAAGCACAATTTATGAAAAAAAATATCAAAAAAACTAGAGATAAAATGGAGTGCAATTCAAAAATCCTCATATTTTTTGGAGCATTATTTAATTTGTTATGAGTTTTGGAAGTGAGAAAAAAAAATAAAAAAAATGACTGAAAAGCATAGTATGAATGATGAAGGGAAAAGAAATAATATGGAGCATTTTTGAATAATTGGCACGGCCAGGAATCGAATTGAGGAACTATTTGAATGAGGGCGCGCTACACATGAAACTCTGCGTTTCATTAAACGCATGTGGCACGCCCAAGCAATTCTGACCAATCATTTTGCCATGCAGATGCTGAGGTGGACCAATACATGTTAATATACGTACAAACACATGCAATGCACGGAAAACACATTCTGAAAGATCAAACGCGACCTGGAGATTGTTATTCATCATCTTCAAACGAATTCATCATGAACAGTACACAGTCAAGAACAAATTTCTCAGATTTCAACAATAAGCACATCAATGGATAGATCCTTCAACATACAACACGAATCCATGCATGGCTAAGGCTAATTCAACATACATTAAGAGAATCGAAGCCATGAACATTCACACATCAAACTTTAAACAATCCTAACTAACTCAATTCTTCATGAAATTTTGTGGTTCAAAGCTCAAATTAACCAGCATTGCAAGAATCCTGCGTAAATGTTCAGAGTCCTGCACACTAAGAAAAAATCTCGTTAGAGTACCATTTTTGTTTCATCATTTGTTATCATCAAAATCTTAGAGATATATTGTAGAAGCAACTTTGTTCTTACAATCTCCCCCTTTTTGATGATGACAAAACAGTTCAGATTAAAGATGAAATATTTAAAGAAACTCTTAGATCAGATAGTACAGTGGGCTCCCCCTGAGTTAGATCTTTGGATAGCTCAGAAGTTCTTACCGGACTTTCCTTGGTTTGGTGCTTTTAGCTACTTTCCTACAAGTCTTTAGTCATTAATTTAGTAATAGTTTATTAAAAGTGTTTGCAGTGCTTGAGATGAATTAGTTATGTTTTCATCAGAGTTGTTTTAGTTCTCCCCCTTTTTGTCAGAATCAAAAAGACATAGCAGCAAAAAATGATATTGATATAGAAGCATTTACAGATATGCACATATGTCAGAAGGCAAAAATCAGGAAGCAAACAAAACATAGAAAGCAACAAGCAAAATAGCGTAGGTGCCTAAGGGTTTGGAGGCAGAGGCATTCTTTGGAGCAGCTGAGACAACATGTTCTGAATGTTAACATTGACAGAGTCCTGTTGATCCAGTCTGGCTCGAACTATCTGTTGTTCTTTCTGCATTTCCTCTAGAGTCTTCAAGACCAGAGGGACGAACCCAAAGTTGGAGTGCTCCCCCTGAGTCAGTTCATCAGCTTTGGCTTTGGCAGCAGCTTCTTCAGCAATGCAAGCTACTTCTTCAGCGCCGGCTTTAGCTTTTGCCTCAGCCTCAGCAGCTGCAGCATCAACAATAGCCTTTGCTTCAGCTTCTTTGATTCTCTGAAGTTCTTCTAGACGCGCTTTCTCTTTAGCTTCCTTCCATTCCCTTACCTCAGCTTCTCTGGCTAGTCGCTCTTGGAGTCTGATCTCAACGTCTCAGATGAAGTCGTTGCGGACTTGTTCAGAGAGGCCTTTCAGCTTGAAGGCTTCATAGGTTATCCAACTTATCACTCTACTCCAGTGAATCCTTACAGCAGAGGGATCATCACTGATACCAGAGTTGATGGTCAGAGACTTGACCTTTTCAATTGAAGACTCTGCAAAAACCTTGATTGCTTATTCAAGGGTAGGAAGGGTAGTTTTTGGTTCAGTGGCAGAGGCTGGGGAGGGTGAGATGAGGGAACTTAGATTAAGTGTGGGAGTTGTTGGGTCAACGGAAGTGATGGGTGGTGGTATGTCATAGTGGGTTGGTTTAGATGGTTGTGGTTCAGATGGTTGTGGCTCAGATGTGGTTGGATTTGGATGTTCCGGAGATGGGAAAGTGACTTCAGGTTCAGGTTCAGGATGTGGTGGCTTTTGAGAGGCCAGAGAACGGGATTGGAGCTGAGCCAAAGTGGGGGATTAAGGGTCAGATGGTTCAGTATCATAGGAGAGTTCATAGTAAGGTGGGGATTGAGGAGATGGTGATGATGATGGTGAGGTGGTTTCATTCAGCATTTCTGCTTCTGAAACAGGTAAAGTTATGGGGGCGAGGTTGAATTTCAGAGATGATGGGTTAGAAGATCTGGTGGTTGAGGGAGGAGTTTCAGCAGAGGTGTATATGGGGGTTGTTTGGGGAAGAGAAGAAGCAACAGGTTTAATTTTGACAGAGGGAGGGAGAGATACAAACTTACCTGGAGAGCCAACCAGAGGAACTGGGAGTCTTGACCCAGATGTTTCTGCCAGCTTAGCTTGCTTCGCCTTCTTGGACTTCTCAGAGGGCTCTCGCATCCTCTTCAAGAAGTTTGGTGGATGCTCAGGTAGCCAGGCCATTGAGAATTCAGTGATATCCACCCCTTGCTTGTACAAATCCTCTAGATAGTAGGCTATTACCTCTGGAGGGTCAATCTTGGAGAACAGGTAGAGTCCGTTGGGAATCTCCCTCTGATCTTTGAGTGCTTCCTAGGAGGTATCAAGTGTTGGTTTGGCTCTGACTTGATCAATGATTCCGAGCATTCAGAGGTCTTCTAGTGTCAATGGTGACATCTTCCATGAGTCTGGGCTGAATAAGATGATCCACGAGGCCACTCTCGATCAATACATCAAATATCAGTCTCCCTAGAGGGATGTAGTTACTTGTCTTCATGTTGTTTCTGGTGTCTTTAACTAAATCTCTGAGGTGCTTGAAGAGAAGTGCAGGTAGACAGAGTTTCAAACCCTTGTGAATGCAGTACAGGATGCACTTTTGATTTGTGTTAATGTAGTCATAAGAGTTTGAAGCAGGACGATGATGGATGGTGCCTAAGATGATCTTCAGCTAGACCCGAAGGTTCTGATGTAGTTCCTTGTTCTTGGAATGCTTGCCTTCAGCACTCTGTTGGAAGATGGTAGGGTTTATTTCTTGGGACAAGTACTTTGCCCTAGGGTTTATGTTGTAGATGTGTCTTCCTCCTGTCTTCTCCATGTTCAGAAGAGCAGAAATTGATTTCTCAGTGATAACTATCTTGACTCCCAGAATGTAGGAGACGATGTAGTGATCATCTGAGTCTGTGAAACGCCAGAACTCCTTCACCAGATTCGTGTATACAGGGCCATAGAGGCGTTGAAAGTAATTTTCCCACCCTTTCTTTTTCAGTTTTTCAGTGAGGTCGACACCATTGCGCTTCATGTTCTCGAAATCAACCAATGTTTCAAAAAGAACTTCAAGATTATCAAATGGAGTTTCTAGATGAATGTGGGGCTCACGATCAAGGATGTGGGGTTCCCTATAGATCGGAGTTGAGACGACGCCGTTGGTTGAAGTAGTTTGTTGACTAGAACTGGGTGCTTGCTCTGTTGAGTTCATTTGTTGGGAGAAATTGTAGACTGATTGTTGCTGAGAGTCCATGAAGAACAGTTGAAGATGATGATGAATGTTTGAAGAACTTTGAAGGAAACTGCAAAAATCCTTTGAAGGAGGTGAAGAACTGAGAGAGAGGGTTTTGTAAGGTTGTGAGTGTGAAAGTGTGCAAGTGTAGTTTGTGAAATGAATATATACACATTTAGGGCGCATGCAAAACGACAATGGAAAGTTGAGTTTAATAGATAGGAAATTGAATGCAACACGTTAACCAAGTAAGCATGTTTAGAGGAGAATGATTACAGTCCATGATGAAGTCTAATCCCCAAATCAACACACTGCTCGAGGAGATATCAAGAGTCTGTTTCTTGATTACTGCTAGACAGTTGTCTAGAAGTTCCAAGGTCAGACGCAAGATGTACCACGTGTTACTTTATTTGATCTTCAGGAATACCAAAGGGTTGGATCCCAGAGATTTCTAACTCAGATGACTTCTAACTGGTAGTAGCATCAGAGTCAGATACAAAATCCAGGTGTTTACTTCAGAGTCTTATTTTGCTATCTCAGAGGCACATTTCATTCTGGACAATTTTGAATGTTTAGATTTTTCAAGATAAAAGAGAATTTATCTTCAACAAGGGGTTTGGTAAAAATATCAGCCCATTGATGGTCTGTATCAATAAATTTTAATGTTATTACCCTTTTCTGAACATAGTCTCTAATGAAATGATGTTTTATTTCTATGTGCTTAGCTCTGGAATGCAAAATAGGATTCTTACTTAAACAGATGGCGGCAGTATTGTCACAGAAGATAGGAATGTTACTCTCAAAGATCTGAAGATCTTCTAGTTGATTCTTCATCCAAAGCATCTGAGTAGTGCATAGTGATGCTGAAATATATTCTGCTTCTGTAGTGGATAGAGCTATGGTTGATTGTCTTTTGCTGGCCCAGGATATCAGATTCTTTCCCAAGAACTGACAGTTCCCAGATGTACTTTTACGTTCCATTTTGTCCCCTGCGTAATCTGCATCACAGTAACCAGAAAGTCTATACTCTGATGTTTTCTCATACATCGGGCCCATGTTAGGGATTCCTTTCAGATACCTGAGTATTCTTTTAACAACTGTTAAATGAGATTCTCTAGGATCTGATTGGAATCTAGCACAGAGACATACACTAAACAGAATATCAGGACGTGTAGCAGTCAAATAAACAAGAGAGCATATCATACCACGATAGAGCTTCTGACAAACCTTCTGGCTAACTTCTTCTTTTTCCAGAATGCAAGTTGGATACATAGGTGTCTTAGAAGGCTTGCATTCTTCCATTTCGAATTTCTTCAGAATGTCTTTTATGTATTTACTTTGATGAACGTAGGTAGCTTCTGAAGCTTGATTAATTTGAATTTCTAGAAAGAACTTTAGTTCTTGCATTAAGCTCATTTCAAATTCTACCTGCATTAGCTCAGAGAATTCTTGACATACAGAAGGATTAGCTGAACCAAAAATAATGTCATCAACATATATCTGGCATATTATGAGGTCATTACTAATGTTTTTACAGAAGAGTGTAGAGTCAACTTTTCCTCTAATAAAGTCATGTCCCAGAAGAAAATTGCTTAGTCTTTCATACCAAGCTCTAGGAGCTTGTTTTAAACTGTATAATGATTTCTTAAGTTTAAAAACATATTATGGACAACTGGAGTTTTCAAAACCTAGGGGTTGATTGACATACACTTCTTCTGATATATAACCATTAAGAAATTCACTATTGACAGCCATTTGATATAGTTTGATTGAGTGATTTACAGCAAATGAAACAAGTAAGCGAATAGATTCTAACCTGGCGACTGGGGCAAAGGTTTCGTTGTAGTCAATGCCTTCTTGTTGACTGTACCCTTGTGCCACCAGTCGAGCTTTATTTCTGACAACTTCTCCTTTTTCGTTCAGTTTGTTTCTGAATGCCCATCTGGTTCCAATAATGTGAGTACCTTTAGGCTTTGGAACAAGATCCCAGACGTAATTCTTTGAGAATTAATCTAGCTCTTCTTTCATAGCTAGAACCCAGTCGTTGTCTTGAAGTGCCTCATCACAGGAAGTAGGCTCAATCAGAGATACTAGTCCTAGAGGGATTTCTTTAGGTACCTTGAATGTTGACCTAGTTCGGACAGGTTCATCCTTGTTTCCCAGAATCAAATCTTCAGAGATGTTGGGGCGGCTTCTTGATTTCTTGTGGATAGCTGAGGCTTTAGTTGCATCTGGACTTTGTTTATCATATACTTCTGGTGCTTTGGTCTTTTCGTTAGAACCTGCAAGAGTAATCTCCAGATCTGCAAGTTTCTCAACTAGCTTTGACTTTTCAGGGTCAAGCTTATCATCAAATCTAACATGAATTGATTCTTTCATAATTTTGGTTTTTGTGTTGTATACTCTGTAGCCTTTAGAGCGTTCTGAGTATCCTAACATAATACCTTTTTGTGCTTTTGAATCAAACTTGTTCAGATGTTCTTTAGTATTCAGAATAAAGCAAGAGCATCCAAAAGGATGAAAATAAGAAATGTTGGGTTTTCTTCCCTTACACAATTCATAGGGAGTCTTCTCCAGAATAGGTCTTATAGAGATTCTATTCTGAATATAACACGTTGTATTTACTGCTTCAGCCCAAAAGTGCTTAGCCATATTTGTTTCATTGATCATGGTTCTGGCTATCTCTTGGAGTGTCCTATTCTTCCTTTCTACAACTCCATTTTGTTGTGGAGTTATAGGATAGGAGAAATCATGGGATATTCCATTAGAATCGAAAATTTCTTCAAAACAATTATTTTTAAATTATCCACCATGATCACTTCTGACTCTGATGATTTTGGAGTCAAATTCGTTTTGCACTTTGGAACAGAAGCTAGTGAATACAGAGTGAGACTCACTCTTGTGCTTTAGGAATTTTACCCATGTCCAGCGACTAAAATCATCAACAATAACTAGTCCATATTTCTTTCCATTGACTGATGCTATTTTAACAGGTCCAAACAGGTCAATGTGAAGAAGTTCCAGAGGCTTAGAGGTGGAAACAATATTTTTCTTTTTAAAAGATGTTTTGGAAAATTTCCCTTTCTGACATGCCACACATAGAGCATCTGAAGAAAACTTCAGCTTGGGTAGACCTCTGACTAACTCGAGTTTATTTAGCTGAGATAGTTTTCTCATGCTAATGTGGCCCAAGCGTCTATGCCATACCCATTGCTCTTCATGAACAGACATCAGACATTTTACATTTTGTTCTTTTAAGTCTGAAAGCTTTATTTTGTAAATATTATTTTTCCTCTTGCCAGTGAATAGGACTGTTCCATTGTTCTGATTAATTGCTTTACATGTTTTTTGATTGAAGATTATATCATAGCCTGTCGCAACCTGAAAAATACAGTGCGCGAAAAACCAACCGGCGAAAGGAAAAGACAGAAGAGTCGCCACCGTGCGTTATTCATCCCAAAGGAGGGAAAGGAAACGCTCGAAGTAAACCTGAAAAAGGAAAGGACAAGACGGGGTCTCGCAACCAAATCTTGGGTTCGGGAGTCGGTTATGCGAAGGGAAGGTATTAGCACCCCTACGCATCCGTAGTACTCTACGGGATCCACTTTTGTAGTTCTTGTCTAAAGGGTGTGGGTTTATCTTGTGCTGTTTGCCAAAAAAAAGGGTTAAATGAAAATGACTCGCGCGGATGTCGTATCCACTGCATACGTATCTCATATGAATATGAGAATCAGAGTCTTCGTAGCTCGGCTGACCTATGGGTTGGGGGGATGTGTGCTCGCTAAGACATCGCGTCTTATGCCTACGTATCTCATTTGGCCTGAGAATCAGAGCAAAGCGTAGTTCGGCTAACTACGGGGTTATGGATTGGGTTTTGGACGAACGACGTTACTACGCAATCTACCGGATGCTCGACCTTTGGAGACTTACTCGCCTGTAGTAGAAGGAGTTAGCGTGTTGCTTTGGGTTTTAGGAGAAGAAAAATCAATGAAGGGTTAGGGTTTGGGATGCTCGAGGGCAAAACGGCAGTCCTTGATGAAGGAACCGCGCTACCTGCAGGGATATGGATACAAAACACAAAACATGTATCTCAAAGTAAAATGCCACCAAGGGGCTCGAACGTTGCCTCATATCGAGGTCTTCCAGCTAGGAAAGCAGTAAAATGCAGGAAAAATGTAAAAGTACCACGCGGATAAAAATCCGAAGTAACAGCAATTAGAGGAGTAAGAAACCCTAGGATCCTTCCAAGCTAATGCCATCAAAGAAAAGTGAGTCAGTACAGGTAATCGGAATGAACCTCCAGGGGTTATCCCACAAATAAAGTGGGAAACCACGCAAGTTATCCCTGCAAAAGTCATGTGAGCCCTCACAAAAATTCAACAAAAGGGTTAGTGAAACATCATAAGCATTTTTTTCATGAATAACAGTATGGTTTCAAAAAACTCAAACCCTGTGGCATACACTAAAAAATTAAACGGTTAAACATTCAAGACATTGTTTACACATTCATATACATATTAAACCCATGGGCGAAAAACCTAATGAAATTCATCCATCATACCTCATACATTCAGAGTATTCAACTTCAAAGCAAAAGGTAATGGGAATAAAGGCAAACCTGATTGGAGAGCTTGATTGAAATTGAGTTGCACCCGTGAGGTTTACAAAACAATCTTCAGGGTTTATGTGAGGCAGAGGCGATTCTGTGTAGCTGAGTTCCCTTCGGGGTTTGGAGGTTGCTCTGAACTCCGTTAGGTCTTCTCTCACTATCTTTTTCCTCAGGGTTTTGTTCTAAGGAAACCTCAGAGTATTTTGCTTCTCTTCTTTCTTCTCCTCTTCTGTGTGGCATTTGTTTCAATGAAACTCTAGTATTTATAGGCTAATATTGGTAGCTTAGTGGGCTTTTGAGAAAGGTCCAAGTCCAAAAAATTTTATTATATTTTATTTATTTATTATTATTTTTATTTATTTATTTTTTGTAAAAAATTATTATTATTTAATTTATTTATTTTTCGTTTTTTTTTTCTCTTTTTTTTTCGTTTTTTTTTTTTCGTTTTTTTTCGTTTTTTTTTTTTGGATCTAATTCTGATTGACATGATGAAATGCAATATGAAATGCTAAATGAATGCATGAATGAGGAGGGCAAATTTTGGGGTGATACAGCTGCCCCTATTCAATCATCAGCTAAACCGAGTAGGATGAAAGCGAACAGCTTATCAGACAAACGGGGTGAGCTGTGATTGAATACCAAAGATAGACCGAAAATTTGAGCTCCGAGAACACCACAAAAACGCAGAAATACACCGCGCTGTTTATTTTTCTTCCGATCCTCTGGCTGGATCTGAATCAGTCTTCTGGCTTAGTCTGGAGTTTCGATCCTCTGGCTGAACCTATACTCAATTTAGTCCTCTGGTTGGATATTAATTTTGATCCTCGGGCTGGATACGATTTTGATCTTCTGGCTAGATCTTCTTCGATCTTCTGGCTAGATCTCCTTCGTTTCGATTCTCTGGCTGAATCTATTTCGATCTTCTGGCTAGATCTGAATTGTTGCGATTTTTGATCTTCTGGCTAGATCTGGATTGTTTCGATTCTCTGGCTGAATCTATTTCCTTTGATTCTCTGGCTGAATCTACTTCGATCTTCTGGCTAGATCTGAATTGTTTCGATTCTCTGGCTGAATCTATTTCCGGTCTTCGGGCTAGACCTGACTTCGATCTTCTGGCTAGATCTTCTTCGATCTTTTGGCTAGATCTCCTTTGTTTCGATTCTCTGGCTGAATCTACTTCGATCTTCTGGCTAGATCTTCTTCGATCTTCTGGCTAGATCTCCTTTGTTTCGATTCTCTGGCTGAATCTACTTCGATCTTCTGGCTAAATCTGGATTGTTTTGATGATAAATTCCCATCATTAGGATCCCGCATCTGAGGCATGCGCTGGTTGACCCTCTTTTGAAATCTACACCCGACCTTCATATTAGATATGCAGCTTCGAGCATATTCCACTTTTGGGCTTAGTACATATTCTTCGGGCTAGAACATGTTGTAACGACTCCTCAATTAGACTTGCTGGGGAAATAAAGCTTGTAGGCGACTTCACTGGGGAATCTTCAAATTGAGCCTCAGGCTGACTCTTGGGAAAACGATTCTCAGGCTGAATCTTCAAAAATGACCCTCATGCTGGATCACGGGAAAACGATTCTCAGGCTGAATCTTCAAAAAGTGACCCTCATGCTGGATCACGGGAAAACGATTCTCAGGCTGAATCTTCAAAATGACCCTCAGGCTGGATCACTCACGCTTGATCCTCTGGCTGGATCTCATGACCTTGGTAGTAAAGTAATTCTTCAGTCTGCTTGGAAGTACCTGTTTATCAGCTTATGTGTATGCTTGATATGATATGCATGCAAATGCAAATGTTATGCATGGTGTAAAAAGAAATCTGCTTGGGGAAGCAAACTCCGGTAGGGAACAGATCGCTGTATCAATCCTTGAATGCTCTGTGGGGAATGATCTGTCTGCCGGGACCAATGAGCCACCAAAAATAAATTGGCTGCTTGAAAAGTCGACCTTGCGGGGGGAGTATCAACTATGGAAACTTGGTTCGGCGAGGCTCTGTGAGGAGAGTCTGTGGGGAAAACACTTCCTGGGGAAATGTCGTAGGAAACGACCTTTGCTGGGGATATGAACTTGCTAATCGTCCTCTAGCTGGGGATTAGAACAAATATGTTAGAAATAATCTGCTGGGGATGAGATGAACACTGGGAACACCACCCTCTTGTTCGTTGGTTATGCAACCACTCCGCTGTTGCTAGGAAGATACAGTCTGACACCGTCAACTCCGCTGGGGATATATAGTCTGGATACTGTCAACTCTACTGGGGATAGACAGTCTGGATACTGTCAACTCTGTTGGGGAACATGCTCTGCTGAGGAGAGACTTTGTCAACCGCTTGGGGACAAGGATTCATGACTTGGCATCCGGTTCCTGTGACCTGCAACCAAAAATACACGTATGCCTCGGGGGAATTACTCGGTTTGAATTCACCGTCCGGGATTAAGCACATTCAAAGCAATTTTAAATGTTTTCCTGTGCAAATCATCTGCAAAAGCCACCATTATGTTCATATGCAATATGTTTTATCAAAAATTCAGACATTTTTGCAAACAAACTGATAAATGAAAAATAAAGAGGCTCTTTAACTGAATTATTCGACTCTTACTGGGGAGAAAATTTGTGCCAGGAATAGGCGAGGGCATCAGGAAGCTGATCCATGAAAAGAGGTGATCGCTATAAAAAAGAGAATTATCCTAATGGCAATGTGGAAACGGGGTCCCACTGAGTTTCGACTCTGCTATGGTTCGTAACACTGATGAATGAAACGGTGATATAACACTGATGAACTCAGATCCTAATGGCAATTGCCGGATTGAATGAAACGGTGATATAACACTGATGAACTCAGATCAAAGTCATTCGCTTATTCCCTAACTTTTGCCTGGATCGCCCCATTTTTCGGGTTTTCAATCCACCGGGATACCCATTTTTGCCTGAGCCGCCCTTTTGGGTTTTCGACTCACCGGGTGTACTCTTTTTTTTTATATATCCCTAATTTTTGCCCGAACCTCTTTATTCTCTTTTTTTTTGGTTCGTCGGGATGCCCCTTTTTTGCCTGGACTATTCTTTTTACTGTCCAGCGGGTCTATTTTATGCGAAGTATTTTTTTTTAACTGCGTCTGAGTTAATAGGGGACGGGAATCCTTCGCCCTCCATGGTTGTTAGCGTCAAAGCTCCGCCATAGAAAATCCTTTTAACCACGTACGGACCCTCATAGTTCGGTGTCCATTTGCCTCTGTGATCTGTGTTGGGAGAAAGAAACCTTTTGAGTACCAATTCACCGATTCGATACTCCCGAGAGCGCACTTTCTGACCAAATGCTTTCTTCATTCGTCTCTGACCGAGATACGTCAATTCTGGGTACGTAGTTCCAGCATAGCACCATTTCCCGTTGGTTTGATTGATGACCAAAGCTGAGTCCCCGTATACATCCAGGGATTTAATCTGTATTTTGACGGCTTCCTCAAGTCTTAGGATACAAGCTTCGTATTCGGCTTCATTGTTGGTGCAGGGAAAAGTTATTCTGGCACCAAATGGCATATGAACCCCCTTCCGGTGTGATCAACACTATACCAACTCCGCAACCCTTGATGTGGACCGCCCCATCAAACATCATAACCCATTTGGATTCAGGGTCAGGCCCCTCCTCCGGGAGTGGTTCCTCTCAATCTTTCGATTTGAGAAACATGATGTCCATATCAGGAAAGTCAAACCTCATAGATTGGTAATCATCAATCGGTTGCTCTGCAAGATAGTCTGACAAGACACTTCCCTTGATGGCTTTTTGTGAAGTGTATTGGACGTCGTACTCTGTCGGTATCATTTGTCGCCTAGTAACCTTTCCGGTAAGTGCTGGCTTTTCAAAAATATACTTGACTGAATCCATTTTTGATATCAATAGAGTCGTGTGAGTCAACATATACTATCTTAGTCGGAGAGCAGCCCATGCCAAAGCGCGGCAAGTTTTCTCGAGCAATGAGTATCTTTGTTCACAGTCGGTAAACTTTTGCTAAGGTAGTATATTGCATGCTCTTTTCGACCTGACTCGCCATGCTGACCGAGCACACAACCCATTGACTTTTCTAACACAGTCAAGTACATGATCAATGGTCTTTCCTCTCGGCCTGTAGCCTGGCCCCAATCTTGATCTCTTTCTTGTCGTCTTCGGTACCAATGTTGATGGTCTCAACCACCTCCTGATAAGGTGTAATGGCTCGGTCCTCCTGTTTCAACGATCTGGCTAACCCTTCAGGCAATTCACAATCTTCCTCAGCCCCTTCTTCGGCTTGATAGATAGGATTCTCGAAGTCATACTTGGCCATAGCAGTGTCGTTAGTAGTGAGATCCGGGTGGTCGGCTCTGCATGATGGAGGATCATGCTTTACCTTAGAATGAGAGATTTTTTTGTTTGGAAAGAAAGAAAAAACGAAAAAAGAAACATTGCAATTTTTTTTGTAAAAGTAAAAAAAACTGAAAGAAAGAGAACACAAAATTGTTTGCAAAAGCCGTCCTTTATTGATGATAAAAATAATTGCGAAACGTAACTAAATGGATGGCCCTACAAATGAGCCGTTACACCTTGGGCAAAGTGTAAGACTTTATTATGCATGTAATAAAGGAAAACAATAAAAATCACTCTTTCAGTAGAGTAACCCGGACGGTTTTTTCAGACGACCAATTGTCGAGCTTTTCTCCCGGGACACACGGGCGAATCCAGCTATCTAAGTCACAGTCGCTGTCAGCCTTGTCTTCATCTGCAGCATTGACGATGTGGGGAGAAACCAAACCCCCCTTGGAGAAAGTACCGGCTTCATTCTTCTGAGATCCCGAAGCATACCCCAATCCAAACTTGTCTTCTTTGATGACTGGCTCCACAAATTTGCCCCAGCCTTGGGCATTACCAGCTTCAACCACTTCGACAGCATTAATCCCCTGCCCGCCGTGAGCCGGCATCGGGTTCTGGATAACATTAGGCACCGGAGCAAAATTGATAGCCTGGGCATCTCTCAAATCTTGTACCTTTAACTGGAGAGCCTTGCAATTATCTGTAGTATGGCCAGGTGCGTTGGAGTGAAAAGCACATCTGGCGTTGACATCATAACCTCTAGGCAAATTATTGGGATCGATTGGTGGAGCCAGAGTTCTCAATGTAACCAGATTCATGTCAATCAGCTTGGGAAGTAATACTGAATAAGGCATTGGGATTGGCTCGATGACCCGGTCCGTTTGCCTTGGACGTTGTTGATAGTGTCTCTGCTGACCTGGATTACCTCCTTATTATTGATTGTTGTACCTGGGTTGTTGTTGCGGATGATATTGCGGTTGAGGAACAGGTGTTGGAATGGTGACTGCGGCCACTTGATCTTGATAGTAATTAGGGCGTCCTCTACCCCTGCCTTTGCCGGCATACACAGCGCTTGTCTCGCCTTCTTTTCTTCGCTGACCGTTACCAGCAAACGGTCTCTTGGGACCTGATGAGTTGGAAGCACTATTGTCTTGAATTCGGCCCATCTTCAACAGACTCTCGATTCTTTATCCAGCAATTACTATCTCTACAAAGATGATTGACGGGCAAGCAACCAATCTCTCAATATAATTGCCTTGAAGAGTGTTCATGAACATGTCCGCCATCTCCCTTTCAGACATAGGGGGTTGGACGGACGCAACAATCTGTCTCCAACGCTGAGCATACTCTCTAAAGGTTTCCTTGGCAGTCTGAGACATACCTTGCAACAAGGTCCGATTTGGAGCCATGTCCAAGTTGTATTGATATTGCTTGATAAAAGCCTCTGCCAAGTCTTTCCAGCTCTTGATGGTAGTACGAGACAAATGAGAATACCATTCACGAGAAGCTCCAGTTAGACTGTCTTCAAAATAGTACATCCACAGCTTTTCATCTTCCGTGTGAGCTCCCAACCTTCCCAAATAAGATTGGAGATGAGTGCGTGGGCAAGAAGCCCCGTTGTATTTCTCAAAAGTAGGGGGTTTGAACTTGTGAGGAATCCTTACTCCCTGAACCAGACCAAGATTTGTGACATCAAAGCCTAAGGAATTTTGAGACTCCAAAGATTTGAGCTTCTCAGCAAGCTCATCCATACGGCGAGTGGTCTCGAGGGCCTCGTCGTGCAAAGAAAATTGATCACACTGATAATCTTCAGTAACGGGGTGCCCGTTAATCTGAATTCCTTGATTCACATTGTTTCTTCCACCAATACCATTCCCAACATTCCCCGTGTTGCCAACATTACCCGGGTTTCCATCAACATTTGCGTTACCCGCGTTTCCAGTGTTCACAGGGTTATCAGCGTTCCCAGGGTTACCAGGGTTTCCCTCAGCATTTGGTATCTCCAAATCTGGATTGGGCCTCGGTTGCTCAACCAATTCCCTCAGCTTTTCTTGGCCTGCTGCCATACCAGTCATCAATGTCATGAACTGATCCATCCTTTCACGCATATCAGCCAGCTCTTTCTGTACTTGGTCCATCGCTAGTCGTGGACGGTTTTCCTTTGTCGGGTATCTGTGAACTTGCTTGGGACCAATAACTGCCTGATACAGGGAACAAACATTAGACACTGCGGTGACACCTGCAAAACAGACAAGGGTTAATATGCATGGTATGCGATGCACTGCTTGTTCAGTTTTAAGGCACCCCCGTTTTGAAAGGGAATACCCTGCAAATGAATAAGCATGAGATGTTGGATGCAAATATGCAGATGATGTTATGCAATGCAAAGGCATGTCAATCAGAATTGATGGACCCGCTTGAACATCTGTCAGGTTGCACTGTCTGGAGAGAAATTAAGAGCACACCAAACAAAGGTCATGGGAAGGATCATATTATCCTTAATATCAACCACCCATTTTGGTGGATTATGGTTTACACCTTATCAACACCCGAGTTTCATTGATATTAAGGATACCTGATCGGATTAACCATGAATCAAGGGTTTGTTGCAAGTCACGAGCATGGAGTTTAGGTTAAGAACCACCCAAAAGGAGTGTACTAAGGTTTAAACCTGCCAAACATGTTCTACAAAAGGTTCCCATAGTCATAATCCCATCTTTCGGATATTATCAGAGGAACGACTACTCGTATTCCAACAATATTCTCAAGAGAGACTCTTATGAGTGTAGTATCGCGTAACAATCGTATCAAATCTTACACTTGAACGACTTTCGCACTACGTCCTACGAATAGGCCAAGATGGGTTTGGTAAACTAAGGTCCTCGGCTTCTAAGGTCTATATTGGAACAAGTAATGTCTAACCACAACTTACTTATGTGACATTATTGATCTCAACATGACCTCCACCAAGTGAATGGGCTTGCAAGTCGACTCGCTAAGGAATAACTCCACACAAGTCGACAGGACTATGCCATTCTCCTATCCTAAGTGCACTCGAGTTCGGGTATAGAACTCATCTCACAAAGATCACCAAGCACCCAGCCAACAGAAACAACAATGATATATACACAATGCAATAAGGTAAAACAGGTAAATAAATAACCGTACAAAAGCATGAACACCCAATAAACAAACTACAAAAGCTAGGAGGGACTCGCTTAGGGCAGATGGACCAGCAAGAGGTCAACTTCTATATGTCCCCAGCAGAGTCGCCAGCTGTCGCAACCTGAAAAATACAGTGCGCGAAAAAACAACCGGCGAAAGGAAAAGACAGAAGAGTCGCCACCGTGCGTTATTCATCCCAAAGGAGGGAAAGGAAACGCTCGAAGTAAACCTGAAAAAGGAAAGGACAAGACGGGGTCTCGCAACCAAATCTTGGGTTCGGGAGTAAGTTATGCGAAGGGAAGGTATTAGCACCCCTACGCATCCGTAGTACTCTACGGGATCCACTTTTGTAGTTCTTGTCTAAAGGGTGTGGGTTTATCTTGTGCTGTTTGCCAAATAAAAAGGTTAAATGAAAATGACTCGCGCGGATGTCGTATCCACTGCATACTTATCTCATCTGAATATGAGAATCAGAGTCTTCGTAGCTCGGCTGACCTCTGGGTTGGGGGGATGTGTGCTCGCTAAGACATCGCGTCTTATGCCTACGTATCTCATCTGGCCTGAGAATCAGAGCAAAACGTAGTTCGGCTAACTACGGGGTTCTGGATTGGGTTTTGGACGAACGACGTTACTACGCAATCTACCGGATGCTCGACCTTTGGAGACTTACTCGCCTGTAGTAGAAGGAGTTAGCGTGTTGCTTTGGGTTTTAGGAGAAGAAAAATCAATGAAGGGTTAGGGTTTGGGATGCTCGAGGGCAAAAAGGCAGTCCTTGATGAAGGAACCGCGCTACCTGCAGGGATATGGATACAAAACACAAAACATGTATCTCAAAGTAAAATGCCACCAAGGGGCTCGAACGTTGCCTCATATCGAGGTCTTCCAGCTAGGAAAGCAGTAAAATGCGGGAAAAATGTAAAAGTACCACGCGGATAAAGATCCGAAGTAACAGCAATTAGAGGAGTAAGAAACCCTGAGATCCTTCCAAGCTAATGCCATCAAAGAAAAGTGAGTCAGTACAGGTAATCGGAATGAACCTCCAGGGGTTATCCCACAAATAAAGTGGGAAACCACGCAAGTTATCCCTGCAAAAGTCATGTGAGCCCTCACAAAAATTCAACAAAAGGGTTAGTGAAACATCATAAGCATTTTTTTCATGAATAACAGTATGGTTTCAAAAAACTCAAACCCTGTGGCATACACTAAAAAATTAAACGGTTAAACATTCAAGACATTGTTTACACATTCATATACATATTAAACCCATGGGCGAAAAACCTAATGAAATTCATCCATCATACCTCATACATTCAGAGTATTCAACTTCAAAGCAAAAGGTAATGGGAATAAAGGCAAACCTGATTGGAGAGCTTGATTGAAATTGAGTTGCACCCGTGAGGTTTACAACACAATCTTCAGGGTTTATGTGAGGCAGAGGCGATTCTGTGTAGCTGAGTTCCCTTCGGGGTTTGGAGGCTGCTCTGAACTCCGTTAGGTCTTCTCTCACTATCTTTTTCCTCAGGGTTTTGTTCTAAGGAAACCTCAGAGTATTTTGCTTCTCTTCTTTCTTCTCCTCTTCTGTGTGACCTTTGTTTCAATGAAACTCTAGTATTTATAGGCTAATATTGGTAGCTTAGTGGGCTTTTGAGAAAGGTCCAAGTCCAAAATTTTTTATTATATTTTATTTATTTATTATTATTTTTATTTATTTATTTATTGTAAAAAATTATTATTATTTAATTTTTTTTTTTCGTTTTTTTTTCTCTTTTTTTTTTCGTTTTTTTTTTGTTTTTTTTTTCGTTTTTTTTTTTTTTTTTTTTTTTTTGGATCTAATTCTGATTGACATGATGAAATGCAATATGAAATGCTAAATGAATGCATGAATGAGGAGGGCAAATTTTGGGGTGTTACATAACCGTTATCACTTAATTGACTTATTGATAACAGGTTATGCATTAATCCTTCTACATAGAGAACATAAGATATAGAGGGAAGAGTTCCATTACCAATAGTTCTGGAGCCTCTGATCCTTCCTTTCTGATTTCCTCCAAAACCTACGAAGCCAACATCTTTAAGTTCCAGGCTTTGGAACATATACTTTCTTCCCGTCATGTGTCGCGAGCATCCAAAGTCCAGGTACCATGACTGGTGTCTTAACTCTGCTGCATAAGATATATGTAACATAAACAATCTTATCCTTTGGTACCCGGAATCTTTTGGGTCCTTTATGATTAGTTTTCCTAGAGTTTCTTAGAACTTTGGGTTTTCTAGCATTATCAAAACTTTGTGCTTGTATATGTGTGTAGTGATAAGAAAACGGAGATTTAGGTTTGTCATTTATGGAAGATTTATCTTCACTAGGGTCATACCCAATTCCTCTTTTATTATTCTGACTAACTCCATAAATCATGGATGCCATTCTGCTTCTCTCTATCCCATTTTTCAGAAACTTTTGAAAAGATTTTTCATATTCATAAATTACTGTGTTCGAAGTTTGTGGAGGTTGAGATAACGCTTCTTCAAGTTTTAAACATTGTTTATTTGTGGAGTCTCTTTTTAATATCAAAGTTCAATTTTCATCTTTTAGTTCTGAAACTGTCATCTCAAGTTTACCACATTCTTCGATGGTTTCTTCAAGAACCTCTTTTACAACTTTAAATTTTTGTTTAAGTTTCTGATATGAGTTTAGAGTTTCAGAAAGGCATGATTCAAGGTCAGAGTGAGAAAGATCAGAAAATACCTCTTCAGATTCAGATTCTCCATCTGATGTATTTTTGGAGGTGGTAGCCATGAGTGCAACATTTGCCTGTTCTTCAGAGTCTGATTCTGAGGAATCAGATCCACTGTCGTCTCAGGTGGCCATCAGTCCCTTTTTGGTTCTGAATGAACTTTTCTTGAAATTTTATCTTCTAGAGATTTCTTTCTTCAACTTGGGACATTCGTTTATGTAATGACATGTTTCCTTACATTCATAGCATGTTATATCTTTGTTAGACTTACCTCTGAAAGTTGATTCTGATCGATCCCCCTTGGGTCTTGGTCTTCTGAAGTTATTATTCCTTTTTCTTCAGAGTTGTTTTACTCTTTTGGTTAAAAGGGATAATTCTTCTTCGTCGTCAGAGTCTTCCTTCTCAGAGTGATCATTGTCTTCTTCTTCATCCTGGAAGGCTTTATTTCTATCTGGTTTGCGTCTTTCGGATCTGGATTTTAGTGCTACGGACTTGATCTTCTTTTAAGGTTAATCTTCCTCCAGTTCTATCTCGTGGCTTCTGAGTGAACTGACGAGTTCCTCAAGGCTGATATTGTTCAGATCTTTTGATAGCTTTAAGGGTGTGACCATGGGTCTCCATTT
Organism: Lathyrus oleraceus; assembly: GCF_024323335.1. Classification (NCBI taxonomy): domain Eukaryota; kingdom Viridiplantae; phylum Streptophyta; class Magnoliopsida; order Fabales; family Fabaceae; genus Lathyrus; species Lathyrus oleraceus. The sequence continues at coordinate 61,684,389 of NC_066581.1, forward strand.
CTTTGGCAAGCTTCTAACAATCTTTTTGACATGATCTGCAGTTGTATATCCTTTATCCAACATTTTGAGTCCTGCAATTAAAGTTTGAAATCTAGAAAACATTACCTCTACAGCTTCACCGTCCTCCAATTTGAAGGCTTCATATTTCTGGATTAGAGCTAGAGCTATTGTTTCTTTGACTTGAGAATTTCCTTCGTGAGTCATCCTCAGGGAGTCAAGTATTTCTTTAGTTGTTCCCCTGTTGGTGATCTTTTCATATTCATTGTAGGAAATAGCATTGAGTAGTATCGTTCTGGCATTGTGATGGTTTTTGAATTCACGCTTCTGATCATCTGACATTATGCTTCTGGGAATAGCAACTGCAAAAAGAAACTTTTAATTCTATCTTTCCAACAATCAAATTTTTCTCCATCAAAGATTGGAGGTTTAACGTTGTAACTATCTCCTTCATTGGTGTTGGACATAGTTTTTCTCACGCTGGATATCTCTACACTGTTAAGTGTTTGATTAGAAAATCAATAACAGAGTCATAACTCTGATACCAATTGAAGGTTGAGAAAAACAATAAAGGGGGTTTGAAGTTTTTTGGAAATGAAAACTTTTTCAAAAATCAAAACACATAAAATTTTATACTGGTTCGCTTGAAATTCAAAGTTACTCCAGTCCACCCGGCCAAGGTGATTTCGCCTTCAAAAAGGACTTAATCCACTAATCTTGAAAGATTACACAACCAAACGTCTAAGAGAATAATCTCTTAGCCCTCTCAAGTATTCAGACTAGGCAGAGTCACTTGAGGAAGTAGTTTAAGCAAGAGTAAATTGTAATGTAAAGTGCTTCTAACAAAAAGCAAATATTACAGAAATATAAGAACAATAGTTTTTCACGTAAGATCAGTAGCTCGTGAAAATGAGAGAGGATGAATGAGATTTTTGTGTCTCAGGTGTTCTCTTGTGAGGTGTTTCATCCTTTATATAGTCGTTGTGAAGGACCGTTAGAGTGATGACAGAATCTTGGTCATTGAAGAATAATTAATGTCATTACTCTCCCTGTTTCTTTCTAAAACAGTTTTCTACGCCTCATTATTCCCTTCTTGAAATACTTTCTTTCCATATTAAGATTCTTTTCGATTACGCGTTCTGGACCGGGGAGTCTACGTCAGAGTCTTGATATGTCAGAGTTTATCTTCAGAGGATGATTATGTATGACTTCATCAGAGCTTCTCAGTGCTTTAGACTTCTTAAGTATTAGAGTCTAGATTTAGTAGTCTTTTATCAGAGCTTCTGACTTCTTAATGTTGCGCTGGTATCTGCGTTGATCAGAATCAGAACCTTCTGGACGCATCCTTTCTGAGTGGCATATGATCATCGAATATTTTATATCTGATGTAATATTATATCTGATGTATGGTCAGAATCCTGCGTAAATGTTCAGAGTCCTGCACACTAAGAAAAAATCTCGTTAGAGTACCATTTTTGTTTCATCCTTTGTTATCATCAAAATCTTAGAGATATATTATAGAACCAACTTTGTTCTTACAGATACTTCTATATAAGTCCAATTACGATTGCTTAACATAGCGCTAAATTTTGACCCAAAAGGCATAGCATTCTAGTAAGTGGGATTGTAAGTCTCCCCCCTTTCATGGTATTGTGTGGAAACTTTGCCTTTTTTCCTTCCTTTGGAAGATGTCTTGGTTCAACGATCCATGCTTGTGAATAGAGGGTTGAGTGTTCTCCAAAGAATGACTTAATCAATTGAAAAGCAAAAACAATACTAACTTCTAATCAACTAACATTTGACTAACTTTTACTTTTATTGCTTTTAATTTCAAGTCATTTACTTTATGTCATTTAAATTCAAGTCATTTGTCATTTGCCATTATTCATATCATCTAACTTGTTTATGTTTATGTCATTTTTCCTTTGCTCATTTAAGCCATATATTGTGATTGTGAATATTTGTTTGTATATTTTGTTTGTATTTGTGGTCTTTTGACCTTAATGTGCATAATAACAACAAAAACCCTAAAAAATATTTGTGTGGACTCTTGGATTTAATCTGAGACTTTGGACTTAGAATTAGGCAACATTCCCTATGCAAAAGGACTTGGCCAATGCCATTATTTATGAAACCAAGTGCTTGTGAATTGAACTTTCATCTGATGCAAGTTTTGGTATCCACTTGAGTTCATCTGCTACTTGGTCTTGACGAAGGTGTTACTTTGAACCTGTGTTTAATTCGTTGTTCTGAGCCATCCAAGGAGTTTTGTCATTTGATACATGGAAGATTATGAAGAAGACTATGAAGTTGCTGCCTTGGATGTGGCTATCTTTATTTGATGCCTTGTTCTTCATCTTGCTATTTGTGTAATGAGATTGCTTGATTCTAAAGTCCAAAGGGAAAGTGGGTTTCTGTATGACACTCTTGTCTATTGGATTGCATCCCGCTGGTCAGATCTTTTCAACTATTAACTTTTAGTTTTTGCTTAGGATTAGTCTCTTCATCTCCTCCCATTTCTTAAATTTCAAATCTTTCTCCCCTTTCAAAATCTTCTTTACTTGTTTTATTTAAACTTAGACTTTATTTCAAATTAGAAACTTTGGCCTTATGCCATTGAATTTTTAAACTTCTTTTCTTAATCAAATTTGTAAATGAACTTAACCATATTTGACTTCAAATTTCAAAAGACAAAAAGAACTAACACTCATTTAAACTCTTTTAGGCCTTTTGTGCCTCTTTTAAACTTAAATTTTAGTTAAAAGCAATCCACTCACTTTGAAATTGATACCACGAACTACGGGGTTTTGATCCCTCATTTTTATGTTGGTACGTAGGCATAAGTTCGAAGGACTTGTCAAACACAAAAATATAATCAATGAATTCTTTCCTCATCCCCACACTCTATTTTTCCCAGACATCTTTTATACCAAAAAAACACATACATCCATAAAAAGGGCTCCCTAGGAGTACCTAGGACACTTTGGGTGCTAACACCTTCCCTCTGTGTAACCAACCCCCTTACCTGTAATCTCTGGCATTTTATTAGTTTTGATTTGAAAACTTCTTATCTTCGGGTTTTGTTCGTACTTTCCCCTTTTCCTTTGGAAACAATAAAAGCGCGGTGGTGACTCTGGTTTAATTGACATTAAGTTTATCCATAGCTTAATGGTCATGAATTTACCGCTACAGAAATTAAGTGGCGACTCCACTGGAGACTAGTCCTCAGTGGGTTTAGCCTACTTTTTTATGTGTATATATTTGTATATTTAATGTTTGTATATTTTTTTGTATGATATAATCTGTTTGTTATGCTTGGTGATATCTTAGTAGTGAGATAAGTTCTAACCGGAACTTGAGTGCAATTAAGATAGGAGGATAGTATAGTCATGTTCAACTTGTGTGGAGTAGTCCTTAACAAGCTGGCTTGAGACCCATCTACTCAGTGGAGACCCTTTTGGAGTTACTGATGTCACACAAGTTATTTATGGATAGGCATTACTTTCTCTGATTTGGGGCCCGAAAAGCTGAGGACCGTAAAACATTTAACCCAACTTGTCCTATTTAGGATGTAGTCTGGAGACTGTTCAGGTGTAGACTTGATAACAGTTGTTACGCGATACTACACTCAGATGAGTTTCTTTTTAGAATATTATGGGTTGATGAGTCAGTCATCCTAACCTGTAGTATCCGATAGAGGGAATTAAGACTCTAGAAACTTTTTAGAACATGATATACAGGTTTTATCCTTAGCATACTCCTTTGGGATGGTTCTTAACCTAACTCCATGCTCGTGACTTACAACAAACCCTTGATTCTTGGTTGATCCAATCAAGTCTTGTCAATATCAATGGAACTTAGGTGTTGATAAGGTGAAAACCATAATCCACCAAAATGGATGATTGATCTTGACAATGACTTGATTTATCCCTTGACCTTTTGTTTACCTTGTGTGTGATCCCTTATTTGTGATTGTTGCATTCATGCATACATGCACATCATTACATTCATCACACGAAAATAACTTCAAGGAACTGAAGTTTTATTTGCAAATATTTTCAGACCATGGATTATGGACGAAGGAACACTAAGAAGTATAGTTTCAGATGTCCCGATTTGAAAGAGTTAAGGAAGCTATCATCTTTTGTATTAGATCCCTTGGACTTCAAGCAACGTCATGGGAAGCTTCTGTATGTATTATCTATTGATGTGGTTGAAGGGATCTTGAGTGTGTTGGTTCAGTTTTATGACCCTCTCTACCGTTACTTCACTTTTCCTGATTATTAGCTCATGCCTACGTTAGAGGAGTATGCCCATCTCTTGGGAATACCTGTTTATGACAAGGTACCTTTTAGTGGATTGGAGGAGATTCCCGGATATCATATTACAGTTGAAGCTCTTCACTTGAAGAAGTCTGAGATTGAGGCTCATTGGGTGAAGAAATGAGGAATGTTTGAGTTGACCTCTGAGTTCCTTATCAGGAAAGCTACTGCCTTTGCTCAAGCTGGTAGCATGGACGCTTTTGAAGCTATCTTTGTGTTGCTCATCTATGGTTTGGCTTTGTTCCCTAACATTTACGGTTTTGTTGATGTTAACCCCATTAGAATCTTCTTAATTGGGAATCCTATGCCTACTTTGTTGGGTGATATGTACTTCTCTTTACATTTGAGGAATTCTAAAGGTGGTGGAACTATTGTGTGTTGTGTTCCTCTTCTGTAGAAGTGGTTTATTTCGCACTTGCCTCAGACGCCTACTTTTGTGGAGAACAAACAATGTTTACGGTGGTCTCAGAGACTTATTTCTCTCACTAATGATGATATAGTTTGGTATGATTATTCATTGGGTAGCTTGGATATTATTGATAGTTGTGGTGAATTCTGTAATGTGCCTCTCATTGGTACATAAGTAGGAATCAACTACAACCCTATTTTGGCTCGTCGTCAACTTGGGTTCCCCTTGAGAGACAAACCTAATAACACTCAGTTAGAAGGTCTTTTCTATCAAGAGGGTAAAGATCCCTAACAATTGAAGCAGAAGATGATTCACGCTTGGTATAATGTTCATAGGAAACGAAGATCCGAGCTTGGTCCATGCAACTGTGTAGCTTTGGAAGCTTACACTACTTAGGTGAAGAAGAGAGCTTTGGAGTTGAAGATGTCGTATGCTTATGAGAGACCTATGTCCATGGTTGTGGTTGAGCCAGTAACTCTCCCTAACCAACATGTAGAGGAGTTGGAAGACACACTCGCCAAGATGAAGCAAGAGAAGGATGTGTGGGAAGAGCGGTTACATACTTTGAGCCGAAAGCATGAGGAGTTGCAGCTTGAGTCTAAAGACAAGGATGCACTTATTGAACTTCTTGAAGACCGAGCAGTGAAGAGACAGAGAGAGCCATAGGGTTCATTTTCCTCTAGTATGCCTCAACCTTCCGGTGCTTGGAAGAAGATTTTTGATCAGATTGTCCTCGAGAAAGCTCAGATGAAGACTTCTTTTGAGTCCGAGATTCGACGCATCTGAAGGAAGTACGCGCCTGCAGCCAGATCATCTAAAACCGTTGTTAGGGGATCCTTAGGATGATTAGTTTCCTTTTATCTTGTATTTTGGTATCTGAAATTTTTCTCAGTGTAATCCTTCCAAATTATATGAATAAAAGAAATTTTTATGGTCAATCAAATTGTTACAACTGTTATTATTATATATTTGCAAATAAAATAGTATGTTCCTTGAAAATAAAAACAATCAAACATTGCATTTCATGCATCATTTGCATAACAGGTTTTTCTTCTGCCAGATGTCTTATTGGTTATTCTTCTGTGCTTCAGCCAAGCTGATTCATCGATACAATACTCGCGCCAATAATTCGAGAATCATGGAACACTTGGAACAAGAGAACCGAGATTTTAAGGACGAGATTGCCTGCTTGACTGCCATGATGGAGTCTGTTCTACCTGCTCAAAGTCAGTCTTCTCCAACGCCTGCAACTCCTCCTCCTCCTCAGAGGACTGTTATTTTAGAGGTTGCTACTTCAACCGTGACTGCCACTCAGTTTTCTCCTACTATGCCTTCCGGATTACCATGGGGAATACCGCCGAACTTTGTACCCGAAGGGTTTTCGCCTACTTTTGCTTCCATCCCAACATCTAGCCCGATCATGTATGTGCCACCTCCTGTTGTTCACACTCTGACTCGTGTTGAGGACACCTTCTACCATTCTGAGCCGTCTGAGGGTTCGTATGTTTATGAGAAGATGGATGAGATGAAAGAATAATTCCTTGAGCCGCGAAAGGAGTTGAAGACCTTGAGGGGAAAAGATATGTTTGGTAAGAGTGATGCGGAACTTTGCTTAGTGCCAAACGTCAAGATCCCGATGAAGTTCAAAGTCCCTGACTTTGAAAAGTATAAGAAAAATATTTATCCATTTAGCCATCTCATCATGTATGCCAGGAAAATGTCAACACAAACTGATAATGATAAGTTATTGATTCACTACTTTCAGGACAGTCTGACTGGTGCCTCCCTGAGGTGGTACATGGGATTGGATAATGCAAGTGTTTGCACGTTTAATGATTTGGGTGAAGCCTTTGTGAAGCAGTACAAGTACAACGTTGATATGGTGCCAGATAGAGACTAGTTGAGGTCGATGTCTCAGAAGGACAAAGAGACATTCAAAGAGTATGACCAGAGGTGGAGAGAGCTTGCTGCTCAGATCAACCCTCTGTTGGAAGAAAAAGAGATGACCAAGATTTTCCTCAAGACCCTGAGTTCGTTTTATTACGAACGGATGATTACTAGTTCCCCGAGTGACTTTACAGAAATGGTAAATATGGGGATGAGATTAGAAGAGGGTGTTCGTGAGGGACGTTTATCTAAGGAGAAAGTATCTTCAAGCAAGAAGTATGGTAACAGTTTTTCCAGGAAAAAGGAAGGTGAAACTAATGCAGTGTCAGCATGGAGACAGAGGAAACCTCATGTCAGAAGAAGTCTGTAACCACGACAACATCATCATCAAGTTTCATCCATTATTCCAATGTTTCCCAATAATCAATCTATTCCAATTCAACAACAACAATATCAACAACAACCACAACAAAGAACAAACAACTACAACAACAACACTAACAATCAACAATAACAACAGAACTTTGAGAGGAAGAAGGTCTCTTTCGACCCTATTCCTATGTCATATGCTGAATTATACCCGTCTTTGGTTCTCAAGAACCTTCTCCAACCAAGAAATCCGCCACAAATCCCAAAACCACTTCCATGGTGGTATAAACCAGAAGTCTGTTGTGCCTTTCATCAAGGGGCTCCTGGTCATGATATCGAGAATTGCTACCCATTGAAATACGAGGTCTAGAAGCTAGTAAAGAGTGAGATGGTGTCCTTTGAGGACCGTGCGCCGAATGTGAAAGCTAACCCACTTCCAGCTCATGGTAATCCCTCTGTTAATATGGTAGATGGATGTCCGGGAAGTTTCAGAGTGTTTGATGTGCGACACATTCGTCGATCCTTGGTAGAAATGCACAAGACCCTATGTACGATTAGTGACTGTGAGCACGACCGCGACAGTTGTGCAGTTTGTAGTGTGAACCCCCATGGATGCTCAGTCATCAAAGGAGATATCCAGAGGTTAATAGACGAGAATGTGATTCAGATTCAACAATCAAGGGATATAGATGATGTCAATGTAATAGTACCAGTGTTCAAGACCCCGGAGAGGGTGGTAATTCAATTTGATAGCAACAGCAGTAGCAACAATGTCAACAGATCGGTATCGTCGTTAGTGATACGGTTAGCGGGTCCAGTCCCGTATGCATCTGATAGAGCTGTTCCGTATCAGTACAATGCAATTACGCTGGAGAATGGTCAAGAGGTTCCGTTGCCTATGACTAATTCTATCGTGAATATTGCCGATATAGCGAAGGTGACCTATAGTGGTCGAGTGTTTGGTCCATTTTTCTCCAAAGATGTAGAACATGTATCTGGTGGTAAGAAGGTTGAAGTGCCTGTAGCAAGTCCGATTAGTGCTCCTATGTGTCAGTTTGGTGAATCCAACAAGCTAAAGCCTAATGATGATAATGAGGTGCTTCATTTGATAAAGAAGAGCGAGTTTAATATGGTGGAGCAGCTACTCCAGACTCCTTCCAAGATCTCAGTGTTGTCTCTGCTTATGAATTCTGAAGCGCACAAAGAAGCATTGCAAAAGGTATTAGAGCAAGCTTATATGGAACATGATGTAACGGTTGATCAGTTTGACTACATTGTGGATAACATCACTTCCTGCAATAATCTGAGCTTCTGTGATGAAGAACTCCCCGAGGACGGCAGAAATCACAATCTGGCACTGCATATATCAATGAATTGCAAGGAGGATGCATTGTCAAATGTGTTGGTTGATACTGGTTCTCCATTGAATGTACTCCTCAAATCAACTCTGTCAAAATTATCCTACCAAGGCGCTCCAATGAGATACATTAGCACAATCGTCAAAGCTTTTGATGGTTCTCGCAAGACTGTTATTGGTGAGGTGGACCTTCCGGTGAAGATAGGTCCGAGTGATTGCCGAATTACTTTCCAGGTAATGGATATCCACCTGGCCTATAGCTGTTTGTTAGGAAGGCCATGCATACATGAGGCGGGAGCTGTGACATCCACCCTACATCAAAAATTGAAGTTCGTGAAGAATGGTAAGCTCGTCATTATGGGCGGGGAGAAAGCATTGTTAGTGAGTCATCTATCGTCTTTCTCGTATGTGGAAGTTTAGGATGAGATTGGAACTCCGTTCCAAGCTCTATCTATTGATGAAGAAAAGAAAGTTGGGGCACCTATGTCCTCTTTTAAAGACGCTCAAAAGATTGTTGAAGATGGTGGTTCCTATCAGTGGGGCTAGATGGTAGAAGTCGCCGAGAATAAGAACTGATCCGACTTGGGTTTCCAACAAGGGTCGTATGTGGTTAGAGTTTAAGATATGCAACCGAGGTTCCGTAGCGGAGGGTTCATCCATGGTTATGAACAACACTCAACTGCTGTAATCGAGGATGATGAAGATGAAGACTGCACCAATTTTGTGACGCATGGAATTGGTTGCAACAATTGGATCATTGTCGATGTTCCCGTTATTGTTCATCATTCTAAGTAATTTCTTTCTTATTTTGAAAATCCTTCTCCTATGCATAAAGGAGAAGTGAACATTGTTGGGCATATTTTAATTTGACCATTAATAAAGTGCAATTCTATTCATCCACATCTATGATGTTTTATTTTTTTTTATTGTTCTACTTTTCTAAAAAACGGTAATCACAAAAAACATAAATAAATAATAAATTGTCCATCTGCATAATATTTGGTCACAATCCACTTCTCTAAAATCAAAATATCAAATCATTATGCAGGTTGGTTTTCAAACCCATTGAATACAATGATCCTACTCCTTCTCCAAACTTTGAATTCCATGTGTTTGAGGTTGAGGAAGAGATTGACGAAGAAATGTCTGATGAATTATCTCATCTACTTGAGCACGAGGAAAAAGTCATTCAGCCGTTCGAAGAGAAGATTGAGTTAGTCAACTTGGGTTCCGAAGATGATGTGAAGGAAGTCGAGATTGAGTCTCAGCTGTGTCTAGAGGTTAAGAAGGGGTTGATTGATCTTTTCCAACAGTATTCAGATGTGTTCGCCTGGTCCTATCAAGACATGCCTGGTTTAGATTCTGAGATTGTGGAGCATAGATTGCAGTTGAAGCTAGAATGCCCGTCAGTCAAGCAGAAGTTGAGGAGGACTCATCCTGATATGGCAGTAAAGATCAAAGAAGAAGTGTAGAAGCAGATTGATGTTGGTTTCCTTGTTATGGCTGAGTATCCGCAATGGGTGGCCAATATCGTGCCTTTTCCGAAGAAAGATGGAAAGGTCCGTATGTGTATTGACTATAGAGATTTGAGCAAAGCTAGTCCAAAAGATGATTTTCCTATGCCACACATTGATATGTTAGTAGACAATACAACTAAGTTCAAAGTCTTTTCATTTATGGACGGATTTTCCGGTTATAATCAAATTAAAATGGCACCCGAGGATATGGAGAAGACCACATTCATTACACCCTTGGGAACATTCTGTTATAGAGTGATGCCTTTCGGTTTAAAGAATGTTGGGGCAACTTACCAGAGAGCTATGACCACTCTTTTTCATGATATGATGCATAAAGAGATTGAAGTCTATGTTGATGATATGGTTGCTAAATCCAGTGATGAAGAAGAACATGTTGAACATTTGTTGAAGTTATTCCAGCGTTTGAGGAAGTACAAACACCGCTTGAATCCCAATAAGTGGACATTTGGTGCTCGTTCTGGTAAGTTGTTGGGCTTTATCATCAGTGAGAAGGGTATTGAAGTTGATCCTGCCAAGGTCAAACCAATACGAGAGATGCATGCGCCCAAAGCTGAGAAGCAAGTCAGTTTTTTCGGCCGTTTGAATTATATCTCAAGATTCATATCGCACATGACCGCCACATGTGCACCTATATTTAAGCTTCTTCAAAAAGATCAGTCTTGTAATTGGACCGAAGATTTCCAGAAAGCTTTTGACAGTATCAAAGAATATCTGCTTGAGCCTTTGATTCTGTCTCCGCCTGTTGAAGGGAGACCGTTGATCATGTATCTGACTGTGCTTGAAGAAAGTATGGGTTGTGTTCTTGGTTAGCAAGATGAAACTGGAAAGAAAGAATATGCTATTTACTATCTGAGTAAGAAATTCACCAACTGTGAGACTCGGTATTCTATGCTGGAAAAGACTTGTCACGCATTGGCTTGGGCTGCTAAGCGTCTGCGTCAATATATGTTGAATCATACCACTTGGTTGATATCCAAGATGGATCCAATCAAGTATAATTTTGAGAAGCCTGCTTTAACTGAGAGGATTTCCTGTTGGAAGATGTTATTATCAGAGTATGGTATCGAATACCAATCTCAGAAAGAGATCAAGGGTAGTGTCTTGGTTGACCATCTGGCTCACCAACCAATTGAAGATTACCAGTCAGTACAGTATGACTTTCCTGATGAAGTGATCTTGTACTTGAAAATGAAAGATTTTGATGAACCATTGCTTGAAGAAGGGCCAGAACCTAGTGTAGCACCTCAAATTTGTACCCCCATTCATGCATACATTTTCATTTTTTTAGGTCATTAACATTACATTAACATTGCATATTGCATTGCATCTCATCAGTCAAGACTGGCATCAAGAGAATTCATCTGTGCAGAGAGAGCAAGTTTTTCCTTGAAATGAAGGCCAAATGATTATTCACAAGAGCTTATATGAGCTAAGGGTCATTTTGAAGCAACTTGTACCAAGTGTTGAAGGCTCAAAAGTCATCAGTGCATTGCCAAGTCATCTGGGGCCCATAAAAGTTAACTGCAAGTCAACTGAGGGCTATGAGGTGGAGAAATAGTTTGAGACACTTCATTCATGTCCCAAAGAGGTTTATTCATCATGTCAAACATCTACATTGAAGATTTTGAAGCCAGATCAAAAGTTTCCAAAAATGGAAAGTGACCTGTAATTTCAAGTTTCCAAAAATGGCAAGTTTTTGGACGACTTTCAACTTGACTTTCCAACATCAAATATGCTTCAAATGAATTTTTTTCCAACATGAAAGTTGAAGATATTTCTCTCCCATTTCCAAAAAGTCCAAGATCATGAGTATTTGATAAATGGTTGAGGAGTTATAAGCAAATGATCACCAAGTGTGCATGGAACTTCCAAGAGCCATAACTTTTGATCTAAAACTCCAAATTGAGTGCCTCTTTTTGCATTATTCTCCTTATGACTCATATTTTCCAAAACCCTCATGGCATTTCATGAATGAGAATCACATGATCATTGGTCCATGCATGTGTTTTTTGGAGGGAAAATCATGAATTTGAATTTGGTGCATGCTACAAGTTTTCTAGCCATTCCATTATGTTCATGAGATCATTTTAAGTGAAAATACACCATGCATGCTACTGTTCACGTTCATAATGGCCATGTATAGGGTGAAATTTCCAATTTTGCCTTACACCTCATTTTGCATTAAAATTTCATTAGCCAAGCCTAATCAACATTAGCATGGTAATTAACACAGCATATAAAAGGCTAATCCTAACAGAATTTTTCAGTTTTTTGAAGATTCTAGATCCCAATTTTCTTTTCCCTCCAAATTTTATCCAAATTAAAACTTCAATTTTCTTCACATAAGTCATTGATTTTATTGCATATTGTTGTTCTCTGATCATCATTGAGTATAGATCAAGCTCTTGATTGAAGAATTTGGACCAGAATCAAGGTGTGCAAGCTCAAGAACATGAAGATGGAAACTGACTTTTGAGCTAGATCCAAGCATCTCCAAGCTTCAATTCATACATCAAACTTCATAATATCATCTCAGGATTGGATCTACACACTTGCAAGGCCTTGAATCGCTTGATTTCAGTGACTGCTCTTCAAGAGGTTAGGTTTTCGAACCTCTTAATTCTCCATTCTTTTGCCATGTTTATGTAGAGCTTCTCACGCTGAGCATGCTGATATAAATACTTTTGAAAATGGTGAAGTATGGACTGAGTTATCTTGAATTGAAGTTTTGAATGCATTAATGTTTTTGTTCGATTTGCACTGGTTATGATGAATTGACGTGAATTGATGATGGATTCGTGTTGTACATAGCATAAGCTTTCGATTGGTATAGATTTTGCACGAATATGGAAAAAAAATTGACACTGTTACTGTAGCGCCACCGTCTTCATGAAGAAGACGGTGGAAACCACCACGTACCGTACGCGTACAATACGCTAGGGTTTGTCTGGTCTAGAGCGCCAATTCCACTGTTTGGACGCTATTTGCCAAGGCCTCGCATGTTCGATCCTCCCCGCATGCAATTCTTTATTTTCGTTTTATTTTCCTCATTTAACAAAACGCAGCCGTTTTGATGCGCCACAGTTCGATTCTGGCCTTGTGCAGTTTCTGATTTCTCATTTCACTTTCATTTTATCTCATTATTTGCATTTTATTTCATTTTATTCTCCAACTTTGAAAAATCATAATAAATTGAAATTTAATCCAAATAATTCCAGATTCTTTGCTACATGATCATGAGAATGTCTATTATTTTGTGGTGTTGATTTTTGGATTTTATCATTTCTGGAATTTTAATTGTGTTGGATTACTTGAACATGTATGCAAATGTGACATGCTTCATTCATTCTATTGTGAAATGCTCATACATTGGCCAATTGATTTGAAATTTGGTATGATGATTCCCAACATGTTGCATGATTTTTAAGGCGTGGTTGTGCATTTTTCTCATTTTCCATTTCTGTTTTAGACACATGATTGCTTGGTGTGACAATGTGTGTCACACAATTTGATGTCATACTTGTGCATTTTCATTTCTAGGTCAAATGAACTCTGTTGATTCTAATTTTTGGCATGATGATTGTGTTTGACATGTTGTGTGCACATAAAAATTTCCAGGATTGTTTGGGTCATTTCTGTTTTAATATGGAATTTTCATTCTTGATGACCAATTGTGTGCTTTGAAATTGTCTTTGCCATACCTTGCTCATATGATGACTTTGCTTGATGCTTTTGACTTGGTCCTTTTTAGGACATGTTCTCACTTGTTTAATTGAGCTTCATGTTGAATATTGGCTGCTATTTTGACTTTTTTCTTTGCCTTTGACCCTAGGCTTTGCCCTAGGGGTTTGTACTCACAATTTGAGCTTTGCCTTTCAGGTTCAAGCAATAAGTCCTAATGGATGATGTGATCTCCTTGCTTGAGATGCAATTTACTTTGTTTAACTAATTCTGATTATGTTGTAGGTCCTTTGGTGGCTAACTCACTTGAGTTGTTGACTTACATTGTGTATATTGGTTGTCTCACTGTTGACTGTCTGTTTGGTTTGTCTGAATGTGAATATTGACTTATTTGATTTTCTTACTGGTACTTTAGTAGCTTTAACTCATTACCTGAGTTGCTTTGCTTTGCTTGTGGTTGGCATACCACTTAGGTAATCTCCTTAACTCCATGTAGTCTGGAAGCCCTGTCATTTATGTTTGGCAGGCATTTGGCTGAAGTCCTCCTTAAGAGGCAATGACTGTGTTTGTTTACTTTTGTGCCATGTACTTCAAGTCCTCCTAAGTGAAGAGGCAATTGGCAGATAGAAGGGATTTGCAATCAATCCCCTGCTATTCAGTTGAGTCTTTCATCTTGCTCACACTACGTGCTGATGCATTTGAATAAACACCCAAGATCTTTGTATATAGAGTCAGTCAAGTGGAGTAGCGTCCCACATTCTGGACTCCCACGCTTTCATTGATTCAAGCTCACCCAGGCCCGGGTTAAGAGCTATGAGGTCTTATCCTCATTACCTTTCATCTGCTCACCCTGACAGCCAATGTCAGTGGTTAAGAGTCTCAGATACCCTTCCAGCCGGCTTGTTTGTCGAGGTTGATATGACCCCTTGACTAAAGCCTCACCCTTGATGTTTGAGCCCCTTGTTGGAGTGTTTACTTCATGCTGTATGTGTTTCTGTGGTGTGATTGTATCCCCATAGGATTGCTAGACTTCGCTAAGTCTCGTTTGCATGTCAATTAAGGTAGCACGGTTCCTTCGTCTAGGACTTCCATTCTTGCATGAGATTTCCTAAAACACAAACAAACTTGATCTTCCCTTAAGGACGTTGACTCCTTCTACTACAGGTGAGTAAGTCTCCCAAGGTCGAGCATCCGGTAGATTGCGTAGTAACGTTGTTCACTTAAAAAAACACAAAACAAAATAGAAATAGTTTAGCCGAACTATGGCAACTTTGATTCTCATGTCCAGATGAGATACGTAGGCACGAGATGCAATGTCTTGTTGAGTTTGACTGACAACTAACTTTAATCCTTTTCTCTCGCCCTTGTTGCGATCGAGACCTTCCTTTTCTCTTTCCCTAGTTGCAATCGAGACCCTTCTGCTTTGTGTGTGTTCGGAGTCGGATGTAAGCCCAGAGATTGGCATTCCGTTTCCTCGTTTGCATTTGTTTGTTCGGAGTCAGATGTAAGACCAGCCATTGGCAGTCTGTTTCCTGTTGTGTGTTTGCTTTGACGTCTCAGCGTCTCCGTTCAGCGTTCTGTTTCGGCGTGCGTTAGCCGAGCTACGAGTGCTCTGATTCTTCCTCTGGTTAGAGAAGATACGTATGCATAGGATGCGATGTCCTAGCGAGCACGTTCCCATTTCCCCGAACTACGTCGACTCTGATGTTTGTTTCTGACAAACCACGTAGGCCCATGATGCGACATCCTGCCGAGTCACCTTCCTCCGTCTTCTTTCATCTGTTTATTCCAGTGTGTGTGCATTCTTTGAATAGTTTATCAGCAACTTTATTTTATTCTTTTGAGCGTGGATCCCGTCGAGTACGGCGGACGTGAGGGGTGCTAATACCTTCCCCTTGCGTAACCGACTCCCGATCCTTGCAATCTCTGGTCGCAAGACCATTTCCTTTCCAGGTTTACTTCGAGCGTTTCCTTTCCCTCCTTTGGGATAAATAACGCACGGTGGCGGCTCTGTGTCTTTCCCCGCCGGTTGTTTTTCGCGTATGCGACAGCTGGCGACTCCACTGGGGATTAATAAGTTGACCTCTTGCTGGTCCATCTTCCCTAAGCGAGTCAATCCTAGCACTCTCTAGGATAGTTTTGGTTGCTTGTGCTGCTTTATTTATTGCATTTATGATTATTATACTGTGATTGTATATATTTGCATATATGTTTGCATGCATCATATTATCATTGTGCTGGATTCTGTACAGGTTGGTTCCTCTGATTTGGGGTGGGTGTTCTGAGTGGGGCTAAAACCCAGGCCCGATTATACACCTAGGATTAGCGTGGTCTCATGTTTCCTCTCATGTTAGGTCAACATGTTTTTGGCGACGTGACATACCACAAGCCGGACGAGGTTCTTTTGAGATAGCTCTTCCTTTGTGGAGTATCCACTTTGGTTGAGTCACCTCATTTGAGCTGTTGACTTCGGTGACCGTTCTTTCCCGGATCTTTGGTTTAGATGATCTTATGAGAGCTACAACGGCACACCCGAAAGGGCAAACCCATTGAGTATCTTGCCCGATTGTCGAGACCATTATCCGCCTTAGGATGACCTTGTTAGAATTCACCTGTGAGGGGAGGGTCTGATTCCTATAAGTACAGGTTCCGTCAGTGGTTCTGTGATGGTGACTTTGGTACAGTGGATTTTTGGGTCTTTATTTCTGGACGCCGGAGGTTTTGCCGTGGTATTTATCAGAGGGTTCCGTTTATTTCGGATCCCTGGGTCAAATTTGAGGGTACTTGTTCAGACGATGACTTGCTCTGTTGATGACCGAGGGTTCTGATGCCGAAGTTCTGATCCTGTGCCTTGTGATACTCAGCCAACCTGCCATGGCTTCATCATTTTGCATCATAGCATGTTTATTTTCAAAAAAAAATAATGAATAAAAAAGAAAAAAAGTTAACCCGCATATGTATATCTTTTTTCAGGATCATTCATGATAAAACAGCATACGCGTCATACACATCATGCACATCATGCACATATCATTCTTGCATTACAGGTGTTCTTGACAAGTGTAGGTGTTTAATTGGCTGCATTGTATGGTAAAACACTAGCTGGACTCTAATGTCTTGACTAATGTCATGACATGTTGTGAAGGCGTTTGTGTAACTGCATTGGAGGTTAGAGTATCTAACTGTACTCTGATGTCTTGACTAATGTCATGACATACCTGAGTAACTTACTGCAGGATTAGCTAATACAGGATTTATTGAATGTCAAATTGGATGTGGTGACATTCATCCCTGTCAGCAGATACTGAGGAATAGAACAATTGGTGTTCTGTTAGAGCTCAGTATTCATTTTCAGTATGGTTATCAAGGAAATACCAGACCTGGCATAAGGCCTACTGTATGAATGTCAAACTGGATGTTGTGACATTCATCATGGACAACATATACTGAACAATAGACAGAGTGGTGTTCTGCTACACTTCAGTATGTTTCTCAGGTTGCCCTTCAAAAGGATAACAGAACTGACTTAAGGCTCAATGTGTAAATGTCAAATTGGATACTTTGACATGTATTAATGTAAGCTGCTACTGTAGAATGGACAGTTTGGTCCTGTACAGTTCAGCAAACTTGTACAGTTTGTTTTCAGGAAAAACAGACTTAGCATATGGTCCTTGATGTCAAGCTGAATGTTGTGACATTCATTCCTGACAGCATATGCTATATTGTAGGTTGTTTAGTTTTCTGTTACAGCTTTTTCTCAGGCTATTCTTCAGGGATTCAACAGCTGAGAGAAAATCCAGGAAATCAACAACCAAGCTACATTTAATGAACCTAACAAATAGCCTATTTGTTAGTAACCTAGATGTGGAATTTAGGGAAACTCGGGTGACCTTAAATTCAGGAAAATACAAGTGCAAAGGCCCAAGTACTGCAATATAAAAGGAAGTCGTTCCTTCATTCAGAACTGGGGATTTTAAGGCGTGAAGATTTAGTGTGTCCATCATACTTCACTGCTGTATTTTTGTGAGTCTTGTATTAGACATATCTTGTAAGCCAAGCCATTATCACGTAGATGATCGCATTGGCATAGGGTGTTCATTGAGTTGTAAGTGTTGTGTCGCTCAAAGCTTTTAAGCGTGAGTGCTGTGTATCTTGATTAAAGCTGTTAAGCACAATCAAGAGTTGTTTGAAGTGTGACTTCAAAATTGTCTTTAATATTGATTAAAGGTAGTAATCACTGAGGAGATTGAGGGGGATTGAGTAGGAACTCTGATCTTAGAGTAAGATTGAAATTGCATTGGGTAGGGATTAAGTGAAGAGTTGTAAACGGGTGAGTTTAGCTTTGAATTAATACTACTGATAGTGAATTTCCTCCCTGGCTTGGTAGCCCTCAGACGTAGGTCATGTTGGACTGAACTGGGTAAACAATTACTTGTGTTATTTACTACACTTACTTTTAAGTTCTGCATAATTCTTGTCTGTGAAAAATTGGATGTCATAACAACCCGTGTGACATCGAAAGGCTGATAACTAGAATTTCAATTGGCATTCGAGCAGGCACCCTGCCTGTTAATTTCTGGGTGAGATCTAGGGAAGTTACTTTCTAGTACCATGGACAAGGATATAGGACACTCAAATAGACCACCCATGTTGGATGGGTCTAACTATGATGACTGGAAGCCTCGTATGATAGCCTTCTTAAGTCAACAAAGGATGGGAACATCCAACGAAGACAGGTGAAGATGGAGTTAGTGTGCAAATTCCTGAAGAAGAATGGGACAAGGAGCAAGAGGCATTAGCCCTTGGAAATTCTAAGGCCTTGAATGCATTGTTCAATGGAATCAGTAAGAACATCTTCAGGCTGGTACACCACTGTGAGCTAGCTAAGGAAGTTTGGGATACCCTCAAGATAACTCATGAAGGTACTTCCAAGGTGAAGATGTCCAAACTTCAGATGCTGACCACCAAGTTTGAAAATCTGAGGATGAAAGAGGATGAGACTATTCATGACTTCCACATGAATATTCTTGAAATTGCAAACACCTCTGGTGGATTAGGTGAGAAAATGGCTGAAGAGAAACTTGTAAGAAAGATTCTCAGGTCCCTGCCTAAGAGATTTGCTATGAAGGTCACAACCATAGAAGAGGCTCAAGATTTCTGCAAGATGAAGGTAGATGAGCTCATTGGTTCCCTCCAAACCTTTGAAATGGGCTTATGTGAGGATGCTGACAGGAAGAACAAAAGCATAGCATTTGTATCTAACACTGAAGAGAAGTCAGAAGAAGGAAACAGTGGAGGAAATGGAAGCATCTCTGAAGCCATAGCCATGCTTGGAAGACAGTTCAACAAGTTCATAAAGAAGGTTGACCAACAGGGTAGACCTAATGTCAAGAACATCCCGTCTGACATAAGGAAAAGATCAACTTCTGAAGAAAAGTTCAACCAAGGCAAGGGAATCCAGTGCCATGGATGTGAGGGATATGGTCATTTTAAGGCTGAATGCCCTACCTTTCTCAAGATGCAAAGGAAAGGGTTATCTGCCACCTGGTCAGAGGAAGACACTGAGAGTGAATCTGAAGGAGAATCTGCTAAACATGTCACAGCTCTGACCAGTGTCTGTGGTTCAGAGGATGACTCAAGCGGAGATGAGCTCAACTTGGATGAACTTGCTGCCTCATATAAAGAACTATGTGTTAAAAGTGCAGAAGTATGTATCCAAGGAGAAAAGCAGAAGAAACTCATCAAAGAGCTAGAATCTGAGAAACAGGAGCAGCTGAAAGTCATAGAGGGTCTAAATGGTGAGATAACCCTGCTGACCTCCAAGCTGAATCAAATGACCAAATCCATCAGAATGTTGAGTAAAGGATCTGACACCTTGGAAGAGATTCTAAAAGTGGGACAGAAGTCAGGAACCATATCTGGTTTAGGATTCACTAAGAACTCTTCACCTGACCTCAAAAAGTCTAAGGCTGGAGTTCAGAAATTCAAGCAGAAGTCACATCCAATGTCTCAACATCAGAGAACCAGAATGAGCAAACATCAGAAGAAGAAATTTCAGAGATGGAGATGCCATTACTGTGGTAGATTCGGTCACATAAAACCCTTCTGCTATAAGCTGCATGGTTACCCAAACCAGACCTCGCAAGGTAGGCCTAAGAAGAAGGTGTCTAAGCATAATGTCCCCATTAAGAAACAAACATGGGCGGCTAAGCAAACACCTCAGGTCAATCCTAAGCAGCAGGCATCTAAGCTTCATCCCTCTCCTGAGAATCAACAATGTGTTGCTAACCTTGCTCACACATCTCCAAGGGCACCTATCAGACAAGACTGGTACCTTGATAGTGGCTGCTCAAGGCATATGACTGGGATGAGCAACCTAGTGGTGAATCTACACCCACCTACCACCAAGTTTGTGATATTTGGTGATGGAACTAAAGGAGAAGTCAAGGGTGTTGGTAAGCTGGACTGTCCTGAAGCTCCAAAACTGAGTGATGTATTGTTAGTAAAAGAACTGACTGTAAACCTCATAAGCATAAGCCAACTATGTGACCAAGGATGCAAGGTGGAATTTACTAAGGGAGGATGTGTTGTGTTGAATGGTTGCAATCAGGAAGTGATGAGAGGAGACAGATCCAAAGATAACTGCTATCTATGGAAATCTAAAGACTCACTCTACTTCCCCAAGTGCCCCTTAGCCAAGGGAGATCAGGAAGGGAAGCTGGGACATGGAAGACTTGATCAACTTCATATAAAAGGAATAAAGAAGAGCATTTCCAAGGGAACTATGAGAGGAGGCCCATATCTGTCTTTAGATAAAAGGACAGACTGTGGAAAATGTCTGATTGAAAGTTATGAGTCATTGGCACCTATTGGTCATCATACAAATGATATGACAGCAAGGGATAAACAGATGTGTGTATTATTGTCATCTGCGGAAACTAAATACCTAGCGTCTGGTAGCAGGTGGTCAACCCTAGTATGGAGGAACCTGATGCAGACTGAGTACAATGTCACCCGGAATGTCATGACATTGTACGTTACTCAGTTTGACAATAGTAAGGGCAAAGAGGGAATGTGTACGTCTGATAATTTATAGCAACTAATGAAGTTAGTTAGCTACTGTTTAGTAAGTCAAATTATTAAACAACAAATAGTGTGCTCTGAGTGGTCAAAAACTAATAGACCTCACTCTTGCATCAAGCGTTTCACATTTCGTCGCTTCAACTCTCATTCGTGCAAACCTTCTTCCAATGAAACGATTCAACTCACCTCCGAGACGTTAATCATGTCGCACAAATCCGACTCAACCACCTACACGACCATGTCTGATTCCCCCAGCACTGAGTCTTGCAACCCTACCCGGGAGGATCCTGTTGCTGACGCTGCAACTTCGTCCCATGCAAGAAGACCTAAGGAAACGGTCTCCGGATTTTCATCAGAAATCGCTCTTGATGAACAAACAAGGGAAGGCTCGAGGTATGTGCATAACTCCAATGCAACTATTGTCACTCAGATACTATCTGGTAATCGGAATGTTCCTGGGGTTTCTGTTCCCTTAAACACTATCATACCTGATATTGTTGCATGTCAAGATAACGCTGTAGTGATAAGAAAGAATGTCTCTGACAATGTTGAGCAACCTAAGGCTCATGAGGGGTCAAAGATTGACAAACCCTCAGGCAATGTGAGGGGTGAGAAGGTCGGTGTCACTCAAGATGTCAGTGACAACCCTAATGTTGACACTGTGAATCTGGAAGAGCTCTCTGACAATGAACTGTTGACCTCAATTGTCCCTAGCTTAGCCAAAAGAGTTAGGACTAGGAGAGAGAAGAAGACAGTGGTGCAGAGGTCCCCAACTAGGGAGGTGGATGTGACAACTTCTCTCAAGCAAAAGGTGACTCAGAGTCCCCTCAAAAGGAAAGGACATGGACCTGTAAAATCTTGTAGCAAGAAGGTGCCCAAGAAAATGAAGACCAAGGTTGTTGTGGTGGAGTCTGATTCAGATGTCCCATGTGATGTCACAACACCTTTGTCTAAGAAGAAGCCAACCACTAGCAAGCTGGTTGCTAGTGTCCCAGAGATACCTATTGACAATGTGTCATTTCATTTTGCCTCTAGTGTGAATAGGTGGAAGTATGTCTATCACAAGAGGCTGGCCTTGGAGAGGGAACTAGCTCAGAATGCCTTGGAGTGTAAGGAAATTGTGGACCTTATTAAAGAGACAGGACTAATGAGAACTGTGACTCAACTCCCAAAGTGCTATGAGACCTTGGTGAAGGAGTTCATTGTCAATGTGTCTGAGGAATGTGCAGATGGGAAGTCCAGAGAATTCAGAAAGGTCTATGTGCGTGGCAAGTGTGTGACCTTTTCTCCCTCAGTAATCAATCTGTATTTGGGAAGAGCTGATGTAGTGCAACCAGAGCTTGAAGTGACTGACAACAGAATATGTCAAGTCATCACTGCAAATCAAGTTCGGAAGTGGCCTCTTAAAGGGAAGCTGGTGGCCAGCCAACTCAGTGTGAAGTATGCCATGCTACACAAAGTTGGAGCTGCAAACTGGGTGCCCACAAATCACAAGTCAACTGTGTCTGTGATGCTTGGAAAGTTCATCTATGCTGTTGGAACCAAGGCAAAGTTTGACTATGGTACCTACATCTTTGATCAGACCATGAAACACGCTGGGAGTTTCAGTGTGAAGGGACCTATAACATGTTAGACAGTGTGGCTAGTGATCGAGAGGGGGGGTGAATAGATCACCTTCTTAAAATTGAACGGATTTAAAATTTTATCAGAGTTATTAAACTTGGCGAAAAATTTCAGTCTCGAATCGACTTCCGTCTATTCTGAACCGCTACTAGAAAACCGGACACGCGAGTTTAATGCTGGATTTGGATAAGAATGACAGAAATTATTAACACCAGAATCTTAGCTAATTGAATGCACTTATCATTAAAGTCTATTTCCAATGAATGAAACCTATCTAACAATTTTGTCAAACAGTTGGTGTGTATGTGCTTAATGATGAACAATGGTGGACTTTAGTTTGAAAGTTTTCTTGCCACTATTGTATCGCAAAGTGTACAGCCACAACACACAAACTGATATTGCAAAACTGATGAACACGTAAAGAGAAATAAGGAAAGAATACGATACGCAGAGATTTGGTAAGGAAGTTCCCCACGTCGTCCTCGCGTGTGGGTACGTCTCCCTCTCAATTTCGAATGAAATTGAGAACTGTAATTATCAATAATGCCGAATCCGTTGATACAAGGTTTTAATACACAGACAGAGTTCTAACATTCAAGAACTTCTTCTTGTATGAAACCTCCACTTGATCTGAGCTCGATCAAGAATTTCCTGCAAGAAATTGCAAACAATTCACCGGTTCCACGACTTGTTTGCGAAATCCCCCAATTTCCAAACGCAACGCTGCGGCTGAATCTGTTATGCAAACGTGACTAACAAACCCTCAAGAACACTCCAGTTCTTGAAGGACAAACCAGTTGGTTTTTCCTTGAAACCCCCTTCAATCTTCAACTCAGCTAGATCATCGATCGTTCCACTGAAAACCTCAGCTAGATCCTTGATCGTTCCACTGAACGTTATCTCGTTGATCCTTTAATCCAAAGAACAAGAATGATTATGTGTTGATGTTCTTGAAGAAAAGAGATTGAGAAGATGAAGTCTCTTTCAGGTTTCTAAAAATGCTCCAAAAATAATTGCTGCTACACTCCTTTGATCTTGTGTTCAATTGTTTTTTTTCTCTCAGAATTCTCTTCAACCACTGCTGTCATAACATTTCTTATATGTGCAAAAACAGAAGCTATTAGAATATAAAACAGACTTATGCATTGATACATGAGGGTATGCATCGATGCATACTGTAAGATAAATGAGTTTTTGGTGAATTTAAGTGAGCATGGATCGATGCATAATTCGTATGTATTGATGCATATGATATTTCCACTAACATGGATCGATGCATAATTCGTATGCATTGATACATAGGACATTTCAACTGATCATGGATCGATGCAAGGCACGTATGGATCGATCCATAGAGTATTTTGCATGTCCATGTATCGATACATGATTCGTATGCTTCGATGCATACTGAACAAAAGAATTTTGTAATTTACAACATACTGTATGGATTGATGCATAGGATTATGTGTTGATGCATACTGACACAAAATGGATTTTATGAGTTCTTTTAAGAGATGTATGAATGTAGGTCTTTATGTACAGTCATGCAACAATAGAATGGGATAAAAACACAATAACAACACAAATGTATCATGTAAGGTAATGCACAGCCAACATTTGGATGATGATCAAACAATTTGCTATCATTCAAAATTTATTCAAAGTAAAGAATTTTCTTACATAGCATTTCCTTCTCTCATATGTGGCATTGTGCTGAATCAATTCCCAAACATCTTGACTGACAATGACTTTGTGAAAAGAAGAGAGAGTCCATTGGCCTTCAACTACAAACTGTTTCTGGGTAAGCATGTCCCTGACATTGTCATGACATCAGGAGAAACATCCAATGTTGGCAACCACCCAGAAAAAGTTGTTGTCATTGCTGTGCTCAGAGAGACTTGCAAAGAGCTGGAGGCTAGGAAGCACGTGTTGGAAAAGCTGATGTCTCAATTGGAGGCGTCTGCTGAGGATACAGATGGAGCTGCTAGGCAAAGTTCTGAGGATGAGGAGGAGGCCAGGTCTGATGAGGAGACTGATGATGAGGCTGAGGAATAAACCTTTTTCTGGGATTCTGTCTTTTCTTTTGTAATTTTGTTTATGTTGTTGGCTTGTAATTTAAAGTGTTGCTTTGGCAACATTTTTGACAAAAAGGGGGAGTAACAGGTGATACCCCAGGACAACAGGTTATTATGTTAAAACAGATTTTCATGACAGATTCAACATTCCCTCCCCTGCAGCTGATGTGTGATGAAGTTTTTATTTAACTTCTGTTTGTGTGCTGATGTGTGTGTGAAGTTTTTATTTAACTTCCATCTGTGTGAGTGTGCTGTCACTCTGAGTGTATTAGCTAGGTCTATTACCTGCTAGATGTGTGATTTCCGCTGCTATGAACTCTGTTGTGGGATCAAAGTGTTTTAGCCAAAAAAATTCCAAAGGGGGAGTTTGTAGGTGTTTAATTGGCTGCATTGTATGGTAAAACACTAGCTGGACTCCAATGTCTTGACTAATGTCATGACATG
This sequence comes from Lathyrus oleraceus, assembly GCF_024323335.1. NCBI lineage: Eukaryota > Viridiplantae > Streptophyta > Magnoliopsida > Fabales > Fabaceae > Lathyrus > Lathyrus oleraceus. The sequence continues at coordinate 61,709,174 of NC_066581.1, forward strand.
TTGTGAAGGCGTTTGTGTAACTGCATTGGAGGTTAGAGTATCTAACTGTACTCTGATGTCTTGACTAATGTCATGACATACCTGAGTAACTTACTGCAGGATTAGCTAATACAGGATTTATTGAATGTCAAATTGGATGTGGTGACATTCATCCCTGTCAGCAGATACTGAGGAATAGAACAGTTGGTGTTCTGTTAGAGCTCAGTATTCATTTTCAATCTGGTTATCAAGGAAATACCAGACCTGGCATAAGGCCTACTGTATGAATGTCAAACTGGATATTGTGACATTCATCATGGACAGCATATACTGAACAATAGACAAAATGGTGTTCTGCTACACTTCAGTATGTTTCTCAGTCTGCCCTTCAAAAGGATAACAGAACTGACTTAAGGCTAAATGTGTAAATGTCAAATTGGATACTTTGACATGTATTAATGTAAGCTGCTACTGTAGAATGGACAGTTTGGTCCTGTACAGTTCAGCAAACTTGTACAGTTTGTTTTCAGGAAAAACAGACTTAGCATATGGTCCTTGATGTCAAGCAAAATGTTGTGACATTCATTCCTGACAGCATATGCTATATTGTAGGTTGTTTAGTTTTCTGTTTCAGCTTTTTCTCAGGCTATTCTTCAGGGATTCAACAGCTGAGAGAAAATCCAGGAAATCAACAACCAAGCTACATTTAATGAACCTAACAAATAGCCTATTTGTTAGTAACCTAGATGTGGAATTTAGGGAAACTCGGGTGACCTTAAATTCAGGAAAATACAAGTGCAAAGGCCCAAGTACTGCAATATAAAAGGAAGTCGTTCCTTCATTCAGAATTGGGGATTTTAAGGCGTGAAGATTTAGTGTGTCCATCATACTTCACTGCTGTATTTTTGTGAGTCTTGTATTAGACATATCTTGTAAGCCAAGCCATTATCACGTAGATGATCGCATTGGCATAGGGTGTTCATTGAGTTGTAAGTGTTGTGTCGCTCAAAGCTTTTAAGCGTGAGTACTGTGTATCTTGATTAAAGCTGTTAGGCACAATCAAGAGTTGTTTGAAGTGTGACTTCAAAATTGTCTTTAATATTGATTAAAGGTAGTAATCACAGAGGTGATTGAGGGGGAGTGAGTAGGAACTCTGATCTTAGAGTAAGATTGAAATTGCATTGGGTAGGGATTAAGTGAAGAGTTGTAAACGGGTGAGTTTATCTTTGAATTAATACTACTGATAGTGAATTTCCTCCCTGGCTTGGTAGCCCCCAGACGTAGGTCATGTTGGACTGAACTGGGTAAACAATTACTTGTGTTATTTACTGCACTTACTTTTAAGTTCTGCATAATTCTTGTCTGTGCAGAATTGGATGTCATAACAACCCGTGTGACATCGAAAGTCTGATAACTAGAATTTCAACAAGACTTCTCATTCTGGTTCCTGTTTTAGGCAGGATTGCTGATCGTCGTCCGCACCGCTACGCGACAAGACTGAATCAACAGAGAAGGATGGATCAAGTTCAGGCTGAATTGGCAGAGAGGAGGGCAAACATGGCCCAATTTATGAATATGATGCAAGGGGTTGTTCAAGGGCAAGAGGAGTTGCGAGCCTTGGCCCAGAGACAGGAAGCTGTGATTCCACCTGTCAACCGTACTTCGCCTGAAGTAGTCCCTGTTAATGACAATGTTGCTGCTACCATTCCCGTCAATAACTATGATGTGGGTGATGAGTTGAGGGGTATCAGAATCAACGGACAACCTATCGCTGCCGAGACTGCTAATGTTAGAGCGACCCGTGTTCCGGCTCGTCATCCTGCTCCGCTGGTTGATCGACAAGAGGATATGTTCACGCTCCTTAGTGATAATGATGAGGTGGGAAGGACTGAAGAGAGGGATAGGAAAGTTGATGCCCTTGTTGAGAAAATCCGTGCCATGGAGTGTCAGAACTCTTTGGGATTTGATGTAACCAATATGGGCTTGGTTGATGGACTGAGGATCCCTTACAAATTAAAGGCGCCATCCTTTGACAAATATAATGGCACTTCTTGTCCTCACACCCATGTGCAGGCCTATTACAGAAAAATCTCTGCATATACTGATGACGAGAAGATGTGGATATACTTTTTCCAAGACAGCTTGTCTGGAGCGTCTTTGGACTGGTACATGGACTTGAGGAAAGAATCCATTAGAAGCTGGAGAGATTTGGGTGAAGCCTTCTTGAGGAAGTATAAGCACAATATGGATATGGCTCCGAGCAGAACCCAACTGCAGAGCTTGTTCCAAAAGTCTGGTGAAAGCTTCAAAGAGTACGCCCAGAGGTGGCGTGAATTAGCAGCAAGAGTGCAACCTCCTATGTTGGAGAAAGAGCTGACCGATATGTTCCTTGGGACACTGCAATGTGTGTTTATGGACCGTATGGGAAGTTGCCCGTTCGGTAGCTTTTCTGATGTGGTTATCTGCGGAGAGAGGACTGAGAGTCTTATTAAAGCAGGTAAGATTCAAGATTCTGGTTCTTCATCTTCAAGTTCAAAGAAGCCATTTTCTGGGGCGCCCAGAAGGAGGGAGGGTGAAACTAATGCTGTGCACAGTCGGAGAAATGTGAATAGAGGACAATATCGTCAAGTTGCCGCTGTGACTATCCCAGCACCCCAACCTCAATCTCAACACCAACATCCAAGACAACAACAACAACAACGCCCATTTCAGCCGAGACAGAGAATGCCGGATCATCGTTTCGACCCGTTGCCGATGACATATGCTGAATTGCTTCCTGAACTGCTCAGGTTGGGGTTTGTTGAGCTTCACACCATGGCTCCGTTAACGAAGATACCTGCTGGGTATGATGCCAATGTCCGTTGCGACTTCCATTCCGGTGCACCGAAGCATCATATTTAAAATTGTCGGGCTTTCCATCATAAGGTCCAGGATTTGATTGATGCTAAGACAATCAAATTTGCTCCTGTTCCAAATGTTGTGAATAATCCTATGCCTCAGCATGGTGGGCCTAGGGTGAACAATGTGGAAGATGGGGAAGCTGTAGATTTGGTAGTTGATGTTGATGAGGTTCAGACTTCGCTGTTTGTGGTAAAAGAGCGTTTGTTGAAAGGGGGAGTGTTCCCGGGCTATGACGAAGGCTGTTCAGTTTGTGTTGAGCAAGAGAATGGTTGTATGCAATTGAGAAGAGGTATCCAGGGTCTGATGGATGAGGGTTGCTTGCAGTTTAGTCGGGCTGTGAAAGATCGTGGGGTGGTATCAACTATCACCATTTACTTCAAATCGTCTAAGGGTCCTGGACGTGCCCCAAGAACAGTCAGTGCTCCCGTAACTGGGGGTACTCCTGTGACCATATCTGCACCAGTAATGGTTGGTACTCCTGTGACCATTGTTGCTCCCGGTGGAAGATCTGTTGAGAACAGTAGAGCGGTTCCTTGGAAGTATGATAATGCTTTTCGCAGTAACAGAAGGTCGGAGAATCATACAAGACCAGTGAATCAGGCTCCAGTGAGAATTGGTGTGCCAAATAGAACTCCTGTAACTGTTGGTCCGGCTGTGGACAATGTGGGAGGACCTGGAAGGTTTACAAGGAGTGGTCATCTGTTTGCGCCATAGACTCTGAGGGATACCAGCGTTGAGGCTCTCGCTAAAGCAAAGGGGAAACAAGTTGTGGTTGAAGAAGGACCTGTGCAGAAGGAGGCGCCTGAGGGTTCTTTTGAAAAAGATGTGGAGGAGTTCATGAAGATCATTAAGAAGAGTGATTATAAGATCGTGGACAAACTGAACCAGACACCGTCGAAAATCTCTATTCTTTTATTGTTGTTGTGTTCTGAGGCACACCGTAACGCCTTGCTGAAAATGTTGAATTTGGCTTACGTGCCTCAGGAGATTTCTGTCAACCAGCTCGAGGGTGTTATTGCGAATGTGAGCACGAGACATGGTTTGGGGTTCACAGATCTGGATCTGACGCCTGAAGGTCGTAATCACAACAAAGCCCTGCACATCACTATGGAATGCAAAGGCGCAGTGATGTCGCATGTACTGGTGGATACGGGCTCCTCGTTGAATGTGTTGCCCAAGAAGGCTCTGATTAAGCTTGATGTTGAAGGGGTTGTCCTCACCCCAAGTGATCTTGTGGTCTGTGCTTTCGATGGATCCAAGCGATCTGTTTTCGGTGAGGTCACGTTGCCCGTGAAGATAGGCCCGGAGGTGTTTGATATTGTCTTCTATGTGATGGATATTCAACCAGCATATAGTTGTCTACTGGGGCGTCCTTGGATACATGGGGTTGGGGTAGTTTCGTCAACTCTCCATCAGAAGCTGAAGTACGTGTGGAATGGTCAGGTCGTGACTGTGTGTGGCGAGGAGGACATTCTTGTGAGTCATTTATCTTTCTTCAAGTATGTGGAGATGGATGGCGAGATTCATGAAACTCTGGGCCTAGCTTTCGAGACCATTGACATTGAGAAGGTGGCTTTTGTTGAGCAAAAGAAGCCAGGTGCCTCAATCGCGTCGTACAAGCAAGCTTTGGAGGTCGTTAATTCTGGCAATGCGGAAGGCTGGGGCAAGATGGTTGACATGCCGGTTAAAGAAGACAAATTTGGTATTGGTTACCAACCTCTCCAGTCAGAGCAGGGTGTTCAGAAAGGGCCGAGTACTTTCACCAGCGCTGGGTTGATGAATCGTGGCGACGTCTTTGTAGCCGGTAGTGAAGATGGTGACAGCGATTATGATATGGACAACTGGGTGCGCCCGTGTGCTCCAGGGGAGATGGTAAACAATTGGACAGCCGAAGAAATAGTCCAAGTTACTCTTCAGACAGAGTAATTTTCTTTTGTTTTTCATTCTGCACAAAAACCCTATGCTCTGCCCGAGGCGTAGTGGTTCATTGTAGAGCCACATCATGTTTTGAAATGATTATCATTAATAAAGGACGTTTTGCAAAGAAATTTGTGCTCACTGTCTTTCTGTTTTTATTTTCATTTTTCAAAAAAAAATGGCAATGTTTTTTGTTTTTGTGACTTTCTTGAACTCTTTTCTAAAATAAAGCATTAAACATCGTTCATGCAGAATCGATCTCGCGGACTCCACTAAAAACAGTTCTGTTATGGCTCAATATGATTTCGATAATCCCATTTACCAAGCTGAAGAGGAGAGTGAGGAATATTGTGAACTCCCCAAAGAATTGGTCGGATTATTGAAACAGGAGGAAAGGGTCATCCAACCTCATCAGGAAGAGTTGGAAGTCATCAACCTTGGTACTGAGGACACCAGGAAAGAGATCAAGATCGGGGCTGCTTTGAAGGAAAATGTCAAGAGAGGGCTGATTGAAATGCTGCGAGAATATGTGGAGATATTCGCATGGTCGTATCAAGATATGCCTGGGTTGGACACAGATATTGTGGTGCACAGGCTACCTCTCAAAGAAGATAGTCTTGATATGGCTGTCAAGATTAAGGAAGAGGTTCAGAAACAGTTGGATGCGGGTTTTCTGGCAGTTACTAATTATCCCCCTTGGGTGGCCAACATCGTACCCGTGCCGAAGAAGGATGGTAAAGTCAGGATGTGTGTCGATTACCGAGATTTAAACAGAGCCAGTCCGAAAGATGACTTCCCATTTGTAGCACCTCAAATTTTCACCCTCCATTCATGCATTCATTTCATTTTGAGGTCATTGACATTACACTAACATTGCATAGTACATTGCATCTTATCAGTTAAGACTGGCATCAAGAGGATTCATCTGTGCAAGAGACCAAGTATTTCCTTGAGGTGAAAGCCCCATGATTATTCACAAGAGCTTATATGATCCAAGGGTTCATTTTGAAGCAACTTGACCAAGTGTTGAAGGCTCAAAGTCCACAGTGTAGTTTCAGGTCATCTCGGGTCCATAAAAGTTAACTATAAGTCAACTGAGGGCTAGGAGGTGGAGAAATGGTTTGAGAGACTTCATTCATGTCCAAAAGAGGTTTATTCAACATGACAAACTCATTCCTTGAAGATTTTGAAGCCAGATCAAAAGTTTCCCAAAATGGAAAGTGACGTGTAATTTCAAGTTTCCAAAAATGGCAAGTTTTTGGACCACATTCAACTTGAATTTCCAACATCAAAGAAGCTTCAAATTAAATTTTGTCTAACATGAACGTTGAAGATCTTTCTCTCCTATTTCCAAAAAGTCTAAGATCATAAGCATCTAATGAATGGTTGAGGAGATATGATCAAATCATTGCCAAGTGTGCATGGAACTTCAAAATGCCATAACTTTTTATCTAAAACTCCAAAATGAGTGCCTCTTTTTGCATATTTCTTCTCATGACATGTATTTTCCAAATCATTCATCACATTGCATGAAATTTCATCACATGACCATTTGATCATTCATGCTCATTTTGGAGGGAAAATCATGAATTTGAATTTGGTGCATTATATGAGCTTTTTAACCATTCCAACATGTTCATAATATGGTTTTAAGTGAAATTGCATGGCCATGTGGTACTGTTCACGTCCATGTTGCATGCATGGGGTGAAAAATCAATTTTTGCACTACACCTTATTTCTCACTAAACTTTCATTAACCATGCTTAATTTTAATTAGCAAATGGATTAACATATCATATAAAGCCCTAATCATAACAGAATTTTCGGATTTCATCATTCTAGATCTAGATTCAAACTTTCCCTCCAAAATTTCTCTCCACCATAATTCAATTTTTTTCCACATAACACCTTGATTTTCTGGCATATTTGTGTTCTTTGATCATTATTCAGTATAGATCAAGCTTTGATTTGCAGAATTTGGTGAAGAATTAAGCACATGAAGCTCAAGAACATGAAGATGGAAATTGACTTTTGAGCTAGATCCAAGCATCTCTAGGCTTCAATTCATACATTAAACTTCATAATATCATCTCAGGACTGGATTTGGATGCTTGCCAAGCCTTGAATCTACTACTGCCATTGTTGGAGCTTCAAGAGGTCAAATTTTCGAGTAGCTTAATTCTTGTTTTTATTGCCATAGACTTGTAGTTCGTTGCTTGCTGATTCTACTGATATAAAAATCTTGAAAAATGGACAAGTATTCATGGAGATATGATGATTTGAATGTTTGGATCCATAATATGTTTTCCTTCGATTCTCATGTTTCGTGAAGAATTAGGCCAAAATAATAGTAGATTTGTGTTCCTGGCTTCAAGACGAGTCCAACCATGTATGCCATTAAAAATTCTGCAAAAAAATTGTTGGTGATTACTATTCAGCCACCGTCTTCATGAAGAAGACGGTGGTTTCCGCCGTCCCTGTCCTGTAGCGCCGCCGCCTGTGGCATTTAGGGTTTGAGCACCAAAAACGGCGCCGTTTTGCCAGCGAGCAGGACCCTCCTTCGATTCCCACAAAGCGCGTTCTTGCATTTTTTTTTCGTTTTAATTCCTCCTGGCCAAAACGACGTAGTTTTGAGAAGCTGGTACCTCGCTTCGATCATGGCCTGGCGCAGTTTCCAAATTCCATTTTCTTTTCATAATATTTTCATGTTATTTCAATTCTTATTTCATTATTTCATGCCAACTTCAAAAAATCCTTAAAAATACCTTGATGATCCAATTAATTCCAGATTTTTTTCTACATGATCATATGAATGTCTTCTATTTTTTGATGTGGATTTCTGGAATTGTGCCTGGTTGGAATTTTAATTGTGTTAGACTAATTGAACATGTATGCTTTTGTGACATGCCTCATTCAAATTGTTGTGAAATGCTCAATAATGATCCAATTGCCATGAAATTTTACACACTGATTCCCAACATGTTGCTTGACCATTGAGGCTTGATTGTGCATTTTTACCATTTTTCATCTCTGTTTTAGACACATGGACATTGTTGTGCAACATTTGGAGTCACATTCTTGGTCTCATACTTGTGCATTTTCATTTCTAGGTCAAATGAGCTCTTCTACTTATAATTTTTGGCATGATGATTATGTTTAACATGTTGTATGCTCATAAAGATTTCCATGATTGTTTGAGTCATTTATGTTTTAATATGGAATTTTGATTCTTGATGACCAATTGCATGCACCTTTTGCTTGCCTTGCCTTCTCTTGGTTGAATGATGACTTTGCTTAATGCTTTTGACTTGGTCCTTTTTAGGACATGTTCTTACTTGTTTAAAGTTGCTTCATGTTGAGTATTAGCTTCTGTTTTGAATTTTTTCTCCACCTTTGACCCTAGGCTTTGCCCTAGGGGTTTTGTACTCATCTTTTGAGTTTTGCATTTCAGGTTCAAGCTTATAGTCCTAAGGGATGATGTTGATCTCATGATTTGAGATGCCTTTACTTTGTCCACTAACCCTTGCTGTTTGTAGGTCATTTGAGATGATGAAACAATTTGAATGCTTGCACATAAAGCTTGCTTGTTGTGTATATTGGGAACCACTGTTGTTAACTGTTGATTGTTTGTCTGAACATAGTACTGATTGTTTAGCTTTTCTTACAGGTACTTTAGCCGCTTTAAATCATTGCTTAAGTTGCTTTGCTTGTGGTTGGCATACCACCTAGGTAACTTCTTATTCTCCATGTAGTCTGGAAGACCTGTCATTTTCTTTTGGCAGGCACCTGTCTGAAGCCCTCCTTAAGAGGCAATGTTTGTGGTTGTTTATGTTTGTGCCATGTACTTCAAAGACCTCCTAAGTGAAGAGGCATCGGCAGATAGAAGGGATGTGCAATCCATCCCCTGCTATTCAGTTGAGTCTTTCATCTTGCTCGCACCATGTGCTGATGTATTTTGAATAAACACCCAAGATCATTGTATATAGAGTCAGTCAAGTGGAGTAGAGTCCCGCATTCTGGACTCCCACACCTTCATTGATTTGAAGCTCACCCAGACCCGGGTTAAGAGCTATGAGGTCTTATCCTCATTACCCTTTCATCTGCTCACCCTGACGGTCAATGTCAGTGGTTAAGAGCCTCAGATACCCTTCCAGCCGGCTTGTTTGTCGAGGTTGATATGACCCCTTGACTAAAGCCCAGCCTTGATGTTTGAGCCCCTTGTTGGTGTGTTTACTTCATGATGTATGTGTTTGTGTGGTGTGATTGTATCCCCATAGGATTGTTAGACTTCGCATAGTCTCGTTTGCATGTCAATTAAGGTAGCACGGTTCCTTCGTCTAGGACTTCCTTTCTTGCGTGAGCTTTCCTAAAACACAAGCAAACATTATCCCCTCTTAAGAACACGTTAACTCCTTCTACTATAGGTGAGTAAGTATCCAAAGTTCGAGCATCCGGTAGATTGCGTAGTGACGTTGTTCATCTTAAAAAACACAAAACACATAGAAATAGTTTAGCTGAACTACGGCAACTCTAATTCTCATGTTCAGATGAGATACATAGGCACGAGATGCGATGTCTTGTCGAGTTTGACTAACAACTAACTTCAATCCTTTTTTCTCGCCCCCGTTGTGATCGAGACCTTCCCTTTCTCTTGCCCTAGTTGCAATCGAGACCCTTCTTCTTCTCGTGTGTGTGCTTGGAGTCTTTACGTAAGTCCAGCGATTGGCAGTCGGTTTCCCGTGTGTGTTTGTTTGTTTGGAGTCTGACGTAAGCCCAACGATTGGCAGTCGGTTTCCTGTTTCCGTTTCTTTGTTTGGAGTTTGACATAAGCCCAGCGATTGGCAGTCGGTTTCCTGTTTGCGTGTCTGCGTGTTCGGAGTCTGATGTAAGACCAGCGATTGGCATTCGGCTTCCTGTTTGCGTGTCTTTTGTGGAGTTGGATGTAAGCCCAGCGATTGGGATTCCGTTTCCAGTTTATGTTTGTGTGTTTGCTCTGACATCTCAGCGTCTTCTTTCAGCGTTTGTTTGGCGTGCGTTAGCCGAGCTACGAGTGCTCTGATTCTTCCTCTGGTTAGAGAAGATACGTATGCATAGGATGCGAGGTCCTAGCGAGCACGTTCCCATTCCCCCGGACTACGTCGACTCTGATGTTTGTGTCTGACAAACTACGTAGGCCCAGGATGCGACATCCTGCCGAGTCACATTCTGTCGTCTTTCATCTGTGTTTCCTTCCAGTGCGTGTGCATGTTTTTGAGCAGTTATTTGGCAACCTTTCTTCTATTCTTTCTGAGCGTGGATCCCGTCGAGTACGACGGATGCGTAGGGGTTCTAATACCTTCCCTTCGCATAACCGACTCCCGATCCTATCAATCCCTGGTCGTGAGACCATTTCCTTTCCAGGTTTACTTCGAGCGTTTCCTTTCCCTCCTTTGGGATAAATAACGCACGGTTGCGACTCTGTGTCTTTTTCCCGTCGGTTTTTCGCGTAATGCGACAGCTGACGACTCTGCTGGGGATAAGCAAGAGAAGTTGACCTCTTGCTGGTCCATCTTCCCTAAGCGAGTCAATCCTAGCGCCCTTTAGGATAGTTTTGGTTGGTTTTATTGCTTTATTTATTGCATTGATTATTATGATGTGATTGTATATATGTGCATATATGTTTGCATGCATCATATTATCATTGTGCTGGCTGTGTATCTGTTTCTCTGTTGGGTGGGGAGTTACAAGAGGTAAAAGGCCCAATACCCAGGTTATGAGTGAACTCTAGGATGCCTAGGAATAGAGTGATTCATGGGAAGCGGGTGGTATGGCGCCACTTAGTGGAACATGGTATCACGAGCAGTTCAGATCCTGATGGGGTATTATCGTTGTATACATCTGGTGTGTATATGATGATATTCTTGAAAGGGTTGTTTATCCTGCGTTTCTCTCGACCTTACCCTGACCTAGATGACACCCGTGAGGGGGGAGGGAATGAATCAGTACAGGTACCGTTGGTGACTTGATCTGTCGGTGACTTTGTCCTGTTGGGGACTCTTGGTTCCTGTTGGTGACTTGGTTCTGAAGTATGGGTTCCAGATGACCGTGGGTTCCAAATGACTTTGATCTGTGGTTTCTGATGCCGAATCCATGCCGAAGCTTTGATCCTGTGCCTTGTGATGCACAGCCAACCAGTCATTATTGCATCATTTGCATCATAGCATGTTTATTTTCAAAAAAAATAATGCAAAAAAAAAAGAGAAAAAAGAAGAAGAAAAAAGCTAATTTGCTCATGCATATCATTTCTCAGGTTCATTCAGGAGTCCGTTCACTGTGGGAGATGGTAGCCATTCCGGAGTTGAAGAGGAAGACTTGCACATACAGTTTTCACCGCGAGTCGTTGACATCTTCGGTAGAGTTGAGTAATCTTGTGACCGGCTGTAATCAGAAGGTGTTTGATGATCAGTATGGGGATATTCTAGCACTGTTGAAGATGGTGGTTGATCCAGTTCCCTTGCAGACTCTCTTGCAGTTTTATGATCCAGAGCTCCGTTGCTTCACTTTTCAAGACTATCAGTTGGCTCCTACTCTTGAAGAGTATTCTATCCTCATGAACGTTCAAATCAAATACCAAGTGCCTTTCCTGGATGTGCCAAAGGAGGTGGATTTTAGGGTTGTTGCTAAGGCTCTCCATTTGAGTATCAAGGAGGTGAGTGATAATTGGAAGCCAAGTGGTGATGTTGTGGGTTTGCCTTTGAAATTCTTGGTGAGAATGGCTAAGGAAGAAGCAAAGAAAGGAAATTGGGAAGCTTTCAACGCTCAGTTGGCTATCATTATCTATGGAGTTGTTTTGTTCCCGAGTATGCCTAATTTTGTTGACCTTGCAGCGATCATTATTTTCATCAGAGGAAACCCGGTCCCTACCTTGTTAGCTGACACTTACTATGCTATACACAGCAGGCATTATAAGGGTGGAGCTATCAGGTGTTGTCTCCCATTGCTACTCAAATGGTTCTTGTCCTTTCTTCCAACCAGTGGACCTTTTGTGGATACTCAGAGCATTCGTAAGTGCACTCAGAGGATCATGTCTCTCACCTTCTATGATATCAAGTGGCAAGCTTATAGGATGAATATGCGCAATGTCATTATGAGTTATGGAGGGTTTCATAATGTTCCACTCATAGGGACTAAGGGTTGCATCAATTACAATTCGGTTCTTTCTCTCCGTCAGTTGGGGTTTGTTATGAATGAAAGACCACTAGATGCTGAGATAGCTGAGAGTGTGTACTTTGAGAAGCGGAGTGACCCAGCTAGATTGGAGCAAGTGGGAAGAGCTTGGAAGACCATTGGTGTCAAAGATGGATATGTTCTAGGAAAGAAGTTTGCAGTTGCTATGCCTGCTTACCTTGAGTGGGTCAAGGATAGAGTTGAGACTTTGTTGCTTCCCTATGATAGGATGGAACCATTGCAAGAGCAACCACCTTTGATACATTCTGAGAATGTGGCTGCGGAGCAGTACAAACAAGCCTTGATGGAGAATCGTCGTTTGAAAGAGAAGGAACAAGAGATTCAGATGGAGCTTTACAAAGCCAAAGCTGATAAGTTGAACTTGGCTCACAAACTCAAAGATGCGCAAGGTGAAAGTGCTAGTAGATTGGGGAGCAAAAAGAGGTCTTATGAGGAGATAGAGACAATGTTGAATGAAGAACATCATGAGCGCATGAGGTTGCAAAAAGCGGAAGCCAGCTACCAAAAGAAGATACGAGACTTGGAAAGGCAGCTTAAGGACAAAGATGTTCAATTGAAGAAGGAAGTGGACCTGAGGCATGCGTCAGAGAGCCAGCTCAGAGGAGAAGTGGTGGAAATCAAGGTGCAACTGAAGGAGAAGCTCACTCCTTTACCTGAGTGCTCAGAGTGTGACCTGCTGTTGGATCAGTGCCAGTACCTGAAGACTCTCATTCCTGGAGGCCGACTTTCTTAGTTTGTCTCTATTGTTTATTTTTAGAATCACCTCCAGGATTGTTGGATGGGATTCCTTGTTCTACTCTGATGCATTGAATCTTTGATTGAACTATAATTGTATGATCTTTTTGCTCATAATTATAGATGAGATTGTTGATGTTTCCCTTGTGCTCATCATCCTGTGTAGGTTGCTTCCTTGTTGTTTATGTTGCAGGTTGCCATTCTTCAAAGGTGGACGAGACTCTTGAATGCCTGAGAAATGAACATAGCATATGCATCATATGCATTATACGCATCATACACATATCATTCTCGCATTACAGGTGTTCTTGAACAAGACTTCTCATTCTGGTTCCTGTTTTAGGCAGGATTGCTGATCGTCGTCCGCACCGCTACGCTACAAGACTAAATCAACAGAGAAGTATGGATCAAGTTCAGGCTGAGTTGGCAGAGATGAGGGCTAACATGGCCCAGTTTATGAGCATGATGCAAGGGGTCGTTCAAGGGCAAGAGGAGCTGCGAGCCTTAGCCTAGAGACAGGAAGCTGTGATTTCACCGGTCAACCGTGCTTCGCCAGAGGGAATCCCGGTTAATGACAATGTTGCTGCCACCATCCCCGTCCCTAACTACGCTGTGGGTGATGAATTGAGGGGTATCAGAATCAATGGACAACCTATCTCTCTAGAGACTGTTAATGTTCGAGCGGCCCGTGCTCCAGTTCGCCATCTTGCTCCGTTGGTTGACAGACAGGAGGACATGTTTACTCTCCTCAGTGAGGATGATGAAGTTGTAAGGACTGAAGAGAGGGGTAGAAAAGTTGATGCCCTTGCTGAGAAAATCTGTGCCATGGAGTGTCAGAACTCTTTGGGTTTTGATGTAACAAATATGGGACTGGTTGATGGGCTGAGGATCCCTTACAAATTCAAAGCGCCATCCTTTGACAAATATAATGACACTTCTTGTCCTCGCACCCATGTGCAGGCTTATTACAGAAAGATCTCCGCATACACTGATGATGAGAAGATGTGGATATACTTTTTCCAAGACAGCTTGTCTGGAGCGTCTTTGGACTGGTATATGGACCTGAAGAGGGAGTCTGTTAGAAGCTGGAGAGATCTGGGTGAAGCCTTCTTGAGGCAGTACAAGCACAATATGGATATGGCTCCGAGCCGAACCCAACTGCAGAGTTTATTCCAGAAGTCTGGTGAAAGTTTCAAGGAGTACGCCCAGAGGTGGCGTGAATTAGCAGCAAGGGTGCAACCTCCTATGTTGGATCGAGAGCTGACCGATATGTTTATCGGAACATTGTAGGGGGTATTCATGGACCGTATGGGAAGTTGCCCGTTTGGTAGTTTTTCCGATGTGGTTATCTGTGGAGAGAGGACTGAGAGTCTCATCAAAGTAGGTAAGATTCAGGATTCTAGTTCTTCGTCTTCTAGTTCAAAGAAGCCATTTTCTGGGGCACCTCGAAGGAGGGAGGGTGAGACTAATGTTGTGCACTATCGGAGGAATACAAACAGAGGACAGTATCGTCAGGTTGCCGCTGTGACTATTCCAGCACCCCAACCTCAATGTCAACAACAACATACCAGACAACAACAACAACAACAACAATGTTCATTTCAGCCAAGGCAGAAGATGCCGGATCGTCGTTTCGACCCGTTACCGATGACATACGCTGAATTGCTGCCTGAACTGCTCAGGTTGGGGTTTGTTGAGCTTCGCACCATGGCTCCATTTACGAAGATACCTGCGGGGTATGATGCCAATGTCCGTTGCGACTTTCATTCCGGTGCACCAGGACATCATATTGAAAATTGTCGGGCTTTCCATCATAAGGTCCAGGATTTGATTGATGCCAAGACAATCAACTTTGCTCCTGTTCCGAATGTTGTGAATAACCCTATGCCTCAGCATGGTGGGCCTAGGGTGAATAATGTGGAAGGTGAGGAGGCCTTAGATCTGTTGGTCAGTGTTGGTGAGGTTCAGACGTCGTTGCTTGTTGTGAAAGAGTGTCTGTTGAAAGGGGGAGTGTTCTCGGGCTGTGATGAAAGTTGTTCTGTTTGTGCTAATCAAGAGAATGGTTGTGAAAAATTGAGAAGCGGTATCCAGGGTCTGATTGATGAAGGTTGCCTGCAGTTTAGTTGGGCTGTAAAAGATCGTGGGGTGGTATCAACTATCACCATTTACTTCAAACCGTCCGAGGGTCCTGGACGTGCTCCAAGAACTGTCAGTGCACCCGTGACTATCGGTACCCCTGTAACTATATCTGCTCCAGTAACTGTTGGTGCTCCTACCACTATTGTTGCTTCTGATAGAAGACCTGTTGATAACAGTAGGGCAGTTCCTTGGAGGTATGATAATGCTTACCGCAGCAACAGAAGGCCAGAGAATCAAACCAGACCAGTGAATCAGGCTCCAGTGACAATTGGTGTGCCAAGTAGAACTCCTGTAACTGTTGGTCCGGCTGTGGACAATGTGGGAGGACCTGGAGGGTTCACGAGGAGTGGTCGTCTGTTCGCACCACAGACTCTGAGAGATAGCAATGCTAAGGCTCTTGCCAAAGCAAAAGGAAAGCAAGTTGTGGTTGAAGAAGGACCTGTACAGAAGGAAGCGCCTGAGGGCTCCTTTGAGAAAGATGTGGAGGAGTTCATGAAGATCATTAAGAAAAGTGATTATAAGATTGTGGATCAACTGAACCAAACTCCGTCCAAAATCTCTATTCTTTCTCTGTTGTTGTGTTCTGAGGCACACCGTAATGCCTTGCTAAAAATGTTGAATCTGGCTTACGTACCTCAAGAGATTTCGGTCAATCAGCTCGAGGGTGTTATTGCGAATGTAAGTACGAGACATGGTTTGGGGTTCACAGACCTGGATTTGACGCCTGAAGGTCGCAATCATAACAAAGCCCTGCACATCACCATGGATTGCAAAGGCGCAGTGCTGTCGCATGTGTTGGTCGATACTGGCTCGTCTTTGAATGTGTTGCCCAAGAAGATTTTGAGCAAGATTGATGTTGAAGGGGTTGTCCTCACTCCGAGTGATCTCATTGTCCGTGCTTTCGATGGATCCAAGTGGTCAGTTTTTGGAAAAGTCACGTTGCCAGTGAAAATTGGCCCGGAGGTATTTGATATTGTCTTCTATGTGATGGATATCCAACCAGCATATAGTTGTTTATTGGGGCGTCCCTGGATACATGGGGCTGGGGCAGTTTCGTCAACTCTCCATCAGAAGCTGAAGTACGTATGGAATGGTCAGGTTGTGACTGTGTGCGGCGACGAGGACATTCTTGTGAGTCATCTATCCTCTTTCAAGTATGTGGAGATGGATGGCGAGATTCATGAAACTCTGTGTTAAGCGTTTGAGACCATTGCTATTGAGAAGGTGGCTTTCACTCGAGCAGAAGAAGCCAGGTGTCTCAATTGCATCATACAAGCAAGCCTTGGAGGTTGTCAGTTCTGGCAATGCAGAAGGCTGGGGCAAGATGGTTGACATGCCCGTCAAGGAGGACAAATTCGGTATTGGTTATCAGCCTCTTTAGGCAGAGCAGGGTGTTCAGAAAGGGCCGAGTACCTTCACCAGCGCTGGATTGATGAATCATGGAGACGTCTTTGCAGCCAGTAGTGAAGACGGTGACAGTGACCGTGATGTGGACAACTGAGTGCGCCCGTGTGCTCCAGGGGAGATGGTGAATAATAGGACAGCCGAAGAAATAGTCAAGTTACTCTTCAGACAAAGTAATTTTCTTTTGTTTTTTCATTCTGCACAAAAACCCTGCGCTTTGCCCGAGGCGTAGCGGTTCATTGTAGGGCCACATCATGTTTTGAAATGATTATCATTAATAAAGGACGTTTTGCAATCAAATTTATGATCACTGTCTTTCTGTTTTTATTTTCATTTTCCAAACAATAAAAATGGCAATGTCTTTCTTGTTTGCGTGTCTGCGTGTTCGGAGTCAGATGTAAGACCAGCGATTGGCATTCGGTTTCCTGTTTGCGTTTCTTTTGTGGAGTTGGATGTAAGCCCAGCGATTGGCATTCCGTTTCCAGTTTGTGTTTGTGTGTTTGCTCTGACATCTCAGCATCTTCTTTCATCGTTTGTTTGGCGTGCGTTAGCCGAGCTACGAGTGCTCTGATTCTACCTCTGGTTAGAGAAGATACGTATGCATAGGATGCGAGGTCCTAGTGAGCACGTTCCCCATTCCCCCGAACTACGTCGACTCTGATGTTTGTGTCTGACAAACTACGTAGGCCCAGGATGCGACATCCTGCCGAGTCACCTTCTTCCGTCTTTCATCTTTGTTTCCTTCCAGTGCGTGTGCATGTTTTTGAGCAGTTATTTGACAACCTTTCTTCTATTCTTTCTGAGCGTGGATCCCGTCGAGTACGACGGATGCGTACGGGTGCTAATACCTTCCCTTCGCATAACCGACTCCCAATCCTATCAATCTCTGGTCGTGAGACCATTTCCTTTCCAGGTTTACTTCGAGCGTTTCCTTTCCCTCCTTTGGGATAAATAACGCACGGTGGCGGCTCTGTGTCTTTTTCCCGCCGGTTTTTCGCGTAATGCGACACCATTACCTCACATTGATGTATTGGTTGATAACACTGCTCAATCCTCGGTTTTCTCTTTCATGGATGGATTTTCTGGCTATAATCAGATCAAGATGGCGCCAGAAGACATGGAAAAGACGACATTCATTACACCTTGGGGCACGTTCTACTATAAGGTGATGCCATTCGGGTTGAAGAATGCCGGTGCTACCTATCAGAAGGCTATGACGACTCTCTTTCATGACATGATGCACAAAGAAATTGAAGTGTACGTGGCTGATATGATTGTGAAGTTTCAGACAGAAGAGGAGCACCTGGTAAACCTGCAGAAGCTGTTTGAAAGACTGAGAAAGTTCAAACTAAGGTTGAATCCAAACAAGTGTACGTTTGGGGTGAGATCCGGAAAGCTGTTGGGTTTCATTGTCAGTGAGAAAGGGATTGAGGTTGATCCAGCAAAAGTAAAATCTATTCAAGAAATGCCTGAACCAAGAACTGAAAAGCAGGTTCGTGGGTTTTTAGGGAGGTTGAACTACATTACACGGTTCGTATCTCACCTAACTGCCACGTGTGAACCAATATTCAAATTGCTAAGAAAAGATCAAGCAATCAGGTGGAACGAAGACTGTCAGAAAGCTTTTGATAAAATAAAAGAATATTTGCAGAAACCTCCAATCCTTATACCTCCAGTTCCTGGGAGGCCTTTGATAATGTACCTTTCAGTGACTGAGAACTCAATGGGGTGTGTATTGGGACAGCATGACGAGTCTGGTCGAAAAGAGCATGCAATATACTACCTTAGCAAAAAGTTTACCGACTGTGAAATAAGATATTCGCAGCTCGAGAAAACTTGCTGCGCTTTGGCATGGGCTGCTCGCCGACTGAGACAGTATATGTTGAACCATACTACCTTGTTGATTTCTAAGATGGATCCAGTGAAGTACATCTTTGAAAAGCCGCCTCTCACTGGACGTGTGGCTCGTTGGCAGATGATTTTGACCGAGTATGATATCCAGTACACGTCGTAGAAGGCTATCAAGGGTAGTATTCTGTCTGATTACCTTGCCGAGCAACTGATTGATGATTATCAACCGATGATGTTTGAATTCCCTGATGAAGACATCATGTATCTAAAGATGAAAGACTGTGAAGAGACTTTTGTCAAGGAAGGACCGGATCCTGATGACAAGTGGACACTGATGTTTGATGGGGCAGTTAATGTGAATGGAAACAGTGTTGGGGCAGTACTCATCAATCCTAAAGGTGCACACTTACCTTTTTCTGCCAGGTTGAGTATGAGGCTTGTATCATGGGGATTAAAGAAGCCATCGATCTAAGGATCAAAACTCTGGACATCTATGGAGATTCCGCTCTAGTGATCAATCAAGTCAATGAAGACTAGAATACTCATCAGCCGCATTTGATTCCTTACAGAGATTATACCAGAAGGATCTTGAATTTCTTCAAGACAGTGAAGTTATATCATGTCCCCCGAGATGAAAACCAGATGGCTGATGCCTTGGCTACTTTGTCTTCTATGATCAAAGTTCATTGGCATAATCATGTGCCACACGTTGCTGTGAATCGACTCGAGAGGCCTGCGTATGTGTTTGCAGCCGAGTCTGTTGTTGATGAGAAGCCGTGGTACTATGATATTAAGAATTTCCTCAAAAGCCAGGAGTATCCTGAAGGAGCGTCAAAGAATGACAGGAAGACCCTGAGAAGGCTAGCTGGAAGCTTTTATTTGAATCAGGATGATGTGTTGTACAAGAGGAACTTTGACATGGTTCTGCTCAGATGCGTGGATAGACACGAAGCGGACATGTTGATGCAGGAAGTACATGAGGGATCTTTTGGTACCCATGCTGGTGGTCATGCAATGTCCAAGAAGTTGTTGAGAGCCGGTTATTACTGGATAACCATGGAATCCGATTGTTTCAAATACGCTCGGAAGTGCCACAAATGTCAGATCTATGCAGATAAAGTGCATGTACCACCAAGCCCTCTGAATGTCATGAATTCTCCTTGGCCATTCGCGATGTGGGGCATCGATATGATTGGGAAGATTGAACCTACTGCTTCCAATGGACATCGCTTCATCCTGGTTGCAATTGATTACTTCACCAAGTGGGTGGAAGCAGCTTCATATGCTAATGTCACCAAGCAAGTGGTTGCCCGATTCATCAAGAAGGAGATTATTTGTCGTTATGGGGTTCCTGAGAGAATCATTACTGATAATGGTTCGAATCTCAATAACAAGATGATGAAAGAGCTCTGTAGAGATTTCAAGATCGAACACCACAATTCTTCTCCTTACAAACCAAAGGTGAATGGTGTTGTAGAGGCGGCAAACAAGAACATTAAGAAGATTGTGCAGAAGATGGTCGTAACGTACATGGATTGGCATGAGATGTTGCCTTTCGCTTTGCATGGGTACCGTACCTCAGTACGTACGTCGACCGGGGCAACCCCTTACTCCCTTGTGTATGGTATGGAGGCAGTCCTACCTGTTGAAGTGGAGATTCCTTCTCTGAGAGTCTTGCTGGATGTCAAGCTAGACGAAGCTGAATGGATTCGGACGAGGTTCAACGAGTTGAGCCTTATTGAGGAAAAGCGGTTAGTAGCTGTGTGCCATGGGCAACTGTATCAGAGAAGGATGAAGAAGGCCTTTAATCAGAAAGTGCACCCTCGAAGCTATCAGACAGGTGATTTGGTTTTGAAGAGGATCCTTCCTCCCGGTACAGATAACAGGGGCAAGTGGACTCCGAATTACGAAGGTCCATATGTTGTCAAGAAGGTTTTCTCCGGTGGAGCCTTGATGCTGACAACTATAGATGGTGAGGATTTTCCGTCCCCTGTGAACTCAGATGTAGTCAAAAAATAGTTCACATAAGTTGACCCGCTGGACGAAAAGAATAAAAGAGTCCAGGCAAAAAAGGGCATCCCGGCGAACCAAGAAAAAGGAAAAAGGTTCGGGCAAAAGTTAGGGATAAAGGATAAAAAAGAATATGTACACCCGGTAAGTCGAAAACCCGCAAGGGCGGCTTAGGCAAAAATGGGTATCCCGGTGGATTGAAAACCTGAAAAGGCGATCCAGGCAAAAGAGGGATTAAAGCGAAGACTACAATCTGAGTTATCTGTACTTCATTGCGCTTCAGTGTCTACCATCTCGAAGGATGTGACCAGTCCAATCAGTCTTCTCAGAAAGCGAAGAATTTGGGGAAATTGAGGATGTACGAGTCATAACAGAATTGGAAAATAGTGGATGCCGTGTTCACGTTGCCAATAGGATAGTTTATTTCCTTGTTTGGCGCAATTACCTCTTCCTAGGAATTGCTTCCTGATGTATTCTCCTTTTCAGGCCAATTCTCAATCAATAAAAGTCGTTATTCAGTTAAATTGCTCTCTTGTTTTTATTTTACTGTTTTGTTTGCAAAAACGTCCGAATTATTGATAAACATTGCATATAAAAAACGTGAAGGCTTGACAATAACGTGCAGAAAGATAAAACATTTGAAAATCATTTTGAATGTTGATTACACTTGGGTGTATCTTTCCCATACAATCTCCTGGGGCATGTATGTCTTGCTGTTTTGCAGGTTTTTATCTTTGATTGCTGGCTGAAGCAGGTGAGCCCCAGTTTGTTCCAAGGTGTTTCAGCACTGTCCAGTAGTGTGAGAAGTTGGGTTGTCCGAAGCAAGTCAGGGCTTGTCTCCCCAGCAGGGTCGGTAATGCCTTTCCCCAGCAAGTCTGAGGACTGTTAGTTCCCCAGAGAGTCTGAAGATTGTTATTTCCCCAGCAGAGGTGTCTGTGGGTAGTTTGTTCCTCAGGAGCCGGGCCTGAAGTGTTGTAATCCCCAACAGGGTTGAGAATGTTATGTCCCTAGCACGTCATTACGTTGCTGTTTCCCCCCAGTGGAGGTGCGCGTTGATTTTATTTCCCCACCGAAGTCCCCGAGCGGACCGAGTTCAGTGGAGATCGTCCCCAGTGAGGATTATCCTTTCCCCAGCAGCAGCGTTATTCCCCAGCATGGTTGGAAGGTTGGTGTTTCCCAACAGATGATTCCTCAGTTGAGTCGGTTCCTCTGTCATTCCAAGAATGTCGGATCAGCAAGCATCCGCAGCAGATTTGTTGCTTATCCCCACAGAGTTGCAAGATCAAATCAGAATTGTTCGCTCGGAAGCGATCGTATGCTTTCCCAGCAAGAGTTTTCCTCCCTTTGCATCTTGCATGTTGAAATTATCATTTGCATTTGCATCCTCAAATCGCGTAGCATTTCCATTCAGTATGGAGCATTACGCCATAGAAAAACTCAAACATATGCATACATGTGTTAAACCAGATTGGATCATATCCCCAGCAGAGGCGGATCATTTTTCAACATCTGTACGGCACATTTGCTACAGTTGCTCCTAACAGCATTCAGGAGTGGTAATCCCCAGAGAGGTTTATGGCCTCTCCCGTCTGTGAAAGGAAAGCTTGATTCTTCCCAGTGTAGTCCCTGGAAAGTGTCTGCTTTGTTTGACATAGGTAGATGTCGTCCTTGCGATACCAGTAAGTGTCGTGTTAATCCCCGTGTGGGTCCTATCTTTTGGTGTCGGTAAGCACCATCTTTCGGTGTCGGTAAACATCGAGTTCCTTCCCAGTCATCGGTAAATGTCTGGTCGTTCCTATCTTTTGGTGTCAGTAAACACCATCTTTCGCTGTCGGTAAACATCGAGTTCCTTCCCAGTCATCGGTAAATGTCTGGTCGTTCCTTTTTTGGTGTCGGTAAACACCATCTTTCGGTGTCGGTAAACATCGAGTTCCTTCCCAGTCATCAGTAAATGTCTGGTCGTTCCTTTTTTGGTGTCGGTAAACACCATCTTTCGGTGTCGGTAAACATCGAGTTCCTTCGCAGTCATCGGTAAATGTCTGGTCGTTTCTTTTTTTGTGTCGGTAAACACCATCTTTCGGTGTCGGTAAACATCGAGTTCCTTCCCAGTCATCGGTAAATGTTTAGTCGTTCCTTTTTTGGTGTCGGTAAACACCATCTTTCGGTGTCGGTAAACATCGAGTTCCTTCCCAGTCATCGGTAAATGTCTGGTCGTTCCGTTTTTGGTGTCGGTAAACACCATCTTTCGGTGTCGGTAAACATCGAGTTCTTTCCCAGTCATCGGTAAATGTCTGGTCGTACTTTCTTTTGGTGTCGGTAAACATCATCTTCCGATGTCGATAAACGTCGAGTTTTTCCCATTTGTCCGTTGACGTCTGGTTGTGTATCTTTTTTTTCCAGTCATTGGTAAATGTCTGGTCAGGTATCTTTTCTTTGATAAAGATCAAAATCCCCCAGTAGAGTCGTCGGTAAACGTCTTGTCTGGTCCCAGTTGTTAATATCCAATCCCCAGTAGAAGCAGCCGTTGGTGAACATTCTTTTCTTGGATCATTCCCCGCAGAGTGCAAATTCCAAGTTCTTTTGGTATTCAATCCCTGTGTACCTTGAAGGTCTGACAGCCGTTGCTTTCATCCATTCAGGTTCCCAGTTGATTGAATAGGGGCAGTTGTAGCACCTCAAATTTGCACCCCCCATTCATGCATACATTTTCATTTTTTTAGGTCATTAACATTGCATATTGCATTGCATCTCATCAGTCAAGACTGACATCAAGAGAATTCATTTGTGCAGAGAGAGTAAGTTTTTCCTTGAAATGAAGGCCACATGATTATTCACAAGAGCTTATATGAGCTAAGGGTCATTTTGAAGCAACTTGTACCAAGTGTTGAAGGCTCAAAAGTCATCACTCCATTGCCAAGTCATCTAGGGCCCATAAAAGTCAAATGCAAGTCAACTGAGGGCTATGAGGTGGAGAAATGGTTTGATACACTTCATTCATGTCCCAAAGAGGTTTATTCATCATGTCAAACATCTACATTGAAGATTTTGAAGCCAGATCAAAAGTTTCCAAAAATGGAAAGTGACCTGTAATTTCAAGTTTCCAAAAATGGCAAGTTCTTGGACCACTTTCAACTTGACTTTCCAACATCAAAGAAGCTTCAAATGAATTTTTGTCCAACATTAAAGTTGAAGATCTTTCTCTTCCATTTCCAAAAAGTCCAAGATCATGAGCATCTGATGAATGGTTGAGGAGTTATGAGCAAATGATCACCAAGCGTGTATGGAACTTCCAAGAGCCATAACTTTTGATCTAAAACTCCAAATTGAGTGCCTCTTTTTACATTATGCTCCTTATGACTCATATTTTCCAAAACCCTCATTAATGTTTTGAATGCATTAATGTTTTTGTGCGATTTGCACTGGTTATGATGAATTGACGTGAATTGATGATGGATTCGTGTTGTACATAGCATAAGCTTTCGATTGGTATAGATTTTGCACGAATATGGAAAAAAAATTTGACACTGTTACTGTAGCGCCACCGTCTTCATGAAGAAGACGGTGGAAACCACCACGTACCGTACGCGTACAATACGCTAGGGTTTGTCTGGTTCAGAGCGCCAATTCCACTGTTTGGACGCTATTTGCCAAGGCCTCGCATGTTCGATCCTCCCCGCGTGCAATTCTTTATTTTCGTTTTATTTTCCTCATTTAACAAAACGCAGCCATTTTGATGCGCCACAGTTCGATTCTGGCCTTGTGCAGTTTCTGATTTCTCATTTCACTTTCATTTTATCTCATGATTTGCATTTTATTTCATTTTATTCTCCAACTTTGAAAAATCATAATAAATTGAAATTTAATCCAAATAATTCCAGATTTTTTGCTACATGATCATAAGAATGTCTATTATTTTGTGGTGTTGATTTTTGGATTTTATCATTTCTGGAATTTTAATTGTGTTGGATTACTTGAACATGTATGCAAATGTGACATGCTTCATTCATTCTATTGTGAAATGCTCATACATTGGCCAATTGATTTGAAATTTGGTATGATGATTCCCAACATGTTGCATGATTTTTAAGGCGTGGTTGTGCATTTTTCTCATTTACCATTTCTGTTTTAGACACATGATTGCATGGTGTGACAATGTGTGTCACACAATTTGATGTCATACTTGTGCATTTTCATTTCTAGGTCAAATGAACTCTGTTGATTCTAATTTTTGGCATGATGATTGTGTTTGACATGTTGTGTGCACATAAAAATGTCCAGGATTGTTTGGGTCATTTCTGTTTTAATATGGAATTTTCATTCTTGATGACCAATTGTGTGCTTTGAAATTGTCTTTGCCATACATTGCTCATATGATGACTTTGCTTAATGCTTTTGACTTGGTCCTTTTTAGGACATGTTCTCACTTGTTTAATTGAGCTTCATGTTGAATATTGGTTGTTGTTTTGACTTTTTTCTTTGCCTTTGACCCTAGGCTTTGCCCTAGGGGTTTGTACTCACAATTTATGCTTTGCCTTTCAGGTTCAAGCAATAAGTCCTAATGGATGATGTGATCTCCTTGCTTGAGATGAAATTTAGTTTGTTTAACTAATTCTGATTGTGTTGTAGGTCCTTTGGTGGCTAAGTCACTTGAGTTGTTGACTTACATTGTGTATATTGGTTGTCTCACTGTTGACTGTCTGTTTGGTTTGTCTGAATGTGAATATTGACTTGTTTGATTTTCTTACAGGTACTTTAGTAGCTTTAACTCATTACTTGAGTTGCTTTGCTTTGCTTGTGGTTGGCATACAGCTTAAGTAATCTCCTTAACTCCATGTAGTCTGGAAGCCCTGTCGTTTATGTTTGGCAGGCATTTGGCTGAAGTCCTCCTTAAGAGGCAATGACTGTGTTTGTTTACTTTTGTGCCATGTACTTCAAGTCCTCCTATGTGAAGAGGTAATTGGCAGATAGAAGGGATTTGCAATCAATCCCCTGCTATTCAGTTGAGTCTTTCATCTTGCTCACACTACGTGCTGATGCATTTGAATAAACACCCAAGATCTTTTTATATAGAGTCAGTCAAGGGGAGTAGCGTCCCACATTCTAGACTCCCACGCTTTCATTGATTCAAGCTCACCCAGGCCCGGGTTAAGAGCTATGAGGTCTTATCCTCATTATCTTTCATCTGCTCACCCTGACGGTCAATGTCAGTGGTTAAGAGCCTCAGATACCCTTCCAGCCGGCTTGTTTGTCGAGGTTGATATGACCCCTTGACTAAAGCCTCACCCTTGATGTTTGAGCCCCTTGTTGGTGTGTTTACTTCATGTTGTATGTGTTTGTGTGGTGTGATTGTATCCCCATAGGCTTGCTAGACTTCGCATAGTCTCGTTTGCATGTCAATTAAGGTAGCACGGTTCCTTCGTCTAGGACTTCCTTTCTTGCATGAGCTTTCCTAAAACGCAAACAAACTTGATCTTCCCTTAAGGACGTTGACTCCTTCTACTACAGGTGAGTAAGTCTCCCAAGGTCGAGCATCCGGTAGATTGCGTAGTAACGTTGTTCACTTAAAAAAACACAAAACAAAATAGAAATAGTTTAGCCGAACTACGGCAACTCTGATTCTCATGTCCAGATGAGATACGTAGACACGAGATGCGATGTCTTGTCGAGTTTGACTGACAACTAACTTTAATCCTTTTCTCTCGCCCTCGTTGCGATCGAGACCTTCCTTTTCTCTTGCCCTAGTTGCAATCGAGACCCTTCTGCTTTGTGTGTGTTCGGAGTCGGATGTAAGCCCAACGATTGGCATTCCGTTTCCTCGTTTGCGTTTGTTTGTTCGGAGTCAGATGTAAGACCAGCCATTGGCAGTCTGTTTCCGGTTGTGTGTTTGCTTTGACGTCTCAGCGTCTCCGTTCAGCGTTCTGTTTCGACGTGCGTTAGCCGAGCTACGAGTGCTCTGATTCTTCCTCTGGTTAGAGAATATATGTATGCATAGGATGCGATGTCCTAGCGAGCACGTTCCCATTTCCATGAACTACGTCGACTCTGATGTTTGTTTCTGACAAACTACGTAGGCCCAGGATGCGACATCCTGCCGAGTCACCTTCCTCCGTCTTCTTTCATCTGTTTATTCGAGTGTGTGTGCATTCTTTGAGCAGTTTATCAGCAACTTTATTCTATTCTTTTAAGCGTGGATCCCGTCGAGTACGGCGGACGTGAGGGGTGCTAATACCTTCCCCTTGCGTAACCGACTCCCGATCCTTGCAATCTCTGGTTGCAAGACCATTTCCTTTCCAGGTTTACTTCGAGCGTTTCCTTTCCCTCCTTTGGGATAAATAACGCACGGTGGTGGCTCTGTGTCTTTTCCCGCCGGTTGTTTTTCGCGTATGCGACAGCTAGTTACCGTTGGGGAATGTGTAATACCCCCAAAATTTACCCTTCATTTTTCCTGGAAGCATGGGATTATGTTTTACACTTCATTAGCATCATATTAGGTCATACTCATTGCATACTGCATTAGTGACAAGGAGATCAGGTTTTGATCGATCACTCCTTAACAGAAGGAGCCCACACAAAGAAAGATTGAGGATTGGACTTCATTTTCTAAGTATACAAGTCTCAAGGGTCTTAGGGGGGTCCAAGTATCTTATTATGGTCCCCAGTTCATCAGTGAAGGATTCAAAGCTATCAGAGTGTTCATCTGGATTTAATCAGAAATTAGGGTTTTATGGCTACCTGCAACAGGAAATGTTTGGTTGTAAGTAGAGGAGCTCATCCATGTCATGATTAGAGAGGCATCTTGGCCTAGGAAGATTCACAATTATCTTAGAAAGATCCATTGGCAATCAGTGCTATCAGTTCTTGATCATTTTGCCCTAAAACGAGGGTTTGGTATAAAATCAGTTTATTTTTTATTCTTTGAGTGAAACTCTTTTCATGGCCCTCCATATGTCCACAAGGGTCTACATACAAAAAATCAGCTCTTTATTTGAGCTAGAAGTGCTTCAATTGATCAATGGAATCGGGAATCAAACAGTTTGGGAAAAATCAACTGTGGGGCCAGAAAAGTCAACTCCTGACATTTTGAGAGTGGAATCTCAAAATCCATGCCTAGGGGATCCTACATGTGAAATTTGATCAAGGTTGGATCATGGATTCATCATTTAATCAGGAATTGGCAAAGTTACTTAATTTGGAAATGTTTGACTTTCCATTTAGGGCAAGTTTTCATGATTGTTGCACTCACTTTAAGCCCGTTTTCCATCAAGATAAAAGCTCCATTTGAAATTTTATCCAACATGAAAGTTGTTCCTCTTGTTCCAAGCTCTCTAGAAATATAAAGTTTTCTCCATTTGGATTAGAATTGAGAAAGTTATGCTTCGTCAAAGTGAGACATTTTTTTAGGACACTTAGAAAAATTTCTAAGTCCAAAATCTTCAAAATTTGTCAAGACTTCTGGGCCAGTTTTCTTGCACTTCAAGGCATTATTTGAAAATACTTTCTTCACAACAATTGGATCCATGGTTTGAGAGATACATTCATTTAAAGTGGGCACCATGACGTGATTTTCTAGGCAGATTTTGGGCCTGGCTGGCCCAATCCGATTTTCTAAGCATGCTGCACAAACCAGTCACGTTTTTTTTACCTCTTTTGGTCATGCATTGGACATCCATTCACTTAAGTTTGGCCCAAAATAACAACATTTTACACCTCACTTCACACTTTTATTCTTATGGATAAATCACTTATTTAAAAGCCCATGAGAACACCTAATCCACCCTATTTAAGAAGCTGAAACCCTAACCCTAAAGAAGCATTGGAATTTCGCAGAAAAGAGGCAAAGCTTCATCACATATTAGATTCCATTCCACTTATATTTTCCATTAGGTAATCATCTCTTCCATGACCATGTTTTGATATATCTCCGCTTGTTTACCATGTTCATCACCATTAATCCTTCCATTTACATATTTCTTTTTCTTACTTAAAATATTTTCTTCGTCCATAAAATTATCCAAAAATATTTTTCACTTTTCTTAACGTTTTATTTAATTTTATATAATTTTTATTTTTGTATTTTTATAATATTAAAATTTATTTTAATTATTTATTCTAACTGGTCCATTTTAACACACTTTTTTTTATTGATTTTATTTTTATGACTTAAAATTATTGTTAGCATTTAATTATTTATTGATTTTATTTTAATTATTTATTCTAACTGGTCCATTTTTGGGATGAAGGTTTACCACTGTCTCATGGTCAACCTGACATTTTCTTGGAATTTTATTTCACATTTTCAATTTATTTTGGATTTATTTTTGACTCTGTTTTGTTGGTTGACTTTTAATTTGACTTCTGTTTTATTTTAATTAATTCACGTACCAATTTTCAATATGTTTAAAATCTTTTTGGAGGATGATGATGTCCTGACCCCATCTTACTTAGTTTAATTTTTCATAATTTTATTGATTAATTTACTATTTATTCTTGATTTTATTCTAACCTATTCTTATTAATTGACTTTTGGTTTGACCTCGGTTTTATTTTAATTAGTTTATGTACCAATTTTCGTTATTTTTAAAATCTTTTTGGGGGATGATGATGTCCTGACCCCACCTTATTTATTTTAATTTTTCATAATTTTCTTCATTAATTTGCTATATATTTGTTATTTTTTAATTTGACTTGAATTTTCAGTTGACTTCTTTATGATCGATGTATGACTTAGGGATTGCTTATGGCAATTGAAGAGATCTTTTGATCCTCCCTCGTTCATCTCATATGCCATGTATTAGAGGCCTTTAACCTTGATTTTATTTGGTCCTTACCTTATTTCCTGATTAAATTATTCAGTGGACCCTTCGTGTGCATATTTTTATCTGTTTGACTCATCTGTTATCTTTTATACTTGTTTCTCTCATTCATGCTTTCTATTGCTTGATCATTTAACATGTTCATACTCCCATGCATTGTTTAAATTCTCCATTATTTGATTCTTTGGTTTTATTATATATTGTTTCTTTATCTGATCTGATTGATAACTATTGCCTACTTGTATGATGTATGAGGCATATATTCTTATTGTTTGTTTGCCATGAACAATCCCCATTCATAACAAATGTACCCCTCTCCCATAAAGTGTATAATATTTATTTCTTTATTTCTTTGGTCACCTGTTAATACAAGAATTAAAACGAACATCCGATAACCATTTCAAAATAAGATCAAAAGCTCGATCCAACGTCGAGTAATCATTTTCAAAACTTAACAGAACCAGCACGCATTCATCCATCCTCTTGTAAGTATATTGCCTCAGGCATCACCATCTACCCGTAAGTCGATTGTCTCCGGCATCTCCATCTACCCTTATCCGTAACTCCTCTCTGCGCTCCATCCGTCGACTCTTGTTCTGTTTAGGTAGCACCCATTAGGTAGAACCCTTTGTATGATAACATAGGTAGAATTCCCTTATTATTTGCATGCTAACATTAGGTAGATGTTCCCCTTTGTAAATCCTAACACATAGGTCCATATTGCATGACAACTCTAGAGAAGAGCTTCCCCACTTTTAGACCTTTTGTGCGTCTCCGATCTTGTGGCATGTCAGTCCATTCTATTGCAAAGAGGTAACTGCCTAAGACTCGATTTAGCGAGCTGCGACACCTACTGCTAGGATGTTGAACACACTGCCCACCCTCCTTTGACACAGCGGGTGTCCTCTTTTGTAAGTCCATGTTCAGATGGCAATCCTTAACCCCTAGTTAGCCGAACTACGTTTTACTCTGATTCTCATTCCAGATGAGATACGTAGGCATAAGACGCGACGTCTTACCGAGCACACTTCTCTTTAACCCATAGGTAGCCGAGCTACGAAGCCTCTGATTCTCATACTCAGATGAGATACGTAGGCAGTGGATGCGACATCCTTGCGAGTCATTTTCTTTTAACCTTCCTTTTAGTAAATAGTACTTTAGATATACCTACACCCCTTAGACTAGAACAACACTTATGAAAAGGGCTCCCTAAGAGTACCTAGGATGTTTTGGGTGCTTAAAACCTTCCCATTGCATAACCAACCCCCTTACCCAGATCTCTGACATTTTTACTAGTTTTTTATTCGATAAAACTTTTAGGTTTTTGTTCGCTTTCTAACCATTCCTTTGGATAAATAGAAGTGCGGTGGCGACTCGACTTGTATGGTTTACCTTGGATTTAGTCAATATCTTTAATGGTAACGAATACCCCGCTACAGCATGGTATTTGATGGAGTTGTTAATCAGTATGGTAACGACATTGGGGTAGTGATCATTACTCCTCAAGGCATGCATTTTCTGTTTACAGCTAGATTAACGTTCAAGTGTACAAACAACATGGTTGAGTATGAAGCTTGCATTATAGGGCTTGAAGAGTCCATTGATCTCAGAATCAAGTATTTGGACATCTATGGAGATTCAGCTTTGGTCGTGAATCAGATCAAAGGTGAATGGGAGACGAATCAACCCGGTTTGATACCATACAGAGACTACGCGAGGAGGATTTCAACATTCTTTACAAAGGTTGAATTTCATCATATCCCTCGAGATGAAAACTGGATGGCAGATGCTCTTGCAACGTTGGCTTCAATGATTGTAGTGAAGTTTTGGAACGAAGTTCCCAATTTAACTGTGATACATCTTGATAGGCCATTGCATGTGTTTTCCGTTGAAGAGATCAAAGATGAGAAGTTGTGGTATTTTGACATCAAGTGTTTTCTCCAAAGTCAGATTTACCCGTCTGGGGCATCTTTGAAAGATAAGAAAACTTTGAGGAGATTAGCCGGCAATTTTTACCTGAATGGTGATGTGTTATACAAGAGAAACTTCGATATGGTTCTGCTCAGATGCATGGATAGACATGAAAAAGACTTATTAATGACTGAAGTCCATGAAGGTTCCTTTGGTACTCACTCCAACAGACATGTTATGGTAAATAAGATGTTGAGAGCAGGTTACTATTGGCTGACAATGGAATCTGACTTTTGCAAGTTTGTGAAGAAATGCCACAAGTGTTAAATATATGCAGATAAGATTCATGTTCCCCCGACACTTTTGAATGTCATTTCCTCTCCATGGCTCTTCTCCATGTGGGGAATTGATATGATTGGAATGATTGAGCCCAAAGCATCAAACGGGCATCGTTTCATTCTGGTGGCTATTAACTACTTCACAAAGTGGGTTGAAGCGACATCGTATGCAAATGTAACCAAGCAAGTTGTTGTGAGGTTTATCAAGAGTCAGATTATATGCCGGTATGGTGTGCCGAGTAAGATCATTACTGATAATGGATCTAACTTAAATAATAATATGATGGAAGCTCTTTGCAAAGACTTCAAGATCGCACATCATAATTCTTCTCCTTACAGACCCAAGATGAACGGGGTTGTTGAAGCTGCAAACAAGAACATCAAGAAGATCATTCATAAGATGGTTGTGACGTACAAGGATTGACATGAGATGCTCCCATTTGCTTTGCACGGGTATCGTACATCCATCCGAACTTCAACAGGGGAAACCCATTTCTCACTTGTTTATGGCATGGAAGTTGTGCTCCCAGTAGAGGTTTAGATCCCATCATTGCTTGTGTTGATGGAAGCCAAGTTGATTGAAGTTGAATGGTGTCAGACCAGGTATGATCAGCTGAATCTAATTGAAGAGAAGAGGTTAACTGCCATGTGTCATGGTCAGTTATACCAGCAGAGAATAAAGAAAGCTTTTGATAAGAAGGTCAAACCTCGTATATTCAAAGAAGGTGACCTTGTGCTCATGAAGATCCTATTTTTCAAACCAGATTCTAGGGGCAAATGGACTCCTAATTATGAAGACCTATATGTTGTTAAAGAGCCTTTTCAGGTGGTGCTTTGATTCTTACAACTACGGATGGTGAAGAGTTCACACGTCCTGTGAACACCGATGCAGACAAGAAATACTTCGCCTAAAAAGAAAAGAACAGCTTGCTATGTTGAAAACCCGAAAGGGAGGCTTAGGAAAAAATGAGCGTCTCGGTGGATTGAAAACTCGAAAGGGCGATCCAGACAAAAGTTAGAGACATAAAACAGAAAAATTATCTCGATAAATTGAGTACCCCACCTCATGGCAATTTATGCAAAAATTAGGGATTATGGTAAGTAACTGCAGGCTGTTGATCTTTAGTCTTGAAGATTTTCTTGAGCACAACGTTTGGTTTTGATTCATCTAACTTGTTTATGTTTATGTCATTTTCCCTTTGCTCATTTGAGCCATATATTGTGATTGTGAATATTTATTTGTGTATTTTGTTTGTGTTTGTGGTCTTTTGATCTTAATGTACATAATAACAAACAAAAACCCTAAAAATTGTTTGTATGGGTTGTTGGATTTGATCTGAGACTTTGGACTTAGAATTAGGCAACATTCCCTATGCAAAAGGACTTGGTCAATGCCAATATTTCTGAAACCAAGTGCTTGTGAATTAAAATTGCATCTGATGCAAGTGTTGGTATCCACTTGAGTTCATCTGCTACATGGTCTTGATGAAGATGTTACTTTGAACCTGTGTTTAATGCCTTGTTCTGAGCCATCCAAGGAGTTTTGTCATCTGATACATGAAAGATTATGAAGAAGACTATGAAGTTACTGGCTTGGATGTGGCTATCCTTATTTGATTCCTTTCTCTTCATCTTGCTATTTGTGTAATGAGATTGCTTGATTCTAAAGTCCAAAGGGAAAGTGGATTTCTATATGACACTTTTGTCTATTGGATTGCATCCCGCTGGTCAGATCTTTTCTACTCTTAACTTTCAATTTTTGCTTAAGATTAGTCTCTTCATCTCCTCCCATTTCTTAAATTTTAAATCTCTCCCCCCTTTCAAAATCTTCTTTTCTTGTTTTATTTAAACTTAGACTTTATTGCAAATTAGAAACTTTGGCCTTATGCCATTGCATTTTTAAACTTCTGTTCATAATCAAATTTTTAAATGAACTTAACCATATTTGACTTAAAATTTCAAAAGAAAAAAAGAACTAACACTCATTTAAACTCTTTTAGGCCTTTTGTGCCTCTTTAAAACTTAAATTTTTGTTAAAAGCAATCCACTCACTTTGAAATTGATACCACGAACTATGGGATTTTGATCCCTTATTTTTATGTTGGTACGTAGGCATTAGTCCGAAGGACTTGTCAAACACAAAAATATAATCAATGAATTTTTTCCTCATCCCTGTCGTACCCCAAATTTTGCCCACACTTCATATGCTTTCTAGTGCCACTTTATGTTAAATAAATGAAGTGGCACAATTGGTAAGAGAGCATGTGTAAGGCATGTAAGCACAAGGACATGGGTTTGATTCCAACTTTTTTTCATATTTTTGGCATCATTTATTAACAGATATTTTAAATAACAATTATTTTTTTATTTTTTTATTTTTATCCAAAATAGAAAAAATGATTAAAAGAAGAGCGTAAGGAACTTAAGGGCAAGCACGCAAGTTCAAATCTCACCATCTTTAAATTTTGTACTTTTGTGCTTTTATTTTTTAAATCATTTTTTTCTTTCTACTTTTTTATTTTGGCTTTTTTTTTATAATTAAACTTCTATTAGACACTATTATTTTCATTAGCACTATGATTAATATTCTTGTTACTATTAATTTCATTTTTATGTTAGGTTACTACCTTTACTATATTAAAATTGTTATTACTAGGTAGATGTTATAGGTTTATTAATGCTATTTTTATGGCACTATTATTACTATTCAATTCTATTAAAATAAAATTAAAAAAGAGAAACAAAGGGAGTGATGTGATTATCATCATCAATATCAGAAGGAAAAAATGAAATCCAAATTGTATATTTTTAGTTTCAAACACGAACATATCTCCCTCAAATGAATTAAAAATTCAAATATCAAATCTACCCATACATAGAGAGTGAGATTGGTACTGCAAAAAACATCCATGTACAAAAGCTATAAATCCATAATCTAATCCGATAAAATCATTCCAAATTATTCCAATCAAACATAAAATCAGAATCAAATCACATTAAAACCCTTAATCTAATGTTCAACTATAAAAAGGCCATGAATTCTTCAGCAATGAGGGGGATATAAATTACCAATTATAAGTTTCCATTTTTCACATCGAAGGACGAAAATAAACACAGCCAAACAGTATCACTTAACCGGAGACCAACCGCACGACCACTGTGTTGGCACTTCCGTCGGCCGAGTAAATCAGTTGCGTCGCTACATAACCACCACCACTAGAAAACTTAGATCCGACCGTAACACTCTCTTCGACACCACAATCGCACCAATCAACCACCCCCCTGCTTGGATCTGCTCCGCCGTCGGTGAGAACTTTTTCTCCTTTTTCTTCTGTTGCATTTTTTCATGTTTCTTTTGTGGAGCTGCACAAATAATATTTTGTACTTTATTTATTAAGGGTTATAGGGTTAAGAGTAGTAAAATGTGGGCCTAATAAAATTGTTTTTGTGTTGTTTTATATTGGTCCATTTAAATCTCAAGTGTGGTCTTGTTAATTTTTGTTGTTAACGTTGACTATAGATTTGTGCCATGGTGAATCGAGTTTCCGTCAAAACCGAATGTTAGGGGCTATACTTTTATTAGTTAAAACCATGATTACATACTTTGTTAAACGTATAACTTCTAAAGCAATAACCAATAATAATCTGAGATAAATGTTAAGTTAGATTTTAAAACCCAAATAATTATCAATTTTTGTATTAATATTGAAAAGTATATATATTATTTTCTTTTTTCTTCTTTTGTTCTTAGTTTTAAGATGCAGTAGAATTCCTAAAATAAAATGTTAAAATCAACTGATTCTTTTAATTTTTCTTGTAGTGTGTAAAGTAATAATAAAAGTATTTTTGATAAAAATCGTAAACAAATGTACACCCTTTCTCTAAGTCTCACAACTTATTCAATATAATTAATGTAATTAATTCAACTTTTATTTAATAAATTAGTCTAATACAATTTTAGTCTAATAATCAAAATACAAAAAAACATTTAGTTCATAAAAATTCAATAAAAAAAAACAATACATAAATAATATTTAACGAATTTTGTTTAGTTAATTTAAAAACATACGAAAAATAGATAATTAAGGTTCTAAATTTTGTGATTAAATAATATTATCATTTAGGGTTAAATAATTAAGTGGTATAATTATGTTTAATTAGTTTAATTTAGAGTTAGATTATTATAATTATTCCCTTATAATTAACATAATAGTGAGATTAACAAAAATAATTGGATAATTGCAATCAACATGGAATAAAAACACAAATATATAATTGGGGTTTTAAATTAGGGTTAGGGAAATTTTAGAATGATTAAGTGTAATTATATTAGTAATCAGTTTTAATGGTTAAATATTTTCCCTTTAATAAAAAAATATAATTAATTAGAGAATATGATTAATTAAGGATTTTTGGGATAATTTTAGGGATAATTATGAAATAAAATTTTAGGATTAGTGATATATATTAAATTGCATTTCATTTAAATTATTTTAATCAAATTAAATTTTTACAATTGAATAAGGGATAAAAACAATGGATAAAAATATGGGATAAAATTATGGAATAAATTTCTACGATTTTAAGGATAAAAAAAATCAGGGATAAGGGATATGGCATTAACTTTTTAATATTTTTATTAATTGAATATATAATATCATTATAAATTTTAAAAAATTTAATTAGAACATGAGGAGATATAATTAGGGATAATTCATGGGATAATCGTGGGATAACTTAGGGACAACATGAAATAAAATCTATAACAATTGTTAGGGGTAAAATTGGGGATTAAAGTCAGGGATAAGGGATATGGTCTTTGGGCTTTTAAATCAAACTTTTAATATTGGAATAATTATATAACATCACTAGGGGTCATTTTCTTAAATCAAAGTAATGAGATTTTTTTTTCAATCAATCAAAGAGGGATAAAATCAAATTCAACACACTTCAAACTATAAGTCCTCTACCCTAGTGTATTGAGGCATTTTATAAAAATCAATCACTTCTCCGCCCCCGATGCTTGAGAATCTTCAAGGGATAAAAACAATCAACAAACAACTTTTTTCTACCAGAACTACGGGACTCTGATCCTTCGATGAACTTGGAGATACGTAAGCACAAAGTTGTAAGACTCTAGCGAGTACAATAATCAAAAACATTTTTAAGTTTTCCTTTCTCAATTAATCAATTTTCTTTTAAAATAATAAAACATTTTTATAAAAAAATAAATACTTAAACAATTAATAAATATTCAAGCAAATGTTTCTTAGAAACACACTAACCCTAGAACTAAAGAAGGATCTCATTGAGTACAATGGAGGTAAAGGGTGCCTAACACCTTCCCCTTACTTAACTGACTCCCGAACCTAGTCTCTCACCCTTAGTCATTAGGTTTTTATCATTATTTCCCTATTCCTTAGGAATGAATAAAGGATGGTGGCGACTCTGTCATTTTTCCAGCCGCGACAGCTGGCGACTCTGCTGGGGACCTGTATACCTTCCCTAAAGAGAGTCCATCCTAACCTCCGGTTTTAGGATTTTGTGTGCTTCCTTGTTTGCTTGCTTTTATTTATTTATTTATTTATTTACTGCTTTTCATTTATTTATTTTTCTTTTTATGCTCCATATTATTTTCTTATCTTATTAAATTATCATATTATTGGTGGGAATCGATATTATGTGAGGAGCTAAAACCCAAGCTCGAGAAAAAAGTTAAGCTTAAGTAAGGGGTCGGCCTGTCTCGGCAACCGGGGTTTTCATCCCGTAGGGTCTTTGATGACGATTCCGCCCAGAATAGATCAATTCAAAAGGTTTGTCATGAGAAGGCTAGCACTTCTTCATGATAGAGCTCTGAGTTCGATCCATGACTCTGGGGACCTAGTCTAGAACCCTCGCAATTTAGGGTGACCTTACGTTATCCACCTGCATAGGTCGTTACTAAGGTCCCGCCTAGACGAGGCTTATCCCGAAGGATTACCATAGGAAGGCTTGCTCCTTCTCATGGTAAAACAAGGGTATAGTCCATGACTCTAGGACTATTATTCTACCAAAAGCTTTATATCCTACAAGTGAGGGGATTGGGTAGTCTAACCTTATATCCAACCTAATCTTAAATAGCCTACCCAATATAGGGCATACTTACATGACCATCCTAACCAAAAATATCATCATGTCATCATGTCATTAGCATCAAAATAAATCTTTTACATACATTTACCATCCTTTGGGGAATTTCAAAATTCGTTGTAGGTACTCAATGGAAATGAATAAAAGAACAACTCTCCGCATTAAGGCAACCATACCAGATCTCCAAAGTTTAAGGATCCTTCAGGGGTTGATGCCCAACTCCATCCAGAGGAAGTTTACGCTCAAATATGGGGGTATTCTTGATCTCTTAAGAGTCCCTGTGAAGGCAGAGGCAGTTACTGCCTTAGCTCAGTTCTATGATCCGCCCTTGCGGTGTTTCCTCTTTCAAGACTTTCACCTATCCCCCACGCTAGAAGAGTTTAAATTATATGTAAACGTCCCCAAAAACAGAAAGGGACCATACATGGGAATGGGGCAGAAGATAAATCCCAAAGATTTGGCTATGACTTTAGGGATATCCCCTGAGGACCTTCTGCTACATTATAAGGAAGATAAGGATGTCCAAGGTCTTAGGAGGAGTTACTTGGAAGGGGTAGCCCGAAGAATGGTTGGGATAGAAAGGTGGGGTTCATATATTGATGTTATGGCTTTAATAATGTTTGGGATAGTCCTCTTTCCTAATGTGGGTGACTTCGTGGATGTCTCGGCCATCAGGATCTTTTGGGCTGTGAAAAATCTAGAGGTGGATCTAGTGCCTGCTCTACTAGATGACGTCTACTATACCATGAGCATTTTCCATAGTAAGGAGAAGGGATCCATGCGCTGTTGCATTCCATTGTTGTACCAATGTCTTGCCTCACATCTTTATAGGGACATCCATCTAATAGAGACCAAGGGTAATCACGCTTGGGCTCAAAATCTGGCATCCCTAAATGAAGGATTTATCCTCTGGTATCCAAAGGAGATAGATACCAGGGACATAATCATCAGTTGTGGGAGTTTTCCCAATGTACCCCTCATTGGTTCCAAGGGGTGCATTAACTACAATCCAGTAATGGCTCTAAGACAGTTGGGTCACCCCATATGGGAGAGGCCTAAAGAAGATGAGATAGAGGAGTTTATCTTACATGGTGGAGAAGCTTCATATAGAGAACAACTTAGGAAGGTTACTCGGGCATGGGAAAAAGTGCATGTCAAGGATAACAAGCCAAAGAGGAAGGATACTTCATCCGGAGAGTCCTACACCCCTTGGATTAAGGAAAGGGTCCGTCTAATTAAGTTACCTTTCGTGATTGACCAAACTTATGTTCCAGACACACCTAACCCTGTTACAATGTCCACTGAGGAGGTTGACCGTCTCAAAGACACTATTGCTAGGCTAGAACAAGATAAGGAAAGCCTATAACATAGTCTTTATGACGTAACCTATGAAAAGAACCAGATAAGCTATGACCTGGAGCAGAAGGACAGACAACTCCTTGAGAATATGGAGGAACTCCGGACTGAAAGAAGTAAAAGACAAAAGACTTTAGGGGGTTTATTCAGTGCCGGAGTTAACTTTGAAAATCTCAATGGTAAGTTAAAAGAGGCCCAAGTTGAAGGTCAGAGGTGGAAGAGGGCATGAGAGCTTGCCACATGGGAACAACAGGAAAGAGAAAACATTGTAATGAATCAAATCTAGGGATTCGAAGAGGCGCTTAGGAAATCTTTAGCTGTTGCTGCTAGGCAACGGCAACTAAGAACAGAAGCCGAGCAAATGCTACCACTTAATTGGAGAAAGATCTACCAAGAGATCCGGAACCTAAGAAAACAAATTCATCTTCAAAATCAAGACCACGAAGTCTTGACAACTCAGGTCGCACAGTTAGACGGAGAAATCCATCACCTAAGGGACCTCTCCGCCGCTGCTCAAGTCATCGTTCAAGAACAAGGTGACCGAGCTGAAGCATGGAGGATCGAACATTCCAATCTGGCCGAGTTCGCCAACAACTTAGTACGAGATATTCCTAGGATGTTCAGAAGAGCTGATGGCATGGCAAACTTCCACAACACTCCCCAAGAAGTACTCGAGTTTATCAGGCTATGCGGCGTCATGCTGGAGGAATTTAAGGCCCACTTAAAGAAGGCCATGAACACACCACTTTAGTTTTAATTTTTCATTAAGAATATTGTTGGATGTTGATCAGTGCATTTTGATGCACATTCTTCTATATTTATACTTATGCATTTCCATGTTTTAGTTTGGTTATTTTTCCCTTTTAACGTGTTTTTATAATTTATCTTATTTTTACACTTATTTGTTTTTCGCAGTTTATTTTCAGCATTAGCAGCTTTCGTGAGAAAAATCATATCTTGAGCTAGCAGTATCGGATTGAGACGTGCTACCAGTCGATGGAAAGCTAAGAAAAATATCTACAACTTTCACGAAGAAGTCAGAAGCTGATTCGGCATGTAACAGGGCCATAAAATTCGTTTAAGTTGCAACATTAGTTTTATTTAAGTTTTGGGTCATTAGTTTTGGGCTTGGGTTATGTTTTCGATCCAGTTGGGTTGTAAACCAAATTCCTTGTTTTCCATATACCTAGCAGCCGCATAACATTAGGATGATGACAATTCACGAAATACTTGAAAGCTTTGGAAGAATTCTCATGAAGAACTAATCGATCCAAACAATTTGCTGTATCGGGTTGAGATTTTAGTAATTCTTATTCAGGTTTTTTATTCCT
Source organism: Lathyrus oleraceus (assembly GCF_024323335.1). Taxonomy (NCBI): domain Eukaryota; kingdom Viridiplantae; phylum Streptophyta; class Magnoliopsida; order Fabales; family Fabaceae; genus Lathyrus; species Lathyrus oleraceus. Next base: position 61,749,215 of record NC_066581.1, read on the forward strand.
TTCAATATTACTATATGTATTTTGTTTGCTTAATCCGATTTACATATGCTATATTGATTTAATCTGATTGATTGTGTGATCCTAACTATAGTCACGATTTCGTTTGCTTAATTCGTTATCGAGTCCGTTTAATTCATGTTTGCTTAACTCATGAAACTTAATCCCGTTTGCTTAATTCGGATGATAGGAACATACAACTTATACTATCAATTGCGTTTGTCAGTTGATATTATAATCGAATAGGAATAGTTAATCTGCGGTTGGAATTACGATAGTCGATGATAGGCAAAGACCGAATCAGTAAATTGTTGCTACAACTTATTTCAATAATCACTTATTTTAATCTATTTTTTTAATTGAATCCTAAACCAACCAAAACCCTTTTAATCGTTACTATCATTGGTTAATTCATTCAAGAATCCTTGTGAGAACGATAATCCGAGTCAATTTGTCGTTAAACTACAATTTTGAAAAACTACTCGTTTTGATTTGCGTGCGACAGCGAATCAAATTGGCGCCGTTGCCGGGGATTCTTGTCGAATTAACCAATAGTTTAGTTTTAAGTATTGTGTGTTTTGTTGTTCTGCATTTTCTGTTATTTTTCCGAATTTTTCTACAGTTTCGCGTTCGGAGTTGCGTCTAGAGTCAGAAAAAACCGGTTTTTGGAAAATTTGTGTTTGATTGTATAAGTTTTTTTGCCTACTGGAAGCAGAAAAATCGTGCGATCAATACTCTTTTACTCTAGAGTAAGGGATTCTGACGTCAAATTTGCCAAATTCCTTGTTTTTCTATTTTTAATTAATTTTTTACTGTTTTCATAGTGTCGAAAAAATCCAAAAAAAATCTCAAAATTTTTATTTCACGTCATTAGATTAAGTTTGATGCTTTTGTATTTTTCTGAATTTATTTTAATCGTTTTTCTTCTTTCTATTTGTTTTTGTCTATTTCGGACATAGTTGGTATTTCTGTGTTTTTTTTTATTACATGGATGATCAAAGAACATTAAGGCAGTTTGCTGCTCCTGATGTTAATTATAATGACTTTTGTATTGAATATTCTGATGTTTCGGTTCCTTTTGAATTGAAATCTGGTTTAATACACTTGTTTCCAAGTTTTAGTGGTCTTGCAGGTGAGGATCCGCATGAGCATCTGAAGGAATTTGAGGTTGTGTGCTCTACACCTTCTGGACCTTCACTAGAAGATATTGTCAAACAAATGGCTGCAAATAATCTCCAGTTTCAACAACAAGTAGATTCTACTTTAAAGACTTTGCAAACACAAATTGGGCAGCTTGCCACTTTGGTGAATGCCATGCAACAAGCTCAAGGATCAAACCAACAACCCTTGGAAGAACATTCTGTTTTTCAAATAGATTTGATTTCTGAAATTGTTGATTTTACTTGTAGTGATTTGTTTGCATTTGATTTTCCATCATTGTCTGGTTTTGATGATGTTTATTCTTGTGATATTTGTACTGAAACTAAAATTTGCTCTGTTTGTGCTGAAATTGAGGCTGCATTGCAAGTTGATATTCTTACTGCAGACGAGGTTGCAAATAAAGTTGTTCATGTAGATAAAGCTCTTGACATCCCGGTTGCCCCAAACACTCCTTCTATTGAGCAACCACCATCCCTCGAGCTGAAACAACTTCCTGAAAATATGAAATATGCTTATTTAGAGATGAATGAAAAACTATCGGCTATAATTTCTTCTAACCTTGATTTCGATCAAGAAAATAAGCTTTTGCAGGTTTTAAGGAAGCATAAAAAGGCATTTGGTTGGACATTGGCTGACATTCCAGATCAGATCACCTTCACGTGTCCATTTGACACTTTTACGTTTAGAAGATTCTTTGATCCTGGAATAAAAGGCGAAGATACTAATAAAAATTTCAAGTTCAATGGACATTACCCAAAGTTATTCCATGACAGCCCGACTTTGGAAGAAGAAAATGTAGAATATATCTCTTTGAGAAAGGCTGCTTATGTGATCACCTATCCTCCTTGACTACTCGCGTGTGTTCTTTCCTCTCTCTTCTCTCTCTTATTTTATGTTTGTTTCTTTCATTGAGGACAATGCATATTTTAAGTATGGGGGAGGGAATACTTTATTTTCTTTGTTTTTGTTCTTTGTTTTGTTTTGTTTTTGTTTTCTTTCTAAAAACAAAATTTGCATTTTTGTTGAAAGTTTTAGGCTATAGAATAATTTGAGGTCGAGTTTGCGGAGACTTTAGAAAAATTCACAAGATCGGTATTGTTTTAACACCGTAAGCCTCCTGCATATGGAAATTGAGTTGAATTTTTATTATGTTTTAGCCTTACATTCTCATCCTCTGACAGCTCTTGAGTAGTTTATTTCAGCAGTCAACACCATCTCACACACACTCTACGCAGGGAAGCCGATGAATATAAGTGAGTGTTCCGAAAAAAAAAAAAATAAAGGAATGCACCTTCTAAGTTTGGTGACCCTCACCCGGTCACTTAACCCAACGGATGTAGAACCTTAAAAAAATTTGAAAATAAGACTCTTTTGTAGTTGGTTCAGCGATTTCTGGTGCTGAACATGGTAGGGAGGATTACGGTCCGATCCCTCGCAACTACAACTGAATAAGCAAAGGGTTATGCCACGTAGGTACTAGAATCCCGTGTAAAAAGGATCAGAGCCACTAACCGGTCGCCTTGCTATGGATGTGTGGAGATAACGGGCTTAATGTGATTGCGCCTGAAAGAAAAAGAGCAAAAAGAAGGATGAGTAAGTTAGGCTTTAACATAATAACATGATTCGAGTTGATTTGTGTACTCAGGAGGTTTATGACTGCACAATTATGGATTAGTGTTCCTACGATATCCTTAGTTTGCAAGATTAGTATATATCGATGCAAATTTAACCGAAGAAGACTTGTAGCCTAGGATGAGTAACTAATGATGTGTTTGTGTTTTGTTTGTTTTATTTTAAATTTTGCTCAGAGTGCAAAAGTTCAAGTGTGGGGGAATTTGATCAGTGCATTTTGATGCACATTCTTCTATATTTATACTTATGCATTTCCATGTTTTAGTTTGGTTATTTTTCCCTTTTAACGTGTTTTTATAATTTATCTTATTTTTACACTTATTTGTTTTTCGCAGTTTATTTTCAGCATTAGCAGCTTTCGCGAGAAAAATCATATCTTGAGCTAGGAGTATTAGATTGAGACGTGCTACCAGTCGATGGAAAACTAAGAAAAAGATCTACAACTTTCACGAAGAAGTCAGAAGCTGATTTGGCCTGTAACAGGGCCATAAAATTCGTTGAAGTTGCAACATTAGTTTTATTTAAGTTTTGGGTCATTAGTTTTGGGCTTGGGTTATGTTTTCGATCCAGTTGGGTTGTAAACCAAATTCCTTGTTTTCCATATACCTAGAAGCCGCATAACATTAGGATGATGACGATTCACGAAATACTTGATAGTTTTGGAAGAATTCTCATGAAGAACTAATAGATCCAAACAATTTGTTGTATCGGGTTGAGATTTTAGTAATTCTTATTCAGGTTTTTTATTCCTTTCAATATTAATATATGTATTTTGTTTGCTTAATCCGATTTATATATTCTATATTGATTTAATCCGATTGATTGTGTGATCCTAACTATAGTCACGATTTCGTTTGCTTAATTCGTTATCGAGTCCGTTTAATTCATGTTTGCTTAACTCATGAAACTTAATCCCGTTTGCTTAATTCAGATGATAGGAACATACAAATTATACTATCAATTGCGATTGTCAGTGGATATTATAATCGAATAGGAATAGTTAATCTGCGGTTGGAATTACGATAGTCGATGATAGGCAAAGACCGAATCAGTAAATTGTTGCTACAACTTATTTCAATAATCACTTATTTTAATCTATTTTTTTAATTGAATCCTAAACCAACCAAAATCCTATTAATCGTTACTATCATTGGTTAATTCATTCAAGAATCCTTGTGAGAACGATAATCCGAGTCAATTTGTCGTTAAACTACATTTTTGAAAAACTACTCGTTTTAATCCGCGTGCGACAGCGGATCAGATGTATTGTTATAATTAGGGCATCGCCCCCGTATGAACCTTTGCTTTGGATTTATAAATAAAGTTATTTCTATAATATTTACGATCATGGTCATATTCCTAAATGTGCGACAATGGATTTTGAGTGTCCCCCAAAGGAATAAAAACAAAATATATTTTTTTTTTGCATACATCATCATACATTCATGCACATCTCATTTCATATGCATGGAAAACAAAACGAAATCATTTTTCCTCATACTTTCCCAGTACCTTCGAACGTGACAACCTGACTCTCCAAACTCGAGCTCAACGTAAGAAGGTCATGGAGCAACTTGAACAGAACCAGGTAGCACTTAGGGTAGACATGGACTCGGTCAAAGGAAATGTGGAGGAAATGAAGGACAAGATGGATCAACTCACTAGAGCCATTACCAACATGTTGGCCAGGGAAGTTGAGACTGAAAAAAGGAAGACTACTTCCACACCCATACCACCACTTTGGGACGGCAACCCTCTACAAGGGTTTACTTCTGACATCCAAAGGGGTGAAGCTAAGGATGGTGTTTTGCATCCTGAGGGGTCTACCCGAACTCTTGCTCACAATGGGGCACCTCATCCCGTACAAATACCCGTTCCACAAGACAACTATGTGGACTTAAGTCAACAATATGAGGAGGAAAATCCTAAGGGCATGGTCCAAGAAAACAAACCAGTTACTCACTCCGATGCCACTATTGGAGAAACGAGAACCGAAGACAAATATAAAGTCCTAGAAGAGAGATTGGAAGTGATTGAGGGCTTCAATATCTTTGGAGTTGACGCTATGGGAATGTGCCTGGTGCCAGACGTCACCATACCTCCAAAGTTCAAAACTCCTGACTTTGAGAAGTACAAGGGAGTCAGTTGCCCAAAGAACCATCTCAGGATGTTCGTCAGAAAGATGGCTGCCTACGCGGCAAATGAGAAACTCATGATGCATAGCTTCCAAGACAGTCTAAGTAGGGCATCCCTAGACTGGTACATGCAGCTGGAAAGAACCCATGTTAAGACTTGGGAGGACCTAGCTAATGCCTTCTTAAGACAATACAAATGTAATCTGGACATGGCTCCCAATCGCATGCAACTTCAGAATCTTTCCCAGAAGGGCAGTGAATCCTTCAAAGAGTATGCCCAACGGTGGAGAGAACTGGCCTCCCGCGTACAACCTCCACTTTTGGAGAACGAGTTAGTTGACATGTTCATGGGCACCTTGCAAGGCCCTTACTACAAAAAGATGATCGAGTCAGTAGCCACTGGATTTGCTGACTTAGTGATAATTGGGGAAAGAATTGAGAATGGCTTGAAAAGTGGTAAAATTGGAAAACCATCCTCAAATCAAAATAGTAACAAAAGGTACTCCAACAATAACAATTCGAAGAAAGGTGAGACCAACGCTGTCACAATCGAAGGGAATTCTCAGGCGTCTTACAATCCTTATGTTGCTTCAGTAGGTTCTAATCAATATCCACAACAGGCATACTCTAGGCCTCAAACATAACAGGCAAGAGCACCGCCTCAACCAAATCAACAAAATGGGTATGCACGAAGAGATCAGCAAAGGTCGTGGAAGGAATTCGATCACATACCTACAACCTATACTCAAGTCTTACCATATTTAATTCAAAAGGGATTGGTAGAGATTAAACCTCTAGCACTGTCGCAACCTGAAAAAGGAGATGGGAAAAAACAACCGGCGAGAAAGAAATGACATAAGAGTCGCCACCGTGCGTTATTTATCCCAAAGGAGGGAAAGGAAACGCTCGAAGTAAACCTGGAAAAGGGAAAGGAAAAGACAAGGTCTCGCAACCAAATCTTGGGTTCGGGAGTCGATTATGCGAAGGGAAGGTAGTAGCACCCCTACGCATCCGTAGTACTCTACGGGATCCACTCTTGTTGTTCTTGTCTAAAGGGCGTGGGTTTATCTAATGTACTACTAAAAGAAGGGTCAAAAGAAAATGACTCGCACGGATGTCGCATCCACTGCATACGTATCTCATATGAATATGAGAATCAGAGTCTTCGTAGCTCGGCTACCTATGGGTTAAAGAGGAGTGTGCTCGCTAAGACATCGCGTCTTATGCCTACGTATCTCATCTGGAATGAGAATTAGAGCAAACCGTAGTTCGGCTAACTACAGGTTAAGGGTTGTGTTTTTTAGATGAACGACGTAACTACGCAATCTACCGGATGCTCGACCTTTGGAGACTTACTCGCTTGTAGTAGAAGGAGTTAATGTGTTCTTAGGAGAAGAAAAATCAATGAGTTTGTTTGGGTTTTAGGAATGCTCATGCAAAAAAGGAAGTCCTAGACAAAGGAACAGTGCTACCTTAATTGACATGCAAACGAGAGATTATACGAAGCCTAGCAATCCTATAGGGAGACGATCACACCATACAAAACAAACATGCATAAAGTAAAATACCAACAAGGGGGTTCAAACATATATGGGTAGGGCTTTAGTCAAGAGGGGTCATATCAACCTCGACAAACAAGCCATGGAATAGGTAATCAAATGGGCTCTTAACCACTAACATTGAACGTCAGGGTGAGAAGATTAAAAGGGTAATGAGGATAAGACCTCATAGCTCTTAACCCTGGACAGGGTGAGCTCATGAAAAAAGGTGGGGATTCAGAAAGGTGGAACCCTCTCCACTGACTGACCGGACAAAAGATCTTGGGCTTTTGTTCTGAAGCATCGACACGTAGTGCGAGCATAAAGAACGACACACTGAATAACGGGGGATTGATTACTAATCCCTTTTATCCGTCAATTGCCTCTTCAGGGAGGTCTTTAGCACTGATGCCTCTTCTTGGAGGTCTTTGGGCACAAAAGTAAACAAACAAATGAAAACATTGCCTCCTATTGAGGTCTTCCAGCTAAGAAAGCGGTAAAATGCGGGAAAGATAAAGGATCAAGAGATCTACCACACGGATAAAGATCCGAAGTAATAACAGCTAAAGAAATAAGAAACCCAGAGATCTCTCGAGCTGGCACCATCAAAGAAAGCAAGTCAATACAGGTAATCGGAATAAATCTCCAAATGGTATCCCACAAATAATGTGGAATGCCAAGCAAGCTATCCTTTCAGGAGTCATGTGAGCCCTCACAAAAAACTCAACAAACAGGTTTGAGTGACAAGATGGGGTGCAATCAATAGTTGCCCCAAATCAAAATGTAACCACATGAATCATGCCATTAAAATTCACAAAAAGAGCTCACAAAAAGCAACCAAGTGTATGAGGCCTAAACCTCTTGTCAAACACATGCATCAAAAGGGTATCAAAACTCAAAGTTAGGGGGCAAAGATCCACACATCAAGATATGACATACATACTAAAACATGTGCCCACATGTAAAACCTAACGATACCCACTCTTCCAAATTCACCCATAATACCTCATACAATCAGAAATTTCAGGTTGAAAGTATAAAGTAGTGGAAATAGGGCATACCTGATTGGGGAGGATCGATTGAAATTGAATTGCACCGTTGGCTTTGCAGAACAATCTTAGGGTTTATATGAGAGGGAATTGGTTCTTTGCAGATGAGTTCCCTTCAGTCTCTGGAGGTTGCTCTGAATTAGTTAGAATCTCTCTAGGGTTTTGTTCAAATGAAACTTCAGAGTGTTTTCAACTTTCACCAATTCTCCCTCTCTCACTCTCTTTCTTTTTCCTTTACTGAAATTTCAGAATTTATAACCTGATTTTCGTGGCTTTGTGGGCTCAAATGAGAGAGGTCCAAGTCCAAGATTTTTCTGTTATATTTTATTTATTTATTTATTTATTTATTTTTTCGTTTGTTTTTTTTTTTAAAACGTGTGGGCTTCGCCTAGCGAGCATGACAACTCATGAACAAACTTTTGCTCCTTCAAGATTAACATTTTGACTAATGAATAGACCCCATTTGAACATGTTAGAAGTATCTCAAGCCATTCTCTTGTGTTGACTGATCACCCAGATAGGACCCACAAAGTGTCTTAGATGATATTCAAGCTTCTTGGATCTAATTCCGATTGACATGATGAAATGCAATATGAAATGTTAAATGACCTAAAAATGAATGCATGAATGAGGGGGGAAAATTTTGAGGTATTACAGCTGCCCCTATTCAATCAACTGGAGACGCGAAAAGAAGATAGCAGCGGCTTTCGCACTTTCGAGGTATCAAGGGATTGAATATCGGAGAATTGGCCTGAATGCCACTTCGATCTGAATATCGGAAAATTGGCCTGAATGCCACAAGTTGCATCGACCTGAACGTCGGAAACTTCTTCGATCTGAACATCGGAAAACTGGCCTAAATGCCGCAAGTTGCATCGACCTGAATAAAGGAAACTTCTTCGATCTGAACATCGGAAAACTGGCCTGAATGTCGCAAGTTGCATCGACCTGAACGTCGGAAACTTCTTCGATTTGAACATCGGAAAACTGGCTTGAACGCCACTTTGGTCTGAATACCGGAAACTGGCCTGAATGCCACTTCGGTCTGAATACCGGAAACTTCATGCCTGTCAGCATCGGCAGAAATAGGGAAAGATGATAGAGGCGGCACATGGGCCAATGACACTTGCTAGGGATAATAAAGGTAAGTCATGAACAATCTTCAGTTTGAGTACTGGAAACAACTTCTGGCTTATCACTTGGGATACCGAGAATGTTTTATGCTTACATGCGTATGTTTGAATTTTTCAATGGCGTAATGCTCCATGAAAATGGAAATGCTACGCGATTTGGGAGGATGCACTGCAATATGATTATACATGCAGGGATGCGAAATGCTGGGTAGAATGCCAAGCCGAGGCAAGGGAATCTGCTGGGGAACCTTGCAATGTAGATGCACAGCGTAAAGAACTCTGTGGGGAAATGACCCGCCACACGGTCTTCTAGCAATGACGAAATACCGACACTCTGACTGGGGAGAGAACGACACTGAAAACCTGTTGTTGGGGAAAGCGATAGTGGTTCTGGCAACCATAATCTGCGAGAGAGACGACTTAGCAGGGGAAGTAAACACCGATACGGTACCGAGATTCTGCTTCAAGGAAAAAGACCATGGATCTGGCGTCGATATCATCGATCTGACATCGAACCCTGAGGAGCAGCCGCTTCTGCTGGGAAGATACAGTCTGGCACTGTCAACTCCGCTGGGGATATATAGTCTGGCACTGTCAACTCTACTGGGGAGTGTATATTCTGAAACAACCGCTTGGGGGAGGTACAACAGTGAGAGCCTGCTGGGGGATCGAAGAATCCAATGCTCTGATCAGCTCTGCAGGGATAAGATACCAACTTCGACTGTTGGGGGAAAACATTCGCGATCATCGGCTGGGAACCTTAAGGAAATGCCCCGAGAGTACCTGTTCTGAATAGACGATCTAAAGCACTTAACATTTACAGCAATTTTAAATGTTTATTAAGCATGTACCTGTAAAGCTATTATGTTTCATGATGCAATGTTTATCAAAAATTCGGACGTCATTTTTGCAAACAAAACAGTAAAATGAAAATGAAAACAGAGATATACTGAATAACATGATTTTATTGATTGAATGGCCTCTGAATAGGCATTTACATCAGGAAGCAATCCCTGGAAAGAGGTAATCACACAAAAGATAAAAACAGAAATTAATCTAATGGCAATGTGAAATGGATTTCTATTGGGTTCCAATTCTGCTATGACTTGCTCGTCTTCAAGATCCTCCCGATGATCAGCTTTCTGAAAAGAGTGATTGGACTGTTTCCTATCCTTCAAAAGTTTCCAGTCAGTGACACGAGATGAGATTCAGAACTACTCGGAACGCAGTCATTCGTTTAATCCCTAACTTTTGCCTGGATCGCCCTTTTCGGGTTTTCAATCCACCGGGATACCCATTTTTGCCTAAGTTGCCTTTTCAGGTTTTTAACTTACCGGGTGTACGATCTTTTCATTTTTAATCCCTAATTTTTTCCCGAACCTTTTCATTTTCTTGGTTCGTCGGGATGCCCATTTTTTCCTGGACTATTCTTTTTACTGTCCAGCGGGTCTATTTTACGCGAAGTATTTTTTAACTGCGTCTGAGTTCACAGGGGAAGTGAAGTTTTCACCATCCATAGTTGCAAGCATTAAGGCCCCACCATCAAAAACCTTTGTGACAATATACGGTCCATCATAGTTAGGAGTCCACTTGCCCCTGTGATCTGTCTGAGGAGGAAGGATCATTTTCAACACCAAATCTCCGACCTGGAAGTATCGAGGACGCACTTTCTGATCAAAGGCTCTCTTCATCCGACTCTGATACAACTGCCCATGACAAATGGCTTCCATTCGCTTCTCTTCGATAAGACTCAACTCATTGAACCTTGTCCGAATCCATTCAGTTTCGTCTAACTTGACATCCAACAGGACTCTTAGAGAAGGAATCTCCACTTCAACAGGTAGGACTGCTTCCATACCATACACAAGGGAGTAAGGGGTTGCCCCGGTCGATGTACGTACTGAAGTACGGTAACCATGCAAGGCGAAGGGCAGCATCTCATGCCAATCTCTGTACGTAACGACCATCTTCTGCACAATCTTCTTTATGTTCTTATTTGCCGCCTCAACAACACCGTTCATCTTAGGGCGATAAGGGGAAGAATTGTGATGCTGAATGTTGAAGTTCTGGCACAACTCCTTCATCATTTTGTTGTTGAGATTAGAACCATTATCAGTAATGATTCTTTCGGGAATCCCATAGCGACAAATGATTTCTTTCTTGATGAAACGGGCAACCACATGTCGGGTGACATTCGCGAACGATGCTGCTTCGACCCACTTGGTGAAATAGTCGATGGCAACAAGGATGAAGCGATGCCCATTGGAGGCAGTCGGCTCAATCTTTCTAATCATATTGATGCCCCACATAGAAAAAGGCCACGGCGAAGACATCACATTCAAAGGATTTGGCGGCACATGTACCTTATCAGCATAAATCTGGCATTTATGACACTTCCAAGCATATTTGAAACAATCAGATTCCATGGTCATCCAGTAATATCCCGCTCTCCACAATTTCTTAGCCATTGCATGTCCGCCGGCATGAGTATCGAAGGAGCCTCATGAACTTCCTGCATTAACATGTCTGCTTCGTGTCTATCCACGCATCTGAGCAAAACCATGTCGAAGTTCCTCTTATACAGCACATCGTCTTTGTTCAAGAAGAAACTGCCTGCCAATCTTCTCAAAGTCTTTCTATCATTATTGGATGCCCCTGCAGGGTACTCTTGATTCTTCAAAAAGCACTTGATGTCGTGGTACCAGGGCTTGCTATCAACTACCAGTTCAGCAGCAAACATATACGCGGCCCTATCAAGGCGCATAACATCGATCCTGGGAGCATAGTTCCACCGAGTCACCTTGATCATGGAGGATAGAGTAGCGAGAGCATCTGCCATCTGGTTCTCGTCACGAGGTATATGATACAACTTTACTGTTATGAAGAAAGTCAATAGTCTTCTCGTGTAGTCTCTGTAGGGGACCAGAGTGGGTTGGAGAGTATTCCAATCGCCGTTCACTTGATTGATTACCAGAGTTGAATCTCCGAAGATGTCCAAAGTCTTGATTCTCAAATCAATGGCTTGTTCAATAGCCAAAATATAGGCTTCATACTCAGCTTCATTATTGGTGCACTCAAAAGTCAGAGGAGCGGTGAAAGGCATGTGGGCACCTTTCGGAGTAGTAATGACAGCACCAATTCCACTTCCTCTGGCATTGACAGCCCCATCAAACAACAAAGTCCACTTTTCATCTGGATCAGGTCCCTCCTCAACAACTGGCTCTTCGCAGTCTTTCATCTTGAGGAACATGATGTCTTCATTTGGATAATCAAACTTCATCGGCTCATAATCTTCAACCGGCTGTTGAGCAAGATAGTCTGACAAAATACTCCCTTTGATGGCTTTCTGGGACGTATACTGGATATCGTACTTTGTCAGTACCATTTGCCAACGAGCAACCCTTCCGGTGAGAGCAGGCTTCTCGATTATGTATTTGACTGGATCCATCTTGGAAATCAATAAAGTTGTGTGAGTCAGCATGTATTGTCTCAAACGCTTAGCAGCCCATGCAAGTGCACAACATGTCTTTTCAAGCATTGAGTATCTCGACTCGCAGTCTGTGAATTTTTTACTCAGGTAGTAGATAGTATGCTCTTTCCTACCTGTCTCGTCGTGTTGACCGAGAACACAACCCATGGAATTGTCAAGTACTGTCAAATATATAATCAGCGGTCTCCCTAGGACCGGAGGCATGAGGATAGGAGGATTCTGCAAATACTCTTTTATCTTTTCAAAAGCCCTTTGGCAATCATCATTCCATCTGATAGCCTGATCTTTTCTCAGCAATTTGAATATTGGCTCGCACGTGGATGTTAGGTGAGAGATGAACCTTGCAATGTAGTTCAACCTCCCTAAGAAACCACAGACTTATTTCTCTGTTCTTGGCTCAGGCATTTCCTGTATCGCTTTCACTTTGGCCGGATCCACCTCAATCCCTTTTTCACTAACAATAAAACCCAGTAATTTTCCAGATCTCACCCCAAAAGTACACTTGTTCGGGTTAAGCCTCAGCTTGAATTTTCTCAAACGCTCAAACAATTTCTGCAAATTCGCCAAATGTTCTTCTTCCGTCTAAGATTTGGCAATCATATCATCAACATAAACCTCGATTTCATGATGAATCATATCATGGAACAGAGTCACCATAGCTCATTGATATGTTGCCCCGACATTTTTCAGACCAAACGGAATCACCTTGTAGCAGAAGGTGCCCCATGGGGTTATGAAAGTTGTCTTCTCCATGTCTTCTGTTGCCATCTTAATTTGATTATAGCCAGAAAAGCCATCCATGAAGGAGAATACCGAGAACTGAGCCGTGTTATCCACCAAAACGTCAATGTGAGGTACTGGGAAATCATCCTTAGGGCTGGCTCTGTTCAGATCCCGGTAGTCAACACACATCCGTACCTTTCCATCCTTCTTAGGTACTGGAACAATGTTTGCAACCCATGGCGGATAATTTGTGACTGCTAGAGACCCTGCATCCAACTGTTTTTGCACTTCTTCCTTTATCTTGACAGCCATCTCTGGTCTTGTTCTTCTGAGCTTCTGCTTGACCGGAGGACAACCTTCTTTGAGAGGCAAACGGTGTACCACAATATTTGTGTCAAGCCCTGGCATATCCTGATAAGACCAAGCAAAGATGTCAACATATTCTTGCAGCAATTCAATCAGCCCTTTCTTCACATTATCTTCCAAAGCAACCCCTATCTTGATTTCTCTCTTGGCATCCTCGGTGCCGAGATTAATCACTTCAACAGACTCTTGATGCGGTTGAATGACCCTTTCCTCCTGTTTTAATAACCTGGTAAGTTCTTCAGGGAGTTCACAGTCTTCATCACCCTCTTCTTCAGCTTGAAAGATTGGATTTTCAAAGTCGAAGCGAGCCATAGCCGAACTGTTATCAATAGGATCCGGTGACGTGCATCTGCATGAGTGATGGTATGTGCTTATGAGTGTGAACAAAGAGTAAAGACTAAACAAAACATTGCCAAATATTTTTTGATTTTCGAAAACTGCAAAAATAGAAAGACAGTGAACAAAATATTTGAATGCAAAAAGACGTCCTTTATTGATGATAAAAAATGCAAGCATCCGCATAGATGAGCCCTACAATGAGTCATTACACCCTGGGCGGAACGTAAGACTTGGACATGCATGAATAAACAAAGAAAATTACTCCTCCAGAAGAGTGGCTTGGACAATCTCCTCGGAGGACCAATTGTTGATGACTTCATCCGGGATCCTCGGATGCACCCAGTTATCGATGTCGCAATCACTATCCCCATCTTCATCGTTGACCGCAAAGACCTGGCCATACTGAATGATACCAGCACTGGAGAAAGTAATCGGCCCCTGACGAGTCTGAGGCATTGAAGTTCACACATCCAAAACATCGGAATCAAGTTCAGCAAGTACATCGTAATCAAACGCCATGTTTGGAATATCAGCGACAACATCATCATGGATCACAGAATCAGTAGAAACAACATCTGCGAATTCATCAGTAGCATCTTCAAACACTTCTTCCTCAACCCCTTCCGCAGACTCTTGGACAGACAAATCTTCAACCTGGAGGATACCTTTGTCGAGCAAGACCTGGATACCCTGATGTAGCTTCAAACAACCTCCACTCTGAGTAGTACAATCCAAACAACCCTTCCTACAACCGGGGAAAACATCAGCCTTCAACAAGTATCTCTTGATATCCGACAACGGAGTCTTCAGCTTCAACGTATCTTTGACGGATCTGGCTTCCCCTTTCATCATATTAACATTTGCGCCACCATGATGGGGCATGGGATTGTTGACGACATTCGGAGCCGGTGCAAGGTCGATGTCCTTTGAATCTATGAGGTTCTGAATTACGTGCTTAAAAGCTTTGCAGTTCTCAATATTGTGGCCAGGTGCCCCAGAGTGGAAGCTATACCTAGCGTTGGCGTCGTAACCCATTGGAAGTCTACCAACGGGAGGAGCCAGAGTGCGTAACTGCACAAGTTGTAGTTGTTGAAGACTAGAAAGTAGCTGAGCGTACGACATTGGAAGAGTGTCGAAACGCCGGTCCATCGTCCTTTGCCTCTGTTGATAGGCGGGTCTGTTACCCTGTTGCTGTTGTTGGTACTGAGTTTGCTGACGTTGTGGTTGTTGTTGTTGTAATGGTGCTGCAGCTGGAATGGTCACAGCCGCAACATACGGTTGCTGATGATAGTTCTGAAAGTTATTCCTCCAGTTATCCCTGTTCTGATAAGAAGATATGGCACTTGCATCCCTTTCTCTCCTCTTCTGTCCCTGAATGAACGGCTTCTTCACCCCTGATGAAGATCCACCTCCACTATGGGTCTTGTATGTCTTAAGGTAATTCTCCACCCTCTCTCCGGTAGAGACTACATCAGCAAAGTTGGAGGCATTGCAACCCACCAGGCGCTCCAATTAAGGTACGGGCAAAGTGTTCATGAACATGTTAGCCATTTCCTTCTCCAACATAGGAGGTTGAACACGGGAAGTTGTCTCCCTCCAGCGTTGAGCGTATTCCCTGAAGCACTCATTGGCTTTAAGAGACAGATTCTGAAGTTGAGTTCTGTCCGGAGCCTTATCTGCATTATACTGATACTGCTTCACGAAAGCCTCAGCCAAATCCCTCCAGCAGCGGATGTGGGCTCTGTCCCACCTCATATACCATTCCAGGGATGCCCCAGCTAGGCTATCCTAGAAAAAGTACATGAGCAGCTTCTCATCGTCAGAGTATGCAACCATTTTACGGAAGTAGGCTTGCACATGGGTCTTCGGGCAAGAGTTGCCGCTGTATTTGTCAAATATCGGGACCTTAAATTTCGGCGGCACCCTCACGCCTGGGACCAATCCCAAGTCAACAACGTCTACTCCCAGAGGATTCTGTCCTTCCACTGCCTTCAACCTCTCTTCTAGTCTTTGAAACATAGGGTCCATACCATGACCCATACCAAAGTCTTCCTGAAGCAGGGGGAACTGATCCTCCTGGTCATCATGGACGGGTTGTTGACCGGAGGTGACATGTAGGATCGGGGTAGGCCCCGGTCCACTAGGTCCGTTAACCTCTCCAGCTGGAGGATCAGTCAACTTCCCTTGTTGAGTAGTGGCGAGATTCCTCTGCATCATCTGCCTGAGCTCTTGATCTCCCTGAGCCACCCCTTGAACCACATCCATGAATTGGTTCATGCGGATCTTCATCTCGGCGAGCTCTGCTTGTAGGCTTTCCATTGCTCTCTAGTGGTTTCTACGGGTACCGTACCGGTGAATGTCTGAGTCAGCTATCCTGCTAGTGGAACACCAAACAACTGAGAACACTGTGGCGGTACCTGTTATGCAAGAGATGCTGACGGATATGCCAATGCAATGACATGTTTATCAGTTCCAAAGGGTATTCTAACCCCTTGATTCCAATCTCACATTTGATAAACGGTGTAAGAAGAAAACCATGACTAGAATCAAGAAGAAGATATAAACCCCTGGGAATAGATAAACATGTGTTAAATGATATGAATGCAAAATGATGTGATGCAATGATATGAATGCAAAACGATGTGATGCAATGCAGTGACATGGGAATCAGGATTGCTGGATCCGCTTGAATATCTGTCGGGTTGCACTGTCTGAAGAGAAACCCACTGAAGAATATAATACAAGATCAAATCTCTGCTCCAGAAAACCGGGTTGGTTGGAGGTTAAGGTTTCCTGAATTTAGCCCGCCCCTCACTGGTAGGTTCTAAGAACAGAAGTTTGTCAACTTCGGCCCTTCGGTCGAGAATAATACGTTTACCAATGAAGGTTTGGCATTATTACGGGATAAAAGACCTCCACTGACTCCCCTCAACAGGACATCCTAATAGCAAGTTCCCAGTCTCGGGGTCCTCGGATTGATCAGCGAGAATGCGCCCACCAGAGCTAACATAATCACGTCTCGGAGGAGAGGCCTTGACTGAGTTCTCGGGAAATGGTCACCAAAGTCGACGATTTCTAGAGGAACATCTGCCGTTATGGAACACCCATAAGACAGAATATATCCAAAAGAAACCTCGTCTGGATGTGGGTCTTCATGAACGACTTAACGTAGCAACACGCCACGCAAGCCTCATGACTATCCACTCTAAAACCTGTGTGTACACTCAAGCCTGGGTAATGGGCTTATCTCTCATAGAACACCCCATCCCAACAAACAAACAAACCAACAGCAGAGCCAACAGATACAGCAATGATATGTACACAATGCAATGAAGCAGGTAAATGCTGAAAAATAAATAACTGTACAAAAGAATGAACACCCAATAAACAAACAACCTACAAAAGCTATGAGGGACTAGCTCAGGGAAACCAGGGTCCCCAGCAGAGTCGCCAGCTGTCGCAACCTGCAAAACGAGATGCGAAAAAACAACCAGCGAGAAAGAAATGACAGAAGAGTCGCCACCGTGCGTTATTGTTAGGGACCAGTTAGTACTACTTTTTATATAATTTTATTGGTCCCTTTTACCAATTTTTGATGTAATTACACACTTTTATTCTCACTATTTTGTATAAATGCAATTAGGTTTAAATTATGTTGTTTTGAATAGTTATTTCACATAATTCTTAGTTTTGTAGAATTTTTGGATAAGAGAGCTTTTGGAATGCAACACCATAATTTGGAAGAAGTATTGAATGCAATTTGGAGGCCTATTCTTGAAGATTAACACTTGGAAGAACAATTACATGAAGTTTGCAAAGCAAGGAAGCTGAGGTAGCTTCAGTTCGCCCAGCGAACTGAATGAAAAAAGTCAGTTCGCGTCGCGAACAAAGTTCGCCCAGCGAACCCTGCGAATCCAGCAAGCTGATTTTGGGTCAAAAGTGTTGTTTTCAAGGCCAACTGGTTTTGCCACTTTGGTGTCTGCCTTGGAATAGCTTTTCTGCTTTGGATGAAAATGATCAATTAAGGAAATGTCAACTCTTTTAGGAGAGGAGAACACATTATTCAAGATTCATTATTATTCACACATTGATACATTGAGATATTTTTGTAAGAGAAAAAATAGAGTTTTCTTCCATTAACATTCTGCTTTGTAACAATGATGATGAGGAGCTAAACTCCTTTTGTCAAGATTGGAGGTAGTAGTTATTCTCAGTTGTTTATGTATTCCATTTGATTTATATATATGAAAAAGATTGTTGATGTATTGAATACTGTTTTTGCCCTAAGTTTAAAACCAGATTTGAGTAGTTGTTGAAAGAGATTATTTGAGTCTTGACATAAAACAGATTTTCAAGTAGTGAATAAGTTGTAGAGATAAATTTATTCATTACTCTTCTTTGGTATTAAACATTAAAGATTGCTATATTGATAGTTAGGTGGAGAGATCGTCTAAGGATCAATATACTGATTATCACAATATCATTTAGACATAAATGACTTTGAGAGGATACTTGAACATCATCAATAATCTTAAATCTATATAGTTATCATAAGGAATCATAAGCATTTGAAATAGTGAACTCCAATCTTGCCAAGCTTTTACATTTGATTAAAACCATTTTACTGTTTTTAGTGATATTTACTCACAAGATAATTTTCCAACCAAAACAACTCTGTTACTTTCTAAACTTATAACAAATCGGATTATAGAACTGCGGTAATATCAACCAATCTCTGTGGATACAATATAAAAATATTTGCCGAAGATATACTTTTTTTCAAATAAGCGTCGTTGTCGGGGATTGGTGTTCGATATTACAAGCATTGCAATAATTCATTGTTTTAAGTTTTGTTACTTTTATTACTATCCCTCTTTTGTTTCACTTGGTTTGTTAGTTTTGTAGATTCTAGTGCATGCGAGAAAAAGCCACCGAGGAGCAATTTCAATTCGATCCCGAAATTGAAAGAACACTTCGGAAGCTCAATAGCAAAACACGAAGAAGAAGGAAACTAGCCGAAGAGAGGAACCGGAGAGAAGAAGCAACTACTTCTACACTTGTTCAAATCGAAGAAGTGGTTGTAGAGGCTTGTGAAGGAAACATGGCGGATGACAATCATACCGAAATGTCTGCTAATAGTCCAAGAAGAAATGCTCAGTTTGCCCGTGGAGGAAGAAATACAGCGATGAAGACCGGAATCCTCCAACTTCTCTATGCAAATCCATTCACCGGAATAGACCATGAAGATCCGTATACCCATCTCATCAAATTCTATGAGATTGCGGGTTCTACGGGAATTGATGAAACGGGTGAAGAGGCATTATTCAAAAGGATGTTCCCACACTCCTTAGCCGGAAAGGCAAAAGAGTGGTACCTTGATCAAGCAGCAAGAGTGATGACGGATTGGAATTTGCTAGAAGAAAAGTTCTTAGAAAGATACTTCCCTCAATCCCGATTCATGGAAGCCAAAACGGTGATTGCGGTATTCACTCAAGGAAGCAACGAGTCTTTGAATGAGGCTTGGGAAAGATTCAAGTCAATGTATAGAAAATGAAAGGGTCATGGTTTTGATGAGCTCACTCAAATCCATATTTTTCTAAATGGGCTCCAATCAACTCACAAGACACTTTTGGATGCTACCGCGGGTGGCTCGCTTATGTCAAAGAATGCGGAAGAAGCTAAAGTCATTATTGATCGGATGGCACTCAATGATCGCCAAAGTCAACATGATCGTAACCCTTCACAACGTAAACCAGGAGTTCTTGAGTTGAATACCAATGACGCCATCCTTGCTCAAAACAAGCTACTCTCTCAACAAGTGGAGTTTCTCACTCAACAAATGGCCAAGCTTCCACAGCAAATGAAAGAAATTCAAGGGTCTCAAGTTCAGCATCAAGTAGCATGTTACGAATTATGTCAAGGGGATCACCCTACTGGTTTTTGCCCTCCACTAGAAGAAGTAAGCTATGTGAACAAACAAAATCAAGGCTATCAAAGGAACAATCAAGGTTATCAACCATCAAGGTTCAACAACCAAAATTTTCAGCAGCAAAGTCCTTATCAACACCCAAATTCTCAAGGACAACAATCGCAACGAGGAAATTCAAAGATAGAAGACACTCTCCAACAATTCATGCAAGCTTCCATGGCAAATCAGAAGAGCAACGAGGCAACAATCAAGAATTTGGAAAATCAAATAGGTCAACTTGCGAAACAACTGTCGGAACAAACTGCAGGATCTTCTTTCTCCGCTAACACTCAAACTAATCCAAAGGAGCATTGTAAAGCAATTTTTACTAGAAGCGGTAGAGAGTTGACAAGTAAAAAAAGTGAGGAAATTACAGTTGAGAATGATATGGATGTTGTGATAGAAAATGAGGATGTGGCTTGTGGAGAGGAGAAAGTGGCAGAAACTGCTCAGTTCGCGCCGCAATCTTCCTTCGCGCCGCGGAAACAGCAGAACCAACAATTGATGGAAGAGCAGCAGTGTGAAGCAGAAATGAAGAAGGAAATTAAACCAAGAAAAAAGAAAACAAGAGACAAAGGCATGAATGTCATTCCAGTTCAACATCTACCCTATCCGCACGCACCATCAAAGAAGGATAATGCTAGACACTATGCACGATTTATGGACATACTCAAACAACTTCAAATCAATATTCCATTTGCCGATGCATTAGAGCAAATGCCGCGGTATGCAAAGTTCATGAAGGATATTCTCACAAAGAAAAGAAGACATGTGGAAGACGAGACAATCTTGCTCGATGCACGTTGTAGTGCCATCATTCAAAAGACTCTCCCAAGAAAGGAATCCGATCCGGGCCGAGTCGTTCTA
Source organism: Lathyrus oleraceus (assembly GCF_024323335.1). Lineage (NCBI taxonomy): Eukaryota > Viridiplantae > Streptophyta > Magnoliopsida > Fabales > Fabaceae > Lathyrus > Lathyrus oleraceus. The sequence continues at coordinate 61,769,613 of NC_066581.1, forward strand.
CCGGTAACCATTGGAGACACCTACATGGGTAATGGCTTGATTGAATTGGGATCTAGTATCAATTTAATTCCCCTATCCATTGTCAAAAGATTGGGAAATGTTGAGATCAAATCTACAAGGATGACTTTACAACTAGCTGATAAGACTACTATTTCACCATATGGAGTTGCTCAAGACATGTTAGTAAAGGTGGACAAATTTTTGTTTCCGGTAGATTTTGTGATAGTAGACATGGATGAGGATCGTGAGGTTCCTATAATTCTTGGAAGACCATTTATGAAAACGGCCCGAATGATGATTGACATTGATGATGGACTAATGAAAGTAAGGGTGCAAGATGAAGAGGTAGCCTTCAATCTTTTTGAAGCCAAAAAGCATTTCAATGGTAAGTGTGAGTCTTTCCAAATCGATGCCACCGAGGAGGAACCAGTGGAGATCGCAAACCAGGTTCATGTTTCTAACCAATCAGAGAAATCTCTTATCGGAGTCTACAAAGTTTCGACCCAAAATGAAGGAGAAGAAATGGTTGCAATGTTGCATGAATTAGAGTCTTGTGGAGAACTTGTTTATCATGAAGAGACAAACGAAGGATTGAATATGACAAAGAAAGTGGAAGAGCCAAAACTAGAGCCGCATTTAAAGTATGTGTTCCTTGGTGATGACTGTACTAAACTGGTGGTCATTAGCAATACATTATCCACAAATAAGGAGAATCAATTGATACGAGTGCTGAAAAAGAAGGAAGTTGTCAAACTAGTAGAGACCGGGACGAATTGTTCTATCTCCGATGGTGAATGGGTAAGTGTTGTGCAAGTAGTTCCGAAAACGGGTGGTACCAGATTTTATCGAAGGTTCATCAAGAACCTCTTGAAGATAACAAAGTCCTTGAGGAAGTTGCTCAACAAAGCCGGATCGTGAAGACCGTTGAACCGTCGAGCTCAAACGACGTTAAACAAAGCGCTTGTTGGGAGGCAACCCAACGTTGTAAGTCTGAATTTTACATTTTCTCAATTCTGTTTTATTGAGTTTCTGCTGTGTTAAATTTTGTAAAATTGGGTTCTGTTTTTTGCCGTTCGCCCCGCGAACAGCATTCGCCCAGCGAACTGAATGGAAAGCTTCAGTTCGCGCCGCGAACAAAGTTCGCCCAGCGAACGGTGCGTGGCAGAACCACTTAAGTTCTGTCCACTGCCAACAATTTTTTTTTGAAATTTCCTTCAGTTCGCCCAGCGAACAGTGTTCGCCCAGCGAACTGAATATTTATAAAAAAAAAAAATCCTTCAGTTCGCCCAGCGAACTGAGCAGGGCAGAACCATTTAACTTCTGTTTTATGTCATTGTTTTCTATTTTCATAAACTTAAGAGTTTCTTTCAACAACCTCGCTGCCCCACTTCCAAACCTCCAAATTTCAAAACTATTCCTCTCCATTCCCTTCCTAGGAGGATTATGTTGATTATGCTAAGTGGCCTGAGGGCAGGCCAGATTTTTTTTGGGGGGGGGGGGGGGGGTAGGAGGTGGTGCGACCCATGGCGATGAGATGAAGGAAGATTGAGGAGTTTGTTGAATTTTAGAGTTTGTCTTAATAATTGCATGAATACTTTTTGAGATTTAAGTGTGTTACAATCAAATTGGTTTACCAACATTTTTTGTTTAATTGTTCTTACTCTTAAGTCAAGCTTAAAGCAACCAAGAAATGTTCGTAAAGAAAGAAGCATAGGACACTTCGAGTGGTGATGATAAGAATTAGCGTCGATATTTCAAGGTACACTTTATCGCTTTCTAGACTTAACATGAGTAGTTTTATGGTGTGTGCAAATTCCATATCATAAACTCATTGAAATTTATGTCATTTTTGAATCAAAATAGGACTTAACCAATTGTGAGGAAGCTTTCCACTGTACACTAAAAAGCGGGAAACCGAGCATTATTTCAACTCATTCTTATCATGCTAAATCATGCATCAATCTATTTTTGTGTAAAAATTTTGAAAATGATAGAGGCATTGTTTGTTGAGAGAAACCACTTGACCAAAAAGTTTGAATCAACTAACCTTATGAGGAGTAATCCTTAGTTAAACCCCTTAGAGCTTATTTTAGGATTCATTTGATTGATCATTGTAAAATCAATTGAAGATTTTGGAATAAATGAATCCTAATTTCTTTCGTATCAATTGAAACCTCAAACCGAGTTGTTGCAAATTTTGCCTTTTGCTTATGTCTAAGTAGGGAGCATTATTGAATAAATTTGGTTTTGGAATCCAAAGTTGGGGAGAGTAAAGTGAAAAGTTGATTAGAAACTTGGAAAAATGAGTTTTTATGAAAGGGTAAAAATATGAAAAGAAACCAGAAAAAGAAATCACCCTTGAAACCATAGAGAAAAGAAAAAAGAAAAGAAAGAAAAAAGCAAAGAAAATGTTCATGGTTGTGTGGATTTGAAAAGAAAAAGAAAAAGAAAAAGATAGGGATCAAAGAAAGGAAATCGTGTAGAGTTGAATGTTTGAAATTGCTCCATTAGGATAGGCAACTTTGTTGAATTCTCTTAATCATATCCTTTCTTGTAACCTAAGCCACATTACAACCTTTGAAAGACCTCTTGATTCTCATTTTTCACATGATTTGGTATTTGTTGTGATAACCGCATGATTTGAGTTGTTGTTGATTTAATTGCTTGGATGAGTGAAAGTAACCCTTCATGTTATTCATCATTATTATGATGTGTGTGTAAGTTTGATTCAATTTTGACATATATGGCTTTGAATTCCGTGGAATGATTTTTGCACTCAACCATTTCTCTTATTCATGTTTTGTCTAGAATTGAGATAGGTGGATTAAGAAATTGCCAAACACTTTTGAACCATTTGAATGTCCTTGGTTAATCCTTGTTTGAATCTTTTGTGTCATTGCTTTGGTTGTGTTAGTGGAAACTTTTGTTTAGGGACAAACAAAATGCTAAGTTGGGGAGAGTTGTTAGGGACCAATTAGTACTACTTTTTATATAATTTTATTGGTCCCTTTTACCAATTTTTGATGTAATTACACACTTTTATTCTCACTATTTTGTATAAATGCAATTAGGTTTAAATTATGTTGTTTTGAATAGTTATTTCACATAATTCTTAGTTTTGTAGAATTTTTGGATAAGAGAGCTTTTGGAATGCAACACCATAATTTGGAAGAAGTATTGAATGCAATTTGGAGGCCTATTCTTGAAGATTAACACTTGGAAGAACAATTACATGAAGTTTGCAAAGCAAGGAAGTTGAGGTAGCTTCAGTTCGCCCAGCGAACATAGTTCGCCCAGCGAACATAGTTCGCCCAGCGAACTGAATGAAAAGAGTCAGTTCACGCCGCGAACAAAGTTCGCCCAACGAACCCTGCGAATCCAGCAAGCTGATTTTGGGTCAAAAGTGTTGTTTTCAAGGCCAGTTGGTTTTGCCACTTTGGTGTCTGCCTTGGAATAACTTTTCTGCTTTGGATGAAAATGATCAATTAAGGAAATGTCAACTCTTTTAGGAGAGGAGAACACATTATTCAAGATTCATTATTATTCACACATTGATACATTGAGATATTTTTGTAAGAGAAAAAACAGAGTTTTCTACCATTAACATTTTGCTTTGTAACAATGATGATGAGGAGCTAAACTCCTTTTGTCAAGATTGGAGGTAGTAGCTATTCTCATTTGTTTATGTATTCTATTTGATTTATATATATGAAAAAGATTGTTGATGTATTGAATACTGTTTTTGCCCTAAGTTGAAAACCAGATTTGAGTAGTTGTTGAAAGAGATTATTTGAGTCTTGACATAAAACAGATTTTCAAGTAGTGAATAAGTTGTAGAGATAGATTTATTCATTACTCTTCTTTGGTATTAAACATTAAAGATTGCTATATTGATAGTTAGGTGGAGAGATCGTCTAAGGATCAATATAGTGATTATCACAATATCATTTAGACATAAATGACTTTGAGAGGATACTTGAACATCATCAATAATCTTAAATCTATATAGTTATCATAAGGAATCATAAGCATTTGAAATAGTGAACTCCAATCTTGCCAAACTTTTACATTTGATTAAAACCATTTTACTATTTTTAGTGATATTTACTCACAAAATAATTTTCCAACCAAAACAACTTTGTTACTTTCTAAACTTATAACAAATTGGATTATAGAACGACGGTAATATCAACCAATCTCTGTGGATACGATATAAAAATATTTGCCGAAGATATACTTTTCAACAGTTATTTATCCCAAAGGAGAGAAAGGAAACGCTCGAAGTAAACCTGGAAAAGGGAAAGGAAAAGACAAGGTCTCGCAACGAAATCTTGGGTTCGGGAGTCGATTATGCGAAGGGAAGGTATTAGCACCCCTACGCATCCGTAGTACTCTACGGGATCCACTCTTGTTGTTCTTGTCTAAAGGGCGTGGGTTTATCTAATGTACTATCTACTAAAAGAAGGGTCAAAAGAAAATGACTCGCACGGATGTCGCATCCACTGCATACGTATCTCATCTGAATATGAGAATCAGAGTCTTCGTAGCTCAGCTACCTATGGGTTAAAGAGGAGTGTGCTCGCTAAGACATCGCATCTGGAATGAGAATCAGAGCAAACCGTAGTTCGGCTAACTACGGGTTAAGGGTTATGTTTTTTAGATGAACGACGTTACTACGCAATCTACCGGATGCTCGACCTTTGGAGACTTACTCGCTTGTAGTAGAAGGAGTTAACGTGTTCTTAGGAGAAGAAAAATCAATGAGTTTGTTTGGGTTTTAGGAATGCTCATTCAAAAAAGGAAGTCCTAGACGAAGGAACAGTGCTACCTTAATTGACATGCAAACGAGAGACTATACGAAGCCTAGCAATCCTATGGGGAGACGATCACACCATACAAAACAAACATGCACAAAGTAAAATGCCAACAAAGGGGTTAAAACATATATGGGTAGGGCTTTAGTCAAGAGGGGTCATATCAACCTCGACAAACAAGCCATGGAATAGGTAATCAAATGGGCTCTTAACCACTGACATTGAACGTCAGGGTGAGCAGATTAAAAGGGTAATGAGGATAAGACCTCATTGCTCTTAACCCTGGACAGGGTGAGCTCATGACAAAAAATGGGGATTCAGAAAGGTGGAACCCTCTCCACTGATTGACCGGACAAAAGATCATGGGCTTTTGTTCTGAAGCATCGACTCGTAGTGCGAGCATAAAGAACGACACACTGAATAACGGGGGATTGATTACTAATCCCTTTTATTCGTCAATTGCCTCTTCAGGGAGGTCTTTAGCACTGATGCCTCTTCTTGGAGGTCTATGGGCACAAAAGTAAACAAACAAAAGAAAACATTGCCTCCTATTGAGGTCTTCCATCTAAGAAAGCGGTAAAATGCGGGAAAGATAAAGGATCAAGAGATCTACCACACGGATTAAGATCCGAAGTAATAACAGCCAAAGAAATAAGAAACCCAGAGATCTCTCGAGTTGGCACCATCAAAGAAAGCAAGTCAATACAGGTAATCGGAATAAATCTCCAAATGGTATCCCACAAATAAAATGGAATGCCAAGCAAGCTATCCTTTCAGGAGTCATGTGAGCCCTCACAAAAAACTCAACAAACAAGTTAGAGTGATAAGATGGGGTGCAATCAAGAGTTGCCCCAAATCAAAATGTAACCACATGAATCATGCCATTAAAATTCACAAAAAGAGCTCACAAAAAGCAACCAAGTGTAGGAGGCATAAACCTCTTGTCAAACACATGCATCAAAAGGGTATCAAAATTCAAAGTCAGGGGGCAAGGATCCACACATCAAGATATGACATACATACTAAAACATGTGCCCACATGCAAAACATAACGATACCCACTCTTCCAAATCACCCATAATACCTCATACATTCAGAAATTTTAGGTTGAAAATATAAAGTAGTGGAAATAGGGCATACCTGATTGGGGAGGATCGATTGAAATTGAATTGCACTGTTGGCTTTGCAGAACAATCTTAGGGTTTATATGAGAGGGAATTGGTTCTTTGCAGATGAGTTCCCTTCAGTCTCTGGAGGTTGCTCTGAATTAGTTAGAATCTCTCTAGGGCTTTGTTCCAAGGAAACTTCAAAGTGTTTTCAGCTTTCACCAATTCTCCCTCTCTCTCTTTCTTTTTCCTTTACTGAAATTTCAGAATTTATAACCTGATTTTCGTGGCTTTGTGGGCTCAAATGAGAGAGGTCCAAGTCCAAGATTTTTTTGTTATATTTTATTTATTTATTTATTTTATTTTATTTTATTTTTTTCATTTTTTTTTTCGTTTTTTTTTTCAAAACGCGTGGGCTTCGCCTAGCGAGCATGATAGCTCATGAACAAACTTTTGCTCCTTCAAGACTAACGTTTTGACTGATGAATAGACCCCATTTGAACATGTTGGAAGTATCTCAAATCATTCCCTTGTGTTGACTGATCACCCAGATAGGACCCACAAAGTGTCTTGGATGATATTCAAGCTTCTTGGATCTAATTTCGATTGACATGATGAAATGCAATATGAAATGTTAAATGACCTAAAAATGAATGCATGAATGAGGGGGGCAAATTTTTAGGTATTACAAGCACCTCCGCCAAATCCGCTTCCACGTGGTTATGATGCTAATGCCAGGTGTGACTTTCATGCCGGAACTCCAGGGCATACTACTGAGAAGTGTTTGGCACTCAAGTTCAAGGTACAAGACTTATTAGAGCTCAAGATCATCTCTTTCACTCTAGAGGGTCCAAATGTGAAGGGAAATCCAATGCCAGGACACGATGATCCAACTATCAATGCGGTAGAAGAACTAGACAACACCGTTCCGACCCAAATGGTAGATCATGTGAAAACTCCCATATCAAAGACACATGAAAAATTGATCGGATACAAGGCATTCGAAGAGTTACATGCTAACTGTAAAATCTGCCTCGTCAATCCAGACACTTGCGGGAAGATGAAAGAGTGTCTCCAACGAATGATGAATGATGGTTTGGTTCAAATCGAGTATACCAGAAAGCTAGAAGAGGTCTCATTCATAGAATCTCAAGGACACCCACCTTTTGAGATCCCCTACCAACAGGTGGAAACCCCAACACCATTTCAAATACCATTTCAAGTGTCGTCCCATACATCAGTATGTATACCGATTCCAATTCCATCTCAAGTTCCATTTCAAATACCAGTGAAGTCAGAGGACCCTATTGTCTTTCATGTTCCTGCACCGTTCCCATTTGAAAGCACTAAGTATGTACCTTGGAATTATAACTCTATGGCATATGTAGGAGGCAAACCTATAGTGCTAGAACCAGTAATCACTAATATTGTTGGAATTGGGGGCATGACCCGTAGTGGTAAAGTGTTTTCTCCTGAGCCACAAATGAAAGAAAAGACACCAAAAAGTTCAAAAGAAAAGGAAGTTGAATCTTCCAGGAAGACCATACCTCAAGGAGAAGCCGAAGAATTCTTAAGGTTGATCAAAAAGAGCGACTACAAGGTGGTAGACCAATTAAGCCAGACACCATCTAAAATATCCATACTATCTTTATTGTTGAGCTCTGAAGCCCATAGAGAATCCTTGTTGAAAATGTTAAATGAAGCTCATATTACTCAAGACATAATAGTAAATTAATTCGATGATATGGTGGCCAATATCACCGCTAGTAGTTGTTTGGGATTTAGTAACGATGAATTACCACCAGAGGGACATGCTCATAACAAAGCTTTACACATATCCGTCAAATGCTAGGATAGTCTCATATCAAGGGTATTGATGGACACCGGATCGTCTCTAAATGTCATGCCTAAAAATACTCTGGGAAAACTGAACAATGTAAGAACTTCCATGAAAGCTAGTACTTTGGTGGTCAAGGCTTTTGATGGTTCGAAGAGGATGGTAATTGGGGAAGTCGACTTACCAATAACTGTGGGACCTCATAACTTTATGGTCACTTTTCAAGTGATGGACATCAATCCATCATATAGTTCTCTCATAGGACGACCCTGGATCCATGTCGCAGGAGCTGTAACTTCGACCCTACACCAGAGGTTGAAATTCATAATTGACGACTAGCTAATAATCGTCGAAGGGGAGGAGGACATGTTCGTTAGCCACCTTTCATCCTTCAGCTACATAGAAGCGGAGGGAGAAACATTGGAAATACCTTTTCAATCCTTGGAAATTGCAACAGTCAGTCGAAGAAAGGAAAAATCAACATCCCCATGGGAGAAGATGTCCAAATTGATCAAGGGTAGATATACCCAGGGCTAGGGCAAGTTGTTGGAGATACCAGAAAAAAAGGATCGACTCGGGATGGGTTAAAAACCATCTAATGAAATCATTCAGAAGACAGGCCAGAAGAAGCTTTATACACTTCAAGAAACCTTCCACAGTGGAGGATATAGGGATGAAGATCAAGTGACTATGATTGAAGAAGAAGAAAAAGGGATGCCTAGCTTGGTGTGCCACTATTCATCAAATATACCTCGCAACAATTGGAAGGCCATCGAGATCCCGAAGATGATTTCCAGTTCGAAGTAATTTACTATTTTAAAAAATATATATAATAAGTCTTTTGTTATGCCCAAGGCAAATGGACAAGCTTTGTAGGGCCCCCCTTCGTTTCAATTACTTATTTATGAATAAAATTTCATTTTTGTTTTCAATCAAGATCATTTTCTTTCGTTTTAAATCTTCTTTTAAAAAAAAAATGGCAATACCCTTCCATATTCTTTCATTTCTATCAAATCATCTAAAAGATAATAATACATATAAAAAAAATCTTCCTCATGCAGATTAATGAATGAACCTATTGAAAATGACACTACTATAATCCCTTATGACTTCGAATTCCCAATTAACCAAGCGGAAGAAGGTGATGAGGACGATTGTGAACTACCAGAAGAGTTAGCAAGATTGCTGAAGCAGGAGGACAAAGAAATTCAATGTCATCAGGAACCAGTGGATGTGATCAATCTGGGGACTGAAGAAAACAAGAAAGAAGTTAATGTCGACGCTTCCTTGAAAGATGAAGTCAAGAAAAGGTTGATCGAGCTCTTACATGAATACTCAGATGTGTTTGCCTGGTCATACCAGGATATGCCAGGGTTAGACACGGACATAGTCGTACACAAATTACCACTCAAACCAGAATGCCTGCCAGTTAAGCAAAGATTGAGAAGAACCAGACCAGACATGTCTCTAAAAATCAGGGAAGAGGTCAGAAAACAACTCGATGCTGGGTTCTTAGCTGTTGCAAAATATCCAGAATGGATGGCTAACATAGTTCATGTTCCAAAGAAATACGGTAAGGTTAGAACGTGTGTAGATTATCGGGATTTGAATAGAGCGAGTCCTAAGGACAATTTTCCACTACCGCACATCGACGTACTTGTATATAACACCGCTCAGTTCTCACTCTTCTCTTTCATGGATGGATTCTCGGGTTATAACTAGATAAAAATGGATCCTACAGACATGGAGAAAACCACGTTTATCACTCCTTGGGGCACCTTCTGTTATAAGGTAATGCCTTTCGGATTAAAAAATGTTGGGGCAACATACCAACGGGCCATGGTAACCATATTCCATGATATGATCCATAAAGAAATAGAAGTCTACGTTGACGATATGATTGCCAAATTACAGACTGAAGAGGATCACATAGTCAACCTACAAAAACTTTTTGATCGTCTAAGAAAGTTCAAGTTACGTCTGAATCCAACAAAATGTACTTTTGGGGTCAGATCAGGAAAGTTACTAGGGTTCATAGTCAGCCAGAGGGGAATTGAAGTCGATCCCGATAAAGTGAAAGTTATCCAAGAGATGCCATCCCCAAGGACGGAAAAGGAGGTTCGAGGATTTCTAGGGAGATTGAATTACATTGCTAGGTTCATCTCACATCTTACAACTACATTTGAACCAATCTTCAAGTTACTCAGGAAAAATCAAGCCATCAAGTGGAACGAAGATTGTCAAAAAGCCTTCGACAAAATCAAGGAATACCTGCAAGAGCCACCTATCTTGGTACCACCAGTCCCTGAGAGACCACTTATAATGTACCTAACGGTACTTGATAACTCTATGGGATGCGTACTGGGACTACAAGATGAGACTGGAAAAAGGGAGCACGCAATCTACTACCTAAGTAAGAAATTTACCAATTGTGAATCCCGATATTCACTCTTAGAGAAGACTTGTTGTGCCCTAGTGTGGGCTGCTCGGCGGCTTAGACAATATATGGTGTGTCATACCACTCTATTGATATCCCGAATGGATCCTATCAAGTATATTTTCAAGAAGCCTGTAGTAACTGGGAGAATAGCCCGATGGCAAATGTTACTAACCGAATACGACATCCAGTATGTCACACAAAAGGCCATAAAAGGAAGTGTGTTAGCAGATTATCTCGCACATCAGCCAACAGAAGATTATCACCCTATACAGTTTGACTTTCCTGACGAAGATATTATGGTAATAAGGGATTGCGAGACCCCAGGTCCCGATGAAGGACCTGATCCAGGATCACAATGGAAATTGGTATTTGATGGTGCTTCAAATGCAACCGGACATGGAATCGGGGTTGTCATAACCTTCCCAACAGGGCACCATATTCCTTTCACCGCTAGGTTATGTTTCACGTGTACGAACAACATGGCAGAGTATGAGGCGTGCATCCTAGGGATTAACTAAGTCGTCGACTTAAGAATCAAGATTCTAGAGGTATATGGAGATTCAACTCTTGTTATCAATCAAATCAAGGGAGAATGGGGGACTCATAATGCTAAGTTGATCCGATACCGAGATCACATCCGGAAGATGATCACTTACTTTGATGAAATTACCTTCAATTATATTCCTCGAGAAGAGAATCAACTAGCGGATGCCTTGGCCACATTATCGTCCATGTTCAAGGTCAAGTGGTATAACGAGGCGCCAGCTATAAGAATTCACCGGTTGGATGAGCCTGCCTATTGCGTAGCCGTAGAGGCAGAAGGAGATAATAAACCATGGTTTCATGACATCAAAAAATTTCTTCAGAAACAAGAATATCCTACAAACGCCTCCAGCGGTGATAAGAAGACACTCAGGAGATTGGCTTCCCAATTCCTCCTTAATGGGGAGGTGCTTTATAAGAGGAATCATGACATGATCTTGCTCAGATGCTTGGACGGGTATGAGAAAGATGTGCTTATCAAAGAAATTCATGAAGGATCCTTTGGAACTCATGCCAATGGGCATGCCATGGCCAAGAAAATTCTCCAGGATGGATATTACTGGTTGACTATGGAGAGCGACTGTTTCAAGTACGTCAAGAAGTGTCACAAGTGCCAGATCTATGCAGATAAGGTACATGTGCCACCTACACCCTTAAATGTCTTGATCGCTCCATGGTCGTTTTCCATGTGGGATATAGACATAATCGGGATGATTGAGCCCAAAGCTGCAAATGGACACCGATTCATTCTGGTTGGTATCGAGTACTTCACCAAATGGGTGGAAGCTACTTCTTACACCAACGTGACAAGACAAGTGATTGCACGATTCATCAAGAAGGAAATCATATGTCGGTACGGGGTTCCTAACAAAATTATCACAAATAATGGTTTCAACCTAAATAATAAAGTGATTGATGAGTTATGCGAGAGCTTCAAAATTGAACACCATAATTCATCACCCTATCGACCAAAGATGAACGACGCAGTAGAAGCGGACAACAAGAATATCAAAAATATTATCCAGAAGATGGTGAAGACCTACAAAGACTGGCATGAGATGCTTCCTTTTGCACTACATGGCTACAGAACTTCCGTCCGCACCTCAACAGGAGCAACTCCCTTCTCTTTAGTATATGGTACCGAAGTTATACTCCCTGTCGAAGTTGAAATCCCTTCATTAAGAGTCCTGATGGAGACCAAGCTAGATGAAGCAAAATGGGTGCAAACCAGGTTCGACCAACTAAACCTCATAGAAGAGAAGCGCATGACTGCAATATGTCACGGGCAACTGTATCAACGAAGGCTCAAGAAAGCATTCGATAAGAAAGTTCATCCTCGAAACTTTGAAGAAGGTGATCTAGTTCTTAGGAAAGTCCTACCCATCCATAAAGATCCCCGTGGCAAATGGACCTCAAACTACGAGGGACCATATGTCGTGAAGAAGGCCTTCTCTGGAGGAGCTCTGATTCTCATGACTATGGACGGAGCTGAGTTACCACGAGCCATAAACTCAGATGCAGTTAAGAAATACTATGCCTAGAAAAAGAGGATAAAAAGCCCGCTAAGTTGAAAACCCTAAAGGGAGACTTAGGCAAAAATTAGGGCGTCCCGGTGGATTGAAAACTTGAAAGAGAAATCCAGGCAAAAATTAGGGACTTGTATAATAATAAAACCCGATAAGTCGAAAACCCAAAAGGGCGGCTTAAGAAAAATAGGGTGCATCATCTCGGTGGACTAAGACTCGAAAAGAGCGGTCCATGCAAAAAATTAGGGATATCCAAAAGGCATGTGACCACATCATTTATTTCATCCTACGACAAAAACTCAGATGGGAGTAATCAAGTCAATCATCACCGTCGGAAGCAAAGTATTGTAACCTCGAAGATGTAGGGATAATAACACGTGTTAAATTCAATAGGGACATGAATAAATCTGTTTTTATTCCCATTTTTATGTCTTTGTAGACTTTTGGTAATCTCTCCTTACGGGAATTACCTCCTTATGTAATATTGCCTATTTACGGGCAAAATCTCAATTAATAAATTTTGTTTTACAATCCTCTTCCTTTACTTTTCAATTTTTCCGCTTGATTACAAAATGCCAACTATTTGTGAATAATGCATTGAAACATTGGGCATACTAAAAAAAAAGCTTGCAAGAGAAAACATATTTTACTTCGATTTTGAAAGTGTTAAATGGATCATATTCTTATAACATCGCTTCTCAGGAAAAACACAGGGTTCATAAACTAACAGTCACACCAATACAAAGGTTTCTCCCTATATAAGAAAAAGGGCACATTGCATATTCGTGGATATCAAGAACATCACGGCCAGTTCCATGGCCATAGCAAAATCTTAACGGGTCGGAGAGTCAAAACATCACGAAAACACTGATTCCCACAAAATCATACATTGCATATACATATCATAAAAGAGGCGTTAGCCCAAAAAAAAGTTGCATCATGCACCAAACATCAAACATACATCAATTCAAAATACACATAAACATGCATGCATAATACATGGCATAGGATTTGCGACCACTTTTAGAGGTTCAATCCCTAGCTATACCAATACATTTCCCCAAGCGGCAACGCTTATTGGCCTTCCCCAGTAAGTAACACTCCCATAAGCACCTTTTCATTAAAGGACTTATTCAGCAAGCTCGCTCGCTATGAATCTTTAAAAGGAATCTATCCAGTAGTCGGTCATCCTGAATTATCGTTATCAACCAGTGAGCAGGTCTTCACCTCTCACATTCCCTAGCTCACCAACATATCCCACAGGCAGGATATGTTCCAACACGTTAGGGTTTCATCAATATAAAGGGTTCTATCAAGAGATTATGTCAATGGATGTTATCAAGAGGTTTATCAAGGATTCTACCAAAGGGTTTGTCAAGGATTTTTACCAAGGGTTTCATCAGATATTATCCGTCGAGGGTTCATTAGGGTTTTACCAAGAAGTTTCATCAAAAGTTTCTATCAAGGGGGTCTACCAGAACTTTATCAAGGGGTTTCACCAGATTATCATGAGAGGGGTCTCATCCAAAGTGATTGTGATATCACTAAAGTCCTACTCGACTCCAGGGACATAATCAGATGATTATAGGCAAATATTACTCAGAGAGGTCGAAACTGATCATCAGGGATTAATCAAGGGGTTCCATCAGGGATTTGTCAAAGGATTTCATTAGGGTTTTATCACCAGAGGTTCCATTAGAAGTTGTATCAGTGGTTTCATCTAGAGTTTTGAAAAGGATTTTATTATGAGTTTTATTAGGGGTTCTAGCAAGGTTTTATCAAATAACGACCGGAGGATCGTCAGAGTCCTACCCAATTTCAATAATATGATCGGGTGATCATAGGAATTGTATGCAAATTTCACTCAATTGGACTTGGGGTTCCATCAAAGGTGGGTCTTGATCCCATTAGAACATCAAATATTGTTCAATCATTGCGTATTCCCAAAATCTACTGACTACGTGGTCAAAATTAGGGTCTCTCTCTATATTTAATCATCTTCCATCATGAGAAGATGAAGGCTCAACGTTATCATCCTCTCAGTTTGAAGCTAATTAAATAGGGGCAGCTGTCGTACCCCAAATTTTGCCCACACTTCATATGTTTTCTAGTGCCACTTTATGTTAAATAAATGAAATGGCACAATTGGTAAGAGAGCATGTGTAAGGCATACAAGCACAAGGACACGGGTTTGATTCCAACTTTTTTTTCATATTTTTGGCATCATTTATTAACAGATATTTTAAATAATAATTATTTTTTTATTTTTTTATTTTTTTATTTTTATATCCAAAATAGAAAAAATGATTAAAAGAAGAGTGTAAGGAACTTAAGGGCAAGCACGCAAGTTCAAATCTCACCATCTTTAAATTTAGTACTTTTGTGCTTTTATTTTTTAAATCATTTTTTTCTTTCTACTTTTTTATTTTGGCATTTTTTTTTATAATTAAACTTCTATTAGACACTATTATTTTCATTAGCACTATAATTAATATTCTTGTTACTATTAATTTCATTTTTATGTTACGTTACTACCTTTACTATATTAAAATTGTTATTACTAGGTAGATATTATAGGTTTATTAATGCTATTTTTATGGCACTATTGTTACTATTCAATTCTATTCAAATCAAAAAAAAAACAGAAGGAGTGATGTGATTATCATCATCAATATCAGAAGGAAAAAATGAAATCCAAATTGTATATTTTCAGTTTCAAACACGAACATATCTCCCTCAAATGAATTAAAAATCCAAATATCAAATCTTCCCATACATAGAGAGTGAGATTGGTACTGCAAAAAACATCCATGTACATGAGCTATAAATCCATAATCTAATCCGATAAAATCATTCCAAATTATTCCAATCAAATATAAAATTAGAATCAAATCACATTAAAACCCTTAATCTAAAGTTCAACTATAAAAAGGCCATGAGTTCTTCAGCAACGAGGGGGATATAAATTACCAATTATAAGTTTCCGTTTTTCACATCGAAAGACGAAAATAAACACAGCCAAACAGTATCACTTAATCGGAGACCAACCGCACGACCACCGTGTTGGCACTTCCGTCGACCGAGTAAATCAGTTGTGCCGCTACATAACCACCACCACTAGAAAACTTAGATCTGACCGCAACACTCTCTTCGACGCCACAACCGCACCAATCAACCATCCCCCTGCTTGGATTTGCTCCGCCGTCGGTGAGAACTTTTTCTCTTTTTTCTTCTGTTGCATTTTTTCATGTTGCTTTTGTGGAGCTGCACAAATAATATTTTGTACTTTATTTATTAAGGGTTATAAGGTTAAGAGTAGTAAAATGTGGGCCTAATAAAATTGTTTTTGTGTTGTTTTATATTGGTCCATTTAAATCTCAAGTGTGGTCTTGTTAATTTTTGTTGTTAACGTTGACTATAGATTTGTGCCATGGTGAATCGAGTTTCCGTCAAAACTGAATGTTAGGGGCTATACTTTTATTAGTTAAAACCAAGATTACATACTTTGTTAAACGTATAACTTCTAAGGCAATAACCAATAATAAACTGAGATAAATGTTAAGTTAGATTTTAAAACCCGAATAATTATCAATTTTTGTATTAATATTGAAAAGTATATAGATTATTTTCTTTTTGCTTCTTTTGTTCTTAGTTTTAAGATGCAGTAGAAATCCTAAAATAAAATGTTAGAATCAACTGATTCTTTTAATTTTTCTTGTAGTGTGTAAAGTTATAATAAAAGTATTTTTGATAAAATTCATAAACAAATGTACACCCTTTCTCTAAGTCTCACAACTTATTCCATATAATTAATGTAATTAATTCAACTTTTATTTAATAAATTAGTCGAATACAATTTTAATCTAATAATCAAAATACAAAAAAACATTTAGTTCATAAAAATTCAATAAAAAAGAAACAATACATAAATAATATTTAACAAATTTTGTTTAGTTAATTTAAAAACATACGAAAAATCGATAATTAAGGTTCTACATTTTGTGATTAATTAATATTATCATTTAGGGTTAAATAATTAAGTGGTATAATTATGTTTAATTAGTTTAATTTAGAGTTAGATTATTATAATTATTCCCTTATAATTAACATAATAATGAGATTAACAAAAATAATTGGGTAATTGCAATCAACAAGGAATAAAACACAAAATATATAATTGGGGTTTTAAATTAGGGTTAGGGAAATTTTAGAATGATTAAGTGTAATTAGATTAGTAATCAGTTTTAATGGTTAAATATTTTCCCTTTAATAAAAAATTATAATTAATTAGGGAATATGATTAATTAAGGATTTTTGGGATAATTTTAGGGATAATTATAAAATAAAATTTTAGGATTAGTGATATATATTAAATTGCATTTTATTTAAATTATTTTAATCAAATTAAATATTTACAATTGAATAAGGGATAAAAACAAGGGATACAAATATGGGATAAAATTATGGAATAAATTTCTACGATTTTAAGGATAAAAAAAATCAGGGATAAGGGATATGGCATTAACTTTTTAATATTTTTATTAACTGAATATATAATATCATTATAAATTTTAAAAAATTTAATTAGAACATGAGGAGATATAATTAGGGATAATTTATAGGATAATCGTGGGATAACTTAGGGACAACATGAAATAAAATCTATAACAATTGTTAGGGAAAAAATCGGGGATTAAAGTCAGGGATAAGGGATATGGTCTTTGGGCTTTTAAATCAAACTTTTAATATTGGAATAATTATATAACATCACTAGGGGTCATTTTCTTAAATCAAAGTAATGAGATTTTTTTTGCAATCAATCAAAGAGGGATAAAATCAAATTCAACACACTTCAAACTATAAGTCGTCTACCCTAGTGTATTGAGGCATTTTCTAAAAATGAATCACTTCTCCGCCCCGATGCTTGAGAATCTTCAAGGGATAAAAACAATCAACAAACAACTTTTTTCTACCAGAACTACGGGACTCTGATCCTTCAATGAACTTGGAGGTACGTAGGCACAGAGTCGTAAGACTCTAGCGAGTACAATAATCAAAAACATTTTTAAGTTTTCCTTTCTCAATTAATCAATTTTCTTTTAAAATAATAAAACATTTTTATAAATAAATAAATACTTAAACAATTAATAAATATTAAAGCAAATGTTCCTTAGAAACACACTAACCCTAGAACTAAAGAAGGATCCCATTGAGTACAATGGAGGTAAGGGGTGCCTAACACCTTCCCCTTACTTAACTGACTCCCGAACCTAGTCTCTCACCCTTATTCATTAGGTTTTTATCATTATTTCCCTATTCCTTAGGAATGAATAAAGGATGGTGGCGACTCTGTCATTTTTCCAGCCGCGACAGTTGGCGACTCTGCTGGGGACCTGTATACCTTCCCTAAAGAGAGTCCATCCTAACCTCCGATTTTAGGATTTTGTGTGCTTCCTTGTTTGCTTGCTTTTATTTATTTATTTATTTATTTATTTATTTACTGCTTTTCATTTATTTATTTTTCTTTTTATGCTCCATATTATTCTCTTATCTTATTAAATTATCATATCATTGGTGGGAATCGATATTATGTGAGGAGCTAAAACCTAAGCTCGAGAAAAAAGTTAAGCTTAAGTAAGGGGTCGTCCTATCTCGGCCACCGGGGTTTTCATCCCGTAGGGTCTTTGATGACGATTCCGCCCAGAATAGATCAATTCAAAAGGTTTGTCATGAGAAGGCCAGCACTTCTTCATGATAGAGCTCTGAGTTCGATCCATGACTCTGGGGACCTAGTCTAGAACCCTCGCAATTTAGGGTGACCTTACGTTATCAACCTGCATAGGTCGTTACTAAGGTCCCGCCTAGACGAGGCTTATCCCGAAGGATTACCATAGGAAGGCTTGCTCCTTCTCATGGTAAAACAAGGGTATAGTCCATGACTCTAGGACTATTATTTTACCAAAAGCTTTATATCCTACAAGTGAGGGGATTGGGTAGTCTAACCTTATATCCAACCTAATCTTAAGTAGCATACCCAATATAGGGCATACTTACATGACCATCCTAACCAAAAATATGTAAAGATAAGATACATTCATATCATCATGTCATTAGCATCAAAGTAAAGCTTTTACATACATTTACCATCCTTTGGGGAATTTCAAAATTCGTTGTAGGTACTCAATGGAAATGAATAAAAGAACAACTCTCCGCATTAAGGCAACCATACCAGATCTCCAAAGTTTAATGATCCTTCAGGGGTTGATGCCCAACTCCATCCAAAGGAAGTTTACGCTCAAATATGGGGGGATTCTTGATCTCTTAAGAGTCCCTGTGAAGGCAGAGGCAGTTACTGCCTTAGCTCAGTTCTATGATCCGCCCTTGCGGTGTTTCCTCTTTCAAGACTTTCTCCTAGCCCCCACGCTAGAAGAGTTTAAATTATATGTAAATGTCCCCAAAAATAGAAAGGGACCATACATGGGAATGGGGCAGAAGATAAATCCCAAAGATTTGGCAATGACTTTAGGGATATCCCCTAAGGACCTTCTGTTACATTATAAGGAAGATAAGGATGTCCAAGGTCTTAGGAGGAGTTACTTGGAAGGGGTAGCCCGAAGAATGGCTGGGACAGAAAGGTGGGGTTCATATATTGACGGTATGGCTTTAATAATGTTTGGGATAGTCCTCTTTCCTAATGTGGGTGACTTCGTGGATGTCTCGACCATCAGTATCTTTTGGGCTGTGAAAAATCTAGAGGTGGATCCAGTGCCTGCTCTACTAGCTGACGTCTACTATACCATGAGCATTTGCCATAGTAAGGATAAGGGAGCCCTGCGCTGTTGCATTCCATTATTGTACCAATGGTTTGCCTCACATCTTTATAGGGACATCCATCTAATAGAGACCAAGGGTAATCACGCTTGGGCTCAAAATCTGGCATCCCTAAATGAAGGATCTATCCTCTGGTATCCAAAGGAGATAGATACCAGGGACATAATCATCAGTTGTGGGAGTTTTCCCAATGTACCCCTCATTGGTTCCAAGGGGTGCATTAACTACAATCCAGTACTGGCTCTAAGACAGTTGGGTCACCCCATATGGGAGAGGCCTAAAGAAGATGAGATAGAGGAGTTTATCTTACATGGTGGAGAAGCTTCATATAGAGAACAACTTAGGAAGGTTACTCGGGCGTGGGAAAATGTGTATGTCAAGGATAACAAGCCAAAGAGGAAGGATACTTCATCCGGAGAGTCTTACACCCCTTGGATTAAGGAAAGGGTATGTCTAATTAAGTTACCTTTCGTGATTGACCAAACTTATGTTCCAGACACACCTAACCCTGTTACAATGTCCACTGAGGAGGTCGACCGTCTCAAAGGCACTATTGCTATGCTAGAACAAGATAAGGAAATCCTAGAACATAGTCTTTATGACGCAACCTATGAAAAGAACCAGATAAGCTATGACCTGGAGCAGAAGGACAGACAACTCCTTGAGAATATGGATGAACTCCGGACTGAAAGAAGTAAAAGACAAAAGACTTTAGGGGGTTTATTCAGTGCCGGAGTTAACTTTGAAAATCTCAATGGTAAGTTAAAAGAGGCCCAAGCTGAAGGTCAGAGGTGGAAGAGGGCATGGGAGCTTTCCACATGGGAACAACAGGAAAGAGAAAACATTGTAATGAATCAAATCCAGGGATTCGAAGAGGTGCTTAGAAAATCTTAAGTTGTTGCTGCTAGGCAACGGCAACTAAGAACAGAAGCCGAGCAAATGCTACCACTTAATTGGAGAAAGATCTACCAAGAGATTCGGAACCTAAGAGAACAGATGCATCTTCAAAATCAAGACCACGAAGTCTTGACAACTCAGGTCGCACAGTTAGAGGGAGAAATCCATCACCTAAGGGACCTCTCTGCCGCTGCTCAAGTCATCGTTCAAGAACAAGGTGACCGAGCTGAAGCATGGAGGATTGAACATTCCAATCTGGCCGAGTTCGCCAACAACTTAGTACGAGATATTCCTAGGATGTTCAGAAGAGTTGATGGCGTGGCAAACTTCCACAACACTCCCCAAGAAGTACTCGAGTTTGTCAGGCTATGCGGCGTCATGCTGGAGGAATTTAAGGCCCACTTAAAGAAGGCCATGAACACACCACTTTAATTTTAATTTTTCATTAAGAATTTGTCCTTTCCGTTTTTATTATTATTGTTGGATGTATTGTTATAATTAGGGCATCTCCCCCGTACGAACCTTTGCTTTGGATTTATAAATAAAGTTATTTCTATAATATTTACGATCATGGTCATATTCCTAAATGTGCGACAATTGATTTTGAGTGTCCCCCAAAGGAATAAAAAAAAAATTGCATACATCATCATACATTCATGCACATCTCATTTCATATGCATGGAAAAGAAAACGAAATCATTTTTCCTCATACTTTCCCAGTACCTTCGAACGTGACAACCTGACTCTCCAAACTCGAGCTCAACGCAAAAAGGTCATGGAGCAACTTGAACAGAACCAGGTAGCACTTAGGGTAGACATGGACTCGGTCAAAGGAAATGTGGAGGAAATGAAGGACAAGATGGATCAACTCACTAGGGCCATTACCAACATGTTGGCCAGGGAAGTTGAGATTGAAAAAAGGAAGACTACTTCCACACCCATACCACCACTTTGGGACGGCAACCCTCTACAAGGGTTTACTTCTGACATCCAAAGGGGTGAAGCTAAGGATGGTGCTTTTCATCCTGAGGGGTCTACCCCAACTCTTGCTCACAATGGGGCACCTCGTCCCGTACAAATACTCGTTCCATAAGACAACTATGTGGACTTAAGTCAACAATATGAGGAGGAAGATCCTAAGGGCATGGTCCAAGAAAACAAACCAGTTACTCACTCCGATGCCACAGTTGGAGAAACGAGAACCGAAGACAAATATAAAGTCCTAGAAGAGAGATTGGAAATGATTGAGGGCTTTAATATCTTTGGAGTTGACGCTATGGGAACGTGCCTGGTGCCAAACGTCACCATACCTCCAAAGTTCAAAACTCCTGACTTTGAGAAGTACAAGGGAGTCAGTTGCCTAAATAACCATCTCAGGATGTTCGTCAGAAATATGGCTGCCTACGCGGCAAATGAGAAACTCATGATGCATAGCTTCCAAGACAGTCTAAGTAGGGCATCCCTAGACTGGTACATGCAGCTGGAAAGAACCCATGTCAAGACTTGGGAGGACCTAGCTAATGCCTTCTTAAGACAATACAAATATAATCTGGACATGGCTCCCAATCGCATGCAACTTCAGAATCTTTCCCAAAAGGGCAGTGAATCCTTCAAAGAGTATGCCCAACGGTGGAGAGAACTGGCCTCCCGCGTACAACCTCCACTTTTGGAGAACGAGTTAGTTGACATGTTCATGGGCACCTTGCAAGGCCCTTACTAAAAAAAGATGATCGGTTCAGTATCCACTGGATTTGCTGACTTAGTGATAATTGGGGAAAGAATTGAGAATGGCTTGAAAAGTGGTAAAATTGGAAAACCATCCTCAAATCAAAATAGTAACAAAAGGTACTCCAACAATAACAATTCGAAGAAAGGTGAGACCAACACTGTCACAATCGAAGGGAATTCTCAGGCGTCTTACAATCCTTATGTTGCTTCAGTAGGCCCTAATCAATATCCACAACAGGCATACTCTAGGCCTCAAACACAACAGGCAAGAGCACCGCCTCAACCAAATCAACAAAATGGGTATGCACAGAGGGATCAGCAAAGGCCGTGGAAGGAATTCGATCGCATACCTACAACCTATACTAAGGTCTTACCATATTTAATTCAAAAGGGATTGGTAGAGATTAAACCTCTAGCACCTCCGCCAAATCCGCTTCCACGTGGTTATGATGCTAATGCCAGGTGTGACTTTCATGCCGGATCTCCAGGGCATACTACTGAGAAGTGTTTGGCACTCAAGTTCAAGGTACAAGACTTATTAGAGCTCAAGATCATCTCTTTCACTCTAGAGGGTCCAAATGTGAAGGGAAATCCAATGCCAGGACACGATGATCCAACTATCAATGCGGTAGAAGAACTAGACAACACCGTTCCGACCCAAATGGTAGATCATGTGAAAACTCTCATATCAAAGACACATGAAAAATTGATCGGATACAAGGCATTCGAAGAGTTACATGCTAACTGTAAAATCTGCCTCGTCAATCCAGACACTTGCGGGAAGATGAAAGAGTGTCTCCAACGAATGATGAATGATGGTGTCATACCCCAAAATTTGCCCGTTAATCTTACAAGACATTTTTCAAGGCACTCCAACTCATTTTTCAAGACATTGATCTTAAAGGAACGAAGACCCAGCACACAGGTGGCCAAATCCAGAAAATAACTTAAACTGGCTTGCTCGCTAGGCGAGCAAAATCCTTCGCCTAGCGAACTCTTCGCTGCACCACTCGCCTAGCGAAGCCTGCGAATACCAAAAATTTTGGGCTTCATTCTGAGCCCATTAGGTCACAAAAACTATTATAAATACCAAGACCTCATTCAGAAAAAGGGAGACGGAGACAGATACGGAGACAGACAGCAAACCCTGGAGGCTAACCAAGAGAATTCAGAGCAACCCTAAAGGAAACCTCGAAGGAAACTCATCTGCCCAAAGGTTACCTCCGCCCAACTCAATCCGGCACCAACCCTAAGAGTGATCTGCCAATTCAACATTGCAATTCAATTGCAAACAGGTTTGCCTTACCACTACCGCTTTATGCTCCCAATTTACATGTGACGTAATGATTGAATTTATAAATATATCTTAGTTTTTGTATGTGGATTTAAGTATGCATGGATGCCTTGAATGTTTAACCATGTAATTTCTGTAATGGATGCCATAGGGTTTGGAGCTTGCTGAAATCGTACTGTTATTAAACTTAAAACCCACAGCCGTTCGCTAGCACATCGCTAAGCGAACATGTAGCGAGTGTTCGCCAAGCCTTCGCTAGGCGAGGCAGTAGCGAACATGACAGTCGCTGTTTTTTTTTTCTTTTCTGTTTTGTTCTGTGTTTATCTGACATGTCATATCATAGCTGTGTATTATTTGCCTGACATTATTACTGCTGCGGTTCCTTTGTTCGTTGCAACTATTGATTGCACCCCATTTGGTATTCTGACCTGTTTGCTGAATTTTGTGAGGGCTCACATACTCCCGGAGAAGGTAGCTTGCTAGGTATTCCACTTTATTTGTGGGATACCCTTGTGGAGATTCATCCTAATTACCTAACTGATTATAAGTTGTTGCCTTTGAATATATGATCTTGGCCCTCTTTTTGTTGCCTTACGGTATTGCGGTCATGTCCCGCGAATGTGGGGATACACTTAGCAAAGACCCTTCGGTTAAATCATCATGTCCCTATAAGATAAATCATAGTCCCTCGCATGTCGCCTACGAATATATGATTTTGTCCCTCGATGACCCTTCATTGAAGCCTACGAGTTAGTGATGATTGTCCCTTCGAAAGCTAAGGTATCCTTACAAATGTTGCCTCCAATGACCAATCGATGACCCTACGATGTCCCTTTACATCCAAAGGATAAGACTACTTATTTCTCAATAGTAAGGACAGTCTTACCCTCCTAAGGATAGGAAACACCTATAAAGACCTGGGTTAGGTACAACTCTTAAATGTTGATTCACAACTTACAATACTTTTCACACTTCCCATTTTGCAAAACATCTTTTAGAAAATCACCACTTGGTATACATTCATACTAGAATCATTGCCAAGTTATATTTTTCTAAACAGCTTTCAAAATTAAACGAGATAAATACTTTGTATACATTCGTACAAGAATCATTACAAAGTTAAACTCTCTTTTCAATATATTTTCTAAACAGTTCTCAAACACTTTTTCAGACAAGAAAAATATAAGTGATTAAGCAATTAAGAGTCCATGAATAACCATGGATACAAAGGGTGCTAACACCTTCCCTTTGTATAATGTACCTCCCGAACCCAAAATCTAATCAAGGTCTTTCCTGTTCTTTTCCGCCTTTCCATATTGGATAAAAGAAAAGTCGGTGGCGACTCTTGCTATCCGTGACATTTGCTTTCCAAAGCAAAAACACACAAAAGTCAGTTCACCGTATGACAGAACTGGCGACTCTGCTGGGGACACTTAAAAAGAGAGGTTGCCTTAAAAAAAAAAAAGATCACTTATTTGAATTGTCTGATTTTCTTTTAAAGGATTGCTTGGGTATTTTATGCTTGAGTGAAAGATCCTACACCCGGATCTAGTGTACCTTAGGTAAGCAGCTAGAGATCATCGCGACTATCCGGCGTATACTGGAATGGTTAAAATGATGGCTACGGTTAATGTGACACTTTAGATGTCCTGATGTTCCTCATGTTTACTTGAGGAGAAATTTGGCGTCTGCGTGGTGTCATCAAAGCATTAACCAGACCTTTAGAACCCTAATTGACTCATCCTAGCCATTAGAAAGTAGTGAGATAATTGACTTCGGTTCCGACTGGGGTTGGTTGAGACTCGATACTACACTCTTTGAGATTGGACTTTAGGGAAGCTTTGGTCAACCACTTGGTGTTGCACTGAAGTAGACTTAAGGGAAGGTCAATGATTGGAGATCCTTTTAGAACCCGATTACTATTCTAGGACAGGTTGAACCAACCAAACTTCAGTGGGGAGGGTACTTACCTATGGAACTCATGCAAGCCTTAAAACTTAGGAATGATTGTTGTGTGACTTGCTTGTGTTTGTTACTTACATAACATCATAACATCATAACATCATAACATCATGGCATTGTACTAACCATTTCAAGGACTTAGGGATTTAACTTTGCTCTGTTACAGGGCTATGGCTTCCAGGAAGACCATCCGGATCAATCTTGTGGCGATCTCTCCTCAACTCAAGGATTTAGTGTCAGAACTTCCCGATCATGCTCAGTTCATCAAGAAACATGGTTCCCTCCTCAATTTAGTTACCACCGGTTTCAAAGAAGATATGATGAGAGTTCTATTCCAGTTCTTCGATCCTAAATATCATTGCTTCACTTTCCCAGATTATCAGTTGGTACCCACATTAGAAGAATTCTCCAGGATGCTTGGGGTACCTATCCTTGATCAAACACCTTTCAGTGGTTTAGAAAAGATTCCTAAGTCTGAAGAAGTTGCCGCAGCTTTACACATGACAAAGTCCGACATTGAAACTAATTGGGTAACAAGAAGTGGAGTTAAGGGTTTACTTGCCAAATTTCTGATAAATAAGGCCCGAGAATTCTTAAAGGTTAAGAATGTCCATGCTTTCGAGGATGTTCTAGCACTACTAATCTATGGTTTGGTTCTATTTCCGAATCCGGATCAATTCATAGACATGAATGCTGTTAGGATATTTCTCACTCATAACCCTGTGCCTACCTTGCTTGGTGACATTTTGCATTCCCTTCACACTCGTACTATGAAAAGGCAAGGGACTCTCATGTGCTGCGTACCTTAATTATCCAGGGAGTTTATTTCGCACCTTCCTCCATCAGTCTTGAAGAATGAGCAAAATTTGAAATGGTCTCAAAGGATAATGTCGCTCTCCCATTCAGACATCCGTTGGTGTCCTCATCTCGAAGAAAACGTTATCATCATTGACCATTGCGGAGAATTCTCTAACGTACCACTCCTGGGGATAAGAGGAGGTATTACTTATAACCCAGCTTTAGCCCTACGTCAGTTTGGTTATGCTCAAAGAGATGGTCCACATGAGATAATTATCCAAGGCACTGTGTTTGACTATGACAACGACCCAAGGTCTCCGTCAAAGATTTGTACGAGCTTGGAGCATGGTGAAAAAAAGCACTTTAGGACAGAAAAACTCTATTCCTATGGAACCTTATCTTAGATGGGTACGCGCAAGAGCTCGTGAACTTGTCATGCCATATCTTACAATTGGACCTCTGATTGTCGGACCGGAAGTTGAAGGAGGCGCACCTCAGATCATTCCTTATCCAGATATGCCTACCAATGTTGAAGAATTGAAGAAATCCTGGATCCAGTTGAGAGAGGAAAAGGATACTTTTGAAACTCAGTTCGGTGCAGAAAGGAAGAAGGTGTTAGAGCTCACCAGCCAGCTTAATGAGGAACGAAGACTCAATGCATATCTTCACCCAAAAGAAGCCGTCCCTGGGAGACTTGAGCTTTCATTGTATTTTTATTATTCTTTTTGTAATTAACATCGATTAAAGAAATTATTAATAAAAGTTTCTCTCTTTTTGGTGGTTTACGCAAAGTTAAATTCCAAAAGTCCTTGAAAACATTTCATACATTGCATAGCATAACATTGCATAACAGCTATTCTAAAGGATCAATGTTCTCACGGTCTTCCTTCTAAACAGAAAGATGGCTCTCGAACAAACTGTCAAAGATCTCCAGGCTCAAAATGCTCAATTCAAGGAGATGATCATGAACTTATCCAAGGGGTAGGAGGAGCTGAAGACTCTCTTGCTCGAGAAGAAGAAAGACAAGAAAGCTGTGAGTTACATTAACCCGGGAAGAAGGCTTAAAGGACAGGCCGCAGGAGCCAAGATTAGAATTCCGAAGGATCAAGAAGAGGAGACAGAGAATGATTCGAAAGAGGAGAATGGTGATCCCTTCAACCCTGAGGACGACGATGAAGATTATGAAAATGAACAATACTCTCCAAAAGATGACAAATATAAGTTGCTGGAAGAACGCATGCTAGCTATGGAGGGTCAGAAGGCGCCCGGTCTGGATTTTGAAAGCTTAGGTCTGGTCTCTGATGTGGTCATTCCCCGCAAATTCAAGGTCCCCGCGTTCACTAAATATGATGGTGCGTCTTGTCCTCAGATGCATCTGAGAGCTTATGTGAGAAAGATTCAGCCGATTACCACTGATAGAAAATTATGGATCCATTTCTTCCAAGAGAGTCTGTCTGGCACACAATTAGAGTGGTATTATCAGCTCGAGAGCTCTAACATCCGCACCTGGACTGATTTAGCGACAACTTTCTACAAGCACTACCAGTATAATTCTGAATTAGCGCCTACTCGGCTACAGTTGCAGAATATGACTATGGGATCTAAAGAAAGCTTCAAAGAATATGCTCAAAAATGGAGAGATTTGGCTGGCCGAGTCAAACCCCCTATGACTGATCGAGAATTAGTGGACATGTTCATGGGTACACTGACTGGCCCATTCTACAGCCATCTATTGGGAAGTTCCTCATCGGGTTTCACTGAACTTATACTAACAGGAGAACGTGTTGAAAGTGGCATTCGAAGTGGAAAAATACAGGTGGCTACCTCTGCAAGCACCAAAAAGTCCTATCAGGGGAAGAACGAATCAAATGCTGTGTACGGTCAAAGGGGTCATAACAAGAAAAATAATGACCATGCTGTTGGAGCAGTGACGATTGCAGCACCGCCATCTCAAAACTTCTAGCACAGACAAGACAGGCCCAGAAGACAGTTTACAAAGATCAATATGACTTTAGCACAAGCACTGCAGGGTATGCTAAAAGCGAATTTAATTACCCTTAGAGGCCCCCCTGCAAATCTCAACACTACTTCTCCTCGTTATAATCCCAATGCCAGGTGTGCATATCACTCCGATAGTCCCGGGCATGATACAAACGATTGTTGGTTGTTGAAGAATAAGATTCAGGATATGATCGACGCTGGAGAAATTGAATTTGATCCTCCGGAGACCCCTAATGTCATCACTGCTCCTATGCCTAATCATGACAAGACCGTTAATGTTGTGGATGGCAATGCTCACATTTCTAATGTAGCTGACTTAGCATCTCCTCTCCTAATCATCAAGGAGAACTTATTGCAAGCTGGTTTATTTCCAAGTTGTGCTGAAAGTTGTGATCTCTCTATACTCTGACCCAATGATTGCTTAAAGTTGAGGAATGGTATTCAATGGCTGATGGATGATCGTACAATTCTCTTTGAAAAGATTCCTAAAGTGGAAAACCCTGTTGAAGAAATATCTGTGATCGCTAGGTTCAAAGTTCCGGTGAAGATTACCGCTACTAGAGTGCCTGTGAAGATTACTGCTGAGCCCAAGGTAGCTCCCCTAATTATTACTGCACCTGGCCCAATACCGTATTCCTCAAGCAAAGCCATTCCGTGGAATTATAGAGGTGATGTTTACATCCATGGAGTGAAGCAAGATGATAATTCTACTAATCCTAATGACGTTGACATTGTCGGGACTAGTAAAACTACTCGAAGCGGAAGGATCTTTTCTCCAAAAATCTCTCCTCCCATCCCTGAAACTCGAGGAAAGGAACCAGTAATCAATCCTTCTCAGTCAAGGACACCAATCGAAGTTACTGTCGAAGATGTTGCCAAGCAGGAAATGGAAGAAATGCTGAAAATCATCCGCAAGAGTGATTTTGATGTGGTAGAACAGCTGGGGCATACTCCGTCTAAAATTTCGATGTTATCCTTGTTGTTATCTTCTGAATCTCATGCCAATGCATTGATGAAATTCTTGAAGACCGCTCATGTACCTCAGGAGACATCCGTCGATCAGTTCGAAAATTATGTTGCTAACTTGACGGTTGACAATGGCCTAGGCTTTTCCGATGCTAACCTGACACCAGCAGGAAAGAATCACAATAAAGCTCTGCATATCTCCATTGAGTGTAAGGGGATCACCTTGGCTCACGTGTTGATCGATAATGGCTCTTCTTTGAATGTGCTACCGAAAGCTGTACTCGGTAAGCTTGACTGTAAAAGTATTGAACTGAAGCCTAGTGACGTTGTGGTGCGTGCTTACAATGGTGCGAAGAGTGTTGTCCATGGTGAAGTGGTTCTCCCTATCAAGATAGGACCTCAAGTCTTCAACACTACCTTTCGATTAATGAACATTCGTCCTGCCTATTCCTGCTTGCTGGGACGCCCTTGGATTCATGGGGCAAGTGCTGTAGCTTCGTCTCTCCATCAAAAGCTAAGGTATCCAATAGAGGGTAAGATTGTCACTATGTGTGGAGAAGAAGAGTATATGATCAGTAGTGTGCATACCTTCAGATACATCGAGATGGATGGTGAATTCGTTGAGACTCCTTCTCAGTCATTTGAAGTAGTTCCTCCGAGTAGTTCTGTCCTTAAGCCAACTTCCCGTGTGCCCAAGGTTATTCGTGCTCCTCCTGCTATGATTTCTCTGAAAGATGCTCAAGCCGTGGTTGAAGATGGTGGTCGCACTGGCTGGGGTCACCTGATCGATGTACCGTACAAGTCTGATAGATTTGGCCTGGGATTTAGCTCTGAAAAGGCAGTCAAAGATCAAATTAATGTTGTAGAAGATGCTGATAATGATTGCGACTTGGATAGCTGGATTTTCCCAACAATCGGTGACGGACTCAATAATTGGAAGGCTGAAGACACTATCTCGATTTCCTTTAGTCATGAGTAATTGTTATTGCTATTTTAGTGTTGCAAATTTTTAATTTTTTGAACTTCTTAAAGCATTGTGCCTATACCCGGGGCACAAATAGCTAATTTGTTAAGGGTCTTGTCATTTTCATAAGCATATTCACATTCAATAAATCAATGGACTTTTTGCATTCAAATATTGCGCTCTTTATCTTTCCTGTCATCTTTCAAACAAGCTATGCTTTCTTACACACACTCACGTAATAAATTGCAGATCCATATCCACTCTAGATCCTGTTGATAATGATTCTGCTACTGTTCATTATGACTTTGAAAATCCGATCTACCAAGCCGAGGATGGAAGTGAGGAAGATTGTGAAGTACCTGGAGAGCTTGCCAGACTGTTACTGCAAGAAGAAAAGACTATACAGCCGCATGAGGAATCAATTGAAATTGTAAATCTGGGTACTGAAGTAGACAATAAAGAAGTCAAAATAGGAGCAGGCTTGGAAAACAGTATCAAAGAAAGATTGATTCTTATGTTACATGATTATGTAGAGATTTTTGCTTGGTCATACGAAGACATGCCAGGACTGGATACTGATATAGTAGTGCATCGTTTGCCAATGAAGGAAGATTGTCATCCTGTTAAGCAAAAGGTTCGGCGCATGCGTCCTGAAATGTTTGAGAAAATCAAAGCCGAGGTTATGAAACAATTTGATGCAGGTTTTCTGGCTGTTACTTCTTATCCTCAATGGGTTGCTAATGTGGTCTCGGTGCCAAAGAAGGATGGTAAGGTGCGAATGTGTGTAGATTACAGATATTTGAATAAAGCGAGTCCCAAAGATGACTTTCCACTTCCGCACATTGATGTTCTGGTAGATAACACCGCTCAACATAAGGTATTCTCATTCATGGATGGATTCTCAGGTTATAACCAGATTAAGATGGCGCCCGAAGACATGGAGAAAACTACGTTTGTGACGCAATAGGGCACTTTTTGTTACAAAGTAATGCCATTCGGTCTAAAGAATGCAGGGGCAACATACCAGCGTGCTATGGTGGCTTTGTTCCATGATATGATCCATCATGAAATAGAGGTATATGTGGATGACATGATAGCCAGATCTCATACTGAAGAAGAACATCTCGATCATTTATACAAACTGTTTGAGAGGTTGAAGAGGTACAAGTTGAGATTGAACCCGAACAAATGCACCTTTGGAGTAAGATCCGGTAAACTCTTGGGCTTTATTGTCAGTGGTAAAGGAATTGAGGTTGAACCGGCCAAGGTGAGAGCTATTCAAGAAATGCCAGTTCCCCGTACAGATAAAGAAGTCAGAGGTTTCTTGGGACGCTTGAATTACATTGCCCGATTTATCTCCCATTTGACTGCTACCTGCAAACCCATCTTCAAATTACTGAGGAAAAATCAAGAGATGATATGGAATGATGAATGTCAAGAAGCTTTTGACAAAATCAAGAAGTACCTCCAAGAACCTCCAATTCTGATGCCACCAGTTGAAGGAAGACCTCTAATCAAGTATTTGACCGTGTTAGAAAATTCAATGTGGTGTGTGTTGGGGCAACATGACGAGTCCGGTCGAAAAGAGCATGCCATATACTACCTTAGCAAAAAGTTTACCGACTGTGAAACAAGATACTCACTGCTTGAGAAACTTGTTGTGCTTTGGCTTGGGCTGCTCGCCGACTAAGACAGTATATATTGAATCATACCACTTTATTGATTTCTAAGATGGATCCTATCAAATACATATTTGAGAAACCTGCCCTCTCCGGAAGAATAACAAGATGGCAGATGATTTTAACAGAGTATGATATCCAATACACTACTCAGAAAGCAATCAAAGGAAGCATGTTAGCCGATCATTTGGCTCATCAAGCAGTTCATGATTACCAATCTATGAATTTTGAGTTCCCAGATGAGCATGTCATGCTTGTTACTGATTATGAAGAACCTGGACCAGAGGAAGAACCCGAACTGGGATCCCGATGGACTATGGTTTTTGATGGATCTTCTAATGCATTGGGCAATGGTGTTGGTGTTGTAATCATTTCCCCCGAGGGTTTCCATACGCCTTTCATTGCTAGACTATGTTTTGATTGTACCAATAATATGGCTGGGTATGAAGCATGTATTTTGGGACTCAGAGCTGCTATAGACCTAAGAATCAAGTTTTTGAGTGTGTACGGAGACTCAGCATTAGTAATCAGTCAGATCAAAGGAGAATGGGACACTAAACATCCGAATCTCATCCCTTATCGAGAGTGGGTGTTGACATTAATCCCATACTTTGAAGAGATTACATACGAACATATCCCACGAGAAGAGAATCAGTTGGCAGACGCATTAGCTACCATGTCATCTATGTTCAGAGTCAGATGGGGCAATGAAGCTCCCATGATTACCATTGCACGGTTAGATGAACCAGCATATTGTTGTGAACTTAATGCTGATGAAGTAGAAGAGAAACCTTGGTTCCATGAAGTAAAAAGATATTTAGAAACTCAGGAATACCCTGAAGGAGCATCCATTAATGAGAAAATTTCTGAGGAAGTTCTCCGCTAAATTCTTTTTGAGTAATGGGGTATTATACAAACGTAATCATGATTCGACTTTGCTTCGCTGTGTGGATAAGAGGGAAGCAGAAAAGATTATGGAAGACATACACGGCGGTATTTTTGGGACTCATTCTAGTGGACATACGATGGCCAAGAAGATTCTGAGATCAGGGTATTATTGGTCTACCATGGAAGCTGATTGCCACCATCATTCCAGAACTTGTCACAAGTGCTAGATCTATGCGGATAAAGTACATGTGCCTCCTGCTCCATTGAATGTGTTGACGGCACCTTGGCCCTTTGCAATGTGGGGCATTGATATGATTGGAGAGATTAAACCTATTGCTTCTAATGGACATCGTTTCATTCTTGTTGCTATTGATTATTTTACAAAGTGGGTAGAGGCGGCCTCATTTGCTTCTGTCACCAAGAATGTGGTGGCACGGTTCATCAAGAATAGTCTCATTTGTCGGTATGGCATCCCTGAAAGAGTTATCACAGACAATGGCACCAATTTGAACAACAAGATGATTACTGAACTCTGCACGCAGTTCAAAATAAAACACCATAACTCTTCTCCGTACCGGCCAAAGATGAACGGCGCCGTGGAAGCTGCTAATAAGAATATTAAGAAGATCATACAAAAGATGACAGTAACATACAAAGACTGGCATGAGATGTTACCATTTGCTCTTCATGGTTATCGCACTTTAGTCCGAACCTCGACAGGGGCAACTCCTTTCTCTTTAGTCTACGGAATGGAAGCCGTCTTACCGGTGGAAGTTCAGATTCCCTCCCTAAGAATCATGAAAGAGGCAGGTTTAGACGAGGATGAATGGATTCAGACTCGACTCGATCAGATAAATATGATTGATGAAAAGAGACTTGCGGTTGTTTGTCATGGGCAGATATATCAGAAGCGCATGACCCAGGAATTTAACAAAAAGGTCAAGAGACAGGTGTATCAAATTGGCGACTTGGTAATAAAGCGTATCATTCTACCACAAGGTGATTCTAGAGGCAAATGGACTCCCACATACGAAGGGCCGTTTGTAGTTAAGAAGGTATTCTCTGGTGGAGCCATGATGCTTGCTACAATGGATGGCGAAGACTTCCCACATCCCGTGAATGCACACATAGTTAAAAAATACTATGCATAAAAGAGACCCGCTAGGTCGACGCATCTAGGCAAAAGTAAGGGCATCCCGGCGAACCAAAAGTGTTCGGGCAAAAATTAGGGATTAACATATAAAAACGTACACCCGGCAAGTCGAAAACCTGAAAAGGCGGCTTGGGCAAAAAAGGGTATCCTGGTGGACTGAAAACCTGAAAAGGCGGTCCAGGCAAAAATTAGGGATTAAAGCGTATGGCTATGCCCCGTTCTCGGTCAGCTTCACCCAAGTCAAAGGGACTGAACAAGCCAATCACTTTTATCCGACAGCAGGAGATGAGAGGCTTGAAGACATAATGATAGTAGTGGAATTAAAATCGATGGGACTTTTTCTGCATAGCTTTCTCTTTGTTTTCTTGACAATTTCCTCTTACTAGGATCTTTGTCTCCTTGTATTCAAATTGCCTGTTTATAGGCCCTCTGTCAAAATCGATACAATTTTATTTCCAAAAAGATGCTTTGTTTTACTTTCTCTGTTTTGTTTGCATAAACGTCCAGTGATTTGATTCGAAT
Source organism: Lathyrus oleraceus (assembly GCF_024323335.1). Classification (NCBI taxonomy): domain Eukaryota; kingdom Viridiplantae; phylum Streptophyta; class Magnoliopsida; order Fabales; family Fabaceae; genus Lathyrus; species Lathyrus oleraceus. The sequence continues at coordinate 61,803,562 of NC_066581.1, forward strand.
GAGTATATGCGTTTGAACATGATTGATGTTTACCAAAAATACATGCATAAAATAGCAATAGCAGTTACTAAAAGACTTTAGGGTCGAGGATAAGGTCTAACCATGCCTTCCGATGAATCCGATTGCTAATCCTATTCCCCAGCAAAAAACCAGTTATTCCCCAGAAGAAATGGGCATCACCAGACAGACTGGTCATCTCTTCCATCCCCAGCCAGGCTCTGTTGAATATTTCTATCATCAGACAGAAATCAAGTATCCACAGCTAAGAAAGGGTCATCAATGCAAATGTCCCCAACCAGGATATGGGGATTTATTTTCCCCTGGCAAAATTCTCAGACGCATAATTCATTCATGCATCATCTCACATCATATACATGCATACAATGTTCGCATTTATTTTCAAAAGCATAAAACATCTCATGCATCATGACATGGCATGGGCTAACTTTTTTCAGGTTAATTATCCTCCCGATACAATCAAAATAAAGGTTCATTCAGACAGACACCCTCAGCGGTTACATTCGAGATTCAGATGTATCTTTCAGATATAATCCATGTGAATATTCATTCGGATAAGTACTCTGATATCCTCCTATTGTTGGCATCTTTAAGCCCATCCCAGACATTTATGGCAAATACAACATATACAAATGTTATCAGATATAGCCTAACGTACGGTTCATTCTGATTCAGCCCAACATATGATTCCTTCAACTAGTCCAATACGGTCTAGCGTATGACCCATTTGGATGTTCATTTCCTTAGATACTACCTAGCGTACGGTACATTCCGAGGTGTAGTCTAACGTACGACTACTTTTTGTCAGATACAGCCTAACGTACGGCTCATTCTGCAACTCAGATACGATCTAACGTACGATCCATTCTGACCTTCATTCCTCAGATACTACCTAGTGTACGGTACATTCCGAGGTGTAGTCTAACGTACGACTACTTTTTGTCAGATACAGCCTAACGTACGGCTCATTCTGCAACTCAGATACGATCTAACGTACGATCCATTCTGACCTTCATTCCTCAGATACTTCCTAGCGTACGGTACATTGCGAGGTGTAGTCTAACGTACGACTACTTTTTGTCAGATACAGCCTAACGTACGGCTCATTCTGCAACTCAGATACGATCTAACGTACGATCCATTCTGATCTTCATTCCTCAGATACTACCTAGCGTACGGTACATTCCGAGGTGTAGTCTAACGTACGACTACTTTTTTTGTCAGATACAGCCTAACGTACGGCTCATTCTGCAACTCAGATACGATCTAGCGTACGATCCATTCTGACCTTTATTTCTCCAGATACAGCCTAACGGACGGCTCATTCTGCAACTCAGATACGATCTAGCGTACGATCCATTATGATTCTTATTTCGTCAGATACAGCCTAACGTACGGCTCATTCTGCAATTCAGATACGATCTAGCGCATGATCCTTTATCCCCAGCAAAGTCGATGGCCTAATGGATGAATCACTATACGGTCTAGCGTACGACCCGGTGTGACACCCATGTCTTCAAATTGGTCTGATGTACGATGCACTCTGAAGCTCTCATCATCAAACTTCCTGGATGGCATCTTTAAGCCCATCTCCATCAAGACTAACTTTTAATTAACAAGTGCAAATTTTTGGGGCATTCTAAGTGTTCAATAATCTTCCACCTCCAGACCACGAATGACGCACATACCATTCTAACTCTCTCGGTTTAAGAATATTGAAAAGGGGCAGCTGTCATACCCCAAAATTTGCCCGTTAATCTTGCAAGAAATTTTTCAAGGCACTCCAACTCATTTTTCAAGACATTGATCTTAAAGGAACGAAGACCCAGCACACAGGTGGCCAAATCCAGAAAATAACTTAAATTGGCTTGCTCGCTAGGCGAGCAAAATCCTTCGCCTAGCGAACTCTTCACTGCACCACTCGCCTAGCGAAGCCTGCGAATACCAGAAATTTTTGGCTTCATTCTGAGCCCATTAGGTCACAAAAACTATTATAAATACCAAGACCTCATTCAGAAAAAGGGAGACGGAGACAGATACGGAGACAGACAGCAAACCCTGAAGGCTAACCAAGAGAATTCAGAGCAACCCTAAAGGAAACCTCGAAGGAAACTCATCTGCCCAAAGGTTACCTCCGCCCAACTCAATCTGGCACCAACCCTAAGAGTGATCTGCCAATTCAACGTTGCAATTCAATTGCAAACAGGTTTGCCTTACCACTACCGCTTTATGCTCCCAATTTACATGTGACGTAATGATTGAATTTATAAATATATCTTAGTTTTTGTATGTGGATTTAAGTATGCATGGATGCCTTGAATGTTTAACCATGTAATTTCTGTAATGGATGCCATAGGGTTTGGAGCTTGCTGAAATCGTACTGTTATTAAACTTAAAACCCACAGCCGTTCGCTAGCACATCGCTAAGCGAACATGTAGCGAGTGTTCGCCAAGCCTTCGCTAGGCGAGGCAGTAGCGAACATGACAGTCGCTGTTTTTTTTATTTTTTGTTCTGTTCTGTGTTTATCTGACATGTCATATCATAGTTGTGTATTATTTGCCTAACATTATTACTGCTGCGATTCCTTTGTTCGGTGCAACTATTGATTGCACCCCATTTGGTATTCTGACCTGTTTGCTGAATTTTGTGAGGGCTCACATACTCCCGGAGAAGGTAGCTTGCTAGGTATTCCACTTTATTTGTGGGATACCCTTGTGGAAATTCATCCTAATTACCTCACTGATTATAAGTTGTTGCCTTTGAATATATGATCTTGGCCCTCTTTTTGTTGCCTTACGGTATTGCGGTCATGTCCCGCGAATGTGGGGATACACTTAGCAAAGACCCTTCGGTTAAATCATCATGTCCCTATAAGATAAATCATAGTCCCTCGGATGTCGCCTACGAATATATGATTTTGTCCCTCGATGACCCTTCGTTGTAGCCTACGAGTTAATGATGATTGTCCCTTCGAATGCTAAGGTATCCTTACAAATGTTGCCTCCAATGACCAATCGATGACCCTACGATGTCCCTTTTACATCCAAAGGATAAGACTACTTATTTCTCAATAGTAAGGACAGTCTTACCCTCCTAAGGATAGGAAACACCTATAAAGACATGGGTTAGGTACAACTCTTAAATGCTGATTCACAACTTACAATACTTTTCACACTTCCCATTTTGCAAAACATCTATTAGAAAATCACCACTTGGTATACATTCATACTAGAATCATTGCCAAGTTATATTTTTCTAAACAGCTTTCAAAATTAAACGAGATAAATACTTTGTATACATTCGTACAAGAATCATTACAAAGTTAAACTCTCTTTTCAATATATTTTCTAAACAGTTCTCAAACACTTTTTCAGACAAGAAAAACATAAGTGATTAAGCAATTAAGAGCCCATGGATAACCATGGATACAAAGGGTGCTAACACCTTCCCTTTGTATAATGTACCTCCCGAACCCAAAATCTAATCAAGGTCTTTCCTGTTCTTTTCCGCCTTTCCTTATTGGATAAAAGAAAAGTCGGTGGCGACTCTTGCTATCCGCGACATTTGCTTTCCAAAGCAAAAACACACCAAAGTCAGTTCACCGTATGACAGATGGTTTGGTTCAAATCGGGTATACCAGAAAGCTAGAAGAGGTCTCATTTATAGAATCTCAAGGACACCCACCTTTTGAGATCCCCTACCAACAGGTGGAAACCCCAACACCATTTCAAATACCATTTCAAGTGTCATCCCATACATCAGTATGTATACCGATTCCAATTCCATCTCAAGTTCCATTTCAAATACCAGTGAAGTCAGAGGACCCTGTTGTCTTTCATTTTCCTGCACCGTTCCCATTTGAAAGCACTAAGTATGTACCTTGGAATTACAACTCTATGGCATATGTAGGAGGCAAACCTATAGTGCTAGAACCAGTAACCACTAATATTGTTGGAATTGGGGGCATGACCCGGAGTGGTAGAGTGTTTTCTCCTGAGCCACAAATGAAAGAAAAGACACCAGAAAGTTCAAAAGAAAAGGAAGTTGAATCTTCCAGGAAGACCATACCTCAAGGAGAAGCCGAGGAATTCTTAAGGTTGATCAAAAAGAGCGACTACAAGGTGGTAGACCAATTAAGCCAGACACCATCTAAAATATCCATACTATCTTTATTGTTGAGCTCTGAAGCCCATAGAGAATCCTTGTTGAAAATGTTAAATGAAGCCCGTGTTACTCAAGACATAATAGTAAATTAATTCGATGATGTGGTGGCCAATATCACCGCTAGTAGTTGTTTGGAATTTAGTAACGATGAATTACCACCAGAGGGACATGCTCATAACAAAGCTTTACACATATCCGTCAAATGCCAGGATAGTCTCATATCAAGGGTATTGGTGGACACCGGATCGTCTCTAAATGTCATGCCTAAAAATACTCTGGGAAAACTGACCAATGTAAGAACTTCCATGAAAGATAGTACTTTGGTGGTCAAGGCTTTTGATGGTTCGAAGAGGATGGTAATTGGGGAAGTCGACTTACCAATAACTGTGGGACCTCATAACTTTATGGTCACTTTTCAAGTGATGGACATCAATCCATCATATAGTTGTCTCATAGGACGACCCTGGATCCATGTCGTAGGAGCTGTAACTTCGACCCTACACCAGAGGTTGAAATTCATAATTGACGACAAGCTAATAATCGTCGAAGGGGAGGAGGACATGTTCGTTAGCCACCTTTCATCCTTCAGCTACATAGAAGCGGAGGGAGAAACATTGGAAATACCTTTTTAATCCTTGGAAATTGCAGCAGTCAGTCGAAGAAAGGAAAAATCAACATCCCCATGGGAGAAGATGTCCAAATTAATCAAGGGTAGATATACCCAGGGTTGGGGCAAGTTGTTGGAGATACCAGAAAAAAAGGATCGACTCGGGCTGGGTTATAAACCAGCTAATGAAATCATTCAGAAGACAGGCCAGAAGAAGCTTTATACACTTCAAGAAACCTTCCACAGTGCAGGATATAGGGATGAAGATCAAGTGACTATGATTGAAGAAGAAGAAAAAGGGATGCCTAGCTTGGTGTGCCACTCTTCATCAAATATACCTCTCAACAATTGGAAGGCCATCGAGATCCCGAAGATGATTTCCAGTTCGAAGTAATTTACTGTTTTCAAAAAAAAATATAATAAGTCTTTTGTTATGCCCAAGGAAAATGGACAAGCTTTGTAGGGCCCCCCTTCGTTTCAATTACTTATTTATGAATAAAATTGCATTTTTGTTTTCAATCAAGATCATTTTCTTTCGTTTTAAATCTTCTTTTCAAAAAAAAATGGCAATACCCTTCCATATTCTTTCATTTTTATCAAATCATCTAAAAGATAAATATACATATAAAAAAATCTTCCTCATGCAGATTAATGAATGAACCTATTGAAAATGACACTAATATAATCCCTTATGACTTCGAATTCCCAATTAACCAAGCGGAAGAAGGTGATGAGGACGATTGCGAACTACCAGAAGAGTTAGCAAGATTGCTGAAGCAGGAGGACAAAGAAACTCAATGTCATCGGGAACCAGTGGATGTGATCAATCTGGGGACTGAAGAAAACAAGAAAAAAGTTAATGTCGGCGCTTCCTTGAAAGATGAAGTCAAGAAAAGGTTGATCGAGCTCTTACATGAATACTCAGATGTGTTTGCCTGGTCATACCAGGATATGCCAGGGTTAGACACGGACATAGTCGTACACAAATTTTCACTCAAACCAGAATGCCTGCCAGTTAAGCAAAAATTGAGAAGAACCAGACCAGACATGTCTCTAAAAATCAGGGAAGAGGTCAGAAAACAACTCGATGCTGGGTTCTTAGCTGTTGTAAAATATCCAGAATGGATGGCTAACATAGTTCATGTTCCAAAGAAAGACGGCAAGGTTAGAACGTGTGTAGATTATCGGGATTTGAATAGAGCGAGTCCTAAGGACAATTTTCCACTACCGCACATCGACGTACTTGTAGATAACACCGCTCAGTTCTCACTCTTCTCTTTCATGGATGGATTCTCGGGTTATAACCAAATAAAAATGGATCCTACAGACATGGAGAAAACCACGTTTATCACTCCTTGGGGCACCTTCTGTTATAAGGTAATGCCTTTCGGATTGAAAAATATTGGGGCAACATACCAATGGGCCATGGTAACCATATTCCATGATATGATCCATAAAGAAATAGAAGTCTACGTTGACGATATGATTGCCAAATTACAGACTGAAGAGGATCACATAGTCAACCTACAAAAACTTTTTTATCATCTAAGAAAGTTCAAGTTACGTCTGAATCCAGCAAAATGTACTTTTGGGGTCAGATCAGGAAAGTTACTAGGGTTCATAGTCAGCCAGAGGGGACTTGAAGTCGATCCCGATAAAGTGAAAGATATCCAAGAGATTCCATCCCCAAGGACGGAAAAGGAGGTTCGAGGATTTCTAGGGAGATTGAATTACATTGCTAGGTTCATCTCACATCTTACAACTACATTTGAACCAATCTTCAAGTTACTCAGGAAAAATCAAGCCATCAAGTGGAACGAAGATTGTCAAAAAGCCTTCGACAAAATCAAGGAATACCTGCAAGAGCCACCTATCTTGGTACCACCAGTCCCTGGGAGACCACTTATAATGTACCTAACTGTACTTGATAACTCTATGGGATGCGTACTGGGACAACAAGATGAGACTGGAAAAAGGGAGCACGCAATCTACTACCTAAGTAAGAAATTTACCAATTGTGAATCGCGATATTCACTCTTAGATAAGACTTGTTATGCCCTAGTGTGGGCTGCTCGGCGGCTTAGACAATATATGGTGTGTCATACCACTCTATTGATATCCCGAATGGATCCTATCAAGTATATTTTCAAGAAGCCTGCAGTAACTGGGAGAATAGCCCGATGGCAAATGTTACTAACCGAATACGACATCCAGTATGTCACACAAAAGGCCATAAAAGGAAGTGTGTTAGCAAATTATCTCGCACATCATCCAACAGAAGATTATCACCCTATACCGTTTGACTTTCCTGACGAAGATATTATGGTAATAAGGGATTGCGAGACCCCAGGTCCCGATGAAGGACCTGAACCAGGATCACGATGGAAATTGGTATTTGATGGTGCTTCAAATGCAACCGGACATGGAATCGGAGCTGTCATAACCTCCCCAACAGGGTACGATATTCCTTTTACTGCTAGGTTATGTTTCACCTGTACGAACAACATGGCAGAGTATGAGGCGTGCATCCTAGGGATTAACGAAGCCGTCGACTTAAGAATCAAGATTCTAGAGGTATATGGAGATTCAACTCTTGTTATCAATCAAATCAAGGGAGAATGGGGGACTCATAATGCTAAGTTGATCCGGTACCGAGACCACGTCCGGAAGATGATCACTTACTTTAATGAAATTACCTTCAATTATATTCCTCGAGAAGAGAATCAACTAGCGGATGCCTTGGCCACATTATCGTCCATGTTCAAGGTCAAGTGGTATAATGAGGCGCCAGCTATAAGAATTCACCGGTTGGATGAGCCTGCCTATTGCGTAGTCGTAGAGGCAGAAGGAGATAATAAACCATGGTTTCATGACATCAAAAAATTTCTTCAGAAACAAGAATATCCCACAAACGCCTCAAGCGGTGATAAGAAGACACTCAGGAGATTGGCTTCCCAATTCCTCCTTAATGGGGAGGTGCCACCTACTCCCTTAAATGTCTTGATCGCTCCATGGTCGTTTTCCATGTGGGGTATAGACATAATCGGGATGATTGAGCCCAAAGCTGCAAATGGACACCGATTCATTCTGGTTGCTATCGACTACTTCACCAAATGGGTGGAAGCTACTTCTTACACCAACGTGACAAGACAAGTGATTGCACGATTCATCAAGAAGGAAATCATATGTCGGCACGGGGTTCCAAACAAAATTATCACAGATAATGGTTTGAACCTAAATAATAAAGTGATGGATGAGTTATGCGAGAGCTTCAAAATTGAACACCATAATTCATCACCCTATCGACCAAAGATGAACGACGCAGTAGAAGCGGACAACAAGAATATCAAAAAAATTATGCAGAAGATGGTGAAGACCTACAAAGACTGGCATGAGATGCTTCCTTTTGCACTACATGGCTACAGAACTTCCGTCCGCACCTCAACAGGAGCAACTCCCTTCTCTTTAGTATATGGTACCGAAGCTATACTCCCTGTCGAAGTTGAAATCCCTTCATTAAGAGTTCTGATGGAGACCAAGCTAGATGAAGTGGAATGGGTGCAAACCAGGTTCGACCAACTAAACCTCATAGAAGAGAAGCGCATGACTGCAATATGTCACGGGCAACTGTATCAACGAAGGCTCAAGAAAGCATTCGATAAGAAAGTTCATCCTCGATACTTTGAAGAAGGTGATCTAGTTCTTATGAAAGTCCTACCCATCCATAAAGATCCCCATGGCAAATGGACCCCAAACTACGAGGGACCATATGTCGTGAAGAAGGCCTTCTCTGGAGGAGCTCTGACTCTCATGACTATGGATGAGCTGAGTTACCACGAGCCATAAACTCAGATGCAGTTAAGAAATACTATGCCTAGAAAAAGAGGATAAAAAAAGCCCGCTAAGTTGAAAACCCTAAAGGGAGACTTAGGCAAAAATTAGGGTGTCCCGGTGGATTGAAAACTTGAAAGAGCAATCCAGGAAAAAATTAGGGACTTGTATAATAATAAAACCCGATAAGTCGAAAACCCAAAAGGGCGGCTTAAGAAAAATAGGGTGCATCATCTCGGTGGACTAAGACTCGAAAAGAGCGGTCCATGCAAAAATTAGGGATATCCAAAAGGCATGTGACCACATCATTTATTTCATCCTACGACAAAAACTCAGATGGGAGTAATCAAATCAATCATCACCGTCGGAAGAAAAGTATTGTAACCTCGAAGATGTAGGGATAATAACACGTGTTAAATTCAATAGGGACATGAATAAATCTGTTTTGGTAATCTCTCCATACGGGAATTACCTCCTTATGTAATATTGCTTATTTACGGGCAAAATCTCAATTAATAAATTTTGTTTTCCAAACCTATTCCTTTACTTTTCAATTTTTCCGCTTGATTACAAAATCTTAACTATTTGTGAATAATGCATTGAAATGTTGGGCATACTAAAAAAAAGCTTGCAAGAGAAAACATATTTTACTTCGATTTTGAAAGTGTTAAAGGGATCATATTCTTATAACATCGCTTCTCAGGAAAAACACAGGGTTCATAAACTAACAGTCACACCAATACAAAGGTTTCTCCCTATATAATAAAAAGGGCACATTGCATATTCGTGGATATCAAGAACATCACGGCCAGTTCCATGGCCATAGCAAAATCTCAAGGGGTCGGAGAGTCAAAACATCACGAAAACACTGATTCCCACAAAATCATACATTGCATATACATATCATAAAAGAGGCGTTAGCCCAAAAAAAAAGTTGCATCATGCACCAAACATCAAACATACATCAATTCAAAATACACATAAACATGCATGCATAATACATGGCATAGGATTTGCGACCACTTTTAGAGGTTCAATCCCTAGCTATACCAATACATTTCCCCAAGCGGCAACGCTTATTGGTCTTCCCCAGTAAGTAACACTCCCATAAGCACCTTTTCATTAAAGGACTTATTCAGCAAGCTCGCTCGCTATGAATCTTTAAAAGGAATCTATCCAGTAGCCAGTCATCCTGAATGATCGTTATCAACCAGTGAGCAGGTCTTTACCTCTCACATTCCCTAGCTCACCAACATATCCCACAGGCGGGATATGTTCCAACACGCTAGGGTTTCATCAATATAAAGGGTTCTATCAAGAGATTATGTCAATGAATGTTATCAAGGGGTTTATCAAGGATTCTACCAAAGGGTTTGTCAAGGATTTTTACCAAGGGGTTTTCATCAAAGATTATCCGTCGAGGGTTCATTAGGGTTTTACCAAGAAGTTTCATCAAAAGTTTCTATCAAGGGGGTCTACCAGAACTTTATCAAGGGGTTTCACCAGATTATCATGAGAGGGGTCTCATTCAAAGTGATTGTGATATCACTAAAGTCCTACTCGACTCCAGGGACATAATCAGATGATTATAGGCAAATATCGCTCAGACAGGTCGAAACTGATCATCAGGGATTAATCAAGGGGTTCCATCATGGATTTGTCAAAGGATTTCATTAGGGTTTTATCACCAGAGATTCCATTAGAAGTTGTATCAGTGGTTTCATCTAGAGTTTTGAAAAGCATTTTATTATGAGTTTTATTAGGGGTTCTATCAAGGTTTTATCAAATAACGACCGGAGGATCGTCAGAGTCCTACCCAATTTCAATAACATGATCGGGTGATCATAGGAATTGTATGCAAATTTCACTCAATTGGACTTGGGGTTCCATCAAAGGTGGGTCTTGATCCCATTAGAACATCAAATATTGTTCAATCATTGCGTATTCCCAGAATCTACTGACTACGTGGTCAAAATTAGGGTCTCTCTCTATATTTAATCATCTTCCATCATGAGAAGATGAAGGCTCAACGTCATCATCCTCTCAGTTTGAAGCTAATTAAATAGGGGCACCTGTCGTACCCCAAATTTTTCCCACACTTCATATGCTTTCTAGTGCCACTTTATGTTGAATAAATGAAATGGCACAATTGGTAAAAGAGCATGTGTAAGGCATACAAGCACAAGGACATGGGTTCGATTCCAACTTTTTTTTCATATTTTTGGCATCATTTATTAATAGATATTTTAAACAATAATTATTTTTTATTTTTTATTTTTTTATTTTTTATTTTTTTATTTTTATCCAAAATAGAAAAAATGATTAAAAGAAGAGTGTAAGGAACTTAAGGGCAAGCACGCAAGTTCAAATCTCACCATCTTTAAATTTAGTACTTTTGTGCTTTTATTTTTTAAATCATTTTTTTCTTTCTACTTTTTTATTTTGGCATTTTTTTTATAATTAAACTTCTATTAGACACTATTATTTTCATTAGCACTATAATTAATATTCTTGTTACTATTTGTCGCAACGCGAAAAACAACCGGCGGAAAAAAAACAGTTTACAGAGCCGCCATCGACGCTATTCATCCTATGACGGAAAGGAAGCGCAGGACTAACCTAAGAAAGGGAAAGGAAAGGTCTTGCGACCAGAGATTGCAAGGCACGGGAGTCGATTACGCAAGGGGAAGGTATTAGCACCCCTCACGTCCGCCGTACTCGACGGGATCCACGCTCAAAAGAATAGGAAAAGAATAGAATAAGGTTGCTAAATAATTGCTCAAAGAAATTGCACAAAACTGGAGTAATGAAACAGGTGAAAGAAGATGGAGGAAGGGGACTCGGCAGGATGTCGCATCCTGGGCCTACGTAGTTTGTCAGAAACAAACATCAGAGTCAACGTAGTTCGGGGAATGGGAAAAATGCTCGCTAGGATATCGCATCCTATGCCTACGTATCTTCTCTATCCGGAGAAGAATCAGAGCACTCGTAGCTCAGCTAACGCACGCCGAAACAAAACACCAAAAAGAGATGCTGAGACGTCAAAAGAAACACTCAACAAGAAATGGAATGCCAATCCATGGACTTACACCCGACTCCTGACAACAAAAAGGAAACAGAATGCCAATACATGGACTTACATCCGACTCCAAACAACAACAAAAAAGGAAACAGAATGCCAATACATGGACTTACATCCGACTCCAAACAATAGCACACGCTAACCAGCGAACACCAAAGAAAAAAGGTTATCAGATTGACAAACTAAAAGGGAGTCTGGAACTCGAGCCTAATAGTTGTCACGCAAACACAAAGAGACACTGAGACGTCAAAAGAAACAAAAAGGTTGAAAAAAAAGGGTGAACAACAAACTAATAGGGAGTCTGGAACTCGAGCCTAATAGTTGTCACACAAACACAAAGAGACGCTGAGACGTCAAAAGAAACAAAAAGGTTGACACACACAGAATCAAAAAAGAAAAAGGTGAACACACACACAAAAAAAACAAAAGGGTGACGTAGTTCCCCTTAACAGGGGTAAAACTCTCTCCTAACCAAAGACCAGGGAAACAACAAACTAATAGGGAGACTGACTCGAGCCTAATAGTTGTCATGCAATCCACAATCCCTAAGTTGAAGTCTCTAATCATGCATCTAACTCACACAGGAAGCAAGTCAGCTCAAAAACATCAACACCAGTGAACAAGTATCACACACTATATCCACACAAGAGGCCCAAACAATGGGTAGGCTTTAGTCAAGAGGGGTCATATCAACCTCGACAAACAAGCCAAACTGTAAGGGTAAACAGGAGCTCTTAACCACTAACATTGAGAGTTAGGGTGAGCAGATCAAAATGGTAATGAGGATAAGACCTCATGCTCTTAACCCTGGCCAGGGTAAGCTCATGACACAGAAAGCATAGGGATCCAGAAAGTGGGACCCTATTCCACTTGACTAACTCTATACAGAGATCTTGGGTACATGTTCTAGAGCATCAGCACGTAGTGCGAGCATAAAGAATGACTCACTGAATAACAGGGGATAGATTGTTAATCCCTTCTATCTGTCAATTTCCTCTTCACTTAGGAGGACTTATCAAGTAACATGCCTCACTTGGAGGTCTTTGGCACAAATGTAAACAAACACAATCAGAGCCTCATAAGGAGGACTTCAGCCAAAATGCCTGCCAAAAAGGTGACAGGACTTCCAGACTACATGGAGTAAGAAGGCTAAGCTACCTCAGTGGTGTATCAACCACACTCCAAAGCTTAAGCAAAAGCTAGCTAGCAAGCAACTAATGTATCTGTATAAAAGCTTAAACAGTTAATATCTCAATCAGAAGACCAACAGACAAACAGTGGAACCATTCAACAGTTTTACACAATACAAGGCACAAAGGCAAGCACTCAAATGAGTTCATCACATCAATTGACCTACAAAACAACAATAATTAGTGCTCAAAGGTATTTGCATCTCACAAAGTGAGATCAAATCCAACCATCAATGCTAAATGTCCAAACCTGAAACACAAAGCACAATTAGTTCATGTACAAAATACTAGTACAAAGACTAGGTTCAAAACCAAACCAAATGATCAAAACAGAAGTCAATTTTTTGCATAATGCACATTTAAACATGTCACAAGATTTCCCCAAAAGGACCAACATCAATTCATAAGGCAAGTGCTCAAATGATTCATGTAAAGCAAAGGCAAGAAAATGTGCACAAAATGGACATCCAAATTAGAAAATCCAAATCAAAACAGAAAAGCAAGCAATGGCCTTGATATTTTTTATGCAAGTTACTCATGTTATGAACAAACATCATGCAAAAAATCAAATCCAGAAGATCTCAAATGATAGGTAAACAAAAATGCACAAATTGAATACCAAAAATGTGACACAACTTGTCACAATATATCTTCATGTGTCCAAAACAGTGATAGCATATGAGAAAAATTCCAAACCAATTCCAAAAAATCATATCATATGTGAGGATCAAGCATGCAAAATTTCAGATCAATTGGATTAAAGATGAGCATTTCACAAAGCATTTAATGTAGCATATCAATTTGGCATAAGGTTCAATCAAAAATCACACATTAAAAATCCAGCAATCAACAATTCATGAAATTAATGCTATAAAAAACTAGAGATCAAAACAAGAATGTGAAAACAAATTGGGATCAATTTGGACATTTTTTCCATTTTTTATGATTTTTTAAAGTTGAAGAAAATAAATGAAATAATATGGAAAAAATGGAGGGAAAGTGAAATTTGAAATAAAATCAACATGTGCACCACCAGGAATCGAACTCATGCGTTCAAGAAATGAGAAATCAAATAAAATTCTGAAAATGCCATGCCCTGGAATCGAACTCGCGCTCTAGGGGTCCAAAACAAACACGAAACGCTGCGTTTCATGCGAAACCCTAGCGCACAGAACCAGACGCCGGAACAGTGGTTCCGGTCGTCTTCTCCGACCGTATCCACAGCGGAGCTTCAAATTTTTTTCCAGAATTCAGCAAAATGCATATGCTTCGAAAGCTCTTTCCATGTAGATCTCAAATATCATGTCAAATTCATCTAATTCCTCATGTATCTCATGGATCGAAGCAAAACATTTTTGCAACCAAAACTTTTATTCCACATATCTTCCTCAGTTCTTAACCGTTTTCAATTCTAAACATATCAGCATCATCTACGAAGCAAGATCTACATGTTTATGGCAAGAAAATAGCAAAAGAAGGGGATCAAAATTTCACCTACTTGAAATGGCAGTTGATGAAATCGTGTCCTTAGGCTCTCACAATCTCCAGATCTTCTTCCTCAAGCTTGCCTTGAAGCTTTAAGCACAAATCACCACTTGAAACCACCTAGATCTAGCTGAATTTCAAAAATCCATTAACATGTGATGCACTTGTGTAGCTCGAAAACCAGCTCAAATGTCCAATCCAATGGTTGAATCTTGCTTAATAGTGCATGATAATCAAGAATATGCAAAGAAATTGAAGAGTTATGTGAAGAAAATTGAAAATCAAAGTGAGAGAAAATTGGAGGGAAAATGGAAAATTCTAGATCTCAAATTCTGTTATGAGCAAAAACAGTTAGGGTTTGGCTTTTATATGAGGTGTTAATCACGATGCTAATCCACTTAAGCCTTGGTTAATCATGATTAAGGAAATATGAAGAAAAATGCAAAAATGCAAAAATGAGCTTGCATGGCTAATCCACACGTGAACAGTACCATGTTATGCTTCAAATTCACTTAAAACCAACTAATAAACATGATGGAAGAGGTATTTTGCTCATATCTTGAACCAAATTTGAATTGTGAGATTTCCCTCCAAAATACACGTGAGAAATGATGATCATATGAACTTCTTCCATGCATGGAAAGGCTTGATTTGGAATGTATTGGTCATCAGAAGTATTTTGCAAAAAGAATGGACCAATTTGGTGTTTTGAATCAAAAGTTATGCCACTTTGAAATTCCATGTATACTTTGTGATAATTTGTCCATAACTTCCTAACCAATCATCAGATGATCATGAAATAGGACTTTTTGAAATGGGGAGAGAAAGATATTCAACTTTCATGTTCACCAAAAATCAATTTGAAGCATCTTTGATGTTGATAAGTCAAGTTGAATGTGAACCAAAAACTTGTCATTTTTGGAAACTTGCAATTACAGGTCACTTTCCATTTTTGGAAACTTTTGCCATGGCTTCAAAATCTTCAAGATAGATGTTTAGAATGACAAATGGACCTCTTTTGAACATGATTGAGGTGTCTCAACTCATCTCCCCACCTCATAGCCCTCAGCTCCTGCACAGTTGACTTTTTGTGGTCCTCAGATGACCTTGACATGCCCTGATCAGCTTGAACCTCCACCACTTGGGGAAATCGCTCAGAAATGAAACCCTAGCTCATATAAGCCCAATATAATAATCATGTGATCCTCTTCATCAGCAAATACCTCATCTCTTTGAGAAGCCCTAATTGGAAGAATGACATTTATTAGGGTTGACCAGAGGTCAAAACCCTAATTCAAAGGAACTTGAGAATGAACAAAGAAACCCTTGATGAGGATAAAACCATGATGATGGTGATATACCCTTGCAAGCAAGATAATGCTCAAGACCTTTAAAGGATCAGGAAACCCTAATTGAAGTGCAAACCCTCAGATGGTTGATCATCAATTCATAGAGACCCTCAGGCTTGAATCATGTAACTTCTCCATCTTCTGAAAGACTTTGGACGATGACTTTCTTATTTTCAGATGATATGCAAAATGCAATGCCTAGTGCTCTAAAATATGAAATGCAACATGCCAAACTAGTCCCAAGAAGAGGAGGGAAAATTTTGAGGTGTTACAGCTGCCCCTATTCAATCCACTGTGAACCTGTCGATATGAACAGCCTCGGCTTTCAGATGATCAGAGTGAAGAGTGGTTGAATACCAAGAACAGACGAACAATTTGCGCTCCGCTGGGAATTATTATCTTTTTTGCTTTTCTTGAACCCCAAAACTTCTTCTTTCGCATGGATGATCCCTGATCACCGCATTTGAACCCCGAAAACTTCGTCACTCTTGCTGCCAAACAATGAACCCCGTTCTCCATTTGAACCCCGGTCGCCTGACGATAACTCGAGATCATCATTGTGAACCCCATTCTCCAGAAAACACCCCGTGCCTCCTTTTCTCCATTTGAACCTCGCTCTCCATTTGAACCCCGTGCTAATTCCGCTGGAAACGTCGGAAATAACACCAAACACCACTCTGATGGCGACATACCAGAGGGTACACCTTCACGAAAGGAAGGTAACATGTGCATTTCTTCCTCAGAAGACACCCATAACGACTTATGTTGGCCTTAGCCAAAGTCTAAGGTGACGCATGATCAGAAGACAATCCTGAGGACCCTATCCCGGATACAATCTTCAATTCTAGTTGAACCCCGCTCTCCTGAAAATGCCGCAACACTTCCTTTTCTTCATTTGAACCCCGATTTTCGCGCTGATCGTGTAACGTTCTCCGATCTTTATTTCCATCTCCGCCCGACAGAAACTTTTCCTCCAATATCGCACTACTGGGGAATACTGTTAATCCAACGTCACAATGCTAAACTCCTCAGAGTAACATCTTCCAACTTCCATCTCCGCACGACGGAATTTTTCCTCCAATATCGCACTACTGGGGAATGTTGTTGATTCAACGTCACGATGCTAAACTCCTCAGAGTAACATCTTCCAACTTCCATCTCCGCACGACAGAATTTTCCTCCAATATCGCACTACTGGGGAATATTGTTGATTCAAAATCAAGATGCCGAACTCCTCAGAGTAACATCTTCACCAACCAGCTAAACCAATTCTCAACCGGTAACCACGGCTTGAGACTAGTTTTATGCTTGCAATGCTGATGCATGAGTTTTTTACAGCGTAATGCTCCATAACCATGGGAATACTACGCAATTTATTATGCAATATGCTATGCTCTTCTAAATGATGAATGTATAAAAAGCATCCCCCTCAGGGGACGACACGAGCAACTCTGCTGAGGAACTCGATATCGCTCCAATCTCCAACCCTGCTTGGGATAACACCGCTGTTGGGGAAAGGACAACCCTTACTAAGGATGACCTCCACTAAACCCGATCCGCTTGGGGACTTCGCTGGGGAAATAGCTACCAACGCACACCTCCGCTGGGGAAACGGCAATCTTCAGACCTGCTGGGGAAATAACAATCTCAACCCTACTAGGGGAAACAACAAACATCAGGCCTGGCCGCCGAAGAAATACCGATCTCAAACCTGCTTGGGAGGAACAGCAACCTTCAGGCCTGGCTGCCTAAGAAATACCGATCTCGAACCTGCTGGGGAGATACGGCATATTTGACACGGAACACCTGTCGACTCGTCGAATGCTGGCATTCACCATCTAACCAATGTCAACTTTCCACTTCTGAGATGTCCCAGACTCATCTGGTCTCTTCTGATTCTTCACCTTGTATTCTCGACTTCTCTCTACTCCGAGACAATCGTTCTCCTCAGATTCGGGCCAACTCTTCGGTCCTCAAACTTTGAAGAGTCTTCTTGATTAACCCTCAAGGATCGTCGCAATTCTTTCGCCGTCTTTACACCATTCTTCAACTCCTTGTCCCTGATTGGACTTGAAGGAATCTTTCGTCAAAAAGCTTCACATCACAACCTGCAAGTGAGTGAAAATATCTAACAGTATCTGCAAAAGAGATTGTTAGATAAAAACGTGCCTCAGGCGTGCCAAAATTTCAACACCCAGGTCACTCAACCTTCCAAATAAGATTTCAAGTTCTCAATCCTATAAACATGCATTGGAAGGGGCCTCTATGTCTTAAAATGCAAAGATTCTTATCAAAATAAACGGATGTTTTTGCAAGCAAAGCGGTAATGAAAACAAAAACAAAATTATTTGACTGAATATGCATTTTATTGATTGAAAAAGGTGGCTCGTAACTGAGCAATACACAGGAAGCAATCCCTGAAAAGAGGTAATTGCGCATAAAAGGAAAATCTATCCTAATGGCAATGTGAACCCGTGATCTCATCGAGTTCCAATCCGGTTACAACCCATATGTCCTCAAGACTATCCATGCTTTCTGCCTTCTGAACAAGACGCTTCCGACCGATCTCTGCCGGGGATTATCCATGTGTCATATCCAAAGTGTAAACGATCATGCTAGACGCAGTTGTTCGTTTCATTCCCTCTTTTGTCTGGACCACCCTTTCGGGTTTTCAGTCCACCGGGATACTCTTTTTTGCCCAAGCCGCCCTTGTGGGGTTTTCGACTTGCCGGGTGTACAGTTTTTTTCTCTTTTTATCCCTAATTTTTGACCGAACCTTTTTTCATTTTTTCTGGTTCGCCGGGATGCCCATTTTTTCCTGGACTATTTTATTCTTTTCGTCCAGCGGGTCTCTTATACGAAGTATTTTTTAACTGCATCCACATTCACAGGGGATGGAAAATCCTCACCATCCATGGTCGTCAACAACAAGGCTCCGCCAGAGAAAACCTTCTTGACCACGAATGGACCTTCATAATTAGGTGTCCACTTGCCCCGGCGATCGTTCTGAGGAGGAAGGATCCTTTTCAACACCATATCTCCCACATGGTACACACGAGGTCGTACCTTTCGGTGAAAAGCACGCTTCATTCGCTACTGGTACAACTGCCCATGACAAATGGTCGCCAGTCTCTTTTCCTCAATCAGGCTCAACTCTTCATACCGAGTCCTTACCATTCAGCCTCTTCCAATTTCACATCCATCAGGACTCTCAATGACGGAATATGAACCTCAACTGGTAGTACAGCTTCCATCCCGTACACAAGCGAGAAAAGCGTTGCCCTAGTAGATGTACGCACCGAGGTTCGATACCCATGCAATGCAAACGGCAACATCTCGTGCCAATCCTTATAGGTCACGACCATTTTCTGCACAATCTTCTTAATATTCTTATTGGCCGCCTCGACCGCCCCATTCATCTTTGGACGATAAGGAGAAGAATTGTGATGCTCGATCTTGAACTCACGGCACAGTTCTGCCATTATCTTGTTGTTGATATTAGAACCATTATCAGTAATGATTCTTTCGGGAACCCCATATCTGCAAATAATGTCTCTCTTCAGGAACCTGGCCACGACCTGTTTCGTCACGTTTGCATAAGATGTCGCTTCCACCCACTTAATGAAGTAATCGATAGCCACTAATATGAACCGGTGCCCATTCGAAGCCGTAGGCTCGATCTTTCCGATCATATCAATGCCCCACATAGCAAACGGCCATGGAGATGACATCAAACTCAACGGGTTTGGAGGTACGTGCACCTTATCAGCATAAATCTGGCATTTATGACATTTCTGCACGAAGTTGAAAAACTGGGCCTCCATTGTCATCCAATAATAACCAGCCCTTAACAATTTTTTCACCATCGCATTCCCACTGGCATGGGTACCAAACGACCCCTCATGCACTTCTTTCATCAATTGGCTTGCTTCTTTGTCATCGACACATCTAAGCAAAACCCAATCGAAATTCCGCTTGTACAAAACCCCATCCTTATTCAGATAGAACGCCATGGCCAACCTCCTCAGAGTCTTTCGGTCCTTTTTAGACGCTCCCTCGGGATACTCTTGGGTCTCCAAATATCGTTTGATGTCATAATACCACGGCTTTTCATCATTAGGCGCTGTTTCAACATCAAACACATAAGCCGGTCTATCCAACCGTCCCACCTCAACATTAGGGAATTGATTCCACCACTGCACTTTAATCAAAGCGGCCAGAGTAGCCAAAGCATCTGCCAAAGGATTTTCTTCTCTCGGCACATGGTGTAATTCCACCTTGGTGAAGAACGTCAACAATCTCCTCGTATAATCCCGGTATGGAATTAAATGTGATTGATGCGTATACCACTTCCCGTTAACCTGGTTCATAACCAAAGCTGAATCTCCATAAATGACAAGGTTCTTGATCCGCAAATCAATCGCATCTTCAATACCCAAGATACAAGCTTCGTATTCAGCCATATTGTTGGTGCACTCAAATGTTAGCCGGGCAGCAAAAGGAATGTGGGATCCTTTTGGCGTAACCAAAACAGCACTAACTCCACTACCATTCACGTTAACGGCCCCATCAAACATCAGAATCCATTCGGATTTAGGGTCAGCCCCCTCCTCCGGGATCGGTTCCTCACAATCTTTTGATTTGAGAAACATGATGTCCTCATCAGGGAATTCAAACTTCATCGTATGATAATCCTCAATGGGTTGCTGGGCGAGGTAATCAGACAATACACTCCCCTTTATTGCTTTCTAAGAAGTGTACTGGATATCATATTCAGTCAAAATCATTTGCCATCTCGCAACCCGTCCGGTCAATGTTGTCTTCTTAAATATATACTTGATCGGATCCATCTTAGAAATCAACAAAGTGGTATGAACCAGCATATACTGTCTTAGTCGGCGAGCAGCCCATACCAAAGCACAGCAAGTTTTCTCGAGCAGTGAATATCTTGTTTCACAATCTGTAAACTTTTTGCTAAGGTAGTAAATTTCATGCTCTTTTCGACCAGACTCGTCATGCTGCCCCAGTACACACCCCATAGACCCCTCGAGGACAGTCAAGTACAGGATTAACGGTCGTCCTTCCACAGGAGGCATCAGAATCAGAGGCTCCTGCAAATATTCTTTTATTTTTTCAAATGCCGCTTGGCAATCATCATTCCACCTGACCGTTTGATCTTTTCTCAACAACTTGAATATGGGTTCACACGTGGCTGTCAGGTAAGATATGAACCGTGAAATGTAGTTCAATCTACCTAAGAAACCATGAACCTCCTTCTCTGTTCTCGGTTCAGGCATTTCTCGTATCACTTTTACTTTGGCAGGATCAACCTCGATTCCTCTCTCGCTCACAATAAACCCCAGCAACTTACCGGATCGCACCCCGAAAGTTCACTTATTCGGATTCAACCTCAATCTGAATTGTCTCAACCGGTCAAACAACTTGGCCAGATCTACCAGATGCCCCTCTTCTGTTTGGGACTTTGTTATCATGTCATCAACATAGGATTCAATTTCATGATGAATCATATCATGAAACAACGTCACCATAGCTCTTTGATACGTGGCACCGGCATTCTTGAGACCGAATGGCATCACCTTATAGCAAAAAGTGCCCCATGGTGTGATGAACGTTGTTTTCTCCATATCATCTGGCGACATTTTAATTTGATTATAGCCAGAAAAGCCATCCATGAAGGAAAACACCGAGAATTGAGTTGTATTATCTACCAACACATCGATGTGAGGTAATGAGAAATCATCTTTCGGGCTAGCTTTGTTCAAATCCCGGTAGTCCACACACATCCTCACCTTTCCATCCTTCTTTGGCACCGGCACAATGTTCGCGACCCAAGGCGGATAATTAGTGACAGCTAGGAAACCGGCATCTAATTGCTTTTGAACCTCCTCTTTAATTTTCATGGCCATCTCAGGTCAAGTTCTGCGCAACTTCTGCTTCACTGTAGGACAATATGCTCTAAATGGCAACCTGTGCACAACAATATCAGTATCCAACCCTGGCATATCCTGATAGGACCACGCAAAGATATCAACATACTCTTTCAACAAGGCTACCATTCTGCTCTTGACATTCACCTCCAAAGTAGCCCCAACCTTTACTTCCTTTCTGACCTCCTCGGTACCCAAATTCACAACCTCGACTTGCTCCTCGTGCGGTTGAATCACCTTCTCCTCTTGCTTCGACAATCTGGCTAATTCCTCCGGCAGTTCACACTCTTCTTCGCCTTCTTCTTTGACACGATAGATCGGATTATCGAAGTCATATAAAGGTGTAACAGGATTGTTATCAATGAGATCCGAAAATGATCGCATCTGCATGAATGTTGATTCATGCATTGCTTTTAGAGTTGGAACGAGGCAAATTAAAAGAATGGAAAATGAAAACAAACATTGCCATTTTTATTTATTTTATTAAACTGCAAAAATAAATGAAAAACAGGGAACACCGCTTTTAGTGAAAAAACATCCTTTTATTGATGATGCAAATATTGCAAAATGAAACACATGAGGTGGCCCTTACAATGAACCATTACGTTTCGGGCAAAACGCATGGTTTTCATGCAGACAGAATTGAAAAACAGAAATATTACTTTTCATGTAGAGTGACAGTGATGATCTTTTCGGCCTTCCAGTTCTGGAACTCCATCCCTGGTACGCACGGTTTTATCCACGAATCGAGCTCGCAGTCACTGTCAATCTTTTCACCCACCGCAAAAACGTGATCTGGATCTAGCATTCTAGCACTGGTGAACGTGAACGGATGACGACGTCCTTTACTCTGTCCAGACGAGCCTCGGCCCGGCTGATAACCAACCCCAAACCTGTCTTCCTTTGCCGTGATGTCTATCATTCTTCCCCAACCTGGGGCATCTCCATTCTTCACCACTTCTGCAGCCTGTTTGTAAGAAGAAATAAACGGCTTTTTCTCTTCCTTGGCAAAAATGGCATTCTCCACCCTAACGGTTCCAAACGCCTGACTTGGTGTTTCAAATATTTCACCGTCCATTTCCACATATTTGAACGATGACAATTGGCTGACAAAAATATCCTCCTCCCCCTAATCAACTTTCTCAAATCGGAGACGTCCCTCATCCATCATTCTCTGAATCGTCTCCCTCAACATTACACACCCATTCGTAGTGACAGTGCAAGCAGCACAACAATTATCACAACCAGGGAAAACTCCACTCTTCATCAGATGTCTCTTAACCACAGACATTGGAGTCCTCAACTGATCCACATCCGTCACCTCTATTTTTCTCTTATCCTCTGACATCACGTTCACCCCCATAGGACCATGCATCGGCATGAGGTTAGCATTAACATTCGGCATCGGTGCAAAATTGATGGCTTTAGAATCCACCAAATCTTAAACGACATGCTTAAAAGCTTTACAACCCTCAATGTTATGCCCGGGTGCACCAGAATGGAACTCACACTTGACGTTCTCATCGTAACCTGCAAGCCATTGATCTGGTCCTACCGGAGCCAACGTCCTCGGCTGAACCAACCCAAGATCTTTCAACCTCTTAAACAAAAAGTTATACGTCACGGGTGGCCTATCAAACTGACGATATGTCATCCTTCTTCTCACTTGGCACCCAGCTCTTTGTGTTCTCTGTTGAGGTGACTACTGTTGCTGTTGTACAGATTGATTACCAGCAGGAATCGTTACTGTAGCAGCATACGGGTGGTAACGATCCCTACCGTGTCCCCTTTGGGCATACACATCACTCGATTCACCCTCCTTCCTGCGTTGACCATTACCAAAGGGCTTCTTTACTCCAGACGACGGAGCATTTCCCTGTATTTTCCCCATTCTCAACCAGCTTTCAATCCTCTCCACCTTCTCGGTGATTGCTTTCTGACCCAAGGCGAACCCTTGCATGACGTTGACCAACTCACTTATCTTCTCTTTCAACTCGAGAATGTCAGCGTTGGATGGATCCATCAGTTTGGGTTTGTTGCGTCTGGTAGGGTATCTGTGCGGACGAGCTACGTGCAGAGGAATGACTCGGCGTGCGTAAGCAACGATTCCTGAGTCAATCAAACACGTTAGAAACTGACACCTGCAAAACAGAAGACAGGTTATTATGACTCACGCATGAATGCAATGTCTATCCGTATGAGGAACATTCTGTCCTTTGATTCTGGCTTCATCGAGACGGATAATAATTTGACAATAACATTCTGATATCAGGATGTCTCTCAACCAAAATCTCAATCGAGAATGTACCCTGAGTATGGATAGACCTGAGTTAGATGCAGATGAATGCAAGATGGGAATGATGCAGATGCATGAATGCAAGTCACTGTGTCATCCTCCAAGTCATTTGAACATCAACTATACTGGATTCCGGTCTCTGAACTGATCACAACCATCTGAGGGACTAAGGTACCATAAATCCGACTCGGGGGTTCCGAAATAAACGGAACCGAAGATACATCACCATCATCACACGTAAATCACTGACCAAATAGCAACAAGATCCTCTGGACAAGCAACCTCAAATCCAACTCAGGGGATCCGAAATAAACGGAACCCGCTCATAAATACCACGGACAGAACTCCAACGTGGCAGAAATAAATATCCATAAATCCGACTTATAAATAGAACTCAGATTGCAAACCGAACCAAAGTCACCATCAAAGAGTCACCAACAGAACCTATATCTGTAAGAATCAAAACCCTCCCCTCACATGTGAATTCTAATAAGGTCATCCTAAGGCGGATAATGGTCTCGACAATCGGACAAGATACTCAACGGGTTTGCCCTTTCGGGTGTGCCGTTGTAGCTCTCATAAGATCATCTAAACCAAAGATCCGGGAAAGAATGGTCACCAAAGTCAACAGCTCAAAAGAGATAAACCCAACCATAGTGGAAACTCCACAAGGAAGAGCTTCTCTCAGAAGAACCTCGTCCGGTTGTGGTATGTCACGTCGCAACATCATGTTAATCCAACATGTGAGGAGACATGAGACCACGCTAATCCTAGGTGTATACTCGGGCCTGGGTTTTAGCCCCACTCAGAACACCCACCCCAAATCAAAGGAACCAAACCTGTCCAGAATCCAGCACAGTGATAATATGATGCATGCAAACATATATGCAAATATATACAATCACAGTATAATAATCATAAATGCAATAAATAAGCATTAAAAGCAACCCAAACTACCCTAAAAACTACGCTAAAGAGTGCTAGGATTGACTCGCTTAGGGAAGATGGACCAGTAAGAGGTCAACTTCAATCCCCAGCAGAGTCGCCAGCTGTCGCAACGCGAAAAACAACCGGCGAAAAAAAAAACAGTTTACAGAGCCGCCACCGACGCTATTCATCCTATGACGGAAAGGAAGCGCAGGACTAACCTAAGAAAGGGAAAGGAAAGGTCTTACGACCAGAGATTGCAAGGCACGGGAGTCGATTACGCAAGGGGAAGGTATTAGCACCCCTCACGTCCGCCGTACTCGACGGGATCCATGCTCAAAAGAATAGGAAAAGAATAGAATAAGGTTGCTAAATAACTGCTCAAAGAAATTGCACAAAACTGGAGTAATGAAACAGGTGAAAGAAGATGGAGGAAGGGGACTCGGCAGGATGTCGCATCCTGGGCCTACGTAGTTTGTCAGAAACAAACATCAGAGTCAACGTAGTTCGGGGAATGGGAAACATGCTCGCTAGGATATCGCATCCTATGCCTACGTATCTTCTCTATCCAAAGAAGAATCAGAGCACTCGTAGCTCGGCTAACGCACGCCGAAACAAAACACCGAAAAGAGACGCTGAGACGTCAAAAGAAACACTCAACAGGAAACGGAATGCCAATCCATGGACTTACACCCGACTCCTGACAACAAAAAGGAAACAGAATGCCAATACATGGACTTACATCCGACTCCAAACAACAACAAAAAAGGAAACAGAATGTCAATACATGGACTTACATCCGACTCCAAACAATAGCACACGCTAACCAGCGAACACCAACGAAAAAAGGTTATCAGATTGACAAACTAAAAGGGAGACTGGAACTCGAGCCTAATAGTTGTCAAGCAAACACAAAGAGACGCTGAGATGTCAAAAGAAACAAAAAGGTTGGAAAAAAAAGGGTGAACAACAAACTAATAGGGAACATGGAACTCGAGCCTAATAGTTGTCACACAAACACAAAGAGACGCTGAGACGTCAAAAGAAACAAAAAGGTTGACACACACAGAATCAAAAAAGAAAAAGGTGAACACACACACAAAAAAAACAAAAGGGTGCCCGGAGAGATCTCGCTCGATCTCCTGCCTACGTATCTCATCTGGTATGAGAATCAGGGCGACGTGGTTCCCCTTAACAGGGGTACAACAATCTCCTAACCAGAGACCAGGGAAATAACAAACTAATAGGGAGACTGACTCGAGCCTAATAGTTGTCATACAATCCACAATCCCTAAGTTGAAGTCTCTAATCATGCATCTAACTCACACAGGAAGCAAGTCAGCTCAAAAAGATCAACACTAGTGAACAAGTATCACACACTATATCCACACAAGAGGCCCAAACAATGGGCAGGCTTTAGTCAAGAGGGGTCATATCAACCTCGACAAACAAGCCAAACTGTAAGGGTAAACAGGAGCTCTTAACCACTTACATTGAGAGTTAGGGTGAGCAGATCAAAATGGTAATGAGGATAAGACCTCATGCTCTTAACCCTGGCCAGGGTGAGCTCATGACACAGATAGCATGGGGATCCAGAAAGTGGGACCCTATTCCACTTGACTGACTCTATACAGAGATCTTGGGTACATGTTCTAGAGCATCATCACGTAGTGCGAGCATAAAGAATGACTCACTGAATAACAGGGGATTGATTGCTAATCCCTTCTATCTGTCAATTGCCTCTTCACTTAGGAGGACTTATCAAGTAACATGCCTCACTTGGAGGTCTTTGGCACAAATGTAAACAAACACAATCAGAGCCTCATAAGGAGGACTTCAGCCAAAATGCCTGCCAAAAAGGTGACAGGACTTCCAGACTACATGGAGTAAGAAGGCTAAGCTACCTCAGTGGTGTATCAACCACATTCCAAAGCTTAAGCAAAAGCTAGCTAGCAAGCAACTAATGTACCTGTGCAAAAGCTTAAACAGTTAATATCTCAATCAGAAGACCAACAGACAAACAGTGGAACCATTCAACAGTTTTACACAATACAAGGCACAAAGGCAAGCACTCAAATGAGTTCATCACATCAATTGACCTACAAAACAATAATAGTTAGTGCTCAAAGGTATTTGCATCTCACAAAGTGAGATCAAATCCAACCATCAATGCTAAATGTCCAAACCTGAAACACAAAGCACAATTAGTTCATGTACAAAACACTAGTACAAAGACTAGGTTCAAAACCAAACCAAATGATCAAAACAGAAGTCAATCTTTTGCATAATGCATATTTAAACATGTCACAAGATGTCCCCAAAAGGACCAACATCAATTCATAAGGCAAGTGGCTCAAATGATTCATGTAAAGCAAAGGCAAGAAAATGTGCACAAAATGGACATCCAAATTAGAAAATCCAAATCAAAACAGAAAAGCAAGCAATGGCCTTGATATTTTTTATGCAAGTTACTCATGTTATGAACAAACATCATGCAAAAAATCAAATCCAGAAGAGCTCAAATGATAGGTAAACAAAAATGCACAAATTGAATACCAAAAATGTGACACAACTTGTCACAACATATCTTCATGTGTCTAAAACAATGATAGCATTTGAGAAAAATTCCAAACCAATTCCAAAAAAACATATCACATGTGAGGATCAAGCATGCAAAATTTCAGATCAATTGGATTAAAGATGAGCATTTCACAAAGCATTTAATGTAGCATATCAATTTGGCATACGGTTCAATCAAAAATCACACATTAAAAATCCAGCAATCAACAATTCTTGAAATTAATGCTATAAAAAACTAGAGATCAAAACAAGAATGGGAAAAAAGTTGGGATCAATTTGGACATTTTTTCCATTTTTTATGATTTTTTAAAGTTGAAGAAAATAAATGAAATAATATGGAAAAAAATGGAGGGAAAGTGAAATTTGAAATAAAATCAACATGTGCACCACCAGGAATCGAACTCATGCGCTCAGGAAATGAGAAATCAAATAAAATTCTGAAAATGCCATGGCCTGGAATCGAACTCGCGCTCTAGGGGTCCAAAACAAACACGAAACGTTGCGTTTCATGCGAAACCCTAGCGCACAGAACCAGACGCCGGAACAGTGGTTCCGGTCGTCTTCTCCGACCGTATCCACGGCGGAGCTTCAAATTTTTTTCCAGAATTCAGCAAAATGCATATGGTTCGAAAGCTCTTTCCATGTAGATCTCAAATATCATGTCAAATTCATCTAATTCCTCATGTATCTCATGGATCGAAGCAAAACATTTTTGCAACCAAAACTTTTATTCCACATATCTTCCTCAATTCTTAACCGTTTTCAGATCTAAACATATCAGCATCATCTACGAAGCAAGATCTACATGTTTATGGCAAGAAAATAGCAAAAGAAGAGGATCAAAATTTCACCTACTTGAAATGGCAGTTGATGAAATCGTGTCCTTAGGCTCTCACAATCTCCAGATCTTCTTCCTCAAGCTTGCCTTGAAGCTTTAAGCACAAATCACCACTTGAAACCACCTAGATCTAGCTGAATTTCAAAAATCCATTAACATGTGATGCACTTGTGTAGCTCGAAAACCAGCTCAAATGTCCAATCCAATGGTTGAATCTTGCTTAATAGTGCATGATAATCAAGAATATGCAAAGAAATTGAAGAGTTATGTGAAGAAAATTGAAAATCAAAGTGAGAGAAAATTGGAGGGAAAATGGAAAATTCTAGATCTCAAATTCTGTTATGAGCAAAAACAGTTAGGGTTTGGATTTTATATGAGGTGTTAATCACGATGCTAATCCACTTAAGCCTTGGTTAATCATGATTAAGGAAATATGAAGAAAAATGCAAAAATGCAAAAATGAGCTTGCATGGCTAATCCACACGTGAACAGTACCATGTTATGCTTCAAATTCACTTAAAACCAACTAATAAACATGATGGAAGAGGTATTTTGCTCATATCTTGAACCAAATTTGAATTGTGAGATTTCCCTCCAAAATACACATGTGAGAAATGATGATCATATGAACTTCTTCCATGCATGGCAAGGCTTGATTTGGAAAGTATTGGTCATCAGAAGTATTTTGCAAAAAGAATGGACCAATTTGGAGTTTTGAATCAAAAGTTATGCCACTTTGAAATTCCATATATACTTTGTGATCATTTGGCCATAACTTCCCAACCAATCATCAGATGATCATGAAATAGGACTTTTTGTAAAGGGGAGAGAAAGATATTCAACTTTCATGTTCACCAAAAATCCATTTGAAGCTTCTTTGATGTTGATAAGTCAAGTTGAATGTGAACCAAAAACTTTTATGGTTTGTCTTTCTTTAGCTTGGGACATTCATTCTTGAAGTGGTCCGGCTCCTTGCACTCGAAGCAAGTGATGTCTTTGTTGGCTCTAGCTTTCTTGACTCCAGAAGTAGACTAGAGTTGATTGACACGTTTGGAGAGAAGAGACAATTCATCTTCATATTCTTCTTTTGATTCCTCTTCAGAATCTCCATCTTCTTCTGCTTGAAGAGCTTTTATCTTTTTAGACTTTCTCGAATACTTCAGAGCAACATATTTTCTCTTTATCTTGGGCCCATATTCCTTAAGCTCTATTTTAAAACTTCTCAAAGAACTAACGAGTTTTTTAAGAGAAGTGTTGTTCATATCCTTTGATAACTTCAAAGTCGTTACCATAGGTCTCCATATTTTAGGTAGACTTATGATGATCTTTTTCACATGATCAGTAGTAGAATACCCTTTGTCTAGAACCTTAAGTCCTACAACAAGAGTTTCAAACCTTGAGAACATGTTCTCAACAGTTTCATCATCTTCTATCTTGAACGCTTCATATTTATGAATCAAGGCAAGAGCCATGGTTTTTTTGACTTGTCTGTTCCCTTCATGAGTCATCCTCAGAGAATCAAATATGGACTTTGAAGTATCTCTATTGGTGATCTTTTCATACTAAATATATGAAATAGTGTTCATCAAGATATTTCTATCTTTGTGATGATTTTTATAATCTTTCTTATGTTGTTTTGTCATCACTCTTCTTTCTACTTTATTACCACTATCATCTACAGGGTGTATGTAGCCATCAACCACCATATCCCATAGATCAACGTTGTGACCTTGAAATAAGCTTTTTATTCAATATTTCTACTAATCAAATCTATCTCTATCAAAAAAGAAGGTTTAGCATTATAGTGATCTCTATCATTTGCATGAACAACTAGTGATGGAATAGCAGCCATTGTGTTTCACATTGGATCTTTATCTGACACTGTTAAGTGTTTGATAATCTTATCAAGACTAGAACCAGAGCTCTGATTCCAATTGAAGGTGGCAAGAAACACAAGAAAGGGGGTTTGAATTGGGTTTCTAAAAATGAAAGCTTTTTGAAACAAACACAATTAAACAACAAATACAAACAAGAAAAATAACACATTTGTTTTTATACTGGTTCGTTGTTAACTAGGTTACCCCCAGTCCACCCGCCAATGTGATTTTTCCTTCTCAACAAGGACTTAATCCATTATAACTGGAACTGATTACACACACACAAAGACTACTCGCCTTTGTCTTCTTGAGTCTATCTGACTAAAACTCTAACCACTCAAGGAATACAACTCAAACAAATGAGATTTACAAGAATGTGTTTACAAGTTTGCTTCTAATAAAGAAGAATAAGACAAGTTTAGTACAATGAATTTCTCACACAATAACGAATAAAATTTTTATGTGTGTTTCTATTACTATACACGATAATATCAAGTTCAGCAAAAGCGTTGTGTAATTACGTGAAAATAACAATGTGAACTAGCAACTTTTCTAATCTTTCAAGTCTCCTTTATATAAGCAATGAAGAGATCCGTTGGAGGGTATAATTGAAATATAAAAATTTAGTTGTCTCCTTGCATAATGGTTTGCATAATAAGAGGAAAAATGGTACAATAGTACAGTCCTTAGCCCATAAAATCAGCGTAGTGGAAGGAGTGTTAATCTTGTACTGTGTACTATTTTTCTTATCAAAACTTTTTGATCTTATCTTCTAATATTTAGAGGCTTCTGAATAAGTATTGTTTAAGCATGTTTAGAAGGATCAAGAGACTAGTTGAGAGAATATTCATAACCTTGGTCTTCAGAGTCTTGACATAGTTCCTCAGAACCTGGTCCTCAGAGTCTTCAGAACTTGAGAGCGCAAAATCTTGAAGGCTTGACTAACCTTCAGAGGCTCTTCTATCAGAGTCACAATCAAAATTTTTAGCACAAATATTCATCAGAATCGTTGTTTAAGAGCGTTCTAGTACTTGACATCATCTTGTAAAGCACTTTGGCATCTCTTTAGAGTCAGAGTGTGTTGAATCCAGAATCTGATGACGTCACACACCAATTATTCAGAGTTAGAACCTGTTAGAAAAAGTTATACACTAGGGTACAAAATTATTCTCTAAGAAACAATGCATTGTTATCATTAAAACTAAACAATTTCATCATCTTCCATCTTGAACGCTTCATTTTTATGAATCAAGGCAAGAGCCTTGGTTTCTTTGCCTTGTCTGTTCCCTTCATGAGTCATCCTCGGAGAATCAAATATGAACTTTGAAATATCTCTATTGGTGATCTTTTCATACTAAATATATGAAATAGTGTTCATCAAGATATTTCTAGCTTTATGATGATTTTTATAATCTTTCTTATGTTGTTTTGTCATCACTCTTCTTTCTACTTTATTACCACTATCATCTACAGGGTGTATGTAGCCATCAACCACCATATCCCATAGATAAACGTTGTGACCTAGAAAGAAGCTTTTTATTCAACCTATCTATTAATCAAATCTATCTCTATCAAAAAACAAGGTTTAGTATTATAGTGATCTCTATCATTTACATGAACAACTAGTGATGGAATAACAACCATTGTGTTTCACATTGGATCTTTATCTGACACTGTTAAGTGTTTGATAATCTTATCAAGACCAGAACCAGAGCTCTGATGCCAATTGAAGGTGGCAAGAAACACAAGAAATGGGGGTTTGAATTGGGTTTCTAAAAATGAAAGCTTTTTGAAACCAACACAATTAAACAACAAATACGAACAAGAAAAATAACACAGTTATTTTTATACTGGTTCGTTGTTAACTAGGTTACCTCCAGTCCACCCGCCAAGGTGATTTTTCCTTCTCAACAAGGACTTAATCCACTATAACTGAAACTGATTACAGACACACAAAGACTACCCGCCTTTGTCTTCTTGAGTCTATCTGACTAAAACTCTAATCACTCAAGGAATACAACTCAAACAAATGAGATTTACAAGAATATGTTTACTAGATTGTTTCTAATAAAGAAAAATAACATAAGTTTAGTACAATGAATTTCTCACACAATAACGAACAAATATTTTATGTGTGTTTCTATTACTATACACAATAATATCAAGTTCAGCAAAAGCGTTGTGTAATTACATGAAAATAACAGCGTGAATTAGCAACTTTTCTAATCTTCCAAGTCTCCTTTATCTAAGCAATGAAGAGATTTGTTGGAGGGTAGAATTGGAATATAAAAATGCAGTTGTCTCCTTGCATAACATTTTGCATAATAAGAGGAAAAATAGTACAATAGTACAGTCCTTAGCCCATAAAATCAGCATAGTGGAAGGAGTGTTAATCTTGTACTGTGTACTATTTTCCTTATGCAAAAGTTTTTGATCTTATCTTCTAGTCTTTAGAGGCTTCTGAATAAATATTGTTGAAGCATGTTTAGAAGGATCAAGAGAGTAGTTGAGAGAATCTTCAGAACCTTGGTCTTCAGAGTCTTGACACAGTTCCTCAGAACCTGATCTTCAGAATCTTCAGAACTTGAGAGCGCAAAATCTTGAAGGCTTGAGACACCTTCAGAGGCTCTTCTATCAGAGTCACAATCGAAAGTTTTAGCATAAACATTCATCAGAATCATTGTTTAAGAGCGTTTTAGTACTTGACATCATCTTGTAAAACACTTTTGCATCTCTTTAGAGTTAGAGTGAGTTGAATCCAGAATCTGATGACGTCACACACCAATTCTTCAGAGTCAGAACCTGTTAGTAAAAGTTATACACTAGACAAAACAACTAGGGTACAAAATTATTCTCTAAGAAACAATGCAATGTTATCATTAAAACTAAAGGTCAAATGCTTGTTGCACCTACAAGTATAAATGGGCAAGAGCTACACCTACAAGTATTGAACTTGAGACCTCTTGATTAAGGGGCATAAGTTACACCTGTTACCACCAAACCGTCACAATATTTCATGAACTAATATATTGTTATTGATAGATAATTGTTCACGAATGGCTATGTTGAAACCATTCAAACATTGTTTCTCTTCATCAATTGGTACAAGTTTTCCTATAAATAGAGATACTTGTTAGACATAAAAAGACACACGAAAACACATGTTTCAAGAGCCAAAATATATATCTAAGTCATTCTTTTATTTTTTTTTAGTGCACGAGAATAAATAAGGGAATTTTATTCCGTAAAATATCATTGATCTATATGTTTAATGTGAATATGCAATTCATGCTAAGGTTTCCAAAGTATCCTGAAGGGGATTCGTCAGATTATCCATCTACATCCAATTTGTCTAAATTGATGGGGATAAATCGAACTTAAAACTTAGTGTAAACACACGCTTTAGAATTATTATTTTGTACAACTTTTACTATACCATTTTCATCTTCTACTTGTTCATGTTTTATACCAAACCCCAAACACAAACACAAAATCTAACGTAATTGTGTAAATGACTTAATGTAAAAAATCGAGGGAATCTCATGATTACACTAATATCATGTACTAGTACTGATTGTTCTATCAAGCTCAGATGGTTTTTTTTCCACTTATTAGTCGACTCAAATCTTGCTAATAAATTCAAAATTGTCTCCATCACTTCATACAAATTGTGCAAAATAAGAATTGATCTAAAGATGGTCATATTCCATGCATTTAAAAGTCAAGGATACATAAAATTGAGCTTATCGTCACAAGACACATCTCTCCAACTATTGAACAAAAAAGAAACATTGGTTACACGATGCTTAATTTTCATACTTTGTTTGTTGGGGGACCAAATGACAATTTAATGGCTAATTGAAGCAACCTTATGGTTGGGATGGTAGGGAACATTTTCATTTCTTTTGTCTTTTCTCCCTCTTCAATATTTACTCTCAATCCACTTTCTTTAGGTAGCATTTGCCGTTTCTTTAAATTCAAGCAAATTACTTCTAAGTTGTTGTTCCCTCTTCAACTTGTGATTTATGAAGGAAAAAAAATCTATAAACAAAAAAATTGTGACCAAGAAAATTGCTTAGTAAACATAAAAAAAGTCAATAAAATGTGATGTGTTTGTTTGTTTGATTAATATCTTTTGCATGTGTGTTAGCAAAGTAAATAGAATTTATTTTATGTCCCCAAGATAAAAGCTCAACATAACACTTTACCATTAAAAAAGTCATTGGACATTATTCGACAATTCTGATTATTATGTCTTTTTGTTCTTTAGTGCTCCCTCCCTTTGATGTATATTCTCTTTTGCTCCATAACTATCATTATACCATTTTTTTTCCTTTGGCAATTTCCAACCTGATTAAAGAATACAATAAACTAAACATTTTTTAAAGAGGTAATATTCATTTTTACTAATTATTGTAATAACATTTGGTTAAATATATATATATATATATATATATATATATAATATATATATATATATATATATATATATATATATATATATATATATATATATATATATATATATATATATATATATATATATATATATATATATATATATATATATATATATATATATATTCAATTAGCATAAAATTTCATCATATTGGTAATTCTAGTTTTACTGTTGCTTCTTATGTTTCATAAAGAGTGTGTTATTTGGATTTTTTATTTATCGAAATAATTGTCAATTTAATATAATAATAAAATCTTTTTATTTACATTTATATATTTTTTATTTTTTTATTATATTCTATATAAGTAATATAACAATTTTAATAAATAATAGTTATTATATAATTGAAATCAATACAACTAGCTAGTTTTTTTACTTAAAAGTTACTCACAATTTAAATATAACATTTTTATGAGTTAAAAGAAGTACTTCGTCAAGGACAACATTTTACATTTATATTATCTTTAGTTTACGAATGCTAAAATATTAAGAAAATATATAATTTGTTTCAACTAGAAGAAATTATAATGATATTTACTTATTTCTTTTATTGAAAAACTCAAAGTAATTATGCTAGATAACTCTCATTCTATTTAGACAATATCAGTGACAAAAATACTATTATACTACAATATGAAAATTATATATAAATGATGAATGGAATAAATAAATAAAAAAAACTGCTAAGTAAAAAAAAAGAAAAAAATGAGGCCAATGCTTGAATGGCATGCATGACTTTTTTTTTCCTTTTAGGGATCTAGTAAATTTATCAATAAACTTTAAAACGGAAAAGAAAAAAAAAATCACGTTTGACAGAAAAAGCCAACTATACATATATGTACCTGTGCTTTATGTGGCAGAACCCTTTTATAGAACAGACACTTCATTTAAACTAAAGATGTTAATAATATATTAAAATTGGGAATAACATACATTATTATTATTATTATTATTATTATTATTATTATATTATATTATTATTATTATTATTATTATTATTATTTATTATTATTATTATTATTTGAATAAAAGTGACAGTCAGTGTGAAATAAAGTGAATTATTTTATTGACTGCAACTAAAAAAACTACTTGACAAAAAAAAATTCATGGAGTTGTTTTAACTATTAATTACAATTTTCTTTTAGAAATAAAATCTAGCTTAAGTTCAAGAAAAGTTAATTAATACAGTAAGAAACTTAAGCACAATATAAGTAAATTTTGAACTAAATGATTCCGTTAGTTTCTAAAGGTAAATAATATATTTATATTTTATTTATTAGCTTAATGACAAACATATACTTAAATCAATATTTGTTCAAAAATAAAATATAGTAAATTGAATTCAGAAATTTTTTAGAAAATATTTTTGCAATGATTATTCTCATCTTATTTAAGTAATATGTATTTTATCTGAATTAAAAAAATTAGATTCTAATTTTTATAGATTCTCTTCTTTTTTTTATACTATAAACGACATTCATTCAAATCGATAGAATATATTAAATAATATAATTTTAAAATCGTTATAATTTAAAAATAATGAATATGCGAATAAACTCAAAACATTCCCATTAATAGATATAATGAAAAATTATCTACAAATGTGACAAAACTTATAAATATGACGAAATTGAAATGTTCGGAATATTCATCACCTCTGAGTCGAAACTAATATGTCAATCTGAATCAAACAAACACCACACAAAAACTGAAAAATAAAATAACACCGTAATTAAATGACGATCAACACAACTTCACACTAAAACGACGAAATCACAAAGAAAAATAATAAAAATATATGTGAAATCACTTATAAAAGATAATTTTGAATCAAAAATTAAATCTAAAACCATCATCTTATTTTAATCTCTCACCATAAAAATATACGTGAAATTCACTTATCAGAATAACTGAGGCGATAATTTTCTTTTACTTTATATTTTTCTTTAATAATATGAACTACCAAGTTAACTTTTACTTTTAGATTTATTTATTTTTTAAATCTACATTGAAGCCTTTAACTAGGCCATTAAGTCATAGGCACAAGTGCATGACCACTAGTAAGAGATATCTGCATTCCTACGAGTCAATTAATATGATGAAAAAATCATGATATATTAATTAGTAAAAAATATGAACAAAAAAATTAAAGAAAATTCAATAGAATTTAAATTAAAATATAAAAACTAAAATTGAAAATGATAAAAAGCGTGATAATATTGCTGTTTAATTAAAAAATAAATAAAACCAATAAATATAGAGACATTAGTAATTTTGTTGTGTAATATTTATTATAAATTTTGCTGTATCGTATTATATTTATTATAATTTTGTTGTATCATATTTATTATAAATTTTGTTGTATCATATTATCTTTATTATAATTTTGTTGTATCATATTTATTATAGTTTTGTTGTATCATATTATATTTATTATAATTTAATATTTATTGAAAAAATATTGTTATAATTAGTAAGTTATAATGTGGAAATAAAAGACATTTACCACAATTATAATTTGAGATAAATGACATTTACCACAGAGTATTATTTTGAAGGAAGGTGTTAGTTCCGATGGAAGTTTGTTTTGATAGTTTAAGTTTTTGTTATTTTATTGTTAGCTCTAAAGGTGTTAGTTCTCATGTTTGTATCCCAACTTTTGGTATGATCGTCTAATATGTTTTAACTTTTATAGTATTTACAGCATTAAAGTCTATTTATTTATTGGAATATTTTTGAATTTTTAAATTGTAACTATTAGAATATACTGAAGTATTGAAGTATTATTGTGTATTTTCTTTTAGGTTATTTATAGCTAGCTTAGGTGGCACTCATATATAGCTTATTGGTTAATCAATGAAAATAACAGATTTTTTATTCATCTTCATCTTCTGCAATGCTTTCGGTTACATTTTCACTCTGTAACTTTTTCTTCTGTTAGAGATCTTCCATTATCAACATGGTATCAGAGCTTACTGAGCTCTGGTAGCCATTGTTATTCATCTTCTTGTTTTCCCCTTTCTTCTTTCCGCAATTTGTCTCCTTTTTCTTTCTGCTTCCTTAATCGCGTTTATCCTCTTTCTTGAATCTTCAATGGCGAACCAGAGCTACGCCGATTTCACAACCAATTCTACAAATCCCTACTATCTTCATCCAAACGAAAATCCAGCACTTGTTCTTGTTGCTCCACCGCTTAATGATAAGAACTATCACATTTGGGCACGTTCGATGCAAATCGCCTTGATCTCCAAGAACAAAGAAAAGTTCATTGATGGAACCCTAGCCAAACCTCTAGTGTCAGATCCTTTATATGCGCCATGGATTCGATGCAATACCATGTTTCTTGCGTGGATTCAACGTTCTATATCAGAATCTATCGCTAAATCAGTTATATGGATCGATAATGCAGCAGGCGTTTGGAAGAATTTGCAGATTAGGTTTTCTCATGGCGACATCTTCCGCATATCCGATATTCAAGAAGATCTCTACAAATTTCGTCAAGGTACTCTTGATGTTTCTAACTACTTCACTCAATTGAAAGTCATGTGGGATGAGTTAGAAAATTATCGTCCTATTCCGTTTTGCTCTTGTGCTATTTCGTGTTCATGTGGTGCCATTGCATCGGTTAAGAAATACAGAGAACAAGATTATGTCATACGGTTTCTAAAGGGGTTAAATGAGAAATTTGCACATTCAAAGTCGCAAATCATGATGATGAATCCCCTCCCTAATATCAATTATGCTTTCTCACTTGTTATTCAACAAGAAAGAGAAATGAATAACTCCTTTTCTATGGAAGTTCCTTCTGCCAACGTTAGTGAAGAAGTGGTTGCTCTACAGGTTCAAACTCATGAGGGAAACTCCAATGCTAAGCAAGGTACCAACAACCTTAGAGCTAAAAATCAGGGATACAACAGTTCAAGGGGGCATAACAGGGTGTGTACACACTGCAATAGGACCAATCACACAGTTGAAACATGCTTCTTGAAGCATGGATTTCCACCAGGTTTTAAAGGCAAAGGCAAGGGTCAAGTAGCTGCATCGGTTAACAATGCTTCAGACACCTCTCCTAAGGATTCAACTTCTTCTGTTTTTGGTTTTACTCAGGAGCAGTACAACAACATCTTGGCTTTGCTCCAACAGTCTAAACCCAATCCCACAGTAAATTCAGTTACCACTTCACCTTTTGTCATGCATTCCCATGCTTCAAATGTCAATGGTAAGA
This sequence comes from Lathyrus oleraceus, assembly GCF_024323335.1. Classification (NCBI taxonomy): domain Eukaryota; kingdom Viridiplantae; phylum Streptophyta; class Magnoliopsida; order Fabales; family Fabaceae; genus Lathyrus; species Lathyrus oleraceus. The sequence goes on from NC_066581.1 coordinate 61,842,439, forward strand.
ATCCTAATCTTTGGATTTTAGATACTGATGCTACTGATCATTTTTCATTTGATTTCTCATCCTTTGTTGAATATAAAAATATTGTACCAATTCCTGTTAGCTTACCTGATGGCTCACAAGTTGTAGCATCTGTTTCTGGCACTGTTTCCATATCCCCTTCCTTAACCCTGCATAATGTTCTCTATATCCCAAGTTTTCATGTCAACCTCATCTCTATTGCCAAATTAGTTGATAGCAATAATTGCTTTGTGCAATTTAATGCTAACACCTGCCATATCCTGCATAATCATTCCAAGGAAATGATTGGTATAGCTAACTTGAACAGAGGTCTCTATATTCTTGATTCTACCACTCACAAGTCCTCAAATTCTTCTGTTGCTTACAATCCTTGTAATATTTGGCATTCACGCCTAGGTCATATATCAAATGTAGGATTACAATCTATAGCAAAAAAAATTCCTTTCATTTCTTGTAATAAAGATAATGCTCCTTGTGACTCTTGTCACTTTGCTAAACAGAGAAAATTACCTTTTCCTACTAGTGATTCAAATTCTTGTGTTCCTTTTAATATTCTACATGCTGACTTGTGGGGACCCTATTCCACTATTTCTACTTTAGGACATAGGTATTTTTTTAATTCTTGTAGATGATTACACTAGACACGCTTGGGTTATTTTTCTTAAAACCAAAGACCAAACCAAAACTAGCCTTATTCAGTTCATTGCTTACATAGAGAACCAATTCAATACCACCCTAAAATGTCTCAGATCAGATAATGGTACTGAATTCACTGCCCTGTCCAATTATCTTTTATCCAAAGGCATACTTCATCAAAAGACTTGTGTTGAAACACCCCAACAAAATGGGGTGGTAGAAAGAAAACATCAACACATCCTTAATTTTGTCAAGTCCTTATTTTTTCATTCTAACATCCCTCTCAACATGTGGAACTTTTGCATACAACATGTTGTCCACATCATCAATAGGTTACCTACACCTTTACTCAAATCTAAAAGTCCCTATGAACTTTTTTTCAATCAACCCCCTTCCCTAGTCCATTTGAAAGTCTTTGGATGTTTATGCTTTGCCACTTCATTACAATCCCATAGAACAAAATTTGATTCTAGAGCTAGGAAAGCTATATTTCTGGGATATAGAGAGGGAACCAAGGGTTACATTCTTTATGATATCAACAACCATACATTTTTCATCTCAAGAAATGTGGTGTTTTATGAAGACATATTTCCTTTTAAAATCAAAAGTGTACCTTCTGATACAGTTCTTTCTGAGCATGTACCTCCCACCATCTCACACGTTCAAAATCTTGATGATCCTCACCCTGTCATGCACATTGACCAACCTAGTACTACTGATATATCCTTTTCATCTTATGTGTCTACATCAGTAAATGACTGTGCTAGCTCCCCTTTTAATATGAATTATCTTAGTCGTGACCCCACATATCCCAGCTCACCTGACTTGCATCTGTCTACCTCCCCACACCCTACTGATATTGACCTTTCCACTGATGAACCTGGTACCATTTCTGAGCCTATGACAGACCATAACACTCTTTTACCTGATGAATCATCCATTCAGCATCATCCTTCTGCAGATAATGGTATTCTCCCCCAGTCCTCTGCAGAAAATAACACCCTACCCCTAAGACAGTCATCTAGAACTTCTCAACCCCCTCATTACTTAAAAGACTATCACTGTTATTACTCAACTTCTCATAATTCTCCTCAAGTTAAATATCCTTTATCTCCTGTTCTTACATATGATCAATGCTCCTCATCATATAAACATTTCTGCTTGTCTGTCTCTTCTAATTTTGAGCCTAAAACTTTTACACAAGCCATTAAACATGACTGTTGGAAACAAGCTATGGATGTTGAGCTACAAGCTCTTGCTGAAAACCAAACATGGAATGTTGTTGAACTTCCACCAGGAAAGGTCCCCATTGGCTGTAGGTGGGTTTACAAAATTAAATACAAGTCAGATGGATCTATTGAACGATATAAAGCTAGGTTGGTCGCTAAGGGATATACTCAATTGGAGGGAATTGACTATTTTGATACTTTTTCTCCTGTGGCCAAGATAACAACAGTGAGAGTTTTATTGTCCATTGCTGCTATAAAGGGTTGGCATCTAGCACAACTGGACGTAAATAATGTGTTTCTTCATGGAGATTTACATGAAGATGTCTATATGACACTTCCTCCTGGACTTGCTACATCTAATCCTTCTCAAGTTTGCAAACTCCAAAAGTCTCTATATGGTTTAAAGCAGACCAGCAGACAATGGTATTCAAAGCTTTCAACCTTTCTGATTTCCTTGGGTTATTCTCAATCACAAGCAGATCATTCCTTGTATGTCAAATCTAACAAGGATAAGTTTACTGCCATCCTTGTCTATGTTGATGACTTGATTCTAGCTGGAAATTCTGCTCAGGAAATCCAATTGGTTAAAGCCCTGCTTGATAAGAAGTTCCCTTTTAAAGACCTTGGAGAACTCAAAAATTTTTTGGGTTTTGAAATAGCTAGATCAACTAAAGGTATTTTTATGAATCAGAGAAAATATGCTCTTGAACTGTTGGAAGACACTGGTTTCCTTGCAGCCAAACCATCTTCCATTCCCTTTGATCCAAATTTGAAATTATCTCCCACTGATGGTGAACCTTTAGTTGATCTACTTCATACAGATGATTAATAGGCAGATTAATCTATCTGACTAACACAAGGCCTGACATATCCTTTGTTGTGCAGCATTTAAGCCAGTATGTTTTTAAACCTCTTGTTCCACATTACCAGGCTGCTACAAAGGTCCTTAGATACCTGAAGTCTTCTCCAGACAAAGGTATTTTGTTTTCAGGCTCAAGTGACTTGAAACTATATGCCTTTGCAAACTCTGATTGGGCACGATGTCCCACCACAAGGAAATCAATTACAGGTTTTTGTGTTGTCCTTGGTACTTCTCTTTTATGCTGGAAATCCAAGAAACAAAACACTGTTTCCAGATCTTCCATAGAAGCTGAGTATAGAGCCTTAACTTCCCTTACCTGCGAGCTACAATGGTTGCAATACCTATTCAATGATTTCCTGATTAATTTTTCTCAACCTGCATCTATTTACTGTGACAGCAAGTCTGTTATATACCTTACCCATAATCCTGCGTTTCATGAACGAAGTAAACACATTGAGCTGGATTGTCATGTGATACGTGAGAAAATTGTCTCTAAGCTCATTCACCTTCTTCCTGTTTCCACCAAGGCTCAACTAGCTGATGTGTTTACAAAACCATTACATTCTCCAGTTTTTTCTTCCTTTTTCACCAAGTTGGGTCTTTGCAGCTTGCACAGTCCAACTTGAGGGGGCATATTAGAATATACTGAAGTATTATTGTGTATTTTCCTTTAGAATATTTATAGCTAGCTTAGGTGGCACTCATAGATTGGACCGATATATTTGTATATATAACAGTAATCTGGCTTATTGGTTAATCAATGAAGATAACAGATTTTTTACTCATCTTCATCTTCTGCAATGCTTTCGGTTACATTTTCACTCTGTAACTTTTCCTTCTGTTAGAGATCTTCCATTATCAACAGTAACATTAAAAAATGTATTTTCAATGTATTCAAATTTATTTATTTATTGCATACTATTAGAATTTAAATATTCTTATACATACTATAAATAATTAATATGTTACCACATATTTAATGATACTTTTTTTCATGAAAAAAAAACTACTCTTATTTTATTATTAATTATATTATTAATTAACTATTTCCTTTTTTAATGATATATTATTAAAAACTATAACATAAAATTATTACATTCTAGTATTATTAATTTATTCTATTATAAATACTATTTACTCATAATATTAATTCATATATAACAAAATGGAAATGAAATAATTAAATACAAAACTGATTAATTGTTAAAATACATAACTACATTTTTTTTTATAATTACTTGATATTATTAATAAGTCAATCTAGCATAAGATATGCTATATGCTAATGACTGATCACAATACACCATAAACACCAACTGCTAAACCAATTACAACAGATAACACCTAAACTCAAAAATAAATATATGAACATACAACTAGCCAAAATCCAAGCAAATCAAGGTACAGCCCAACCAAAATTAACTTTCCAGTAACAAACACTTTTATTTTTTTATAAAAAATATTTCCGCATCGTCAATTTATTGTTTGAAATTTAAATCAATTTAAATAATTGAATATGTTTAATAAGGGATAAAGAAAAACAAGTAATCCATATATTTTAGAATAAAGTCATATATATATATATATATATATATATATATATATATATATATATATATATATATATATATTATATATATATATATATATATATATATATATATATATATATATATATATATATATATATTATATATATATATATATATTATATATATATATATATATATATATATATATATATATATATATATATATATATATATATATAATACTATTTCGATCTGATTTATAAATAAAAAATAATAATAAATTTTATGTTTATTAAGAATGATAATTAAATATAATTTTTTTTAATTTATGTAAAATAAATAACACAATTATTAATCTATTCTTAGGATTTGTTTGGTTCAATGGAGGGAGGGGAGGAAATTTAATAGATGGGAGGGGAGGAAATGGGAGGAAATGTAATAGAGGGGAAAAGAAGTAAGGTATTTTAACTAAATGTATGTTTGGTTCAAAGAAGGGGTGTGAAGTGATGGATTTTTAACTACATATATGTTTAGTTCACAAGGGTAGGAGAGGGATTTTAAAACTAAATTATTTTTTTATCCTTACAAATATTATCACTCGTATTTAGTAAAAATAATTTTAAATAAAAATAGTTTTGAGTAAATATCACTAAATAAAAACTTGTTCATTCATAAACAACACAAATTGAAACAAAATATTCATAAACATATTAAATTGTAAACAAAATATTCATAAAAGTCATAAGGCTATTATAAAATGATCAATCAAATGAGGCAAAGACCATTTACATTATCACTGTTTTGCGTGTTTCAAGTGAACACTAGAGAACCATTTTATGTTTGTCAAGCATCTTTCATGATAATGCAATATATTTGAGGCGATGACTTTGCATCACATCCATAGTCCTTTATTAAATTTCATGCTTCTTTGTCTGAAATTGGAGCCAACTCAAAATTTTAATGCTCTTTCATTATTTCATTTCCTTCTTGTATTGCAACATTTCCTTTTATTAGTGCATTTGCAACCAAGACAATTGATTCTTGGAGTTCAGTAATATCGTTGTTTGTATCTTTGTTTTAACCACCTTTTACTGCCACTTAAAGGATCTGGTGATTGTGTTTCGGGTACATAAAAATCGTAAGTATCATCAAAGCTTTCAAAATTCACCTTATTCCAGACAATATGTGAAGGAGAATTGCCATCCAAGGCGCAGCGGAATTTAAAAATTTCTCCATTTAGTGATCCTTACGAATGAGCATGATCAGTGATAGAATCGTTACCTCTTGTGGCGATCACGAACGTTGAACGATGACAACGTCTCTACTCAGTCCACACGAACGAATTCCTTCAATCGCAGTGCTAGCTGTTATGAATGAAGGCTTTGAGTGAGAGAAAGAGAGATACGAAATTCCAACTCTTCAGTTGTGTTGTATTCCCCCTACAATGCTTCTGCACAAGAGTTCTATTTATAGACCCACTTGTGTGGGCTTCAAGCCAAAAAGCCCACTTAAGTATATTTTGGCCCATATCTCATAATATGCCAAAATCACTTAAGTATTTGGTACCTTATCATACTTCGTATTCTACTTAAGTACACCGTACCTTACGATGTTCCTTAGTTACTCTATCTCTCATCAATTCGTCCTTTGTGTGTGACCCTGTAGGTTTTCGCGACGTTGACAATTATATTAAATCACGCATTTAACATAATAAACAGTGAGCGGTATCTAGCAACACATCACTGCTACCCAAGTCACGAAAATGTCATGTGATCTGACAAAACCTCCTGTGATAATAATTATGTGTATAATTACCCCTTTGCCCTTATGTCTATATTGAACACAAGGTATAGACCGTGTCATCCTTGTCCAGTTCAATATTGGGCCCATAGACATTTATCCTGTTACGCAGGATGGGCAAATTCCATCTAGGACACTCATGTTCCTCAACATGCTTTGTGGAGTACCCATCAACTGTCTTTATGGTTATCCAGTTACGGACAACGTTGGATCAGCAATAAAGCACTCGACTCTACATCTAGGATCCATAGTGGTTTCAGGTCGAAGAGCGGTATACACCATTATCACCATGAGAATAACTTATGACACTTTGCATAACTTTCTATATAGTATTCTCATAGCGGGTCAATCCGGTATAAATATTACTCTTAATATTCATACCTATGTTTAAGACTTGATAACTCTTTATCCATGATCCATGAGATGTGATCATTAGTCTACAAACATAATAGTCTTAATGCTTTAATGTTATCCCACTTTACAATAAAGCTCGACTACAAATACTTTAAGAATAGTGTCCTTATGTTTAATGTGCTCTCATGATTAAGTCACACTTAATACATTAAACGGACTAGCTATTCTAGGGACTTTATTAATCAACCATAATAAAGAAAAAGCCTTTTATTAATAAATAAATAATTCGATACAAGTACCAAAAGTATTGGCCTCTAGGGCTTACACCAACAATATGATCATCAATATCTTGAATAGTTTCAACAAAGTCTTCATCTCCACCAGCTCAGTTAGGTCCATAAAGTATCAACATCTTCTCATAATTTGGAAGTGACACATTTTTTCAATTTGATGTTTTAGGTTTTTACGAAAAAAAGTATGATAAATAAAATATATAAGATTAATAAAAGTTATACAATTATTAATTAATAAAATATTTTAAAATAAAAAATTTAATCAAAAGTTACCTCAAAATTAGAGCATCACAAACTTCTGACTCAGCATCCCATAATTGTATAGTTGATTTTCAAGAAAACTCGTTCATACCACTTTTAAAAATGTCATAATATTCCGTGAATTTTTTTCCAAAGTTTTTCAACGGTTTTTTATCTTCACCTTGTCAACTTTGTTTCCAAACAATACACGGAGTTTAACTGCAATATTTTCATATGCTGATGTAATGAATGTACCATTGACTTTGTTACCTTTTCAAGTCAAAGTTTCAGAACTACCATAATAATATACTCAATATATTATGATGGTGTATGGGAAAACTAAACCAATACAAATCTACGAAGTGAACCTCAACTGTACATGCAAGAAGCCTAGCTGGACAAGTTTCGTCAAGAGCTAGCATCACTATGTGTCACAGCCAATGTAGATCAAGCATTTGTGCATACCAATATAGGCTCAGGTAGCTCTCATCATTACTTTCATGGTTGCGGCAGGTCATCTTGTGGTAGAGGACGTAGGCGACAAACTTACACCCCGAGAAATTGACCTACATCTCAATTGTGTAACAAGTACGAGAAATCTGTAGTTGATTGTTTTCATAAGTTTGATGAATACTTTAAGCATATTCCACCTAAATCACAAGATTAAGCCTCTAAAGTAGTAGTAGATAATGGACATAACCTATAATTTTAAACAGATGGACAGTCACAATTCCATTCTAATCTTGTGTCATGTTTTAAGCTTAAACTAACTAATTTGTTGCATGTCCCTAACATCACCACGAATCTCATATTTAGGTATAAGTTTTCTAAGGATAATTAATCATTTTTATTTCGAGTTTCATGCTAACAATTGCTATGTTAAATATCATGCATCTAATCAGGTGCTACTTGAAGGGTTCCTAGACGAGAGTGGGCTATATTGCTTTAACAATCTACTCTTGGAATCTTCAAGAAATAACTTGAGTCACGAGCCAAAGGATTTCCATCCAGTTTTTAATAATACATTTGTATCAAATAAGACACAAAAATGTCAATGTTAATTCCTTACTTGAAAATAAAATGTATATTTGGCATACTAGGTTAGGTTATGGCAATCCTAGGGCCATAAATAGGATCCTTCAAATGTGTAATATTTCAGTCAATAACAAAGAGTCGCATAGTTTTTTTTTTGTATTCATGTTGTCTTGGTAAATCACATAAGCTTTTTGCACCATTGTCCACTACCAAATATACTACTCTATTTGACCTTGTTCATACTGAATTATGAGGGCTCTCACCAACACCATATAGCAGTGAATAATCCTTATATATTGTGTTTGTAGATTCTTTTTCCAGGTATACATGGACATATATCTTCAAGCATAAAAATGATGCACTTGTTGCATTCAATCCATTTCAGATCTATGTGACCATACAATTCAATGCCAACATTAAATAAGTGTAATCATACTTTTGAGTAAGGAATTGTGCATAGGCTTACAAGTCCTCACACTTCTCTTAATAATGGAACTATGGATAGGAAGCATAGAAAAATTATGGAAATGAGACTCACCTTACTTGCACATTGTTGTGGCTGGAAAAATGATAGAGTCGTCACCATTCTTTATTTGTTCCTAAGGAACAGGTAAATAATGATAAAACCTAATAGTTAAGGATGAGAGATTGGGCTCGGGAGTCGGTTAAGTAAGGGGAAGGTACTAGGCACCCCTTACCTCCATTGTGTTCAATGGGATCCTCCTACAATTCTAGGGCTAGTGTATTTTTATAAGGTGTTTGCTTGATTTCTAATTAACAATTGATTATTTATTTATTTATAGAAGGTATTACATTTAAATGGACGAGAGACTCAATAAACTTTTTTTTATGATTGTACTCGTTAGAGTTTACAACTCTATGCCTACGTACCTCTGCATTAGGCGGGAGATCAAAGTACCGTAGTTCGTCTTGAAAATGTTGATTGGTTGGTTATTTTTATCCCTTTAAATTCTCACGCATCAAGGGCGGAGAAATAATTTTAGAAAATGCCTCAATACACCAGGGTAGAGGTCTTATGGTTTGAAGTGAATTTGAATTGATTTTATCCCTTTATCCCTTGCAAAAAATCGTGTTTTAATTTATTTAAGAAAATAAATTAGGAGTCATAGTTTATGTGGTAACCCCTTATCCCGATTTAATCTATGATAAACCCTTTATCCCAAGTTATATCACATGTCTTTAGCCCATTTTAACTTGAAAATATCATTTAATTTAATAATAATATATTAAATATGATATAATAATATAATACAAAATAAATCAAATTAAAGATAATATAATTAATTGAAATAGGATGTCATAAGATATATTCTATTTCCTAATTTTATCTCATTTTTATATCCCTTAAAACCCTGGAAATTATCCCTAATTATGTAAATATCACAATTAAATAGATTAATCATAATGTAATTTTTTTTTGAATAGTACTATAAATAGCATAATTAATTAATTAATAATTACAAAATTCTAAAAATTATGAATTAATTATTAAGATTTAATTAAAATATAATTATTAATTTAATCGGATTAATCATGAAGTTTTTTATTAATAAGTATAATTAAATAAATAATTAGTTAATTAAAACAAACCAATGGGGTGCATTTTGAACTAGGTTAGCAATTGGGCCCCTGGGGGGGATGCTAACAACAATGAAGAGAGGTCCATTGGCCTCTCTGAGCCCAAGGTGTCCAAAGTCCCCATGGGAGAGTCAACCGTAGACTCTCAACCAGGGGCGTCTGATCTGTTGACTAGAGAGTCAACAAGATCGAACCTCATGCGTTGGATGAGACGACCAGGGGAAGTAATCCAAATAGAGGGACATGATGGAGGTCAAACGTTGGTATATCGTAGACCTACCCGTTTGGGATAAGTCAACGTATGTCCATCGCATGGCCATCAGAGGGGAACGTGTCCTTCGTCAGGTAATGGACAAAGATAGTATAAGAGAGAATTCCTTGCAGAACTCTAGTTTCTCTCCTCTCTTTCTCTCTATTTACTTCGCTTCTCTCTAAAATTTCTCTAATCTCTTCTCCCTTCGGCCATATCGCCTCCCTGAAACCACCCCTTAAACCACCGCAATCCCCCAGATTTCGATTGACCTTCAACCAGAATCTCCAAACATTCAACCAATTTTTTTTCCAGAACGCCCCGAATCTTCCAACCTAGGTTCTTTAGATGAACCCTAACAACTCCTTCAACCAAGAAATCTCTCTAACTAAAGAACCCTAATTGGGTTCTCCTGAACCCCAAGAACCCTAAGGGTTCTCCAGAACCCTAACCCCCACCCAGATGAACCCTAGGGTTCATCATGTGAACCCTAACCCTAGCCCTTACCCAAAAAATCCCTAATTATTGAGATTAACATGATTGTGAAAAGATGCATGATTGTTGAGATTAACATGAGTTAGTATGTTTGGAGAAATATCCGCAAGTGGTGATCTAAAACTCGAAACTCATTTGAAAAGATATATATTCGAAGGTGTAATATTTTCTTCGAGCATTGCTTTCAACATTTTTGCTTTCTTCTGTGGAAGTATATTCTTTCTATTACTCCTAGCTTTTTCACCCCTTTTCGTCCTCAACATATTTCTAAATTAAGAGTTTTCTTTGTCATGAGTTTGTTCCATATCAATTCACCTATGTTAAAAACGGAATAAGATCGTATTGGTAACATTGTATCGGAAAACTTTGAATTTTGGGTAGTGCAAGATCAGACATTGTTTACTTGGCTTCTTTCCATGATCTCTGAGTCAGTTTTACCAAGGGTTCTCTCATGCAATCATGCATATGAGGTTTGGGATGATGTGCACAGTCACTTTCAAATCTCATATGAAGGATCATGTGCATCATCATCGATTAAAACTAAAGACAGGCAACAAAGGAACCATATCCATTTTTGAGTATGTGTTATGTGTTCGAGCTATTGCAGACTCGCTTATTGCAGTTGGAGATCAAACCTCTGAAAGTGATCAAGTGGATACAATATTAAAATTACTACCATAATAATATACTCAAGTATAATTAATAAGTATTTTATTAATAAGTATAATTAAATAAATAATTAGTTTTTTATTATGAAGTTTTTTATTAATAAGTATAATTAAATAAATAATTAGTTAATTAAAACAAACCAATGGGGTGCATTTTGATCTAGGTTAGCAATTGGGCCCCTGGGGGGGATGCTAACAACAATGAAGAGAGGTCCATTGGCCTCTCTGAGCCCAACGTGTCCAAAGTCCCCATGGGAGAGTCAACCGTAGACTCTCAACCAGGGGCGTCTGATCTGTTGACTAGAGAGTCAACAAGATCGAACCTCGTGTGTTGGATGAGACGACCAGGGGAAGTAATCCAAATAGAGGGACATGATGGAGGTCAAACGTTGGTATATCGTAGACCTACCCGTTTGGGATAAGTCAATGTATGTCCATCGCATGGCCATCAGAGGGGCACGTGTCCTTCGTCAGGTAATGGACAAAGATAGTATAAGAGAGAATTCCTTGCAGAACTCTAGTTTCTCTCCTCTCTTTCTCTCTATTTACTTCGCTTCTCTCTAAACTTTTTCTAATCTCTTCTCCCTTCGGCCATATCGCCTCCCTGATGTCGCATTACGCGAAAAACCTGCGGGAAACGAAAACAACAGAGCCGCCACCGTGCGTTATTTATCCCAAAAGCGGGAAAGGAAACGCTCGAAGTAAACCTGGAAAAGACATGGTCTCGCGACCAAAGAGAATGGGATCGGGAGTCGGTTATGCGAAGGGAAGGTATTAGCACCCCTACGCATCCGTCGTACTCGACGGGATCCGCGCACAAAAGGAAGGTAAATGGTTGCTAAAACACTACTCAAAACAAACACACACTGGCTGAAAGAGACACAAGAAAACAAACAAGACTGACTCGGCAGGATATCGCATCCTGGGCCTACTTAGTCTATCAAGCATAGACATCAGAGTCGAAGTAGTTCGGACAGGGGGAAACGTGCTCGCTAGGATGTCGCATCCTATGCATACGTATCTTCTCGGACTAAAGAAGAATCAGAGCACTCGTAGCTCGTCTAACGCACGCAAGACAAAACAACACAGGAAATCGATTTCCAATCGCTGGGCTTACGTTAAACTCCTACACAAAACAGGAAAACATGGAAACCGAATGCCAATCGCTGGACTTACATCAGACTCCGAACCAAACACACCCACACTCACCCACACTGGAAACCAAATGCCAATTGCTGGACTTACATCGGACTCCAAGCACACAACAAGAGGAAACGGAATGCCAATCACTGGTCTTACATCCATCTCCTAACACACACAAGAGACAAAATAAAAGGGCGCCCGGAGAGATCAGCTCATCTCCTGCCTACGTACCTCATCTGGTATGAGGATCAGGGCGACGTAGTTCCCCTACGCAGGGACAAAGGACTAGCCTAACCAGATAACAAAGGGAGACACAACTAGGGAGACTACGACTCGAGCCTAGATGTTATCATGCAAATCATCCCTAAGTTAAGGTTGCTATCTAACTTGCACAGGGAGCAAGCTATCCTATACGGCACGGGCAAAAGCAAACAATCACAAATAGCACACACTATATACACACAAAGTGGGGCTCAAACAAGGGTTAGGCTGCAAAAGCAAGCCAACTGTATCAGGGTGATGTTAGCTCTTAACCCTAACATTCAGAGTTAGGGTGAAGCAGATGAAAGGTGAGTGAAGATAAGACTTCACAGCTCTTATCCCTGGCCTGGGAGAGCCTTAGACAATGAAGTGTGGGTTCAGAAAGTGGGAACCCTTCTACACTTATGACTGACACAACTGTACAACTGTACAAGGATCTTGGGTTACTATCCACAATGCATCAACACCAGTTGTGTGAGCAAAGGGATGACTCAACTGAATAGCAGGAGATGGATTGCACATCTCTTGTATCTGCCAATTGCCTTATCAAAGGTCTTTTTCTGCTTGGGGACAAAAATAAACAAGCAGAAGCATTGCCTCTTAAGGAGGACTTCAGACAGGTGCCTGGCCAAGTAACAGGCCAGGTCTTCCAGACTACATGGAGTTAGAGTCATTATACCTCAATGCTCAAGCTAGCAAGCAAAGCAAAAGCAAGTTCACAAAGGAACTATAGCAATTAAGGTACCTGAAAATAATCCAACATAATTAGTACTCAAATCAAACAAAAGTCAAACAGACAATTACAAGTCCATATCACAAACAGATAACAAGCATCAATGCACAAAGGTGCAAGCCACAAGGCCTAAGTACAAGTCTCAAAGCCTACAAAACAAACTCAAGGTTAGTCATAAATAAGCAATAAACCAACTCCAATTGAGTGCACATCATCAAGTATAAGCAATTGTGCTCTTTGACCTGAAACAAAGCTCAAACATTAAGCACTATCCACTAGGACAAGGCCTAGGGTCAAAATGAGAGCAATAAACCAAAACAGAACATGAAACTTATCAAAAATCAAGATCAATCAAATAAGAATCAAATCCAAGTGGTCTCACATTCATATCATCAACCATTATCATTTCATGAGGCAAAGAGTACAAAGCATGCAATTTAGAACCTCATAGGACCAAACAGAAAGATCGAATTCAAATTAACTCACAAACATTTCAATAAATCCCCAAACAATTCATGGTCAAACAGCATTTATAACATGACCTACACACCAAATTTCAAGTCATTTGGACCAAGGGAAGCAAGTCAATTAAAATCATCAAGTCAAGGCATACTCAAACAAGCTCATACAAGGCACCAAAACATGCATCAACTTCAAGCAAGCACAAAACAGAATTGGCATAAAATAAATGAACCAAATCAAAGCCATGACACACTTCAAGATGTCTATAACACACATGCCAAATTTCAAGTCCATCCAATAAACCACAAGAATTTCCCAAATCATATGAAATCATGACTCACAAAAGGTTCACAATTGGTCAAATAGGGGAGAAATTCTCAAACAAATAGGAAAAGCATTCAAAAATTCCAGGAAACTTCACAAGCAACCTTAACATTCATAAGTATCATCATGCAAAAATCCAGGTCAATCCAAGTTCAATAGGCATGGCAAAGAAATTCCACAAGTTGGACAAGAAATGGTGTGACACAAATTGTCACACCTCCAATGATCAGGTCATATCTCACAAACCAGGAATGCAAAAATCACAAACTCTATACCAAAATGCTCCTCAAGGTGTCTAGTTTATGCATGCAAAATTTCAGCTCCATTGGATTAAGCATCACCATTTCACAATCAAAATATCAAGCAAGGTGCAAGTAGACACATGTATGAGCAAACCCTAGGCAACATGAAAAACCACACGTGCACAATATCTGGAAAAATATCCATAAAAAAGTATACATGATGATGAACAATATGCAAAAAGTCCCATCTCAATTGGATCATCCTTTGATTTTATACGAATTTTGGAAGATTGTAAAGAAAATGCAATAAAAATTGAAGAAAGAAAAAGAAATAACATGGATTAATTATTTAATATTTATTTAAATGGGAATTGCGCTTTTGCTGAGTATAAAACTCAGCGTTTCATTTAAGGGGGGGGAGTCAACGCCTAGTCAACGGAAGCCAAGGACCAATCGCGTGCTAGCATGGCTAAACAGCATGACCAATCGCAGCGCATCCTCTAAAAACACCATGCAGCACTGAAAACGTGACCTAATCGGATCTACACGCGGTCTGGAAACAGAATTGCTCAATCTTCATTGTGTTCATCAAGCCAGTACCAGATCAAGAACATTTTTCCCCAATTTCAACAATAATCATATCAACACAAAGGTCTTTCAACACACATCGATAATCCATAAGCAATCAAGCAAGAAACAAACAAACATACTCATACCGAAGGAAACAAGTTTCATCAACAAGACTTTAATCACCTAGATCTAACTCATTTGTGCATGAAAATTCGCGGTTCAAAGCTCATTTTAATCAGCGTTCGAAGATCTATAACTAACACTTAACAAATTCATGAATCAAGGGAATCATATTCTGACCTTAATGAAGAACAGAGGTTGAATTCGGCTTAATTCAAAGCTTATGAAGTTCCTGGATCCTTCTGTAAAGCTTATGGATGTGTTTGAAGAAGAATTGAGACCTTAATCGCTCACGAATCCAGCTCACTTGGAAATCACCATTGATGCTCAAGCTTGAAGAATGCTTTGATCCTGCACTATTGGCTTCGATTCCACATGTAAATTTCACTCAAGAACAATTCAGTAGCAGGAATTTAGCAAGATGAATGGTTGTTGTGTGAAGAAAATGCAAGAAAAGTTTGAGAGAAAAAAGCTTGATTCTAGATCTAGATGTGGAAAAGTGATTACTATTGATGCAATTTCTGTTATTATTAGCTATATATATGCTCTGTTAATCATCTATGCTAATCACCATTAAGCCATGCAATTGGAATTAAGTGAAATCAAGTGTTATGCAAAATTTGGCAATTAACCCTATATGCATGTAAATGAATGTAACAGTACACGATTCCTTTCCAATTCAACTCAAAATGTCATTTGGAGGTAAGTGTAACTGGTTGGAATTGAAAACAAAACATATTTTTTCAAATTGATATTTTCCCTCCAATTTTCAAATTCAAATCCAATGAAAAATGCCATTTTTGTGTGATGATTTTTGATGAAATGTAATGAATGATCATGATAAAGCATGTTAAAAGGAGATTGTAGCAAAAAAACCCACATGATTTGGCCAATTGGTGTGAAAGTTATCCAAGTTTGAACTTCAAATTTCCTTGACAATGATTTGATCATAACTTGCCAACCACACATGAGAAATTCATGTTCTTGGACTTTTTGGAAAGGTGAGAGCAAGATCTTCAACTTTCATGTTGGAAAAAATTCCATTTGAAGCTTGTATGATGATGTAAATTTGAGGAGAAGACCTTTCCATTTTTGGTAGTTTGAAATTACAGGTCACTTACTATTTTTGGAAACTTTTCTCCTGACCTCAAATTCTTCAATGTTGATCTTTGACATGTCAAATGAGACTTGTATGGACATGAATGAGGCCTTTCAAACCATCTCCCACCTTCAAATCCATGAATTCAGGCACAGTTGACTTTTTAGGGTTTCAGATGAAATTCAGCTTGACTGTTGAGCTTTGATCATCCAATCTTTGGCCAAACCACTTCAAAATGATACCTAGGTCATGTGAACTTAATGGACCAATCCTAGGGCTTTGCTTCAATAGGAATTGCACTTGCTTGCTTGCACAACTGATCCTCCTAACCAATCTTGACCTAATGACTTGCACTTGGGCAAAGGACAATGCAATGCTATGCAGTGGACAATGTTAATGTTAATGACCTAACATGAAAATGTATGTACAAAATGGTAGGTGCAAATTTGATGTGCTACACCTGAAACCACCCCCTAAACCACCGCATACCCCCAGATTCCGATTGACCTTCAACTAGAATCTCCAAACATTCAACCAACTTTTTTTCCAGAACGCCCCCAATCCTCCAATCTAGGTTCTTTAGATGAACCCTAACAACTCCTTCAACCAAGAAATATCTCTAACTAAAGAACCCTAATTGGATTCTCCTGAACCCCAAGAACCCTAAGGGTTCTCCAAAGCCCTAACCCCCACCCAGATGAACCATAGGGTTCATCATGTGAACCCTAACCCTAGCCCTTACCCAAAAACTCCATAATTATTGAGATTAACATGATTGTGAAAAGATGCATGATTGTTGAGATTAACATGAGTTAGTATGTTTGGAGAAATATCTGCAAGTGGTGATCTAAAACTCGAAACTCATTTGAAAAGATATATATTCGAAGGTGTAATTTTTTCTTCGAGCATTGCTTTCAATATTTTTGCTTTCTTCTGTTGAAGTATATTCTTTCTATTACTCCTAGCTTTTTCAGCCCTTTTCGTCCTCAACATATTTCTAAATTAAGAGTTTTCTTTGTCATGAGTTTGTTCCATATCAATTCACCTATGTTAAAAACTGAATAAGATCGTATTGCTAACATTGTATCGGAAAACTATGAATTTTGGATAGTGCAAGATCATACATTGTTTACTTGGCTTCTTTCCATGATCTCTGAGTCAGTTTTACCAAGGGTTCTCTCATGAAAGCATGCATATGAGGTTTGGGATGATGTGCACAGTCACTTTCAAATCTCATATGAAGGATCATGTGCATCATCATCGATTAAAACTAAAGACAGGCAACAAAGGAACCATATCCATTTTTGAGTATGTGTTATGTGTTCGAGCTATTGCAGACTCGCTTATTGCAGTTGGAGATCAAACCTCTGAAAGTGATCAAGTGGATACAATATTAAAATTACTACCATAATAATATACTCAATTTATTATGATGGTGTATGGGAAAACTAAACCAATAAAAATCTACCAAGTGAACCTCTACTGTACATGCAAGAAGCCTAGCTGGACAAGTTTCGTCAAGAGCTAGCATCACCATGTGTCACAGCCAATGTAGATCAAGCATTTGTGCATACCAATATAGGCTCAGGTAGCTCTCATCATTACTTTCATGGTTGCGGCAGGTCATCTTGTGGTAGAGGACGTAGGCGATAAACTTACACCCCAGGAAATTGACCTACATCTCAATTGTGTAACAAGTACGAGAAATCTGTAGTTGATTGTTGTCATAAGTTTGATGAATACTTTAAGCATATTCCACCTAAATCACAAGATTAAGCCTCTAAAGTAGTAGTAGATAATGGACATAGCCTATAATTTTAAAGAGATGGACAATCACAATTCCATTCTAATCTTGTGTCAAATTTTAAGCTTAAACTAGCTAATTTGTTGCATGTCCCTAACATCACCATGAATCTCATATTTAGGTATAAGTTTTCTAAGGATAATTAATCATTTTTATTTCGAGTTTCATGCTAACAATTGCTTTGTTAAATATCATGCATCTAATCAGGTGCTACTTGAAGGGTTCCTAGACGAGAGTGGGCTATATTGCTTTAACAATCTACTCTTGGAATCTTCAAGAAATAACTTGAGTCACGAGCCAAAGGATTTCCATCCAGTTTTTAATAATACATTTGTATCAAATAAGACACAATAATGTCAATGTTAATTCCTTACTTGAAAATAAAATGTATATTTGGCATACTAGGTTAGGTTATGGCAATCCTAGGGCCATAAATAGGATCCTTCAAATGTGTAATATTTCAGTCAATAACAAAGAGTCGCATAGTTTTTTTTTTTGTATTCATGTTGTCTTGGTAAATCACATAAGCTTTTTGCACCATTGTCCACTACCAAATATACTACTCTATTTGACCTTGTTCATACTGAATTATGGGGGCTCTCACCAACACCATATAGCAGTGAATAATCCTTATATATTACATTTGTAGATTCTTTTTCCAGGTATACATGGACATATATCTTCAAGCATAATAATGATGCACTTGTTGCATTCAATCCATTTCAGATCTATGTGACCATACAATTCAATGCCAACATTAAATAAGTGTAATCATACTTTTGAGGCAGGAATTGTGCATAGGCTTACAAGTCCTCAAACTTCTCTTAATAATGGAACCATGGATAGGAAGCATAGAAAAATTATGGAAATGAGACTCACCTTACTTGCACATCGTTGTGGCTGGAAAAATGACAAAGTCGTGACCATTCTTTATTTGTTCCTAAGGAACAGGTAAATAATGATAAATCCTAATAGTTAAGGATGAGAGATTGGGCTCGGGAGTCGGTTAAGTAAGGGGAAGGTACTAGGCACCCCTTACCTCCATTGTATTCAATGGGATCCTCCTACAAACTAGGGCTAGTGTATATTTATAAGGTGTTTGCTTGATTTCTAATTAACAATTGATTATTTATTTATTTATAGAAGGTATTACATTTAAATGGATGAGAGACTCAATAAACTTTTTTTTATGATTGTACTCGTTAGAGTTTACAACTCTATGCCTACGTACCTCTGCATTAGGCGGGAGATCAAAGTACCGTAGTTTGTCTTGAAAATGTTGATTGGTTGGTTGTTTTTATCCCTTTAAATTCTCACGCATCAAGGGCGGAGAAATAATTTTAGAAAATGCCTCAATACACCAGGGTAGAGGTCTTATGGTTTGAAGTGAATTTGAATTGATTTTATCCCTTTATCCCTTGCAAAAAATCGTGTTTTAATTTATTTAAGAAAATAAATTAGGAGTCATAGTTTATGTGGTAACCCCTTATCCCGATTTAATCTATGATAACCCCTTTATCCCAAGTTATATCACATGTCTTTAGCCCATTTTAACTTGAAAATATCATTTAATTTAATAATAATATATTAAATATGATTATAATATAATACAAAATAAATCAAATTAAAGATAATATAATTAATTGAAATAGGATGTCATAAGAGATATTCTATTTCCTAACTTTATCTCATTTTTATATCCCTTAAAACCCTGGAAATTATCCCTAATTATGTAAATATCACAATTAAATAGATTAATCATAATGTAATTTTTTTTAATAGTACTATAAATAGCATAATTAATTAATTAATAATTACAAAATTCTAAAAACTATGAATTAATTATTAAGATTTAATTAAAATATAATTATTAATTTAATCGGATTAATCATGAAATTTTTATTTATAAGTATAATTAAATAAATAATTAGTTAATTAAAACAAACCAATGGGGTGCATTTTGAACTAGGTTAGCAATTGGGCCCCTAGGGGGGGGGGGGGATGCTAACAACAATGAAGAGAAGTCCATTGGCCTCTCTGAGCCCAACGTGTCTAAAGTCCCCATGGGAGAGTCAACCGTAGACTCTCAACCAGGGGCGTCTGATCTGTTGACTAGAGAGTCAACAAGATCGAACCTCGTGCGTTGGATGAGACGACCAGGGGAAGTAATCCAAATAGAGGGACATGATGGAGGTCAAACGTTGGTATATCGTAGACCTACCCGTTTGGGATAAGTCAACGTATGTCCATCGCATGGCCATCAGAGGGGCACGTGTCCTTCGTCAGGTAATGGACAAAGATAGTATAAGAGAGAATTCCTTGCAGAACTCTAGTTTCTCTCCTCTCTTTCTCTCTATTTACTTCGCTTCTCTCTAAACTTTCTCTAATCTCTTCTCCCTTCGGCCATATCGCCTCCCTGAAACCACCCCCTAAACCACCGCATACCCCCAGATTCCAATTGACCTTCAACCAGAATCTCCATACATTCAACCAACTTTTTTTCCAGAACGCCCCCAATCCTCCAATCTAGGTTCTTTAGATGAACCCTAACAACTCCTTCAACCAAGAAATCTCTCTAACTAAAGAACCCTAATTGGGTTCTCCTGAACCCCAAGAACCCTAAGGGTTCTCCAGAACCCTAACCCCCACCCAGATGAACCATAGGGTTCATCATGTGAACCCTAACCCTAACCCTTACCCAAAAACTCCCTAATTATTGAGATTAACATGATTGTGAAAAGATGCATGATTGTTGAGATTAACATGAGTTAGTATGTTTGGAGAAATATCCGCAAGTGGTGATCTAAAACTCGAAACTCATTTGAAAAGATATATATTCGAAGGTGTAATTTTTTCTTCGAGCATTGCTTTCAATATTTTTGCTTTCTTCTGTTGAAGTATATTCTTTCTATTACTCCTAGCTTTTTCAGCCCTTTTCGTCCTCAACATATTTCTAAATTAAGAGTTTTCTTTGTCATGAGTTTGTTCCATATCAATTCACCTATGTTAAAAACTGAATAAGATCGTATTGCTAACATTGTATCGGAAAACTATGAATTTTGGGTAGTGCAAGATCAGACATTGTTTACTTGGCTTCTTTCCATGATCTCTGAGTCAGTTTTACCAAGGGTTCTCTCATGAAAGCATGCATATGAGGTTTGGGATGATGTGCACAATCACTTTCAAATCTCATATGAAGGATCATGTGCATCATCATCGATTAAAACTAAAGATAGGCAACAAAGGAACCATATCCATTTTTGAGTATGTGTTATGTGTTAGAGCTATTGCAGACTCGCTTATTGCAGTTGGAGATCAAACCTCTGAAAGTGATCAAGTGGATACAATATTAAAATTACTACCATAATAATATACTCAATTTATTATGATGGTGTATGGGAAAACTAAACCAATAAAAATCTACCAAGTGAACCTCTACTGTACATGCAAGAAGCCTAGCTGGACAAGTTTCGTCAAGAGCTAGCATCACCATGTGTCACAGCCAATGTAGATCAAGCATTTGTGCATACCAATATAGGCTCAAGTAGCTCTCATCATTACTTTCATGGTTGCGGCAGGTCATCTTGTGGTAGAGGACGTAGGCGATAAACTTACACCCCGGGAAATTGACCTACATCTCAATTGTGTAACAAGTACGAGAAATCTGTAGTTGATTGTTGTCATAAGTTTGATGAATACTTTAAGCATATTCCACCTAAATCACAAGATTAAGCCTCTAAAGTAGTAGTAGATAATGGACATAGCCTATAATTTTAAAGAGATGGACAGTCACAATTCCATTCTAATCTTGTGTCAAATTTTAAGCTTAAACTAGCTAATTTGTTGCATTCCCTAACATCACCATGAATCTCATATTTAGGTATAAGTTTTCTAAGGATAATTAATCATTTTTATTTCGAGTTTCATGCTAACAATTGCTTTGTTAAATATCATGCATCTAATCAGGTGCTACTTGAAGGGTTCCTAGACGAGAGTGGGCTATATTGCTTTAACAATCTACTCTTGGAATCTTCAAGAAATAACTTGAGTCACGCGCCAAAGGATTTCCATCCAGTTTTTAATAATACATTTGTATCAAATAAGACACAATAATGTCAATGTTAATTCCTTACTTGAAAATAAAATGTATATTTGGCATACTAGGTTAGGTTATGGAAATCCTAGGGCCATAAATAGGATCCTTCAAATGTGTAATATTTCAGTCAATAACAAAGAGTCGCATAGTTTTTTTTTGTATTCATGTTGTCTTGGTAAATCATATAAGCTTTTTGCACCATTGTCCACTACCAAATATACTACTCTATTTGACCTTGTTCATACTGAATTATGGGGGCTCTCACCAACACCATATAGCAGTGAATAATCCTTATATATTACATTTGTAGATTCTTTTTCCAGGTATACATGGACATATATCTTCAAGCATAATAATGATGCACTTGTTGCATTCAATCCATTTCAGATCTATGTGACCATACAATTCAATGCCAACATTAAATAAGTGTAATCATACTTTTGAGGCAGGAATTGTGCATAGGCTTACAAGTCCTCAAACTTCTCTTAATAATGGAACCATGGATAGGAAGCATAGAAAAATTATGGAAATGAGACTCACCTTACTTGCACATTGTTGTGGCTGGAAAAATGACAAAGTCGTGACCATTCTTTATTTGTTCCTAAGGAACAGGTAAATAATGATAAAACCTAATAGTTAAGGATGAGAGATTGGGCTCGGGAGTCGGTTAAGTAAGGGGAAGGTACTAGGCACCCCTTACCTCCATTGTATTCAATGGGATCCTCCTACAATTCTAGGGCTAGTGTATATTTATAAGGTGTTTGCTTGATTTCTAATTAACAATTGATTATTTATTTATTCATAGAAGGTATTACATTTAAATGGACGAGAGACTCAATAAACTTTTTTTATGATTGTACTCGTTAGAGTTTACAACTCTATGCCTACGTACCTCTGCATTAGGCGGGAGATCAAAGTACCGTAGTTTGTCTTGAAAATGTTGATTGGTTGGTTGTTTTTATCCCTTTAAATTCTCACGCATCAAGGGCGGAGAAATAATTTTAGAAAATGCCTCAATACACCAGGGTAGAGGTCTTATGGTTTGAAGTGAATTTGAATTGATTTTATCCTTTTATCCCTTGCAAAAAATCGTGTTTTAATTTATTTAAGAAAATAAATTAGGAGTCATAGTTTATGTGGTAACCCCTTATCCCGATTTAATCTATGATAACCCCTTTATCCCAAGTTATATCACATGTCTTTAGCCCATTTTAACTTGAAAATATCATTTAATTTAATAATAATATATTAAATATGATATAATAATATAATACAAAATAAATCAAATTAAAGATAATATAATTAATTGAAATAGGATGTCATAAGAGATATTCTATTTCCTAACTTTATCTCATTTTTATATCCCTTAAAACCCTGGAAATTATCCCTAATTATGTAAATATCACAATTAAATAGATTAATCATAATGTAATTTTTTTTAATAGTACTATAAATAGCATAATTAATTAATTAATAATTACAAAATTCTAAAAATTATGAATTAATTATTAAGATTTAATTAAAATATAATTATTAATTTAATCGGATTAATCATGAAGTTTTTTATTAATAAGTATAATTAAATAAATAATTAGTTAATTAAAACAAACCAATGGGGTGCATTTTGAACTAGGTTAGCAATTGGGCCCCTAGGGGGGGGGGGATGCTAACAACAATGAAGAGAGGTCCATTGGCCTCTCTGAGCCCAACGTGTCTAAAGTCCCCATGGGAGAGTCAACCGTAGACTCTCAACCAGGGGCGTCTGATCTGTTGACTAGAGAGTCAACAAGATCGAACCTCGTGCGTTGGATGAGACGACCAGGGGAAGTAATCCAAATAGAGGGACATGATGGAGGTCAAACGTTGGTATATCGTAGACCTACCCGTTTGGGATAAGTCAACGTATGTCCATCGCATGGCCATCAGAGGGGCACGTGTCCTTCGTCAGGTAATGGACAAAGATAGTATAAGAGAGAATTCCTTGCAGAACTCTAGTTTCTCTCCTCTCTTTCTCTCTATTTACTTCGCTTCTCTCTAAACTATCTCTAATCTCTTCTCCCTTCGGCCATATCGCCTCCCTGAAACACCCCCTAAACCACCGCATACCCCCAGATTCCAATTGACCTTCAACCAGAATCTCCATACATTCAACCAACTTTTTTTCCAGAACGCCCCCAATCCTCCAATCTAGGTTCTTTAGATGAACCCTAACAACTCCTTCAACCAAGAAATCTCTCTAACTAAAGAACCCTAATTGGGTTCTCCTGAACCCCAAGAACCCTAAGGGTTCTCCAGAACCCTAACCCCCACCCAGATGAACCATAGGGTTCATCATGTGAACCCTAACCCTAACCCTTACCCAAAAACTCCCTAATTATTGAGATTAACATGATTGTGAAAAGATGCATGATTGTTGAGATTAACATGAGTTAGTATGTTTGGAGAAATATCCGCAAGTGGTGATCTAAAACTCGAAACTCATTTGAAAAGATATATATTCGAAGGTGTAATTTTTTCTTCGAGCATTGCTTTCAATATTTTTGCTTTCTTCTGTTGAAGTATATTCTTTCTATTACTCCTAGCTTTTTCAGCCCTTTTCGTCCTCAACATATTTCTAAATTAAGAGTTTTCTTTGTCATGAGTTTGTTCCATATCAATTCACCTATGTTAAAAACTGAATAAGATCGTATTGCTAACATTGTATCAGAAAACTATGAATTTTGGGTAGTGCAAGATCAGACATTGTTTACTTGGCTTCTTTCCATGATCTCTGAGTCAGTTTTACCAAGGGTTCTCTCATGAAAGCATGCATATGAGGTTTGGGATGATGTGCACAATCACTTTCAAATCTCATATGAAGGATCATGTGCATCATCATCGATTAAAACTAAAGATAGGCAACAAAGGAACCATATCCATTTTTGAGTATGTGTTATGTGTTCGAGTTATTGCAGACTCGCTTATTGCAGTTGGAGATCAAACCTTTGAAAGTGATCAAGTGGATACAATATTAAAATTACTACCATAATAATATACTCAATTTATTATGATGGTGTATGGGAAAACTAAACCAATAAAAATCTACCAAGTGAACCTCTACTGTACATGCAAGAAGCCTAGCTGGACAAGTTTCGTCAAGAGCTAGCATCACCATGTGTCACAGCCAATGTAGATCAAGCATTTGTGCATACCAATATAGGCTCAAGTAGCTCTCATCATTACTTTCATGGTTGCGGCAGGTCATCTTGTGGTAGAGGACGTAGGCGATAAACTTACACCCCGGGAAATTGACCTACATCTCAATTGTGTAACAAGTACGAGAAATCTGTAGTTGATTGTTGTCATAAGTTTGATGAATACTTTAAGCATATTCCACCTAAATCACAAGATTAAGCCTCTAAAGTAGTAGTAGATAATGGACATAGCCTATAATTTTAAAGAGATGGACAGTCACAATTCCATTCTAATCTTGTGTCAAATTTTAAGCTTAAACTAGCTAATTTGTTGCATTCCCTAACATCACCATGAATCTCATATTTAGGTATAAGTTTTCTAAGGATAATTAATCATTTTTATTTCGAGTTTCATGCTAACAATTGCTTTGTTAAATATCATGCATCTAATCAGGTGCTACTTGAAGGGTTCCTAGACGAGAGTGGGCTATATTGCTTTAACAATCTACTCTTGGAATCTTCAAGAAATAACTTGAGTCACGCGCCAAAGGATTTCCATCCAGTTTTTAATAATACATTTGTATCAAATAAGACACAATAATGTCAATGTTAATTCCTTACTTGAAAATAAAATGTATATTTGGCATACTAGGTTAGGTTATGGAAATCCTAGGGCCATAAATAGGATCCTTCAAATGTGTAATATTTCAGTCAATAACAAAGAGTCGCATAGTTTTTTTTTGTATTCATGTTGTCTTGGTAAATCATATAAGCTTTTTGCACCATTGTCCACTACCAAATATACTACTCTATTTGACCTTGTTCATACTGAATTATGGGGGCTCTCACCAACACCATATAGCAGTGAATAATCCTTATATATTACATTTGTAGATTCTTTTTCCAGGTATACATGGACATATATCTTCAAGCATAATAATGATGCACTTGTTGCATTCAATCCATTTCAGATCTATGTGACCATACAATTCAATGCCAACATTAAATAAGTGTAATCATACTTTTGAGGCAGGAATTGTGCATAGGCTTACAAGTCCTCAAACTTCTCTTAATAATGGAACCATGGATAGGAAGCATAGAAAAATTATGGAAATGAGACTCACCTTACTTGCACATTGTTGTGGCTGGAAAAATGACAAAGTCGTGACCATTCTTTATTTGTTCCTAAGGAACAGGTAAATAATGATAAAACCTAATAGTTAAGGATGAGAGATTGGGCTCGGGAGTCGGTTAAGTAAGGGGAAGGTACTAGGCACCCCTTACCTCCATTGTATTCAATGGGATCCTCCTACAATTCTAGGGCTAGTGTATATTTATAAGGTGTTTGCTTGATTTCTAATTAACAATTGATTATTTATTTATTCATAGAAGGTATTACATTTAAATGGACGAGAGACTCAATAAACTTTTTTTTATGATTGTACTCGTTAGAGTTTACAACTCTATGCCTACGTACCTCTGCATTAGGCGGGAGATCAAAGTACCGTAGTTTGTCTTGAAAATGTTGATTGGTTGGTTGTTTTTATCCCTTTAAATTCTCACGCATCAAGGGCGGAGAAATAATTTTAGAAAATGCCTCAATACACCAGGGTAGAGGTCTTATGGTTTGAAGTGAATTTGAATTGATTTTATCCTTTTATCCCTTGCAAAAAATCGTGTTTTAATTTATTTAAGAAAATAAATTAGGAGTCATAGTTTATGTGGTAACCCCTTATCCCGATTTAATCTATGATAACCCCTTTATCCCAAGTTATATCACATGTCTTTAGCCCATTTTAACTTGAAAATATCATTTAATTTAATAATAATATATTAAATATGATATAATAATATAATACAAAATAAATCAAATTAAAGATAATATAATTAATTGAAATAGGATGTCATAAGAGATATTCTATTTCCTAACTTTATCTCATTTTTATATCCCTTAAAACCCTGGAAATTATCCCTAATTATGTAAATATCACAATTAAATAGATTAATCATAATGTCATTTTTTTTGAATAGTACTATAAATAGCATAATTAATTAATTAATAATTACAAAATTCTAAAAATTATGAATTAATTATTAAGATTTAATTAAAATATAATTATTAATTTAATCGGATTAATCATGAAGTTTTTTATTAATAAGTATAATTAAATAAATAATTAGTTAATTAAAACAAACCAATGGGGTGCATTTTGAACTAGGTTAGCAATTGGGCCCCTAGGGGGGGGGGGATGCTAACAACAATGAAGAGAGGTCCATTGGCCTCTCTGAGCCCAACGTGTCTAAAGTCCCCATGAGAGAGTCAACCGTAGACTCTCAACCAGGGGCGTCTGATCTGTTGACTAGAGAGTCAACAAGATCGAACCTCGTGCGTTGGATGAGACGACCAGGGGAAGTAATCCAAATAGAGGGACATGATGGAGGTCAAACGTTGGTATATCGTAGACCTACCCGTTTGGGATAAGTCAACGTATGTCCATCGCATGGCCATCAGAGGGGCACGTGTCCTTCGTCAGGTAATGGACAAAGATAGTATAAGAGAGAATTCCTTGCAGAACTCTAGTTTCTCTCCTCTCTTTCTCTCTATTTACTTCGCTTCTCTCTAAACTTTCTCTAATCTTTTCTCCCTTCGGCCATATCGCCTCCCTGAAACCACCCTCTAAACCACCGCATACCCCCAGATTCCAATTGACCTTCAACCAGAATCTCCATACATTCAACCAACTTTTTTTCCAGAACGCCCCAAATCCTCCAATCTAGGTTCTTTAGATGAACCCTAACAACTCCTTCAACCAAGAAATCTCTCTAACTAAAGAACCCTAATTGGGTTCTCCTGAACCCCAAGAACCCTAAGGGTTCTCCAAAGCCCTAACCCCCACTCAGATGAACCATAGGGTTCATCATGTGAACCCTAACCCTAACCCTTACCCAAAAACTCCCTAATTATTGAGATTAACATGATTGTGAAAAGATGCATGATTGTTGAGATTAACATGAGTTAGTATGTTTGGAGAAATATCCGCAAGTGGTGATCTAAAACTCGAAACTCATTTGAAAAGATATATATTCGAAGGTGTAATATTTTCTTCGAGCATTGCTTTCAATATTTTTGCTTTCTTCTGTTGAAGTATATTCTTTCTATTACTCCTAGCTTTTTCAGCCCTTTTCGTCCTCAACATATTTCTAAATTAAGAGTTTTCTTTGTCATGAGTTTGTTCCATATCAATTCACCTATGTTAAAAACTGAATAAGATCGTATTGCTAACATTGTATCGGAAAACTATGAATTTTGGGTAGTGCAAGATCAGACATTGTTTACTTGGCTTCTTTCCATGATCTCTGAGTCAGTTTTACCAAGGGTTCTCTCATGCAATCATGCATATGAGGTTTGGGATGATGTGCACAGTCACTTTCAAATCTCATATGAAGGATCATGTGCATCATCATCGATTAAAACTAAAGACAGGCAACAAAGGAACCATATCCATTTTTGAGTATGTGTTATGTGTTCGAGTTATTGCAGACTCGCTTATTGCAGTTGGAGATCAAACCTCTGAAAGTGATCAAGTGGATACAATATTAAAATTACTACCATAATAATATACTCAATTTATTATGATGGTGTATGGGAAAACTAAACCAATAAAAATCTACCAAGTGAACCTCTACTGTACATGCAAGAAGCCTAGCTGGACAGGTTTCGTCAAGAGCTAGCATCACCATGTGTCACAGCCAATGTAGATCAAGCATTTGTGCATACCAATATAGGCTCAGGTAGCTCTCATCATTACTTTCATGGTTGCGGCAGGTCATCTTGTGGTAGAGGACGTAGGCGATAAACTTACACCCCGGGAAATTGACCTACATCTCAATTGTGTAACAAGTACGAGAAATCTGTAGTTGATTGTTTTCATAAGTTTGATGAATACTTTAATCATATTCCACCTAAATCACAAGATTAAGCCTCTAAAGTAGTAGTAGATAATGGACATAGCCTATAATTTTAAATAGATGGACAATCACAATTCCATTCTAATCTTGTGTCAAGTTTTAAGCTTAAAATAACTAATTTGTTGCATGTCCCTAACATCACCATGAATCTCATATTTAGGTATAAGTTTTCTAAGGATAATTAATCATTTTTATTTCGAGTTTCATGCTAACAATTGCTTTGTTAAATATCATGCATCTAATCAGGTGCTACTCGAAGGGTTCCTAGACGAGAGTGGGCTATATTGCTTTGACAATCTACTCTTGGAATCTTCAAGTAATAACTTGAGTCACGAGCCAAAGGATTTCCATCCAGTTTTTAATAATACATTTGTATCAAATAAGACACAATAATGTCAATGTTAATTCCTTACTAGAAAATAATATGTATATTTGGCATATTAAGTTAGGTTATGGCAATCCAAGGGCCATAAATAGGATCCTTCAAATGTGTAATATTCCAGTCAATAACAAAGAGTCGCATAGTTTTTTTTTGTATTCATGTTGTCTTGGTAAATCACATAAGCTTTTTGCACCATTGTCCACTACCAAATATACTACTCTATTTGAGCTTGTTCATACTGAATTATGGGGGCTCTCACCAACACCATATAGCAGTGAATAATCCTTATATATTGCATTTGAAGATTCTTTTTCCAGGTATACATGGACATATATCTTCAAGCATAATAATGATGCACTTGTTGCATTCAATCCATTTCAGATCTATGTGACCATACAATTCAATGCCAACATTAAATAAGTGTAATCATACTTTTGAGTAAGGAATTGTGCATAGGCTTACAAGTCCTCACACTTCTCTTAATAAAGGAACCATGGATAGGAAGCATAGAAAAATTATGGAAATGAGACTCACCTTACTTGCACATTGTTGTGGCTGGAAAAATGACAGAGTCGTCACCATTCTTTATTTGTTCCTAAGGAACAGGGAAATAATGATAAAACCTAATAGTTAAGGATGAGAGATTGGGCTCGTGAGTCGATTAAGTAAGGGGAAGGTACTAGGCACCCCTTACCTCCATTGTATTCAATGGGATCCTCCTACAATTCTAGGGCTAGTGTATTTTTATAAGGTGTTTGCTTGATTTCTAATTAACAATTGATTATTTATTTATTTATAGAAGGTATTACATTTAAATGGACGAGAGACTCAATAAACTTTTTTTTATGATTGTACTCGTTAGAGTTTACAAATCTATGCCTACATACCTCTGCATTAGGCGGGAGATCAAAGTATCGTAGTTCGTCTTGAAAATGTTGATTGGTTGGTTGTTTTTATCCCTTTAAATTCACACGCATCAAGGGCGGAGAAATAATTTTAGAAAATGCCTCAATACACCAGGGTAAAGGTCTTATGGTTTGAAGTGAATTTGAATTGATTTTATCCTTTTATCCCTTGCAAAAAATCGTGTTTTAATTTATTTAAGAAAATAAATTAGGAGTCATAGTTTATGTGGTAACCCCTTATCCCGATTTTTTCTATGATAACCCCTTTATCCCAAGTTATATCACATGTCTTTAGCCCATTTTAACTTGAAAATATCATTTAATTTAATAATAATATATTAAATATATGATATAATAATATAATACAAAATAAATCAAATTAAAGATAATATAATTAATTGAAATAGGATGTCATAAGATATATTCTATTTCCTAATTTTATCTCATTTTTATATCCCTTAAAACCCTGGAAATTATCCCTAATTATATAAATATCACAATTAAATAGATTAATCATAATGTAATTTTTTTTTGAATTGTACTATAAATAGCATAATTAATTAATTTATAATTACAAAATTCTAAAAAATTATGAATTAATTATTAAGATTTAATTAAAATATAATTATTAATTTAATCGGATTAATCATGAAGTTTTTAATTAATAAGTATAATTAAATAAATAATTAGTTAATTAAAACAAACCATTGCGGTGCATTTTTAACTAGGTTAGCAATTGGGCCCCTAGGGGGGGGATGCTAACAACAATGAAGAGAGGTCCATTGGCCTCTCTGAGCCCAACGTGTCCAAAGTCCCCATGGGAGAGTCAACCGTAGACTCTCAACCAGGGGCGTCTGATCTGTTGACTGGAGAGTCAACAAGATCGAACCTCGTGCGTTGGATGAGACGACCAGGGGAAGTAATCCAAATAGAGGGACATGATGGAGGTCAAACGTTGGTATATCGTAGACCTACCCGTTTGGGATAAGTCAACGTATGTCCATCGCATGGCCATCGGAGGGGCACGTGTCCTTCGTCAGGTAATGGACAAAGATAGTATAAGAGAGAATTCCTTTCAGAACTCTAGTTTCTCTCCTCTCTTTCTCTCTAATTACTTCGCTTCTCTCTAAACTTTCTCTAATCTCTTCTCCCTTCGGCCATATCGCCTCCCTGAAACCACCGCATACCCCCAGATTCCGATTGACCTTCATCCAGAATCTCCAAACATTCAACCAACTTTTTTTCCAGAACGCCCCCAATCCTCCAATCTAGGTTCTTTAGATGAACCCTAACAACTCCTTCAACCAAGAAATCTCTCTAACTAAAGAACCCTAATTGGGTTCTCCTGAACCACAAGAACCCTAACCCCCACCCAGATGAACCATAGGGTTCATCATGTGAACCCTAACCCTAGCCCTTACCCAAAAACTCCCTAATTATTGAGATTAACATGATTGTGAAAAGATGCATGATTGTTGAGATTAACATGAGTTAGTATGTTTGGAGAAATATCCGCAAGTGGTGATCTAAAACTCGAAACTCATTTGAAAAGATATATATTCGAAGGTGTAATATTTTCTTCGAGCATTGCTTTCAATATTTTTGCTTTCTTCTGTTGAAGTATATTCTTTCTATTACTCCTAGCTTTTTCAGCCCTTTTCGTCCTCAACATATTTCTAAATTAAGAGTTTTCTTTGTCATGAGTTTGTTCCATATCAATTCACCTATGTTAAAAACTGAATAAGATCGTATTGCTAACATTGTATCGGAAAACTATGAATTTTGGGTAGTGCAAGATCAAACATTGTTTACTTGGCTTCTTTCCATGATCTCTGAGTCAGTTTTACCAAGGGTTCTCTCATGCAAGCATGCATATGAGGTTTGGGATGATGTGCACAGTCACTTTCAAATCTCATATGAAGGATCATGTGCATCATCA
Organism: Lathyrus oleraceus; assembly: GCF_024323335.1. NCBI lineage: Eukaryota > Viridiplantae > Streptophyta > Magnoliopsida > Fabales > Fabaceae > Lathyrus > Lathyrus oleraceus. The sequence continues at coordinate 61,874,672 of NC_066581.1, forward strand.
TCGATTAAAACTAAAGACAGGTAACAAAGGAACCATATCCATTTTTGATTATGTGTTATGTGTTCGAGTTATTACAGACTCGCTTATTGCAGTTGGAGATCAAACCTCTGAAAGTGATCAAGTGGATACATTATTAAAATTACTACCATAATAATATACTCAATTTATTATGATTGTGTATGGGAAAACTAAACCAATAAAAATCTACCAAGTGAACCTCTACTGTACATGCAAGAAGCCTAGCTGGACAAGTTTCGTCAAGAGCTAGCATCACCATGTGTCACAGCCAATGTAGATCAAGCATTTATGCATACCAATATAGGCTCAGGTAGCTCTCATCATTACTTTCATGGTTGCGGCAGGTCATCTTGTGGTAGAGGACATAGGCGATAAACTTACACCCCGGGAAATTGACCTACATCTCAATTGTGTAACAAGTACGAGAAATCTGTAGTTGATTGTTTTCATAAGTTTGATGAATACTTTAATCATATTCCACCTAAATCACAAGATTAAGCCTCTAAAGTAGTAGTAGATAATGGACATAGCCTATAATTTTAAATAGATGGACAATCACAATTCCATTCTTATCTTGTGTTAAATTTTAAGCTTAAACTAGCTAATTTGTTGCATGTCCCTAACATCACCATGAATCTCATTTTTAGGTATAAGTTTTCTAAGGATAATTAATCATTTTTATTTCGAGTTTCATGATAACAATTGCTTTGTTAAATATCATGCATCTAATCAGGTGCTACTTGAAGGGTTCCTAGACGAGAGTGGGCTATATTGCTTTAACAATCTACTCTTGGAATCTTCAAGAAATAACTTGAGTCACGAGCCAAAGGATTTCCATCCAGTTTTTAATAATACATTTGTATCAAATAAGACACAATAATGTCAATGTTAATTCCTTACTTGAAAATAAAATGTATATTTGGCATACTAGGTTAGGTTATGGCAATCCTAGGGCCATAAATAGGATCCTTCAAATGCGTAATATTTCAGTCAATAACAAAGAGTCGCATAGTTTTTTTTTGTATTCATGTTGTCTTGGTAAATCACATAAGCTTTTTGCACCATTGTCCACTACCAAATATACTACTCTATTTGACCTTGTTCATACTGAATTATGGGGGCTGTCACCAACACCATATAGCAGTGAATAATCCTTATATATTGCATTTGTAGATTCTTTTTCCAGGTATACATGGACATATATCTTCAAGCATAATAATGATGCACTTGTTGCATTCAATCCATTTCAGATCTATGTGACTATACAATTTAATGCCAACATTAAATAAGTGTAATCATACTTTTGAGTAAGGAATTGTGCATAGGCTTTCAAGACCTCACACTTCTCTTAATAATGGAGCCATGGATAGGAAGCATAGAAAAATTATGGAAATGATACTTACCTTACTTGCACATTGTTGTGGTTGGAAAAATGACAGAGTCGTCACCATTCTTTATTTGTTCCTAAGGAACAGGGAAATAATGATAAAACCTAATAGTTAAGGATGAGAGATTGGGCTCGGGAGTCGGTTAAGTAAGGGGAAGGTACTAGGCACCCCTTACCTCCATTGTATTCAATGGGATCCTCCTACAATTCTAGGGCTAGTGTATTTTTATAAGGTGTATACTTGATTTCTAATTAACAATTGATTATTTATTTATTTATAGAAGGTATTACATTTAAATGGACGAGAGACTCAATAAACTTTTTTTTATGATTGTACTCGTTAGAGTTTACAACTCTATGCCTACATACCTCTGCATTAGGCGGGAGATCAAAGTACCGTAGTTCGTCTAGAAAATGTTGATTGGTTGGTTGTTTTTATCCCTTTAAATTCTCACGCATCAAGGGCGGAGAAATAATTTTAGAAAATGCCTCAATACACCAGGGTAAAGGTCTTATGGTTTGAACTGAATTTGAATTGATTTTATCCCTTTATCCCTTGCAAAAAATCGTGTTTTAATTTATTTAAGAAAATAAGTTAGGAGTCATAGTTTATGTGGTAACCCCTTATCCCGATTTAATCTATGATAACCCCTTTATCCCAAGTTATATCACATGTCTTTAGCCCATTTTACCTTGAAAATATCATTTAATTTAATAATAATATATTAAATATGATGTAATAATATAATACAAGATCAGACATTGTTTACTTGGCTTCTTTCCATGATCTCTGAGTCAGTTTTACCAAGGGTTCTCTCATGCAAGCATGCATATGAGGTTTGGGATGATGTGCACAGTCACTTTCAAATCTCATATGAAGGATCATGTGCATCATCATCGATTAAAACTAAAGACAGGCAACAAAGGAACCATATCCATTTTTGAGTATGTGTTATGTGTTCGAGTTATTGCAGACTCGCTTATTGCAGTTGGAGATCAAACCTCTGAAAGTGATCAAGTGGATGCATTATTTAAATTACTACCATAATAATATACTCAATTTATTATGATGGTGTATGGGAAAACTAAACCAATAAAAATCTACCAAGTGAACCTCTACTGTACATGCAAGAAGCCTGGCTGGACAAGTTTCGTCAAGAGCTAGCATCACCATGTGTCACAGCCAATGTAGATCAAGCATTTGTGCATACCAATATAGGCTCAGGTAGCTCTCATCATTACTTTCATGGTTGCGGCAGGTCATCTTGTGGTAGAGGACGTAGACGATAAACTTACACCCCGGGAAATTGACCTACATCTCAATTGTGTAACAAGTACGAGAAATCTGTAGTTGATTGTTTTCATAAGTTTGATGAATACTTTAATCATATTCCACCTAAATCACAAGATTAAGCCTCTAAAGTAGTAGTAGATAATGGACATAGCCTATAATTTTAAATAGATGGACAATCACAATTCCATTCTAATCTTGTGTCAAGTTTTAAGCTTAAAATAACTAATTTGTTGCATGTCCCTAACATCACCATGAATCTCATATTTAGGTATAAGTTTTCTAAGGATAATTAATCATTTTTATTTCGAGTTTCATGCTAACAATTGCTTTGTTAAATATCATGCATCTAATCAGGTGCTACTCGAAGGGTTCCTAGACGAGAGTGGGCTATATTGCTTTGACAATCTACTCTTGGAATCTTCAAGTAATAACTTGAGTCACGAGCCAAAGGATTTCCATCCAGTTTTTAATAATACATTTGTATCAAATAAGACACAATAATGTCAATGTTAATTCCTTACTAGAAAATAATATGTATATTTGGCATATTAAGTTAGGTTATGGAAATCCAAGGGCCATAAATAGGATCCTTCAAATGTGTAATATTCCAGTCAATAACAAAGAGTCGCATAGTTTTTTTTTGTATTCATGTTGTCTTGGTAAATCACATAAGCTTTTTGCACCATTGTCCACTACCAAATATACTACTCTATTTGAGCTTGTTCATACTGAATTATGGGGGCTCTCACCAACACCATATAGCAGTGAATAATCCTTATATATTGCATTTGTAGATTCTTTTTCCAGGTATACATGGACATATATCTTCAAGCATAATAATGATGCACTTGTTGCATTCAATCCATTTCAGATCTATGTGACCATACAATTCAATGCCAACATTAAATAAGTGTAATCATACTTTTGAGTAAGGAATTGTGCATAGGCTTACAAGTCCTCACACTTCTCTTAATAAAGGAACCATGGATAGGAAGCATAGAAAAATTATGGAAATGAGACTCACCTTACTTGCACATTGTTGTGGCTGGAAAAATGACAGAGTCGTCACCATTCTTTATTTGTTCCTAAGGAACAGGGAAATAATGATAAAACCTAATAGTTAAGGATGAGAGATTGGGCTCGGGAGTCGATTAAGTAAGGGGAAGGTACTAGGCACCCCTTACCTCCATTGTATTCAATGGGATCCTCCTACAATTCTAGGGCTAGTGTATTTTTATAAGGTGTTTGCTTGATTTCTAATTAACAATTGATTATTTATTTATTTATAGAAGGTGTTACATTTAAATGTACGAAAGACTCAATAAACTTTTTTTTATGATTGTACTCGTTAGAGTTTACAACTCTATGCCTACGTACCTCTGCATTAAGCGGGAGATCAAAGTACCGTAGTTCGTCTTGAAAATGTTGATTGGTTGGTTGTTTTTATCCCTTTAAATTCTCACGCATCAAGGGCAGAGAAATAATTTTAGAAAATGCCTCAATACACCAGGGTAGAGGTCTTATGGTTTGAAGTGAATTTGAATTGATTTTATCCCTTTATCCCTTGCAAAAAATCGTGTTTTAATTTATTTAAGAAAATAAATTAGGAGTCATAGTTTATGTGGTAACCCCTAATCCTGATTTAATCTATGATAACCCCTTTATCCCAAGTTATATCACATGTCTTTAGCCCATTTTAACTTGAAAATATCATTTAATTTAATAATAATATATTAAATATGATATAATAATATAATACAAAATAAATCAAATTAAAGATAATATAATTAATTGAAATAGGATGTCATAAGATATATTCTATTTCCTAATTTTATCTCATTTTTATATCCCTTAAAACCCTAGAAATTATCCCTAATTATGTAAATATCACAATTAAATAGATTAATCATAATGTAATTTTTTTTAATAGTACTATAAATAGCATAATTAATTAATTAATAATTACAAAATTCTAAAAATTATGAATTAATTATTAAGATTTAATTAAAATATAATTATTAATTTACTCGGATTAATCATGAAGTTTTTTATTAATAAGTATAATTAAATAAATAATTAGTTAATTAAAACAAACCAATGGGGTGCATTTTGAACTAGGTTAGCAATTTGGCCCCTGGGGGGGGGGGGGGATGCTAACAACAATGAAGAGAGGTCCATTGGCCTCTCTGAGCCCAACGTGTCCAAAGTCCCCATGGGAGAGTCAACCGTAGACTCTCAACCAGGGGCGTCTGATCTGTTGACTGGAGAGTCAACAAGATCGAACCCCGTGCGTTGGATGAGACAACCAGGGGAAGTAATCCAAATAGAGGCACATGATGGAGGTCAAACGTTGGTATATCGTAGACCTACCCGTTTGGGATAAGTCAATGTATGTCCATCGCATGGCCATCAGAGGGGAACGTGTCCTTCGTCAGGCAATGGACAAAGATAGTATAAGAGAGAATTCCTTGCAGTACTCTTGTTTCTCTCCTCTCTTTCTCTCTATTTACTTCGCTTCTCTCTAAACTTTCTCTAATCTCTTCTCCCTTCGGCCATATCGCCTCCCTGAAACCACCCCTTAAACCACCGCATACCCCCAGATTCCGATTGACCTTCAACCAGAATCTCCAAACATTCAACCAATTTTTTTTCCAGAACGCCCCCAATCCTCCAACCTAGGTTCTTTAGATGAACCCTAACAACTCCTTCAACCAAGAAATCTCTCTAACTAAAGAACCCTAATTGGGTTCTCCTAAACCCCAAGAACCCTAAGGGTTCTCCAAAACCCTAACCCACACTCAGATGAACCCTAGGGTTTATCATGTGAACCCTAACCCTAGCCCTTACCCAAAAACTCCCTAATTATTGAGATTAACATGATTGTAAAAAGATGCATGATTGTTGAGACTAACATGAGTTAGTATGTTTGGAGAAATATCCGCAAGTGGTGATCTAAAACTCGAAACTCATTTTAAAAGATATATATTCGAAGGTGTAATATTTTCTTCGAGCATTGCTTTCAACATTTTTGCTTTCTTCTGTTGAAGTATATTCTTTCTATTACTCCTAGCTTTTTCAGCCCTTTTCGTCCTCAACATATTTCTAAATTAAGAGTTGTCTTTGTCATGAGTTTGTTCCATATCAATTCACCTATGTTAAAAACTGAATAAGATCGTATTGCTAACATTGTATCGGAAAACTATGAATTTTGGGTAGTGCAAGGCCAGACATTGTTTACCTGGCTTCTTTCCATGATCTCTGAGTCAGTTTTACCAAGGGTTCTCTCATGCAAGCATGCATATGAGGTTTGGGATGATGTGCACAGTCACTTTCAAATCTCATATGAAGGATCATGTGCATCATCATCGATTAAAACTAAAGACAGGCAACAAAGGAACCATAACCATTTTTGAGTATGTGTTATGTGTTCGAGCTATAGCAGACTCACTTATTGCAGTTGGAGACCAAACCTCTGAAAGTGATCAAGTGGATACAATATTAAAATTACTACCATAATAATATACTCAATTTATTATGATGGTGTATGGGAAAACTAAACCAATAAAAATCTACCAAGTGAACCTCTACTGTACATGCAAGAAGCCTAGCTGGACAAGTTTCGTCAAGACCTAGCATCACCATGTGTCACAGCCAATGTAGATCAAGCATTTGTGCATACCAATATAGGCTTAGGTAGCTCTCATCATTACTTTCATGGTTGCGGCAGGTCATCTTGTGGTAGAGGACGTAGGCGACAAACTTACACCCCGAGAAATTGACCTACATCTCAATTGTGTAACAAGTACGAGAAATTTGTAGTTGATTGTTTTCATAAGTTTGATGAATACTTTAAGCATATTCCACCTAAATCACAAGATTAAGCATCTAAAGTAGTAGTAGATAATGGACATAGCCTATAATTTTAAATAGATGGACAATCACAATTCCATTCTAATCTTGTGTCAAGTTTTAAGCTTAAAATAACTAATTTGTTGCATGTCCCTAACATCACCATGAATCTCATATTTAGGTATAAGTTTTCTAAGGATAATTAATCATTTTTATTTCGAGTTTCATGCTAACAATTGCTTTGTTAAATATCATGCATCTAATCAGGTGCTACTCGAAGGGTTCCTAGACGAGAGTGGGCTATATTGCTTTGACAATCTACTCTTGGAATCTTCAAGTAATAACTTGAGTCACGAGCCAAAGGATTTCCATCCAGTTTTTAATAATTCATTTGTATCAAATAAGACACAATAATGTCAATGTTAATTCCTTACTAGAAAATAATATGTATATTTGGCATATTAAGTTAGGTTATGGCAATCCAAGGGCCATAAATAGGATCCTTCAAATGTGTAATAATCCAGTCAATAACAAAGAGTCGCATAGTTTTTTTTTGTATTCATGTTGTCTTGGTAAATCACATAAGCTTTTTGCACCATTGTCCACTACCAAATATACTACTCTATTTGAGCTTGTTCATACTGAAATATGGGGGCTCTCACCAACACCATATAGCAGTGAATAATCCTTATATATTGCATTTGTAGATTCTTTTTCCAGGTATACATGGACATATATCTTCAAGCATAATAATGATGCACTTGTTGCATTCAATCCATTTCAGATCTATGTGACCATACAATTCAATGCCAACATTAAATAAGTGTAATCATACTTTTGAGTAAGGAATTGTGCATAGGCTTACAAGTCCTCACACTTCTCTTAATAAAGGAACCATGGATAGGAAGCATAGAAAAATTATGGAAATGAGACTCACCTTACTTGCACATTGTTGTGGCTGGAAAAATGACAGAGTCGTCACCATTCTTTATTTGTTCCTAAGGAACAGGGAAATAATGATAAAACCTAATAGTTAAGGATGAGAGATTGGGCTCGGGAGTCGATTAAGTAAGGGGAAGGTACTAGGCACCCCTTACCTCCATTGTATTCAATGGGATCCTCCTACAATTCTAGGGCTAGTGTATTTTTATAAGGTGTTTGCTTGATTTCTAATTAACAATTGATTATTTATTTATTTATAGAAGGTGTTACATTTAAATGTACGAAAGACTCAATAAACTTTTTTTTATGATTGTACTCGTTAGAGTTTACAACTCTATGCCTACGTACCTCTGCATTAAGCGGGAGATCAAAGTACCGTAGTTCGTCTAGAAAATGTTGATTGGTTGGTTGTTTTTATCCCTTTAAATTCTCACGCATCAAGGGCGGAGAAATAATTTTAGAAAATGCCTCAATACACCAGGGTAAAGGTCTTATGGTTTGAAGTGAATTTGAATTGATTTTATCCCTTTATCCCTTGCAAAAAATCGTGTTTTAATTTATTTAAGAAAATAAATTAGGAGTCATAGTTTATGTGGTAACCCCTAATCCTGATTTAATCTATGATAACCCCTTTATCCCAAGTTATATCACATGTCTTTAGCCCATTTTAACTTGAAAATATCATTTAATTTAATAATAATATATTAAATATGATATAATAATATAATACAAAATAAATCAAATTAAAGATAATATAATTAATTGAAATAGGATGTCATAAGATATATTCTATTTCCTAATTTTATCTCATTTTTATATCCCTTAAAACCCTAGAAATTATCCCTAATTATGTAAATATCACAATTAAATAGATTAATCATAATGTAATTTTTTTTTGAATAGTACTATAAATAGCATAATTAATTAATTAATAATTACAAAATTCTAAAAATTATGAATTAATTATTAAGATTTAATTAAAATATAATTATTAATTTACTCGGATTAATCATGAAGTTTTTTATTAATAAGTATAATTAAATAAATAATTAGTTAATTAAAACAAACCAATGGGGTGCATTTTGAACTAGGTTAGCAATTTGGCCCCTGGGGGGGGGGGGATGCTAACAACAATGAAGAGAGGTCCATTGGCCTCTCTGAGCCCAACGTGTCCAAAGTCCCCATGGGAGAGTCAACCGTAGACTCTCAACCAGGGGCGTCTGATCTGTTGACTGGAGAGTCAACAAGATCGAACCCCGTGCGTTGGATGAGACGACCAGGGGAAGTAATCCAAATAGAGGCACATGATGGAGGTCAAACGTTGGTATATCGTAGACCTACCCGTTTGGGATAAGTCAATGTATGTCCATCGCATGGCCATCAGAGGGGAACGTGTCCTTCGTCAGGCAATGGACAAAGATAGTATAAGAGAGAATTCCTTGCAGTACTCTTGTTTCTCTCCTCTCTTTCTCTCTATTTACTTCGCTTCTCTCTAAACTTTCTCTAATCTCTTCTCCCTTCGGCCATATCGCCTCCCTGAAACCACCCCTTAAACCACCGCATACCCCCAAATTCCGATTGACCTTCAACCAGAATCTCCAAACATTCAACCAATTTTTTTTCCAGAACGCCCCCAATCCTCCAACCTAGGTTCTTTAGATGAACCCTAACAACTCCTTCAACCAAGAAATCTCTCTAACTAAAGAACCCTAATTGGGTTCTCCTGAACCCCAAGAACCCTAAGGGTTCTCCAAAACCCTAACCCCCACTCAGATGAACCCTAGGGTTCATCATGTGAACCCTAACCCTAGCCCTTACCCAAAAACTCCCTAATTATTGAGATTAACATGATTGTAAAAAGATGCATGATTGTTGAGACAAACATGAGTTAGTATGTTTTGAGAAATATCCGCAAGTGGTGATCTAAAACTCGAAACTCATTTTAAAAGATATATATTCGAAGGTGTAATATTTTCTTCGAGCATTGCTTTCAACAGTTTTGCTTTCTTCTGTTTAAGTATATTCTTTCTATTACTCCTAGCTTTTTCAGCCCTTTTCGTCCTCAACATATTTCTAAATTAAGAGTTTTCTTTGTCATGAGTTTGTTCCATATCAATTCACCTATGTTAAAAACTGAATAAGATCGTATTGCTAACATTGTATCGGAAAACTATGAATTTTGGGTAGTGCAAGGCCAGACATTGTTTACCTGGCTTCTTTCCATGATCTCTGAGTCAGTTTTACCAAGGGTTCTCTCATGCAAGCATGCATATGAGGTTTGGGATGATGTGCACAGTCACTTTCAAATCTCATATGAAGGATCATGTGCATCATCATCGATTAAAACTAAAGACAGGCAACAAAGGAACCATAACCATTTTTGAGTATGTGTTATGTGTTCGAGTTATTGCAGACTCGCTTATTGCAGTTGGAGATCAAACCTCTGAAAGTGATCAAGTGGATACAATATTAAAATTACTACCATAATAATATACTCAATTTATTATGATGGTGTATGGGAAAACTAAACCAATAAAAATCTACCAAGTGAACCTCTACTGTACATGCAAGAAGCCTAGCTGGACAAGTTTCGTCAAGACCTAGCATCACCATGTGTCACAGCCAATGTAGATCAAGCATTTGTGCATACCAATATAGGCTCAGGTAGCTCTCATCATTACTTTCATGGTTGCGGCAGGTCATCTTGTGGTAGAGGACGTAGGCGACAAACTTACACCCCGAGAAATTGACCTACATCTCAATTGTGTAACAAGTACGAGAAATCTGTAGTTGATTGTTTTCATAAGTTTGATGAATACTTTAAGCATATTCCACCTAAATCACAAGATTAAGCCTCTAAAGTATTAGTAGATAATGGACATAGCCTATAATTTTAAACAGATGGACAGTCACAATTCCATTCTAATCTTGTGTCAAGTTTTAAGCTGAAACTAGCTAATTTGTTGCATGTCCCTAACATCACCATGAATCTCATATTTAGGTATAAGTTTTCTAAGGATAATTAATCATTTTTATTTCGAGTTTCATGCTAACAATTTCTTTGTTAAATATCTTGCATCTAATCAGGTGCTACTTGAAGGGTTCCTAGACGAGAGTGGGATATATTGCTTTAACAATCTACTCTTGGAATCTTCAAGAAATAACTTGAGTCACGAGCCAAAGGATTTCCATCCAGTTTTTAATAATACATTTGTATCAAATAAGACACAATAATGTCAATGTTAATTCCTTACTTGAAAATAAAATGTATATTTGGCATACTAGGTTAGGATATGGAAATCCTAGGGCCATAAATAGGATCCTTCAAATGTGTAATATTTTAGTCAATAACAAAGAGTCGCATAGTTTTTTTTTTGTATTCATGTTGTCTTGGTAAATCACATAAGCTTTTTGCACCATTGTCCACTACCAAATATACTACTCTATTTGACCTTGTTCATACTGAATTATGGGGGCTCTCACCAACACCATATAGCAGTGAGTAATCCTTATATATTGCATTTGTAGATTCTTTTTCCAGGTATACATGGACATATATCTTCAAGCATAATAATGATGCACTTGTTGCATTCAATCCATTTCAGATCTATGTGACCATACAATTCAATGCCAACATTAAATAAGTGTAATCATACTTTTGAGTAAGGAATTGTGCATAGGCTTACAAGTCCTCACACTTCTCTTAATAATGGAACCATGGATAGGAAGCATAGAAAAATTATGGAAACGAGACTCACCTTACTTGCATATTGTTGTGGTTGGGAAAATGACAAAGTCGTCACCATTCTTTATTTGTTCCTAAGGAACAGGGAAATAATGATAAAACCTAATAGTTAAGGATGAGAGATTGGGCTCGGGAGTCGGTTAAGTAAGGGGAAGGTACTAGGCACCCCTTACCTCCATTGTATTCAATGGGATCCTCCTACAATTCTAGGGCTAGTGTATTTTTATAAGGTGTTTGCTTGATTTCTAATTAACAATTGATTATTTATTTATTTATAGAAGGTATTACATTTAAATGGATGAGAGACTCAATAAACTTTTTTTTATGATTGTACTCGTTAGAGTTTACAACTCTATGCCTACGTACCTCTACATTAGGCGGGAGATCAAAGTACCGTAGTTCGTCTTGAAAATGTTGATTGGTTGGTTGTTTTTATCCCTTTAAATTCTCACGCATCAAGGGCGGAGAAATAATTTTAGAAAATGCCACAATAATACAGGGTAGAGGTCTTATGGTTTGAAGTTAATTTGAATTGATTTTATCCCTTTATCCCTTGCAAAAAATCGTGTTTTAATTTATTTAAGAAAATAAATTAGGAGTCATAGTTTATGTGGTAACCCCTTATCCCGATTTAATCTATGATAACCCCTTTATCCCAAGTTATATCACATGTCTTTAGCCCATTTTAACTTGAAAATATCATTTAATTTAATAATAATATATTAAATATGATATAATAATATAATACAAAATAAATCAAATTAAAGATAATATAATTAATTGAAATAGGATGTCATAAGATATATTCTATTTCCTAATTTTATATCATTTTTATATCCCTTAAAACCCTGGAAATTATCCCTAATTATGTAAATATCACAATTAAATAGATTAATCATATTGTAATTTTTTTTAATAGTACTATAAATAGCATAATTAATTAATTAATAATTACAAAATTCTAAAAATTATGAATTAATTATTAAGATTTAATTAAAATGTAATTATTAATTTAATCGGATTAATCATGAAGTTTTTTTATTAATAAGTATAATTAAATAAATAGTTAGTTAATTAAAACAAACCAATGGGGTGCATTTTGAACTAGGTTAGAAATTGGGCCCCTGGGGAGGGGGGGGGGGATGCTAACAACAATGAAGAGAGGTCCATTGGCCTCTCTGAGCCCAATGTGTCTAAAGTCCCCATGGGAGAGTCAACCGTAGACTCTCAACCAGGGGCGTCTGATCTGTTGATTGGAGAGTCAACAAGATCGAACCTCGTGCGTTGGATGAGACGACCAGGGGAAGTAATCCAAATAGAGGGACATGATGGAGGTCAAACGTTGGTATATCATAGACCTACCCGTTTGGGATAAGTCAACGTATGTCCATCGCATGGCCATCAGAGGGGCACGTGTCCTTCGTCAGGCAATGGACAAAGATAGTATAAGAGAGAGTTCCTTGCAGAACTCTAGTTTCTCTCCTCTCTTTCTCTCTATTTACTTCGCTTCTCTCTAAACTTTCTCTAATCTCTTCTCCCTTCGGCCATATCGCCTCCCTGAAACCACTCCCTAAACCACCGCATACCCCCAGATTCCGATTGACCTTCAACCAGAATCTCCAAACATTCAACCAATTTTTTTTCCAGAACGCCCCCAATCCTCCAACCTAGGTTCTTTGGATGAAACCTAACAACTCCTTCAACCAAGAAATCTCTCTAACTAAAGAACCCTAATTGGGTTCTCCTGAACCCCAAGAACCCTAAGGGTTCTCCAAAACCCTAACCCCCGCCCAGATGAACCCTAGGGTTCATCATGTGAACCCTAACCCTAGCCGTTACCCAAAAACTCCCTAAACCATGGCCGATCCACAAATCGGCCTTCCCTAACCTGAATCAAACCCCCTAAATTTCGAATCAAAACCCCAAGAAAACAAAAAATCTTTCAACCCTAACCCTAATCCCATTTTAAATCGTTCATCAATTCAACCTACAAACTTGCAATGAACACGAACAGGCAAGCAACAACATCAAATATATTATAAGAAAAGGGGGACAACCTACCGAATGAAGATGTATTTCGGTTCATGAAAGGTAATTTCTGGTCCTTTTCCTTTCTCCTTTTGATCTAATTGTCTTCTTCTTGCTTATGACTTCTTCTTTTCCTTGTTTGATGCGAGGTTCTTCTGGATCGTGGCTTAGCTCAAGAGAGTTAGGATTTAGATGTTAAACCCTAACCTTTGTTTAATGGGAGCTCTGGTGAGGGTTTGGTAGATTGCGGGAGCAAGAATTCTAGGGATTCTTTTAGGGTTTCTTTTCTTCTCCCTCATTCTGTTTTAGATTAGAGTTTATATAGATTAGTTTTTAGGTTAGGATTTTAATTCGATTGATTCAACTAGGTAACTTAGAATTTGATTTTGATTGTAATATGATTCCAATTGATTTTGTGTTAGAAATAGAAATTATGTTCAAATTGTCACTGAAATTTGTGATGTATGTAGTCTGGATTTGATTCGTGATTCATAATTTGAATGTAAATTAAAAGTTTTGATTCAATTATGTTTATTGTTTGATCACTCCTTCTATGCGTGAAATCAGGGGTTGAATTGGGGAATAAGATGAACAGGATTTTGGGTCAATATCTTGACCTGATTGAAAGATGGGTTTGGGTCACGCTTGACCCAACTAACATGTGGACTTGGGTCACACTTGATCCAATTGAGAAAGGCCTGGTTTGGGCTAGCTCAAACAAATATAATTGAGGCCCAAGCCCAGGGTACCAAAATAAATAAATAAATAAACAAATAAAGATAAACATCTAATTAAATAATAACTTAATTCTAATAATTCATTTAATTATTAATATTCTAATAGTAATAATCAATAATAATATCGATAATAATATTAATAATGGTAATATATAATAGTTTTAATAATAGTAATAATAATGAATAATGATGTTAATAGTAATAATAATAATGTTAATAAATAATAATTTTAATAATAGTAATAATAATGAATAATTATGTTAATAGTAATAATAATAATGTTAATAAAAGATAATTTTAATAATAGTAATCATAATGAATAATGCACAATGATGTTGATAGTAATAATAATAATGTTAATAAATAATAATTTTAACCCTTGAAAATATAACTATTAAATTTGAATAATTAATAAAAAAAAATAATTGATTTTTAAAAGATCCATTTAAAATACCAAAATCAACACAAACCCATCTAGAACAACTTAATATTCTAAACGAAATTGTTAAAAAAAATCATTTAATATTTAAACATTGATCAATAATCGAAGTTCATCCTAGCCTTAATGTTATCCTTAAAACCTGATTTAAACCTAAAATAACAAACATAAAACTATAAATTCTCATAAAAAGTAAAAAAGGTCTCCCTTTGATTGTTTGTTATTGGGGTTGACATGGTGAAAATAGAAAGACTAAGTGGTCAAAATTTGGGTTACGACACACATGCCTCAATGCCAATCAAGTATTCAGATCATAGTTTCACCACTGAAGTATACTTGATCAACATGCTTCCTAATAGTTCTCTACCAAACTACATCTCACATTACCTAGAACTGCATAACAAGCAACCTCACTATGCTACAATCAAAGATTTTGGATATGCATGCTTCCCACATCTCATGAATATTAATCAACACAAGTTGGAGTTTAGAAGCACACAATGCACATATTTAGGAGTGTCACCAACTCACAGAGGTCATAAATTTCTCAATTCTGAAGGCAAAATCTTCATCTCAAAAGATGTCACATTCAATGAAACTCAGTTTCCATGAAGCTTCAAACCTGCACAACAAGACTGCACTCAGCCTATAACTATCTCAATCTTGGTTTTCCCTAACCAATAGTCAATAAACTCTACTCAATTGAGTCTACATTCTAACGCTCATGTGACCTTTCATCATATAGCCCCATCAGTACCAACTAGTATATCCAACACAATTAGGAGTCATACATTGCCTAACACCAATGCATATAGTCATTACCTGATGAACATGTGACTATGTCAACCTATGTCTCAAATACTATCCAATCTTACCACTACACACTTGTCCTTCCTAGAATAACACCACCACAACTTCTCTCATTTGAATCTACAGGTAACTTAAACATTAAGGCACCTTAGTATACATCATCGTCCTCATGTCCTCCAATAAATCTAACCAACTCTACTGAGTCAATCTCAAAATCATTTCACACTTATAAAATCCAGGGTCCTCTTGTAGTTAACAATCACCTTATGCTTACAAGAACTAATATAGGGAAGTTCAAACCTAAAGTCTTTAGTGCACTATGAACCCACAACTGCCAAATAAGCCCTTACTCAACCTGAATGGTTTAAAGCCATGAAAGTTGAGTATGATTCCCTAAAAAAATAGTACTTGGATATTCACATCATTACCATAACACAGAAAAACCATAAGATGAAAGTGGATGTTTAAGATCAAAGAGAACTCAAGTGGCAACATCAACAAGTATAAGGCAAAGCTCGTGGTAAATGGATTCCTTAAACAACATAGATTTGAATTTCATTAAACCTTTTCACCAGTGGTGAAGCTAACAACAACTCATATCATTTTAGCTTTATCACTCACACACAAGTGGAAAGTTCAACTAATTGATATCAATAATACATTCTTGAATGGTGATCTACAAGAAGAGTTTTATAGCCAACAACCATCAGGCTTCTCTTACTCTAATTCTAGCATGGGTGTGAAACTTGTTGAAAGCCATATATGGCTTGAAACAGGCTCCAAGAGCCTGGTATGAACAACTTCATTAGGCCCTGATTCAGTTTGGTTTCACTTCAAGCAAGCGTGACCACTCTTTTTTCATCTACAATCATAATAATGTGACCTTGTATGCTCTAGTGTATGTTGATGACATACTCATCATAAGATCCTCGTTTATATTGCTTCATAATCTCATTTCCAAAATTCATGAAAAGTCTGCAATAAAAAAGATTGGTATTCCTCAATACTTCTTAGGCATTGAAGTCCACTATCAGGAAAGTGGCTATATGGGGCTCACTCAAACTAAATACATCAAGGACCTATTATTTAAAGTTAATATGGATGAAGTAAATAAAGTGATCACTCATATGTTCAACTTGTGCATATTAAGTAAGCATGGTGAAGAAAATATCATATCCTTTTCTCTATAGGTCTATAGTGGGAGAATTACAACATGTTACTCTCACACGTCCAGATATTGCATTTTGTGTCAATAAAGTATGGAAATATATGGATGGCCCATTAGAATCCCATTGGAGTGTACTGAAATTCATGCTTCGATACTTAAGTGACACGATAAATCATGGTCTCATATTAGCTCCTGTGAATCATCTGCGAAAATTCTCCCAGAGAGCTTATAATTATTTAGATTGGGCTAGTAATCTGGATGATAGGCGCTCAACATCCGGGTCATGTGTTTACTTTGGGTCAAATCTAGTTGCTTAGAGCTCAAAGAAATAGTTCCTCATTGCACACTCCAACGTCGAGGCAAAATACATGGATTTATCTCACACAACGTCCAAATTATTATGGATAAAATCTCTACTAAATGAACTCAGGATTAGTTCCAGTGTTTCCCACGCTACTATGTGATAATCCCAGCATTATAATGATCTTGTATAACCTAATTTTACATGCTCGCACAAAACATATTGAGTTGGATATTCACTTTTTTTGTGAAAGAATTGTGGTGTAAAGACTACAAATTAAACATGTACCAACTCATGCATAAATAGTTGATATCCTCACAAAACCTCTACCAACTAATGTTTTCACTAGTTTTCTTGACAAACTCAAATTTTTCTCTTTCAAACCATCATAAGATTGAAGGCGTGTATTAGAGATTAGTTAGAGAAGTTTGTTGTAGGTAGTTATGGTACTTATGTTAGTTATGCATTGTAACTAATCCAGAACCGACCCAAAAAATTAAATTATTTTAAAATATAAACATAATATTCAAGAGCAAGGAAAATGATATAAAATATAATACTTTAATATCTTAAATTATTGCAAAGAAGAAGGAAAAGCAAAATGAAGGTCACTTGTCTTTATACTAAATTCAGTTCAATTTTACTTAAAATAAAGTATAGACCTTAAATCCAAGAGCATTTGGTTGAGATGGTATGGGTATCTTTTACCATAACCAGAAGTATTGAGTTTGATTTCAATCATGGTCTTAAGTTTGGATTCAATTTTGGTCACACATCAGTGTTACATCTCTTGAAGAAGAGTTTGTCCACCTATTATAGTCCTTTACGACTCGAAGATTAGTCTCTACAATTACACGTTAAAGGTCCAAAAATTTGAGTCCCAAAACAATAGTCTCACTCATCTTAGACCTGAGCTATCTTTGAACTAATCTTAAGGTAGGAAATGTAACTACCTTGATAATATCCTAGTGTATATAAGCAGAAGCATGATCTTCTCAATGTATGATGATGAATATAACATTCTCAATCAAGAAGATGTTGCATTGCATTTCTCTCTCTCTCTCTCTCTCTCTCTCTCTCTCTCTCTCTTTTCCAATATCTTCTTTATCATAAATTCATCTCAATCAAATATTCGACTATTAAGACTGTTGTGAAATGATATCACCAATAACAGAACAAAGCTATGATATAAATATTAAGTTTCTTGAACAAACACCAGAAACCCTATTAGGTTTTACAAAAGAGAGAGAAGAAGGAAAAAGAAGAACCAGGATTGGTTTAAAATATTTTACTATTCACTTTCTCTATTATGACTCAAAGATTACAAGTGAATATCAACAACCAAAACTCTGTCGACAACCTGAGAGAACTAGTTTATTTTAAGACTACTAAGCTAACTTAATCAACAAGCTACCTTAAACAATTGGGCTTAAACAAAGGCCCAATTCGACATACTAACTTAGAATACAAGTTAACATATTTCGGCAACATGCTTGAACAAAATTTGACTACAGCGTGCACAACTCCTATTTAAATATCAAGTTATGCCTGTCGAAATTAGATTACGATCCAAATTCACATAAATCTCCACCTTGGAGTAAACTCTACAAACATCTAGAAAACAAACTAGATTTCTTCATGCAACTTTATCAACTACATAAAATGGAAAAAATTGCATCTTGGCAATGCCTTAGTGATCATATCAGCAACATTGTCTTCAGTCAAAACCTTCAGCACTTGGACTTCTCCATGCTCGATTATCTCTCTGACAAAATGCAACCTTACGTTGATGTTCTTGGTTCGCTCATGATAGGCTGAATTCTTCGACAAGTGTATTGCACTTTGACTATCACATTTAATAGTGATAACTTGACCTTGAAGTTTCAGCTCCTTAGCAAAACCTTCAAGCCACAATGCTTCTTTCACAACTTCAGTGAGGGTAATATATTCCGTTTCATTCGTTAATAAGGCAACAACCTTATGAAGTGTTGCTTTCCAACTAACTATTATGCCAAACATAGTGAACACATATCCAGAAATAGAATTTCTGGAATCCATACAACCTGCATAATCAAAGTAGATAAATCCTTAGATTTCAACTTTGCTATCATCACCAAAGGCTCCAGCATAAATAAGTACGCTATTCACAAACACATTTATGTACCTTATAATCCACTTTAATGCTCGACAATGCGCCTTCCCAGGATTTCCCATATACACGCTTACAAGGCTCACTCCATACGCTATGTTTGGCCTCGTACAGATCATAACATACATCAAAGAACCTACTATACTAGCATATGGGATGCTATTCATATATGCTCTTTCGACTTGACTACTAGGACTTTGAGCCGAAGTCAACTTGAACTGAGGATTAGTTGATGTTACCACAGGCTTTAAATTCGACATACCAAATTTGTCGAGAATCTTCTTCAGGTATGTCTCTTGAGATAAGCATAATCTCGAATGTTTTCTATCTCTCCGGATGTCAATCCCAAGAATCCTTGAGGCAACTCCCAGATCCTTCATGTCAAACTCCTTATCGAGTTCAACCTTCACCTTTGTAACATCTTCGACACCGTTTCTTTCTATGAGGATGTCATCCATATAAAGCAACAAAATAACAAGTGAATTTCCAGGTCAAAATCCAAAGTAAACATAATGGTCGAACTGGCTCCTAGTGAAACCTATGTTTGCCATGAACTTGTCAAATCTATTATTCCTTTGTTGAGGATATTGCTTAAGACCATATAAGAACCTATCTAGCTTGCACACATAATATTCCTTTCCCTTTTTTGCATACCCTTCAAGTTGCCTCATCAGGATTGTTTCATCTAGATCACCATACAGGAAGGGATTCTTCACATTCATCTATTCAAGTTCTAGGTGGAACTTCACAACCATAGAAAGTATTATTTGGATGGATATAAGCTTTACAACAGGTGAGAACATATTATTGAAGTCGACACATTCTTTCTGAGTGAACCCCCTGGAAACCAACCTTGCCTTAAATCTCTTCGACATCACTACTTCGATTCCTTCCTTAACCTTGAAGGTCCACTTACAGCTGACTAACCTGGGCCTTGCAAGTTTCTTGATCAACTCCCAAGTGTTATTATCATGAAGAGATTTCATCTCATCATCCATGGCTTTCATCCATTTAGTCTTGTTTCGATTTCTCACAACTTCCTTGTAATCTCTAGGTTCTTCATCAATGACCTCACTTGCAGAGATTAAGGCAAATGCTATGATATCTCAATAACCAAGTCTTTGAGGTGGCTTGATGACTCTTTTTGACCTGTCTCTTGCCAACAGGTAATCATTATCAGTCTCCTCATCTTTGACAACAACTTTTGCTTCTTCTTCGACTTCATCTAGGTTATACAATTCATCATCAACATGCTCCACCTCAAGAAGAATCTCTTCGTGTTCTAGCTCTTCTTCAGAGATCTTGGCACTTCGACCAACACCGTGAGTTTTCTTGAACGCCATTTCTGCTTCATTGAAAACTACATTTTGACTTGTGATACACACTACTACAAAAAGTGCTTTTAACATCGGACGCAAAATGCATTTTACCTCGGCTGCAGTAGCGAGGTAACGAAAGGTGTCATGAAAAGTAAAGTCTTATCACCTCAGTTATTTAAACACCAGGGGTAACTTAATTTGCACATGGGCTCGCACCCCAACATCTACATCTTTATTATTTACAAAACTAGTGCCTCATACATCTTGGATTACAATAAAACTGAGGGGTAAGATATATTGTTTTTTTAATTGAAATTCGTTACATTATTAACACAGAAAATAAATAAAAATAATTTATTTACAAACTACAATGTTTACCCAGAATATTACGTTGTTTACACAGAATAATAAAATAAAAATTAATTTATCCCTGAAGATTATATGTTGGATCTTCGTCTCCTTGATATTCAGGCAAGGTCAAATGTTTCACCTTGCAAGTATTTGTTTATGATATAAAACGAAAAAAAAGTTATAAAAAAGGATATAAGAATAAATGATTTTCTGCTCAAATGAATATTTAAAAACAAAAATCTTAAACCCAAATAATTTTCTGCACTTGTAATCTATCATAGAGAACTCCTAATGGCAAAAGTTAAAGTGGAGGATGTAGATAATTTCAAGCGCTTCATGACGTTTCTTTATCAATTATATATATTAGAAGGCCTTTATATTGAAAAAAAATTAGGTTTCACGCGGATCACTAATGGTAGTGTCTTAAGCGTTGATAATCATGAAATGAACGACAAAGATTTATTTAGTGAGCCTTGATAATCATGAAATGAACGAGAAAAATTTAAAGATTTATTTAAAACAACAACATCAACACCATTTTGTGAGATGGGTCTCAAAAAATGATGTGTTCGAGTTTGGAGTGGCTACATATAAGTTAGGATTAACATAAAATTTGTTTAATGAGTGCTTTTATAGTAAAATGCTATTTATCTTATCCCTGGTTATTAAAGAAACCAATGGGATATATCATTTAGTTTACAAAAAAAAAAATTAAAAAAAGTTTCTTGAATTGTTTTTCCCCTCAGATTTTTTGAATAACTTAGATAATAAGTTTATTGTCCCCTTGTTTTTGTTAAAAACTGAGGTAATATGTGATTTCTATTTCTAAAAAATATAAATGATGGCGCACATTGGAATCACACCCACTAGAATATTAATGATCATCCATATTAAAAAATGTAATGTATCTTTTGGATTTTCACGGAGGCGTTTGAACTTCTCTGATTATTTCACTTCATATTCTCCACTTTATTTAAACATTATTCCTAGTTTCAACGTCTCATTTCCAACTTTTTGTGTCTTCAAACCTAGTTTCAAAGTCTTTTCTTTTCTTCAAAAATGTCTTCAACAACCTTATATGAAAATCTTTTGTTCGTTTTCAATGAAAATGTTGTTGATTTCGATGATTTAAAAGACAGAGGTTTTGATCTAAGGAAAACAATTCATAAACAAAAGTTGAATGGTTACTTTGACATTCTTCATGGACCCATCTACCTTAACCTCGTTATAGAGTTCTGGTTAAATGTCCCCGTTGGGCCATCTGGTCATGATGCTGAGTCAATCCAGTCCTATGTGAATGACCTTCCTATCAAAATTACTCAGTCACTTATTGCTCAGACAATAAAATATGAAGAGGAAGATTGTTATTTTGAATATTATAGATTCAACAATGCCTATAAAGATCACCTTCACCTAATTTATGCCAACTACGATAATATCATCAGTCCTGCTACTCTACGACCAATTGGAAAAGTTTCGTATCAACTTCTAGTGTCAAATCTCCATCCAAGAGAGAAAGAACTGGAAACGCTTACTTGGAATGACAAACATCTCTTGTTATTCCTTACCAAGAACATCATAGTTAATCTTCCTCTTACCATTTTTAACTTCTTAAAGGAAATGATAATCATCTCTAGGGAGGAAATGACTTTCCTCATATCACATGGAAGAGTTCTTTCTGCACTTTTATCTCCGTTAGGGATACTTAATAGTGATACTATTGAAGTTGAGTGTAGTCAAAAATTTGAATATGTGGAATAGTTATTTGTTGTCCTATTTTTAATTAATGAAATATTTCCTTTCATATTATTGTCTATTCGTTTTTATTGATAACAATTTTTTTGAGAATTACTAATTAATAAGAAAAAAATGAAGAAAAAAAATTAACTAAGAAAAAAGAAAAGATTGGAAGACGCCAAGTGAGAAATCATTGAAAACAATCTTAAATACAATTATAGGGATTCAAAGCGTGTTCCTTAATAACTATGTTTCATCGGTTTTCTAAAACACAGAGGTAATAGGTTTATTATTTTTTTTTGTTGAGAAAATCTGGCGCTCACTTATAGTTATTACCTCGGTTTTTATAAAACCGAGGGAAAAGGTTGTTTTTTTAAATAATCAAAATTGTCACTCCCAGGACTTATACACTCAATTTTCGGCATGATCGAGGTGAAAAATTTATCATAAAAATTGTTATCCCTAATAGTGACAACTTCTGTGACCTGGCTCTAGGAACCATAACTATAAGCTTTGATTCCTTCATGATATCCAAGAAACATATATTTCAGAGCTTTAGGTTCGACCTTGTCTTGCCTAATGTGAGCATGGGCTAAGCAGCCAAATACTCTAAGTCTATCGAGATTAAATGGATGTTTCAACCAAACTTCTTCAGGTGTTTTCATCCCCAAAGTTGTCGAGGGACACCTGTTTATCAAGTAAGCTACAATCATGATTGCCATAGCTCAAAACACCTTCTTCAATCTCGCACTAACTAACATGCACCTCATTCTTTCCAAAATTGTTCGATTAATCCTTTCAGCCAAACCATTTTTTTGAGGAGTCCTTACAATAGTTATGTGCCTTTCAATACCATACACAACACAATAGCTTTCAAAAGCCTCATTGCAAAATTCAAGACCGTTATCGGTCCTTAACCTCTTAACCTTCCTTCTACTTTGGTTTTCGACCAGAGTCTTCCAACTTTTGAAATTTTCAAAAGTTTCATCCTTAATCTTCTGGATAAATACCCATAACTTTCTAGAATAATCATCAACTATGGATAGAAAATACTTTGCACCTAAGTGTGAAGGATTCCTTTCAGGCCCCCATATAACAACATGAATGTAATCAAGGGATCCATTTGTTCTTTGCTTACCTTTGTTAAACTTCATTCGACATGATTTACCAAATACGCAAGGTTCATAGAACTCTAGTTTTTCGACCTTGTCACCACACAATAGATTTTGTTTCGAAAATTCGACCAAGCCTCTTTCACTGACATGATAAAGTCTCTTGGGTCATAACTCAGTTTTCGACACAGGTTTTATGGATACCACATCTGCTGAACCACTTACAATCTCAGCTTTAAGGATATAGGCCTTGTTTCTTCACACCTCTTAAGACTTCCTTTGACCTCTTCAATACCCTTAGGATACTTTGCTCTCATTTGAACACATATCCTTTCTTTTCAAATTTTCCAAGAGAAATCAAATATCTCTTAAGATCAGGTACATACCTGATATCGGTCAATAACCTTATTGACTCATCATGGAGCTTGAATCTCATAGACCCAATACTTGAAATTTTGCATGCTTTATTGTTTCCCAGCAGCACTGATCCATCATCTTGATCACAAATTCCTCAAACACATCCCTGTTTGGAGTCATGTGCCAAGTACAACCTGAATCTATAATCAACTCCTTGCTAGAGTCGCTCCTTGAAACCACCAGGACATTAGATGATTCATAACCATCTTGCACAATGGTTGCATTACCATTATCCTTTCCACCATGATTATTAATTCGATCAGGGCATACTTTTCATGTATGAGCACCCTTATTACAATGATAACACTTAATAGCAGAAGCATTACCACCATAAGAATTTTGTAGAACTTTACCATTCTTCTTCTCAAACCTATCATCTTTCTTCAAGAATATCCCCTTAATGGACAAACCTTCACCAACTGTCGAAGGATTTTGCTCCTTTCATTCGTTCAAGTCCTTAGAGTATAAGGAAAATTAAACATCTTCAAAGGTCAATGCATATATTCCATATAAAAGAGTTTATTTGAAGTGAGCACGAGACTTAGGTAAATAACATAACAACAACAATGCTTGATCTTCATCATCAATCTTGACCTCAATATTTTCAAGATCAAGAATCAACTCGTTGAACATATCGAGTTGCTAAACCAATGCTTTATCTTCACTCATCTTGAACGAATACAAAGCTTGCTTCAGGTAGAGACGATTGGACAATGATTTGGTCATGTACAAACCTTCAAGTTTTGTCCACACACCAGCTACAATTTTCTCCTTTGAAACCTGTCAGAGAACCTTATCACCAAGGTTCAACACAATGGCGTTGTGGACTTTTTCGACCATAGTTGTCTTCTCCCTTTCTAATAGGGCAACATCCATCATGTCCTCTCCTTTCAACGCTTCTAACAAACCATGTTGAACAAGAAGGGCTTGCATCTTCAAGCGCCACAAACTGAAATCATTCACACTGGTGAATTTCTTCATTTCATACTTTGCTAACAACATCTTCTCTTCCACGCTCACCGCACTAGTTTGTTGTGAAACTATGTCGCCAATAACATAACAAAGTTATGAGATAAAGATTGAGTTTCTTGAACAAACAAAAAAAAATCCTATTACGTTTTATGAAAGAGAGGGAAAAAGGAAAAAGAAGAATTAGGATTAGTTATAACTGTTTTACTATTCACTTTCTCTATTAGGATTCAAAGATTACAAGTGAATATCAACAACCAAAACTCTCTCAACAACGTGAGAGAACTAATCTATTTATAAACTACTAAGCTAACTTAATCAACAAGTTAACTTAAACAATTGGACTTAAACAAATGCCAAATTCGACATACTAACTTAGAATACAAGTTAACATATTTCAGCAACATGCTTGAACAAACTTCGACTACAACATGCACAACTTTTATCGAAATATCAAGCTATCCCTGTCCATATTAGAGTTTGATCCAAATTCTCACAAAGACAGTGATTAAGCACAACTCTTATTGATTTTGAAAAATATTTTTTTTTAAATATAAACATAATATTCAAGAACAAGGAAAATGATATAAAATTTAATACTTTAATATGTTAAATTATTGCAAAGCAGGAGGAAAAGCAAAACGAAGGTCACGTGTCTTTATACTAAATACAATTCAATTTTACTTATAATAAAATATACATCTTAAATTCAAGAGCATTTGGTTGAGATGATATAAGTCTCTTTTATCATAATCAGAAGTCTTAGTTTAAAATCAATCCTGATCTTGAGTTTGAATTCAATTTTAAACACGTAACAATGTTGAATCTCTTGAAGAAGAGTTTTTCCGTCTATTATAATCCTCTTTGATTCAATGATTAATCTCTGCAATTACGCATAGAGAATATCCAATTTACCGATTAGATTAAAATGCCTAGAAAATCTTTAGATTTGAAATTGTAATAGATGCATATAGAGAAAAAAATACCATAAAAAATATATTTTTAAAATATATTTCAATTATTTTAAAACATTAATCTCAACACTATGATACTTATACATGGATAATACTTTTGATTTATAAACTAAAAAAAACACATACAACTTACTATCTTGACAGTAATAAGTACTGTTTAGATATCATTGATAGTTTCTTTGCTATTCATATAGTATTCCAACAAAGTACATCAACATGTTTCTATGCAATACAGCAAAACAACAGTATTTGCAGCATCACAAGTTTCCATACATTTTTTTAATACTTTGTTTCTGTAATCAAGATCCCTCATGCGCTACACGATGATTATATCCATTGAACATTAATCTATTGGATATAACCTATGTGTACAAGGTTTCAGTTATCAATGTTCTCTTCTCTACAAACTCTAGGTTCATTCCCTTAAACCTCAGAACACACACACGTTGTTCATTAGGTGTTTCTATTGTATCTCCAACATCACTTTTAAATTTCCTTTGAATATATTAATGGGTCAAAGTGAGTATTAATAGTATACAAATTTTGCATGCATCATCATAAACACTTGAATCAATGGATTTTTTTATAGGATAAACACGTGTCATAGTTTAAGATGTTGGTTTGGATTTTATTTAATTGACACGTGTATTTGTCGGCTATAGTTGCAACATTTCATAACCTACCAATTACATGGAAAAACAAAAGGAGAAAAAAAGTTAAATTGGCACAACAATTAAGAAAGTCTAACGAGTTGAATAGAATATTCTCTACACTTATATTTGTATGTTACATTAAAAATATAGTTAATTCAAAATATAAAAAAAAAGTTATTAAGAAAATAGGATTTAATTGATAAGATGTTAGACTCATAGATAAAGAAGTTGTGAATCTGTGTAAAAAATCAAGATTGTTTTAATAGAAATTTCAAAATTGTTTTTATCATTTATCTCTTTTTAAACATGTTTAAATGTATGTTTCAATTGACTTCTTTAGACTTCAAAAGCACTTCTATTTCACTTCAACTTAATTTCTTTTATTTCAGTATTTTTACCCATAAATAATTATCTTATTTCATAAACAACTCTCTTAGACAATACAATTCTTAATGTATATTTGAATTTACGGTGAACATAATTAATTTTGATAAAAAATTAAGTATGTTAGAATTGATTTTAATATAATTGAATTTTGAGTTTAGTATAATTGATTTATGTTTAGATAGTATTATTTAAAAGTGAATTGAATAATACAAAAATTACGTTTAAATTTAAAAGTTTTAAATGATAGTTTATAGAAGAATCAATTATGGAGGTAGAATCAATTTTATTTTAGAAGAATCAAACACATCTAAATCATTTCATAATCAATTTCACATTTTTAAAATTGCTTTTGTCAATTTCAAAAGCCAAACCAAACATATACTTAGTTTTTGAGTTTAGTAGAATCAATTTTATATTTATTATATTTATTTATTTGTTAGAACTCCTTTTAATTTTTCTTCTTTATCCTCTTTAATTTTCATCAATTACTTTTCTTTTTGTATTTATATTAGAATTTATTATCATTTTAGTAGTTATAAATTCAAAATCAATTTTAATAAAATTATCCAAAGAGCATTAATTGATGATTATTACTTTTATATAATTGTATTTAAACATAAATCAATTATACTAAACTTAACTATATTAAAATCAATTATGTACATCTTTATTAAATGATTTGTAAGTTATTTAATATGTTCTTTGAACCTTGCGGCCTTTCATATTATCTACATCGACTTTCTCTGATTGTCTAGGAAAAAAAATACTCCCCTATCTCATCATGAGTAATTCATTTAAAATAAAAAATGTTCCAAAATGAATATCCATTTCAACTTATAATGTAATTTAATTTCTTTTTTTTAATTCTATCCCTATTTTCATCACGTTCAATACTTGAGAATGAATACTTTAGTAAAAATCTTGTTTTTCTTTTTTTAATTATTCACTTCCTTAATATGTGTGAAATAATCAACGAAACGAAAACAGAGAATATTTTTCTTTAGCAATTTGCACTTAATAAAATTCAAATTTTAGATTTTTTAAAAGAATATTTTCTCAAAACCCAAGCCTTCGTCACTAAATCACATGGCCAAACAAAGGGAGTACTCAATTTATAATTAATATATATTTTATTAGATTGAGAGGTGTTTGATTTGTTTTATTATTTATTATAAGCAGAATATTTTAAATTTTATATTAAAAGTATATTTTATTAGAATGACCTGAGTTTAGTTTACTTATATAAGGCCTTAAGTTTGCGGCTTGTTCTATCAGATTCTTCCACACAATGAGAAAATCCAATACTTCAAATTCCTCTTCATCTATTAGCAGCAACACCAACCACCATCTTTTCATTTCAACCGCATCCTCTCTCAACACACAACAACAACAACTTCCCACAGATCTTAGTCTTGGACTCAACATCTCCTCCTCTCAACATTTTCATCTTCACTCCTCTAATCCAAGGTTAATCTATATTCCACATCTCTAATCTCCTCATTCATATATCATACACTTTCGATCATTATTATCATCAAATTTGACTTTTTTAGTATATTTGACTATTAATGTATCTGATCTATATATGAGTTACGTATATTAATGATCAAATACCGGAGGGTGTAAGAGTTATTATAAGCTGATTTTTTGTGTCACTCTTAGGAGGCAATGGCAACAAAACTATGATTACAATGATCATAGTAGCTTCTTTGTGAAAGTGTACATGGAAGGCATTCCAATCGGTAGAAAACTCAATATACTTGCTCATCAAAGTTACCATGAGTTAGTCAAGACTCTTGAACACATGTTTGAGACCACCATTCTATGTAAATTCTTTTCCTTAATTTTCTAAACTTTTGTCATGTTTTTTTTTTATAATTTCTTTTTATTATTTATTGAGTATTAATTTGGAATAGGGGGAAATGAGATGGATGAAGTGCAACCAGAAAGATGTCATGTGTTAACTTATGAAGATGAAGAAGGGGATTTGGTCATGGTTGGTGATGTTCCTTGGGAGTAAGTTAATTAAAACTTTGTCTTGTCTCTCTCTGAAGAACACAACAATAACATGTGTGTTATGTTTTTTTGTATTAATTAATGTGATTGTTTTTTTTTTAATTTGTAGGATGTTTTTGTCCACTGTGAAGAGGTTGAAGATCACAAGGGTAGACACATTTGGATGTTAGAAATGTACTATATATATGTGACACCAGTGGTTTCAAATTTTGTTCTCTAGTTAATTAATTAGTTAGTGAAGAAGTATGCTGAAAAATGTAGATGTAGATGCATAGATTTCACTTTGTTTTTAAATTTCTTTGAAGAAAATGGAAATGAATAGTGTTGTATATGCAAAGCTCACATTTTTGTTTCAGTTATATAGACTATTGTAGAGTGCGATAAAAGTAAAAGAAGATAAAGTGTTTAAAAACAAAACATAAAGTGTTTAGGAAATGTGCTGAAATTGGTACGATGAAGTGTTTAATAAAATAAAGTATTGTGAAATGAATAAGATCAAATACACATCAAGTATGATGGATGGAACAAACAATTAAAATTTGAATAATATCAAGAGCAATTATAATCTATCAACTACTACTTCAAAAAATTACAATAGTGAGAAAAAGATAAAGAACAAGAATACATAGAATTTGTTTATCTAGTCGAATAAATTGATCTATTCTTGGAAAAATAACATCTCTTCTATTCAGTATCAATAAAAAAATTTATACAAGAGATTGCAAATAAGTTATAAGATAAGCATTTTCCAACTTCATAAGAATATTTTATACTTTACACCCAATATGTGACTTCATCTCTCTTCATCTCAATACATGAATCACTAAATTCTAAGGTGTTTAGAAGTGTTTAACAGCCTTCTATAACCTTTAAAGATTAAAAAAGTTATCTCTTTGTCTATGTTATAATATGCTTTAAAATCTCAAGTGAGAAAAGAGAAAATAAATATGCTTTCAGCACTGTAAGCTTTTTTCAAAGAGATGACAGTGACAATGATATGGAAACGTGAATGCACGGTTTAATGGTGACAATGGCCGGCCTTCCGGTGGTGGTGAAGATGGTTGGTGATGGATCGAGGTCGGGCGGTGGCGGTAATCCATGTTGGTCTCTAGTTTTCAAGCTTATTTGCACATTCATTTGGTATAGGTCATATCGTGGGTCTATTAAGGTTTTGACATTTATAAATATGACTCTATCATTTGATGCTTACACATGTTGCATAAGGTAGAAATCTTAGTGGGAAGTAAGGGTAGAAACTCATAGAATTTGGCAGCAATTTGGGATTATCAAAGGGATGAAGAAGTTTGAGGTCTTTAGAGGTTGAATTAGAGTTTGAGTCTTGAAACAAAGTTGTAGAGGATTCCATTATTGACATTTGGCTCGAAGTAGATCTCCAAAAGGTTGAGAAATGAGAAAGTTATGGGGTTTGGACCAAATGGTAGGCCAAACTTGGAAACTAGGCCAACCAACCATGCACTAACTTGTATTCTTTGACAATTTCTTGAATCTCAAGGCACAATGATGACCATTTGAGGAGCAAATGAGGAATTCTTGATTGAATCTTGATTAAACATGATGATATCTTGAAGCTTGAATGGTATGGCATGAAAATGAACTCATGAACCATACTTAAACCAATGTAGCAAATGGATCCTTCTTTGACCATGATGAAACCATAATGCCATGATGATGAATAGTTCTTGACTATGATAATTTGTTCCTCTTTCCTTTGACTTGAAACCAATACCTTCTCAAGTCCATCTTGCACACTTTGATACAAGGTAGGGTATCAAGAAACCCTAATTGTCAATGCCTTACATTCTATTCATGATCAACCATGCTTGAGAACCAATAACCAAATGCTATGCTAATGAGATGATATGATAATGAATGAGATGATATGCTAGGATGAAAATGAGGGTATAACAGCTGCCCCTGTTTAATCTTCTTGGACCTGAATGTATGGATAATAACGATTTTTAAACATTCAAGGTAGAGAGGATTAAATACTAGAATATCCAGAATATTCAACTATGAAAAGGAATGGATGTAGTATGATTTGTGTTGTGGTTTTTGTTGAATTTATGGGATGGTGATGTTAGGGTAGCTGTTAGAGATTTGATCAATGTATCTTGTGGGGAATATGTTAGTTATCGTAAGGATGCAAAGATATGCAATGATATGTAATGATATGCAATGTTTTAAAGAGCTTTGTCAGTGTTCTTAATTAAGACATTCCTGCAGGATTCCAGAGATTTATTTCGTTCGCAAAGGCAAACCACAAGGATATGGTTATAACTTGAATTATTCAGTAAAATATAGAGAGACGTCTTGGCTGGGGAGCAAGGTCCTTCGTGCACAAGGCAATGAGAATGTTATGGTAATTAAAAGAATTTTTTGCTACAAAAGGTAGAGGATACTTGCAAAAGGCAAGGGAGAATATAATTTTTTCTCGTGTAAAAGGCAACGAGAAACTCAATGACAAAAGTTCTAGGAGAAACCATGAGGGGGAATAATAACGACTTCGATGGGGATAACTTTTTGATACAAAAGGTAATAAGCACTTTCTCAGTGAAAAGCCGATTAATAATTTTCTCATACAAAAGGTACTGAGAAACATCTTAACAAAAAGTTAAGAAAGGGATATAGGGTTGGATATAGATTCTGCTGGGGATATATTTCTCATACAAAAGGCAATGAGAACTTCTTAGCATAATACTTAGAAGAGGATGCAATATTTCTCAATACAAAAGATAATGAGAACTCCTTAGCAAAAAGTGAGAGAGGATAGATACCAACTGGATTGGTCTTCTCATACAAAAGGTATGAAAACATCTTAACAAAAGGTTAAGAAGAAAGATGAAGATTTCTCAATACAAAAGGTAATGAGACATTTTTAGCATAAGACTAAGAAAAGGATGGAGATTTCTCAATACAAAAGGTAGTGATAACTCCTTAAAAAAAGGTTAAGAAGACAAATGAAGATTTCTCATTATAAAAGGTAATGAGAACTCCTTAGAAAATGGCTAAAAAGATAGATGAAGATGATTTCTCAATACAAAAGGTAATGAGAACTCCTTAGCAAAAGGATAAGAAGGAAAATGAATATTTCTCAATACAAAAGGTAATGAGAATTTTTTAGCAAAAGGTTGGAAAATAGTGAGATAATCCTTTATGCAAAAGGCGATAAAGGACCTTCCTCGTGCAAAAGGCGGAGGGGATACTTACAAAAAGTAAACAAAGGTAGGAGTGTACTTTCCCATGAAAAAGGCAAGGGAAAATTACAAAAGGTAAGCTGATATGAAGTAGATCAAAGAATTATCCCATGCAAAAGGCATGGAAATTCACAAAAGGTAAGTTGATAGAGCAACTTGCCGTGAAAAAGGCAGGGAAAACTTGCTGAAGGCAAGACAAACTACCAGGAGGTAGGAAAAAGTAATCTGAGGAAATCCTAGTGGGGATGCTCAAGAGAAGCCCTATGCTTTCGAGAAAGACTTGAACCCAACTTGTGTTGCATATATGCCCCATCTCAATGGGTATGCTAGATGATTTAATGGTGCAATGTCGTGTAATGATGAGGTATGCAAAGGTCGAGGTATGCTCGATTTTAGGGTTTCTAATTATGATTGGACTTTGTGTTTGGTTTTTAGGGGAAATGATCTGACTTCCCGACATCATGGTCTTTTGCAGACACCAAGGTAGTGTGACCTAGCAAGATCTGGATCTTTTAGAGTGTCCAAGATGTATTGGATCCACCAAGATAACTGTTGATTGTCATGGGAGATCATCTGACTGGGCTAGGTCCAAGAACTGTTATGATCTTCATGGTATCCTTGTGTACCGAGTACACAGTTTGAATACCATGGTTACACTTCAGACACTTTTAAAATAAAAGTAACTACATATTCTCTTTGAATACTTTTATTGTTGTCCCCGACATTTTCAAGATATTGTTTATTAAAAAACAATAACCACATTTTTGCAAACAAGCAGAAAAAAGTAAAATTACTGAGCACATTTGATGAAAGCACTTTTATTGATGCAAAACCCGTAAATGGGTGATTTACAAAAGGAAGCAATTCCTTAAAGAGGTAATGGCAAGGAAAACAAATGGAAAATTACAACGACAATGATAATTCTCGAATATCCATTGAGTTCCAACCCTGTTATAGTCCATATGTCATCGGAGATCCTCTTTCTTTGCCTCTAACAAAGGTGATTGGATTAATTCTTCTCATTCGGGGTTTATATGGTTGTAGTGACATATGTACAAATCATTTGTATACCGTAGTATCTTGCCTTTCAAATCCCTAACTTTTGCCTAGACCGTCCTTTCGGGTTTTCAGTCTACCGGGATACCCATTTTTGCCTAAGTTGTCCATTTGGAGTGATCAACTTAGCGGGTTCTTTATTTCTTTTGATTTTATCCCTAATTTTTGGCCTGAAGCTTTCTTTTTGTGGTCCACAAGGAAAGCCATTTTTTCCTAAGTCGCCCCTTAGGGTCCTCGACTTAGCGGGTCTTATTAGGCAAAGTATTTTTTGACTGCGTCTGCATTCACTAAGGATGAGAGATCTCCACCGTCCATAGTTGATAAGATTAAGGCTCCTCTGGAGAAGACATTTATCACAATGTATATTCCTTCATAATTAGGTGTCCATTTTCCCCGAGGATCTGTATGAATCAGCAAAATCTTTCTTAACACCAAGTCTCAAACCTTGAGATTTTGAGGATAAAATTTCTTGTCAAATTCCCTTTTCAATAACTTCTGATATAATTGACCATGGCAGATGTCTGCTAGGCACTTTTCATTAATGAGGTTAAGTTGATCTAATTTGGCTTGTACCCACTCAACTTCATCTAACTTGACATCCGTTATTATCCTTAAAGAAGGGATATCTACTTCAATAGCCAGTACAACGTCCATTCCATACATAAGAGAGAATGGAGTTTCCCTTGTGGAGGTGCATACTGAAGTACGATAGCCATGCAGAGCAAATGGTAGCATCTCATACGAATCCTTGTACGTCTCTACCATCTTTTGGATAATCTTTTTAATGTTCTTATTGGTTTCCATAACAATACCATTCATCTTTGGACATAACGGTGATGAATTGCGGTGTTCGATCTTGAAGTCTGTACAATTCCTTCATCATTTTGTTATTGAGGTTAGAACCATTATCATTAATGATTTTATTTGGAACCCCATAACGAGATATAATTTCCTTCTTCAAGAAGCGAGCAACCACTTGCTTTGTAACGTTTGCACACGAGATTGCTTCCACCCACTTGGTGAAATAGTCAATAGTCATAAGGATGAAGCGATGCCCATTCGAGGTAGTTGACTTAATGCGTTTGATTACATCTATTCCCCACATGGTTAAAGGCCAAAGTGATGTCAAGACATTTAACAGAACCGTCGTCACATGTATCTTATCGGTGCAGATCTGGCATTTCTGACATGTTTGCACATGACGGTGGCAGTCAACCTCCATTGTCATCCAATAATAGCATGCTCTCAAGATCTTTTTAACCATTGTGTGTCCACTGGCATGTGTTCCAAAGGATCCTTCATGAATTTCAATTATGATTCGGTCTACTTCGTGTCTATCCACACATCTGAGCAGGACCGAGTCGTAATTCCTTTTGTAAAGTACATCTCCACTTAAGAAGAAATTAACCGAGGGCCTTTAGAGGTATTTCTTATCCGTAATGGATGTATTCTCTGGATATTCTTGCTTCTCCACATACCTCTTGATATCATAGAACCATGGATGACCGTCATATTCTTCTTTGGTTTCCAAACAATACGTTGATTCATCCAAGTAGTCAATGCGTATAAATGGTGCTTCATTCTTCCACTTAACCTTAAACATGGATGCTAGAGTGGCTAAGGCATCTTCCAGTTGATTCTCCACTCGAGGAATATGGTGAAATGCAATCTCATCAAAGTATGAGATTAAATTCAAGACATGCTCCTTGTACGGGATTAGTTTGTGATCTCGAACTTCCCAATCTCCTCTAACTTGGTTGATTACCAAGGCTGAATCTCTATAGACTTCAAGGATCTTGATCCTTAAATCAATGGTTTCTTTAATTCCGAAGATGCATGCTTCATAGTCCTTCATATTCTTAGTGTAGTCGAAGCACAACCTTGTAGTGAAAGGTAGATGAAAACCGGTTGGAGAGGTGATGATTTCCCCAATTCCGTTTCCTTAGGCATTCGAAGCACCATCGAACACGATCGTCCATCACAATCTTGGTTCGGGTCCCTCCTCAGGGTCTGGAATGTTGCAATCTCTAATAAACATAATGTCTTCATTAGGGAAGTCGAAATGCATAGGTTGATAATCCTCCATGGGTTGATGGGCTAGATAATTAGACAACACACCACCTTTGATGGCTTTCTGCATGACATGTTGGATGTCATATTCAGTTAACGCCATTTGCCAATGGGTAACTCTTCCTGTGAGAGCAGGCTTTTCAAAAATGTATTTGATCAAATCCATTTTGGAGATCAAGAGAGTTTTATGCGTCATAATATATTGCCTCAAACGTTTGGCAGCCTAAGCAAGTTTACAACATGTCTTCTCGAGTAGTGAGTACCTTTGCTCGCAGTCGATGAACTTTTTGCTTAGGTAGTAAATTACATGCTCTTTTCTACATGTTTCATCATGTTTCCCGAGAACACATCCCATAGATCCCTCAAGAACTGTTAGTTATATAATAAGAGGTATTCCCGGCACAGGAGGCATCAAGATCGGTGGCTCTTGCAAATATTCTTTTATCTTTTTGAACGAACGCCTTTTGGCAATTATCATTCCATTCAATCACCTGATCCTTGCAGAGTAACTTGAATATTGGCTAGCATATGGTTGTAAGGTGAGATATAAATCTTGTAATGTAGTTTAATCTCCATAAGAATCCATGAACCTCCTTTTGAGTTCTTGGCGTTGGCATATCTTGTATGGCCTTGACTTTTTCAGGATTGACTTCAATCCCACGTTGGCGGACGATAGAACCTAACAATTTATTGGATCTTACCCCAAAAGTATGTTTTTGGGATTTAGTCTCAACTTGAACTTCCTCATTCATGCAAACAACTTCTGCAGATGAATCAGGTGTTCCTCCTCAATTTGGGATTTCCCAATCAAATCATCGACGAATACTTCAATCTCTTTATGAATCATGTCATGGAAGAGAGTTATCATTGCACGTTGATATGTCGCACCAACATTCTTCAACCCAAAAGGCATAACCTTGTAGAAAAAGGTTCCCCAACAGGTAATAAACGTGGTCTTCTCCATATCTTCTGGGGCCATTTTCATTTGGCTATATCCAGAGCAACCATCCATGAAAGATAATATTGAGAAATGGGCTGTATTATCTACCAACACGTCAATGTATGGTAAAGGAAAATCATCTTTCGGACTCGCCTTGTTCAGGTCTCTATAGTCGACACACATACTCACCTTACCATATTTCTTAGGTACAAGTACTATGTTCTCAACCCATTGAGTGTAATTTGCCACAACTAAGAAGCCGACATACAGTTGCTTTTGAACCTCTTCTTTAATTATGATGCTCATGTCAGGATAAGTCCTTCTCAAATTCTACTTCACTGGAGGACACTGTTCTCTGAGGGGTAGTTTATGCACCACGATATCGGTATCTAGCCCAGGCATGTATTGGTAGGACCAAGAAAACACATCCACATACTCCCGTAAGAGCGTGATTACTTTCGTCTTTTCCTTGTCATCTTGGTTCGCGCCTATCTTGACTTCTTTCCTGTCCTCTTCTGTCCCGGGGTTTACAAATTCCACTGGTTCTTGGTGCGGTTGGATGACCTTTGACTCTTTCCGTAACAACATAGCTAACTCTTCAGGGAGGTCGCAGTCTTCTTCACCCTCCTCTTTGCTTGGTAAGTTGGGTTATCAAAAAATATCCACAGTGGTCCAGTTATTGAGTACTTGACCTTCAACCATTTGGTACACGAAACACACCTTCTCAGCGGTACTGTTTTCTTCTCCCACGACACAAACTAAATCATCTTTGAGATGTCCCACGCTGGTGAAAGTAGCGGGTAAGAAGGGAATCTGCCTCTTGTCATTGCTTGCATCCATCTTCCTTTGGGTTAGCTGATGGAAATGAAATCTCAATCCTGATATGTTCTTGTTAACTAGTAGCTCGAGTACCCTACCCCACCCTTCGGGGTGTCCTGCTTGTATCATCGTCTTCATGTATTTCCATGAAGCCATGGAAATTCTAACACTTTGAGATTCTTTCAGCAAAAGAGTCATTTCTACATTCACAACCTTGAATGCTTGATAAGGAGTTTCATGGATCTCTCCTCCTACTTCAACATAACAAAATAATGCTAGATGGCTTACCACAATGTTCTCCTCTCCTTCTACCACAACCAGTTTATTGCCAATCATGAACTTCAGTCTTTGGTGGAGGGTTGAGGTTACTGCACCAGCTGAATGTATCCATGGTCTTCCTAGGAGACTATTGTAGGCATGATAGATGTCCATTACGTAAAACTTAATGAATAAGACATGAGGCCCAATATTTATAGGGGGTTAACCTCTCCCACCAATGATCATCTCGAGTCATCAAAGGCTCTCACTATGAGTGAACTTGGCTTCATCATTAATCCTTCGATAGTCAACTTGGACAGTGAGCTCTTGGGTATAATGTTCAACAACGAGCCAGTATCCACCAACACCCTTGATAAAACTATATGTACCCATTCAAGTGAGATGTGCAACACCTTGTTGTGGTTCCTACTCTCGGGTGGGAGTTCATCATTATTAAAACCCATACAACTACTTGCTGAAATGTTGGCCATAATAGCTTCAAACTGATTCACAAATATTTCTTGCGGGACGTGTGCTACCCTTAAGAACTTCATAAGTGCCTCCCTATGGGCTTCAGAACTTATTCGCAATGCTAACTAGGAAATCTTTGAAGGTGTTTGGTTGAGCTAGTCAACCACCTTATAATCGCTCTTTTTGATGAGTCGGAGAAATTTCTCAACTTTATCCGTGGGAGTTGCATCCTGAGCCACATTATGCCCTTGGTCATCATTCACCACCTGTTTACCTTTGCTCAAAGGTTCATTGTTGTTATTGTTTGGGGGAAGCACTGGCGCAAATACCCTACCGCTTCGAGTTATGCCACCCGCTCCAGCAATGTTTACACTTGCTTGCTCGGACTTCACCTATTCCTCTTCTACTTTCTGTCCATATATATAGATCGTAGAGTCATAATTCCATGGTACTGTTGTCATGCTTTCAAAGGGGAATTGAGATGGCATAACTGAATATGCTATTGCAGGAATCAGAATCAGATCATAAGGAATCACAAACGATTCATAAGTTGAATCAAAAGGGATCTTAAGAGTAGCCATTTCATCCATAATATACAATTTTTCTACTAACATAACCCCTTGGTCCATCAAATTCTTAACACTAGCCTTCAACCTCTCACAGACTTAAGGATTTATCAAGTAATGTTTACAGTCAATATCACAACCAGGGGATACCTTGTCATCAACAACTTCTCATTGACAACAACCAATAGAGTTTTTATATTGTCCATACTCGACACCATCTTCTTTCATCCATATTCTTCTAATACACTCACCAAAGGACCAGTGTGAGGTGGCATATGTTTGTTGTTTATGTTGGGACCATTCAGCATGAATGTAATGGCCTTAGCATCAACCAAATCTCACACCTTGAATTTAAGTGCTTTGCAATTCTCAGTCGTATGGCTCAGTGCCCCTGAGTGGAACTCATAATGAGCATTGACATCATACCCAGGAGGAAGAATGGTCAGAGGTGCCAACTCTCTTAATTGTACCAACGACCCCTTGAGCAGATATGGAAGTAAACGAGCATAAGTTGTAGAGATAAGATCAAACTTCCTTTCAGGCCTCCTCTGCCTTAGTTGGCCTTGTTGATAGTATTGTTGTTGTTGACGAGCGTAAGGATACTGGTATGGAGCTGGACGCTGACTGATATTCTACTTTGCTAAGATGGTATAGGATTGTTGTTGATACAGGTTAGGTGCAAGACATCTACTTGCTGATAAGGTGCCTGATATGCTTTTCCCTTCTCCTTAGCGACTGATGTATTATTGGCTTTTCCATCCTTTTTCTTGGCAAACCCAGAAAATGGCTTCCTTGCACCACTAGACAGACCCGCTACATTCTGAATTTTTCTACTTTTTAGACAGTTCTCTATCCTTTTTCCAGCGACCACTAAATCTGAAAATCTAGCTGAAGTACTTCCTATCAATTTTTCCAAGCAGGGCCCATGGAGGGTACCCATGAACATGTCTACAAGCTCCTTTTCAAGAAGATGGGGTTGGACTCTAACAACCAGCTCTCTCCATCATTGGACATACTCTTTAAACGACTCACCAGTTTTTTGCATCAGGCTTTGCAGTTGGGTCCTATTTAGAGCCATATCCATATTATACTAATAATGTTTGAACTTAGCAGTTATTTGGATGTCTGGTACTAGTCACATTTCAGCGGTATCAAGCCCAAAAGTATTGGACCCCTCCATCACCTTTATCTTCTCTTCTCCTTGATTTTATAACTCTCATCTTCTATGTCTTCATTCCTTTTCTTGGCTTGGTTGAGATGGACTCACAACAGAGTGTTCTCCAATTCAAGCTCCTTGCTCTTATCAGTAAGCTTCTCAACAACTTCAGGTAGGATGGGTTCAGGCTCTGGTACTAGAGAGAAGGATGAGGACTCAAAGAAGAAAGTTATCTTGACAATTTTATCTCTTTATCTTACCCACTAGACATGTGTCTCTTTGGAAATGAAATTCTTTTTTCCTAACTCTAGACCACTTCTGACGATCTTTGTCCAAGATTTTCTCACTTTCCTTACAATAGGGTTGATTGGATTAACATCATTAATGATAAATGACTCAAGGTCTTTATCATCGGGATGGCCATTCATTGCATGCCCTGATTGTCTCAAGCATAACATGGGGTTATAATTTATGCAACCATGTGTCCATATCAAAGGTACATTAGGAAATCCTCCATATTTGAGTATGATCTTTTCGGTTTCCCATTCCCTTTTGTACAATTGGATAGAACTAGCGGAGAGTGAAGCAAACCTCTAAGGCCTGTAAGACCCCAATTTTGACCCTAAGATCCCTCATGCAATTTCATCATAAGCATTAGCATTGGGATCATACCTTGGCATCCGCCTTACCCCTCTTTCATTGGGTTTGTTTTGGGAGAGATTAGCAAGCACTGTGTGATTGTATCATACTTGTATATTATCATTTTACTAACAAAAATACCAAAAATATGTCTTTGCATTTGTCTAACTCTTTTGTAGGTAAGGCATGATCCCATTGATTTATCAAGTTCATATCTAGGGTTTGAGACCCTCATGACAAAGAGCACAACCATGAATTGATCCAAGAATGGTTATGAGCATCATATATGAGTTCCATTGATTCCTACATGATATATTGATCAAGTGTTCTTCAAGATTTTGGAAGTGATTTGCCTTGGAAACCCTAGTTTGACTGGGTATCTTAAGTAACTTCTCCAACAAGTTATCTCACCAATGGATCAAATTTCTAAAGGGACACTTCAAAATTCATCATCTTATGCATATATGATCTACCATGAGCCAATAAAGTCAATAGAATTGAAGGTTAGCAAGTTGGTTGATGGTGGTTGGCCAGATGAATTCATCTAATCAAAACTGGGTCTTCCTAGACTCTATCTCCTACAATTTTCACCATATGAAAATTATTCCAAGATCAAAGTTACTCAAAATTACATTCCAAACAACTTTCATGTTGAGACCTAGAGCTATTTTTGCTTGGAAAATCATTTTCTATGTTGAAACATTATAGGTCATTTTGTCTAAACCCTAATTTGAAAGTCAACTTCCCAAGGCCATAACTTGCTCAATTTTTATGAGATGAAAGATTTACAATTGCACAATCAAATTCAAGATGTATACTTCAACTTTGATGTGTGGAGTGAAAACAAAATCAACTTTTATGAGCATGTGATATGAGGAAATATTATAGGTCATTTTTGACCTATAGCATTGAACGAGTGATTTTTCCAAACTTCAAAAATGCATAACTCTATCATTCTAAATCTAAATGACATGAAATTGGTGACCATTTTGAAGGTCGTTGAAAGGGATACAACTTTTATGAAGACACTTTTCTCATTTGCAGCTCACATAAAAAGTTAAGCAAGGTGGAATATTGAAGTATATAGCTTGACACTTAGTAAAATTTTCAACATGTTGAAATTTCCAAACTTCCACCTCAAGATTCTCCATGTTCCAAGCTCCAAATGAAAAAGTTTTGAACATCAAACTTGTTCCCCTTGACCCAAGCTTTCCAAAAAACCCAAGTTCATGCATTTTGATGAAGATTGCTAGGTTTGCGCATGACTTTAACCGGGTTGCATCATTGGAAAGGATCAAATGTACAAACTTCAGTTCACATTGCCTTGCCATTCAAGCTTCATTCAGACTTCAACATGAATCATTTTGGACCTTTATGCATTGCATCATGGGCCTGTACATGCCCATGCACTCGTGCCTTTCACATTGCCAATTTTGGACAGATTTTGAAGTGTGCAAATATCATTCCCTTTGGCTATAAATAGAAGGCTTATGAGCTCATTTGAGTCATACCTTGCGCGCCAGCTTTTCCCCCCCAATTCAAACCCTCTCATTCTAAAGGAAAACCGTAGAAATTTCAATTTAAAATTTGAGTTTGAATCTCAACTGTTGGAGATTCAAGAACTCTAGGATCCACGGCCTTGCAACCTCTCTAATCACTTCCTGCTAACTTCTCAAGTGTGATCAGATCATGTTTGAAGCAAGCAACATCAAGTTCTGCATAACATTGAAGGTAATTTTTTGAAACCTTCATCTCTTCGATTCTCACTCAATTCTACTCATTTCTCTTGGATCTTTGTTTGTGTGAAGTCCTACCAATGTAGGCAAGAAGATTGAGTTGCCTAGAGGTCAAATCGAAGCTACTCAGTTGACACACCTCAAAATTCAATTCCTCATATCTTTTTATATATTTGGAGTTAGTTTAAATTGAGGTCAGATTCGTGCTCTACATCATTTTTTCTTTCAGATCATGTTCTCCTTTTTTATTTTGGTGATGGTTAAGGATGGACCAGTCCGGTGAGGTCCACTAAAGAAGAAGACCGGAGTTACAGCTCTGGCGGTGCGTTGGCACGTCTCCCAGCCATATAATCCAGTTGATTTGTTTTAATCCTGAGCGCTCATTGTGATTACCATCCCTGCAGCGCGCTGACTCGTGTGTTTGGTGGAACGCGCGTTTCAGGCCACTTGATCTGCCACCTCAATTAATGAGGGAGATCAAGTGGCTCACGTTTTTTTTTTTATATTTTCTGATTTTCTTTTATTCCTTTTATTTTCATTAATTCATATTAATTTTAATATTGATCCAAAAAATATGAGAGTTTCACAAAAAAATTTCAAATAATTTCCTCTTTCATAGTTTGAATTAAAATTATTTTTTGGATCATTATTAATATTTTTCATGATTTAATTGATTTTGTGTTTGTTTTTAATTGTTTAAAAATACTTTTAAGTCTTCAAAAATTCTGAAATTTTTTCTCCAAGGTCCTTTGACCTTGTTTGACCTATGATAAATCTCATGGCCATTTCTTTGGTGTTTTAATGAGGTTTTAGGAATTTGACAAACCATATTTAATTTAAATGTATTATTTTAGTCTTTTTAATTTGAATAAATGCCAATTAATTGTGTTGACCTATTGTGATGACTTATTTGAGTTTGACTCTTGTTGAGAGGCCTTGGTCAAGGTCGATTTGACTTTGTCAAGTAATATCATTGGATTTAGGGGATTGATGGAATGTACATTCCATCTCCCAAAATGAATGGATGATGTTAATTTGGTAAAAGTCCTCCTTTGACTAATTTGAGTTTTGATCCATTCCCCTCCCTCTTCATCTCATTCCCATTCTTTATGCATTCAACTCATTTGGCCTATGATATCTCAAAGTCCTAAGGCTAGTTGATTGAAAAATCAACATAAGTATGGATGAGAGTAGGCCACCTATTT
Source organism: Lathyrus oleraceus (assembly GCF_024323335.1). Taxonomy (NCBI): domain Eukaryota; kingdom Viridiplantae; phylum Streptophyta; class Magnoliopsida; order Fabales; family Fabaceae; genus Lathyrus; species Lathyrus oleraceus. The sequence goes on from NC_066581.1 coordinate 61,917,605, forward strand.
TGTATATTCTTTTTGTGTGTGGTATGTTTCATGAGCATAGTCCATTATAGTATGTCTCTAACATGCATTAACACCAAAATTCTATTGCTCGGCCTCAAATAGTTGTAACTTCTACATAAGTCCAATTACGATTGCTTAACATAGCGCTACATTTGTGACACAAAAGGTATAGTATTCTAGTTAGTGAGATTGTAAGTCTCCCCTCTTTCATGGTATTGTATGGAAACTTGGCCTTTTTTCCTTCCTTTGGAAGATGTCTTGGTTCAAGGATCCACGCTTGTGATAAGTGGGTTGAGTGTTCTCCATAGAATGACTTAAAAACAAAAAGCAAAAGCAAAGCAATACTAACTTCTAACTCATTAACAACTAACTTTTAATTTCAAGCCATTTACTTTAATGTCATTTAATTTTAGTCTTTATTCATTTGCCATTATTCTTACCATTCTAATTGTTTATGTTAATGCAATTTTCACTTTGTCCACTTGGACCATATTGTGTGATATATTCCATTTTATGGATATTTTGTTTGTTTGTGTGGTCTTTGACCATTAATGTACATAATAACAATAAAAATCCTAAAAAACTTTTTTGTGGACTATTGACTTGATCTTGGACAAATGGACTTAGAATCTAGGCAACATTCCTATTCTAAAGGGCTTGGCCAATGCCAACTTTCTATGAAACCAAGTGCTTGTAATCTGAAACTTCATCTGATACATCATTTAAGATCCATTTGAGTTTATCTGCAACATGATCATTGTGAAGCTGTTATTTTGAGCCCGTGACTTGCGAATTCATTTGTTGCATGGGCTATCTTGAAGAAGATCATGGAGTGGCTAAATCTTGGATGTGGCTATATTTATTTGATACCTTGCTCTTCAAGATTGATATAATTATGCATTTGTGTGTTGCTTGATTCTAAATGTCCAAGGGAGTTTGGGTTTCTATTGACATTCTTGTCTATTGGATTGCTATCCATTGGTCAGATCTTTTCAACCCTTAACTTTTACTTTTGTGCATAGGATTAGTCTCTTCATCTCCTCCCCATTTCTTTAATTTCAAAATCTCTCCCTCATTTTTTAAAATTTTATTTGTTTGAACTAGTTTTGTTCTAAACATTGACCACTTTGCAAATGATAGAAACTTTGGCCTTATGCCATTGAATTTTGAAACTTTCTTTTCTTAATCAAACTTGTAAACAGATCTAATTATACTTGATTTAAACTTTCAAAAAGCCAAAAAAGAACTAACTCATTCAAACCATTTTTGGGCCTTTGTGCCTTTCAAACTTAATTTTTGTTAAAAGCAATGCATCCACTTTGAAATTTGTATCACGAACTACGAGGTTTTGATGCCTCATTTTTATGTTGGTACGTAGGCACAAGTCCGAAGGTCTTGTCAAACAAAAATATAATTAATGAATTCTTTTCTCATCCCCCCATTCTATTTGTTTGTAAACATCATTTTGTACCAAATACATATGCACACAAAGGGCTCCCTAGGAGTACCTAGGATACTTTGGGTGCTAATACATTCCCTTTGTGTAACCAACCCCCTTACATGTAATCTCTGACATTTTATTAGTTTTGATTTGAAAACTTCTTACTTTTGGGTTTTATTCGTACTTTTTCCCTTTTCCCTTGGAAACAATAAAAGTGCGGTGGCGACTCTTGTTATTTAATGTCTATCTTTTCCATAGCTTGATCATCATGAATTTACCGCTACAAGGCCATGTGAGACCTTTAAAGACAAAAATACCCTTTTGTGGCATATGGGTTTTCATCCATATGTGCAAGACCGGAGCGCAACAAAGGAAAGACCCACATTTCTTCTCATGACGAGTGTGGAAAGTGTGGTAGAAATATGCCAACAAGAAACGCACTAGATTTCCAGCCAAGAAAATCTCTACTGCCAAGCGATCTATGAAGTTGTCAATGTTTGGAAATAAGATAATTCCATAAATCAAGAGTGCGAAGACTATACCACAGGATTCCCATTTCTATTTTTAGCAAACTTCCAAGCATGACCTTCCAAATACTTCCTTGTGAACCCTTTGATAACCCCCTTAGATGCCCAATTGGTCACTACTTCATTGGCATCAAGACCTAACACTGAGGCTAACTTGGTCATAATAAAGTCTTCTTCCATCTTTGGGAAAGGATTATGATCTTTTATAGGTCAATCCAAAATCCTATTGAACCCTTCCAAGGTGGGAGCTATCTAGAAATCGGGAAAAGTGAAACATCGCAAAGAGATATCATAATATCAACCCAAGATGGTGAGAACTCAAAAGTTAACTTTTTTGTTAACAGGTCCAAAGTATCCCATAGGTTGCATGGAACTTGTTGTGCTTGATAGGTGTCACCCAAGAACTCAAGGCCTTTAAGCTGTCAATTTGAGGTTCCTTGTATCTGAATGAGAATGTTCTTTTCCTGGGAGGAGGATTCATGATTACTTTGGAAAATGCTTTATATTCCTGCAATGAACACAAGATAGTAAGAGCTTTATTTTGTGGTTTATGATTCATGAATGCATGAATGAATGAATGAATGAATGGAACTCAAGCATGGCTTCATTAGTCTGAGGAACCTGAGGTAGAAAATTGAGTATAACACTGATTTCTTTACAAACAGGTAACTCACTTGGTATGATCTAGGGTTTTTTAAAACAGGGACCCTAGAGTCATGCATTCATCTAACATTTTTCCGCTTACGACAAAAGCATGTCGGTCGACAACTCCATCAAGTGAATCTATTCTGGGTTAGGTCTTCGTACCGACCCACACGAGAAACGTTTCTCAGGGACCCCCACTACGCGACCATTGACATTGGGTTTTAGACAAAGGTCTGAGAGTCATGGGTTCCCTTGATTGTTTGTCACTCATGTAAATTTTACTTGCTAGTTGTAGCGGTAAATTCATGATCATTAAGCTATGGGTAAACTTAACATCAAAAAAACTAGAGTCGCCATCGCGCTTTTATTGTTTCCAAAGGAAAAGGGAAAAGTACGAACAAAACCCAAAGATAAGAAGTTTTCAAATCAAAACTAATAAAATGCCAAAGATTACAGGTAAGGGGGTTGGTTACACAGAGGGAAGGTGTTAGCACCCAAAGTGTCCTAGGTACTCCTAGGGAACCCTTTTTTATATGTGTATGTGTTTTGGTATAAAATCATGTTTGCAATAAATAGAGTGTGGGGATGAGAAAAGAATTCATTAATTATATTTTTGTTTGACAAGACCTTCGGACTTGTGCTTTCGTACGAACATAAAATGAGGGATCAAAACCTCGTAGTTCGTGGTATCAATTTCAAAATGAGTGGATTGCTTTTAACAAAAATTTAAATTTTAAAGAGGCACAAATGGCCTAAAGAGTTTGAATGAGTTTTAGTTCTTTTTGTCTTTTGAAATTTTAAGTCAATATGGTTAAGTTCATTTACAAGTTTGATTAAGAAAAAGAGTTCACAAATGCAATGGCATAAGGCCAAAGTTTCTAGTTTGCAACCACAAGCAAAGAAGATTTTGAAAAGGGGAAGAGATTTGAAATTTAAGAAATAGGAAGAGATGAAGAGACTAATTTTAAGCAAAAATTTAAAAGTTAAGAGTTGAAAAGATCTGACAAATGGGATGCAATCCAATAGACAAGAATGTCATATAGAAACCCATTTTTCCTTTGGACTTTAAATCAAGCAATAATAAAAAGAAAGCAAGATGAATAACAAGGCATCAAATAAAGATAGCCACATCCAAGATAGCAAATTCAGTAGTCTTCTTCATAATCTTCCCCCCATGTATCAGATGACATACTCCTTGAATGACTCAGAATAAGGCATTAGACACAGGTTCAAAGTAGCATTTGCATCAAGACCATGTAGCAGATGAACTCATGAGGACCTCAACACTTGCATAAAATGAAAACTCAAATCACAAGAACTTGGTTTCAGAAATGTTGGCATTGGCCAAGTCCTTTTGCATAGGGAATGTTGCCTAATTCTAAGTCCAAAGCTCAAATCAAATCCAGCAGTCCACACAAACAATTTTTAGGGTTTTTGTTGTTTATTAAGTATTTTAAGGTCCTAAGACCACAAACACAAACAAGGTACACAAACAAGTATATACAATCACAATATATGGCTCAAGTGAGCAAAGTGAAAATGACATTAAAATAAACAAGTTAAATAATATGTAAAATGGCAAATGATAAATGGCTTGAATTTAAATTACATAAAGTAAATGACTTGAAATTTAAAGCAATTATAATAGAAATTAGTCAAAGGTTAGTTGATTAGATGTTAGTGAAGTTTTTCTTTTCAATTGTTTAAGTCATTCTTTGGAGAACACCCAACCCTCTATTCATAAGCATGGATCCTTAAACCAAGACATCTTCCAAAGGAAGGAAAATAGACCAAGTTTCCACACAATACCATTAAAGGAGGGAGACTTACAATCTCACTTACAAGAATGCATACTTTTGGGTCGAAATTTAGTGTTATGTTAAGTAATCGTAATTGGACTTAAAAGAAGTCACAACTATCTGAGACCGGGCAATAGAAATTTTGGTGTTAATGCATGTTAGAGATATGGTATAATGAACCATACTCCTAAAACATACCACGCTCAAAAAAAGAAAATGATAAAAGGATGGACCTAATCTCATCCATACTTGTATTAGTTTATCTAACACAAAGTTATTGATGAACCAATTAGCCTTAGGATATTGAGATGTCATTGGTCAATGAAAGGGATTAGATAGAATGGGATTGAAGATGAAGAGGTAGGGGAAACGAGACAAACACAAATTAGTCATGAGAGGAATTTTATCAAATTTAAATCATTCATTCATTTGGGAGATGAAATGTACATTTCATCAATCCCCTAAATCCAATGATTTTAATCCAACAAAAGTCAAATGAACCTTGACCAAGGCCCAAACACATAGTCAAACTTCACAAGTCAATAAAAATGGCTCAACTTAATTTCTACACAATTAAACAATTAAAAATCCAATTAAAATGCATTAAATTAAATTATGTTTGATCAAAAATCTAAAACCTCTTCGAAACACCAAATAAATGACCAAGAGATTTATCATAGGTCAAGCAAGGTCAAAGGACCTTGGGGAATAATTTCCTTATTTTTGAAAAGTCAGAAGTATTTTTAAACAATTAAAAAAATGCACAAAAACAATTAAATCATGAAAAATATCAATATTGATCCAAAAAATAATTTAAATTCAGAAAATGAAAGAGAAAATAATTTTTGAAAAGTGCCATATTTTTTGGATCAGTAATGAAATTAATATTAATTAATGAAAAATAAGCAATTAAATGGAAAATTCAAAAATTCAAAAAAACATGAGTCATCTGATCCCCCTCATTAATTGAGGTGGCATATCAAATGGATGAAAACGCGCATTCCATGTGTACATGAGTCATCTGTCAAACACGCGTGGTAATTACTTTGGATGGATGAGATTAGAAGATGTGGATTAAATCAAAGGGTTCTGGACAAGCAAACACACCACCAGAGCCCTAGCTCCGGTCATCTTCTCCGATGAGGACCACTAGACTGGTCGAAGCTCAACTCAAAGAAAAATGGAAAATGAGTATAATATTTTGAAGGAAAAATGCTCAGGAGCACTAATCAGGCCTCAATTTTTTCCAATTCCAAGTATATAAAAAGATACAAGGATTTGAATTTTGAGGATCATGAACTGAGTTGCTTCGATTTGACCTCAAAGCAACTCAATCTTCTTACCTACATTGGTAGGACTTCGGACAACCAAAACTCAACAAGAATAATGGAGAATTGAGGGAGAGTCAAAGAGATGAAAAATCTGAAAATTCACCTTCAATGGAGCTTCAGATTGACACAGTCTGGCTTCCAATTATGCTTGGCCTTGCTTCTGATGCTTGATGGAAGAGAAATAAATCAAGGAAAGGGATGAACTCTTGGAGTTTCAATTTCAAAACAGATGGAGAATTGAAACTCGATTTTAAAATAAAATCCTCAAATTTATCCTTCAATGATGAGGGTTTGTGGTTGCAGGTTCAAAGCTTGGGCATGAGGTCCTTAATTCTGAGTATTGAGGGTCTTATTTATAGACCATGAGATTGATTTTCACACACTTCCAATTTTGGCTAAATTTGAAATTCTCCCTTGAATGGATGCATGGGCGTGCACTAGGCCTATGAGATAATGTATTCTAATCCATAATCCAATGTTCATCATGCTGAAATCATGTTGGAAGCTCATGCAAGTGTCTGTGGAAAATGGAACATGAAATTATCCAAATGGTGCTTCAACATACACCCATGCACAAGTCCTTTAAATTTTTTTCCAAATAAGATGATCTTAAATGTTTTGGAAAGGTGTGATCAAGGGGAACAACTTTCATGTTGAACACTATTTCATTTAAAGCTTGGATAATGATGAATTGTGAGGTGGAAGTTTGGGAAATCAAACATATTTAAAAAATTTCTAAGTCCCAAGTCAAATGTTCACTTCTTCTACCTTGAATAACTTTTTCTATGGACTTCAAATGACAAATGTTCCTTCATAAAAGTTGTAGCTCTCTCAAAACTATTCAATTTGGTCACAAATTTTATCCCATATAGATTTGGTATGAAGGAGTTATGCATTTTAGAAGCTAAGGAAAATCACTTGTTCAATGGTATTGGCCCAAAATGACCTATAATGTTTCCTCTTGGCACATGCATTTTCAAGTTGAATTTGAACTTACTCCAAACATAAAAGTTGAATTAGACATCTTGAATTTGATCATGAAATTTGAATGGATTTCATATCATAAAAAATGAGCAAGTTATGGTCTTGAGAAGTTGACCTCCAAACTAGGGTTCAAACAAAATGACCTATAATCTTTCACCATAAAAAATGACTTTACAAGAAAAACTAGCTCTTGACCTCAACATGAAAGTTGTTTGGAATGTCATTTAGAGTAACGTTTATCTTGGAATCATTTTCATATGACAAATATTCTAGGAGATATGGTCTAGGGAACCCCAGTTTTTACCAGTTGACTTTCTCTGATCAACCACCATGAACCAACTTGCTAGCTTGACATTATCTTGACTTTTGGGACTCATGGAGGATCATATATGCATAAGAGTACGTAATGTGAAGTATCCCTTGAAATATTTGATCAATTGTTGAAGAAACTTGTTGAAGAAAAGATACCTAGATGAATTAGGGTTTCCAAGGCAAACAAACTCCAAACTCTTGATGATTTCTTGATCAAAATAACATGTGAAGATCATAGGGATTCATATATGATGTCTAGAGCCAATGTTAACTATTTATTAATGGAGCTCCTTGCATCGAGGGTCTGAAACCCTAGATATGAGCTTGATAGAGCATAGGTGAGCATACACACTACCTATAAAAGAGTTAAACCATACAATGACATATTTTTGGTATTTTGGTTAGTAAATAAAGAAAAATAAAGTATGATACAATCAATAGTGCTTGATGACATCTCCTAATGCAAACCCAATGAATAAGGGGTAAGGAGGTTGCCAAGTTGTGATCCCAATGCTAATGCATATGATGAGATAGCATGAGGGATCTTAGGGTCACAATTAGGGTCTTACACTAGTCATAAACTCCATAAAGGAAATCTATTCTGAATGAGGTCTTGTACCGACCCTCGCGAGAAAAGCTTCTCAGGGACCCGCACTACGCGACCATCATTCCTAATTGGCCAAAAGTTTAAGGTTCTACAAAGGTCCTTAGAGTCATGGATCCAAATGAAAACACCGATGCTTATGCCAAAAGCTTGACGGTCATTAATATCCTTAAAAGAATCTACTCTAAGCGAGGTTCTCGTATCGACCCTTACGAGAAAAGCCTCTTGTGGATCCATACTACTCAACCTCTCTTATCTCATGTTTTCTCTCTAGACTAGGGTAGAGAGTCTTTCCCTGAAGGTTTCTTGCAATCAAAGTACCCATCAGAAATCGTAGCATTATGGAGCCATGTAGCAGATGAAGTAATATTAACAACAATAAAGGAAAGCAAAAAATATCAAAGTAAAACAAAAGATAAACACCCAAACATGCAAAAAGGCAACCTAGACTAGGCTTGACTTACCTAGGGAAACCGGATCCCCAACAGAGTCGCCAACTGTCGCTACGCGAAAAATGACTATAGAACAGAGTCGCCACCGAATTTTATTTATTCCAAAATAGGGAAGGGAAAATATCGATAAAACCCCTTAAAGAAAAGAAATTTGGTCTCACAACCAAAAATATAGTTAGGAAGTAAGTTATGCAAGGGAAAGGTATTAACACCCCTTACATCCATCGTACTCGATGGGAACCATCGAGGTTGTTTAAACGAATGGGTTTTGTTGTCTAAAATTTTATTTTCTAAAAGGGAAAATGGTTAGTTTTTTCATTAGTGTGCTCACTAAGGATTGGGGCCCTTATGCCTACTGAAATTCTGGTATCAGATATGAGATGTCGAAGGTAATGTCACGACACTAATATCTGAACAATATAAACAAGATAAAAGATAAAGAAACAATAGTACAAGTGACACAAGCAATTGTTAACCCAATTCGGTGCAAACTCACCTACGTCTGGGGGCTACCAAGCCAGGAAGGAAATCCACTAAACAGAATCAGTTCAAAGACTCTCAGTAAACAACTTCAAGTTACAGTCTTTTCACCTAATCTCTACCCGTGTGACTTCTATCTAAGAACTCTTAGATAAGAGACCCTACTCACTCCCCCTCAATCACAATAGTGATGTAAAAACAAATATTACAAAGAAAGAAGACACTCTTCAAGAACACATACTTGATCTTACTTAAAAGCTTCAACCAAGTTAACACACACTCATGCTTCAAAGCTTAAAATGGACAAACTACAACACAAAAGTCAGTCCAATTCAATCATCAACAGGATGAATGAATGGCTCACAATACACAAATGCAGACACACGACTAAAACCCTTATTCTCTCTCATTATTTCGTTCAATTTCTTGTGTGTTAAAACCAGGTTTTACATGTCCTTTTTATAAAAGAATTTGAATGGGCTTGGACATCATAAAACCCTAAATCTATTTTCCTTTCGTATCTTCTTATGACAACTGATCATATCTTGTTGGAAAATAAATCAATCTGATTTTAATTCAGAATAACGCGTTCAATCTCCACATCAATCACACACAGATTTGCAGGAAAAGCTCAACCATAATATATATAACATTCATAATGAATGTTCTGTATACACATGTCTTAACATTAGGTCTGACATCTCAGCTAAATCCTGTACAATCACATTTAAACACCCTGCAGGAAACTGATATCCCTTGTCAAGACAACACTCGTGACAACTTGTGATAACTCTAGGTTTTACAAAAATTGATGCCAACACATGGAACTAACAAACTCCCTCTTTGGCAAATTTTGGCTAAAACATACATCAGACCATACGTTTCACAAGAAAATAATCATAGTATCAGTTCAGGAGCAGAAGTAATAAAACACACATTACTAGCTAAAATAGCAACTAGTAAACACATACTAAACACACACGCGCTTGTGCTCAGAACACACCACCTCCCCCTCCAACTAGCACTTCTTCCCCCTCTAACATCACCTGTAACATAGAACACCTCCCCATCTAACATCACCTTCAACATCACCTGTAGCATACAGTTTAACATCACTTGTAACATCATCTACAACATATAGTATTGCATAACTACTTTAGCTACTTCTCCCCCTTTTTAGCCAAAAGAGACCAAAGAGACAAAATAAATGTCTATTCAGTCACACAAATAGAATGTCAAAGTAGAGTGTTAAGTGTTACAGATCCAAGAACATACACAACTTTATACAAGCTGAGATAAAATCCATCAAACTAGAAAAATACATATCAAAGTAGCAGAACATAATTGCCAAAAAAAATCAGAACAACCATCACAGCACAGAGAAAACAAAACACCATCAGAAGAGTGGGAGACAACTTCAACAAAAAGCTAGTCAGAGGAGCTTGAGCTTGTATCTTCATCAGCATCAGAAACAAAATTGCGACTTGATTCATCTTTAGTTACAGACCTCTCACTAGAGGTTTCAACTTCTGCTTCCTTGGCCTGTCCAATATTCTCTCTTTCAGCTTGCTCCAAGCTTGCAATATGAGCCTCCAACACTTCTTTCCTTGTTGTTGCTACCTTTATCCTTGTATCCAACTCTTTACAAGTTTCCTTCAGCTCAACAATAAGACCACCTATTGAGGCTGGCTTTTTCACAGCAGATGTCATGACAATGTCTTCGACATGACTGCCTTCAAACATTTTGTAGTGAACTGATAGAGGAGGTTTTCTTCTACTAGGAAGGTCATTTGTACTCAGAATCCCAGGGTGTTGGCTCAGGATAATCCCACAAATCATTGAGGGAAAAGCTATAGACAGCTTTACAGCATTTGTAGAAGCATGTTTGACAATTTATTCAAACATGAATCTACCATAATCAAATTTCAGCTTGGTTCCAACAGCAAAAATAAATTTTCCAAGGGCATTTGAGATTGTGCCAATGTGGTTGGTGGGTACCTAATTTGCAGACCCTATCTTATGCAATATAGCATACTTAACAGTCAACTTCCCAGCAGGGAGATGCTTTTTACTAGGCCACTTCTTCACCTGTCTTGCTGTAATTTCCCTACAGACCTCATTTTCTATGGCTTCCAGTTCACATGCACCTTCTGTACCTCTTCCTAGAAACTTGTTAATCATAGTGGGAGAAAATGTGATACACTTTCCTCTTACAAACACTTTACAAAATTCCTTATTGTTTTTATCAGCAATATCTTCAAGAATGTTGGCAACGAATTCCTTACCCAATCCTTCATAGCACTGAGATAACCCAGCCATAGTCTTCATTAACCCAGCATTTTTAATTAGGTCCATGACCTCTTTGACCTCAACAACATCCTTGCCTAACTCCCTCTCTACAGCCACCCTTCTTTGGATCACAAACTTCCATTTTGCTGCTCCATCTTCAATATGGAAAGAGATATTGTCCAAGTGTACAACAACAACTTTCATAGGGGACTTCTTAACACGTGTCCTCTTCATAGGGGAGATGTCAGGGACATCTTCTTCAACATCTTCATCAGACTCAGAAACTTCTCTCACCTTCCTCTTCTTCACATCAACTTTGCTCCAAGATTTTGAGGGACCTACACCAGTAGTCTTCTTAGCAGTTTTGGCTGACATCATTTCAGCCACAAACCTACCTTTTCTAGTCTCATCCTCTTAGCTACACTAGGCTTTAAGTGATGAAGTAAGCTATCCTCTTGATCATCCGACCTATCATCCTCTAGGTCAATCACATTGTGTGCAGAATCATGCTTCTCAGAATGTGAAGCATTGGCAGTTGTAGATGCCACAGATTTTTTACCAGATACAGTTTGCCCTAAAGAGCACAAACCTTCAGCAGCCATATCCTTTTCAGATCTAGAGGAATCATCATCCTTCTCGCTATAAGGTTCAACCTCAGGAGAGGGGTCCCTTCTTGACAAAGGAGTAGAAACTCCCTTTACAGTATGTCCTTTATTAAGGATTCTAGTGACTAGGTTTCTTATGACACGATCAGTGTGATGTATGTCGTCCTTAGAACTAGTGGCATGAATAGAGCTAGAAGGGATACTAGAGCTGTTACCTTGAGTAGGGCATGCAATGGAAGATGCATCCATGGGATGGTTTGAGTCAGGAGCTTCGCCTGGAATAACAGAAGGGGAATCACATCTAAAATATCTTCATCAAGAAAGTCCATTGAAGGCGTTCTATCCTTGTGAGTAGGTTTAGGAGTTTTTGAACCAAATGGTGTTTGATGTTGTGACATCTTGTTGTTTTTGTGGAAAGGTTTCAGTTGCCCTAGCAGAGGAGTTTGAGGAAGACGCAGGAAGTTGGAAATGTTTGAGTAGAGTTTGCATGTGAAAAGGTAATAGATGGAATTTCCAATACTAGGTGATGATTTACCATAAATGGGGTGCTTTATCTTAAGTAAGCAGACAATTATTTGATTACCTTTTCCACTCCAAATTAATTTCTACAAATTTCATAAATACAAATCCTTAATTTCCCTCTTAGAAATTCAAATTGATTTGCATTCAAGGCCTTTGTAAAAATATCGGCTAACTGCATTTCAGTAGCAATATGCTCTAGGACTATAATTTTATCTTCCACTAGTTCTCTAATAAAATGATGACGAATATCAATATGTTTTGTCCTGATGTGCTGAATAGGATTCTTAGAAATATTTATAGCACTCAGGTTTTCACAGTACAATGTCATGACATCTTGCGTGACATTGTATTCAGTCAGCATTTGTTTCATCCATACCAGTTGAGAACAACTACTTCCAGCTGCTATGTATTCAGCTTCAGTAGTGGACAGAGACACACAATTTTGTTTCTTACCAAACCATGATATTAAGTTATTCCCCAAGAAGAAGCATCCTCCTGATGTGCTTTTCCTATCATCAACACTTCCAGCCTAATCAACATCACAGTATCCAGTCAGCACAGATCCAGATCCACGAGTGTACAACATCCTATAGTCACTAGAGCCATTGACATATTTCAGGATGCTTTTCACTTGGTTTATGTGACTCACCTTTGGTTCAGCTTGATATCTAGCACATACACCTACAACAAAAGTAATGTCAGGTCTGCTTGCTGTAAGACATATCAGACTCCCTATGATGCTTCTATAAAGACTTTGATCCACACTGACACCATTTTCATCTTTCGAGACTTTCAGATGAGTAGGAGCAGGTATCCTTTTGTGACTTGCATTCTCCATGCCAAACTTCTTAACAATATTTTTGGCATATTTTCTTTGAGATAGAAAGATAGAATCTTCCATCTGCTTGACTTGCAGCCCAAGAAAATAGGTTAATTCTCCTACTAGGCTCATTTCAAATTCAGACTACATTTGTTTAACAAAATGTTCAACCATCTTATTTGACATCCCACCAAACACAATATCATCCACATACATTTGAGCCACCATGAGTTTTCCTCCTTCATTTTTGACAAATAAGGTCTTATCAATGCCTCCCTTCCTGTATCCATTGTCAATGAGAAATACTGTGAGCCTATCATACCAAACCCTAGGAGCTTGTTTCAACCCATAGAGGGCATTCCTCAACTTATACACATGCTTTGGAAGATTTGGGTCTGTAAACCCTTTAGGTTGTTCAACGTACACTTCCTCATTTAAGTAACCATTCAAGAAGGCACTTTTTACATCCATTTGGAACAATTTAAACTTCAGAATACATGCTACTCCGAGCAGTAGTCTAATGGACTCCAGGCGAGCTACAGGGGCAAATGTTTCATCAAAATTAACTCCTTCAACTTGAGTGTATCCTTGTGCTACCAATCTTGCTTTATTTTTAGTAACCACCCCTTGTTCATCAGATTTATTCTTGTAAACCAACTTTGTTCCAATAACATTTATTCTTTCAGGTCTTGGAACCAATTCCCATACTTCATTTCTCTTGAACTGGCCTAACTCTTCCTGCATGGCATTGATCCAGAATTCATCAGTTAAGGCTTCTTGGACATTTTTGAGCTCAATCTTGGACACAAAATAGCCATGTGAGATCACTTCCCTTGATCTAATGGTGACCCCTTTATTTGGGTCTCCTATAATGAGATCTTTCGGATGATCCTTCTGAATTCTGATAGAGGGTCCCTTATTAATTTTATCAGCTTCAGGTTCAGCTTGAGTGGATTCACTCTCATTACTTTTGTCTAGGAGATCAACTGGGGCATCATTTAGATATGTCTTAACATCTTCTGTGACATCAGTCTGTTGATCCTCAACAACAACATTGATAGATTCCATCATTAATTTTGTTCTGGAATTAAAGACCCTAAATGCTCTGCTGTTTGTTGAGTAACCCAGAAATATTCCTTCATCACTCTTGGGATCCATCTTCCTTCTTTTTTCAAGATCAGTCAGGATATAACATTTACTACCAAACACGTGGAAGTATTAGACAGTAGGTCTTCTTCCTTTCCAGACTTCATATAGTCCAGGTGTATTTGAATACCTCAAATATATTTGAATACCTCAAATACATCAGATTTTTCCCTTATAAAATTTACCCAGGTGTATTTGAAGAGGTCATCATCCACCACATAAGCATACTTTTTCCCACCAAAACTTTCCACCTGCATAGGTCCCATCAAGTCCATGTGGAGAAGTTCCAGCACTCTGGATGTTGTGTCATGTTTGATCTTCTGATGTGACATCTTTGTCTGCTTTCCAATCTGACACTCCCCCACAAACTCTTCCTTCATCAATCTTTAATTTTGGGATTCCTCTGACAGCTTCAACAGATATAATCCTCTTCATTCCTTTAAGGTGCAGATGGCCCAGTTTTTGATGCCATAGTTTCACTTTTTCTTCTTTGGCTTGAGTACATATTGATGAATAACCAGTTTCTTGAGAACTCCACATATAGAAGTTGTCCTTAGACCTGACTCCTTTCATGATCACTTCATTTTTTATTAGTAATCAGACATTCAGTTTTTGTGAAGTTTACATTTAGACCTTGGTCACACAGTTGACTGATGCTGATTAGGTTTGCAGTCTGTCCTTTAACAAGTAGCACATTATCAAGGTTAGGGACTCCAGGGCAGTTTAGCTTTCCAATCCCCTTGATTTCACCCTTTGCTCCATCACCAAAGGTTACATAGCTGGTGGCATGAGGATGAAGGTCAATTAGCAGGTTTTTGCTTCCAGTCATGTGTCTGGAACATCCACTATCAAAATACCAGTCTTCTTTGGCTGAAACTCTGAAGGAAGTGTGAGCTATCAAGTTAGTAGCACCAGTCATAGGAACCCACTATTTTCCGTTGACAGGGATGTGGTGTTTAGGTCTAGGTTGATGATGAGAAGGACTAGGATAGCCATACAACTTAAAGCATAATGGTTTTATGTGGCCAAATTTTCCACAGTAATGACATCTCCATCTTTGGTGTTTTCCTTTATGTTGTCTTTCCTTGTGATGTTGTGACACATGATGTGACATCTTTGGCTTGCTACCAGTATGACTACACTCAGGAGTGGATTCATTGAACCCAAGGCCAGACTTGTCTCCTGCCATTTTTCCAGCCTGGAGGATTTTGTTTAAGGTGTCAGATCCACTGTTTAGCATTCTGACATACTTTGTCATCTCATCCAGTTTGGAGTTTAAGAACACAACTTCAATCTTCAACTTAGAAATGGTTTCCAAGTGTTCTGTCTTCTCATCCTCTAGTTGTGTTATCAATTTCTTCTAATTTTCCACTTGTTGACACACTTCTTCACTTCTGTAACACAACTTTCTATAGGTAGTGGCTAACTCATCAAAGGTTACTTTATCATCACTTGAGTCTTCATCGGAACCCTATCTTCCAGTCAAGGAAGTCACAAGATTGGCATACTCTCCTTCTGTTTTACTTTCATCAGACCAAGTAGCAGTAAGACTCTTCTTCTGTTTCTTGAGGTAGGTCCCATATTCAGCTCTAATGTGTCCATACCCATCACATTCATGGCACTGAAATCCTTTTCCTTGTTTGGACTTTTCATTAGATTTTGTTCTTCTTCCAGCATCATTGGACCTACTGATGTCAAATGAGTTGTTCTTGACATTAGACTTTGACCTTACATCCATCCTTTTCAGAAGTTTGTTGAACTGTCTCCCTAGTAATGCTACATCATTTTCCAGATCTTCATCAGTATCTTGACCACTTTCTTTCTCTTTCTCTTCAGTGTTTGACATGAAGGCTATGCTTTTGGCTTTCTTTTCAGATCCATCACTCATTCCCAACTCAAATGTTTGGAGGGAACCAATTAGCTCATCCACTCTCATATTGAAGATGTCTTGAGATTCTTCTATGGCTGTCACTTTCATGGCAAATCTCTTGGGAAGTGACCTGAGAATTTTCCTCACTAGTTTTTCATCTGACATCTTCTCACCCAGGGCTCCTGAGGCATTAGCAATTTCAAGGATATTCATATGGAAGTCATGAATATTTTCATCTTCTTTCATCCTCAAATTTTCAAACTTGGTAGGAAGCAGTTGCAATCTAGACATCTTTACTCTAGAGGTACCTTCATGAGTGGTTTTGAGAATATTCCAAGCATCTTTAGCCACCTCATAGTTGTTCACCAGTCTGAATATGTTCTTATCAACCCCATTGAATATAGAATTCAATGCTTTAGAGTTTCCAAGGGCTAGTTCATCCTCCTCCTTGGTCCATTCTTCCTCAGCTTTCTTATCAGTTGTAACTTCTCCTTCCTTAGTAATAACAGGATGTTCCCAGCCTGTTAGAACAACCTTCCAAGCCTTATTATCCAAAGATTTCAGGAAGGCTACCATTCAAGGTTTCCAGTAGTCATAGTTAGATCCATCCAAAATTGGTGGTCTGTGAGCAGATCCTCCGTCTCTATCCATAGTACCAGAAAGTAACGTCCCAAGATCTCACCCAGACCAGAGCAAGATGCCTGCTCTGATACCAATTGAAATTCTGGTATCAGATATGAGATGTCGAAGATAATGTGACGACATTAATATCTAAACTGTTAGTACCTTAAGATTGGCATTAATTTTGTAAAACAAATAATGTAATCACCTCTGTTGTTTTAATATGTTGGGTTGAAGAAGTTCAACATCTGGACCAACATGTCATGTAAGATGTCATGACATCGGGACTGTGATATCTCACATGTGTATAAAACTGAATCAGTTAATTCTGGTTTGTGTTAAATGATTAATTAGGATATCTGGTGAATATCCTAACTCCTATGTGGAGATCTTGAAGATTCATTCAGAAGGTTTGGTGAATATATTTGGTGAATATACAGTTTCCAAATATGGAGATCTTTTAGGAAATAAAAGATTGAAGACCTTGATTGTAGCAGAAGAATTTTGCCAGCTCTGTAACAGCAAAGGAGAAGCTTGCTGCGATTTCTGAAGGCCCAAATCCAGTTGGGTGATTAGGTTATAAATAGCAGATTGTAACCTAGGTTTTGTAAGTCTCAAACAATGTAAAAATTAGGGGTGTGTGTGAGGTAAACCTCCTAACCTGTGGGAAGGTTACCAAGTGTTTCTCAGTGCTTGAAAGCATGAGATTATTTGCAACTCAAAGCCTGTAGGCAAGAGTTGTTATGTTCTTGAACGAAGCTGTGAAGCATGTTCAAGTTGTCTAAGCATTACATGGTAATTGTAGTGATAGGAATAGAAACTGGAGGTTTCTATCTAGGAGTGCCTAGGTATAGATTGCATTGGGTAGGGATTAAGTGAAGAGTTGTAAACGGGGGAGTTTAACTCTGAATTAATACTGCTAATAGTGGATCTTCTTCCTGGCTTGGTATGCCCCCAGAGTAGGTAATGTTGTACCAAACTGGGTTAACAATTACTGGTGTTTTTACCTTCTGCACACTATATTCTGTCGGTTATAACTCAGTCTGGTTTTAGTCTGTTTATGAAGGGAATAACAGACCTGACACATAGCCTGCAGTCTGAATGAAAAACAGAATGTTATGACATTCATCATTGACTGCTAATACTGATGTATAGACTGGTTGGTCTGTTACAGTTCAACCATCTGTAATGTTGGAACAGGTGATGTTCAAATCAATGTTGAGACATCATGCTGATAACTGGGCAGGATCAATAAACATAAGTGTTATGTTTGATCTCTACTGTGTCTTTATACTAGAAAACTGGATGTTCTTCTGTCCATGGTGGTATAGTAGCAGATGTCATGACATCTGTGACTGTGTGCATATGAGTACTGGGTTTTAATTTTTATAACTGTCTTGCTGTATTAGTAACAATGTTGGATCAAATGTCATGACTTCGTGTAGAACATCTGAACTCTGACTATACCAGAATTTCAATTGGTATCAGAGCAGTGTAACACCTCAAAATTTGCCCTCCTCTCTTGGGACTAGCTTAACATATTGCATTGCATTTTTAGGTCATTAGGCATTGCATATTGCATATCATGTGGTTACATTGTGCAAGCCATTCTCTCAAGTCTTGATCAGAAGATAAGGAGTCAAAGTGCAAGCTAGGGTTTCATTGGACTGGTCATCAATCATCTGAGGAGTGGGCTATGAATTAGGGTTTTGTGATTCTCAAAGGATATTGGTCTTCATCTTGATTACAATGATACATCATCATCATCATGGTTTGATTGAAGCACATTCCTTGAGATTAGGGTTTTGACCACTGGTCAACCCAAATCAGTTGCATTGGGCCAATCAGGGCATAGTCAGGAGATGGGGTCTATGATGGTTATGGGGTTCATTTTATGATTGTATTGAGCTAATTGAGGCTAGGGTTTCATCCTTGAGCCATTTCATCAGAAGATTGGAGCTCAGACTGACCAATGCATTGCCAAATTCATCTATCAGTTGAAAAGTCAACTGTGGTCAACTGTGCATGATTTAATGGATTTGGGGGTGGAAATGAGTTGGATACACTTCATTCATGTTGAAACAAGTGTTATTTGACATTGCAAAGCTTAAGAATGGAGAAAATCAAGTCAGAACAAAAATTGCCAAAAATAGAAAGTGACTTGTAATAGAAGTTTCCAAAAATGGAAAGTTTTTGACCTCAAAATTACATGTCCAAGGAAGCTTCAAAGGAAAATTTGTTCAACATGAAAGTTGTAGATCTTGGTCTCACCTTTCCAAAAAGTCCAAGAACTTGAAAATCCCATGTATGGTTGGCAAGTTATGGTCCAGTCAATTTCAAAAATGGCCCATAATCAGGAGGGCATAACTTCCACATGGAGTGTCCAAATTGGATGTTCTTTATATGCACAAACTCCATTTGACATGTACTTTCATGGTGCATAATTGGATTTTCTCAAAAATGGTCAATGCAAAAAGTCAAATTTCAATTGGACAGTTAAAAGAACCAGGGGCAAAATTGTCCAACTTGAGAAATAATGGGAATTTTTGGATGGGGATTTTTGCAACACTTCACAAATGGCATTTGAAACTTGTTGGAATACTCATAACACGCCAAGGCTTCATGGTTTGAAAATTGGCTTTTAAAATGAACTTGAACAAATGAACACATAGCCATCACATGTGGAAAATGAGAAATACATGTCCAATGAACATGAAACAAGTGGCAACAGTTCATGACAGGTGTTTAGGGTTTGTATGAGCTGGCATTGAGCTGTCATGAGCTGGCATGTGAAAATACAATTTTGCCCCTAGCTTGAAAATAACCACTTTTGCTAATCACTTGGCATTTGATTAATTGGTGTAATTAAGCATGGATTAATCATGAGTATATATTCTTAAGCATAACTAACTCTAACAGAATTCACATTTCCCAAAATCTCAATCTCTTTTCCCTCCAATTCTCTCAAAAACTCAAGAACTCATCAAGAGCAAATTGGATCGAAACTCTCTCATTTCTTCATCAATTTGGAAAATTCTTGTTGCTTCAATCTCTATTCATCTTCTACTTCAACTGTTTTGGCATAGCAGCATCAAAATCCTCACCAAACTCGACTGTCCAAGTAATGCTCAACCATGGTGATTGAGTACGAAGTTTTGTATCCCGGGTATCGAACGTCGGTGCGTACATCTACTGGGGCAACTCCTTTCTCATTGGTATATGGAATGGAGGCTGTATTACCTGTTGAGGTTCAGTTTCCCTCTTTGAGAGTCCTGATGGACGTAAAGTTGCAAGAGGCTGAATGGGTAAGGACCCGGTACGAAGAGTTGAGCTTGATGGAGGAAAAGAGGCTGGCAGCCATCTGTCATGGGCAGTTATACCAGCAGCGGATGAAGCGTGCTTTTGACAGAAAGGTACGACCTCGGGTATATCACGTTGGTGATATGGTGCTGAAAAGGATCCTTCCTCCTCAAAACGATCGTAGGGGCAAATGGACACCGAATTATGAAGGTCCATTCGTGGTCAAGAAGGTCTTCTCTGGCGGAGCCTTGTTGTTAACAACCATGGATGGCGAGGATTTTCCATCCCCTGTGAATACGGACGCAGTTAAAAAATACTTCGTATAAGAGACCCGCTGGACGAAAAGAACAAAATAGTCCAGGCAAAAATGGGCATCCCGGCGAACCAAAAACAGAAAGAGAGGTTCGGGCAAAAGTTAGGGATAGAAATGAAAAATGTACACCCGGCAAGTCAAAAACCCGAAAAGGCGACTTGGGCAAAAAAGGGTATCCCGGTGGACTGAAAACCCGAAAGGGCGGTCCAGGCAAAAGAGGGATTGAAACGAATGACTGCGTCTGGCATGATCGTTTGCGCTTTGGTTAAAGCATCATGGACAATACCCGGTAGGGATCAGTTGGAATCGTCTTGTTCAGAAGGCAGAAAACACGGAGAGTCTGAGGACATATAGGGTGTAACCGAGTTGGAACTCGATGAGATCACGGGTTTCACATTGCCATTAGCATAGATTTTTCCTTTTGAGCGCAATTACCTCTTTTCAGGAATTGCTTCCTTTGTATTGCTCATTTGAGCCACACACTTTTCCAATCAATAAAATGCATATTCAGTCAAATAATTTTTGTTTTTGTTTTTCATTA
This sequence comes from Lathyrus oleraceus, assembly GCF_024323335.1. NCBI lineage: Eukaryota > Viridiplantae > Streptophyta > Magnoliopsida > Fabales > Fabaceae > Lathyrus > Lathyrus oleraceus. The sequence continues at coordinate 61,938,207 of NC_066581.1, forward strand.
CCGCTCTGATTGCAAAAACATCCAATATTTTTGATAAAGAATTTTGCATTTTAAGACATACAGGTCCCTTCCAATGCATGTTTATAAGATTGAAAGCTTGAAATTTTATGCGGAAGGTTGAGTGACCCAAGTGTTGAAATCTTGACACGCCTGGGGCACGGTTTTATCTAACGATCTGTTTTGCAGGAACTGTTAGATATTTTCACTCACTTGCAGGTTGTGAGGCGGAAGCATTGTAATAGATCCCCAGAGAGTTCGATCAGGAACGAGTGTATGGGAAAGGATGACGAGACGTACGACGATCCTTGATTTTAATCAAGAAGACTCTTCAAAATCTGAGGATTTGAAAGTTTGGGAAAATTCCCCGCAGGGTTCGATCAGGAACGAATGGGTAGAGAAGCAGTGCGAGACGTCGAGACGTCCGACGACCTTGGAATTAATCAGGAAGACTCTTCAAAGTCGGAAAATTGAAAAGTATGTATAAATCCCAGGAGTACGTCCCGTCGATCGCGGCGCGACTTGGAATACAAGATGATGGAGCAGAAAAGGTCCAGACGAGTCTGGGAATTCTCAGAAGAGGAAAGCCGATGCGAGATTGGGAGGTGGATACCAGAGTTCGACGAGTCGACGGGTGCATTGTACCAATTTTTCTCATTTCCCAGCTAAGTCCCCAAGCAGAGTGGTGAGGACTAAATCCCCAGCAGATCCAAGGTCTGTAACTTCCCCAGCCGAGTCAGGATGGTTATTCCCGGCAAGTAAGCGGTGTTTCCTCAGCCACCAGGTCTGAAGGTTGCTATTTCCCCGAGTGGAGCGGGTTTCAATGAAATATATCTCCAGCAGTGTTCATCCTACCAGTGGATTGGACAAGTTTCCGTAGCAGACGGATATCTGCATCCCCAGCTGAGTATCCTAGGGGTGGATTGGATGGATTCCCCAGCGGAGTAGCATTCGCTTCCCTAGCAGGGTCAGGATGGTTATCCCCAGCAGGTTTCAGATCGATGCTTCCCCAGTTGCCAGGCCTGGAGGTGGCTGTTTCCCAGCAGAGTATCTGTGAGCATTTTCCCCAGTAAAGTCGTCAGGTATCTGTGAGGGTTTCTCGAAGCAGAGGTAGGATGTGATATCCCTAGCAAGTCAAAGACTGGTGTATCCCCGCAGAATGTTGGTGGTGTGTATCCCCAGCAGTTTCTCGAGAGGATTGGGTGCGAAGGATGTTCTTTCCCCAGCAAGGGTTACCTTTTCCCGGCAGCAGTATTATTCCCCAGCAGGGTGGAGTTGGAGCAATGGCGAGTTCCTCAGCAGAGTGTCTCGTGCTTCCCAGAAGAGTCCCTTGAGGGGGATATTTTTTATGCATTCATCATGTAGATAAGCATAGCATATTGCATAGGAAAAATAATAAATCGCGTAGCATTTCCATAATTATGGAGCATTACGCAGAAAAGATCATGCATCATTGTTGCAAGCATAGAGCTAGTCTCAAGCCGTGGTTACCGTTTGAGAGGTGGTTGTGCCAGAAAGCGAAGATGTTACTCTGTGGAGTTTAGCATCATGACGTCAGATCAGCAATGTTCCCCAGTAGTGCGATATTGGAGGAAATGTTTCCGTCGGACAGAGATGGAAATGAAATCAGAGGACGTTACGCGATCAGCGCGATTCAAGCCGTGGTTACCGCTTGAGGATTGGTTTTATCAGACAGTGAAGGTGTTACTCTGAGGAGTCTAGCATCATGGTTTTAATCAAGGATATTCCCCAGTAGTACGATACTGGAGGGTAAGTTTCTGTCGAGCAGAGATGGGAATGTTAATCAAGAAAGTTTCGGGGTCCAAAAAGAAAAACAAGAAAGAAGATAATTCCCAGCTAAACGCGAAGTGTTTGTCTGCCAGGGTTGAATAGAGAGCAGTCGGCTCAGGGCTTGTCATCCTCAGCATGGGTCGTTGTGGCATTCAGGCCAGTTTCCGATTTCCAGATCGAAGAGGTTCTCAACAGTCAGGACGAAGAACTTGTGGCATTCCGGCCAGTTTCCGATTTCCAGATCGAAGAAGTTCTCAACCATCAGGACGAAGAACTTGTGGCACTCCGGCCAGTTTCCGATTTCCAGATCGAAGAGGTTCTCAACAGTCAGGACGAAGAACTTGTGGCACTCCGGCCAGTTTCCGATTTCCAGATCGAAGAGGTTCTCAACCATCAGGACGAAGAACTTGTGGCACTCCGGCCAGTTTCCGATTTCCAGATCGAAGAGGTTCTCAACCATCAGGACGAAGAACTTGTGGCACTCCGGCCAGTTTCCGATTTCCAGATCGAAGAGGTTCTCAACAGTCAGGACGAAGAACTTGTGGCACTCCGGCCAGTTTCCGATTTCCAGATCGAAGAGGTTCTCAACCATCAGGACGAAGAACTTGTGGCACTCCGGCCAGTTTCCGATTTCCAGATCGAAGAGGTTCTCAACCATCAGGACGAAGAACTTGTGGCACTCCGGCCAGTTTCCGATTTCCAGGTCGAAGAGGTTCTCAACAGTCAGGACGAAGAACTTGTGGCATTCCGGCCAGTTTCCGATTTCCAGATCGAAGAGGTTCTCAACAGTCAGGACGAAGAACTTGTGGCATTCCGTCCAGTTTCCGATTTCCAGATCGAAGAGGTTCTCAACAGTCAGGACGAAGAACTTGTGGCACTCCGGCCAGTTCCGATTTCCAGATCGAAGAAGCTCACGATGTTTAGACCGATGCAGCTTGCGGCAATCCGGCCAGTTTCCCGGTATCCAGACCGAAGTGGTATCCAGACCGAAGTGGTATCCAGACCGAAGAGGTGTTCAGACCAAAGTGGTGTTCAGGCCAAGAAAATGAAAAAAGAAGAGAAAATTCCGGGGTTCAAGAGAATGAAAAAGGAGAGAGAATAGTAATCCCGAGCGAGTGGTGTTCAGGCCATGGGTTATCCCTGTGTTACCATTTATTTTGGTATCCAGGTCGACAGTGTTGTTTTGGTATCCAGGTCGACGTTTATGTTTTGGGGTTCAAGCCGAGTTTTCTCCGTACCAGACGGATTTTTCTTTGAGATTGCTTCTTCGCCGATTCTGACGGGCGTTGTTAATTATATCCCATCAGAGTGCAAATTGTTTGTCTGTTCTTGGTATTCAATCACTCTTCATCCTGATCGTCTGAAAGCCGAGGCTGTTCATATCGACAGGTTCACAGTGGATTGAATAGGGGCAGCTGTAACACCTCAAAATTTGCCCTCCTCTCTTGGGACTAGCTTAACATATTGCATTGCATTTTTAGGTCATTAGGCATTGCATATTGCATATCATGTGGTTACATTGTGCAAGCCATTCTCTCAAGTCTTGATCAGAAGATAAGGAGTCAAAGTGCAAGCTAGGGTTTCATTGGACTGGTCATCAATCATCTGAGGAGTGGGCTATGAATTAGGGTTTTGTGATTCTCAAAGGATATTGGTCTTCATCTTGATTACAATGATACATCATCATCATCATGGTTTGATTGAAGCACATTCCTTGAGATTAGGGTTTTGACCACTGGTCAACCCAAATCAGTTGCATTGGGCCAATCAGGGCATAGTCAGGAGATGGGGTCTATGATGGTTATGGGGTTCATTTTATGATTGTATTGAGCTAATTGAGGCTAGGGTTTCATCCTTGAGCCATTTCATCAGAAGATTGGAGCTCAGACTGACCAATGCATTGCCAAATTCATCTATCAGTTGAAAAGTCAACTGTGGTCAACTGTGCATGATTTAATGGATTTGGGGGTGGAAATGAGTTGGATACACTTCATTCATGTTGAAACAAGTGTTATTTGACATTGCAAAGCTTAAGAATGGAGAAAATCAAGTCAGAACAAAAATTGCCAAAAATAGAAAGTGACTTGTAATAGAAGTTTCCAAAAATGGAAAGTTTTTGACCTCAAAATTACATGTCCAAGGAAGCTTCAAAGGAAAATTTGTTCAACATGAAAGTTGTAGATCTTGGTCTCACCTTTCCAAAAAGTCCAAGAACTTGAAAATCCCATGTATGGTTGGCAAGTTATGGTCCAGTCAATTTCAAAAATGGCCCATAATCAGGAGGGCATAACTTCCACATGGAGTGTCCAAATTGGATGTTCTTTATATGCACAAACTCCATTTGACATGTACTTTCATGGTGCATAATTGGATTTTCTCAAAAATGGTCAATGCAAAAAGTCAAATTTCAATTGGACAGTTAAAAGAACCAGGGGCAAATTGTCCAACTTGAGAAATAATGGGAATTTTTGGATGGGGATTTTTGCAACACTTCACAAATGGCATTTGAAACTTGTTGGAATACTCATAACACGCCAAGGCTTCATGGTTTGAAAATTGGCTTTTAAAATGAACTTGAACAAATGAACACATAGCCATCACATGTGGAAAATGAGAAATACATGTCCAATGAACATGAAACAAGTGGCAACAGTTCATGACAGGTGTTTAGGGTTTGTATGAGCTGGCATTGAGCTGTCATGAGCTGGCATGTGAAAATACAATTTTGCCCCTAGCTTGAAAATAACCACTTTTGCTAATCACTTGGCATTTGATTAATTGGTGTAATTAAGCATGGATTAATCATGAGTATATATTCTTAAGCATAACTAACTCTAACAGAATTCACATTTCCCAAAATCTCAATCTCTTTTCCCTCCAATTCTCTCAAAAACTCAAGAACTCATCAAGAGCAAATTGGATCGAAACTCTCTCATTTCTTCATCAATTTGGAAAATTCTTGTTGCTTCAATCTCTATTCATCTTCTACTTCAACTGTTTTGGCATAGCAGCATCAAAATCCTCACCAAACTCGACTGTCCAAGTAATGCTCAACCATGGCAAATTGGAATTCTGTCCATTAAAAGCGACTTTGAGCTGAAGCGATTGTTCTAATCACCTTCCTAAGGCTTCGTCTTCAACTGTTTTTGGCAATTGGATCGAAAAGCTTCAAGAATCGTTGCTGCCTTCATCAATCGGTAAGTTTTCGAATCTTACCATTCCTTTAATTATTAGGTGCGTTTTGAAATGCGTTTAATGTAGATCGTCGTGATGCAATTAGTTTTGGAATGATGAATCATAGATTGAGATATTTCGATTTAAAGCTTTGATGTCGTATCTTAAAATGCTCGATCTGTGAGTTGTGGTAGGAATTAGGGCAAATCGTTAGCATATCTTAGATCCTTGTTGAAGGACGGTCACGTTGATGTGTGGATTGTTGACTTTCGTTGCCATGTGTTCTTGACGAATTCTGGACGTGATGAAGAACATTCATGATGTTCTTGGGAAATTCTGGAAATAGTCCCGTGTTTAATCCGTTTCATGCCTAGCCAATTTCAAAAAACGCGTTTCCCACCATTATCAACCAATAGCACGCTGACAGCAAATTAATGAGTACGCTGTCGTTTTGGCAAGGCTGAGCAAAATTACGAGCGTGCCACTGGATTTATTTAAATCATATTAATTAATTAAAACATTCAATAAATTATTAAAAAATCATACAAACATTAGAATATTCATAAAAAAATAATTAATGATCAGAAAAATGTGAGGATTTTTTCTATGGATTCCAAATTCCCTGTAGAATTTTATGGACATGAATTTGCAAGTTGTGCTTGGAGAAAATTAGGTTTGACCTAGGGTTGTTTGACATGTATGTATTTTTGACACATTTTGCCATTCCTATTGTGAAATACTCATGCTTTGAAAGAAATTCTTGAAAAGTTTTGTGATGATTGTGGACAGGCCAATGGTGATTTACATGTAAATTTTGTGAATTTTGGATACCTGGTGATTGAGTTATGAATTTTTGAATCTAGGTGTGACAATTTGTGTCACACCTAGCTAGGTTAACTTGCTGGATTTATTTTCATGACCTAGACTTGTTAGAATGGGATGAAATTTTGCATGGATGTTCATTAACATGTTAAGATGCTATGTGTATTTTTCTGGATTTTTCCATTGCATTTTCAATTTGATTGGTATTTTTCATCTCTGTGGATCAAATGTGCAAGTTCATATGACATATGTTGGTAGATATTTTGTAAAATGCTCATATGGTATTGAATGGCCATGAAATTTGGTATGCTGGTTATAGACACATGATAGGACATGATGCTTTTGGTCCCATTCATTTCTTAATTGTTTTCATTGACTTATGAATTTTTGAAGTGAATGCATGTGTTGATGTCATAACTTGGATCATATAATTGTGTCTGTTTTTCTTGATTTTCATTGACATAGTTCCTTTTGTCCAATTGAGCTGAAAATTGACATGCTATACCTTGAATATGTCCTGTTTAGGTGTAAATTATTTGAGGATTTTTGGAATTGTTTTGATATGGAATTGAATGCAATAGTTCTGTTTGGATGTTTAGTGTTATGTTTGACCTAGTTTGGCTTGATTTGTGCATAAAATGAATATGGTGAATGATATAAACATGGGATCAATTGCTCTTGCTTTTGAATTGCATTAATTTGAGTTTGGTTGGAGATTGCTTGCTGTTTAGATTTTTTTGTCACTTTTGGACCCTAGGCTTGGCCTAGTGGTCTAGTTTCTTACATTTGCTTGATTTTTCAGGATGAAAAGCACAATGCTCAAGGAGATTGAATCAAGTTAATTCAATTGAGTTTGTTGGATGTTTGTACACTAACATAACTTTGTTTTGTAGGTTGTGAAGCTTGAGCTTGAGCTTATAGCTTGCCTTTGTGGGCATTAATCTGTATAGTCTGACTGATTAACATTTGCTGTTTACTGTTTGTCTGTCTGAGTACTGATGATGCTTGATTGATTTCAGGTACATTTAGTTGCTTACAGTTCTTTAAGAACTTGCTTGCTGCTGCTTGGTTTTTAAACCACTTGAGGTAGGACTTCTATTCTTCATGTAGTCTGGAGACCCGGTCTGTTATTTGGCCGGGCAAACTGTCTGAAGTCCTCCTTAAGAGGCGATGTTTGTGATTGTTTAATATTGTGCCTAAGCAGGTGAAGTCCTCTCTGAGGCAATTGGTGGAAGCCAAGGGATATGCAATCTATCCCCCACTATTCTGTGAGTCGTCCCTCTGCTCGCACTGCTGTGTGTTGATGCATTGGGACACAAACCCAAGATCCTGTGTTGTTGCACAATCGAGTCAGAGTCTTTGAGCGTAGAAGGGTCCCTCCATTCTGGACCCACGCTCCTTTGTCAGAAGCTCTCCCTGGTTAGGGATAGGAGCTGTGAAGTCTAATCTTCACTTCACCTTTTCATCTGCTTCACCTTAGCCTCGTAATGGCAAGGTTAAGAGCGAGTGATACCCATGTACAGACGACTTGCTTCGGCAGTCAAACCCATTGTTTGAGCCCACTTGATTGGTTATAGTGTGTGCTTTGTGAATATTTGTTTGACATGGTTGTTTGAAATGCTTGATGGTTGTATGCTTGTATGCTTGCTTCTTTCCTGGATAGGAGTAGCTTGCAGTTGTGCAAGTAGGTAGAAACCTCAACGTAGGGTAACGATGCATGACAACACTAGGCTCGAGTCCAGCTCCCTGGTAGTGTGTCGTCCCTTGGTTTCTGGCTAGATTTTCTTTCCCTTTAGGGGGAACTACATCGCCCTGATCCTTGTTCCAGACAAGGTATGTAGGCAGGTGGTCGTGCGAGACCACTCCGGGCAACCTTTTTCTTTTTTGTGTGTGTTTACTTGTCATCTGATTGTGTGTTTGGTTCGGATGCCGACGTAAGTCCAGTGATTGGCTGTCGGGCTCCACGTTTGCCCCTTTTGAGTGTGTTTTGGTTCGGATGCTGACGTAATTCCATCAAGTGGTTGTCGGGCTCCATGTTTGCCATCTGTTTGTGTTGTTTGGCGTGCGTGAGCCGAACTACAGTGGCTCTGATTCTCGTTCCAGACGAGATATGTAGGCATAGGATGCGACGTCCTATCGAGCTCCCTTCTGTTAACCCCACCTGCGTTCCCCGTGTGTGTGTGTGATGTTTAGCAACCTATTCTTTATTTTAGAACGTGGATCCCGTCGAGTACGACGGACGTGAGGGGTGCTAATACCTTCCCCTTGCGTAACCGACTCCCTTACCCTTTCTCTTTGGTCGCGGGACCATTTCCTTTCCAGGTTTCTCTGAGCGTTTCCTTTCCCTATCTTGGGATAAATAACGCGCAGTGGCGGCTCTGTGTGTTTTTATTTGAGTCCCGCCGGTTGTTTTTTCGCGGATGCGACAGCTGGCGACTCTGCTGGGGAGTTCGAGGTGTAGACCTGTGCTGGTCCATCTTCCCTAAGCGAGTCTCTCCTAGCGTTCTAGGATAGTTTAGGTTGCTTGTTTTGCTTTATTTATTGCATTTATTATTCTAACAGTGTATATATTTGCATAAATATTTGCATGCATCATACTATCATGTTGCCGTCCTCTGTGCAGGTGGTTCCTCTGTTTGGGGTGGGTGTTCTGAGTGGGGCTAAAACCCAGGCCCGAGTATACACCCAGGATTAGTGTGGTCTCATGTTGCCTCTTTCATGTTAAGTCAACATGTGCCTGGCAGCATGATGTACCACAAGCCGGACGAGGTTCATTTGATAGTGCTTGCCTCTGCGGATATTCCACTTTGGTTGAGTTACGTCATCTGAGCTGTTGACTCTGGTGACCGATCATTTCCCAGATCTTTGGTTTAGACGATCTCAGGAGAGCTACAATGGCACACCCGAAAGGGCAAACCCATTGAGTATCTCTGCCCGATTGTCGAGACTATTATCCGCCTTAGGATGACCTGATTAGAATTTACCTGTGAGGGGAGGGATAATTCTTACAGATGCATGTTCAGATGGTGACTCAGATGGTGACTTTTTGTTCCGTGTATCAGAGTCCTATTTATAAGTCGGATTTATGGTCATTTATTTCCGAGACGCCGAAATGCTGTCCGTGGTATTTATCAGTGGGGATCCGTTTATTTCAGGATTCCCTGGGCCGAGATATTTATCAGTGGGGATCCGTTTATTTCAGGATTCCCCGGGCCGATTCAGATGGTTTTTGGGTATCTGCTCAGAGATGGTTTGGTGATGATGATGATGATGACGTATCTTTCTTCCGTTTATTTCGGAACCCGTGGGTAAGATTTGTGTTTACAGTTTCCTCAGATGGTTGTGATCGGTTCAGAAATCAGGGCTGTGTTTCAGAGCAACAGATGATCAGATGACTTGGAGGATGGCACAGTGCATTGCATTCATACATCATTCTCATTTTGCATTCATCTGCACCTAAACTACGTTTAGCCATATGGGGAGCATTATTGATTGAGAATCTGGTTGAGAGACATCTTGAATTTCAGAATATGGATGTCAAAATGTTGTCTGTCTCGATGAAACCAGAATCAAAGGACAGAGTCTTCCTCATATGGATGGACATTGCATTCATGCATAATAACTTGTTTTCTATTTTGCAGGTGTCAGTTTCTAACCTGTTTGATTGACACAGGAATGATGAATTCGTCCAACGTCGACGTTCTCGAGCTGAAAGAGAAGATGGGAGAGCTGATTCATGTCATGCAAGAGTTCGCCTTGGGGCAGAAAGTAATTGCCGAAAAGGTGGGGAGGATTGAAAACTGGCTGAAGATGGGGAACATGCAAGGAAACGCTTCGTCATCTGGACCGAAGAAATCCTTTGGTAATGACCAGCACAAGGATGAGGGTGAATCGAGTGCTGTGTACGCCTAGAGAGGACACAGTAGGGGTCGTTACTACCAGCACACTGCTGCAGTAACCATCCCTGCTGGTAAACAGTCAGTCCGACAGCAACCTCAGACAACTCCACAGAAGATACAGGGAGTTGGGAGTCAAGTGAAAGGAAAGGGGGTTGATCGTCATTTTGACAAGCCGCCCGTGACATATGCTGTTCTGTTTAAGAAGTTGATGGATCGGGGGATGGTTCAGCCAAGGATGTTAGCTCCATTAAGATCAGATCAGAGGCCACCTAACTATAATGAGAACGCCAGGTGTGAATTCCATTTTGGTGCGCCTGGGCATAACATTGAGGGCTGTAGAGCCTTCAAGCATACTGTCCAAGATCTGGTGGATTCCAAGGCCCTCAATTTTACATTGTCATTGAATGCTGATGCCAATCCCATGCCGGCGCATGGACAGGCGATGGTGGGTGCAATTGCTGAAAATTCAGATCGCGTCTGTGCGATGGGGGAAGAGACTGACAGTGACTGTGAGCTGGAGTCGTGGATAAAAGCGTGCGTACCAGGAAACTGGAAGGCTTGAAAAGATCTGCACGGTCACTCATCCGGAAGAGTAGTACTTTCTGGTTTTGATTTTATTTGCATGAAAGCCATACGTGTTGCCCGACACGTACTGGTTCATTGTAAGGGCCACATCATGTTTAAAATTTGCAAATTCTGCATCATGAATAAATGGATGTTTTTCAGTCAAAAAACGGTGTTCCCTGTTTTTCATTTATTTTTGCAGTTTAAAAACAAATAAAAATGGCAATGTTTATTTTCATTTTTCTTTTTGTGTTTTGTCTCGTTCCGACTTCGAAACAATAATTCTCCGGATCTCGTTGAGAACAATTTGGTTACACCTCTGTATGACTTCGACAAACCGATCTATCATGCCGAAGAAGAAGGCGAAGAAGATTGTGATCCGCTGGAATTAGCCAGGTTGTCAAAACAAGAGGAGAAGGTGATTCAGCCGCATGAAGAGCGGATTGAGATTGTTATTCCGAGTACCGCCGAGGTCAGGAAGGAAGTGAAAGTTGGGGCCGCTTCAGAGGCGAGTCGAAAGCAGGATGGTAGCCCTGTTGAAAGAGCATATGGATACTGTCACCTGGTCATGTCAGGATATGCCAGGGTCGAATATCGGTGTCGTTGCGCACAAGCTGCCATGGAGAGAAGATTGTCCTCTAAAGAAGCAGAACGCCAGTGCCTGTATCAGAGAGCCATGGTGACTTTGTTTCATGATATGATTCATCATGAAATCCAATGCCATGTTGATGACATGATAGCAAAGTCCCTAACAGAAGAAGGGCATCTGGCAGACCAGGGCAAGTCGTTTGACCGATTGAGACAATTCAAACTGAGGTTGAATTCGAATCAGTGCACTATCAGAGTGTGGGGCCGGTAAGCCGATGGGGTTCATTGTAAGAGAGGAATCGAGGTTGATCCTGCAAAAAAAAAAAAAAAAAAAAAAAAAAAAAAAAAAAAACAACAACAAAAATGCCTGAACCGAGAATGGAATGAGAGGTTCGTGGTTTCCTAGATAGATTGAACTACCTGTCATGGTTCACATCTCATCTAACAGCCACGTGCGAACCTATACTCAAGGTGTTGAAAAAAAAGAGATCAAACGGTCAGGTGAAATAATGATTGCCAAGGGGCATTGAAAAAATAAAAGAATAAGTTGCAGGAACCTCTGATTCTGATACCTTCCGTGGAAGGAGCGATTGTTAATCTGTGCTTGACGGCCTTCGAGGGGTCTACGAGGTGAAGTGGGTCAGCATGACGAGTCTTGTCGAAAAGAGCATGCAATTTACCTTAGCAAAAAGTTTACCGACTGTGAAACAATACATTCACTGTTCGAGAAAACTTGATGTACTTTGGCATAGGCTGCTCGCCGACTGAGACAGTATATGCTGATTCATACCACTTTGTGGATTTCGAGATGGATCTGATCAGGTAGATTTCTGAAAGAGCCAGCATTGACCGGACGGGCTGCGAAAGGGCCAATGATTTTGATCGAATACGATATTCGATATCCTCTCAGAAAGCAATCAAAGGGAGTGTATTGTCTGATTACATAGCCCAGCAACCCGTGGAGGATTATCAACCGATAAAGTTTGAGTTCCCTGATGAGGACATCTCGAGGTGCTCCAATCGAAAGATTGAGAGTAGCCGATCCCGGAGGAGGGGCCTGACCCCGAATCCGAACGGATTCTGATGTCTGATGGGGAGGTTAAGGTGGATAAGCTTTTGTTGCCTAGATGACAGTTGAGTGCACCCGCGATGGTGATTGAGTACGAAGTTTTGTATCCCGGGTATCGAACGTCGGTGCGTACATCTACTGGGGCAACTCCTTTCTCATTGGTATATGGAATGGAGGCTGTATTACCTGTTGAGGTTCAGTTTCCCTCTTTGAGAGTCCTGATGGACGTAAAGTTGCAAGAGGCTGAATGGGTAAGGACCCGGTACGAAGAGTTGAGCTTGATGGAGGAAAAGAGGCTGGCAGCCATCTGTCATGGGCAGTTATACCAGCAGCGGATGAAGCGTGCTTTTGACAGAAAGGTACGACCTCGGGTATATCACGTTGGTGATATGGTGCTGAAAAGGATCCTTCCTCCTCAAAACGATCGTAGGGGCAAATGGACACCGAATTATGAAGGTCCATTCGTGGTCAAGAAGGTCTTCTCTGGCGGAGCCTTGTTGTTAACAACCATGGATGGCGAGGATTTTCCATCCCCTGTGAATACGGACGCAGTTAAAAAATACTTCGTATAAGAGACCCGCTGGACGAAAAGAACAAAATAGTCCAGGCAAAAATGGGCATCCCGGCGAACCAAAAACAGAAAGAGAGGTTCGGGCAAAAGTTAGGGATAGAAATGAAAAATGTACACCCGGCAAGTCAAAAACCCGAAAAGGCGACTTGGGCAAAAAAGGGTATCCCGGTGGACTGAAAACCCGAAAGGGCGGTCCAGGCAAAAGAGGGATTGAAACGAATGACTGCGTCTGGCATGATCGTTTGCGCTTTGGTTAAAGCATCATGGACAATACCCGGTAGGGATCAGTTGGAATCGTCTTGTTCAGAAGGCAGAAAACACGGAGAGTCTGAGGACATATAGGGTGTAACCGAGTTGGAACTCGATGAGATCACGGGTTTCACATTGCCATTAGCATAGATTTTTCCTTTTGAGCGCAATTACCTCTTTTCAGGAATTGCTTCCTTTGTATTGCTCATTTGAGCCACACACTTTTCCAATCAATAAAATGCATATTCAGTCAAATAATTTTTGTTTTTGTTTTTCATTACCGCTCTGATTGCAAAAACATCCAATATTTTTGATAAAGAATTTTGCATTTTAAGACATACAGGTCCCTTCCAATGCATGTTTATAAGATTGAAAGCTTGAAATTTTATGCGGAAGGTTGAGTGACCCAAGTGTTGAAATCTTGACACGCCTGGGGCACGGTTTTATCTAACGATCTGTTTTGCAGGAACTGTTAGATATTTTCACTCACTTGCAGGTTGTGAGGCGGAAGCATTGTAATAGATCCCCAGAGAGTTCGATCAGGAACGAGTGTATGGGAAAGGATGACGAGACGTACGACGATCCTTGATTTTAATCAAGAAGACTCTTCAAAATCTGAGGATTTGAAAGTTTGGGAAAATTCCCCGCAGGGTTCGATCAGGAACGAATGGGTAGAGAAGCAGTGCGAGACGTCGAGACGTCCGACGACCTTGGAATTAATCAGGAAGACTCTTCAAAGTCGGAAAATTGAAAAGTATGTATAAATCCCAGGAGTACGTCCCGTCGATCGCGGCGCGACTTGGAATACAAGATGATGGAGCAGAAAAGGTCCAGACGAGTCTGGGAATTCTCAGAAGAGGAAAGCCGATGCGAGATTGGGAGGTGGATACCAGAGTTCGACGAGTCGACGGGTGCATTGTACCAATTTTTCTCATTTCCCAGCTAAGTCCCCAAGCAGAGTGGTGAGGACTAAATCCCCAGCAGATCCAAGGTCTGTAACTTCCCCAGCCGAGTCAGGATGGTTATTCCCGGCAAGTAAGCGGTGTTTCCTCAGCCACCAGGTCTGAAGGTTGCTATTTCCCCGAGTGGAGCGGGTTTCAATGAAATATATCTCCAGCAGTGTTCATCCTACCAGTGGATTGGACAAGTTTCCGTAGCAGACGGATATCTGCATCCCCAGCTGAGTATCCTAGGGGTGGATTGGATGGATTCCCCAGCGGAGTAGCATTCGCTTCCCTAGCAGGGTCAGGATGGTTATCCCCAGCAGGTTTCAGATCGATGCTTCCCCAGTTGCCAGGCCTGGAGGTGGCTGTTTCCCAGCAGAGTATCTGTGAGCATTTTCCCCAGTAAAGTCGTCAGGTATCTGTGAGGGTTTCTCGAAGCAGAGGTAGGATGTGATATCCCTAGCAAGTCAAAGACTGGTGTATCCCCGCAGAATGTTGGTGGTGTGTATCCCCAGCAGTTTCTCGAGAGGATTGGGTGCGAAGGATGTTCTTTCCCCAGCAAGGGTTACCTTTTCCCGGCAGCAGTATTATTCCCCAGCAGGGTGGAGTTGGAGCAATGGCGAGTTCCTCAGCAGAGTGTCTCGTGCTTCCCAGAAGAGTCCCTTGAGGGGGATATTTTTTATGCATTCATCATGTAGATAAGCATAGCATATTGCATAGGAAAAATAATAAATCGCGTAGCATTTCCATAATTATGGAGCATTACGCAGAAAAAGATCATGCATCATTGTTGCAAGCATAGAGCTAGTCTCAAGCCGTGGTTACCGTTTGAGAGGTGGTTGTGCCAGAAAGCGAAGATGTTACTCTGTGGAGTTTAGCATCATGACGTCAGATCAGCAATGTTCCCCAGTAGTGCGATATTGGAGGAAATGTTTCCGTCGGACAGAGATGGAAATGAAATCAGAGGACGTTACGCGATCAGCGCGATTCAAGCCGTGGTTACCGCTTGAGGATTGGTTTTATCAGACAGTGAAGGTGTTACTCTGAGGAGTCTAGCATCATGGTTTTAATCAAGGATATTCCCCAGTAGTACGATACTGGAGGGTAAGTTTCTGTCGAGCAGAGATGGGAATGTTAATCAAGAAAGTTTCGGGGTCCAAAAAGAAAAACAAGAAAGAAGATAATTCCCAGCTAAACGCGAAGTGTTTGTCTGCCAGGGTTGAATAGAGAGCAGTCGGCTCAGGGCTTGTCATCCTCAGCATGGGTCGTTGTGGCATTCAGGCCAGTTTCCGATTTCCAGATCGAAGAGGTTCTCAACAGTCAGGACGAAGAACTTGTGGCATTCCGGCCAGTTTCCGATTTCCAGATCGAAGAAGTTCTCAACCATCAGGACGAAGAACTTGTGGCACTCCGGCCAGTTTCCGATTTCCAGATCGAAGAGGTTCTCAACAGTCAGGACGAAGAACTTGTGGCACTCCGGCCAGTTTCCGATTTCCAGATCGAAGAGGTTCTCAACCATCAGGACGAAGAACTTGTGGCACTCCGGCCAGTTTCCGATTTCCAGATCGAAGAGGTTCTCAACCATCAGGACGAAGAACTTGTGGCACTCCGGCCAGTTTTCGATTTCCAGATCGAAGAGGTTCTCAACAGTCAGGACGAAGAACTTGTGGCACTCCGGCCAGTTTCCGATTTCCAGATCGAAGAGGTTCTCAACCATCAGGACGAAGAACTTGTGGCACTCCGGCCAGTTTCCGATTTCCAGATCGAAGAGGTTCTCAACCATCAGGACGAAGAACTTGTGGCACTCCGGCCAGTTTCCGATTTCCAGGTCGAAGAGGTTCTCAACAGTCAGGACGAAGAACTTGTGGCATTCCGGCCAGTTTCCGATTTCCAGATCGAAGAGGTTCTCAACAGTCAGGACGAAGAACTTGTGGCATTCCGTCCAGTTTCCGATTTCCAGATCGAAGAGGTTCTCAACAGTCAGGACGAAGAACTTGTGGCACTCCGGCCAGTTCCGATTTCCAGATCGAAGAAGCTCACGATGTTTAGACCGATGCAGCTTGCGGCAATCCGGCCAGTTTCCCGGTATCCAGACCGAAGTGGTATCCAGACCGAAGTGGTATCCAGACCGAAGAGGTGTTCAGACCAAAGTGGTGTTCAGGCCAAGAAAATGAAAAAAGAAGAGAAAATTCCGGGGTTCAAGAGAATGAAAAAAGGAGAGAGAATAGTAATCCCGAGCGAGTGGTGTTCAGGCCATGGGTTATCCCTGTGTTACCATTTATTTTGGTATCCAGGTCGACAGTGTTGTTTTGGTATCCAGGTCGACGTTTATGTTTTGGGGTTCAAGCCGAGTTTTCTCCGTACCAGACGGATTTTTCTTTGAGATTGCTTCTTCGCCGATTCTGACGGGCGTTGTTAATTATATCCCATCAGAGTGCAAATTGTTTGTCTGTTCTTGGTATTCAATCACTCTTCATCCTGATCGTCTGAAAGCCGAGGCTGTTCATATCGACAGGTTCACAGTGGATTGAATAGGGGCAGCTGTAACACCTCAAAATTTGCCCTCCTCTCTTGGGACTAGCTTAACATATTGCATTGCATTTTTAGGTCATTAGGCATTGCATATTGCATATCATGTGGTTACATTGTGCAAGCCATTCTCTCAAGTCTTGATCAGAAGATAAGGAGTCAAAGTGCAAGCTAGGGTTTCATTGGACTGGTCATCAATCATCTGAGGAGTGGGCTATGAATTAGGGTTTTGTGATTCTCAAAGGATATTGGTCTTCATCTTGATTACAATGATACATCATCATCATCATGGTTTGATTGAAGCACATTCCTTGAGATTAGGGTTTTGACCACTGGTCAACCCAAATCAGTTGCATTGGGCCAATCAGGGCATAGTCAGGAGATGGGGTCTATGATGGTTATGGGGTTCATTTTATGATTGTATTGAGCTAATTGAGGCTAGGGTTTCATCCTTGAGCCATTTCATCAGAAGATTGGAGCTCAGACTGACCAATGCATTGCCAAATTCATCTATCAGTTGAAAAGTCAACTGTGGTCAACTGTGCATGATTTAATGGATTTGGGGGTGAAATGAGTTGGATACACTTCATTCATGTTGAAACAAGTGTTATTTGACATTGCAAAGCTTAAGAATGGAGAAAATCAAGTCAGAACAAAAATTGCCAAAAATAGAAAGTGACTTGTAATAGAAGTTTCCAAAAATGGAAAGTTTTTGACCTCAAAATTACATGTCCAAGGAAGCTTCAAAGGAAAATTTGTTCAACATGAAAGTTGTAGATCTTGGTCTCACCTTTCCAAAAAGTCCAAGAACTTGAAAATCCCATGTATGGTTGGCAAGTTATGGTCCAGTCAATTTCAAAAATGGCCCATAATCAGGAGGGCATAACTTCCACATGGAGTGTCCAAATTGGATGTTCTTTATATGCACAAACTCCATTTGACATGTACTTTCATGGTGCATAATTGGATTTTCTCAAAAATGGTCAATGCAAAAAGTCAAATTTCAATTGGACAGTTAAAAGAACCAGGGGCAAAATTGTCCAACTTGAGAAATAATGGGAATTTTTGGATGGGGATTTTTGCAACACTTCACAAATGGCATTTGAAACTTGTTGGAATACTCATAACACGCCAAGGCTTCATGGTTTGAAAATTGGCTTTTAAAATGAACTTGAACAAATGAACACATAGCCATCACATGTGGAAAATGAGAAATACATGTCCAATGAACATGAAACAAGTGGCAACAGTTCATGACAGGTGTTTAGGGTTTGTATGAGCTGGCATTGAGCTGTCATGAGCTGGCATGTGAAAATACAATTTTGCCCCTAGCTTGAAAATAACCACTTTTGCTAATCACTTGGCATTTGATTAATTGGTGTAATTAAGCATGGATTAATCATGAGTATATATTCTTAAGCATAACTAACTCTAACAGAATTCACATTTCCCAAAATCTCAATCTCTTTCCCTCCAATTCTCTCAAAAACTCAAGAACTCATCAAGAGCAAATTGGATCGAAACTCTCTCATTTCTTCATCAATTTGGAAAATTCTTGTTGCTTCAATCTCTATTCATCTTCTACTTCAACTGTTTTGGCATAGCAGCATCAAAATCCTCACCAAACTCGACTGTCCAAGTAATGCTCAACCATGGCAAATTGGAATTCTGTCCATTAAAAGCGACTTTGAGCTGAAGCGATTGTTCTAATCACCTTCCTAAGGCTTCGTCTTCAACTGTTTTTGGCAATTGGATCGAAAAGCTTCAAGAATCGTTGCTGCCTTCATCAATCGGTAAGTTTTCGAATCTTACCATTCCTTTAATTATTAGGTGCGTTTTGAAATGCGTTTAATGTAGATCGTCGTGATGCAATTAGTTTTTGGAATGATGAATCATAGATTGAGATATTTCGATTTAAAGCTTTGATGTCGTATCTTAAAATGCTCGATCTGTGAGTTGTGGTAGGAATTAGGGCAAATCGTTAGCATATCTTAGATCCTTGTTGAAGGACGGTCACGTTGATGTGTGGATTGTTGACTTTCGTTGCCATGTGTTCTTGACGAATTCTGGACGTGATGAAGAACATTCATGATGTTCTTGGGAAATTCTGGAAATAGTCCCGTGTTTAATCCGTTTCATGCCTAGCCAATTTCAAAAAACGCGTTTCCCACCATTATCAACCAATAGCACGCTGACAGCAAATTAATGAGTACGCTGTCGTTTTGGCAAGGCTGAGCAAAATTACGAGCGTGCCACTGGATTTATTTAAATCATATTAATTAATTAAAACATTCAATAAATTATTAAAAAATCATACAAACATTAGAATATTCATAAAAAAATAATTAATGATCAGAAAAATGTGAGGATTTTTTCTATGGATTCCAAATTCCCTGTAGAATTTTATGGACATGAATTTGCAAGTTGTGCTTGGAGAAAATTAGGTTTGACCTAGGGTTGTTTGACATGTATGTATTTTTGACACATTTTGCCATTCCTATTGTGAAATACTCATGCTTTGAAAGAAATTCTTGAAAAGTTTTGTGATGATTGTGGACAGGCCAATGGTGATTTACATGTAAATTTGTGAATTTTGGATACCTGGTGATTGAGTTATGAATTTTTGAATCTAGGTGTGACAATTTGTGTCACACCTAGCTAGGTTAACTTGCTGGATTTATTTTCATGACCTAGACTTGTTAGAATGGGATGAAATTTTGCATGGATGTTCATTAACATGTTAAGATGCTATGTGTATTTTTCTGGATTTTTCCATTGCATTTTCAATTTGATTGGTATTTTTCATCTCTGTGGATCAAATGTGCAAGTTCATATGACATATGTTGGTAGATATTTTGTAAAATGCTCATATGGTATTGAATGGCCATGAAATTTGGTATGCTGGTTATAGACACATGATAGGACATGATGCTTTTGGTCCCATTCATTTCTTAATTGTTTTCATTGACTTATGAATTTTTGAAGTGAATGCATGTGTTGATGTCATAACTTGGATCATATAATTGTGTCTGTTTTTCTTGATTTTCATTGACATAGTTCCTTTTGTCCAATTGAGCTGAAAATTGACATGCTATACCTTGAATATGTCCTGTTTAGGTGTAAATTATTTGAGGATTTTTGGAATTGTTTTGATATGGAATTGAATGCAATAGTTCTGTTTGGATGTTTAGTGTTATGTTTGACCTAGTTTGGCTTGATTTGTGCATAAAATGAATATGGTGAATGATATAAACATGGGATCAATTGCTCTTGCTTTTGAATTGCATTAATTTGAGTTTGGTTGGAGATTGCTTGCTGTTTAGATTTTTTTTGTCACTTTTGGACCCTAGGCTTGGCCTAGTGGTCTAGTTTCTTACATTTGCTTGATTTTTCAGGATGAAAAGCACAATGCTCAAGGAGATTGAATCAAGTTAATTCAATTGAGTTTGTTGGATGTTTGTACACTAACATAACTTTGTTTTGTAGGTTGTGAAGCTTGAGCTTGAGCTTATAGCTTGCCTTTGTGGGCATTAATCTGTATAGTCTGACTGATTAACATTTGCTGTTTACTGTTTGTCTGTCTGAGTACTGATGATGCTTGATTGATTTCAGGTACATTTAGTTGCTTACAGTTCTTTAAGAACTTGCTTGCTGCTGCTTGGTTTTTAAACCACTTGAGGTAGGACTTCTATTCTTCATGTAGTCTGGAGACCCGGTCTGTTATTTGGCCGGGCAAACTGTCTGAAGTCCTCCTTAAGAGGCGATGTTTGTGATTGTTTAATATTGTGCCTAAGCAGGTGAAGTCCTCTCTGAGGCAATTGGTGGAAGCCAAGGGATATGCAATCTATCCCCCACTATTCTGTGAGTCGTCCCTCTGCTCGCACTGCTGTGTGTTGATGCATTGGGACACAAACCCAAGATCCTGTGTTGTTGCACAATCGAGTCAGAGTCTTTGAGCGTAGAAGGGTCCCTCCATTCTGGACCCACGCTCCTTTGTCAGAAGCTCTCCCTGGTTAGGGATAGGAGCTGTGAAGTCTAATCTTCACTTCACCTTTTCATCTGCTTCACCTTAGCCTCGTAATGGCAAGGTTAAGAGCGAGTGATACCCATGTACAGACGACTTGCTTCGGCAGTCAAACCCATTGTTTGAGCCCACTTGATTGGTTATAGTGTGTGCTTTGTGAATATTTGTTTGACATGGTTGTTTGAAATGCTTGATGGTTGTATGCTTGTATGCTTGCTTCTTTCCTGGATAGGAGTAGCTTGCAGTTGTGCAAGTAGGTAGAAACCTCAACGTAGGGTAACGATGCATGACAACACTAGGCTCGAGTCCAGCTCCCTGGTAGTGTGTCGTCCCTTGGTTTCTGGCTAGATTTTCTTTCCCTTTAGGGGGAACTACATCGCCCTGATCCTTGTTCCAGACAAGGTATGTAGGCAGGTGGTCGTGCGAGACCACTCCGGGCAACCTTTTTCTTTTTTGTGTGTGTTTACTTGTCATCTGATTGTGTGTTTGGTTCGGATGCCGACGTAAGTCCAGTGATTGGCTGTCGGGCTCCACGTTTGCCCCTTTTGAGTGTGTTTTGGTTCGGATGCTGACGTAATTCCATCAAGTGGTTGTCGGGCTCCATGTTTGCCATCTGTTTGTGTTGTTTGGCGTGCGTGAGCCGAACTACAGTGGCTCTGATTCTCGTTCCAGACGAGATATGTAGGCATAGGATGCGACGTCCTATCGAGCTCCCTTCTGTTAACCCCACCTGTGTTCCCCGTGTGTGTGTGTGATGTTTAGCAACCTATTCTTTATTTTAGAACGTGGATCCCGTCGAGTACGACGGACGTGAGGGGTGCTAATATCTTCCCCTTGCGTAACCGACTCCCTTACCCTTTCTCTTTGGTCGCGGGACCATTTCCTTTCCAGGTTTCTCTGAGCGTTTCCTTTCCCTATCTTGGGATAAATAACGCGCAGTGGCGGCTCTGTGTGTTTTTATTTGAGTCCCGCCGGTTGTTTTTTCGCGGATGCGACAAGCAGGCATCCTGTTCTGTTTCTGGATGAGATCCATGGGTGATACTTTCTGGTATCTTGCAAGGAGTTATGTCAGTACTGTTGTTGGAACCTGTGGAAGGTTCTGTCATTCCCCTGAATGGTCCCTTGAAGTAGGTCGATGGACTATTCATGACAGGATCTGTGTGTACCTGTCTCTGGAGGTTGACAATTCGCCTTTGTGTGGGACAACTCTGCTAGTATTGAATCATATTCAATCTTGGTATGATCTTGGAGGCTGATCTGGAGAAGTGTGTGTTCATAGGTTGAGTTGTATTATGATTTCCGCTGCATAATACCTGGCAAAACTCAAACTCTGATGTAGTTTCCCATCATGTGGATGAAAGGCTGTTGTATTCGAGATTGCATCATAATCTACTGAAGATGTCAAAGATACTTGAGTATCCTCAAGTCCATTCATCATGACGTTCTCACTTCAGGATTGTAAGAATCACCTGATCACTGATTCTTTTACTCTCTTGAGTAGTGTATATGAAGACCTTGAAGACTTTCAAGGAGGGTTTTGTTCCAAGAAGGTGGAACTAATGTTCAATGTGATGTTAGAACATGTTGTTCAACAAGTATGCAACTACTGGTTGAAGAGCAGATGTGTTTAGGTGTCAAACAAAGGGATACGTTTGTTTGGAACCTACTCCTGACCTGGAAGAGGAGACATCTGTGTGTGCTAAGTTGACAAGGGTAGGGTCAATTGTATGTGTGCTCAAGAAGGTCACCTTTAGACGTCTGATCTCTAGAAGTGAAGCTGGTTGAGATGTGACATGGTGCAATTTCCTGCTGTCTGTCTTATTCCTATAGATTGATCAGGATTGGATAGTTGTTCCCTGAAGTACTATGTTGTGTTGAAGGACAAGTCCCCTGGATGATAGAAGTCAATACTGGGGTAACCTGATTGATAAGTCATTTTTTGAGAGGATTGGGACCATGAATCTAGTCATTCAAACACCACGCTCAGAAGTGACAATTCTTTTAAGGAGTGGGAATATGAAGATTCAGAGATTGGTTGAGGTAGTATGCTCTGGCAATGCATAGCTACTATTGATGGGTGTTTTTTTCTTTCACCAGTACTTATGGTCAGCTGGAGTCTGATTGGTGTGATTGGAGTATGTATAGGTATAACTCATAGAGTTAATTGCCACCGATAGGGATGATGTATGTCATGTTGAGACATTTGTGTACAATGCATGGATATTGGTGTGAAGTTTCCATGATTGTTAACTTAAGGGGGAGTTTTGGTTAACCTCCTCACGTTTGGTCAGCCTAGGGTCTGGTTGGCTGTTGACCTGTGTCACATGGGTTCTGGTTGTTGTGTGACACATTTTCAAGGTAGGATTCATCCCTCTCATTCCTAAGGGTGAATCTAATCTGGGAAGATTCTCAAAACTGTTGAGATGCTTGCAAACAGAAGATGTTAACACAAGAAGAGTATTCTCAAAGTATTCTTATGGTGGAAGTATCTGAAAGGAAATTTGGGAAAGGATTTAAGATCAATGTCTACTTGTGCCAAGTACAAGTACTTAATTGATTATCCTTGTAGCTCAAGATAACTGATGCTTTAAAAGATGTTGGAACATCTCGTCTTCTAGACACTATGCAGAATCACAGGAAGGATAGTACATTGGTTTATGATCTATCACTTTGGTGGCAGCAAAAGCATATGATCTCTGAAAATGTTTCCTGGCAAGAAACATGTTCAGCCTTGGTGTGTACAAGAAGAAGAAAACATCATAGTCTTGATGGTGGTTACTTGGATCAGTTCACTTCTGATCTAGGTAAGGAAGTGCATTAGCTAATGCACATTGTGGAGTCAAGAACAAGTGGCAGCGGTCTTGACATCATGGAAACAACTTTGCTTTAGGAAGTGGAATCCTTGGTATAGCTGAAGGGATAGTGTCTAACTGGTTCTTCTGAAGACTCATGCATCATAGTGTCTGATGTCTTTGGAGAAGAAGCAGGGATTCATCAAGGTGTGAGCATGGATGATTTAACTGCAAACCTGCAGGATGGAGGATGTTTACTCAAACTTGGTTCCACAATCAAGTCTATGAGAATATTGAACTCTTGTTCTGTGAAGGGAGGAAGTTATTTCAAGTGGTAGAAGAAGGAGCTGAATTCAACAGCTAGATGTTAAAACACAATGTTGTGACATTTGGTTCAACATCAGAATCTTAGTTGGTGAAGTGGCACATCAACTTGAGATAGAAGGGTCTACAGGGTTGTAGATTGGATACTTCAAAAAGATCGTTCTCGTTGCAGTTCTTTGGAGTTGCTGGATGGAGAGGATGTTACATGTTCATGTCTTGGAAAATCTAAGTTTTGTTCAACATGTAGCTTGAAGTTCAAGTCTCACTTGGAAGGTCAGAATATCTTTGGGAGAAGTCTGATAAACGTGGAGAGGTCAAAGAATGGCATTTGACTTTTTCATATGAGGATTCATGACGGAGGTAATCAACCAGTGGCATTTGGTCTTTCTCAGAAGTGAGTTCGAAGAATCAAGACAATCAACTTCTGGCAACTGATTATTCTTGAAGATAGTTTGAGACGAGTTACTTTTGAGCAGAAAAGTAGTAAGTTGAAGACAAAAGGAGGTGTTTTCCAGTCATCTCTTGGAGCTTGTGGAAGGAGTTTTGAGCTATATATGGAAGACTCTCTCTTGTAATGGGATGAGCATGTATATGTCCCAATTTGTGTCTGGTTTCTTGTGGATCAAGCTAATGACTCAGTGATAGCTGAAGATTATCAGATGGTGTTATGTTGTGAAGGATGTCCTAACTCATGTTAGAACATTTTGGTGAAGTGGTTTTCTGTTTTGGTTGGAAGAGAGATTGACACAGAGTGTGGATGTGTTCAGCCAAGAGGGTTGAACAGAGGGTGTGCTCTTGAAGACATGAAGATGCGTCTTATGTTTTCCATTCATCAAGTGGTCTGGGTTCTCTTTGAATCAGGAAGTTAGTGAAGGTCGAACCTTGGGTTGTTGGATATGTTCATGTGTGATCTCCGTGTCTCAAGAGGAGAGTTGGTTGTTCATAACAGGTGTTGGAGTTTCTGTTATTTGATGTATGCACAGATTTAGGGGGAGAAGAAGTACCCTTGTGCATGTGTGTATTACTAGTAGCCATAGCTAGCAATTGTTTTGTTTCTGCTGCTGATTAAACTACTATCAAGTTGTTTAACTGCTGGTAGTTGTCCTTGTGAACAAAAAGGACAGAGTGTTCACAAGATGTCATAAGTGATGTCTTAACATAAGATATCCTTTGTTCCTGCTGGAAGTTGTATAAGGATATATCAATGTGTGGTGCCAGATGTCAAGCCACCACTGGAGGTGAGAAAGTGGTTTAGGAAATGGTGATAAGGAGAATACATGAAGAATGCAGACAAAAGCAGTGTCAAATGTTAAGACATAGCTTGCAACGTGTCTAACAACATTTATGGAATAGTCTTGGAACTGTTGTTTCTGGAAAGAAACAGTCAAGAGCTATAAAAGGTATTCAAAGATAGTCCGGGATATTGGTGGTGATTCTCTGACTGATTCTCAGCAAATATTTATGGATCTTGACCAAGCATTTACTCCTACCGTTAATTCCTAAGCATGGTCTGGCCTATTCAAAGGATGTATCAGCACTCCTCTTCTCACAAGAGCGACATTTCATTCTCTCTAAACCATGGGGTTTGTTAAGATCTGGGCATTCTGCTCCTGGATCTGGTTTTGTGAAGGTGTCACTTATAAATGTTTAGCTAAAAAGGGGGAGAGAAACATTGTCCTGAGGATGCACCAGAAGCAAGCAATATCTGGTGGCAAGGAGAAGATGGATTCAAACACAAAAGTCACTAACTGGGTATATTAGTTTATATCAATTGTGTCTTGTGATCTGAGTTAAGAAGACAGTTCTGTTTTGTGATCTGAGTTACATTATCTATGTACTCAGCATTACATATTCTTCAGGAAGCCCTCCTGTTGAGGGGAAGGGTTGTGATGCAGCTGTGTATTGTACAGCTTCTTCCTCATGTACACCAACAGTGGTGGTGGCAATGGGGTTGTCAATGACAAAGAGGAAGTGCAGACCCATATTGGGTTATTTGTTTTAGCTAAAATTTGCCAAAGGGGGAGATTGTTAGTACCTTAAGATTGGCATTAATTTTGTAAAACAAATAATGTAATCACCTCTGTTGTTTTAATATGTTGGGTTGAAGAAGTTCAACATCTGGACCAACATGTCATGTAAGATGTCATGACATCGGGACTGTGACATCTCACATGTGTATAAAACTGAATCAGTTAATTCTGGTTTGTGTTAAATGATTAATTAGGATATCTGGTGAATATCCTAACTCCTATGTGGAGATCTTGAAGATTCAATCAGAAGATTTGGTGAATATATTTGGTGAATATACAGTTTCCAAATATGGAGATCTTTTAGGAAATAAAAGATTGAAGACCTTGATTGTAGCAGAAGAATTCTGCCAGCTCTGTAACAGTAAAGGACAAGCTTGCTGCGATTTCTGAAGGCCCAAATCCAGTTGGGTGATTAGGTTATAAATAGCAGATTGTAACCTAGGTTTTGTAAGCCTCAAACAATGTAAAAATTAGGGGTGTGTGTGAGGTAAACCTCCCAACCTGTGGGAAGGTTACCTGGTGTTTCTCAGTGCTTGAAAGCATGCGATTATTTGTAACTCAAAGCCTGTAGGCAAGAGTTGTTATGTTCTTGAACGAAGCTGTGAAGCATGTTCAAGTTGTCTAAGCATTACATGGTAATTGTAGTGATAGGAATGGAAACTGGAGGTTTCTATCTAGGAGTGCCTAGGTATAGATTGCATTGGGTAGGGATTAAGTGAAGAGTTGTAAACGGGGGAGTTTAACTCTGAATTAATACTGCTAATAGTGGATCTTCTTCCTGGCTTGGTATGCCCCTAGAGTAGGTAATGTTGTACCGAACTGGGTTAACAATTACTGGTGTTTTTACCTTCTGTACACTATATTCTGTCGGTTATAACTCAGTCTGGTTTTAGTCTATTTATGAAGGGAATAACAGACCTGACACATAGCCTGCAGTCTGAATGCAAAACAGAATGTTATGACATTCATCATTGACTGCTAATACTGATGTATAGACTGGTTGGTCTGTTACAGTTCAACCATCTGTAATTTTGGAACAGGTGATGTTCAAATCAATGTTGAGACATCATGCTGATAACTGGGCAGGATCAATAAACATAAGTGTTATGTTTGATCTCTACTGTGTCTTTATACTAGAAAACTGGATGTTCTTCTGTCCATGGTGGTATAGTAGCAGATGTCATGACATCTGTGACTGTGTGCATATGAGTACTGGGTTTTAATTTTTATAACTGTCTTGCTGTATTAGTAACAATGTTGGATCAGATGTCATGACTTCGTCTAGAACATCTGAACTCTGACTATACCAGAATTTCATGAACAATATAAACAGGATAAAAGATAAAGAAACAATAGTACAAGTGACACAAGCAATTGTTAACCCAGTTCGGTGCAAACTCACCTACGTCTGAGGGCTACAAAGCCAAGAAGGAAATCCACTAAACAAAATCAGTTCAAAGACTTTTAGTAAACAACTTCAAGTTACAGTCTTTTCACCTAATCTCTACCCGTGTGACTTCTATCTAAGAACTCTTAGATAAGAGACCCTACTCACTCCCTCTCAATCACAGTAGTGATGTAAAAACAAATATTACAAAGAAAGAAGACACTCTTCAAGAACACATACTTGATCTTGCTTAAAAGCTTCAACCAAGTAAACACACACTCATGCTTCAAAGCTTAGAGTGGACAAACTAAAACATAAAAGTCAGTCCAATTCAATCATCAACAGGATGAATGAATGGCTCACAATACACAAATGCACACACACGACTAAAACCCTTATTCTCTCTCACTATTTCGTTCGTTTTCTTGTGTGTTAAAACCAGGTTTTACATGTCCTTTTTATAGAAGCATTTGAATGGGCTTGGACATCATAAAACCCTAAATCTATTTTCTTTTCGTATCTTCTTATGATAGCTGATCATATCTTGTTGGAATATAAATCAATCTGATTTTAATTCAGAATAGCGCGTTCAATCTCCACATCAATCACACACAGATTTGCATGAAAAGCGCAATCATAAGATACATAACATTCAGACTGAATGTTCTGTATACACATGTCTTAACATCGGGTCTGACATCTCTGCTAAATCCTGCACAATCACATTTAAACACCTTGCAGGAAACTGATATCTCTTGTCAAGACAACATTCGTGACAACTTGTGATAACTCTAGGTTTTACCAAAATTGATGCCAACACATAGAACTAACACCTACATACCATCATCATGAAATGAAGAATCAAAGTTCCGTAGTTCAAAGTAAAAAAAATGGTTGTTTGTTGGTTGTTTTTACCATGAAAAAGGGTCTTCGGCGTGATGCCCAAAGGCGTAAAAAATGAGTTTGATGAGTTAATTTTGATTTTAGGATCTTGAAAAGAGATTATTTTTTATTAGAATTGCACTAAAGACTATGGATAGAGGTGAATATTTCAAACAAACAAGCCAAACATCTTGTGTCCAAAATATTCAGAGTGAGGGTAGGAAATCTCCATTCTCACTCATTCTCCACCACTTAAGGCTAGTGGCGCGAAATTCTATTTGTATTTTTATTGTATTTTGAATTTGATTGAGAAAATGTCGTTTGACGTTGGATCAAGGGTTTATTGCTTATTATTTTGAAATGGTGAGGTAGAGATCAAAACAAAGGAAGAAAAGTATAACCAAAGGGGAAGGGGTACATGGAAATTTACAAGAGAAATAATGCGAGAAATAAAGGGTCTCGTTGTAAGGTAACCCAAGAGAAAGCCTTGTGTGTGCAAAGTGGCCTAAGCTAAAAAGTAAGCAATGGACTCAAAATATGTCTTCCTAGGGTAGTGCCATGATTGTCATTCTTACGATAAAAGATTGAAAGTCTATGATGAACTCCAAGTAAAACCAACATGTCAAATACTATAATCTCAAGGTCCAAATGCAAGAGTCCTAACAAGTCCTCTAAGTCCAACATTAGGTCACAAATGATACATATTTTTGGTCTTTTCATTTTATCATGTTTTTGTTCTTTTTAGTTATGCAAAGCAATAAAGAAATGACAAGAAATAAAATGACATAAAGTAAAGGATGTATGAGGTAAATGGATGGTGATGTATAAATGTAAAGTGCTTGAAAGTAAAAGAAAGACAGATATGGCAATAAGATAAAGTCAACAAGTCAATAGATAGTTATAAAAGTTAGGGTCAATGTTATCACATCGGGATAAGTTTGCGTTATATTAAGAAATCATAAGTAGGATTATGTAGAAGCCATACCTATTTTGAGGCCGGTCAATAACAATGTATGTGCTTGGCATGTTAGAGAACTAACACAAAGATAGTCTCCTAAAACAATTCAACACAAAGGGTAAACACAAAAGATGAAAATGGATGATGATGAAAGGGGAAGCTAGGGCAATCATGTAGGGATCATCTATTAACCCTCCAAAGAATCAAAGCATGATCCAATGAGAGAAAACCTATCTTTGATGCAAAGTATCAAGAATGATCAGATGATCATTCATCAATAAGTTTGCATCAAAGAAGGTTGAATCAATCTTAGACCCCACTCCTCAAAAATCAAGAGGTTTAAAATATGATCACCTCAATAATCATAAAATGCAAAGAAATAATATATATATATATATATATATAATATATATATTATATATATATATATATATATATATATATATATATATATATAATATATATATATATATATATATCAATAAAAGAAAAATCAAAATTAAATTTAATTAAAAATGATTAAAATGTAAGATAAAAATAAATTAAAATTGCAAAATAATATTAATTATTATTTTGTAAAATATTAAAATGGATAAAAAAATCAAGATTTAATATCAACATAATAAATATAAATTTAAAAAATCAGAAAATAAAAGCAATTTATAAAAAGAAATTAAAAAATAATAATAAAATGAAAAAGGGGGTGCAATAGTGAAATAGGAGGTCCAAAAAAGTAAAAGGGGAAGGACCAGGGCGTTGAGGCCCAACACCAACTCTGACTTGGCCAAAGGAGTCAACTAAAACCCTCATTTGATCAGATCCGTTGGATCTAATCCAAACGCCATCACATGCTTCCCAAAGGACTTGTGGCATCCATTGGATCTAAATACTTAAAAAAAGTATGCAAAAGGAAAGTCCCAGATCAAAAGGAGCAGCGTGTGCTAAGTTAGACACGCCACACAATGTACACTCAACCACATCATCCAACACAACCAATCAGCGTGTGCCAAGGAACAACATTTGAATTTAACTGAAAAATTGAAACGGAGGAAGCAACAACCATGGCTTCGTCTTCAACCTCGAGACAAATGGAAAATCTATCTTATGCAACTCAAGGTTTTAAGTGGAATCAAACATGGATTCCACTTCACCTATGATTATCGTTGCTCTTTCCATACTCATGAGCAATTGATTGGCTCTAAGTATGGAGAATTTTAGTCAAACGTGAATAAAACTAAAACCCAAAATTAAAAATTAAATGGAACTGACAACAGAATAGGAGCTCAAAACATGGGGTTAAGCATCAGTGCAACAAGACAGACACATTGGTAACTTGTTTCGAATGAAAAGGTGGTCTTTTCTACCTTGCCGGAAAAGGTGACAGTTATAGTTTCCGACGAGTTAGGGGTGCTTAGGTGAGGTGGATTTTAACAGTTCTCTTGGTCTGGTTAGCTTCAAGGAAGTTCAGGGAAGTTGTTTGGATGCTCAGATTATGCTGAAAGTGGCTCAAATATTTCAACTAAATTCTCTATTTTGAAGCTTGTTTGTTATTGATTTCAGCAAGGTTTTTGTGGCTGCAAAGCTTGGGAAAATGGTGGAAAACAATGCTCTATTTATATGCAATCTGCATGTGCCTCATACATGTGGAATGGTGGAGTAACCATGTGAAACCAAAAAAGTGAAAAATGAAACTTTCTCAACAAGTGTTAATGAGTTGGCATGTAAGAGTGTGTGCATATTCCTCCTATCATTTTGTGCTGCACAGAGGAATCGTTTCCAATCACTTGTGAACCCCCAATCATTCTAGAAACATTCTGAATTTGGCATTTTCTTGGGCTTGTGTTTGCTACATTTTGGTGTGTTGTGTACCTCACTCTTTGCTGCACCTGTAATCTACATTTGGCTTCTAATTGTTGCTCTCTATTATCCTTCAACATGCCTTGGTCATTTGGGAAGGAATGTGCATGATTTTGTGA
Source organism: Lathyrus oleraceus (assembly GCF_024323335.1). Lineage (NCBI taxonomy): Eukaryota > Viridiplantae > Streptophyta > Magnoliopsida > Fabales > Fabaceae > Lathyrus > Lathyrus oleraceus. The sequence continues at coordinate 61,968,777 of NC_066581.1, forward strand.
CTTGGAACAAAGATGCATAACTATTTTGGCTAGGTCTGGTTTATGCACACAGCCTGGCAGGGCACCATGTTTAAGCTTGGGTCAAATGAAATTGTCTTGTGCATTTTAGGACAAACTTAGGCAAAACAATCCTTGCCATGATCTTAACAAAGTGCAAAAAGAACTATGATAAAAGGTGATTTGAGGTGAGAATGGCATAGGTGTAAAGTAGTGGTCATGACATGGTTTTGGGCCTGCCTTGGCAACTTGACTTGTTTTGGCCAATTCAAAATTTGAGTCTTTAGAGGTTGAATTAGGGTTTTAGTCTTGAAACAAAGTTATAAAGGATACCATTTGTGACATTTGGATTGAAATAGATCTCAAAAAGGTTGATAAATGAGAAAGTTATTGGGTTTGGACCGAATGGTAGGCCAAACTTGGAAACTAGGCCAACCAACCATGCACTAACTTGTATTCTTTGACAATTTCTTGAATCCCAAGGCACAATGATGACCATTTTAGGACCAAAATGGTAATGTCTTGATTGAAACTTGATTAAACATGATGATATTTTGAAGCTTGAATGGTATGGCATGGAAATAAACTCATGAACCATACTTGAACAAATGTAGCAAATGGATCCTTCTCTGACCATGATGAAAACCTAATTCCATGATGAATAAGTATTGACTATGATCATTTCTTCCTCTTGATTTTGACTTGAGAAGACCTTCTCAAGTCGATCTTTCACACTTTGATACAAGGTAGGGTATCAAGAAACCCTAATTATCAATGCCTTGCATTCTATTCATGATCAACCATGCTTGAGAACCAAGAACTAAATGCTATGCTAATGAGATGATATGATAATGAATGAGATGATATTCTAGGATGAAAATGAGGGTATGACACCCACACATCAATTTCTTGGTGTATTTGAACTTTGAATTACTATCAGGGTTTCATAACAAATGACGTCCACCTTGGGCCAAAAGGGGTTAAGTTACAAGTGAACACCCTGGGTTCCAAATGGGATGTTGAGAAGTTTTCCGGAGAAAATATCTTTGGGTTGTGGAAAGTGAAGATGCAAGCAATAATAATTTACAGTATGTATAAAAGTAATGAATAATGAGATATGGATAAGGCCAAAAGTGATTTATCTTATACGTTTAAGATAAACTATAAAGGAAGTCGTGAGGGAGAAGATCATGACTAAGAAATGGGTCAGGCTTAAATCACTATATATGACCAATTCATTAACTCAAAAATTGTTTCTAAAATAATTTTTTTATTATTTATGTATGGTGTAGAATAAATCTATTATGGAGCAGTTCGCAGAACTTCACAAGATCATTGATGATTTTCAAAATATTGAGGTAAAGATTTAAGACAAAGACAATGATATATTCTTGTTATGTTCATTACCTATATTCATTGAACACTTCAAGGATGTCCTTATTTATGGTAAGTAAAATAGTATTACTTTGGATCAAGTCGAGACAGCTGTAAGATCAAAGATGCTATCAAAGTTGAAATATTTGAAGGTGGACGACAGTGGTAGATGCTTAAGTGTTGTAAGAGGAAGGAGTGAGAGTATAGGAAACCTAAAATAGAAAAGATCCAAGTAAAAGTTCAAGTTCAAGTCTAAGGTTTTTGATAACTCAAAGATTAAATGTTTCACTTGTCACAAAACTGGCCATTTTAAAAAGGATTGTCATGAAAGAGGAAACAATGGTGATTATGTTTAGATTATGGTTGCGTCATGTGAAAATGGTTATGAAAGTGTTGGCGTACTAGTGGTAACAAGTTTGGATACAAATAAGAGTTTAGTTTGTTGCTGTAAGCCCTAGAGGCCAATACTTTTGGTACTTGTATCGAATTATTTATTAATAATAAAAGACTCTTTCTTTATTATGTTTGTTTAATAAAGTACCTAGAATAGCTAGTATGTTTAATGTATCAAGTGTGACTTAATCATGATATCCCATTAAACATAAGGATAATATTGTTAAAGTATCCGTAGTCGAGCTTTGTTGTAAAGTGGGATAACATTAAAGCATTAAAACTATTATGTATATAGACTGATGATCACATCTCATGAATCATGGATAAGGAGTTATCAAGTCTTAAACATAGGTATGAATATTAAGAGTAATATTTATACTGGATTGACTCGCTATGAGAATACTATATAGAATGTTATGGAAAGTGTCATACGTTATTCTCATGGTGATGGTGGTGTATACCACCCTTCAACCTGAAACCACTATGGACCCTAGATGTAGAGTCGAGTGCTTTATTGATGATGAAACGTTGCCTGTAACTGGATGACCATAAAGACAGTTGATGAGTACTCCACAAAGCGTGCTGAGGGACATGAGTGACCTAGATGGAATTTGCCCATCCTGTGTAACAGGATAAATGTCTACGGGCCCAATATTGAACTGGACAAGGATGACACAGTCTGTGCCTTTGGTTCAATATAGAAATAGGGGAAAAAGGGTAATTATAAACATAATTATTATCATAAAAGTATTTTTCATATCACATGACATTTTCGTGTATTGGGGTAGCACTGATGTGTTGCTAGATACTGCTCACTATTTATTATGTTAAATACGTGATTTAATATAATTGCTAATGTAGGGTCATACACAAAAGGATGGATTGATGATAGATAGAGTAAATAAGGAACACCATAAGGTACGGTGCACTTAAGTGAATTATAGAACATCGTAAGGTACAGTGTACTTAAGTAGAATATGAAATATGGTAAGGTACCACGCGCTTAAGTGATTTTGGCATATCATAAGATATGGTCCACATACACTTAAGTGGGCTTTTTAGCTTGTAGCCCACATAAGTGGTTCTGTAAATAGAACCCTTGTGCAGAAGCATTTGTTCAGTTGAAATTTCATTTCTCTCTCTCTCTCTCACTCAAATCCTTCATTCATAGTAGCTAGCACTGAGATTGAAGGAATACATTCGTGTGGACTGAGTAGAGGTGTTGTCACCATTCAACGTTCATGATCACTCCTTAGATCTGCATCAAAGGTTCCAATCGCCATAAGAGGTAACGATTCTATCAGTGATGATGCTAATTCGTAAGGATCACTAAAGGAGAAATTTTAAATTGCGTTGCACTTTGGATCGCTATTCTCCTTCATAAGTATGGAATCAAATTCCTCTTATCACATGTGTTAAAGGAACAAATATTTTAAAACCTTGGAACTAAAAGAAGGTGGAGTCATTCGAATCGAGAATAATAAATATTACAAAGTTCATGGTATTGGTACAATCAGATTGAAAATATTTGACAACCGTGAGTTCATTCTAAGCAATGTGAGTTATGTTCCCCAATTTAAGCAAAAATTGTTTTCCATAAGAATGTTTGATGATCTAGGCTACTGCACTAGAATTGAATGTGGGGTGATGACAATTTCACTTGGTGCATTGATAACAACTAAAGAGTCCAAAGTATGCATTGAGAACGTGAAGTTTGAGAGTGGTGCACATATTTATAGTAGAAAATTTTAGTATGTTCACTAAAATCTACGGGGTCCGACAATGGTGGCAACTTATAGGAGTGGATTCTATTTCCTCTTTATCATTGATGATATCTCTAGAATAATATGGGTGTCGCGACGCGAAAAATGACAACGAGCGCTCGCATGCTCAAGATGATAACAAAGCTGCCACCAAACTTTATTTATTCTAAAAGGAAAGGGAAAATATCTCTAAAACCCTTAAAAGAAAAAGAAAATGGTCATCGCAACCAAATTTTGGTTCGAGATTCGATTATGTGAGGGAAATGTTTTAGCATCCCTCATATCAGTTGTACTCAACGAGAACCATTTAGTTATCTTTGTGAATATGAGTGTTAGCTTTCGTTTGTTTCTTCTATTTATTAAAAGTTTGAGAGAGAAAAGAGAAAAGACTAAAAATAGGTTTTTTTATTAAGGTGTCTGACAAGACTTTGAATCTCGCTCCTACGTATCTACATGTGCGATGGATAACTCAAGGCTATGTAGTTATGGGTATAAAATATTTATTTATTGGTCGATTTTAGTAAAAGCTATTTATTCATAATCGAATGGAAAACATTGCTTACTACCTAAAACCAATGGAGAAATGGAACATTTGCATCATAGCATAATAGATATACATATCATATTCATAGGAAAATATCGCTAGCTTATTCACACATATAAGTACAAGGCGTTGTTTTGCATCGTATCGAGAAGAAACATCTTTCGTTTATGAAAAGGGTTTTAACATCACACTAAGGCCGAAAGAGTTTGATTGGTTGAGTTTTTTTTTGAGGCGGGTAAAGAATAATCGAGCAATGAAGCATGCTCCAACCATTCGATTATTTGATGAGAAGAAAAGTGTAAACCCCCATTCCCTTTTCGTCTAAGTTATTTGAGAAAATTATTAGCGGAAGGAGAATAGTTGAGCAATATGGCGTGCACCAACCATTCAATTATTCGAGGAGCAGGAATGTGTTAACCCCCTACCATTACTTTTTCAACCAAGTTAGATTAAAATGTTTTATTCGGATGACGAAAGCTCAAGCAATATGCGTACACCAAACATTCGATCATTCGAGGAGAAGGAAGGTGTAAACCCCCTCATTACCTTTTCAATTGGGTTTGATTAAGAAAAAAGTTTTTGAACGCTTTGAGTAAATGGAAAAGAAACTCGATGTTGATCGAGTTTTTATTTGCATTCGTTTGAAAATGGATTATGAAAGGATTTGATTTGGTTTAGAAATGGTTTTGGAATTATCTTGAATCGGCGGTGAAAATGGTAAAATAAAATAAAGGTATAAATGGTAACACAAGTTCGTCAATTGCATTGCAAGGGCGCGAATTCTAGCGTGATGACGCGAACTCTAACGCGGTGGCAAAACGTACGCCACAAACCAATCAAATCACAATATTGTACATAGAATGTAATAGAGTGACAAGCTAAATGATACACATACAATAATTACAACAAGAACGCGTTCATCATTATCGTATCAAAAAGTAATCAAACATAAAGCATGAATGTGTCAAATTATCACAACGCGAGGACGAAAGTTGAATTCACGTCTCACTAAGACGTGCGATGCAAAGTTGCTAAATGAAATTTTTTAAATTCTATTTAAATATAACAAAATTAAATCATTGTATGTCACCGTAAATCGACCAGAGAGGTGAACAAAATCATAGCATGCATGCATCAAATTATCATAAGGTGAGAACCTGAATTGAGTTCATGTAACACAAACACGTGTGATGCAAAGCTGGCAACGCAAAATTTAAATTTGATTTATATGTAACAAAATTAAATCGTTGTTGTAGCTGGGTATTCGTTACCATTAGATATATTGACTAAATCCAAGGTAAATCATACAAGTCGAGTCGCCACCGCACTTCTATTTATCCAAAGGAATGGTTAGAAAGCGAACAAAAACCTAATAGTTTTAACAGAAACTAGTAAAAGAAACAGAGATCTGGGTAAGGGGGTTGGTTATGCAATGAGAAGGTGTTAGGCACCCAAAACATCCTAGGTACTCCTAGGGAGCCCTTTTCATACTTGTGGCAAAGGTTGTTTGTTTTGTGAAAATTTGTTTGTGCAAACATGATTGAAGAGAGGAGAAGAGAATGTACAAGTTTATTTATATTTGGTGTTTGGATGGATAAACCCATTGCCTACGTACCATCTTAAAAAAGATTAGGATCAAAACCTCGTAGTTCGGGGTACAAATCTCAAAATGAGTTGGTGAATTGATTGGTCCAAAAGCCTTAAGGTCTTTTGTTATCAAAGGGAGAAAACTCAACCAAACCACAAATCCACCATGTGAGGATAACTTCAACATACTAGGGAGGGGTTAACCCTATAATAAGCATGGAAGACTCATAGTCCATCACTACGGATATAGGTGAGTATTACATCTACCACAAAGATAACTCAAACCTAATAGCTAAAGGTCATGGAAAATTTGATTAAGAAGTGGCCATTGGAACCACATAAAAAAGAAACTTGAATGGGTTATATTTACCAATTAGAAGTATGTACAAAATAGTCAAAGTTGACTTAGAGATTCAATTCAAAATAAGTATTGGGAAAAGAAAGTTTGAAAATCAAAAGCATAAGGCTTAGGTTTCTAATGTTTGAAAACAATAGTTAAATGTTTGCACAAGAAGTTTTGGCTTGGGTTAGAGTGGAGAGAAGAAGAAGAATGGCTAAGTCCTAAGCAAAACAAAAAGGAGACAGGAAGAGAGAGCAAAACCACACAAGGAGTTCCTCTCTTGAGATCATATTGATGATCCAAGTAGCTCCCATCCTTTGGAATAAGCAACCACAAAGCATAAGCAATCAAATAAGTCTCACAAGAGATCCTCAATGTGTCTTATGTCTTTCACTTTGGATGAACATGGTAATGGTCCTCCAATTAAGCTCAAATGGCAACTCCTAGCACAAAAGCACACACATCAAAAGTTCCATGAAGTAAAACAAGAATGGACAAGAGTGAGTTTAGAGATTTGGTCCTTTTAATCCATCTTCATCATTAAGGCCCATTTACTCCAATTTTGCATAAGGAAGGTCCTATAATCTAAGTCCAATTCTCCATTCTTTGCATAGGGAAAGTCTTAGAAACTAAGTCCATTTCTTTGCATTTGGTTCACAACAATCAAACAAAACACAGGCACAATAATAATATATACACAATTATGTGCTCAAGTGAGCAAAAGGCAAATGACATTAACATAAACATGTGCTCAAGTGAGCTAAGAGAAAAGCAAATGGATAATATGTGCAAGAATAGTAAATTGCATAAAAGTAAATTGCATAAAGTAAATGTTAATTGTCAATAGTTAGTGTTAGTAGTTAGTGTGCCATAAGGCAAATTTAGCGCTATGTTAAGCAATCGTAATTGGACTTATGTAGAAGTCACAACTATCTGAGGCCGGTCAATAATAATGTAGGCAACAACACAAGTTAAGAGTCTTGATTAGTGAACCAAGTCCCAACAACTTGCCATGCCAAAAAGAAGAAGAGAATTGATCTTGTATTGGTTTAAGCCTTTTGCATGATTTAAACGACAACCTATCCTTAATGCAAAGCCATTCACTTGATCACTTGATCAAGATGAATTAGATTTGAATCAAGGAAGATTAAATCTCCCTAACCAATGCTAACTTATCAACCTTCAACTCATTGATCAAAAGGAAAATGAAGAAGAAGAGGAAGAAGAAGAAGAAGGGAAATGGAAAAGGCAAAATTAAAGTGCATTAAATGAAATGACATGTACCAATCCTCATATGTTGACCAATAACATTGAAAGTCAAGGTCAAACAATCAAAAACAGAAGTGAGATGAAGATTGGAAATCAAGAAATGAATAAACTATTTTTGACATTTTTTAGTATTTAACTAAACTTGAATAAAAAAAATAAAATGGAAAGGTCAAACTTCAAAATCACTTCAAATCAACCTTGAAAGGTCCAAGTAATTTATCCTAAGTTCAACAAGGTCAAACAAAGTTTGACAAAAAAATTCAGCATTTTCAAAAGTCAGAAACTATTTTTAACCAATAAAAAATGAATAAAAATAACCTAATTGAATTAAAATCTCAAATAAATCTCAAATCAATTTAAAAATTGATGAGAATATTTTTCATAGATCCATCATTATTCAAATAGGTTAGGAAAATATTTTTGTATTTTTTGAATATCAAAAACTATTTAAAATGAATTAAAAATAACCAGAAAAGAGAAAATTCATGAAAAATATCAAATGTCAAAATAAAAAATATAAAAAATCAGAAATAGAAACTAGAAAATATTTGGGAAATAATGCAATTGGTCCCATAATTTTTGGATTAAAAATGAAAGAGATATTGATTTTTGAAATAAAAGGAATTAAAGAAAATAAAAATCAGAAAATAAAAATGCAAAAAAACATGGAGCGTTAGATCTGAGCTCATTAATTGAGTTGGCAGATCACACGCTTCAGAGATGCGCGCCTACCATGTGCCTTGGTCAACTGAAGCGCATGATGCATTTAAAAAGGTCATAACATTGGACGCATTCGATCGAATCTAGAAACAACATCACACGGTCCAGATTAAATCTGGCAATGAGGCAGCCACCGGAGCCACCGTCTTCTCCGGTGAGCATGCAGTTTCCGGCCAGATTTACAGAGATTCAAAACTTAACCAAATCATGCGATCTATACATCATTAGAAAGCTGGGATGATGTACATCATCCCTATACCATCCATTTTCATTCTAGATTTCTATGGTTTGAGAAATCAGAAGTTGAAAAATCTGGTGTTCATCATGAACTCAATGAATTTCAGAAATTAAAAGCATAAACATGGTGCCTCTATTGAGAGGACTTCAACCAACACAAGATCCAAGCAAATAGGTCCATGGATGATGAGAATCGAAGAAAATACCAGTTGGAGTGTAAGCTTGAGTTCTGGTACTTTGAGCATGATGCCTTGCTTGCTTTGTTAAAACAGAAGTTCAATGGGATGAATGATGGAGGCTTAGAAGCTTAAGATCTAAGAATTCAACCAGATGAAGTTGAATTTTGGATCTGAAAAAATTGAAGAAAATGCAATTGCTTCTTTAGTGATGGCTATGGAAAGAATATTGCAGCATTTCAGCTTGAATTAGGCATGTGAAATGAGTGGAATGAAATCTCTATTTATAGAGGAAGTGGCAAGGAGAGTGTGAAATGATCTGTGTGCATGGCATGTGAAGCTTCATTGCATGGGCTTGCATGATCATGCACAAGACCCAAAAACAATGCCAAATGAATTCTGAGCATCAGCCAAATGGAATTGGACGTGTGACTTTGCAAGGTAATTGCTTATGCACCAAGTTTTCAAGTGAACTCCTAATTTGTACCTAAACAATCACCTCTTCGAAAGTACCATTTAGAAAATCCAAACATAGGCATATGGGTAATGGTTGGAAAGGTCTTTGTATAAGGAACAACTGTTATGTTGGACAAAAATTCATTTGAAGTGTGGAAATTTATGAAATTTGAGTTTAAAGTGCAAGGTGCAAGATATGTCAAGGCAAGGTTTCTAAAATTGGCCAACTTTCAAGCCCTTCTGTTTTGATGATGCAACCTCAAATGGAAAAACCTCCAACACAAAAGTTGTAGATCTTTTCAAGACAATCAAAATGGACTCAAATTTTGCATCATTTGGATTTTTGATGAAATAGTTATAGGCACTTGAAGTTGGACTTTTTTGACTTTTAATGCATTTGGTCAAAAAGGACCTATAATGTCTTGCATTATCACATGTATTTATTTTGAGATTTTGAAATTTTGTTCAACATAACATTTTAAGTATACATCTTACACTTTCCAATGCATTTGATCCCACCTCAAAATCATAAAAAATGAATGAGTTATGTCCTTGGGAAGTTGACCCACAATTAGGGTTTCAGTCAAAATGACCTATAATGTATTGGAATGGCAGATGGCCTTCCAAGCTTCAAATCAATTTTTTATGAACCTGAAAGTTGTTCATATTGTCTTTAAGAACATTTTTGCTTTTGGAACCATCTCCATTTGACTAACACATAAAAAGTTAGGTCTCAGTGCATTTCAAAATAGTTAGATGAATTGACTGATCAACTTCTCAAATCCATGCCTCATATATTGATGAATTGATGATTGAGGACACTCAAATAGGTTCAAATATGCATGGAATGATGAATTAAAGAACTTCCCTTGATTGTATTTGATCATGGGCTGAGGTTGCTTCATGATCAAGGCATTGTGATGCATAGATGACTTAGGGTTTTTCTGAAGAACAAACCTTAAACCCTTTGACTTGCTTTGATCAAAATGATGCATTGAGGTACTAGGGAGGCATATTTGATGGATGAGAGCTTTGGGAACCATTGTCATGCTTGCTATCATCTCCTCTTGACCATGTCTTTGTACTAATGATCTCCTTGAAGCTTTGGACCTTGTGATTGCTCAAGCTACAAAACAAAAGATGTTAGTGACATATTTTTGTGCTTTTGGTTAGTAAATAAAATGGGAAAAGCAATGATATACAATTCAAGCATGCTTGGTGATCTCAAACCACTCACAAGAGATCCCACCCAAAGGCAAAGGGAACCAAGATGTTGAAGATCCTTGAGGCTATGCAAATGCAATGTTATGATGCCATGAGGGATCTTAGGGCCAAAATTGGGGTCTTACAGATGCCCCTATTTAAGGTCATTCTAGCCGGAGAAGTGAAGGTTAAAATCTTCATTTCGACGAGGTAGAATGGGCTTAAATAATAACAAAGAGACGAATTTTGGTCCCTAAGAGACCTCATGATGCAAATGTATGTATGCAAAAAGGTAATACTCTATGGAGATATATATCCACAAAGGAAAAGATCAGGAGGATTTGACAATCCATCTGAGTAGTACGCCCAACGGGACAGAAACTCCGGGGACTCTTATGGGGATAAGAAGGAAATGTGTGAGCAGGGCACGACTCAAAGCTTGGGGGACAAAATTCCAAAGGGAGTAAATCCAATGGAAAAACATCGAGCTGACTCGAAGGTGCATGTGTTGGGGAATATGCCAACACAATAACATTATCCTCAATGGATACATCGGATAAAAAATCCGGACTCAGGTGAGGATAATCCATTAAGGGACCTCACTGGGGATATCCAAAAAGGAATCTCCTGGGGAAACAACGGGATGAGGTATTACCGGTTACTGGGTAATAAGCTCAAAGAGACGTTTGATCTGAACACCGGTATAAGGGTGAGAGAACAACATGCTCGGGAGAATGAATATCTAAGACCGGTATAAGGGTGAGAGATATTAATCAATCAAATCATCTGAGGAAGACCTAAAAAGGTATATTTCGACTCAGGAAAATCTGACTCCACAGGGGACAAGAAGTCATAATAGGGAGCAGAAGGAAGGAACACCAGGGATACCGGTTACTGGGCATATAATAGGTGACCAACCAAAGCGTGAATTGGGGAATATTCCCAAAACACTCATCATCCGAAAAGAGGGCAAAAAGCAAACTCGATTAAGGGATGGACATTCGATTCCGAAACAGGGATGCGAATATTACTCAACTGGGGGAAGAACAAAAGGCTTCGACTAAAGAGTGCATGAGATATATTATCTATTACCGTCAAAACGTAGATAATATACTCGCATGGAAGATTATCCACAACCGTTTACTGGGTTAATAAAGGATAAATCAACCGAAAAGAAAAGGCATCGGGATACTGAAACTAGGTATATAATGATGACCCATTCAGGAGAGAAACAATCGTTACAAACAACAGGGTAAACGAGATGACTTGCTGGGTATAAATTGCATAATCAGGGCAATTATCAAGGCAAAAGAGGGAATATCAACACCGAATATTGAATGAAGATAACCACCAAGGAGGGGATTACACCTACCGGATACTGGGTAGGAAACCACGGAAAAGTAACCGTCATCCACTTAGGATGAACAAAAAAGTTAACTCTGCAAAGAGGAGAAAATAGGGTTTACAAATACCGATATAAGGGTAGTAAACCATAGGCTCCGCCGGGGATAAGATGAATGATTACCGATTACTGAGCAATTATTCATTTATGCCACAGGGAAACACAGGATACAGTCACAAGAGGCCAATTTAGGATCAAACCAAAGAGGCGAACTGAATCAAAACTCGTCCTAATGAGGATATAACTCAATAGGGAAGCCCATCCCAATACATGTGTTGGGAGGAAGCGAAAACAACCGTCGTCCACAAGGATATAACTCAGTGGGGAATGCGGAAGGAAAGATAAACACTTTCTACTTAAGGGGCTGACTCTCTATATTGAGGGATCAGACACCGACATCTTGCTTGGGAAATGTATTACCAACTAGCAGAGGAATAACAAACAAAGATATATGGCAAAAAATGAAATATGAATATCCAAATGTTTGAAAAATATATATGCACACATGCGTGGTTTATGCTTGATGAATGCTGACAGACAGACATTTCTAACACAAACAACTCCAAGGAGTGCAGACATCCAGTACTAAATCTCAAGAGAGAAAGCCAAAATCACCAGAGAGTATCCAATTTGTCGGGAATGAATCCGAGATATCAGGGAGCAAAGACCTCCGCGGGGGACGAATCATCAGTCACAGCCGGGGAAAAGAGTTTATTGCACATGTAGAATCTGCCACATAAGCAACTCTACCGGGGAATCAATCCGAGGGATAAAGGGACTCTGGGGATCAACCACCAACTACCGTACCCACCAAGGGGGTCACATCTGCTGAGGAGAAAAGGGTGCTACCTCGCTGAAGGGGAGAGTGGTAAATATCTCAACAAGCATACTACTCGGGTTCCGGAGAAAGAAAATACAGTCATGCCAGGAATATGAACAAATGTCTTACCCTGTTGGAGATCATACCATCCTTGGGAGAGCATTGAGGATCTCCTAAGTATCCTTTTCATCATTGTGAATGTTCACCTTGTTTAAAAACAAGTTATGAAAAATTCATTTTTTCAAAACAATGATATTTTCTCAATTAAAGGCATGCAAAACATTTTTTGAATAGAAACAAATAAGAGTGCAAATAATTGGATAAAAGGCTCAAGTTTATTTGATGGAATGGTAGTTTGCAAATGGCAAGACTCCATAGATCTTTACAAGTTTGAAATTGGTGATATATATTGGAAAAGGGCTACATTGAACATAATGACCATTTCTCCACCAATTCTGAATTCGATGTATTCGAAGCTTTGGTTGAGTAATCAATAGCTACGAGAATAAATCTGTGTCCGTTAGATGCTTTGGGCTCAATCATGTCAATCATGTCAATTCCCCACATGGAGAAAGGCCATGGTGATGAAATCACATTCAGAAGTGTCGGGGGAATATGAATCTTATCCGCATAAATCTGACACTTATGGCATTTCTTCACGTATTTGCAGCAGTCAGACTCCATTGTCAGCCAATAGTAGCCTGCTCTCAACATCTTTGTAGCCATGGCATGTCCATTGGAATGAGTACCAAATGAACCCTCATGGACTTCAGTCATCAACAGGTCTGCTTCGTGTCTATCCACGCATCTGAGCAGAACCATGTCAAAATTTCTCTTATAAAGTACGTCGTCGTTGAGGTAGAAACTGCCTGACAATCTCCTCAAAGTCTTCCTATCTTTTACAGATGCCCCTGGCGGGTAACTCTGGTTCTGAAGGAAACACTTGATGTCATAATACCATGGCTTGTAATATTTCACCTCTTCTACCGCAAACACATGAGCTGGTCTGTCCAAGCGCATCATGGTGATATTGGGAACTTCATTCCAAAGTTTAACCACAATCATCGAAGCAAGTGTAGCAAGAGCATCTGCCATCCGGTTCTCATCTCGAGGAATATGGTGAAAGTCAACCTCAGTAAAGAACGTTGAAATCCATCTCGCATAGTCTCTATATGGAATGAGACCAGGTTGATTCGTTTCCCATTCACCCTTAATCTGATTAACAACGAGGGCCGAATCACCATATACATCAAGGTGCTTGATCCTTAGATCAATAGACTCTTCTAAATCCATAATACAGGCCTCATACTCAGCCATATTATTCGTGCATTTGAAAGTTAGCCTTGCTGTAAAAGGAATATGTGTGCCCTGAGGAGTAATAATCATTGCCCCAATACCATTTCCATACTGATTTACAGCACCATCAAACACCATGCTCCATCTGGAACCAGGCTCTGGCCCTTTATCGAGTGTAGGCTCATCGCAATCTTTCACTTTCAAATACAAAATTTCCTCATCCGGGAAGTCATACTGAACTGACTGATAATCTTCAATAGGTTGATGTGCCAAATGGTCAACCAAGATACTACCTTTAATAGCCTTCTGATCTCGATACTCAATATCATACTCAGATGACAACATCTGCCAACGGGCAATTCTTCCTGTTAAAGCAAGCTTCTCGAAGATGTACTTGATTGGATCCATTCTAGATATCAACCAAGTCGTATGATTTATGATATACTGGAGTAGGTGCTTAGCATCCCAAGCCAAAGCACAGCATGTCTTCTCAAGCATTGAGTATCGAGACTCACAATCAGTGAACTTCTTACTCAGGTAGTAAATATCATACTCCTTCTTCCCTGATTCGTCTTGCTGACCGAGGACACAACCCATTGAGTCTTTAAGAACAGTCAGATACATGATCAAAGGTCTTCCTTCCACAGGCGGAGATAGAATCGGAGGTTCAGACAGATACTCTTTAATACTGTCGAAAGCTTTCTGGCAATCCTCGGTCCAATCATGAGACTGATCTTTCCGGAGGAGCTTGAATATTGGCTCACATGTGGCAATCATGTGGGAGATAAATCTGGAAATATAATTCAAGCGGCCAAGAAAACCTCGGACTTGCTTCTCAGTTTTGGGCGCAGGCATCTCTTATATAACTTTGACCTTCGCAGGATCAACCTGAATACCTCTTTCACTGACAATAAAGCCCAATAACTTGCCAGAACGGACTCCAAATGTACACTTGTTGGGATTCAGACAAAGCTTATAATTTCTCAAACGCTGGAAAAGCTTCAACAAATTCTCTACATGTTCAATTTCCGTTCTTGACTTAGCAATCATATCATCAACATACACCTCGATCTCCTTGTGCATCATATCATGAAACAAGGTGGTCATAGCTCGCTGATACGTGGCTCCGACGTTCTTCAGACCGAAGGGCATCACTCGATAACATAATGTTCCCCAAGGTGTGATGAATGTTGTCTTCTCCATATCCTCGGGTGCCATCTTGATCTGGTTGTATCCGGAAAATCCATCCATAAATGAGAAGACATTGAATTTAGCTGTATTGTTTACGAACATATCAATATGTGGTAGAGGGAAATCATCTTTCGGACTAGCTTTATTCAAGTCTCTGTAGTCCACACACATCCAGACTTTTCCATCTTTCTTTGGCACGAGCACAATATTGGCCACCCATTGAGGATATGTAGAAGTCACCAGAAACCCCGCATCAATTTGCTTCTGAACTTCCTCTTTAATTTTCACTGCCATATCAGGATGAGTTCTTCTGAGTTTCTGCCTCACATGCACGCACTCAGGTTTCAAAGGTAGGAAATGTTGCACAATATCAGTATCTAGACCTGGCATGTCTTCATACGACCAAGCGAAGACGTCAACATATTCTCGTAGCAATTCAATCAACCCCTTCTTAACAGATTCTTCAAGGAGTGCCCCAATCGTCACTTCACGAACACAATCCTCAGACCCCAAGTTGACTGTTTCCAGATTCTCGAGATGCGGCTGAATGATCTTCTCTTCATGCTCAAGTAGACGGGTAATCTCGTCAGGAATCTCTTCAACATCATCCTCTTCCGCTTCAAATACAGGGACCTCAAAATTGGGAGATGGTGTTGGATCATTATGTTCAATGGGTTTGATCAACATGCATAATGATTTTGGATATGAAAAGCTTTTTAGAAATTAAACAAGGCAAATCATTATGCAGATGAAAAGATTGATTTTATTTTATTTTATAGGTTTTATGTGATCACCAATTTCATGTAAAAAGCAAAAAGGGAAAATAATTGGAAAAATAAACATTTAACATGCATTTATTGAATGAAAATATCATTGTATTTATGCGCCAACAATGTCATCACTTCTCCTTTTGGCATGGGAGAAGGGTTTTTAAACAGAGTGACCATTACGTTGACTTGTGGATAATTATAGGAATATCCACAGCGACCCAGTTGTTGCAGACCCCTCCAGGGATGATGAAATTGCCAGAATCCTCTGTATCTTCTTCCAAGACAGCAGCAACTTCTTCATCCTGACCAGCATGGATGAAACCTCCACTCTTGAATAACCCTTTAGTGTTGCAGACCCCAGAAGAAAAGCCTATGCCAGCCCGAGACTTATTGTTTTCCAGCTCAATCATTTTTCCTAAACCAGCAGTTGCGCCACACTTATTGGCCAACTTTGCATCTTTGTAGGAAGCAAATGAAGGAGTTCTCTTCTCAATAGGCTCAGCTATAGATAAAGCTTGGAAAGGAGTTCCAACTTCATCCTCAGCATCTATATATGAGAAGGAAGACAAATGGCTAACCAGGAGAGCCTTTTCTCCCCTACCACCACCAGCTTCTTGTTCTTTACAAATTTCAGTTTCTGGTGTAGGGTGGATGTCACGGCGCCCACCTCGTGAATCCATGGTCTGCCTAAGAGACAGCTATACGATGGGTGAATATCCATAACCTGGAGGGTAATCTGGAAATCACTTGGTCCGATCTTGATTGGGAGATCAACTTCCCCAATCACAGTTTTACGCGACCCATCGAAAGCTTTCACAACTATTCCACTCTGCCTCATGGGAGGCCCTTGATATGATAGTTTCGAGAGAGTGGTTTTTGGCAATACGTTTAGTGATGACCCAGTGTCCACCAACACATTGGACATGGCGTCGTCTCTGCAGTTCATAGATATATGTAAAGCCAGGTTGTGGTCTCTTCCCTCCTCAGGAAGATCAGAGTCACAGAAACTCAAATTGTTACAAGCAGTGATGTTTGCAACAATACTATCAAATTGTTCTATTGTGACATCATGATCTACATATGCCACATCCAATACCTTCTGTAGTGCCTCTCTGTGTGGTTCTGAATTTAGAAGTAATGATAACACAGATATCTTGGATGGTGTTTGTAGAAGCTGGTCTACAACATTGTACTCGCTTCTCTTGATGAGCCTCAGCATCTCATCGCAGTTTTCTTTCACATTGCCACTCGGGCCAACAGAAGTAGGAGTTATCAATGTAGAGGAGGGCTTAACAACAAGTGCCAGAATCAGAGTGCTCACAGCATTCCCAATCGGGCGTTCAGCAAAATCAGCATTAGCCTGGGGCTTGGGAGGTGCTGAAAACACACGACCGCTGCGGGTCAAACCACTAACACCCATAATGTTAACAACAGAAGAGGATGGTAAGGACACTTCTTTCCCATTTTCCACAGCAACGGAGTTGTAGCGAAAGGGAATTGCTTTTTCGGAAGAATACGGCACTGGACCAGCAGGCTTAATGATAAGAACAGGAGAAGCCTTCTGCTTGCTACCATCATACTTGATGATAACAGGCTCGGGCATTCGGAATACTGGGGAAATTACGTTGACCTCAGGCTCATCTTCATCAACATTCCTATTTTGAAGAATCTCAATGACTCCCTCGTCCAGCATTTCCTGAAGATCCTTGCGCACCTGGCGACAACCCAACCGGTTAACAGAGCATACTCGGCATCTATCATGGTCGTGCTCATAATGACTGTAATCGCATAGCAGACGGTGCATTTCGACAAGAGACTGTCGAATATGACTGACATATTTGACTTTGTACTTGCCAGGGCAGCCCTAGACCATGTTAATAGATTTCCCATGCTCGGGCAATGGGTTCTTCTTTACATTAGGACCTACGTCCTCGAAACACAAAATGCCACACCTCACAAGGTCTTGAACCTTGGTCTTCAAAGGGTAACAATTCTCCACGTCGTGGCCGGGAGCACCAGAATGGTAGACACAATGTAACTCGGGTTTATACCACCACTGGGGGTTAGCAGGTATAGCCGGTAAGTCTCTCGAGTAATCAACTTCCTCTCTATCAAAGAGGGATATAATTCTGCATACGTCATTGGAATAGGATCAAAGGTGACCCTTTTCCTCTCGTAACTCGTGCTGGTTTGATTACTGTTTCGAGGCTGGTAGACCTGCTATTGCGAATGGTGTTGTTGTTGCTGATATTGCGGATGTGATTGTTGATTGTTGCTATGTTGTTGATACTGTTGATTGTGTCTGAAAACAGGTGCTATATGAGCCACCTGGTGCTGGTTACCGACGGGACACACGGTCTTCCTCCTCACAGAGGGTCTTCTAGATTTCACATGGGAAGTCACAGCATGTGCCTCTCCATCTTTCTTCTTTGCAAACACCCCATAATGTTTGGCAAAAGAGCCTTCTTCTTTGGTTAGACGTCCTTCTCTAACCCCTTCTTCTAGACGCATCCCAATATTCACCATCTCGGTGAAGTCAGAAGGAGCGCTAGCAATCATCCGCTCATAATAGAATGAACTCAAGGTCTTCAGAATGATCTTGGTCATTTCCTTCTGTTCTAGTGGAGGCACGATCTGTGTTGCCAACTCTCGCCACCTCTGGGCGTATTCTTTGAATGTTTCCTTGTTCTTTTGGGACATGGCCCTCAATTGATCCCTATCGGGAGCCATATCCATATTATACTTATACTGCTTGACGAAGGCCTCGCCAAGGTCGTTGAAGGATCGGATGTTCGCGCTGTCTAAACCCATATACCAACACAGGGCGGCACCGGACAGACTGTCCTGAAAGTAGTGGATGAGCAACTGATCATTATCGGTTTGAGTTGACATTTTCCTGGCATACATGACCAGGTGGCTGAGAGGACAAGTATTTCCCTTGTACTTTTTCAAGCATAGTTCGGAAGCAGACTTGCCGAAAAGATCCTTTCCTCGAAGAGTTTTCAATTCCTTGCGAAGCTCAAGAAATTGATCATTCATAACGTCCATCTTTTCATAGACATCTGGGCCCTCAGACAGCTCAGAATGATAGATGGTGTCGTCTACCCTGGGCATGGTATGCACGACAGGAGCAGGAACAACAAGGACCGGGCTAGATGCCGGCATAGAAGCAAAGGTTGGAGCAGGACCCTCAGGCATGAAATTGGGAGGCATCCCCCACGGGAGTCCGGCTGGCATGGCCGCCGGAGCAAAATATGCACTGGCTGCAGGCACGTTTGAGGAAACAATCTCAGAGATGACTGTCCTCTGGGGAGGAGTTGAGGGCGTCGGAGAAGACTGGCTCTAGGAAGCCAAGAATGATTCCATCAAGGCATTCAGTCTGGCCACTTCCTCTTTCAGCTCACGGTTCTCTTGCTCTAGGTGATCCATCAATCTCGAAATGTTGGCTCTAGTGTAGTACCGGTGAGTCAGCTTGTCTTCAAAATAAATGAAGAACACAGAGTTAGACCACGGGACAAGAAGCCGGGAACAAAACCTGCTTATGCACATGATGCATGCAATGCTTGTGCGTATGATTTGTTTTCTATTTCAAAGGAACTTTAGGGTTTTATTCGTAAATTTAGGGAATACTAAACATTTATCACATATGGAAATATCTCATCAAATAATATCAGGGAAAGAAGTACAGCATTGTCAATCATATGCAAGAGAAAAGGAAAATAATCATCCTATGGATCCCTAGAAACAATCATCTAAATCTCGGGACACAGGAAGATAGGATGCACGAAGCCTCTTCACCTCTCTCTCGTAGGCTGCCTCCATATCCTCCTTCTCCTTGGCGAGTCGATCATACTTCCTCTTCCAAAACTTGGAAGACTGAGGAAGTAGAGAAGTCCATGCATCATCAGGATCATCAATAATCTGGTGTTCGAGGAACTCTATCAAAGCGTCCTTCTCTCTAATCTGCTGAAGCAACTCTTCGCGTTCGCGGATTCAAGCACGTGAACGGTCTTCATCTCTCAACTCCTCTACTCCTTGATTAGGGAGGGTTGAAGGCCCAGCCATAATCATAGGTGTAGGTCTCAGATACTCGTAAGGCATGAGATACTCAGACGCTCTCTTCCTCACCGAAGCAGTATAAGGCTCCAAAGCGACACAGTTCTTAGGACCCAACTCTTTCCTTCCTTTCCTATGAATCTTGCGCCAAGCGCGGACCATTATGCCCTTCAAGAAGAGGTACATTGGAGAATTCACCACAAGAGTCGATAATCTGCACACCATCATACACACGGTTGTACCAAGAGATATCATCATTAGTGAGAGACATAAGTCTCGTGGACCACCGTAGACATCCCTTGTTCTCCTTGAAGGCGACCGTCTGCGGTAAGTTAGAAATAAACCACTTATACAGCAGAGGAAAACAACACACAATGGCACCACCACCCTTTGCATTCCTCATATGCAAAGGGAAATAGGTATCACCCAACAGAGTCGGAACGGGATTAAGAGTAGAAAAGATCCTAATAGCGTTCACATCCACAAACTTGTCGATGTTGGGGAACAATACCAATCCATAGATAAGAAGTACAAATATGGCTTCAAAAGCATCCTCACTCATGGCCTTCCCATAGATAGTAGTTTGAGAAATGAGGAACTCAGAAGGGAGACCTTGAATTCCACCTTTGGTAGTCATATGAGCACCAACCAGAGATTCATCTATGTACAACATGTCAACTATCTCTTGAGAAGTAGGAATACTCTCCAAGCCACTGAACGGAAACTGGTCTAGGATAGGTATGCCCACCAGGTAGGCATACTCCTCAAGCGTAGGTAGAAGCTGAAAATCCGGAAAAGTGAAGCAACGGTACAAGGGATCGTAAAACTGCACCAATACACTCATCAACCCTTCATCCACCTGAGTAGTCAGAAGAGGAAGAAGCTTCCCAAAACGAGTTTTGAAACCCAAAGGATCTAATACATAGGATGTCAGATTCCTTAACTCTTTCAAGTTTTGTTGTCTGAAGCTGTACTTCTTTGTATTCCTTCTTTGTCTTTCCATGTCTAAAAATTTTGCAAATAAACCCCTTAAGTTTCTTGAAAATTTTCTTCATTATTTGATGATATGGATGCAAATGGGTGCATGAATGCATGAATGCAACAATCACACTCAAGGATCAAGCAAAGCACACCAAACAAAGGTAATAGGATGGATCATGTTATCCTTAATATCAATCATCCATTTTGGTGGATTATGGTTTACACCTTATCAACACCCAAGTTCTATTGATATTAAGGATTCATGAACGAATCAACCATGAATCAAGGGTTTGTTGTAAGTCACGAGCATGGAGTCTTGGTTAAGGACCACCCAAAGGGAGTGTACTAGGATTTAACCTGCCAAACATGTTCTACAAGAGGTTCCCATAGTCATCATCCCATCTTTCGGATATTATCGGAGAAACGACTACTCGTATTCCAAAAATATTCTCAAGAGAAACTCTTATGAGTGTAGTATCGCGTAACAATCGTATCAAATCTTACACTTGAACGACTTTCGCACTATCCTAAGAAAAGGCCAAGATGGGCTTGGTAAGCTAAGGTCCTTGGCTTCTAAGGTCTATATTGGAAAGAGTAATGTCTAACCACAACTTACTTGTGTGACATTATTGATCCCAACATGACCTCCACCAAGTGAATGGACTTGCAAGTCAACTTGCTAAGGAATAACTCCACACAAGTCAACAAGACTACGCCATTCTCCTATCCTAAGTGCACTCGAGTCCGGGTATAGAACTCATCTCACAAAGATCACCAAGCATACAAGGAATTAATATCAAGCAAATCAATCATTACACACAATACAGTAATCCCAAAATGCACAAAAATATGTCACAAAAGAAATACAATACAACAAGCATGAAAAGTTGGCAAAACCCACTAGGCAAATATTTTTCCCCAGTAGAGTCGCCACTTTTCTGTAGCGGGGTACTCGTTACCATTAGATATATTGACTAAATCCAAGGTAAATCATACAAGTTGAGTCGCCACCGCACTTCTATTTATCCAAAGGAATGGTTAGAAAGCGAACAAAAACCTAATAGTTTTAACAGAAACTAGTAAAAGAAACAGAGATCTGCGTAAGGGGGTTGGTTATGCAATGGGAAGGTGTTAGGCACCCAAAACATCCTAGGTACTCCTAGGGAGCCCTTTTCATACTTGTGGCAAAGGTTGTTTGTTTTGTGAAAATTTGTTTGTGCAAACATGATTGAAGAGAGGAGAAGAGAATGTACAAGTTTATTTATATTTAGTGTTTGGATGGATAAACCCATTGCCTACGTACCATCTTAAAAAAGATTAGGATCAAAACCTCGTAGTTCGGGGTAAAAATCTCAAAATGAGTTGGTGAATTGATTGGTCTAAAAGCCGTAAGGTCTTTTGTTATCAAAGGGAGAAAACTCAACCAAACCACAAATCCACCATGTGAGGATAGCTTCAACATACTAGGGAGGGGTTAACCCTATAATAAGCATGGAAGACTCATAGTCCATCACTAAGGATATAGGTGAGTATTACATCTACCACAAAGATAACTCAAACCTAATAGCTAAAGGTCATGGAAAATTTGATTAAGAAGTGGCCATTGGAACCACATAAAAAAGAAACTTGAATGGGTTATATTTACCAATTATAAGTATGTACAAAATAGTCAAAGTTGACTTAGAGATTCAATTCAAAATAAGTATTGGGAAAAGAAAGTTTGAAAATCAAAAGCATAAGGCTTATGTTTCTAATGTTTGAAAACAATAGTTAAATGTTTTCACAAGAAGTTTTGGCTTGGGTTAGAGTGGAGAGAAGAAGAAGAATGGCTAAGTCCTAAGCAAAACAAAAAGGAGAAAGGAAGAGAGAACAAAACCACACAAGGAGTTCCTCTCTTGAGATCATATTGATGATCCAAGTAGCTCCCATCCTTTGGAATAAGCAACCACAAAGCATAAGCAATCAAATAAGTCTCACAAGAGATCCTCAATGTGTCTTGTGTCTTTCACTTTGGATGAACATGGTAATGGTCGTCCAATTAAGCTCAAATGGCAACTACTAGCATAAAAGCACACACATCAAAAGTTCCATGAAGTAAAACAAGAATGGACAAGAGTGAGTTTAGAGATTTGGTCCTTTTAATCCATCTTCATCATTAAGGCCCATTTACTCCAATTTTGCATAAGGAAGGTCCTAGAATCTAAGTCCAATTCTCCATTCTTTGCATAGGGAAAGTCCTAGAAACTAAGTCCATTTCTTTGCATTTGGTTCACAACAATCAAACAAAACACAGGCACAATAATAATATATACACAATTATGTGCTCAAGTGAGAAAAAGGGAAATGACATTAACATAAACATGTGCTCAAGTGAGCAAAGAGAAAAGCAAATGGATAATATGTGCAAGAATAGTAAATTGCATAAAAGTAAATTGCATAATGTAGCGGGGTATTCGTTACCATTAGAGATATTGACTAAATCCAAGGTAAATCATACAAGTCGAGTCGCCACCGCACTTCTATTTATCCAAAGGAATGGTTAGAAAGCGAACAAAAACCTAAATGTTTTATCGAATCAAAAACTAGTAAAAATGTCAGAGATCTGGGTAAGGGGGTTGGTTATGCAATGGGAAGGTATTAGGCACCCAAAGCATCCTAGGTACTCCGAGGGAGCCCTTTTCACATTTATTGCAAAGGTTGTTGTTTTTTTTTGAAAAATTATTTGTGCAAACATGATTGAAGGGATAAGAAAAGCGTGTATGTTTATCTAATGTACTACTTACTAAAAGAAGGGTCAAAAGAAAATGACTCGCACGGACGTCGCATCCACTGCATACGTATCTCATCTGAATCTGAGAATCAGAGTCTTCGTAGCTCGGCTACCTATGGGTTAAAGAGGAGTGTGTTCGGTAAGACATCGCGTCTTATGCCTACGTATCTCATCTGGGATGAAAATCAGAGCAAAACGTAGTTCGACCACCTATGGGGTAAGGGTTGTGTTTTGGGGTGAACGAAGTTACTACGCAATCTACCGGATGCTCGACCTTTGGAGACTTACTCGCCTGTAGTAGAAGGAGATAACGTGTTCTTAGGAGAAGAAAAATCAATGAGTTTGGGGTGTTTAGGGATGCTCATGAAAAAAGGCAGTCCTAGATGAAGGAACCGCGCTACCTTAAATGACATGCCACGAGAGGCTATACGAAACCTAAGAAATCGGTAACATGCGGGAAAAGTAAAGGGATCGAGAGATCTACCGTACGGATAAAGATCCGAAGTAACAACAATTAAAGAGATAAGAAACCCAGAGATCTCTCAAGCTAGCACCATCAAAGAAAGTGAGTCAGTACAAGTAATCGGAATAGACCTCCAGGTGGTACCCCACAAATAAAGTGGAACACCAAGCAAGCTATCCCTGCAAGAGTCATGTGAGCCCTCACAAAAAAACTCATCAAACAGGTTAGAGAAACAAGATAGGGTAATCAAGAGTTGCCCCTAAATCAAAATGTAACCACATGAATCATGCCATTAAAATTCACAAAAAGCTCACAAAAAGCAACCAAGGGTAGGAGGCTTAAACCTCTTGTCAAACACATGCATCAAAAGGGTATCAAATTCACCCATAATACCTCATACATTCAGAGCATTCAAATTAAAAGCATAAAGTAATGGGAATAAGGCAAACCTGACTGGAGAGATCGAATGAAATTGAATTGTCCGGTTGGGTTTGCAAAGCAATCTGAGGATTTATATGAGGGGGAAATTGGTTCTTTGCCGATGAGTTCCCTTCAGTCACTGAGGTTGCTCTGAACTCTGTTAGCTCTTCTCTCACTATCTTTTTCCCTGCCAGGGTAATAGGAATAGAATTGCCTTCTGTTTCACTAAAACTCTGAATTTATAACCTGATTTTTGTGGACCTGTGGGCTCAAATGAGAGAGGCCCAAGTCCAAAATTTTTCTGTTATATTTTATTTATTTAATTTTTTTTATAATTTGTTTTTTTATTATTTTTTTATTTTTTCGTTTTTCGTTCTTTTTTATTTTTTATTTTTTATTTTTTAACAAGTGGGCTTCGCCTAGCGAGCATGACAGCTCATGAACAAACTTTTGCTCCATCAAGATTAACGTTTTGACTGACGAATAAACCCCATTTGAACCTGTTGGAAGTATCTCAAGCCATTCCCTTGTGTTGACTGATCATCTAAATAGAACCCACAAAGTGTCTTGGATGATACTCAAGCTTCAAACAAAAGATGTTAGTGACACATTTTTGTGCTTTTGGTTAGTAAACAAAAGTAAGAGAAACAATGATGTATAATTCAAGCATGCTTGGTGATCTCAAACCAATCACAAGGAGTCCCACCCAAAGGCAAAGGGAACCAAGATGCTAAAGATCCTTGAGGCAATGCAAATGCAATGTTATGATGCCATGAGGGATCTTAGGGTCAAAATTGGGGTCTTACAGATGCCCCTATTTAAGGTCGTTCTAGCCGGAGAAGTGAAGGTTAAAATCTTCGTCTCGACGGGGTAGAATGGGCTTAAATAATAACAAAGAGACGAATTTTGGTCCCTAAGAGACCTCATGATGCAAATGTAGGTATGAAAAATGGTAGCACTCTGTGGAGATATGTGTCCACAAAAGCAAAGAAATCAGAAGCCACTGATAATCCATATGAGCAATTCACTCCATGGGAACAAGACTCTGGGGACTCTCTTGGGGGATAGAAAAGGGATAAAAATGCGCGAGCAGGTCACGACTCAAAGCGTGGGGAACAAAATTCCAAAGGGAAAAGATCCAATGGAAAGACTCGAGCTGACTCGAAGATGCATGTATTGGGGAATATGCCAATACATCAAAAAACTATCCACAACGGATACTTCGGATAAAATCCGGATGAAAATAATCCACTAAGGGACTTCGTTGGGGATGTCCACAAGGACACTCCTGAGGAAGCAGCGGGATGAGGTATTACCGGTTACTGGGTAATAAGCTCAAGGAGACATGTGATCTGAACGCCAAGTATGAGGGTGAGAGATACAACATGCTCAGGAAGAGATGAATATCCAAGACCGGTATAGGTTGAGAGATATCAAAACTTCAAAACGTCTGAGGAAAACCTAAAAGGTATACTTCAACTCAGGGATTCTGACTCCACAGGGGACAAAAAGTCATACTAGGGAGCAGAGAGGAAGGAACACCAGGGATACCGGTTACTGGGCATATAATAGGTGACCAACCAAGGTGTGAATTGGGGAATATTCCCAAAACACTCATCATCCAAAAGAGGGCTAAAAGCAAACTCGATTACAGGATGGATATTCGACTCCACAAAGGGGATACGAATCTTACTCAACTGGGGAAGAACAAAAGGCTTCAGACCCGAGAGTGCATGAGATATACTATCTATTACCGTCAGAACGTAGATAATATACTCGCATGGACGATTATCCACAACCGGTTATTGGGTTAATAAAGGATAAATCAACCGAAAAGAAAAGGCATTGGGATATCGAAACTAGGTATATAATGATGACCAAATCAGGAGAGAACCAATCGTCACCAACAACAACAGGGTAAACAAGAGATGACCCGCTGGGGATAAATTGCATAATCAGGGCAATTATCCGAGCAGATGAGGGGATATCATCATCGAATATTGGATGAAGATAACTGTCACCAATTAAAGATGAGCAAAAATAGTTACTCTGCAAAAAGGGAAGAAATAGGGTTTACAACTACCAGTATGAGGGTAGAGAAACACAGGCTCCGCCGGGGATAATATTTACTAATTATTGAGCAATTATTCATTTACCACGGGGAAATAGGAAAAGAGTCTCAAGAGACCGATCTAGGATCAAACTAGATAGGCACACCAAATCAAGACTTGTCCCGGTGAGGATATAACTCAATGGGGAAAACCATCCCAGTATATGTGTTGGGAAGGAACAAAAACAATCAACATACACGAGGATATAACCCGGTGGGGAATATGGAAGAAAGGATAGACGCTTTCTGCTTATGAAGTTGACTCTATATGGAGAGATCAGACACACACGTTTGCTTGGGGAAGTATATCACCAAATAGAAGGAGACAACAAACAACGATATATGGCAAAGAATGCAACATGAATATCTGAATGTTATAATTATGCATGAATATGCGTGGTTTATTTATGATGTATGCTTACAGACAGACATATCTAACACAACCAAGCCCAGGAATCAACCGACCGGTACTACATCTGCTGGGGATCAGAGATACCAGGAATCAAAGAACTCTGCAAGGGATGAATCATCGATCATTCCTAGCTGGGGACGAGAGTTATCACAGACAAGGTCCACCACACCAACAACTCTACTGGGGAATCTATCCGAGGAGATAAAGGATTTATCAGGATCAACCACCAAATACCGCTCTTGCCCAAAGAGATCCAAGCTGCTGAGGAAGAAAGATTGCTACTCTGCTGAAGGGAAGAGAGGTGACTCTCAACAAGCAATCCACTTGGTAGAATAAATCACAAGGGGTTCCGGAGGGAGGAGATACGGTCATGCCAGGAATATGGACAAAAATCTTACCCTGTTGGGGATCGTACCACCCTTGGGAGAGCACTGAGGATCTCCTAAGTATCCTTTTGTCATTGTGAATGTTTCATTTTGTTTAAAAACAAATTATATAAAAAATTTGATCGTTTAAAACAATGATATTTTCTTAATCAAAACATGCAAAACATTTGTTGAATAGAAACAGATAAGAGTGCCAATAATTGGATAAAAGGCTCAAATTTATTTGATAGAATGGTAGTCTGAGAATGGCAAGACTCCATAGATCTTTACAAATTTGAAATTGGTGATATATATTGGAAAAGGGCTACATTGAACATAATGACCATTTCTCCACCAATTCTGAATCCGATGTATTTGAAGCTTTGGCTGATAATGAGCAAGGATCTCTGACGGACGACAGTTGTAGAACAAAGTCTTGTCAGGATGAAGTTACTTGCCAAATCCCTAATTTTTGCCTAGATTGCCCCAGGATGAGGTACTCAATCTAGCGGGATAGCTATATTCATTTTTCATGTCTCTAACTTTTTCCTGGACCGCACTTTCGGGTTTTCAATCCACCGAGACGCTCATTTTTGCCTAAGCCGCCCTTTCGGGTTTTCAACTTAGCGAGCTATTCTATTTTTATTTTTAGGTGAAGTATTTCTTGACTGCATCTGAATTCACAGGACGAGTGAAATCCTCCCCATCCATAGTTGTAAGTATCAAAGCACCGCCTGAAAAGGCTCTCTTAACAACATATGGACCTTCATAGTTTAGAGTCCACTTGCCCCTGGAATCGGGCGCGAAAAACAAGACTTTCTTGAGTACAAGGTAACCTTCTCGGAACACACGAGGCTTGACCTTCTTATCAAAAGCTTTCTTCATCCTTTGCTGATATAACTGACCGTGGCACATGGCAGTCAATCTCTTCTCTTTAATCAAATTCAACTGGTCATAATGACTTTGAACCCATTCAGCATCAGTCAACTTGGCTTCCATCAAGACTCTCATTGATGGGATCTCCACCTCTACAGGGAGTACAACCTCCGATCTTGACTTAGCGATCATATCGTCAACGTACACCTCAATCTCCTTGTGCATCATGTCATGGAACAAGGTAGTCATAGCTCGTTGATACGTGGCTCCGACGTTCTTCAAACCGAAGGGCGTCACTCGATAACAGAATGTTCCCCAAGGTGTGATGAATGTTGTCTTCTCCATATCCTCGGGTGCCATTTTAATCTGATTATATCCGAAAAATCCATCCATAAACGAGAAGACTTTGAATTTAGCTGTATTATCTACCAACATATCAATATGTGGTAGAGGGAAATCATCTTTCGGACTAGCTTTATTCAAGTCTCTATAGTCCACACACATCCGGACTTTTCCATCTTTCTTAGGCACGGGCACAATATTGGCCACCCATTGAGGATATGTAGAAGTCACCAGAAACCCCGCACCGATTTGCTTCTGAACCTCTTCTTTAATCTTCACTGCTATATCGGGATGAGTTCTTCTGAGCTTCTGCTTCACAAGCACGCACTCAGGTTTTAAAGGTAGGAAATGTTGCACAATATCAGTATCTAGACCAGGCATGTCTTCATATGACCAGGCAAAGACGTCAACATATTCTCGTAGCAACTTAATCAACCCCTTCTTAACAGATTCTTCCAGAAGTGCCCCAATCTTTACCTCTCGCACACAATCTTCAGACCCCAAGTTGACTGTTCCCAGATTCTCAAGATGCGGCTGAATGATCTTCTCTTCATGCTCAAGTAGCCGGGAGATTTCATCAGGAATCTCTTCAACATCATCTTCCTCTGCCTCAAATACAGGGAATTCAAAATTGGGAGATGGTGTTGGGTCATTATGTTCAATGGGTTTAGAAATCAACCTGCATAATGATTTTTGGATATGAAAATATTTAGAATTC
Source organism: Lathyrus oleraceus (assembly GCF_024323335.1). NCBI lineage: Eukaryota > Viridiplantae > Streptophyta > Magnoliopsida > Fabales > Fabaceae > Lathyrus > Lathyrus oleraceus. The sequence goes on from NC_066581.1 coordinate 61,997,828, forward strand.
AAACAAGGCAAATCATTATGCAGATGAAAAGATTGATTTTATTCCATTTTGAGGTTTTATGTGATCACCATTTTCATGCAAAAGCGAAAAGGGAAAATAAATGGAAAAACAAACATTTAACATGAATTTATTGAATGAAAATATCATTGTACTTATGCGCCAACAATGTCATCACTCCTCCTTTTGGCATGGGAGAAGGGTTTTCAAACAAAGTGATTATTACGTTGACTTATGGATAACTGTAGGAATATCCATAGCGACCCAATTATTGCAGACCCCTCCAGGGATGATGAAATTGCCAGAATCCTCTGTATCTTCTTCCAAAACGGCAGCAGTCTCCTCATCTAGACCAGTGTGGATGAAACCTCCACTCTTGAATAGCCCTTGCTTGTTGAAAGTACCATAAGAAAAACCTATGCCATCCCGGGACTCGTTGTCTTCTAACTCAATCATTTTTCCTAAACCAGTGGTTGCACCACGCTTAATGGCCAACTTTGCATCTTTGTAGGAAGCAAATGAAGAAGTTCTCTTCTCAATAGGCTCAACAATAGATAAAGCTTGAAAAGGAGTTCCAACTTCAACCTCAGCATCTATATAAGAGAAGGAAGACAAATGGTTAACCAGGAGAGCCCTTTCCCCCTACCACCACCAGCTTCTTGTTTTTCACGAATTTCAATTTCTGGTGTAGGGTGGACGTCACGGCGCCTTCCTCGTGAATCCATGGTCTGCCTAAGAGACAACTATACGATGGGTGAATGTCCATAACTTGGAAGGTAATCTGGAAATCACTTGGTCCGATCTTGATTGGGAGATCAACTTCCCCAATCACGGTCTTACGAGACCCATCGAAAGCCTTCACAACTACCCCACTCTGCCTCATGGGAAGCCCTTGATATGATAGCTTTGAGAGAGTGGACTTTGGCAATACGTTCAATGATGACCCGGTGTCCACCAGTACATTGGACATGTCGTCGTCTCTACAACCCATAGATATGTGTAAAGCCAAGTTGTGGTCTCTTCCCTCCTCAGGGAGATTAGAGTCACAAAAGCCCAGGTTGTTACAAGCAGTAATGTTTACAACAATGCTATCGAATTGCTCCAAAGTGACATCGTGATCCACATATGCCACATCCAACACCTTCTGCAGAGCCTCTCGGTGTGGTTCTGAATTTAAGAGTAAGGATAACACAGATATTTTGGACGACATTTGTAGAAGTTGGTCTACAACATTGTACTCGCTCCTTTTGATGAGTCTTAGCATCTCATCACAGTCTTCTTTCACATTGCCACTCAGGCCAACAGAAGTAGGAGTTTTCCGTACGGAGGAGGGCTTAACAGCAAGTGCCAGATTCGGAGAATTCACAGCGTTCCCGATCGGGCGTTCAACAAAATCAACATTAATTTGAGGCTTCGGCGGTGCTGAAAATACACGGCCACTACGGGTCAAACCGCTAACATCAGCAATATTCACAACAGAAGAAGAGGGCAAGGACACCTCTTTCCCATTCTCTACTGCTACGGTGTTGTAGCGATAGGGAACTGCCTTTTCAGAAGAGTAAGGCACAAGACCAGCAGGCTTAATGATCAGAGCGGGAGAAGCCTTCCGCTTGCTACCATTGTACTTGATGATAACAGGCTCAGGTATCTGGAACACTTGGGAAATCACGTTGACCTCAGGCTCATTTTCATCAACATTCCTGTTTTGAAGGATCTCAATGACCCCTTCGTCCAGCATTTCCTGAACATCCTTGCGCACCTAGCAACAACCCAATCGGTTAACAGAGCAGACTCAACATCTATCATGGTCATGCTCATAATGACTGTAGTCACACAACAAACAATGCATCTGGACCAGAGACTGTCGAATATGACTGACATATTTGACCTTGTATTTTCCAGGGCAACCCTGGACCATGTTGACAGATTTCCCATGTTCGGGCAATGAGTTCTTCTTCACATTAGGGCCTACGTCCTCAAAACATAAAATACCACACCTCACAAGGTCTTGAACCTTGGTCTTCAAAGGGTAACAATTCTCCACGTCGTGGCCGGGAGCACCAGAATGGTAAACACAATGTAACTCAGGCTTATACCACCACTGAGGGTTAGCAGGTATAGCCGGTGGGTCTCTCGGAGTAATCAGCTTCCTTTCTATCAAAGAGGGATATAACTTTGCGTACGTCATAGGAATAGGATCAAAGGTGACCCTTTTCCTCTCGTAACTTGTGCTGGTTTGATTACTGTTTTGAGGTTGGTAGGCCTGCTGCTACGGTTGGTGCTGTTGTTGCTGATATTGCGGATGGTTCATGATTGTTGTTGTGATGCTGGTACTGTTGATTATCTCTAAAGACAGGTGCTGGTTACTGGCGGGACGCACAGTCTTCCTCCTCACAGAGGGTCTTCTTGGTTTCTCATGGGAGGTCACAGCATGTGCCTCTCCATCTTTCTTCTTTGCAAACGCCCCATAACATTTGGCAGAAGAGCCTTCTTCTCTGGTTAATCGTCCTTCACGGATCCCTTCTTCTAGACGCATCCCCATATTTACCATCTCGGTGAAGTCAGAAGGAGCGCTAACAATCATCCGCTCATAATAAAAAGAACTTAAAGTCTTCAAAAAGATCTTAGTCATCTCTTTCTCTTCTAGCGGAGGCACGATCTGTGTTGCCACCGCTCGCCACCTCTGGGCGTACTCCTTAAATGTTTCTTTATCCTTCTGGGACATGGCTCTCAATTGATCTCTATCGGGAGCCATATCCACGTTGTACTTGTACTGCTTGACGAAGGCTTCACCGAGATCATTGAACGATCGGATGTTCGCGCTATCTAAACCCATGTACCAACGCAAAGCGGCACCGGACAGACTGTCCTGAAAATAGTGGATGAGTAGTTGGTCATTATCGGTTTAAGTCGACATCTTCCTGACATACATGACTAGGTGGCTAAGAGGACAAGTATTTCCTTTATACTTTTCAAAATCAGGGACCTTAAATTTCACAAGTATCTGCACATTTGGAACCAAGCAGAGTTCGACAGCAGACTTGCCGAAAAGATCCTTCCCTCTGAGAGTTTTCAATTCCTTGCGAAGCTCAAGAAATTGATCGTTCATAGCATCCATCTTCTCATTAACATCTGGACCCTAAGACGGCTCAGAATGATAGATGGTGTCGTCTACCTTGGGCAAAGTATGCACGACAGAAGGAGGAACGGCAAGGACCGGGCTAGATGCCGGCAGAGAAGCAAAGGTAGGAACAGGACCCTCATGCATGAAATTGGGAGGCATCCCCCACGGGAACCCGGTTGGCATGGCTGTTGGAACAAAGTGTGCACTGGCAGCGGGCACAATAGAGGAGACAATCTCGAAGATAACTATCCTCTGGGGAGGAGTTGAAGGTGTCGGAGAAGACTGGCTCTGGGCAGCCATGAGTGACACCATTAGGGCAGTCAATCTGGCCACTTCCTCTTTTAGCTCGCGGTTCTCTTGCTCTAAGTGATCCATCAGTCTTGAAATGTTGGCTCTAGTGTAGTACCGGTGAGTCAGCTTGTCTTCAAAATAAATGAAGGACACAGAGTTAGACCACAGGGCAAGGGACCGGAAACAAAACCTGCTTATGCATATGATGCATGCAATGCTTGTGCATATGATTTGTTTTTTTTATTTCAAAGTAACTTTAGAGTTTTATTTGCAAATTCTGGAAATATTAAGCATTTTATCACATATGGAAATATATCATCAAATAATATCAGGGAAAAGGAAAATAATCGTCCTATGGATCCCTAGAAATAATCATCTAAAGCTCAGGACACAGGAAGATAAGATGCGCGAAGCCTCTTCACCTCCCTCTCATAGGCTGCCTCCATATCGGCCTTGTCTTTGACGAGTCGATCATACCTCCTCTTCCAGAACTTAGAAGACTGAGGAAGTAGAGAAGTCCATACATCATCAGGGTCATCAATAACCTGATGCTCAAGAAACTCAATCAACTCATCCTTCTCCTTAATCTGCTGAAGCAACTCTTCACGTTCACGGATCCAGGCACGTGAAGGGTCTTCGTCTCTCAACTCCTCTACTCCTTGATTAGGAAGGGTTGAAGGCCCAGCCATAATCATAGGTGTAGGTCTCGGATACTCGTAAGGTATGAGATACTTAGACGCCCTCTTCCTAACCCAAACAGTGTAAGGTTCCATAGCAACACAATTCTTAGGACCCAACTCTTTCCTTCCTTTCCTATGAATCATGCGCTAAGCGCGGACCATCCTAGCTTTCAAGCCTTGGGGATCTTTACCATCCTGAAAGAATACACCCTCTAACAGAATGTTATTGGGTTTATCCTTTAAGGGGAACCCAAGCTGTCGACGTGCCAAAACAGGATTGTAGTTAATCCTACCACATGTACCAAGAAGAGGTACATTGGAGAATTCGCCACAAGAGTCCATAATCTGCACACCATCATACACACGGTTATACCAAGAGATATCATCATTAGTGAGAGACATAAGTCTCGTGGACCACCGTAGACATTCCTTGTTCTCCTTGAAAGCGACCGTCTGAGGTAAGTGAGAAATAAACCACTTATACAACAACGGCAAACAACACACAATGGCGCCACCACCCTTTGCATTCCTCATATGCAAAGAGAAGTAGGTATCTCCCAACAGAGTCAGAACGGGATTAAGAGTAGAGAAGATCCTAATAGCGTTCACATCGACAAACTTGTCGATGTTGGGGAATAACACTAGCCCATAGATGAGAAGTACAAATATATGAGAAGTACAAATATGGCCTCAAAGGCGTCCTCACTAATGGCCTTCCCATACATAGTAGCTTGAGCGATGAGGAACTCAGAAGGGAGACCTTGAATTCCCCCTTTGGTAGTCATATGAGCATCAACCAGAGATTCATCTATGTGTAACATGTCTGCTATCTCTTGAGAAGTGGGAACCCTTTCCAAGCCACTAAACGGCAACTGATCCAGAATAGGTATACCCACAAGATAAGCATACTCCTCAAGTGTAGGCAAAAGCTGAAAATCCGGAAACGTGAAGCAACAGTACAAAGGATCGTAAAAGTGTACCAATACACTCATCAATCCTTCATCCACCTGAGTAGTCAGAAGAGGAAGAAGCTTCCCAAAAGGAGCTTTGAAACCCAAAGGATCTAATACATAAGATGTCAGATTCCTTAATTCTTTCAAGTCTGGTTGTCTGAAACTGTACTTCCTTCTCTTTCCATGTCTGAAAATTTTGCAAATAGACCTCTTAAGTTCCTTGAAAATTTTCTTATTATTTTGATGATATGAATGCAAATGGGTGCATGAATGCATGAATGCAACAATCACACTCAAGGATCAAGCAAAGCACACCAAACAAAGGTCATGGGATGGATCATGTTATCCTTAATATCAACCATCCATTTTGGTGGATTATGGTTTACACCTTATCAACACCCAAGTTCCATTGATATTAAGGATATCTGAACGGATCAACCGTGAATCAAGGGTTTGTTGCAAGTCACGAGCATGGAGTTTAGGTTAAGAACCACCCAAAGGAAGTGTACTAAGGTTTAAACCTGCCAAACATGTTCTACAAAAGGTTCCCATAGTCATCATCCCATCTTTTGGATATTATCGGAGAAACAACTACTCATATTCCAAAAATATTCTCAAGAGAGACTCTTATGAGTGTAGTATCGCGTAACAATCATACCAAATCTTACACTTGAACGACCTTCGCACTACATCCTACGAATAGGCCAAGATGGGCTTGGTAAACTAAGGTCCTTGGCTTCTAAGGTCTATATTGGAAAGAGTAATGTCTAACCACAACTTACTTGTGTGACATTATTGATCCCAACATAACCTCTACCAAGTGAATGGACTTGCAAGTCAACTTGCTAAGGAATAACTCCACACAAGTCAACAAGACTATGCCATTCTCCTATCCTAAGTGCACTCGAGTCCGGGTATAGAACTCATCTCACAAAGATCACCAAGCATACAAGGAATTAATATCAAGCAAATCAATCATTACATACAATACAGTAATCCCAAATTGACAAAAATATCTCACAAAACAATACAATATAATACAACAAATATGAAAAGTAGGAAAAACCCACTAGGATATATTTCCCCAGCAGAGTCGCCACTTTTCTGTAGCGGGGTATTCGTTACCATTAGAGATATTGACTAAATCCAAGGTAAATCATACAAGTCGAGTCGCCACCGCACTTCTATTTATCCAAAGGAATGGTTAGAAAGCGAAGAAAAACCTAAAGGTTTTATCGAATAAAAAACTAGTAAAAATATCAGAGATCTGGGTAAGGGGGTTGGTTATGCAATGGGAAGGTATTAGGCACCCAAAGCATCCTAGGTACTCCTAGGGAGCCCTTTTCACATTTGTTGCAAAGGTTGTTGTTTTTTTTTGAAAAATTATTTGTGCAAACATGATTGAAGGGATGAGAAAAGCGTGTATGTTTATCTAATGTACTACTTACTAAAAGAAGGGTCAAAAGGCATTCCTAAGAGAAGAAACCGCGCTACCTTAAATGACATGCCACGAGAGGCTATACGAAACCTAAGAAATCGGTAACATGCGGGAAAAGGAAAGGGATCGAGAGATCTACCGTACGGATAAAGATCCGAAGTAACAGCAATTAAAGAGATAAGAAACCCAGAGATCTCTCAAGATAGCACCATCAAAGAAAGTGAGTCAGTACAGGTAATGGGAATAGACCTCCAGGTGGTACCCCACAAATAAAGTGGAACACCAAGCAAGCTATCCCTGCAAGAGTCATGTGAGCCCTCACAAAAAAACTCAACAAACAGGTTAGAGAAACAAGATAGGGTAATCAAGAATTGCCCCCAAATCAAAATGTAACCACATGAATCATGCCATTAAAATTCACAAAAAGCTCACAAAAAGCAACCAAGGGTAGGAGGCCTAAACCTCTTGTCAAACACATGCATCAAAAGGGTATCAAATTCACCCATAATACCTCATACATTCAGAGCATTCAAATTAGAAGCATAAAGTAATGGGAATAAGGCAAACCTGACTGGAGAGATCGAATGAAATTGAATTTCCCGGTTGGGTTTGCAAAGCAATCTGAGGGTTTATATGAGGGGAAATTGGTTCTTTGCCAATGAGTTGCCTTCAGTCTCTGGAGGTTGCTCTGAACTCTGTTAGCTCTTCTCTCACTATCTTTTTCCCTGCCAGGGTAATAGGAATAGAATTGCCTTTTGTTTCACTGAAACTCTAAATTTATAACCTGATTTTTGTGGACCTGTGGGCTCAAATGAGAGAGGCCCAAGTCCAAAAATTTTCTGTTATATTTTATTTATTTATTTATTTAATTTTTTTTATTATAATTTATTATTATTATTATTTTTTTTTTTCGTTTTTCGTTCTTTTTTTTTAACACGTGGGCTTCGCCTAGCGAGCATGACAGCTCATGAACAAACTTTTGCTCCTTCAAGATTAACGTTTTGACTGACGAATAGACCCCATTTGAACCTGTTGGAAGTATCTCAAGCCATTCCCTTGTGTTGACTGATCATCTAAATAGAACCCACAAAGTGTCTTGGATGATACTCAAGCTTCAAACAAAAGATGTTAGTGACACATTTTTGTGCTTTTGGTTAGTAAACAAAAGTAAGAGAAACAATGATGTATAATTCAAGCATGCTTGGTGATCTCAAACCAATCACAAGGAGTCCCACCCAAAGGCAAAGGGAACCAAGATGCTAAAGATCCTTGAGGAAATGCAAATGCAACGTTATGATGCCATGAGGGATCTTAGGGTCAAAATTGGGGTCTTACACATAAAGTAAATGTTAATTGTCAATAGTTAGTGTGCCATAAGGCAAATTTAGCGCAATGTTAAGCAATCGTAATTGGACTTATGTAGAAGTCACAACTATCTGAGGCCGGTCAATAATAATGTAGGCAACAACATAAGTTAGGAGTCTTGATTAGTGAACCAAGTCCCAACAACTTGCCATGCCAAAAAGAAGAAGAGAATTGATCTTGTATTGGTTTAAGCCTTTTGCATGATTTAAAAGACAACTTATCCTTAATGCAAAGCCATTCACTTGATCACTTGATCAAGATGAATTAGATTTGAATCAAGGAAGATTAAATCTCCCTAACCAATGCTAACTTATCAACCTTCAACTCATTGATCAAAAGGAAAATGAAGAAGAAGAGGAAGAAGAAGAAGAAGGGAAATGGAAAAGGCAAAATTAAAGTGCATTAAATGAAATGACATGTACCAATCCTCATATGTTGACCAATAACATTGAAAGTCAAGGTCAAACAATCAAAAACAGAAGTGAGATAAAGATTGGAAATCAAGAAATGAATAAACTATTTTTGGCATTTTTTAATATTTAATTAAACTTGAATAAAAATAAATGGAAAGGTCAAACTTCAAAATCACTTCAAATCAACCTTGAAAGGTCCAAGTAATTTATCATAAGTTCAACAAGGTCAAACAAAGTTTGACTAAAAATTTCAGCATTTTTAAAAGTCAGAAACTATTTTTAACCAATTAAAAATGAATAAAAATAACCTAATTGAATTAAAATCTCAAATAAATCTCAAATCAATTTAAAAATTGATGAGAATATTTTTCATAGATCCATCATTATTCAAATAGGTTAGGAAAATATTTTTTTATTTTTTGAATATCAAAAACTATTTAAAATGAATTAAAAATAACCAGAAAAGAGAAAATTCATGAAAAATATCAAATGTCAAAATAAAAAATTTTAAAAATCAAAAATAGAAACTAGAAAATATTTTGGAAATAATGCAATTTGTCCCATAATTTTTGGATTAAAAATGAAAGAGATATTGATTTTTGAAATAAAAGGAATTAAAGAAAATAAAAATCAGAAAATAAAAATGCAAAAAAACATGGAGCGTTAGATCTGAGCTCATTAATTGAGTTGGCAGATCACACGCTCCAGAGATGCGCGCCTACCATGTGCTTTGGTCAACTGAAGCGCAAGATGCATTTAAAAAGGTCATAACATTGGACGCCTGGGATCGAATCTGGAAACAACATCACACGTGTGAAATGAGTGGAATGAAGTCTCTATTTATAGAGGAAGTGGCAAGGAGAGTGTGAAATGATCCGTGTGCATGGCATGTGAAGCTTCATTGCATGGGCTTGCATGATCATGCACAAGGCCCAAAAACAATTCCAAATGAATTCTGAGCATCAGCCAAATGGAATTGGACGTGTGACTTTGCAAGGTAATTGCTTATGCACCAAGTTTTCAAGTGAACTCCTCATTTGTACCTAAACGATCACCTCTTCGAAAGTACCATTTAGAAAATCCAAACATAGGCATATGGGTAATGGTTGGAAAGGTCTTTGTATAAGGAACGACTGTTATGTTGGACAAAAATTCATTTGAAGTGTGGAAATTTATGAAATTTGAGTTTAAAGTGCAAGGTGCAAGATATGTCAAGGCAAGGTTTCTAAAATTGGCCAACTTTGAAGCCCTTATGTTTTGATGATGCAAACCTCAAATGGAAAAACCTCCAACATCAAAGTTGTAGATATTTTCAAGACTATCAAAATGGACTCAAATTTTGCATCATTTGGATTTCTGAAGAAATAGTTATGGGCACTTGAAGTTGGACTTTTTTGACTTTTAATGCATTTGGTCAAAAAGGACCTATAATGTCTTGCATTATCACATGTATTTATTTTGATATTTTGAAATTTTGTTCAACATAACATTTGAAGTAGACATCTTCATATTTCCAATGCATTTTATCCCACCTCAAAATCATAAAAAATGAATGAGTTATGTCCTTGGGAAGTTGACCCACAATTAGGGTTTTAGTCAAAATGACCTATAATGTATTGAAATGGAAGATGGCCTTCCAAGCTTCAAATCAATTTTTTATGAACATGAAAGCTTTTCATATTGTCTTTAACAACATTGTTTCTTTTGGAACCATCTCCATTTGACCCACACATAAAAAGTTAGGTCTCAGTGCATTTCAAAATAGTAAGATGAATTGACTGATCAACTTCTCAAATCCATTCCTCATATCTTGATGAATTGATGATTGAGGACACTCAAATAGGTTCAAATATGCATGGAATGATGAATTAAAGAACTTCCCTTGATTGTATTTGATCATGGGCTGAGGTTGCTTCATGATCAAGGCATTATGATGCACAGATGACTTAAGGTTTTTCTGAAGAACAAACCTTAAACCCTTTGACTTGCTTTGATCAAAATGATGCATTGAGGTGCTAGGGAGGCATATTTGATGGATGAGAGCTTTGGGAACCATTGTCATGCTTTCTATCATCTCCTCTTGACCATGTCTTTGTACTAATGATCTCCTTGAAGCTTTGGACCTTGTGATTGCTCAAACTACAATACAAAAGATGTTAGTGACATATTTTTGTACTTTTGGTTAGTAAACAAAATGAGAAAAGCAATGATATACAATTCAAGCATGCTTGATGATCTCAAACCACTCACAAGAGATCCCACCCAAAGGCAAAGGGAACCAAGATGCTGAAGATCCCTGAGGCTATGCAAATGCAATGTTAGGATGCCATGAGGGATCTTAGGGCCAAAATTGGGGTCTTACAGTTGTATGTCACCACAAGTTGGTAGCGCAAAGCACGGTCATCGCAAATAAATTAAAACGAAACAAATTATATCATAAAATGCAACATCACATGACAAAAAGCAAAGTAGCTAAAGCAAACGCGAATTGACGTGATGCCAAACTACTAAAAGTGCATACGAATCTGAATCAAACACGCCGAAAAAAAACAATTGGAATGCCACACGTAAACAAAAGAAAAACGGCCAGCAAACTGCTAATACATGATGTGATCATCGCAATAAAAAAGAAATACAGAATAATGAAATGTTGACAAATGAAACTAAACCAAATACGCATGGTATTCTCTGATCTGATTTCGGTGCAACAATAAATAGAAAAACAATAGCTCATATACCAAATATTTCCATTATTATATCAAAAGAAAGATTCAGCAGAGTTACGACATACAAATCATGTCAAACCTATTGATCGAATTAGCTCGATTTCAACATAATGAAAAATAAAACAACAAAACACAAATAGTCCCAATCATTTACAATATTACATAATGTTACAAGTATCAAAATTAAACACATTAAACATCAAAACACAATCGAGAAGAGTTTACAAATACTAACAATTATTAAATATTCAACATACAAAACATAAATTAAAAATCCAAATCATTACCAACCTATGAACGGGATTTGAATGGTGGTGATGATGATGCTATTGACAATAGCGATGCATAGCAGAGTTGAAGTGAGATGCATAAGGTTTGTAGTCGGAGATGACAGTTGCAACGATGATGCTTGTGTTGCTGTTGTTTGTAAGTTGAAAGATGAAGGTTGCTTTGTGAAAATGTGTGATGAAGATGAAGTAGAAGAGAGTTTGTACGTGGTGGATGGACAGAACAAGGTGTCATCGAAGGTTTGAGTTGTTGTGGCAGGAATGTTGTTAGAAGGATGCATGTCGCATTTTTTATGGAGGTCGTAATGGACGAGTTCGCTTGATGGAGCAAGGTCAAAGGTGGTCGGAGGTTTTTTTGTGGTGGCCAAGATTTTTGTTTTAGGTGGAAGAAGGTGATGTAGGAGGGACGCGCATGAAGTGTTATTATGTTTTGTGAAAGAAGGAACGTTAGCGGATGCAATTTGGACTGGGTGAGATATGAAGTGTGGTTGTCTAGTTGTTGTTTGAGGTTGGAGGGAACAACGATGGTTTTGGTTTGATCCAGGAGAAGGAAAACTGTGTGGTGTGAGTGAAATCAAGAAGGAGCTGTGTGAGGTTGTGAGGGTTGGATTCGCAAAAGAAAGAAAGGGGGTGTTATGTGTTTTCCTTGGTTGAGAAGAAGGTTGTTCTTCTCCTTTTTCCACTTTCTAATTTTGAAAAGAAACATGATAGAGAGAGAGAGAGAGAGGGAGAACCATGATGGGATCAGCGACTACAAACCTGAGTTGTTATTGTTTTTTTTTCATTTGGACATAAAGTTAATATATAACAAGGTTTTTAGGGTTTGAAATTTTAATTAATCCCAACACACCCTTGGTTTTTTCGAATGATAAAAAATATTTCAAAATTAATAAGATAAAAATCAAAATAGTTTTTCTAATAAAATAAATAAAAAAATTCAATTAATTTACTTATTCCTATTTATTTTTAAAAATTACTTTAACTAAAAAACAAAAATAAAAGGGATTCAAATGAATAAAAATCAAACGCCGAGATGCGTGAAAAAATAAAGTAAACGCATTAAAATAATCTACGTGAAATAAAGTTCAATAAAATAGATAGTCGTAGATCAAAATTTGAAATTAAAAACATCTGGATGCAAAGGCTTAGATTGATCAAAATGTGAATGCATGCGGATGCAAAAAATAAAATGAGCACACTTGATTGAACTATGTAAAACACGGATCTATAAAATAGACAGTTGCAGGCCTGATCTTGAAATGTTTTTCCTGTTAATTTTACGAGCAATTGAAAATCGTTTCGACCGGTCCATGTGAAAAAAACAAAATTTAATTCTCGTTGACTTATTAGGAAGTATGCTTACATGAATGCATGTCATGATATGCAAATAATGTAAATGTCGTGATGAATGAATCAGTTTACTGATCTAGGGGCATAATTTGGGTATGACAACGGGTATATTCTGAAAAGTAAAACTGACACATTTTAAAAGTTTAATGACTTGTATGTTGTTATAGTAAATCAATTGGAAACTAAATTGAATGTATTAAGAACTTATAATGGCTTGGATTTTGTTTCAGAGAAATTTAATGAGTTTTTCAAGAAACAAGGTACCAAGAGAGATAAAATTGTTGTCAGAACACCTAAATAAAATGGCTTAATAGAACACATGAATATAACTATTTTGGAGAGAGTGAGGCGCATGTTGCAGAGAATTAGGTTACCAAAGATTTTATGGAGTGAAGTTATTGCTACATTACATAACTTGATTGATAAATGTCCATCAACATGAATAAACTTCAAGACACATATCTAAATTTGGAATAGGAAACCACTAGTCTACTCAAATTTGAATATTTTTGGAGTTTTCGAATTTCCCATATCAAACAAGACAAACTATCTTTGTCAGCTACCTTGAAGGGGTGAAATATTACAAACTTTAGAAAATGTATCCTTAAGGATCAAAATTTATTAGAAGCGTAGATGTTAATTTTGATAAGACTTGTATGGTGATGAAGTGAAAAGGCCTGAAGGTTAAAGAATTTGAAACTTTTGTGAATAAGACTAAGTGTAAAGTGGGGGTTCTTACTAGTGAGCCTAGAGATTAAGAGTTAGTTGATACTTTCATTTCTAGTTAGATTGAAAGAGAACAATAATTTCGTCCCAATTATAAGTTGGCTCATGATAGAGTTATAATGGAGATGATACCACCTCAAAGATATAGTTATGGTGATCATACTTTTTATACGTTGAATGTGGATAATCAATTACAAAACTCCAAATTAAAGACCTTTGGAGAAGCAGTCAAAAGAAAATATGGTTGAGGGACATGATTAGGGACATCTATAAAATGGGCAATTACATTTACATGGTTTGGATCACAACCAAATCCCTATCATGTTTTTAGTTTACATTATTTAGGGAAAATATAAGATGGAAGATTAATAAACAATCAATGGTCGTCTTATCTAATACTCAGGCGTATATATTACCCTTGTTGAAGGGGCCAAGGAAACCATATGGCTGAGACACGTGATTGGGGAATTAAGGATCACTAAAGAATGCATGAAAATGAATTATGATAGTGAAAGTGTCATTCACCTGGCCATTCATCAAGTTTATCATGAGAGGGCTAAACACATTGACATTTGTGTACACTTTAAAAGGGAAATTATAGAGTCAATGAAGAATAGGTTCACATAGTACCCTCAGAATAAAATTCAATATATATTTTCACTAAATCATTGCCAAGATTACGATTCAAGAATTTCTTGGACTTGATCAACTTTGTTGAAGAGTGATTCAAGATTTGGAGAGATAAACAACGCAATTGGTGATTAAATTGACATCACCATCAATTTTAAGTAAAGATGGACAATTATTGTAATATGCATATTAAAATCTAAAATGTGTGTGTGTGTGTGAGAGAGAGAGAGAGAAAGAAATAACATGTTTTAAATAATGTCAATTTTCTGATGAGACATAGGAGATTCTAGAGGAGGAGACGAAGCTAAATAGGAGTGGAGGCATTGTTTAGTGTTTGAAGAGTCCTCTCAGCGGCGGTCACAAGATGTCAGACGTTGGGGTGGGAGTTGTAATTGTTGAACTTAAAGAAAATGTCACAATAATTATGCCAAGAAATTCACAATGCGGAAAGCTATATTATCGTATCCATAGGGGTTGTGTTAACCTCGTACAAGGATAAGGTGATTACATTTGTGACTTCAGTGTAATGAGTGTTTAGTGATAACGAGGGGTGCGTAGAGTGTGATTGATTGGTTTGTATGCAATATTTATAAAAGAGATTAAGTTCCCCTTTCAAATCATCTACCCCTAGATGTGAGAAATTTTATGACTCAAACTATAATTAGTGTGTTTTAATTATGACATGTTACAAAACACGAAATAAAAACCTCACAACTCCCTATACTAGGAGTATCCAATCAAAAATAAACCCACTTTGTATAAAGCAACCCCACATATCCTAGGAGTCTCCAATCACAACGATGAAGGTTTTGTGGCCCATAAATAAGAAGATAGTTTTACAAAACACGTAATTACAACCTTACAACCTTACGAACTCTTCATCTAAGAAACATATCATATACTAGGAGTCAACAATCAAAACTAAGAAGGTTTTATTGTGCATAAAACAATACTAATGGTCAAGCCTTTTTTGTGTCTCAACATGAACTATTATTACAATCTCATGATTTTACCAATCGAATGAGCAATTCACTGCTAAGTCTGAGTTTCCATCTAAATAAATTCACCTAATTATGTAGAGAAGAGAAATCATTAAACTCAAATAAAACAATATAATTATAAACATAAACTCACTATAGAGACAATCCCAAAGAATCACATAAATTACATGTTTATGGCAGAATTGTCTATAGGAAACCTAATCTAAGAAAAATAGATAAACATCCTTAAGAGATTCATGGTTTTAACAACCTTCGTTTCCCCTCTCATTTGTACAAAAAAATACTGTGGACTCTAAAAAAAATCGATCCTAATGACTAAAAGCACGAGCTTGTATCATTGACTAGGACGTGCTTACATCCAAAACCTCTTCGACACCGGAAAACTGAAGTTGATAGCGGAGACTGTAACACCCTAATCCCCAACTCGACATATAATAAAATAATTCAAATAAAACTCCATGATCAGAGTTTCACGCATGCTCCACTATACCATAAGAACACCAACACAACATAATCATTAAAACTCAACAGCAAAAAGTTATTAAGTTTGGCATGTAAGCATCAACATCAAATGAGCAACAAAAATCCAACATAAGTAAGGCATAAAACAAATAAATCATGAACAACCTATCCTCGGTGCTACATATATGAGAAACTCTTCTAAGACTCAATGATAAATAGCTAAAGAGGCATCAACATCGTTCTCTAACTCAAGCGGCTACTCTTTTACCTGATTGTCTGTATTCTAGAGGAGCACATACGCCACAACAACAAAAAGGGGTGAGAATACACTCAAATAATACAATGGTGCAATACATACAAATGATATATCACAAATATCTACATCATCAAATCTCAACCCCATAGTGTATTCATCAATCACCCACGTGTCAATAATCATCTATTCATCATCAATTACTCATGCATAATCAAATCTAATATAACTCACAGATATTACACATCACATCATCAATATTAATTCCTTAATAATGCATGTATATATGCAATGTGACACCACCTCAACTCGACATGTAAATGCGGTACCGACTCATTGGAGATCAGAGGTATGTTACTGATATTACCCACTCGCTCCCGGACCCACCAATGGGCTAGAGCATATCAAATCACTACTAATTCTACCAATGAATCAACAACGCTTCACCACTCCCATTATATGTAAGTTGGCTACTTTCTCATGATTCCTCCAATGGAGCATAACACATCAAAATCGTTTTTGATACCACCATTGAATCAACAATACTTCATTGATACCACCATAGGCATCTACTACTCACTCTCGATCCCACCACTAGACCAGAGCACACCACTTGACTGAATTCCATACATCATGATGCATGACACATGCAATTATACATCAAATAAGTCCTTCAAACACAACATACATGATCATGCTCAATTATGAGTCACCATTGCATAATTTATACATGCATGACAACCACAACATTCAACAACATCTATCCACTAATGCATATCAACATTTATGCAAGCTCATGATTCATCAATAATTAATCATGCACTCATTTGATAATATTTAGAGCATTTCAATTCACACCCCAACACATCAAACATCATAAAAATACATCAAATAATTATCGAGTTCAGAAACAACATTAAAATCTTAATTGGTGCGGCAAAACTGACCGCCCAGACCATGACGATTGTCATGAAGATGACGACTGTCATGGAGATGACGATGTAACCGTCATCTCCTTACATCTCCTATAACCATTCTACATCGCTCGTCTTCCATCAAGAGACCCTGACATTCTACCCATCATTTCGCTGACAGGCGTCAGCCTTTCCAAACACGCTGACGGGATGCCCATCACGCAGGTGACATCCGTCACCCTTGGGTAGAACGCAAAATGCATTTTCTGCCATTTAAACACCTTCGAAACTCCAATTTCACTTCTAATTGATCCAAACTCGACCATAAACAATTCGTACATAATTATATCATATTAATAGGTTGATTTCACACATATTAACATTTTATTTCATCATTTGATCATTGTTCAAGATTATGTTTATAAAATCCAAAACACGCCAATAACAGCAACAACATACATATTCATACCCCTTCATCATGAGTAGTATCCAACACAACATGGAATACATATTTCATCACAATAGATTATGCATATTTTCATAATCAATAATTCACACACATCAACAATGGAAAAATAAGAGAAAAACCTAGAGGAAGATTAAGGAGTCCTGACTACCCTTTCATGAAATTAACATCTTTAATTGAGTAGTTCCCCCTACCTCAAATTTCCAGCAAAACACTCTGGCTATAGTGATTTTTGTAACACCCTATACTTTGAGTCTTAATATAAATGACAAATCTCACAACTCAGGATGCTACTCAAAATAAAACATACAACTTCATGAAATTTTTTCAAAATCTCGCAGCAAAATTCAAATTCTCTCATAACAACAAATAGTTATTTAAAGCAAATACTCAAGGAAATAACTCCAAACAACAACTCAAATAAAACAATGTGTCATGTCTTCGGTGTTACAGATCAGAGCATATAAACCACTTTAGAGCATATAAACCACTAAAAAATGATAAATATAAATATAAATGAAGACAACCTCTAAGGTCATCTTCCAACTCGCAAGCAACTACTCATGTTGAGTACCTGATTTTCTATACTCCAGAGGAGAATAGATGTCATAACAACAAAAGGGGTGAGAATACACCTTATAAATGATAACGGTGAAAATTAGCAGCAGAATGGTAAATATTGACAATCACAAATACATCGTTCAAACAAAGTACAATCAAAACTCAAATAGTAATGCAAATGCTAATGCCACCAACTCGTTCATCAAAATTGTATGTGGTACCGGTTTGTTTTTGTCAGAGGTATGTTATTGATTTACCATATATGTCTCTGGTTCCTCTTGAGCCATTTCCCTCTCTGGATGTGAGACCTCCATAGTCTTTCTCTGAACTAGACCGTCACTGGACCGAAGTCTTACCTAACTCCGAAATATATGCATGCATGGTCATGTATAAAAGCAAGCATGCAACTCATCAATCATTAAAACATCATCATCACACCATAATCACGATAAATAACATAATCATCATCATCAAAAACATCATCATGATAAGGTTCTACTCTTGAACCAGTATATTGCCAATCATAGGTTGTCACTGTAATCCCTTCGGATTACTAATCTCCAAAATTGTTAATCACACACCGTCATTGAAATCCTTCTGGATTACTAATCTCAAAAATACCAATCATAAGTCGTCACTGTAATCTTTCCAAATTAATAATCTCAAAATTACCAATCAGAGGTCGTCACTGTAATCCTTCAGAATTACTAATCTCAAAAATTGTCAATAACATGTTGTCACTGTAATCCCTCCGGATTACTAATCTCAAAAGAAAATACAATTTTTAAAATAATTATTTTTCATCATAAAAAGAGTAAAAAAATTTTATTACTCAATGCTCTAATTCATCAAAACACTGGGAATTTCTCAAAAATTTATTATATTAATCCTGACTCAATAGAGTCTTAAAAAAACTCAAAAACAGCTCAAAATCTCTCAACTCTCAAATTGAATCTATAGTAAGCAAAAGTACTCTAAAGTATTCAAAGATACCCTAAGGGAAACTCTTCAGAAGTGATAACTCTACTAGCTCTAAGGATAGACAGTTTAACTTAATTTTAACTCTTTTGGCTTAATAGCCTTCAATAGTAAAAATATTACTCAAAAGGTAACCTTATAATTTCAACAGTGATGCAAACTCAACTCAAGTGTATCCTATATTCTAATCTCCAACTCTAAACAACTCAAAAGAAAATCTAACAACTCTATAACAAATATAACCAAATAAAATAGGACTCACAAACTCATCAAAAAGGTAACGAAAGGTCACCACACTCAAAATTGATCAAAACTCTGGACCTAACTCTAAAATTGTCTCAATTCAAAATAGCATCAAATATTATAGACTTATGATAAAAATATGAAACCCTTTAGTTTGAAAATTCTTTAAACCCTCTTTCAAAAGCACTTAACCTCACCTCAAGAAGAGTTACAAAACTCAAGTTTTATTCGTTTCAGTTCAGACCTATCGTGACAATTCCTGCAGAAACTCTAAAACAAAATGTCTGACTTCAAAATAACAGGAAAATTTATATACTCATGACAAAATTATGAAACTCTTCAGTTTTAAATATCATTAAATCTTCTTTATAACATACCTGATGGTACCACAAAAGGACTTACGAAACCCAGGTTACGCGTGAAACATGATGACCAACGCATGACTGATATTGATTATGCATCTGGTATAAAAACTAGCAAACTGATAATGTTTTAGCACCCCTATACCTGATTTCTCTAATTTTAAAAGAAATATTATCACTTTAGCTTTCCAACATAACTGACATCACGCCAAAAGGACTTACAAAACTAAAGTTATGCCTGAAATAAGGCGGTCAATCCCCTTCTATGTCTACATGCGATTTTCTGCATTTTTCTATTTTTGTTTTTTTGATAAAAAATCTAGTTTTTCTGATATTTTACTTTTTTGACATTTTACAGCATTTGGGAAATTTTGGGAAAATTACAAATCGTACAATTTGACCAAAATCACATATATCTCAATTCCGCAAACTACTCGTAACAACAACAATTTCATCAGAGGAATACACAAACTCATATTGCGTCTTTAAATATCAAACCATATTACGTTGACCAGAAGATTTATCCTAAATTCCATTTGGTCACCCCGGTACACATACAACAAAAATATTTATTCGATCGATGCCAATTGGATTTTCCCCAAACCCCATTTGGCCAACACAATAACACACAAAACCAAAAATATTTTAGATTTATGCCAATGTGGTTTTGCCCAAACTTTATATGGTCAAACATATTACATAAAAATACATGAAATTGAAGAAAGTACTGAAATTATCCATGGCGTTGATGGAAGGGTAAAAACTACTCACCATTCTAGCTACATAACAATCACCCATAGGTAAAGCAATTCCCCCCTTATCTCAAAATTGAAGCTTTCTAGCCAAACCTTTACATTCCTAGAATCGCTCCCTAACTCTGTGTATTCCAAATCCTATGATTCGTCGCTTGCCAATTTTCTAATTATTTTTCACGTTAACCTAATTCAGCATCTCACTTAGAATATATATTAACATAGATATCCCAATTGGGTTTCACCCCCCCCCCCCCTTCTTTAATTCTGACAATTTTAACGTAAAATTTCAACTTTTATTTTTGATTTCAAAAAAAAAAATATATTTTCTAATTAAATGTCACATTTTTATTTTATTTATTTAATAATTGTATTAAAATATAATTATTTAATGAAAATCCATAAAATATGAATTATTTCTAATGATTCTAATTACTCAAATTATTATTGAATAATTAAAATTATCTAAATATTTATAATAATTTAAATAAATAACATTTTATACCTCCAATCTCAAACTCTATATCCCAAATAATTTTTAAATTACTAAAATACCCTTAAAACAGTCAGAACATAAAAATAGCACAAATAACACATAAACACGTCAATAATTAAATAAAATTATAGTCTAAAAATTGAAGTGTTACAATTTTCTCCTCCCTTAAGCCCTTTTTCTTATCTTTTCACTTTACCTCTTTTTCCCATTTCTGCAGTTGTTTACGTATCAATGAAACATACTCCCCTCTCTCTTCCTACTTATTCTAACCTAAAATTCATATTTCTAATAATTTCACCTTATCCCAACTTACTTTTATTTCTCATAATTTACACCATAATTTCTCATAATTTCATTTTCCACCAAAATCACATTATTTGGTAATTCCTAATTATTTAATTAAAATCATACTATTTTAATTAAATAAACTAATTAAAATTATAATAACTTCCATATACCACATAACATATTTTATAATTAAATAAATAATTAAAAATATATTAAATCATTTAAATTATTAAAATAAAACAACAAAATTCAATTGAATAAATTAATTGAATTTAGGTTGTTATAACTCTCTCCACTTATAAAAAATTTGCCCTCGAAAAAGTTATGGATAAGATTCTCTCATCCAACTCTCGAGCTCCCATGCCACACTTCCACCAACAGGTCCTCTCCATACGAATTTTACCGAAGCAATCGCCTTACCTCACAAGTGCTTCACTTCACGGTCCTCAATCTGTAATGGTGATGCCTCAACAATCAAGTTCTCTCCTACTTGCACATAATCCAACTATATCACATGAGGCGGATCAAGAATGTACTTCCAAAGTTGTGACACATGAAATATATCATGAGGATTCAAAAAAGACACGGTGGTAATGCAAACCTGTAGGAGACCTCTCCTACTCTATGGAGGAACTGATATGGACCAATGAAATGATGTGTGAGATTTCAAGACTTCAACCTATGATAAACATCACACATGATCTCCCTCTTGGAACTCAAGTGCCTTTCTCCTCTTATCATGATAACTCTTTTGATGACTCTGTGAAGCTTTCATCTTCTCTTCAATAATCTAGATCTTCTTATTAGTCTGTTGAATGATCTCAGGTCCAAAGCATTGCACTCTCACCTGATTCATACAACACACAAAGGAGTCTTATACCTCCTTCCATACAAAGTCTCATACGGTGTCATTCCAATACTAGAATGGAAACTGTTGTTATACGTAAACTCGATCAATGGTAAATAACTATCACAATTACCTCCTTGTTATATAACACAAGCTCTCAACAAATCCTCTTGGATAATCCTCTAAGTCTGACCATCTATCTGTGAATGATAAGCATAACTCAACCTCAATTAATTTCCCAAAGCTTCTTTAAAACTCTACCATAACCTTGACGTAAACCTTGGATCTCCATCTGACACAATACTCAAAGGAATACCATGCATCTTCAGAATCTCGCTGATGTAAACCTCTTCTAACTTCTGCAATAGATAACTGATCTTTATCGGAAGGAAATAATTCGATTTAGTCGGCCTATCAACAATGACCCAAATAGAATAACTTCCCTTCGTCGTCCTCGACAACCCAATCAAAATGTTCAATCAAATACTATCCCATTTCCACTGATAAATACTTAAAGATTGAATTAACCAAGATGGAATCTGATGCTCAATCTTGGACTTTTGACACATCAAACAAGAATAAACAAACTCAGGAACATCCTTCTTCATACCCGACCACTAAAACATCTTCTTAAGGTCCTGATACATCTTCGTAGCATCAGGATGAATACTCAACCAACTTTTGTGACCTTCTTCAAGAATCTGCCTCTTAAGCTCTGGAAAATATAGTACACATACTTTATCTCTGAACTCTATAACACCATTCTGATCAACTCTGAAGTCGACCTATTTACCTTGATTGATCAAGACTATTTAGTCAATCAATCCCAAATTTGACTTCTGGCCCTATTTGATATAGTCCAGAACATTGTTCGTCATTTCAGCACACCCACAACAACACTCTATGGCGTCCCCTTGCACACTAAACTAAGATCTAGAATTGCTCGATCAAGTCCAACTCTCTATCCATCAATGCCGACATATGCAAATACTTTCTACTCAAGGCATATGCCACCATATTCTCTTTACCAGGATGGTAACTCAACTCAAAATCATAGTCCTTCAATAACACAAGACACCTTCTCGGCCTTATTTTAAACTCCCTCTGATCAAACATATACTTTAAACTCTTAAGGTTGTTGAACACTTCGATCCTCACACCATACAGATAGTGCCTCCAGATTTTAAGCATAAACACAACAATTTCCAACTATAAGTCATAGGTAGGATAATTCCTCTCTTGAACCTTGATTTCTCTTGAATCATAATCTACCACATTAATCTTTCGCATGAGCACGTCGCCCAAGCCCATCTTTGAATCATCATAAAAGACCACAAATCATTCACTAGCATCGAGTAGAATCAACACTAGAGTTGTCGTCAACCTCTTCTTCAACTCTTGAAAGCTTTCCGCACAATGAGCATCCCACATGAAAACTTTCCCATTTCGAGTTAATTGAGTCAAAGGAAAATCTAACCTCAAAAAAGCCTTCTATAAATCTCCTGCAGTAACCAGCCAAATCAAGAAAACTTTTGATATCAGTAACAGAGTTAGGGGTCTCCCACTACAACACTGCTTCTACCTTAGACGGATCAACCGCAATACCACCTCTAGAAATCACATGACCAAGGAAGCTCACTTCACGCAACTAGAACTCACACTTGGACAACTTCACATATAACTTATAACAAAGTCTACAATACAACTCTTAGATGTCTTGCATGCTCTTCATCTGACTTCAAATATACCAAAATGTCATTGATGAATACCACAAACAACTTATTCAAATAGGGATGAAATATTTTTCTCATGTACTCTATAAACACACCTGGAACGTTATACACTTTGAACGATATTACTGAGTACTATAATGATCATATCTGATTCTAAAAGTAGTCTTCAGAATATCTTCCGTCTTCATTCTAATCTGATGGTAGCCCGACCTTAAACCAATCTTGCTGAAAACACAAGCACCTACCAACTGATCCATAAGTTCATTAATATTTTGAAGAGGATAATTTTTCTTAATTGTGATCTTATTCAGCTATTGGTAATCAACAGATAATCTCATACTGTTGTCTTTCTTCTTGACCAACAACACTAACGTTCCCCATGGTGAAACACTAGGTGAAATAAACTTCTTTTCACGCAGATCCTCTAACTATTTATTTAAGTCACCCAACTCCCATGCACACATTCTATATGGGGCCATCTACACAACTCTACTACCAGGTACTAAATCTATGGAGAACTCAACTTCACATTCCGGAGGCAAGTCATAAATAACTTTAGGAAACACATCAACAAAACTCACACACCACTGTCATAACACTAGCCTCAACATCGCCTCCCACTCTCAAGGAAGTGAACAACACGAGTAGATGATTGTCCTCCCTTAAAGACATCTCAAATTGTCTGGAAAATAAGAATCTTGAATCCACACTCTCTTCGTGTTTGGGAAACGAAAAAGTCTTATCAAAATAATTGATAGACACACGATTGAACTCTAGCTAGTTCATCCCCAAAATCACATCAAGTTGACTTAGTGGGAAATAGATTAAGTCGACCCCAAAGCCCTTACTATAGATGGTCAACGAACAATTTAAACACAAAGGAAAAATAGTCATCGAACCATTAGATGGGTATCAATGACCATACTTCTAACCATAAAATAAACATCAAGTTGCAACTATTTAACATACTCAAGGGAAACAAATGAATGAGTTGCATTAGTATCAATCATAGAAATTAGTTCAACACCACAAATAAAACATGTACCTCGAATCAAATTTTATGAATTCGAGACATCTGCACCACTCAATGCAAAAACTCTACCATTAGTCTGAGCAATAGCAGCCAACGCCTTCCTTGGATTATGACATTATGTATTGATGTGACCCTACTCGCCGTAGTTAAAATAAGTCGGCCCATTATTCAAGCATCCAGTCTTGCGGTGACCTGTCTTCCCACAATTTTAGCACTTCAAGACCGCATTCTTACATTCATTAGCACAATGCCCCAACTATCCTCACTTAAAACACTTTAGCGGAGCTCCTCCCCCACTTATCTCTTTCCCATTTTCAGACTTCTTCTGCTTCCCTTTCTCAGGTGGAGTCTAATACGATTTCCCACGAAATTGCTTCCCATCCTTCCTCTCAACATCACTCTTGTAGTGCGCGTATATAGCTCTGCTATCTTCATCATAAATTATGCATTTATTCACTAGCACAAAAACTGACAAATCTCTTGATAATTAATAAATTGCTTGATTTTAGGACGTAATCCACTTTCAAACTTGATACAATTAGATGCTTTAACCATAACACTATTATAATGTGGGCAAAACCTTACTAGCTCCTCGAACTTAGCACCATACTCTGCAACCGACATGTTCCCTTGCTTCAGCTCAAGGAACTCAACTTCCCTCTTGCTGCGTACATCAACTGAGAAATACTTCTCTAAAAATTCATCTCTGAGACAACCCATGAAATCTCAATACTAGTAACTTCCATTCTCTGACGCGCATTCTCCCACAAGTTTTCCACCTCTTCAAATAACATGTGCATACCAAATAACCCTTTTTGAGCCTCAGTGCAAGCCATGACATAAAATATCTTCTCAGTCTCTAGGAGCCATATCTGAGCACCTTCCGGATAGCCCTTGAAGGTAGCTGGGTTGTTCCTTTGAAACTTCCCTAACCCACAAAATTCTTTAGCACCTCCATTCTAATTCTGATTCACTTGCACTACCACATCGACCACTGCTTCCAAAGCTTCAACGATTGCGCCATCATTTTTACCAGACACCTTTTTGCATAACCAAAACAAATAACTAAGTAAATATCAAAAGTGTTCACACACCCGTCACTCACACAAAGGGTACAAACTAGTCACAACTTGGCGGGATGGACCGACCTGCTCTAATACCACTTTGTAACACCTTAATCCACGACTCAACATTTAATAAAATAATTCAAATAAAACTCCATGATCAGAGTGTTACACATGTTCCACCATAGCATAAAAACATCAACACTACATAGTAATTAAAACTCAACAACGGAAATTTATTAAGTTTGGCATGTAAGCCTTGATATCAAATGAACAACGAAACTCCAATATAAATAAGGCATATAACAAATAAATCATGAACAACCCATCCTCGGTGCTACATATCAGAGTGACTCTTCTAAGAATCAATGATAAATAGCTCAAGAGGCATTGATGTCGTCCTCTAACTCAAGTGGCTACTCTTGTACCTGATTGTCTAACTCTAGACGAGCACATGCTCCATAACAACAAAAAGGGGGGAGAATACGCTTAAATAATATAGCGGTATAATACATACAAAGGGTAGATCATAAACATCTACATCATCAAATAACAATAGCACCACATATTCATCACTCACCCACATGTCAACAATAATTTATTCATCATCAATTACTCAAGCATCATCAAATCAAACACAATTCACAAATATTACACATCATATCATTAATATTAATTTATTCACAATGCAGGTATTATGCAACGTGACACTATAAGACCCCAATTTTGACCCTAAGATCCCTCATGCAATTTCATCATATGCACTAGCATTAAGATCATACCTTGGCATCCTCCTTACCCCTCTTTCATTGGGTTTGTTTTGGGAGAGATCACCAAGCCCCATGTGATTGTATCATACTTGTATATTATTATTTTACTAACCAAAATACAAAAATATGTCTTTGCATTAGCCTAACTCTTTTGTAGGTAGGGCATGATCTCCATTGATCCACCAAGTTCATATCTAAGGTTTGAGATCCTCATGACAAAGAGCACAACCATGAATTGATCCAAGAATGGTTATGAGCATCATATATGAGTCCCATTGATCTCTACATGTTATATTGATCAAGTTTTATTTAAGAGTTTGAGGGTGATTTGCCTTGGAAACCCTAGTTTGACTGGGTATCTTGAGTAACTTCTCCAACAAGCTATCTCACCAATTGATCAAATTTCTCAAGGGAAACTTAAAAATTCATCATATTATGCATATATGATATACCATGAGCCAAGAAAGCCCAAAAAATTGAAGGTTAGAAAGTTGGTTTATGGTGGTTGGCCAGATGAATTCATCTGATAAAAACTGGGTCTCCCTAGACCCTATCTCCTACAATTTTCACTATATGAAAATGATTCCAAGAGAAACTTTACTCTAAATGACATTCCTAACAACTTTAATATTGAGACCTAGAGCTATTTTTTCTCGGAAAATCATTTTCTATGTTGAAACATTATAGGTCATTTTGTCTAAACCCTAATTTGAAAGTCAACTTCCCAAGGTCATAACTTGCTCAATTTTTATGCGATGAAAGATTTCCAAGTTGCACAATAAAATTCAAGGTGTCTAATTCAACTTTGAAGTTTTGATTAAGAGATAATTCAAATTTTATGAGCATGTGATATTAGGTTACATTATGGGTCACTTTTGACCTATACCATTGAACAAGTGATTTTTCCAAACTTCAAAAATGCATAACTCTATCATTCCAAATCCAAATGACATGAAATTGGTGACCAGTTTTAAGGTATTTCAAAGACATACAACTTTGATGAAGACACTTTTCTCATTTGAAGCTCACATAAAAAGTTAAGCAAGGTGGAATACTGAGATATATGGCTTGACACTTCCACATGAAAATTTCCAAACTTCCACCTTGAAATTCTTCATCTTCCAAGCTCTAAATGAAAACGTATTGAACATGAAAGTTGTTCCTCTTGATCTAAATTTTCCAAAAAGTCCAATTTCATCCATTTTGGACAAGATTTGCTATGGCTGCGCATGGCTGGAACATTGAATCATCATTTGGAAAATCAAACTTCAAGCTTCCATGTACAATTGCCTAGCACTTGAATTTGATTTCAGACTTATTCACACTCAATTATAGATCAAATGGAATGATCTCATGGGTCTGTACACGCCCATGCACACATGCATCACTCATTGCCAATTTTGGAAACTCATTTGGAAGGTGCAAATAACACATGATCCAGCTATAAATAGAGCTCCATATGCTTAGAATTGAGGACCCCTTCGCGCCAGCTTTGATCCCAAACACTAAACCTTTCCATTTGAGAGGATAATCCTGAGAATTTCCTTTGGAAATTGAGTTGGAATCTCACTGTTTTGAGATTCAAAACTCCAGGGATCCAAGACCTTTTGTGCATTCTAATCTTCTTCTGCAAGGATCCTGAGCAAGATCAAGCACGAGCCAAAGCAGGAACAAGTGAATCCAGACAT
The DNA here is from genome assembly GCF_024323335.1 of Lathyrus oleraceus. NCBI lineage: Eukaryota > Viridiplantae > Streptophyta > Magnoliopsida > Fabales > Fabaceae > Lathyrus > Lathyrus oleraceus. The sequence goes on from NC_066581.1 coordinate 62,025,719, forward strand.
GCATTGAAGGTATTTTCCAGAAAATTTTATCTCTTCGATCCTCTCTCAATTCCAGTCAATTCTCTTGGATCTTTGGTTGTCTGAAGTCCTACCAATGTAGGCAAGAAGATTGAGTTGCTTAGAGGTCAAATCAAAGCAACTCAGTTGACACACCTCAAAATTCAACTCCTTATATCTTTCTATATATGTAGAGTTAGTTAAAATTGAGGTCAGATTCGTGTTATACGCCATTTTTTTCTTTCAGATCATGCCCTTCTTTTTCATTTTCTTGATGGTGATGAGTGAACCAGTCCGGCCAGGGTCATCAGAGAAGATAATCGACCTTTGGACGCCGACGTGTCGCTGGAAGTGTTTAGAGCCACTGATCTAGTTCAAATTGTTTTAATCTCGTGCGTTGCTTTTAAATACCAAGCCTATGTCACGTTGACTGTATTGCACCATGGAATGCGCGCTTCTGGCCACTTGATCTGCCACCTCAATTAATGAGGGAGGTCAAGTGGTCCATGTTTTTTCTGATTATTTGAATTTCATTTTAATTGTTTTATTTTCATTAATTCATATTAATTTTAATATTGATCAAAAAAATATGAGAGTTTCACCAAAAAATTTCAAATAACTTCCTCTTTCATATTCTGAATTAAAATTATTTTTTGGAACATTATTAATACTTTTCATGATTTAATTGATTTTTCATTTGTTTTTAATTGTTTAAAAATACTTTTAAGTCTTTAAAAATTATGAAATTTTTTCTCCAAGGTCCTTTGACCTTGTTTGACCTATGATAAATCTCATGGCCATTTATTTGGTGTTTTGATGAGGTTTTAGAAATTTGACAAACCATATTTAATTTAAATGCCTTATTTTAGTATTTTTAATTTGAATAAATGCCAAATAATTTTTTTGAACAATTATGATGTCTTGTTTGTGTTTGACTCTTATTGTTGGGCCTTGGTCAAGGTTGATTTGACTTTGTCAAGTTAATATCAATTGATTTAGTGGATTGATGGAATGTACATTCCATCTCCCAAAATGAATGGATGATATTAATTAGGTAAAAGTCCTCCTTTGACCAATTTAAGTTTTGATCCATTCCCCTCCCTCTTCATCTCGTTTCCCTTCTTTATGCATTCATCTCATTTGGCCTATGATATCTCAAAGTCCTAAACCTAGTTGATTGAAAAATTAACATGAGTATGGATGAGATTATGCCACATCTTTTGCATATTCTTTTTGTATGTGGTATGTTTCATGAGCATAGTCCATTATAATATGTCTCTAACATGCATTAACACCAAAATTCTATTGCCCGACCTCAAATAGTTATGACTTCTACATAAGTCCAATTACGATTGCTTAACATAGCGCAAAATTTGTGACATAAAAGGCATAGCATTCTAGTTAGTGAGATTGTAAGTCTCTCCAATTTCAATTTATTGTGGGAAACTTGGCCTTTTTTCCTTCCTTTTGGAAGATGTATTGGCTCAAGGATTCATGCTTGTGATAAGTGGGTTGAGTGTTCTCCAAAGAATGCCTTAAAATGAAAAGCAAAAGAAAAAAATACTAACTTCTAACTCATTAACAACAAACTTTTAATTTCAAGCCATTTACTTTAATGTCATTTAATTCTAGCCTTTATTCATTTGTCATTGTTCATATCATTCTAATTGTTTATGATAATGTAATTTTCACTTTGTTCACTTGGACCATATTGTGTGATATATCTTGTTTGTATATAATTTGCTTGTTTGTGTGGTCTTTGACCATTAATGTACATAATAACATCAAAAACCCTAAAAAACTTTTGTGTGGACTATTGGCTTGGTCTTGGACAAATGGACTTAGAACTTAAGCAACATTCCCTTGCTAAAGGACTTGGCCAATGCCAACTTATTGAGAAATCAAGTGCTTGCATTTTGGAAATTCATCTGATACATCATTCAAGATCCCTCTGAGTTCATCTGCAATATGATCATTGTGAAGCTGTTATTTTAAACCTGTGACTTGTGGAATTCATCTGCTACATGGGCTAATTTGAAGAAGATCATGGAGTGGCTAAAGCATGGATGTGTCTATCTTTATTTGATGCATTTTCTCTTCAAGATAATGTAATTATGCATTTGTGTGTTGCTTATTTCTAAGTGTCCAAGGGAATTCTTGGTTTCTATTGACATTCTTGTCTATTGGATTGCTACCCATTTGGTCAGATCTTTTCAAGTCTTAACTTTTAATTTTGTGCGAAGGATTGTCTCTTCATCTTCTCCCCATTTCTTTAATTTCAAAATCTCTCCATCCCTTTTCAAAATCTTCTTTGATTGAACTTGTTTTGTTCTAAACTTTGACCACTTTGCAAAAAGATAGAAACTTTGGCCTTATGCCATTGTATTTCCAAACTTTTTTCTTAAATCAAACTTGTAAATAAATTTAACTATACTTGACTTAAACTTTCAAAACGCCAAAAAGAACTAACTCATTCAAATCAATTTTAGGCCTTTGTGCTTTTCAAACTTAATTTTTATTAAAAGCAATGCATCCACTTTGAAATTTGTATCACGAACTACGAGGTTTTGATCCCTCATTTTTATGTTAATACGTAGGCGCGAGTCCAAAGGGCTTGTCAAACACAAAAATATAATTAATGAATTCTTTTCTCATCCCCCCATTCTATTTGTTTGTAAACATCATTTTTGTACCAAATACATATGCACACAAAAAGGGCTCCCTAGGAGTACCTATGACACTTTGGGTGCTAACACCTTCCCTATGTGTAACCAACCCCCTTACTTGTAATCTATGACATTTTATTAGTTTTGATTTGAAAACTTCTTAATTTTTGGGTTTTGTTCGTACTTTTCCCCTTTTCCATTTGAAATAATAAAAGCGCAATGGCGACTCTTGTTATTTGGTCTCTAGCTTATCCATAGCTTGATAGTCATGAATTTATCGCTACAGAAATTAAGTGGCGTCTCTGCTGAGGAGTAGTCTCCAGTGGGTTTAGCCTACTTTTTGTGTGTATATATTTGTATATATGTGATGTTTGTATATATGTATGTGTGATATAATCTGCTGGTTGTGCTTGGTGATCTCTGAGTGGTGAGATAAGTTCTAACCCGAACTTGAGTGCAATTAAGATAGGAGGATGGTATAGTCATGTTCGACTTGTGTGGTGTAGTCCTTAACAAGTTGGCTTGAGATCCGTCTGCTCAGTGGAGACTCTTTTGGATTTGGAAATATCACACAAGTATTTATGGTTAGGCATTACTATCTCTATTTGGGTCTGAGAAGCTGAGGACCGTAGAACATTTACACCCTCTTGTCCTATTTAGGATATAGTGCAGAAACTGTTCAAGTGTAGACTTGATAACAGTTGTTACGCGATACTACATTCAGACGAGTTTCTCTTAAGAATATTATGGGGTGATGAGTCAGTTATCTTAATCTGTAATATCCGATAGATAGAATTAAGAGTCTGGGAACTTTTTTAGAACATGATCTACAGGTGTTATCCTTAGTTCACTCCTTTGGGATGGTTCTTACCCAAACTCCATGCTCGTGATTTACAACAAACCCTTGATTCTTGGTTGATCCAATCAAGTCTTGTTAATATCAATGGAACTTGGGTGTTGATAAGGTGTAAACCATAATCCACCAAAATGGATGATTGATCTTGACAATGACTTGATTCATCCATTGACCTTTGTTTGCCTTGTGTGTGATCCCTTATTTATGATTTTTGCATTCATGTGCATCATAACATTCATCACACAAAAATTTCAAGGAACTAAGGTATCATTTGCAAATATTTTCATACCATGGATTATGGACGAAGGAACACTAAGAAGTACAATTTCAGATGTCCTGAATTGAAATAGTTAAGGAAGCTAGCATCTTTTGTATTAGATCCCTTGGACTTCAAACAATGTCATGGGAAGCTTTTGTCCATCTTGTCTGTTGATGTGGTTGAAGGACTCTTGAGTGTGTTGGTGCAGTTCTATGATCCTCTCTACCGTTGTTTCACTCTCCTAGATTTTCAACTTGTGCCTACATTAGAGGAGTATTCTCATCTCTTGGGGATACCTATTTCTAGTAGAGTGCCTTTTAGTGGATTGGAAGAGATTCCCAGATCTCATCTTATTTCTGAAGCTCTTCACTTGAAGAAGTCTAAGATAGAGGCTCATTGGGTGAAGAAAGGAGGATTATTTGGGTTGCCATATAATTTCCTCATTAAGGAAGCTACTTCATTTGCTCAAGCTGGTAGTGTGGATGCTTTTGAAGCTATCTTTGTGTTGCTCATTTATGGACTAGCTTTGTTCCCTAACATTGACGATTTTGTTGATGTTAACGCCATTAGACTTTTCTTGATTGGGAATCCTGTGCCTACTTTGTTGGGTGCTATGTACTTATCCTTGCATCTAAGGAATTCTAAGGGTGGTGGAACTATCGTCTGTTGCATTCCTCTTCTGTACAAGTGGTTTATTTTGCACTTGCCTCAGACACCAGCTTTTGTGGAGAACAAACAATGTCTAAGGTGGTCTCAGAGACTTATGTCTCTCACTAATGATGATATAGTTTGGTATGATCCTTTTTTGAGCAGTTTGGATATTATTGATAGTTGTGGTGAATTCTCTAATGTGCCTCTCATTGTTAGAAGGTCTTTTCTATCAAGAGGGTAAAGATCCCCAACATTTGAAGCAAAAGATCGTGCATGCTTGGCATAATATGCATAGGAAAGGAAGATCCGAGCTTGGTCCGTGCAATTGTGTAGCTTTGGAAGCTTACACTCTTTGGGTGAAGAAGAGAGCTTTGGAATTGAAGATGCCTTATCATTGTGAGAGACCGATGTCTATGGTTGTGGTTGAGCCAATAACTCTCCCTAACCAAGATGTAGAGGAGTAAGAAGATGCGCTCGCCAAGATGAAGCAAGAGAAGGACATGTGGGAAGAGCGTTTCCATGCTTTGAGCAAGAAGCATAAAGAGTTGCAGTTGGAGTCTAAGGACAAAGATGCACTTATTGAGCTACTTGAAGACCGAGTGACAAAGAGACAGAGAGAGCCAGAGGTTTCATCTTCTAGCATGCCTCAGCATTTCGTTGCCTGGAAGAAGATTGTTGACCACCTTTTCCTCGAAAAGACTCAGATGAAGGCTTTTTTTGAGACTGAGATCCGTCGCATTCGAAGGAAGTACGCGCCTTCAGCCAGATCTTCTGATGTTGTTAGGGATCCTTAAGATGACTAGTCTCCTTCTCTCTTGTATTTTTCATTTGGTTTCTAAAATTGTACTCAGCGTAATCCTTCCAATTATATAAATAAAAAAGAGATTTTTGGTCATATAAAAATTATTCCAATTGTTGATATATATGTTGCAAATGATATAGTAACTTCCGCGAGAACAAAAATAAATAATCAAGCATTGCATTTCATGCATCATTTGCATAAGCAAGTTTCTCTTTCGCCAAAGGTCTCATTGGTGTTTCTTCTGTGCTTTAGCCAAGCTGACTCACCAGTAAAACACCCGCGCCAATCATTTGAGAATTATGGAGCATCTAGAGCAAGAGAACAGAGAGCTGAAGGATGATATGGCCCGCTTGACTGCCATGATGGAGTCAGTTCTTGCTTCTCAGAGTCAATCTCCTCCTGCGGGGACGGTTATTTCAGAGGTGGCTACCTCTACCATGCTTACTGTTACTGCTCATTTTGCACCCACTATGCCTGCCGGATTCCCATGGGGAATGTCGTCCAACTTTGTGCCTGAAAGCTTTGCGCCTACTTTTGCTTCCATGTCGGCATCTAGCTCGGTCATGTTTGTGCCACCTTCCGTTGTGCATACCTTACCTCGTGTAGAGGATACCATTTATCACTCTGAGCCGTCTGAGGGTCCGGATGTCTACGAGAAAATGGATGAAATGAAAGATCAGTTTCTTGAGTTGCGCAAGGAATTGAAGACATTGAGGGGTAAGGATTTGTTTGGAAATAGTGTTTTTGAGTTGTGTTTAGTGCCCAATGTCAAGATCCCGGTGAAGTTCAAAGTGCCTGACTTTGAAAAGTATAAGGGAACACTTGTCCACTTAGTCATCTAATGATGTATGCTCGCAAGATGTCTACTCAGACCGATAATGATCAACTGTTGATTCATTATTTCCAGGACAGTCTGACCGATGTTGCGCTCCGTTGGTATATGGGGTTGGATAGTGAAAGCATTCGCACTTTCAATGACTTGGGAGAGGGTTTTGTCAAGCAATACAGGTACAACATGGACATGGCGCCTGATAGAGACCAGTTGAGGTCTATGTCTCAGAAAGACAAAGAGACATTTAAAGAGTATGTGTAGAGATTGAGGGAATTGGCTGCCCAGATCACTCCTCCTTTGGAGGAAAAAGAGATTACAAAGATCTTTCTAAATACCCTGAGTTCATTTTATTATGAACGAATGATTGATAGTTTCCCCAGTGACTTTACCGAAATGGTAAACATGGGGATGAGGCTTGAGGAAAGAGTCCGAGAGGGACGTTTGTCAAAAGATGAGGCATCAACAAGCAAGATGTATGGCAGTAGCTTCAACAAGAAAAAGGACAATGAAGAGAATTCAATAAGCAGTGGGAGGCAGAAGAGGCCTCAAATCATAAGGAATCCAACATCCCGTTAACATCACCATCAGGTATCTTCCGTTATTCAGGTTTTTTCTAATCAACAATCAGTACCAATTCAGCAACAACAACAACATCAACAACAACAACCGCAACAACGAACAAACACCTACAACAACAATACTACCAACAATCATCATCAACAAAACTTCGAGAGGAAGAAGGTCTCTTTTGACCCGATTCCTATGTCTTACGCAGAACTCTACCCGTCTTTGGTTCTCAAGAACCTGATCCAACTGAGAAACCCGTCACAAATTCCAGAACCACTTACATGGTGGTACAAACCTGAGCTCCGTTGTGCTTTTCATCAAGGAGCACCCGGACATGATATCGAGAACTGTTATCTGCTCAGGTATGAGGTTCAAAAGATGATGAAGAGTGGAATGGTGTCCTTCGAGGACCGTGCGCCAAATATGAAAGCAAATCCATTGCCCGCCCATGGGAACTCTTCTGTGAATATGGTGGATGCTTGTCCTGGCGAGTTTAAAGTTTTTGATGTGCGTTTTATCAGGAGGTCCTTGGTGCAGATGCATAAGGATATTTGTTTGGTAAGTGATTGTGAGCATGACCATGATGGTTGTGTTGTTTGTAGTGTTAACCCGAGGGGTTGTGAAGTTGTGAAAAGGGACATTCAGGGACTGATGGATGAAGGCATGATTCAAATTGTTCAATCCCGTCATGTAGATGATGATGTAAATGTCATAATGCCCGTTTTCAAGAAGCCAGAGAGATTGGTAATTCAGTACAACAACAACAATATTAATAATGTCAGCAATAGATCATTATCGTCGTTGGTAATACGGTTAGCGGGCCCAATCCCGTATTCATCTGATAAAGATATTCCGTATCAATATAATGCTACAATGATAGAGGGTGGTCAAGAGGTTTCATTGCCTACGACTAACTCCGGGGTGAGCGTTGCTGATCTTACCAAGGTGACCCGTAGTGGTCGAGTGTTTGGGTCGGTGTTCCCAAAGGATAAGGAAGAAACAATTGTGAGTAAGAAGGTGGAAGTGCCTGTTGAAGATCCAGTTGGTATTTCATAGGGTAAGTCTGGTGAATCCAGCAATGTGAAGGCCAACGATGATGATGAGGTACTTCGGTTGATTAAAAGAAACGAGTTCAATGTGGTGGAGCAGCTGCTCATGAATTCTGAAGCATACAGAGAAGCACTACAGAGAGTTCTGGAACAAGCTTTTGTAGAACATGATGTTACAGTGGACCAATTCGATCATATCGTGGCTAACATCACTTCTTGCAATAATCTTAGCTTATATGATGAAGAACTCCCTGAGGAGGGAAGGAATCATAATCTGACTTTGCACATTTCTACGAATTGCAAAAAGGATGCTTTGTCAAATGTGCTTGTTGACACCGGGTCGTCACTAACTGTGCTACCGAAGTCAACTCTGTCAAAGCTATATTATCAAGGAGCTCCTATGAGGTATAGTGGTGTAATCGTCAAGGCCTTTGACGGTTCGCGCAAAACGGTTATTGGTGAAGTGGACCTTCCGGTTAAGATAGGCCCGAGTGATTTTCAAATTACTTTTCAAGTAATGGATATCAACCTGGCCTACAGTTGCTTGTTGGGAAAGTCATGGATTCATTAGGCAGGAGCTATTACCTCCACATTGTACCAGAAACTCAAATTTGTGAAAAATGGCAAGCTCGTGATTGTTGGTGGAGAGAAGGCGTTGTTGGTTAGCCATTTGTCATCTTTCTCTTATGTTGAAGCTGAGGATGAGGTTGGAACTCCGTTCCAGGCCTTATCTATTATTGCTGAAAGGGACACCTATTTCCTCATTGAAAGATGCTAAGAGGATTGTTGAAGAAGGCAATGTTGATCAGTGGGGGCGCATGGTAGAGGTCTCTGACAATAAAGGCAGAACCGGTTTGGGGTTCCAGAAAGGTTCATCAACTGCAAGAACTGAAGATATGGAACTTAGCTTCTGTAGCGGAGTGTACATTCATGACAATGAACAACACTTAGATGTTGTGCTAGAGGATGACGAAGAGGAAGACTGCACCAATTTTGTGATGCATGGAAAGGCTTGCAATAATTGGACTGCTATTGATGTTCCTGTTATTTTGCATCGATCTAAGTAATTGCTTTTATATGTTTTCAAAATCCTTCTCCTATGCCTAAGGGAGAGGTGAACATTGTTTGGGCATTTTCAAATTGATCATTAATAAAATTGATTCTATTCATCCACATCTATGATGATTGTTTTTACTTTTTGCTTTATTCTGAAAATGGTAATCACAAAAAACATAAATAAACAATATAAATGTCCATCTGCATAATATTTGGTCACCAATTCACTTCTCTAAAATCAAAATATTAAATCGTTATGCAGGTTGGTTTCTAACCCCATCGAATACAATGATCCTTCTCCTTCTCCAAATTTTGAATTCCCTGTGTTTGAAGTCGAGGAGGAAGGTGATGTAGAAGTGAGTGATGAATTATCTCGTCTTCTTGAGCAAGATGAAAATACCATTCAGCCGTTTGAAGAGAAGATTTAGCTTGTCAACTTGGGTTCCGAGGATGATGTGACAGAAGTCAAGATTGGGTCTCGCATGTGTCCAGATGTCAAGAAGTGGTTGATTGATCTTCTTTGAGAGTATTCAGATGTGTTTGCTTGGTCCTATCAAGACATGCCTAGTTTGGATTCTGAGATTGTGGAGCATATATTTTCGTTGAAGCCAGAATGCCCGCCACTCAAGTAGAAGTTGAGAAGAACGCGTCCTAATATGGCTATGAAGATCAAAGAGGAAGTAAAAAAGCAGATTGATGTCGGTTTCCTTGTAACCGCTGAGTATCCATAATGGGTGGCCAATATTGTGCCTGTGCCGAAGAAATATGGAAAAGTCTGCATGTGTGTCGATTATAGAGATTTGAATAAAGCCAGTCCGAAAGATGATTTCTCTCTGCGACACATTGATATGTTGGTGGATAATATTGCTAAATTCAAAGTCTTTTCGTTTATGGATGGATTTTCCAGGTATAATCAGATCAAGATGGATTTTCAAAGACCATATTCATTACACCTTGGAGAACATTCTGTTATAGAGTGATGCCTTTCGGTCTAAAGAATGCCGGTGAAACTTACCAAAGAAAAATGACTACTCTTTTTCATGATATGATGCATAAAGAGATTGAAGTTTATGTCGATGACATGATTGCTAAATCGATTGATGAAGAGGAACATGTTAAGCATTTGTTGAAGCTATTCCAGCGTTTGAGGAAATATAAACTCCGCTTGAATCCCAATAAGTGTACTTTTGGTGTTCATTCTGGTAAGTTGTTGGGCTTTGTTGTCAGCGAGAAGGGTATTGAGGTTGATCTTGCCAAGGTCAAAGCAATACAAGAGATGCCTGCGCCCAAAACTGAGAAGCAAGTCAGAGGTTTTCTCGGCCGCTTGAATTATATTTCCAGATTCATTTCCCACATGAATGCCACATGTGCGCCTATATTCAAGCTTCTTCGGAAAGATCAGTCATGTGATTGAACCGAAGACTGCCAGAAAGCTGTTGACAGTATCAAAGAATATCTGCTTGAGCCTCCAATTTTGTCTCCACCTGTTGAAGGAAGACCGTTGATCATGTATTCGATTTTGCTCGAAGATAGTATGGGTTGTGTCCTTGGTCAGCAAGATGAGACTGGAAAGAAAGAATTTGCGATCTACTACCTCAGTAAGAAGTTCACCGACTGTGAGACTCAGTATTCTATGCTTGAGAAGACTTCTTGCGCATTGGCTTGGGCTACTAAGCGTATGCGTCAGTATATGTTGAATCATACCACTTGGTTGATATCAAAAATGGATCCGATCAAGTATATATTTGAAAAGCCTACTTTAACTGGGAGGATTGCCCGTTGGCGGATGTTATTATCCGAGTATGATATCAAATAACGATCTCAGAAAGCGATCAAAGGTAGTATCTTGGCTGACCATTTGGCTCACCAACCAATTGAGGATTACCAGTCAGTGTAGTATGACTTTCCGGATGAATAGATTTTGTACTTAAAAATGAAAGATTGTGATGAACCATTGCTTGAAGAAGGGCCAGAACCTGGTTCCCGTTGGGGCATGGTATTTTATGGGGTTGTTAATCAATATGGAAATGGCATTGGGGCAGTGATCATTACTCCTCAAGGCACGCATCTACCATTTATATCTAGATTGACTTTCAAGTGTACGAACAACATGGCAGAATATGAAGCTTGCATTATGGGGCTTGAAGAGGCCATGAATCTCAGAATCAAGTATTTGGATGTATTCAGAGACTCGGCTTTGGTTGTGAATCAAATCAAAGGAGAATGGGACACAAATCAACCCGGTTTAATACCATATAGAGATTATACGAGGAGGATTTCAACTTTCTTTACAAAGGTTGAGTTTTATCATATCCATCGAGATGAGAAACGGATGGCAGATGCTCTTGCAACGTTGGCATCAATGTTTATAGTGAAGTATTGGAATGAAGTCCCCAATTTGTCTGTGACGCGGCTTGATAGGCCAGCTCATGTGTTTGCTATTGAAGAGATCAAAGATGAGAAGCCGTAGTATTGCGATCGGTCACCATTTCCATTGAATTCCCGCCGCTAATCCGACATATTTTCATCACCTTGGTAAGATTATGTTTGTTTTTAGTTGCATTTGAGTCAATTAGCATGTTTAGTTGGTATGGTATTGCATTGCATTCGATTATGAGTTTATGTCAAAAAGATCTCGTTTATGCTTCGTTGGGTAGTGTCATTGTTACAGGTTTAAAAGCAAGAATGGTGAAGTTCTGGACACTCTGAAGGACAAAAATATGAAAAAACAGCAGGTCAACACGGGCACCCGTGTGCCACAACACTGCCCGTGTTGTTGATCAAGCAGAGCAGAGAGGGAGCAGAAAACAGAGATCAACACGGCCACCCGTGTGCCACCACACGGCCGTGTTGATTAAAATAGTGCATTAACACGGGCACCCGTGTGTAGGGACACGACCCGTGTTGTTGCCACTGTAACTTATGCTGAAAAAATTAATGCTGAAGAACAACACGGCCACCCGTGTGCCACCACACGGCCGTGTTGATTGAACGCAGTTTGGAAAACCTAATTTTTGCTGTGTGAACCGATTCTGCTCATTAAGGGTAGTTTGGACCTTTAGCTTGGAAGAGAGTCATCTGAAGCTATAAGAAGGCTTGGAAGAGAAAGAAGAAGGGACCTTTTACAGACGAACGAAAGCATTGCATTGAAGAAGAGAGCGAATACGACGGATTTGAAGACGGCGAGATTCAAGGGTAGCAACCATTGAAGATCAAACTCTCCTAATTCTTTGTAATGTCTAATCTTTACTTTATGAGTTCTTTAAGTACTATGAGAGGCTAAACCCCCTGATGCTAGGGGGGTGGTCCTGATGTTATCGTATGCTATGAATTTGAACCAATGATTTCTTGATTACTATGTTACGTATTTCAATTCAATTGTGTGATGTTATTATGCTTTTGTATCGGACAAATACAAATTAATCTATGACTTCCAATAACAGGATTGTGATTGGTAGGGTTTTCACACAATTGAGTTTATGAATGCATCATCTAGGACTAGTAACTTTCGTAAATCACCGTAAACCTTGATATATTATATGATTAAAACCAAAGATTAATTGAATGGACATTTGAGTAAGAATTGGTAGTTTAATAGTTTCTTCCTTAAGGACTTAAGTAAGAACATTCTGAGGTTAGGTGATTGAATGTTTCATATGTATTAAGGAAATCGGGACTGAATTCATAACCGGTTAACTCAACCACTCACCCTAGCATCTTTTATCTTAATCAATTATTTTTACTCTTTTTGTGTTTACTATTATAAATTCCAAAACAACCAAACCATTATCTTTTTGTTCTGATAGAATCAAATTAAAATAAGTATTTCCTACGCAATCCTTGAGATCGATACTTGGAAATAAAACTCCTTATTACTACATCGGTAAAAATAGTACACTTGCTATTTTTCCGATCATGTTTTTGGCGCCGTTGCCGGGGATTGGCAAACTACATATTTTAATTTCTATTCTATAGAAATTTTGCTGCTTGCCAACCAAAATTTTATCTGTGACAATTTTGTTATTCAATTCTAATTTTTGTCTAACTTGTTTATGCGAGGTAAGGCCTCAGCGGATTTTCCTTTTGACGCAGATCCAGAAAGAACTCTTCGCGCTCGACTCCGACAAGCTAAGAGAAAGAAACTGGAATTAGCAGAGAAAGCGGAGGAAGAAGTTGTTTTAGTGCACTCAGAGAATTTGGATTCAGACACGGAAACAGTTCCTGAAATCATGGTTGCTAATCCACCACCACCAGAGAGACTCCTCGGTGACTATGGTGGAACCAACACCCCGGGTGGTCGTATGACAATTGTCAACCAACCAGTTACTGTGGAACAATTCTAGCTGCATCCCAGCACCATTAACCAACTCGAAAGAAGGTCCTTCTCTGGAAGAGTGAATGAAGATGCCAACAAGCATCTGCAAAGATTTTTAACCATGAGCACAACACTGAAAATGCCTGGACATAGTGAAGAAGCAGTCCGACTTCGTATGTTTCCATTCACTTTAGCAGATGAGGCTGAAGAGTGGTTCTATTCCTTACCTGCTGGTAGTATCACTACATGGGAGCACATGGAAACAGCATTCTTGCAAGAGTATTTTCCCGCATCTGTGTCATTGCGGAAAAGATATGAGATCCTAAACTTCAAACAGAAGGAGGGTGAGTCACTAGGAGATGCCTACAAACGATTCAACAGAATCCTAGTGGCTTGTCCTACTCATAACATGGATGAAACTGAACAAATGCAAATGTTCGTCAATGGTCTTCGAATTCAAACAAGACAAATCCTTGATTCAGCAGCTGGTGGTTTAGCCAACTTTGCAACAGCCACCGGTATGAAGAAGATAATTGAAGTTATTGCCTCGAGCGAGCATTTAGAGTTATATGACAGGGTATCAAGCAAATCTGCAGTTATTGACTTGAAGCTTGAGACAAATAAACAGGTGAAAATTGAGGAAGCTGTTGCTGCAGAGGTAGAGAAAAGGTTGAGAGCACTAAACATAGGTGCTCAGAAAGTGGCTCAAGTGCAACAGGCACCGAGTGAAGTGTGTGACATTTGCAATGGACCACATAATATTGTTCATTATTTTGCAACACCGCAACAAATCGAAGATATAAAATTTTTAAAGCAGAACAATCCCTACTCCAACACATACAATCCGGGATGGAAAAATCATCCCATCTTTGCATGGAAGGATCAAAGAGGGAACGTGCAACAGCAGGCACAGGGTCAATATCAAAATCAATATCCGCAGCAGCAGCAACAGGTACCTAAGAAGGCAGATTGGGAGATCGCAATTGAAAAAATGGCAGCTCACAACATCCAATTCCAAGAGGAGACTCGAAATAATCAGAAAAACACTACAGCATCCATAAAAAATCTCGAAATTCAGATGGGACAAATTGCCCAACAGTTAGCTTCAAACTCCCATGCACCTGGCACACTTCCTAGTGGGACAATCGTTAATCCCCGTGATCAAAGTCACATTAAAGTTGTGGTCACCAGAAAAGGAAAGAGTAAGGAACCACAAGTTGACGAACAGGTTGAAGAAGAGGGATTGTTGGAAGTTGACTTGGAGATTAGAGAAGAGCCAAAACAAACTGAAGACGTGGTAGTCAAGCCGACAAGCCAGCAAGAGAAACAAAAACCAAAGATCATTCTTCCTTTTTCGACAAGAACAAAGAAGAAAGATCTCCATGATTTTTTTTTTGAGAAATTCTTGGAATTATTCAAGAAGCTCGAGATCAACATACCTTTTGCTGAAGCTCTGGAACAGACGCCGATCTACGCCAAATTCATGAAAGACATCATATCAAAGAAGAGGTTGATCGACAGCGAGCCAGTTATGCTAACTGAAACTTGTAGTGCTATTTTACAGGGCCTAAAAATTCCGATCAAGAAAAAGATAGAGGTGCAGTCACTATTCCTTGTAGCATTGGAGATAGATCCTTCAAAAAGGCACTGATTGATTTGGGAGCAAGTGTGAGTCTAATGCCCCTCTCAATTTACAAAAAACTTGAGTTAGGGGAGGTGCAGGATACTCGCATGACACTGTAGTTTGCGGATCATTCAATGAAGAGACCCTATGGTATAGCAACAGATGTTCTGGTGAAGATTGATAAATTTGTATTCCCGGTGGATTTTGTAATACTCGAGATGCCGGAAGATGAGGAGATTCCTCTCATATTGGGAAGACCTTTCTTGAAAACGGGAAGATGCATGATAGATATTGAGGAAGGAACCATGACCCTCAAAGTTTATGATGAAAAGCTCAAAATTGATGTGAGGGATACTATGAAATTCAAGGAGGACGAAGGGGCGAGTAAAAGTATTGAAGTGTTAGATACAGTTTTTGCTCAATCTATGCAGATTACAACACCCAGGCTTCCTTTGGAGAGAGTTTTGAGTTTATCTGTTGTGGAGGACACTAAAGGAATTGATGAGGAAGAATCCGAAGTGGTAGCAATGTTAAAGGAACAACCGCCTTGGGTTCGTTCCCGATCGCAACGGTGGGAGGAGTTTCGAAATCAAAATAGGATAATAAAAAGGGGATAGAGTTGAAACAATTACCAGAACATCTCAAATATGTTTTTCTGGACAATGAGGAAAAATGTCCAGCAATCATCAATTCAGGCTTGAGAGAGACCCAAGAAGGAGAGCTAATTAAAGCCCTAAAGAAATACAAGGGTGCTACTGGATGGGCGATGGACGATTTGAAAGGAATCAGCCCGACAATGTGTATGCACAAGATTTTGATGGAGGATGATCAGAAACCGGTCATCCAACCTCAAAGAAGATTGAATCCGGCTATCAAAGAAGTTGTTTGCAAGGAGGTTGTGAAACTTTTAGATGCGGGGTTAATTTACCCAATATCTGATAGTTCGTGGGTGAGCCCAGTTCATGTGGTACCAAAGAAGGGAGGGACAAGTGTGATAAAAAATGAGAAAAATGAGTTGATCTCCACCCGTACTGTTACAAGATGGAGAGTTTGCATAGACTATAGAAGACTGAACACTGCTACAAGGAAGGACCATTTTCCTTTACCTTTTATCGATCAGATGTTGGAAAGATTGGCAGGTCATGATTTCTACTGTTTTCTGGATGGGTACTCAGGGTACAACCAAATTGCGGTGGCACCTGAGGATCAAGAAAAAACAGCATTCACATGCCCATACGGAATCTTTGCTTATAGAAGAATGCCATTTGGGTTATGCAACGCACCTGCAACATTTCAGAGGTGCATGACATCCATATTTTCCGATATGCTTGAAAAGCACATGGAAGTGTTTATGGATGATTTTTCGGTTTTTGGATCTTCCTTCGAAAATTGTTTGTATAATCTGTCACTTGTGCTGGAAAGGTGTCAACAAACCAATCTAATTCTGAATTGGGAAAAGTGTCACTTCATGGTGAGAGAAGGGATAGTACTGGGCCATAAAATTTCCCATCAAGGGATAGAAGTTGACAAGGCAAAAGTGGAAGTGATCGCCAATCTACCTCACCCTATGAATGAGAAAGGTATACGGAGTTTCTTGGGACATGCAGGATTCTATCGTAGGTTCATCAAAGATTTCTCCAAGATCGCAAAACCTTTGACTAGCCTGCTTGTGAAGGATACTCTGTTTCTGTTTGACAAAAAGTGCAACGAAGCCTTCGAGATTCTGAAAAATAAATTGGTGTCTGCTCCTATAGTGATCTCGCCTGACTGGTCTCTACCCTTTGAGATAATGTGCGATGCGAGCGATATAGCAGTAGGGGCTGTCTTGGGGCAAAGAAAAGACAAACGCCTCCATGTCATCTACTATGCTAGCCATGTGTTGAATCCAGCCCAAATGAATTATGCAACCACAGAGAAGGAGTTACTGGTTGTGGTTTATGCCTTTGACAAATTTCGGCAATACTTGTTGGGAACAAAGGTAATTGTTTATACTGACCATGCTGCGTCGAAATATCTTTTTTCTAAACAGGACTCGAAGCCAAGGCTGCTCAGATGGATATTGCTGTTGCAAGAATTTGACCTTGAAATTCGAGACAAAAAGGGGTGTGAAAACACCGTTGCTGACCATCTGTCCCGAATGTCTCTGATTGAAGAGACGGAAGAGGAACATCCCATAAAGGACGAGTTTATAGATGAAAGAATCCTCGCGGTGGTGGGTGTTCCTTGGTTTGCTGACTATGCAAACTACCTGGTAGGTGGTATAATTCCTGACGATTTTGATTATAACAAAAAGAAAAACTTTCTTCATGATTGCAGGTTTTATTTGTGGGACGAACCATTCTTGTACAAGAAAGGGGTAGACGGGCTAATTCATCGATGTGTCCCTGAGGAAGAACAAAATGAAGTCTTAAAGGATTGTCATGACTCAGATTATGGGGGACACTTTAGTGGAGACAGGACAACCTCAAATGTCCTCCAATCCGGGTTGTACTGGCCGACGTTGTTTAAGGATGCCCAAGTCATGGTGAAGGAATGTGACAGATGCCAACAGACAGGAAATATCTCTAGAAAGAATCAGATGCCTCAAAAGGGCATGCTTGAAGTGGAATTATTTGATGTTTGGGGAATAGACTTTATGGGACCATTTCCACCCTCATTTGGGAAAAATTATATTCTGGTGGCTGTGGACTACGTCTCCAAATGGGTGGAAGCCGTAGCTCTCCCCTCTAATAACGCTAGAGCAGTGGCAAGCTTCCTTAAACAAACTATCTTCTCAAGGTTTGGTGTGCCTCGAGCACTTATCAGTGATGAAGGAACACATTTCTTGAATAAGCTCATAGAGAACTTATTGAAGAAATATAATGTGAAGCACAAGATTGCCACACCATATCATCCCCAAACGAGTGGGCAAGTTGAAGTGTCTAATCGGAAAATTAAAAAGATTTTGGAAAAAACAGTCAGTGCTTCACGGAAAGATTGGGCAATCAAATTGGATGACGCGTTATGGGCGTACCGAACTACTTTCAAAACACCAATTGGCATGTCTCCGTATCAGCTGATTTATGGTAAGGCTTGTCATCTTCCTTTGGAATTGGAGCACAAAGCCTTTTGGGCATCCAAGTTCTTAAATTGTGATCTTGCAAAAGCCGGTGAATCCCGAATTCTTCAACTTCACGAGTTAGAAGAATTTCGTAATCAGGCATATGAGAATGCAAAGATGTACAAGGAGCAAACACGGAAGTGGCATGATCAGAGAATCATCAGGAAAGATTTCTGGGAAGGACAACTGGTATTGCTAGTCAATTCGCGGCTGAAGTTGTTTCCTGGGAAATTAAAGTCCAGATGGTTCGGGCCATTTGTCGTGCATAAGGTTTTTCCACACGGAGAAATAAAGATTAAGAACCAAGACAATGGAGATATATTCAAGGTGAATGGCCAGAGGCTGAAGCCATACTACAGAGGCCAACAACCGGGTTTAATTGACCATATGCGCCTCGCCTAATGAGGTGGGCAACCGTCGAGCCATGCGACGTTAAACGAAGCGCTTCGTGGGAGGCAACCCACGTGTTCGATTGCTAACTTATTTTGCTTTTTATTTTCTTTTCTGTATGGGTATGAAATGTTGTTGCAGGTATGGAGAAAGGATACCATAATCATAATCACGTCACAGTGACAGGATGCCAGACCAAAGAAGCATTTCTGAATTCAGAAAATGTGAAAAACAGGGGCATCCACACGGCCACCCGTGTGCTGACACACGACCGTGTTAAGTAAAACTATGAGTTAACACGGGCGCCCGTGTGCTGCCACATGGCCGTGTTAATTAAAACAGTGAGTTAACACGGGCACCCGTGTGCTGACACACGGCCGTGTTAATTAAAACAGAAGATTAACACGGGTGCCCGTGTGCAGGAACACGGCCGTGTTGTTTGTAACGGGTAAAATTTTCAAATTTTTTGATTTTGGGTATTTTAAGTAATGGGCCCCACTTTCTATTATCTCTCTTCCTCACCACTCATTCTCACTTTTTCTGATTTTGGAAACCTCTCTCTCCCACTTCCTCCATTGTTAACCTAGCCTCCATCAAGCTAAGCTTCAATTTTCTCCTAGCTCCACTCACTTTCACATCCACTCACCTTCACAAAAAGTGTTCCCCTCTCCGTCCTCTATACAGTGACGGTTGCAGTTTTCACTAACCTTTTCGTTGGATTTTGAGAAATTTTTGTCAGGTACATTATGCCTCCAAAGCGTACAAGCAAGGAGAAGGAGGTAGCCACGTCTTCTCGACCAAAGCAACGGGTTAGACGCTCTACAAACAATCATGGCATTTTGTTTGACCAACCGGAGCATCAAGAGAGGCATGTCATTCTAGCAAAACGTAAGCTTATTTCGACCAGATATATGTGTGATGCCACCCTGGATGAGTTAGGTTTGAAAGAAGAGGTGCACCGCATGTTCCACAACATTGGTATGTTGGAATACATGCAATTTGAGGCACCGACCTTCGCTCGGATAACCCTTGAATTCTTGAGTACGGTTGAGTTCAAGATGAGGAGAAGGTGGACAGGGTCGGAGTTGGAGTTTTATGGGCAAATTACTTTCCGCCTGTTTGATGAAGATCATGAGTATTCTGAAACTCCCGGTATTTGGACCCGGATCCCCTCCGGACACTTTTTCTGCTGTTGATTTTTGGCAAGCTATTACAGGAAAAAGTGGGTATAACCCCAGCTCGGGAAAGGCTTCTGGAATTCACAACCCGTGCTTTAGGTATGCACAAAAAGGGTTAGCATACACCTTGTTCGGACGGGGTGATACTACTGGGGTTGCGGCAAAGAGAGAATTATATTTTCTGTATTGCATGGCTCACAATGAGCGAATCAATGCAGCGGCTTTTGCCGCCAATCATCTGAAACAGGTTGGCCATGCAACTACTGGGGATATTTCTGTAGGTGGTATGATCACGCAGATTGCGGGCCACTTCGGGTATGATCAACTGCTGATGGAAGAGACTACAGTAATGGGCAAGAATAGGATTGACATGCACACGCTAGTCAATCAACAAATGATTACCATCAGGCCGACTCATTACGCTCTGATGATTCACAATGTGGAAGTGCTCGCACTTCCGGCACCTGGGTCCATTTGCATTGCCAATACTGCTAATTGGTTGTACACAGGTTCAACCCAAGCGGTAGGGGAAGATACACAGTTTGACCATGACCTTTCAGGTGAGGACATGGAAGAAGACGAGAGGCAAGCTACCCACGATATGCCACCCCCACATGATTCGAGCCTACCGGGTGAAGGCTCCTCTGTTATGTCTCAGGATCACTGGGGTTGGATCCAGACGGAGATGGGAACTCTCCGCACCGAGTAGACCATGCAAGGTGCGGAACTTGATAGACAAAGTGTGGAACTGTTCCGGCAAGGGACAGTCATGGATGACATGCAGGCCATGATGCAACGTCTGATGTTGCATTTCCCGCACGATCCTCCGCCTCCTCCTCAACAGTGAGCACTGTAAGTCCCCTTCGTGTTTGAATTTAAACATTGAGGTCAATGTTTAGTTCAAGTGTGGGGGGGTTTTCTCCTTTCATGTTTTATTTTCTTTCAATTTGTTTTGTTTTTGTTATGTTATCACTATATTAGTATGTTTGTTTGTTTTGTTTGTTTTCTGTTCTTTTGGACCTAATGTGTGTACAAGGTGATGAGAAACGGTTGGACGAGCCCGGAATCAAGGGTAGTGGATGAATGACACTCCTCAAACTTAGGATGATAAGGCACCCCGGAAGTTGATGCAACCTTGAGAAAAGAAGTCGGACACATTTTGGGGACACCGGACCAAGAAATCGGTATGGAAAGCCCAAGTCAGGAAACAACCACATAACACGAAGAGATTTCAGAGCTTGCAAGCTAACCAACATGGTGAGATCACAAAAAGCCAAACACGAAATATCAACATGAGAGTTCAGCCAGGTATGACTTTATCACTCTGATTTTGCGTATGTCCTGTCGACACGTCACAGCATGACAACACACACTGAGGCAAGTTGTTTGTTTAGCCAGGGCCTTTCTAGCCATCCCTATATGTATGTTTCCCTTCGTAAACCCCGTTGAGCCTTAGCCATTTTATTCATTGTAAACCCTATGTTAACGTTTAAGCATTATTCATCATGAACCCCCTGTTAACTTTTAATCATCCATTTCCTTTTGTGTCATAACTCGGTATGATTGTGTGAATTGCAAGATGTGCAATAAAACTAAGTTTGGGGTGGAAATCTTGAAAGAGAAGGCAAGTGCATAAGATGAGAATACAAAAAGAAAAATAGTATGTATTTTCTTTAAAAGAAAAAAGAGAAAAAAAAAAGAAAAAAAAAGAAAAGAAAAACAAAAGAGAAAAATGCACTTGCCGAGACCTTAGATTCTAATAGATATAAAATGCTCGGAAATTTGAGTAGAAAAAGAGTCAAAAGAGTCAAAAGAGTGAAATTAACCCCCAGAGTATATGTGATGCACAGAAAAAGAAAGAAAAATCACACAACATGACTACCGAGTTCAAAACCCTTTGTTATCCAATTTTTTTTGTCTATCCCACCGTACCCAAGCCCCGTTACAACCTAAAAAGACCTCAAAAAGTGTGTGGAATCTGCTGTGGTAGTGACATTAGAGTGTATTCAAAGTTAAGAATTTGGTATTGCATATTGTGCTGTGAGTGTACACACCTAACCCTGAGAGAAATTGTGAGTGTGTGAAAAGCTTGTAGGTGAAGAGGTTTCGGATGTGGAAATGTGGTAAACTGCCTGAATCGGAGAGACCTGAAACTCGATTGGAAAGGAAGAACACAAATGGTGAAAGACTAGGTTGCATTGTGGAAAACGAATTCGGGGATGACCTTTGTTTGGACTTAATACATCACTTGAGGACAAGCAATGAGACAAGTTTGGGGTTGTGATCGGTCACCATTTCCATTGAATTCCCGCCGCTAATCCGACATATTTTCATCACCTTGGTAATATTTATGTTTGTTTTTAGTTGCATTTGAGTCAATTAGCATGTTTAGTTGGTATGGTATTGCATTGCATTCGATTATGAGTTTATGTCAAAAAGATCTCGTTTATGCTTCGTTTGGTAGTGTCATTGTTACAGGTTTAAAAGCAAGAATGGTGAAGTTCTGGACACTCTGAAGGACAAAAATATGAAAAAACAGCAGGTCAACACGGGCACCCGTGTGCCACAACACTGCCCGTGTTGTTGATCAAGCAGAGCAGAGAGGGAGCAGAAAACAGAGATCAACACGGCCACCCGTGTGCCACCACACGACCGTGTTGATTAAAACAGTGCATTAACACGGGCACCCGTGTGTAGGGACACGGCCCGTGTTGTTGCCACTGTAACTTATGCTGAAAAAATTAATGATGAAGAACAACACGGCCACCCGTGTGCACCACACGGCCGTGTTGATTGAACGCAGTTTGGAAAACCTAATTTTTGCTGTGTGAACCGATTCTGCTCATTAAGGGTAGTTTGGACCTTTAGCTTGGAAGAGAGTCATCTGAAGCTATAAGAAGGCTTGGAAGAGAAAGAAGAAGGTACCTTTTACAGACAAACGAAAGCATTGCATTGAAGAAGAGAGCGAATATGACGGATTTGAAGACGGCGAGATTCAAGGGTAGCAACCATTGAAGATCAAACTCTCCTAATTCTTTGTAATGTCTAATCTTTACTTTATGAGTTCTTTAAGTACTATGAGAGGCTAAACCCCCTGATGCTAGGGGGGTGGTCCTGATGTTATCGTATGCTATGAATTTGAACCAATGATTTCTTGATTACTATGTTACGTATTTCAATTCAATTGTGTGATGTTATTATGCTTTTGTATCGGACAAATACAAATTAATCTATGACTTCCAATAACAGGATTGTGATTGGTAGGGTTTCCCACAATTGGGTTTATGAATGCATCATCTAGGACTAGTAACTTTCGTAAATCACCGTAAACCTTGATATTTTGTATGATTAAAACCAAAGATTAATTGAATGGACATTTGAGTAAGAATTGGTAGTTTAATAGTTTCTTCCTTAAGGACTTAAGTAAGAACATTCTGAGGTTAGGTGATTGAATGTTTCATATGTATTAAGGAAATCGGGACTAAATTGATAACCGGTTAACTCAACCACTCACCCTAGCATCTTTTATCTTAATCAATTATTTTTACTATTTTTGTGTTTACTATTATAAATTCCAAAACAACCAAACCATTATCTTTTTGTTTTGATAGAATCAAATTAAAATAAGTATTTCCTACGCAATCCTTGAGATCGATACTTGGAAATAAAACTCCTTATTACTACATCGGTAAAAATAGTACACTTGTTATTTTTCCGATCATATTACGACATCAAATGTTTCCTCCAAAGTCAGATTTACCCGCCTGGGGCATCTTTGAATGATAAGAAGACTTTGGGAAGATTAGCTGGTAATTTCTACTTGAATGGTGATATATTGTACAAGAGAAACTTCAACATGGTTTTGCTTAGATATGTGGATAGACACGAAGCAGACTTGTTGATGATTGAAGTGCATGAAGGTTCCTTTGGTACTCATTCCAATGAACATGCAATGGCGAAGAAGATGTTGTGAGCAGGTTACTATTGGCTGATAATGGAATCTGACTGTTACAAATTTGTGAAGAAGTGCCATAAATGTCAAATTTATGCTGATAAGATTCATGTTCCTCCTACACTTTTGAATGTTATCTCTTCCCCATGGCCTTTCTCTATGTGGGGGATTGATATGATTGAGCCCAAAGCTTCAAATCGACATCGTTTCATTTTGGTGGCAATTGACTACTTCACCAAATGGGTTGAAGAGACATCATATGCGAATGTAACCAAGCAAGTTATTGCAAGGTTTATCAAGGATCAGATCATATGGTGTTATGGCGTGCCAAGTAAGATCGTTATTAATAATGGATCGAACTTGAATAACAATGTGGTAGAAGCTCTTTGTAAAGACTTCAAGATTGCACATCATAATTCTTCTCCCTACAGACCCAAGATGAATGGGGTTGTTGAAGCTGCGAATAAGAACATCAAGAAGATTATTCAGAAGATGGTTGTCACGTATAAGGATTGACATGATATGCTCCCATTTGCTTTGCATGGGTATCATACATCCATCCACACTTTAACATGGGCAACCCCCTTCTCGCTTGTGTATGGTATGGAAGCAGTGCTCCTCGTAGAGGTTGAGATTCCTTCATTGCTTGTGCTCATGGAAGCCAAGTTGACTGAGGCTGAATGGTGTCAGACTAGGTTTGATCCGCTGAATTTGATTGAAAAGAAGAGATTGAATGCCATGTGTCATGGTCAATTATATCAGCAGAGGATGAAGAAATACTTTGATAAGAAGGTCAAACCTCGTGTGTTTAGAGAAGGTGACCTTGTGCTCAAGAAGATATTGTCGGTCAAACCAGATTCTAGGGGAAAAAGGACTCCTAATTATGAAGGCCCATATGTTGTTAAGAGATCCTTTTCAGGTGGTGCTCTGATTCTGACAAATATGGATGGTGAAGAGTTCACTCGTCCTGTGAACGCAGATGCAGTCAGGAAATACTTCGCTTAAAAAGAAAAGAACAACTCGCTAAGTTGAAAACCTGAAAGGGAGACTTAGGCAAAAAAAGAGCGTCTCGGTGGATTGAGAACCCGAAAGGGCGGTCCAGGCAAAAGTTATAGCCATAAAAAAAATCCTGATAAGTGGAGTACCCCACCTTGGGGAAACTTATGCAAATATTAGAGATTATGGCAAGTAGTTGCAGTCTACTGATCTTCAAATTTTGGAGAACTTTGAGCACAAGGGTTGATGTTGATTCATCATCCCACCAGCGGTCAAGAGCACAGTGGATATCAAAGGATTGGTAGAAGGATTAAGGATCATTTGTATTCAATGTAGCCCTTTTCCATGTAAATTACCATTTTCAACTTTGTAAAAATCTATGGAGTCTTGTCATTTACAGACTACCATCCCATTAAATAAAGTTGAGCCTTTGTCCAATTGTTTTTACTCTTATTTACTTCAGCCAATAGTTTAAATTTTATTATGATCATTTTGGAAATTTAAATTTTTTTAATCCAAATCTTTTCTTAAAACATATAAAAACAAGAAATTTTCAAAGCAAATTAAAAAGGAAGTATCAACAACACTTCAAGAAGCAACAAGCCCTTAAGTGCTAAGCATCAGAGGTTCCCCAAGCAGTTGACCCTTCGGGTATCCCTCGTCGTTTGTGTTGATCTGAATCCCCTGCGAAGTGTTTGTTCCCTAGCGAAGTTCCGATTGTTTTTCCCAGCTAAGTTGGTTGATTCAGTACCTTGCGGCGTGTTATTTCCAGGAAGTGTTTATGTATTTCCCCCATAGGGTTGATCTTCAGCAGAGTAAGATCTTTTCCCCAGTAGATCGCGTTGGTTTCCCCACCGGTCGCCATCCGAATTGTTCCCAGTCAGATTTTTCTCCTTGTTTCTGAGAAGTTGTCTTGTGTTTATCTTCTGTATTGGTTGTCTCCCATTTGATATGGCGTAGACCTAAAATTCCTTGCAGACTCGATAATTTCGCCTCTCCTCGGCATATTTCCTCCCTCGGATAGGTTTAACCCTGTGGTCTTTGGATTTCTCTGTTCTCCTGTAGTTGTCTCCCTCTTTTGTTTATTGACCGTGGATTGTACCGATGATTCAATTTCTTTGCGACAACTTTGTATCCTTTGTGATCGTTTTGTCAGCATAATCATCATATATACATATACATATACATTCATATAATTACAAAATTTGCATATTTGTATCATCATATCCGATTAACTTGTTGATTTGAGATTCTCATTCTCTATATGGCGACAATTTATCCCCATACAAATTTTGGTGTCTGTCCTCCCTCAATTGTAAAGCGTCAGCCCCTTAGGCAGAAAGACTTTAACCTTTCTCCTCTTCCCCAATGAGTTTGTTTCCTCATGGATGATTATTACTTCAGTTTCCTTTCCAGTTGTTTATCTGGATGGAATCACTCCCCTTGAGTTATATCCTCATTGGGTTGAGTCTTGATTGACTGTTTCTTTCTAGCTTTTACCTAGATATATGCTTCGAGTCTCCTAAGAATTTATTACCCAGTAACTGGTAATATTCTTCTTAGTTTGCAGTTTGTTACTTCTTGCCCAATACCCGGCAAAAGTACCCTTGTTTTTATCCTCAGTAGAGTCCCTAGTGGATCTATTCCTTAGAAAGTATATCCTTGATATGTTCACTCTCACCAGTGACGTATATCTTTCTCTCCCCTGCCTGAGTTTATCCTTGATATGTTCATCCTAACCGATGACGGATATTCTCACCTTTGGTATTCTACCCAGTAAAAAGGTAGTTGTAATCCCTATTCTGGTCTCCCAGAGAGTTAATCCTTGATATGTTCATCCTAACCGATGACGAGTTTCCTTCTCTTTGCGGTCTTCTACCCAGTAACCGGTAGTTGTAAATCCTGCTTTTTGTCCCCTTCGTAGAGTTAATCCTTGATATGTTCATCTTAACCGGTGACGGATTATCTCTTTGGTGGTATTCTATCAAGTAACCGATAGATGTAATTCCTATTTTCTCCCCTCTCAGAGTCTATCCTTGATATGTTCATCCTAACCGGTGAAGGATTTTCTCTTTGATGGTCTTCTATCCAACATTCGATAGATGTAATTCCTACTTCTTGTTCAGTTGGTTTATCCTTGATATGTTCATCTTAACTGATGACGGATATCCTCATTGACAGTTCCAGGCAAGTCTATCCTTGATATGTTCATCTTAACCGATGCCAGATTTTCTTCCCTTATTATGTTTATCCTTGATATGTTCATCCTAACCGATGACGGATACTCTCACCCTTTAGTCTTCTACCCAGTAACTAGTAGTTGTAAATCCTATTTTCTGCAGTTTTCCCCAGTAAGGCTATTCTTATCCAGTAACCGGTAATGAATACTCCATCCTGTTGGTTCTCAGTGAGTCATCCTTGATATTTCATCCTAACCGATGACAATTGTTCTCTCTATCAGATCTTTATTATCTCCTTACCCAGTAACAGGTAGTAGATAATAGATTTTTGCTCCTCCTGTGTTAAAGTTTATTTCTTCCCCAGTCGAGTTGAGTGCGCATTTCCTTAGTGAAATCATTTTTCCTGCATGATTCAAGTACTTCAGTTTTATCCCGACTTACTTGTATCCCCTGCAGATGTTATTGTTTCTCTGGCTGAGTCTTTCCGTGTTTGTATGGAATCCCTCGTGTCCTCTAGTAGTTTTAAGTCGTAGCCTGGCCTACGCATAACTCCTTTATTCCCTAGAGTCTCTGTCTCCCCAATGAGTTTTCCTTACGAAATATATTATACTCCTGTGGACTTTCGGTCTCTCTGATTTCTTTTCCTTTGTGGCAATATTTCCCCATAGAGCATTAACTTTTACATTCATACCATATGCATCATGAGGTCTCTTAGGGACCAAAATTTGTTTCTATATGTTGTTATTTAAGCCCATTCTACTGTGTCGACATGAAGATTTTAACCTTCGCCTCCTCAGTTAGAATGTCCTTAAATAGGGGCAACTGTAAGACCCCAATTTTGACCCTAAGATGCCTCATGAAATTTCATCATATGCACTAGCATTGGGATCATACCTTGGCATCCTCCTTACCCCTCTTTCATTGGGTTTATTTTGGGAGAGATCACCAAGCCCCATGTGACTGTATCATACTTGTATATTATTATTTTACTAACCAAAATACAAAAATATGTCTTTGCATTTGCCTAACTCTTTTGTAGGTAGGGCATCATCTCCATTGGTCCACCAAGTTCATATCTAAGGTTTGAGACCCTCATGACAAAGAGCACAACCATGAATTGATTTAAGAATGGTTATGAGCATCATATATAAGTCCCATTAATCTCTACATGTTATATTGATCAAGTTTTCTTCAAGAGTTTGAGGGTGATTTGCCTTCGAAGCCCTAGTTTGATTGGGTATCTTGAGTAACTTCTCCAACAAGCTATCTCACCAATTGATCAAATTTCTCAAGGGACACTTCAAAATTCTTCATCTTATGCATATATGATCTACCATGAGCCAAGAAAGTCCAAATAATTTAAGGTTAGCAAGTTGGTTGATGGTGGTTGGCCAGATGAATTCATCTAATCAAAACTAGGTCTCCCTAGACCCTATCTCCTACTATTTTCACCATATGAAAATGCTTTCAAGTGCAAAGTTACTCTAAATGACATTCCTAACAACTTTCATGTTGAGCCCTAGAGCTAGTTTTGCTTCCAAAATCATTTTCTATGTTGAAACATTATAGGTCATTTTGTCTAAACCCTAATTTGAAAGTCAACTTCCCAAGGACATAACTTGCTCACTTTTTATGAGATGAAAGATTTCCAAGTTTCACAATCAAATTCAATGTGTCTACTTCAACTTTGATGTTTGGAGTAAGAGTTAATTCATCTTTTATGAGCATGTGATATGAGGTTACATTATGGGTCACTTTTGACCTATACCATTGAACAAGTGATTTTTCCAAACTTCAAAAATGCATAACTCTATCATTCCAAATCCAAATGACATGAAATTGGTGACCAGTTTTAAGGTATTTCAAAGACATACAACTTTGATGAAGACACTTTTCTCATTTGAAGCTCACATAAAAAGTTAAGCAAGGTGGAATATTGAGATATATGGCTTGACACTTCCACATGAAAATTTCCAAACTTCCACCTTGAAATTCTTCATCTTCCAAGCTCTAAATGAAAAAGTGTTGAACATGAAAGTTGTTCCTCTTGATCTAAATTTTCCAAAAAGTCTAATTTCATCCATTTTGGACAAGATTTGCTATGGCTGCGCATGGCTGGAACATTGAATCATCATTTGGAAAATCAAACTTCAAGCTTCCATGTACAATTGCCTAGCACTTCAATTTGATTTCAGACTTATTCACACTCAATTATATATCAAATGGAATGATCTCATGGGTCTGTACACGCCCATGCACACATGCATGACTCATTGTCAATTTTGGAAACTCATTTGGAAGGTGCAAATAACACATGATCCAGCTATAAATACAGCTCCATATGCTTAGAATTGATTTTTGGATCATTATTAATATTTTTCTCTTTAATATTCTGGCTTAAAATTATTTTTTGGATCATTATTAATATTTTTCATGATTTAGTTGATTTTGAATTTGTTTTTAATTGTTTAAAAATACTTTTAAGTCTTTAAAAATTCTGAATTTTTTTCTCCAAGGTCCATTGACCTTTGTTGACCTAGGATAAATCTCATGGCCATTTATTTGGTGTTTTGATGTGGTTTTAGGAATTTAAAAAACCATATTTATCTTAAATGCCTTATTTTAGTATTTTTAATTTGAATAAATGCCAAATAATTTTGTTCACCAATTGTGATGACTTGTATGTGTTTGACTCTTATTGTTGGGCCTTGGTCAAGGTTGATTTAACTTTGTCAAGTTAATATCATTGGATTTAGGGGATTGATGGAATTTACATTCCATCTCCCAAAATGCATGGATGATATTAATTTGGTAAAAGTCCTCCTTTGACAAATTTGAGTTTTGATCCATTCCCCTCCCTCTTCATCTCATTTCCCTTCTTTATACATTAATCTCATTTGGCCTATAATATCTCAAAGTCCTAAACCTAGTTGATTGAAAAATTAACATGAGTATGGATGAGATTATGTCACCTCTTTTGCATATTCTTTTTGTGTGTGGTATGTTTCATGAGCATAGTACATTATACTATGTCTCTAACATGCATTAACACCAAAATTCTATTGCTCGTCCTCAAATAGTTGTGACTTCTACATAAGTCCAATTACGATTGCTTAACATAGCGCTAAATTTGTGACATAAAAGGCATAGCATTCTAGTTAGTGAGATTGTATGTCTTTGCTCTTTCATGGTATTGTGTGGAAACTTGGCCTTTTTCCTTCCTTTGGAAGATGTCTTGGCTCAAGAATCCATGCTTGTGATAAGTGGGTTGAGTGTTCTCCAAAGAATGCCTTAAAATGAAAAGAAAAAGCAAAATAATACTAACTTCTAACTCATTAACAACTAACTTTTAATTTCAAGCCATTTACTTTAATGTCATTTAATTGTAGCCTTTATTCATTTGCCATTGTTCATATCATTCTAATTGTTTATGATAATGTAATTTTCACTTTGTCCACTTGGACCATATTGTGTGATATATCTTGTTTGTATATACGTTGCTTGTTTGTGTGGTCTTTGACCATTAATGTACATAATAACAACAAAAACCCTAAAAAAACTTTTGTGTTGATTGTTGGCTTGATCTTGGACAAATGGACTTAGAACTTAGGCAACATTCCCTTTCTAAAGGAATTGGCCAATGCCAACATATTGAGAAATCAAGTGCTTGCAATTTGGAAATTCATCTGATACATCATTCAAGATCCCTCTGAGTTCATCTGCAACATGATCATAGTGAAACTGTTATTTTGAACCTGTGACTTGTGAAATTCATCTGCTACATGGGCTAATTTGAAGAAGATCATGGAGTGGCTAAAGCTTGGATGTGGCTATCTTTATTCGATTCCTTTTCTCTTCAAGATAATGTAATTATGCATTTATGTGTTGCTTGTTTCTAAGTGTCCAAGGGAATTCTGGGTTTCTATTGACATTCTTGTCTATTGGATTGCTACCCATTTGATCAGATCTTTTCAAGTCTTAACTTTTAATTATGTGCGTAGGATAGTCTTTTCATCTTCTCCCCATTTCTTTAATTTCAAAATCTCTCCCTCCCTTTTCAAAATCTTCTTTGATTGAACTTGTTTTGTTCTAAACTTTGACCACTTTGCAAAAAGATAGAAACTTTGGCATTATGCCATTGTATTTTCAAACTTTTTTCTTAAATCAAACTTGTAAATAAACTTAACTATACTTGACTTAAACTTTCAAAAAGCCAAAAAGAACTAACTCATTCAAATCATTTTTAGGCCTTTGTGCTTTTCAAACTTAATTTTTATTAAAAACAATGCATCCACTTTGAAATTTGTATCACGAACTACGAGGTTTTGATCCTTCATTTTGATCCTACACTTTATTAGTTTTGATTTGAAAACTTCTTACCTTTTGGGTTTTGTTCATACTTTTTCCCTTTTCCCTTCGAAACAATAAAAGCGCGGTGGCGACTCTTGTTATTTGATATCTAACTTATCCATAGCTTGATGCTCATGAATTTACCGCTATAGACACCACCTCAATTCTACATGCAAATGCGCTGCCAGATCATTGTACATCAAAGGTATGTTTCTGATATTGCTTACTCGCTCCCGATCCCACCAATGGACCAGAGCATATCAAATCTCTACGAATTCCAACACTGAATCAGAAACACTTCACCATTCCCATTATACGGAATTCAGATACTTGGTCCCAATCCCGCCAATGTACAAGATTACATCAAAATTGTAACTGATCCCACCACTGAATCAGCAATGCTTCACTGATCCCACCATAGGCATCATCTACTCTCTCCCGATCCCACCATTGGACCAGAGCACACCTTTGGACCAAAGTTTGTACATCATGATGCATGCCACATGCAACTATACGCCAAATAAGTCCATCGGCACAACATACATGATCATGGTCAATTATGACATGCCATTGCATAATTTATACATTCATGACAACCACAATATTCATCACAATCAATTCACTAATGCATATCAACATTTATGTAAGCTCAATTCATCAACAATTAATCATGTACTTGTAAGACCCCAATTTTGACCCTAAGATCCCTCATGGCATCATAACATTGCATTTGCATTACCTCAAGGATCATAAGCATCTTGGCTCCTTACCTTCGGGTGGGATCTCTTTTTGTGAGTGGTTTGAGATCACCAAGCATGCTTGAATTGTATATTGTTGCTTTTCTTATTTTGTTCACTAACCAAAAGCACAAAAATATGTCACTAACATCTTTGGTTTGTAGCTTGAGTAATCACAAGGTCAAAAGCTTCAAGGAGATCCTTTGTGCAGAGATAAGGTCAATAAGAGATGAAAGAAAGCATGGTAATGGTCCCCAAAGCTCTCCTCCATCAAATATACCTCCCTAGCATCTCAATTCATCATTTTGATCAAAGCTAGTCAAGGGGTTTTGAGGTTTGTCCCCCAAAGAAACCCTAATTCATCTGTGCACCACAATGCCTTGCTCTTGAAGCAACCTCAGCCCATGATCAAATACAATCAAGGGAAGTTATTTAATTCTTCATTTCATGCATATTTGAACTTATTTTATTTGTCCTCAATCATCAATTCATCAGGATATGAGTTGTGGACTTGAGAAGTTGATCAGTCAATTCATCTAACTATTTTGAAATGCACTGAGGCCTAACTTTTTATGTATTGGTCAAATGGAGATGATCCTAAAAGAAAACATGTTATTAAGGAAATATGAACAACTTTCATGTTCATCAAAAATTGATTTGAAGCTTGGAAGGTCATCTCCCATTCCAAGACATTATAGGTCATTTTGACTGAAACCCTAATTTTGGGTCAAATTCCCAAAGACATAACTCATTCATTTTTTATGATTTTGAGGTGGGATCAAATGCATTGGAAAGCTTAAGATGTCTACTTCAAATGTTATGTTGGACAAAATTTCAAAATATCAAGGGAAATACATGTGATAATGCAATACATTATAGGTCACTTTGGACCAAATGCATTGAAAGGCAAAAAAGTCCAACTTCATGTGCCCATAACTCTTTCATAAAAAATCCAAATGATGCAAATGTTAAGTTCATTTTGATTTTGCCCAACATAACAATTATTCCTTACATCAAGACCTTTCCAACCATTACTCACATGATCATGTTTGGATTTAGCAAATGGTATTTTCGAAGAGGAGAAGTTTTTAGTTCAATTATGCATAACACCTCAAAATTCCATGCACAAGCAATTACCATTCAGATTACACGTCCATTTCACTTTGGTATGATTTCAGATTGCATTTGGCATTGAATTTGGGCCTTGTGCATGATCATGCAAGCCCATGCAAGGAATGTCCAATTTCATGCACACGGATTGAATCACCCTCTCCTTGCCATTCCCTCTATAAATAAGAGCCTCACTCCATTCAAAACTCATCCATGAATCAACCTGAAATGCTACAGAACTGAAAACCTAACCTCTCACTAAAGAAGCTATTTCACGTTTCTTCAAATTTTTCAGATCTAAAATTCAACTACATATGGCTGAATCTTTGGATCTAAAGCTTCTAGACCTTCATCCTTTACTCCATTGATCTTCTGTTTTAGCAAAGGAAGCAAGGAATCAAGCTTAAATTTCCAGAATCCAAGGTTGTTCTTCAACTGGTTTTCTCTTCGAATCTCACCAATTATTGATCTATTTGCTTGGATTTTGTGTTGGCTGAAGTCCTCTTCATAGAGGCATTTGATTTGAGTACTCAATTGTTGAAATCCATGAAGTTCACTTGAACACCACAAAATTTCCATCTCTGATTTCTAGAGAGGAATTGAGTGGTACACAAATGATGTACATCATCCCAGCTTTCCAAAGATGTATAGATCGTGTATTTTGATTAAGTTTTCATTGTCTACAATTTTGGCCGGAAAACACAAGCTCACCGGAGAAGAAGGTGGCTCCGGTGGCCGTCCCATTGCCAGTTTCAATCTGGATTGTTGGATTGAGTTTCCCAGATCTAATCTTGGGCTTCGCTTGTTATGACTTTAATTTATTCATTGTGTTACGCGTGGACTTGGGCCTATGGTGGAAGCGCGATTCTGGAGCATATGATCTGCCAAAATCAATATCTTAATTTCTGATTTAACGCTCCTGGTTTTTTTGAATTTCCTATTTTCTGATTTAATTTTTTTATTTCCATTATTTTTAAAAATCAATATCTTCTTCATTTTAAATCCAAAAATTATGGGACCAATTGCATTCTTCTCCAAATAATTTCTAGTTTCTAATTTCGATTTTAATATTTTTTATTTTATCATTTGATATTTTTTGTGAATTTTCTCTTTTATGGTTGTTTTTAATTCATTTTAAATAGTTTTTGATATTCAAAAAATACAAAAATATTTTCCTAACCTACTTGAATGATGATGGATCTATGAAAAATATTCTCATTAATTTTTTAATTGATTTGAGATTTATTTGAGAATTTAGTTCAATTAGGTTATTTTTATTCATTTTTAATTGATTAAAAATAGTTTCAGACTTTTAAAAATGCTGAAATTTTTTGTCAAACTTTGTTTGACCTTGTTGAACTTGGGATAAATCACTTGGACCTTTCAAGGTTGATTTGAAGTGATTTTGAAGTTTGACCTTTCTTTTATTTTTAATTCAAGTTTATTTTAATATTGAAAATACCAAAAATATTTTGCTTATTGTTTGAACTCCAATCTTCATCTCATTGCTGATTTCTCATTGTTTGACTTTGACCTTCAATGTCACTTGGTCAATACACATGGATTGGTACATTTTATTTGACATTATGCATTTTGATCTTTCCATTTCCTTATCCATTCTTCATCTCCTTCTTCTTCTTCTTCTTCTTCTTTCTTTTTGATCAATGAGTTGAAGGTTGATAAGTTAGCATTGATTAGGGAGACTTAATCTTCCTTGATTCAAATCTAATTCATCTTGATCAATTGATCAAGTGAATGGATTTGCATTAAGGATAGGTTATTTTCTAAATCATGCAAAAGGCTTAAACCAATACAAGATCAATTCTCTTCTTCTTTTGGCATGGCAAGTTGTCAGAACTTGGTTCACTAATCAAGACTTCTAACTTGTGTTGTTGCCTACATTATTATTGACCGGCCTCAGATAGTTGTGACTTCTACATAAGTCCAATTACGATTACTTAACATAGCGCTAAATTTGCCTTATGGCACACTAACTACTAACACTAACCATTAACCATTAACATTTACTTTTTGCTCTTTACTTTTATGCAATTTACTATTCTTGCACATATTATCCATTTGCTTTTCTCCTTTGCTCACTTGAGCACATGTTTATGTTGATGCCATTTGCCTTTTGCTCACTTGAGCACATAATTGTGTATATACTATTGTGCTTGTGTTTTGTTTTGATTGTTGTGGACCAAATGCAAAAAATGGACAAATGGACTTAGTTTCTAGGACATTCCCTATGCAAAATTGGAGTAAAAGGACCTTAATGATGAAGATGGATTAGAAGGACCAAATCTCTAAACTCACTCTTGTCCATTCTTGATTTACTTCATGGAATTCTTTGATGTGTGTACTTTTGTGCTAGGGAATCCTATGAGAGCTCAAATTGAAGGACCATTGCCATGTTCATCCAAAATGAAAGACACAAGATACATTGAGGATCTCTTAAGAGACTTGTTTGATTGCTTAAGCTTACTATTATTGTGATTGCTTGTTCCAAAGGATGGGAGCTACTTGTATCATCAATATGATCTCAAAAGAGGAACTCCATTGTGGTGTTGTTTCTTTATCCCTTACCTTTTTGCTTTGCTTAGGAATTTAGCCCTTCTTCTTCTTCTTCTCTCCACTCTAACCCAAGCCAAAACTTTTTGTGCAAACATTTAACCATTGTTTTCAAACATTAGAAACCTAAGCCTTATGCTTTTGATTTTCAAACTTTCTTTTCATAACACTTATTTTGAATTGAATCCTTAAGTCAACTTTGACCATTTTGTATATACTTCTAATTGGTAAATATAACCCATTCAAATGTCTTTTTGTGGTCCCAATGGCCACTTCCTTAATCAAATTTTTTTATAACCTTTAGCTATTAGGTTTGAGTTATCCTTGTGGTAGATGTAATACTCACCTATATCCTTAGTGATGGACAATGAGTTTTTCATGCTTATTATAGGGTTAACCCCTCACTAGCATGTTGAAGCTATCCTCACATGGTGGATTTGTGGTTTTAGGTTGAGTTTTCTCCCTTTGATAACAAAAGACCTTAAGGCTTTTGGACCAATCAACTCACCAACTCACTTTGAGATTTTTATCCCGAACTACGAGGTTTTGATCCTAATCTTCTTTAAGATGGTACGTAGGCAATGGGTTTATCCATCCAAACACAAAATGTAAATAAACTTGTATATTCTCTTCTCATCCCCTCAATCATGTTTGCACAAATAAAATTTTCACAAAACAACAACCTTTACAACAAGTATGAAAAGGGCTCCCTAGGAGTACCTAGGATATTTTGGGTGCCTAACACCTTCCCATTGCATAACCAACCCCCTTACCCAGATCTCTGATTTCTCTTTTACTAGTTTTTGTTAAAACTTTTAGGTTTTTGTTCGCTTTCTAACCATTCCTTTGGATAAATAGAAGTACGGTGGCGACTCGACTTGTATGATTTACCTTGGATTTAGTCAATATCTCTAATGGTAACGAATACCCCGCTACAGAAAAGTGGCGACTCTACTGGGGATACTATTGTCTCCAGTGGGTTTTGCCAACTTTTCATACTTGTTGTATTGTATTGTTTTGTGACATATTTTTGTGCAATTTAGGATTACTGTATTGTATGTAATGATTGATTTGCTTGATATTAATTCCTTGTGTACTTGGTGATCTTTGTGAGATGAGTTCTATACCCGGACTTGAGTGCACTTAGGATAGGAGAATGGCATAGTCTTGTTGACTTGTGTGGAGTTATTCCTTAGCAAGTTGACTTGCAAGTCCATTCACTTGGTGGAGGTCATGTTGGGATCAATAATGTCACACAAGTAGTTGTGGTTAGACATTACTCTTTCCAATATAGACTATAGAAGCCAAGGACCTTAGTTTACCAAGACCATCTTGGCCTATTCTTAGGACGTAGTGCGAAAATCGTTCAAGTGTAAAATTTGATACGATTGTTACGCGATACTACACTCATAAGAGCCTCTCTTGAGAATATTTTTGGAATACGAGTAGTCGTTTATCCGATAATATCCGAAAGATGGGATGATGACTATGGGAACCTCTTGTAGAACATGTTTGGCAGGTTTAAACCGTAGTACACTCCTTTTGGGTGGTTCTTAACCAAGACTCCATGCTCGTGACTCGCAACAAACCCTTGATTCGTGGTTGATCCGTTCATGTATCCTTAATATCAATGGAACTTGGGTGTTGATAAGGTGTAAACCATAATCCACCAAAATGGATGATTGATATTAAGGATGATATGATCCATCCCATGACCTTTGTTTGGTGTGCTTTGCTTGATCCTTGAGTGTGATTGTTGCATTCATGCATTCATGCACCCATTTGCATCCATATCATCAATAAAGAAGAAAATTTTCAAGGAACTTAAGGGGGTTTATTTGCAAATTTTCAGACATGGAAAGACAAAGAAGGAATACAAAGAAGTACAGTTTCAAACAACCAGATTTGAAAGAGTTAAGGAATCTAACATCCTATGTACTAGATCCCTTGGGGTTCAAGGCTCGTTTTGGGAAGCTTCTTCCTGTTCTGACTACTCAGGTGGATGAAGGGTTGATGAGTGTATTGGTGCAGTTTTATGATCCCTTGTATCGTTGCTTCACATTTCCGGATTTCCAGCTTCTGCCTACACTTGAGGAGTATGCCTACCTTGTGGGTATACCTATTCTAGACCAGTTGCCGTTCAGTGGCTTGGAGAGTATTCCTACTTCTCAAGAGATAGCTGACATGTTGCACATAGATGAATCTCTGGTTGGTGCTCATATGACTACCAAAGGTGGAATTCAAGGTCTCCCTTCTAAGTTCCTCATTGCTCAAGCTACCAAAGGTGGAATTCAAGGTCTCCCTTCTGAGTTCCTCATTGCTCACTTACCACAGACGGTCGCCTTCAAGGAGAACAAGGGATGTCTACGGTGGTCCACGAGACTCATGTCTCTCACTAATGATGATATCTCTTGGTACAACCATGTGTATGATGGTGTGCAGATTATCGACTCTTATGGTGAATTCTCCAATGTACCTCTTCTTGGTACCTATGGTGGGAGTAACTACAACCTTGTTTTGGCACGTCGTCAGCTTGGGTTCCCCCTAAAGGATAAACCTAATAACATTCTGTTAGAGGGTGTGTTCTTTCAGGAGGGTAAAGATCCCCAAAACTTGAAGGGCAGAATTGTCCGCGCTTGGCGCAAGATTCATAGGAAAGGAAGGAAAGAGTTGGGTCCTAAGAATTGTGTTGCTATGGAGCCTTACACTACTTGGGTTAGGAAGAGAGCGTCTGAGTATATCATGCCATACGAGTATCCAAGACCTACACCTTTGGTTACAGCTGGGCCTTCAACCCTCCCTGACCAAGGAGTAGAGGAGTTGAGAGACGAAGACCGATCACGTGCTTGGATCCGTGAAAGAGAGGAGTTGCTTCAGCAAATCAAGGAGAAGGATGCTTTGATAGAGTTCCTCGAGCATCAGGTTATTGAGGATCCTAATGAATCATGAACTTCTCTACTTCCTCAGTCTTCCAAGTTTTGGAAGAGGAAGTACGACCGACTCGTCAAGGAGAAGGCAGATATGGAGGCAGCCTACGAGAGGGAGGTGAAGAGACTTCGTGCATCCTATCTTCCTGTGTCCCGAGCTTTAGATGATTGTTTCTAGGGATCCATAGGATGATTATTTTCCTTTTCTCTTGTATATGGTTACCAATGTTGTATTTTTTTGGTGTAAAATATTTCCCAGATATTATGTTTCCATATAAAAGTGTTTAATATTTCCAAAATTTGCAAATAGAACCCTAAAGTTCCTTTGAAATAAAAATAAATCATATGCACAAACATTGCATGCATCATGTGCATAAGCAGGTTTTGTTCTCAGCTTCTTGTCCTGTGGTCTAACTCTGTGTTCTTCATTTATTTTGAAGATAAGTTGACTCACCGGTACTACACCAAAGCCAACATTTCAAGACTAATGGATCATCTGGAACAAGAGAACCGCGAGCTGAAAGAGGAAGTGGCCAGACTAAGTGCCTTGATGGAATCATTCATGGCTGCCCAGAGCCAGTCTTCTCCGACACCTTCAACTCCTCCCCAGAGGACAGTTATCTCTTAAATTGTCTCCTCGACCGTGCCTGCAGCCAGTGCACACTTTGCTCCAACGGCCATGCCAGCCAGATTCCCGTGGGGGATGCCTCCCAATTTCATGCCCGAGGGTCCTGCTCCCACCTTTGCTTCTATGCCGGCATCTAGCCCGGTCCTTGCTGTTCCTCCTCCTGTCGTGCACACTCTGCCCAGAGTAGACGACACCATCTATCATTCTGAGCTATCTGAGGGCCCAGATGTCTATGAGAAGATGGACGCTATGAACGATCAATTTCTTGAGCTTCGCAAGGAATTGAAAACTCTAAGAGGAAAGGATATTTTCGGCAAGTCTGCTGCCGAACTCTGCTTGGTTCCTAATGTGAAGATCCCCGTGAATTTCAAGGTCCCTGACTTTGAAAAATATAAGGGAAATACTTGTCCTCTCAGCCACCTGGTCATGTATGTCAGGAAAATGTCGACTCATACCGACAATGACCAATTGCTCATCCACTACTTTCAGGACAGTTTTTCTGGTGCTGCTCTGCGTTGGTATATGGGTTTAGACAATGCGAACATCCGATCCTTCAACAATCTTGGCGAGGCCTTCGTCAAGCAATACAAGTACAATATGGATATGGCTCCTGATAGGGATCAATTGAGGGCCATGTCCCAGAAAAATAAGGAAACATTCAAAGAATACGCCCAGAGGTGACGAGAAGTAGCAGCACAGATCGTGCCCCCACTAGAAGAGAAAGAGATGACTAAGATCTTTTTGAAGACCTTGACTTCTTTTTATTATGAGCGGATGATTGCTAGCGCTCCTTCTGACTTCACCGAGATGGTGAATATGGGGATGCGTCTAGAAGAAGGGGTTAGAGAAGGACGCCTGACCAGAGAAGAAGGTTCTTCTGCCAAACGCTATGGGACGTTTGGGAGGAAGAAGGATGGAGAGGCACATGTTGTGACCTCCCATGTGAAACCAAGAAGACCCTCTGTGAGGAGGAAGACCGTGCGTCCCGCCGGTAACCAGCACCAGGTGGCTCATATAGCACCTGTCTTCAGAGATAATCAGCAATACCAGCTACACAACAACAATCAGTAGCCACATCCGCAATATCAGCAACAACAGCACCGTCCGCAACAGCAGGCCTAGCAGCCTCGAAACAGTAATCAAACCAGCACGAGTTACGAGAGGAAAAGGGTCACCTTCGATCCTATTCCGATGATGTATGCAGAGTTATATCCCTCTTTGATAGAGAGGAAATTGATTACTCCGCGAGAACCACCGGCTATACCTACTAACCCCCAGTGGTGGTATAAGCCCGAATTACACTGTGTTTACCATTCTGGTGCTCCCGGCCACGACGTGGAGAATTGCTACCCTTTGAAGACCAAGGTTCAAGACCTTGTGAGGTGTGGCATTTTGTGTTTCGAGGATGTAGGTCCTAACGTAAAGAAGAACCCATTGCCCGAGCATGGGAAATCCGTCAACATGGTCCAGGGCTGCCTTGGCAAGTAAAAAGTCAGATATGTCAGTCATATTCGACAATCTCTGGTCGAGATGCATCGTTTGCTATGTGATTATAGTCATTATGAGCATGACCACGATAGATGTCGAGTTTGTTCTATTAATCAAAGAGGTTGTCGCTAGGTGCGCAAAGATGTTCAAGAAATGCTGGATGAAGGAGTTATTGAGATCCTTCAAAACAGAAATGTTGACGAAGATGCTGATGAGGTCAACGTAATTTCTCCAATATTCCAGATCCCCGAGCCTGTTATCATCAAGTATGATGGTAGCAAGCAGAAGGTTTCTCCCGCATTAACCATCAAGCCAGCCGGACCAGTACCATACTCTTCTGAAAAGGCGGTCCCTTATCGCTACAATGCTGTCGTAGTAGAAAATGGGAAAGAGGTGTCCTTGCCATCCTCATCTATTGTTAACGTTGCTGATGTTAGCGGTCTGACCCATAGCGGTCGTGTATTTTCAGCACCGCCAAAGCCCCAAGCTAGTGTTGATTCTGTTGAACGCCCGATTGGGAATGCTGTGAGCACTCCGAATTCGGCACTTGTTGTTAAGCCCTCCACTACATTGAGAACTCCTGCTTCTGTTGGCCCAAGCGGCAATATGAAAGAAGACTGCGATGAGATGCTAAAGCTCATCAAAAGAAGCGAGTACAATGTTGTAGACTAGCTTCTACAAACGCCATCCAAAATATCGGTGTTATCATTGCTTTTGAATTTAGAACCACACCGAGAGGCTCTGCAGAAGGTTTTGGACGTGGCATATGTGGATCACGATGTCACAATAGAACAATTCGATAGCATTGTTGCAAAAATTACTGCTTGTAACAACTTGAGTTTTTGTGACTCTGATCTCCCCGAGGAGGGAAGAGACCACAACTTGGCATTACATATATCTATGGGTTGCAAAGAAGACGCCTTGTCCAATGTGCTGGTGGACACTAGGTCATCATTAAACGTATTGCCCAAAACCACTCTTTTGAAGCTGTCATATCAAGGGCCTCCCATGAGGCAGAGTGGAGTAGTTGTGAAGGCTTTCGATGGGTCTCACAAAACTGTGATTGGCGAGGTTGATCTCCCAATCAAAACCGGACCAAGTGATTTCCAGATTACCTTCCAGGCTATGGACATTCACCCATCGTATGGTTGTCTCTTAGGCAGACCATGGATTCACGAGGCAGGCGCCGTGACATCCACCTTACACCAGAAACTGAAATTTGTGAAGAATAAGAAGCTGGTGGTGGTAGGGGAGAAAAGGCTCTCCTGGTTAGCCATTTGTCTTCTTTCTCATATATAGATGTTGAGGATGAAGTTGGAACCCCTTTCCAAGCTTTATCTATTACTGAACCTATTGAGAAGAGAACTCCTTCATTTGCTTCCTACAAAGATGCAAAGTTGGCCATTGAGCGTGGTGCAACCGCTGGTTTAGGGAAAATGATTGAGCTAGAAGGCAACAAGTCCCGGGCTGGCATAGGTTATTCTTCTGGGGTTTCTAGTACGCAAGGGATGTTCAAGAGTGGAGGTTTCATCCACACCAGTCAAGACGAGGAGGTTGTTGCCGTCTTGGAAGAAGACGAAGAAGATTCTGGCAACTACGTCATCCCTGGGGGAATCTGCAATAATTGGGTCGCTGTGGATATTCCAATAGTTATCCATAAGTCAAAGTAATGTTCATTGTGTTTAAAAAACCCTCCTCCCATGCCAAAAGGAGAAGTGATGACATTGTTGGCGCATAAATACAATGATATTTTCATTCAATAAATTCATGTTAAATGTTTGTTTTTCCAATTATTTTCCCTTTTCGCTTTTTGCAAGAAATTGGTGATCACATAAAACCCTAAAAATAAAATAAAATCAATCTTTTCAACTGCATAATGATTTGCCTTGTTTGAATTCTAAAATCTTTTATATCCAAAATCATTATGCAGGTTGATCAAACCCATTGAACATAATGATCCAACACCATCTCCCAACTTTGAATTCCCTATATTTGAGGCGGAAGAAGATGATGTTGAAGAGATTCCTGACGAGATTACCCATCTACTTGAGCACGAAGAGAAGATCATTCAACCGTATCTTGAGAATCTGGAAACAGTCAACTTAGGGTCTGAAGATTGTGTGCAAGAAGTGAAGATTGGGGCACTCCTGGAGGAGTCTGTTAAGAAAGTGTTGATTGAATTGCTACGAGAATATGTTGACGTCTTTGCCTGGTCATATGAAGACATGCCTGGTCTAGATACAGATATTGTGCAACATTTTCTACCTTTAAAGCCTGAGTGCGTGCCTGTGAAGCAGAAGCTCAGAAGAACTCATCTTCATATGGCAGTGAAGATCAAAGAGGAGGTCCAAAAGCAAATCGATGCAGGGTTTCTGGTGACTTCTACGTATCCTCAATGGGTGGCCAATATTGTGCCTGTGCCTAAGAAAGACGGAAAAGTCCGAATGTGTGTGGACTATAGAGACTTGAATAAAGCTAGTCCAAAAGATGATTTTCCTCTACCACATATTGATATGTTGGTAGATAATACAGCTAAATTCAATTTCTTCTCATTTATGGATGGATTTTCCGGATATAATCAGATCAAGATGGCACCCGAGGATATGGAGAAGACAACATTCATCACACCTTAGGGAACATTCTGTTATCGAGTGATGCCCTTCGGTTTGAAGAACGTCGGAGCCACGTATCAACGAGCTATGACCACCTTGTTTCATGATATGATGCACAAGGAAATCGAAGTATATGTTGACGACATGATCGCCAAGTCAAGAACGGAAGTTGAACATGTAGAGCACTTGTTAAAGCTTTTTCAGCGCTTGAGGAAGTACAAGCTTCGTCTGAATCCCAACAAGTGTACATTTGGAGTCCGTTCCGGTAAGTT
The DNA here is from genome assembly GCF_024323335.1 of Lathyrus oleraceus. Classification (NCBI taxonomy): domain Eukaryota; kingdom Viridiplantae; phylum Streptophyta; class Magnoliopsida; order Fabales; family Fabaceae; genus Lathyrus; species Lathyrus oleraceus. The sequence continues at coordinate 62,068,884 of NC_066581.1, forward strand.
ATTGGGCTTTATTGTTAGTGAAAGAGGTATTGAGGTTGATCCTGCAAAGGTCAAAGCAAAACAAGAGATGCCTGCGCCCAAAACTGAGAAGCAAGTTCGAGGTTTTCTTGGCCGCTTGAATTATATTTCCAGATTCATATCCCACATGACTGCCACATGTGCACCGATATTCAAGCTCCTCCGGAAAGATCAGTCCTATGATTGGACCGAGGATTGCCAGAAAGCTTTCGACAGTATTAAAGAGTATCTGTCTGAGCCTCCGATTCTGTCTCCGCCCGTGGAAGGAAGACCATTGATTATGTATCTGACTGTTCTTGAAGACTCAATGGGTTGTGTCCTTGGTCAACAAGACAAATTAGGAAAGAAAGAGTATGTTATTTACTACTTAAGCAAGAAGTTCACCGATTGTGAGTCTCGATACTCAATGCTTGAGAAGACGTGTTGTGCTTTGGCTTGGGCTGCTAAGCGCTTACGCCAGTATATGTTAAATCATACGACTTGGTTAATATCCAGAATGGATCCAATCAAGTATATCTTCGAGAAGCCTGCTTTAACGGGGAGGATTGCCCGTTGGCAGATGTTGTTATCTGAGTATGATATCGAGCCCAGAAGGCTATTAAAGGTAGTATTTTGGCTGACCACTTGGCACATCAGCCGATTGAGGATTATCAGTCAGTTCAGTATGACTTCCCAGATGAGGAGATTCTGTATTTGAAAATGAAAGATTGCGATGAGCCTACACTCGATGAAGGGCCAGAGCCTGGTTCCAGATGGAGTATGGTGTTTGATGGCGCTGTAAATCAGTATGGAAATGGTATTGGGGCAGTGATTATTACTCCTCAGGGCACACATATTCCTTTTACAGCAAGGCTAACTTTCAAATGCACGAATAATATGGCTGAGTATGAGGCCTGTATTATGGGATTGGAGGAATGCATTGATCTAAGGATCAAGCATCTTGATGTATATGGTGATTCGGCCCTCGTTGTTAATCAGATCAAGGGTGAACGGGAAACGAATCAGCCTGGTCTCATTCCATATAGGGATTATGCGAGGAGGATTTCAACGTTCTTTACTGAGGTTGACTTCCATCATATTCCTCGGGATGAGAATCGGATGGCAGACGCTCTTGCTACACTTGCTTCGATGATTGTGGTTAAACTTTGGAATGAAGTCCCCAATATCACTGTGATGCGCTTGGACAGACCAACCCATGTATTTGCAGTAGAAGAAGTAGAAGATGATAAGCCATGGTATTATGACATCAAGTGTTTCCTTCAGAACCAGTCTTACCCGCCTGGGGCATCTGTGAAAGACAGGAAGACTCTGAGGAGATTATCAGGAAGTTTTTACCTTAATGGTGATGTGCTTTATAAGAGAAATTTTGACATGGTTTTGCTCAGATGCGTGGATAGACACGAAGCAGACCTGTTGATGACTGAGGTCCATGAGGGTTCATTTGGTACTCATTCCAATGGACATGCCATGGCTAGAAAGATGTTGAGAGCAGGCTACTATTGGCTGACAATGGAGTCTGACTGCTGCAAATATGTGAAGAAATGCCATAAGTGTCAGATTTATGCAGACAAAATTCATATTCCTCCGACACTTCTGAATGTGATCTCATCACCATGGCCTTTCTCTATGTGGGGAATTGACATGATTGGCATGATAGAGCCAAAAGCGTCTAATGGTCACAGATTTATTCTCGTAGCAATTGATTACTTCACCAAATGGGTTGAAGCGGCATCATATGCAAATGTGACTAGGCAGGTGGTCGTGAAGTTTATCAAGAATCAACTCATATGCCGTTATGCTGTGCCAGATAAGATCATTATTGATAATGGATCTAACTTGAACAACAAAATGATGAAAGAGCTGTGTAGTGAGTTCAATATTGCACATCATAATTCTTCTCCTTACAGACCCAAGATGAATGGGGCTGTTGAAGCTGCTAATAAGAATATCAAGAAACTTATCCAAAAGATGGTTGTCACGTATAAGGATTGGCATGAGATGTTGCCATTTGCTTTACACGGATATCGTACATCTGTCCGCACTTCAACAGGGGCAACCCCTTTCTCCCTTGTTTATGGCATGGAGGCTGTACTCCCAGTAGAGGTGGAGATCCCATCAATGAGAGTCTTGATGGAAGCCAAGTTGACTAATGCTGAATGGGTTCAGAGTCGTTATGATCAGCTGAATTTGATAGAAGAAAAGAGATTGACTGCCATGTGCCATGGTCAGTTATATCAGCAAAGGATGAAGAAAGCCTTTGATAAGAAGGTCAAGCCTCGTGTGTTCCGAGAAGGTGACCTTGTGCTCAAGAAAGTCTTGTCTTTCGCGCCCGATTCTAGGGACAAGTGGACTCCAAACTATGAAGGTCCATATGTTGTTAAGAGAGCCTTTTCAGGCGGTGCTTTGATACTTACAACTATGGATGGGGAGGATTTCACTCGTCCTGTGAATTCAGATGCAGTCAAGAAATACTTCTCCTAAAAATGAAAACAGGATAGCTCGCTAAGTTGAAAACCCGAAAGGGCGGCTTAGGCAAAAATGAGCGTCTCGGTGGATTGAAAACCCGAAAGGGCGGTCCTAGCAAAAGTTAGAGACATGAAAAATGAATATATGTATCCCGCTAGATTGAGTACCTCATCCTGGGGCAATCTAGGAAAAAATTAGGGATTTGGCAAGTAACTGCATCCTGACAAGTCTTTGTTCTACAACTGTCATCCGTCAGAGATTTTTGCTCATTCGTCATCAATCGAAGCTTCAAATACATCGGATACAGAATTGGTGGAGAAATGGTCATTATGTTCAATGTAGCCCTTTTCCAATATATATCACCAATTTCAAATTTGTAAAGATCTATGGAGTTTTGCCATTAGCAGACTACCATTCCATCAAATAAATTTGAGCCTTTTATCCAATTATTTGAACTCTTATTTGTTTATATCCAACAAATATTTTTACATGTTTTGATTGGAAAAAAAATATCATTGTTTTGAATAATCGAATTTTTCATAATTTGTTTTTAAACAAAGTGAACATTCACAATGGCATAAGGATACTTAGGAGATCCTCATTGCTCTCCCAAGGATGGTATGATCTCCAACAGGGTAAGATATTTGTTCATATTCCTGGCATGCTTTGATCTTCTTCCTCCGGAGCCTTTTGTGGTTTCTTCTACCAAGCAGAGAGTGTGGTAAGACATTCATCCTTCTTTCCTCCTCAGCAGGTGTGATCTTTGGTAGTACGGTACTTGGTGGTTGATCCCCAGAATCCCTTTATCCCTTGGATAGTTTCCCCAGTAGAGTTGCTTGTGCGGCAGATTTTATCTGTGCAATAACCCCTGCCCTCAGCTGGAATGACTGATGTTCATCCTCCGTAGAGGTCTTTGCTTCCTGGTTTCTCTTGCCCCCATCAGATTAGATACTCTCCAGTGAACCTGGCTTTCTCTCTTGAGATATAGTACCGGATGTTTGTGTACTTATTCCTTGGAACTGTTTGTGTTAGAAATGTCTGTTTGTCAGCATCCATCATAAATAAACCACGTATGTGTGCATATATTTTCAAGCATTCAGATATTCATATTGCATTCTTTGCCATATATCTTTGTTTGTTATCCACTGCGAGTGGGTAATACATTTCCTAAGAAGATGTCGGCGCCTGATCCCTCAATGTAGAGTCAGCCCCTTAAGCAGAACGTGTTTATCTTTCCTGCCACATTCCCCACTGAGTTATATCCTCGTGGACGACAGTTGTTTTTGCTTCCTCCCAACACATATATTGGGATGGGATCCCCTGCTGAGTTATATCCTCACTAGGACGAGTCTTGATTCAGTTTGCCTCTTTAGTTTGATCCTAAATTGGCTTCTTGTGATTTGTTTCCTGCACTCCCCTGTGGTATAAATGAATAATTGCTCAGTAATTAGTAATCATTCATCTTATCCCCGACAGAGTCTGTGGTTTTCTACCCTTATACCGGTAGTTGTAAACCCTATTTTCTCCCCTTTGCAGAGTTAACCTTTTGTTCATTCTAATCGATGACGGTTACTCTTCCGCGGTTTTCTACCCAGTATCCGGTAGATGTAATCCCTCCTTGACGGTTATCATTATCCAATATTCGGTGTTGATATTCCCTCATTCTCTTGGATAATTGCTCTGATTAGGAAGTTTATCCCCAGCAAGTCATCTTTCATATACCGGTTGCCGGTAATGTTTGTTGGTCCCCTTGAATGGTCATCATTATATACTTAGTTTTGGTATCCCGATGCCTTTCTCTCTCGGTCGATTCATCCTTCATTAACCCAGTAACAGGTTGTGGATAATCTTCCATGCGAGTATGTTATCTACGTTCTGACGGTAATAGATAATATATCTCATGCACTCTTTGGTCGAAGCCTTTTGTTCTTCCCCAGTCGAGTAAGATTCGTATCCCTGTTTTGGAATCGAATGTCCATCCCATAATAGAGTTTGCGCTCTTTTGGATGATGAGTTTCTTGGGAATATTCCCCAATTCATGCTTTGGTTGGTCACCTATTATATGCCCAGTAACCGGCATCCCTGGTGTTCCTTCCTCCTGCTCCCTGTTATGACTTTTTGTCCTCTATGGAGTCAGATTTTCCTGAGTTGAAATATACCTTTAGGTTTTACTCAGATGATTTTGGATGATTGATATCTCTCACCCTCTTACCGGTCTTAGATATTCATTCTCCCGGAGCATGTTTTCCCCGCACCCTTATGACGGTGGGATCACATGATCTCTTTTTGAGCTTATTACCCAGTAACCGGTAATATCTCATTTTGTTTTTTCTCAGCTGAGTCCTTAGTGGACATCTCCCTGAGTCCGGATTTTTTTTATCCGAAGTATCCGTTACGGATAATTTTGCTGTATTGGCATATTCCCCAATACATGCATCTTCGAGTAAGCCTGAGTCCTTCCATTGATTTATTTCACTGGATTTCCTTCGTGCCTCTCAGCAAGTTTCAAGTCGTGACCTGCTCACGCGTTTTTATCCCTTTACTCCCCGGTAGAGTCTCTGTCCCACTGAGTGTATTACTCATATGGATTGTCAGTTTCTCCTGATTTCTTTTATTCTTTGTGGACACATATCTCCACGGAGTATTACCGTTTGCATCCATACATTCGCATCATGAGGTCTCTTAGGGACCAAAATTTATCTCTTTGTTATTATTTAAGCCCATTCTACCTCGTCGAGGCGAAGATTTTAACCTCCACTTCTCCGGCTATAATGACCTTAAATAGGGGCATCTGTAAGACCCCAATTTTGACCCTAAGATCCCTCATGGCATCATAACATTGCATTTGCATTACCTCAAGGATCATAAGCATCTTGGCTCCTTACCTTTGAGTGGGATCTCTTCTTGTGAGTGGTTTGAGATCACCAAGCATGCTTGAATTGTATATTATTGATTTTCTTATCTTGTTCACTAACCAAAAGCACAAAAATATGTCACTAACATCTTTTGTTTGTAGCTTGAGTAATCACAAGGTCAAAAGCTTCAAGGAGATCCTTTGTGCAGAGATAAGGTCAATAAGAGATGAAAGCAAGCATGGTAATGGTCCCCAAATCTCTCATACATAAAACATTCCTCCCTAGCATCTCAATTCATCATTTTGATCAAAGCTAGTCAAGGGGTTTTGAGGTTGTCCCCCAAAGAAACCCTAATTCATCTGTACACCACAATGCCTTGCTCTTGAAGCAACCTCAACCCATCATCAAATACAATCAAGGTAAGTTCTTTAATTCTTCATTTCATGCATATTTGAACTTATTTTATTTGTCCTTAATCATCAATTCATCAGGATATGAGTTGTGGACTTAAGAAGTTGATCAATCAATTCATCCGACTATTTTGAAATGCACTGAGGCCTAACTTTTTATGTGTTGGTCAAATGGAGATGATCCCAAAAGAAAATATGTTATTAAGGAAAATATGAACAACTTTCATGTTAATAGAAAATTGATTTGAAACTTGGAAGGTCATCTCCCATTCCAAGACATTATAGGTCATTTTGACTGAAACCCTAATTTTGGGTCAAATTCCCAAAGACATAACTCATTCATTGTTTATGATTTTGAGGTGGGATCAAATGCATTGGAAAGCTTAAGATGTCTACTTCCAATGCTATGTTGGACAAAATTTCAAAATCTCAAGGGAAATACATGTGATAATGCAAGACATTATATGTCACTTTGGACCAAAAGCATTGAAAGGCAAAAAAGTCCAACTTCAAGTGCCCATAACTCTTTCATAAAAAATCCAAATGATGCAAAATTTAAGTCCATTTCGATTTTCTTGAAAAGGTCTACAACTTTGATGTTGGAGGTGTTTTAATTTGAGGCTTTCATCATCAAAACAGAGGGGCTTGAACATTGGCCAAATTTAGAAACTTTGCCTTTACATGTTTTGCACCTTGCACTTTAAACTCCAATTTCACCAATTTCCACATTTCAAATGGATTTTTGCCCAATATAACAATTATTCCTTACATCAATACCTTTCCAACCATTACTCACATGATCATGTTTGGATTTAGCAAATGGTATTTTCGAAGAGGAGAAGTTTTTAGTTCAATTATGCATAACACCTCAAAATTCCATGCACAAGCAATTACCATTCAGATTACACATCCATTTCACTTTGGTATGATTTCAGATTGCATTTGGCATTGAATTTGGGCCTTGTGCATGATCATGCAAGCCCGTGCAAGGAATGTCCAATTTCATGCACACGGATTGAATCACTCTCTTCTTGCCATTCCCTCTATAAATAAGAGCCTCACTCCATTCAAAATTCATCCATGAATCAACCTGAAATGCTGCAGAACTGAAAACCTAACCTCTCACTAAAGAAGCTATTTCACTTTTCTTCAAATTTTTCAGATCTAAAATTCAACTACATCTGGTTGAATCTTTGGATCTAAAGCTTCTAGACCTTCATCCTTTACTCCATTGATCTTCTGTTTTAGCAAAGGAAACAAGGAATCAAGCTCAAATTTCCAGAATCCAAGGTTGTTCTTCAACTGGTTTTTTCTTCGAATCTCACCAATTATTGATCTATTTGCTTGGATTTTGTGTTGGCTGAAGTCCTCTTCATAGAGGCATTTGATTTGAGTACTTAATTGTTGAAATCCATGAAGTTCACTTGAACACCACAAAATTTCCATCTCTGATTTCTCTCAATATAGAGATCTAGAGAGGAATTGAGTGGTACAGATATGATGTACATCATCCCAGCTTTCCAAAGATGTACAAATCGTGTATATTGATTAAGTTTTCATTGTCTACAATTTTGGCCGGAAAACACAAGCTCATCGGAGAAGAAGGTGGCTCCGGTGGCCGTCCCATTGCCAGTTTGAATTTGGATCGTTGGATTGAGTTTCCCAGATCTAATCCTAGCCTTCGCTTGTTATGACTTTCATTTATTCATTGTGTTACGCGTGGACTTTGGCCTATGGTGGAAGCGCGCTTCTGGAGCGTATGATCTGCCAGCTCAATTAATGAGCTCAGATCTAACGCTCCTGGTTTTTTTGAATTTCCTATTTTCTGATTTAATTTCTTTTATTTCCATTATTTTTAAAAATCAATATCTTCTTCATTTTAAATCCAAAAATTATGGGACCAATTGCATTCTTCTCCAAATAATTTATAGTTTCTAATTTTGATTTTTAATATTTTTTATTTTATCATTTGATATTTTTTGTGAATTTTCTCTTTTATGGTTGTTTTTAATTCATTTTAAATAGTTTTTGATATTCAAAAAATACAAAAATATTTTCAACCTATTTAAATGATGATAGATCTATGAAAAATATTCTCATCAATTTTTTAATTGATTTGAGATTTATTTGAGATTTTAGTTCAATTAGGTTATTTTTATTCAATTTTAATTGATTAAAAATAGTTTCTGACTTTTAAAAATGCTGAAATTTTTTGTCAAACTTTGTTTGACCTTGTTGAACTTCGGATAAATCACTTGGACCTTTCAAGGTTGATTTGAAGTGATTTTAAAGTTTGACCTTTCTTTTATTTTTAATTCAAGTTTATTTTAATATTGAAAATACCAAAAATATTTTGCTTATTGTTTGAACTCCAATCTTCATCTCATTGCTGATTTCTCATTGTTTGACTTTGACCTTGAATGTCACTTGGTCAATACACATGGATTGGTACATTTTATTTGACATTATGCATTTTGATCTTTCCATTTTCTTATCCATTCTTCATCTCCTTCTTCTTCTTTCTTTTTGATCAATGTGTTGAAGGTTGATAAGTTAGCATTGATTAGGGAGGCTTAAGCTTCCTTGATTCAAATCTAATTCATCTTGATCAATTGATCAAGTGAATGACTTTGCATTAAGGATAGGTTGTTTTCTAAATCATGCAAAAGGCTTAAACCAATACAAGATCAATTCTCTTCTTCTTTTGGCATGGTAAGTTGTCAGAACTTGGGTCACTAATCAAGACTTCTAACTTGTGTTGTTGCCTACATTATTATTGACCGACCTCAGATAGTTGTGACTTCTACATAAGTCCAATTACGATTGCTTAACATAGCGCTAAATTTGCCTTATGGCACACTAACTACTAACACTAATCATTAACCATTAACATTTACTTTTTGCTCTTTACTTTTACGCAATTTACTATTCTTGCACATATTATCCATTTGCTTTTCTCCTTTGCTCACTTGAGCACATGTTTATGTTAATGCCATTTGCCTTTTGCTCACTTGAGCACATAATTATGTATATACTATTGTGCTTGTGTTTTGTTTTGATTGTTGTGGACCAAATGCAAAAAATGGACAAATGGACTTAGTTTCTAGGACATTCCCTATGCAAAATTGGAGTAAAAGGACCTTAATGATAAAGATGGATTAGAAGGACCAAATCTCTAAACTCACTCTTGTCCATTCTTGATTTACTTCATAGAATTCTTTGATGTGTGTGCTTTTGTGCTAGGGAATCCTATGAGAGCTCAAATTGAAGGACCATTTCCATGTTCATCCAAAATGAAAGATACAAGATACATTGAGGATCTCTTAAGAGACTTGTTTGATTGCTTGAGCTTACTATTATTGTGATTGCTTATTCCAAAGGATGGGAGCTACTTGTATCATCAATATGATCTCAAGAGAGGAACTCCATTGTGGTGTTGTTTCTTTATCCCTTACCTTTTTGCTTTGCTTAGGAATTTAGCCCTTCTTCTTCTTCTCTCCACTCTAACCCAAGCCAAAACTTTTTGTGCAAATATTTAACCATTATTTTCAAACATTAGAAACCTAAGCCTTATGCTTTTGATTTTCAAACTTTCTTTTCATAACACTTATTTTGAATTGAATCCTTAAGTCAACTTTGACCATTTTGTATATACTTCTAATTGGTAAATATAACCCATTCAAATGTCTTTTTGTGGTCCCAATGGCCACTTCCTTAATAAAATTATTTTATAATCTTTAGCTATTAGGTTTGAGTTATCCTTGTGGTAGATGTAATACTCACCTATATCCTTAGTAATGGACAATGAGTCTTCCATGCTTATTATAGGGTTAACCCCTCACTAGCATGTTGAAGCTATCCTCACATGGTGGATTTGTGCTTTTAGGTTGAGTTTTCTCCCTTTGATAACAAAAGACCTTAAGGCTTTTGGACCAATCAACTCACCAACTCACTTTGATATTTTTATCCCGAACTACGAGGTTTTGATCCTAATCTTTTTTAAGATGGTACGTAGGCAATGGGTTTATCCATCCAAACACAAAATGTAAATAAACTTATATATTCTCTTCTCATCCCCTCAATCATGTTTGCACAAATAAAATTTTCACAAAACAACAAAACCTTTACAACAAGTATGAAAAGGGCTCCCTAGGAGTACCTAGGATGTTTTGGGTGCCTAACACCTTCCCATTGCATAACCAACCCCCTTACCCAAATCTCTAATTTCTCTTTTACTAGTTTTTGTTAAAACTTTTAGGTTTTTGTTCGCTTTCTAACCATTCCTTTGGATAAATAGAAGTGCGGTGGCGACTCGACTTGTATGATTTACCTTGGATTTAGTCAATATCTCTAATGGTAACGAATGCCCCGCTACAGTACTCATTCGATAACATTCTGAGCATATGGATTCACGCCCCAACACATAAAACATCATAAAACAAGATCAAATAATTATCGGGTTTAGAAACAACACTGAAATCTAAATCGAAGCAACAAAATTTATCGCCAAGACCATGAAACTCTATTTCCAGGCCATGACGACCGTCATGGAGATGATGACCTGACCGTCATCTCATCATATGACCCGTGACTATTCAACCTCGTCCATCATCCCTCAAGAGACCCTGATGATCTTCCTGTCACTCGACTGACGAGCATCAGTCTTTCTAAACATGTTGACGAGCTGGCCGTCACGCAGGTGACTGACGTCACCCATAGGCAAAATGAAGAATGCGTTTTTCCTCCATTTAAACACTTTCTAAGCTCCAATTTCACTTCCAAGTCATCCAAACTTGACCAGAAACAACTCATACATAATTATATCATATTAACAAGTTTATTCACATAGATTAACATTTAATTTCATCATTTAATCATTGTTCAAGATTATGTTTATGAAATCCAAAACAGACCAATAACAACAACAACATACATATTCATACCCCTTTAGCATGAGTAATTTCCAACACAACATGGAATACATATTTCATCAGAACAACATCACTCACAACAGGTTATGCATATTTTCATAACCAATAATTCACACATATCAACAATGGAAAAATAAGAGAAAAACCTAGAGGAAGATTAAGGAGTCCTCACTACCCTTTCATGAAATTAACATCTTTAATTGAGTAGTTTCCCTTACCTCAGAATTCCAGCAAAAACACTATTGCTATGGTGATTTTTGTAACGCCCTAAACCCCGAGTCTTAATATAAAAGGAAAAATTATCACAACTTAGGATGCTACTGAAAACAAAACATACAACTTCATGAATATTTTTCAAAATCTCGCAGCGAAATTCAAATTCTCTCATAAAATTAAATAGTTATTTAAAGCAAATACTCAAGGAAATAACTCCAAACAACAACTCAAATAAAACAATGTGTCATATCTCTGGTGTTACAGATTAGAGCATATAAACCACTAAAAAGCGATAAATATAAATATAAACGAAGACAACCTCTAAGGCCATCTTCCAACTCGCAAGCAACTACTCATGTTGAGTACCTGATTTTCTACTCCCTTAAGACCATTTTCTTCTCTTTTTCCCACTTCTACAGTTTTTACATATTAGTGAAACTGGCTCCCCTCTCTCTTCCTATTTATTCTAACCTAAAATTTATATTTCTAATAATTTTATCTTGGCCCAACTTACTTTTATTTCTCACTAGTTACACTATAATTTCTCATAATTCTATTTTCCACACAAATCTAACTATTTGTCCTTTTCTAACTATTTAATTAATATTCTATTATTTTAATTAAATAAATTAATTAAAATTCTAATAACCCCGAAACACCATATAACATATTTTATCATCAAATAAATAATTAAAAACATATTAAATAATTTAAATTATTAAAATAAAGCAACCGAATTCCATTGAATAAAGTATTTGAATTTAGGGTGTTACATAGATCACCTTTCACATGTTCCCCGATGCTTCCTTGATGACTCTGACAGCTGCTGGATGGGGGGAAACTCCTTATCCATGTAACCCTTCCAAAGAGAAGGAGAAATGGAATAGTAAGTATAAAACTAGTGTCTATGAGTAGAATTCCCTTCAAGAAAAGTGCTTAGGCTTTAGAAGGAGGTAGAGAGGTTATAGAAAAAGGAAGAGTAGTTGCAAAAGAAGGTGGAAAAGTTGACCAGTCTTAAAAAGGAAGTGGATTCCCATGGTACTCCTTCCTACTTGCCTGCCAAGGTGACCAACATGCAGTGGTCATTGGATGACAATGAAATGGCCTTAGCAAAGGCGAATACCATCGAGGAGGATTTGACTTCTGGGTCATTGTAGCAAAGTAAGCTTTGGGGGAAGGAGAGAGAATCCCATAAGGAAAAGGTGGATGTGCTAAAGAAGGTATGCAATGACGTTGTTGATGAAGGTATCAAGGGAATATTTAATGGCTTCCAAAACGCATGCAACCAAGATGAGATGTTATGTTTGGGAATTCAGATTCCTTGAGAGAAAATGAACTCATGAAAGAAGGTTACTGATCAATAGGTCATTATTTATTAGAAGGATATCGAAAAGAACGAGAAGTTTGGAGAAGAGGAGAAATAATTTTTTAATCTTTGATGTCATTAAGGCTTTTGTAATTTGACTTGAACATATTTTTAGTTGATGGTAATTTACTTGTTTCTTTTTTCTTGGTTTCTTGCATTTCCTTCTACATTTTATTGCATATATATTATTGACTTAAATAGTCTTTTTCTTCCTGTAAGTTGACGTGTTTTTTATTTTCGTCCATGTATGTTTTTTTTCTTCTAAAAGTAATCCCTGAATGTTAAAATTCTTTTGGTTTTAGTCCCTAAAGTAAAATCCGCAGGAAACCTGTGAATTCTCATGAAGATTTTAACTTTAGGGAATAAAACCAAATGATATTCAAAATTTAAGGACTTTATACATACAAAAAAGATACAGGGACAAAAAACAAAAACTCGACAACTTACAGTCACCAAAAGACTATTTAAACTTTTATTGTTTATCTGCCTGCACTTTTGTTTCAATGCTTTACTCGCCTGCACTTTTCTTTCACTTCTTTACTCACCTACAATTTTGTTTCACCGCTTTATTGGCCTGTGATTTTGTTTCATCACTTTATTTGTCTTTGTGTCTTGTTAGTCCTTACTCACTCCTTTTACAAAACTCAGGTAAGCTTTGACGTCGTTGAGGACCGATGTCTAGCCAAAGGTCGAGTCCTATTATTTCTCCCCAAATTTGAGTCTGGTTTAGGTTCAATGTATCCAAGGCTTCACCATCTACGCTCTAGAGTGGCTACCTATCAAGAGGGGATGTTTACGAGTCATGGCTTAATATGACATAATTTCATGTGGTCCTTACTTTCTTTTAATGAAAATCAATAGAATTTTAACAAAGAGGTTTGTATTATTCATATAAAATATTACAAGGGAGTGTGAGTGGTTATAATCTCTGAGTGGACTTTGGAATACTTCATTTCAATACCATTTGAGTTTTTAGCATTCCACGTCCTTAAAATGGAATCTCAAATCAAAATCTCTAGAGTGTAAGCCCCACTTCTTGTGTTGGTCTTGATCCTTTACAATCCTTCCCAATTGGCTATAAGTTTTTGATGGTTGATATTCCGCAAGTGCACGGGATCATTCGTAGTTTTAAAAGATATCGAATCCAGAGAGACCAATAATCAAACTTATTGTTATCTATTGAGGCTATGCAAATCTAAGGCTATAATTCTTGGATTTGAAAGAAACTAAAAATAAAACACAAAATTAAAACTAATTAGGAAATATTAGATAAATGAGACCGAAATATAATTTTCAGTGTACCTCGGGGAATCAGATAAATTTAGGCGCCTCTTACTAAGTTTAAAATATTTTTTGGAGAAAATATAAATTTAAATACACTACTCACTCTCGCGCAACCCGTATCATGTTTCAAAATCGTAAAAGTCATGTTGTCGCTCCACATATTACAATTTCGAAACAAGTTTTGAAAATAAATAAGTCATAATTAATAACTAAAGAGCTTTCGCTGCTTTTAGAAATTAAAAATCTAAATTTTAGGATCGGATACCCATCTTACACTGTCGCGTTATTGATCGGTATCTGAGTGCTTTTGTCGTCGCGCAAAGTTTTTTTGACCTTTTTAAAATAAAATTCAAAACTGAAAAGAAGAATTAATATTAATAATTAGCGTCTATTAATTTTACCGAGTCCCGTCGGAACGACAATCCTCACATTCCGGACTCTAAGAAATTAGCCGGACATACTTGAAAGAGACAACATACTGTTTACTAAATTATAAATTAAACTAGAAAACATAGTAATAATATAGATATTATTCTGAATAGTGGAAAGGATATATATATATATATATATATTATATATATATATATATATAATATATATATATATATATTATATATATATATATATATATATATATATATATATTAACATGGACAGTAACTTAAAAAATAATAAAATAAAAACCTGCTCAAATGGAGTCTTTATCTGATACAAAAAATTTTTGAGTAAAAATTCCAGAAAAATAATATCGGCAAACTTGTCCAATGAACGACTCAAATATAATCAGTAATTCTCCAAATTCCCAGCCTAAGGTGCACTTATCACTCGATGTGAGTAATAAACATTTTCACAAAAATAATTTTTCTGCTTAAATTCTAAACTCTGGAAACTTGGATCCAATGTTGAACAAAGGAATTCATATTTATAGAGTCCAAAAGTGGTAAAACTGCTTCAAAGTCGTGCATCAACGGATGGAGAATTCTATTCAAAGTGGGAGAAAAATCAACAAAATGGAAGCTTGGTCGTTGCCTACTGATGCTGACAGTCGTCAGCAGGATGAAAGTCCATCCGTCAGGAAGGGCGAGGAGGCTATCATGGTGTTGGTCTAAGCTGTCAAAAGTATTTGATCATTACAACTCTTTCAAAGTTTTCTAATGATCGCATCTGAACAAGAAGAGATATATCTAGCATTATTAGTCAAATGCATAAACATCAAGTTGAAAATGCTAGACAATGAATCAAGCAAAGCATATTTAATTGCAACTTAAAACTTGATGTCTTGAAGATGTGATTTTAAAGATGTGAAATCTTGAAGTCTCGGAGATGTGCTCTTAATGTATTTTAAGATATGAAAGATTGAAGTCCTCAAAAGCTGCAAAAATGAGAAAGTTTTCCAGGTCTTGCGCTTAGGATTTTTCCTAGTTTTTATCAATTAAATTATAAAGGAAATAATAGTAAGTATAGATGTAGTAAGAAAAATGCACATAAAAAAGTGTTCTCAAACCTCTTATCTTCTGACAAATCTTCTTAAAATCATTCCAGGTAATCACTTAATTGATTAGAAGTTTGTTTAACAAATGAGAAAGGAAAAATAAATTTTCTAATCGATTAAAACAAAGTTTAATGCCTCATAATCAATAAAGGAAGAAAATAATCGATTGAGTGACATAAAATTTCAAACTTTCCTAATTTAGCTTGGTTAATTAATGAATACATTTATTTAATTGATTAACTCATTAAAATTGTCTATATATAGTTTCATTTTTTCGCCAATTTTTTTTATATATAAGACGATTCTCCTCATTTCAAAATACAGTAATTTTCTGAATAAAAACCTTTCTACTATCTTTCTTCTCTCATTCTTTAAAAAAATATTTTTCTTAATACATGTTTTAGTCACTTAACTTAATTTAATGTTCCGCTTTAGTCTCTTAACTAAAAAACGTTACAAGTTACCTCCCTTAACTTCTCTTCTGTTACCTTATTTGGTATCTTCCATCAATTTTGACAAAAAAAAATGTTAAGTTATGGTGATGTGCCATGACCACAGGGTTATTGATACAAATCTGAGTCAACATATGTAGTTAAAAATTGATACATTATTTAACTATAAGGTTTTTGT
Source organism: Lathyrus oleraceus (assembly GCF_024323335.1). Lineage (NCBI taxonomy): Eukaryota > Viridiplantae > Streptophyta > Magnoliopsida > Fabales > Fabaceae > Lathyrus > Lathyrus oleraceus. The sequence continues at coordinate 62,084,552 of NC_066581.1, forward strand.
TTTCAGAGGTTTTTTAACCTCCGAAAGCAAAACCCCCGCAGTTTAAATAGTGTATCAGTTTTTAACTACACATGGTGACTCAGATTTGTATCAATGACCCTGTTGTCATGACACATCACCATAACTTAACGTTTTTTGTCAGAAATTGACGGAAGAGACCAAACAGGATAACAAAAGTGAAGTTAAGAGACTAACTTGTAACCTTTTTTAGTTAAGATACTAAAGCAGAACATTAAATTAAGTTTAGGTACTCGGTGATTAATTATGCCAAAATATTTTTTTCTCCAGAATCGCCTTAGTGCAAAGAGAGGGAAAATTTTCTTTTGAGAGTTGTGTTTTACTGGTGTTATGTTGAAATTACTTATTCGAGATCATTTTTCTCTTGTACTTTCTTTGTAATAGTTTTGAAGGTTACAAATTTTACCTTTTAAGAGTTTGGGTGGAAGTTTTTGAGCAGAACCAGTTAAAAGCTCGGGTTAGTAAAAATCTCAAACATAAACTCATGGGAACCAGAGTAGACCAAGTGCTTCGGCCGAAGCAAGATAGTTCTTCAGCGTGATCTCTTTATTCCTCGTATCTTTAAATTTTAGTTATTTATCTTAAGAGAAGTAGTTATGGCATGTGATCGAGCAGTATCAAATGGACAAATAGACTTGCACTTAATTTTTATTAACTTAGAGAAGACATGTGATAAAGTGTCTAGAGAGATTTTGTGGAAAGTCTTAGAGATGAAAAATGGTTATAATAATATATATTCAAACTATCCATGATATGTATGAATGAGTATTGACTAGTGTGCGTACACAAGGTGAAGAGACAAACGATTTTCATATTATAATATGTTTGCATCAAGGTTCGACCCTAAACTTTTACCATTTTATTTTAATTTTGGATGTACTCATGGAACACATGTAAAACCTAGCATCGAGATGTATTCTTTTTACAGATGATATAATCCTAATTGGTGAGTCAAAGAAGGATTTAGATGAGAGGTTGGAGACGAGATTTAAAAACGCATGACTTTCCCCTAAGAAAAAGTAAGACAGAGTATGTGGAATGTAAGTTCTACAATAGGAGAAATGTTTCTAACTTAGATCAGAGAGTTGGAGAAAATATTATCCCACAAGTCATGTGGTTTAAACATATTCTTGGGTCAGTAATACAACATGATGGGGAAATAGAAGAGTATGTAAACAATTGAATTCAACTTAAGTGGAAAAAATGGAGGATGGCTTTATGGGTTTTATGTGATACAAAGGTATCGCTTAAGTTGAAGGGAAAATTTTATCAAACTGCGGTAAGACATGCGGTATTATATGAGATAAAATGTTTGACAGTTAAAAATCAATCCAAAAATATAATAAATGTAGCAAAAGTGAGGATATTGTGTTGTTTGTTTAATGGTTAAAGTTGCATAAAGTGTATTTGAAAATTGTAAGACCCCAATTTTGTCCCTAAGATCCCTCATGGCATCATATCATATCATATCATTGCCTTAAGGATCATTGTGCACCTTGCTTGCCTCTTAGTGGGCGGGTTATCTTATGAGTGTGGTTCTTGATCACCAAGTATGTTTTGCATTTGTATATCATTGCTTTTCATTTGTTTATTAACCCAAAAGTACAAAAATATTGTCATCTAACATTGTTACTTGCAGATGAAGCAATTAGGTCAAGACAGTCAAAACAAGTCATTAAGCCATAGATGGTGGCCATTCTTGAAGAATTTGGGCAACATGATCATTCATAAGAAGTTCATATGAGTTGTGACATCATTTGGAATCAAGATCTCAAGTGGAAGAGGCTTGCAATTCATCAAAGCATGGCTCAGTCAACCAAAACCCTAGCAAGGTCAACTGTGGTCAACTGTGCATTTAATCAGGGATTTGATAGTGGGAAATGGTTTGAGAGGTCTCATTCATGTCCATATAAGCCTCATATAACATGTCAAACATCATCATTGAGGAATTGGAGGTCAGACAAAAAGTTTCCCAAAATAGCAAGTGACCTGTAATTTTCAACTGCCAAAAATGGAAAGGTCTTCTCCTCAACTTTACATCATCAAGAAAGCTTCAAATCAAAATTTGTCCAACATGAACGTTGAAGATCTTGCTCTTGCCTTTCCAAAAAGTCCAAGAACACTCATTTCTCATTTGTGGTTGGCAAGTTATGATCAAATCATTTTCAAGAAAAGTTGAACTTCAAGGAGGCATAACTCTTGAACCATTTGGCCAAATTGGGTGATTCTTTTTTGAGCAAATCCCATTTGACACGCTTTATCATAATCCATCATTACATTTCATCAAAAATCATCACATAAAAAGTCCATTTTTCAAGTGAACCATTTAAATTTTGGTGGGAAAAAAGGTGATTTTCAAAAGTACATGCAATTTTCATGCCAAACCATTTCCAATCACTTCAAAACAGGTTTTGTGACTTGCTTCAACTGGTTTTCTACTGTTCCATTGGTTCAATTGGAAAAAGGGCATTTTGGCCAAATGACATAACATGAGCATTCACTAATCCAATCTATTGTTGCTAATCTTGATTAGGGAAGTGGATTAACAGGGACTATAAAGTGTTAATCATAATAGAAAATCGAGATCACGAATCAGAATCTCATATCCAAATCCAAAATTCTCCAAATTCTCTCAAATTCTTCCAAGCTTTTTTTCACTTTTTCATCAAAATTCATCACTCTTCCTACTTGTTCTTATATTGTTCATCATTTGTAGGTACAATTGAGCATCTGTTGAAGCAAAACTTGGAAGAATCTTGCTAAATCGTGGCTGTTGGGGAATTGCACTTGCACATGGCAGTTGGAAAATTCTGTTGATTCAAGTGGTTTTGAGCTGAAGCATTGATTCCAAACCTTCATTCAAGCATCATAGATCAACTGTTTTGCATTTTCAAGCTTCGAATCCAGCAAATTCAACAGCTGCATCTCCAAGAGGTAAGAATTCGACCACTTCAATTCTTGAAATTATCATGTGGCTTGTGTAGATCTTGGCATGTAGATTATTCTGCAACTTGAATCGTGCATTTTCTTTAGAAATTAAGGAAGTTATGCTGATTTAAACATTAGGATGTTAGAACTTCTTTTTCCCGATCCGGTTGATATGTTTAGAATTAGGACAAATTGAAGCTAGATTAATGATGTGTGATGCATGACGTTTCGATTGATATGTGGATTATGGATTTCTGTGAACTTTGGATCTTGAGATGATGAACACGATGAGTTTGTGATGAACGCGTAGAATTTCGTTTCTAGATGATAGCTTTGATCCGTTTTGCCTTGAATTCGCATGAAATCCGTGTTTTTCCGCCATGCCGCCATTCACCGCGTGACACCTCACTTAATGAAACGCAGCGTTTCATTAAGTGAGCAGCATATTTACAAAAATGCCATTCGCTCATTTAAATTCATTTTCTTTTCCAAATTTTTATTTCATTTCATGATCAATCTTCAAAAAATCATAAGTGATTCATCTTTAATCCAAATTGAGTGGGAATTTTTGCATTGATCTCCATTTTTCCTCTAGTTTTCTATAGGCATGGTAGCAAAAGTTGTTCACGGCCTGTTTTTGTTTTGGTCTATTGGTTTTGATCATGTATGCTTTAGGCCTATGTTTTGCCATTTCATTTGTGAAATCTTGATGCTTGCTCCAAAATTCTTGAAATTTTATATGCATGATCTAGACTCATTCCTGGTCATTTTGGTATATGGTTTGCTAATTTTGCATTTCTGGATTGTGAGATATGATGTGATCTTTGAAGGTGTGACAATGTATGTCACACCATGTCTTGTTCATGTTCTTGATTTTATTTTCCATGCTTATGCTATACCAATTGCTCTGGATTTTTGCATGTGGATACTTACGGATGTCTAGTTTGCTTGTAATTTTTCCTGGAAATTTTGAATTCATTTTCTATTTGTTTGAGAATTTCTCCCTTGTTTGACCAATTGTTGACATTTTGTGAGTCATGATATCATATGATTTTTGAAATCCTTGGTGTTTATTGGATGGATTTGAAATTTGGAATGTGTATTATAGACATCTTGAAGTTTGCCATGGCTTTGATTTCAATCATTTCTCATGTTTGATTTCTGTTTTATGATAGCTTGAAGTTGATGTATGATTTGTGGCCTTGTATGAGCTTGCTTGAACATTGCTTTGACTTGTTGATTTTAATTGACCTACTTCCACTTATCCAATTGACATGAAATTTGGTGTATTGCTCATTGAATGTGTTCTGTTTAAGCATGATGTTTCCTGGAATTTATTGAGCCATTTTGGTATTGATACACTTGTGTTCATTCTGTTTACATCATTGAGTTTTCAACTTGCCTAGTTTGACATGATTTGCTTATGAAATGCAATTGGTGAATGATTTTGATATGGGACCAGCTGGAATTTGTTCTTATTTGATAAATCTTGATTTTGATCAAGTTTCATGTTCTGTTTTAAATATTTTCTCCTCCTTTGACCCTAGGCTTTGGCCTAAGGGTTCACTTCTCACATTTGAGTTTGATTTTCAGGTTTAAGAAGCAATTGCTTTAAGGAGATTAATTCAAGTTGATTGAGTTTGGTTTACTTGATTGTGATGAACTAACTTGGTTTGTTTTGTAGGATGCTAACTCATTTGATTTGAGTTTGTGCTTTGCACATGTGATTGATTGTGTTGACTGTTGGTTCTTATCTTGTCTGTTTTGACTTTGTGACTTGAATACTGATTATATTTGATTGATTTCAGGTACCATAGTTGCTTTAGTTCCTTTGTGAACTTGCTATTGCTTTGCTTGATAGCATTAGCATTGAGGTAGAATCTCTTGTCTCCATGTAGTCTGGAAGACCTGGCTTGTTACTTAGCCAGGCAACTGTCTGAAGTCCTCCTTAAGAGGCAATGTTTGTGATTGTTTAACTTTGTCCCCAAGCAGGAAAAGACCTCATATGAGGCAATTGGTAGATAGAAGAGATATGTAGCCTATCTCCTACTATTCTGTGTGTCACTCACCTTGCTCACACCACATGTGTTGATGCATAGTGAGTAAAAACCCAAGATCTATCGAGTCATTAACTTGTGGAGAGAGTTCCATCTTTCTGAACTCCCACACCTTCTGATATTCAATGCTCTCCCTGACCAGGGATAAGAGTGATGAGGTACACCCCTCATATCCTTTCATCTGCTTCACCTTGGCTCTCAATGTCAAGGTTAAGAGCACCATTTACCCTATTCCAGTTGACTCTTAAGTCTAACCCTTTGATTGAGCCTAATTGTTCGGTTATAGTGAGTGCTAAATGACTTTGTTTGATTGATTGCTTGGTTCATTTGTACATGTTTGCTTGATTGCCTTGGTGCATTTATCATCATTAATTGTTCATTATTGCACGATCATCATTTCATACTCTTGTGGTTTGTTTGAGTTTACCCATTGAGGACAACTGTAAGTCCATTCATTGGCCATTGTTCCTATGATTTGGAAGGGATGAAGTGTAAGACCATTTCATTTGGCCACTTATGTCCATTGCTTAAATGCTTGTTTGTTTGTTGTATGTGAGGATGCAATTATGAGTCCATGTTGTTGGCATTTGTATTCCTATGATCATCCTTTGGAGGTTGGTATAAGTCCAGATAGATTGGCATCTGACATCCAATTTTTGTTTTACCTTAGGAGATTGGTGTAAATCCATTTATTGGTATCCGATATCCGCTTTTGCTTTGTGAGATTGGAGTAAGACCATTTATTGGCTTCCGGTATCATTGTTTTGTTTTAGGAGATTGGTGTAAACCCATTTATTGGTATCCGGTATCCGCTTTTGGTTGTGAGATTGGTATAAGTCCATTTATGGCATCCGGTATCACCTTGCTTTTTATTTGTTATTGCTCATTGCTTATTCCTAAGGACACACTTGAATCATCTTCTATATGATCTCAAGAGGTGAACCTTTCTAGGAAGTTTTACACTCCACCATCCATACCCTCTTTGTCCTAAACCTTTTCACTTCTTGACTTTTAAAACTTGTAAATACATGTTGTGCAAACATTCTCATGTCTTTTCAAATTAGAAACCTGGACCCTAAGTCCTTGACTTTTCAAACTCCATTTCATAACACTTCTTTGAATCAATCTTAATCATACCTTGACCATATTTTGTGAATACTCATAATCAATTAACTTCACCCATTCAAATGTTTTGTGGCTTTGTCCATTGTTAATATGTTTTCATGCATTAGTCTTAGGTTTTAATTACCATAGTGGTTGATGTAAATCTTACCTTATCCTTAGTGAGTTGATTGTAAGTCTTCCATACTTATTATAGGGTTAACCCCTCACTAGTATATTGAAGCCGTCCTCGCATGGTGGATTGTTGATTCGGGTTGAGTTTTCTCCCATTGGTAATGAAAAGCCTTAATGCTTGTGTTTTAAAATGAACTCACTAATTTTTGGAAATCTTTTAGCCGAACTACGGCGTTTTGATCCATACCTTTGATGGAAGGTACGTAGGCAACGGGTTCATCAGTTCAAACACAAAAACAATAAAAATTGTACATTCTTTTCTCATCATCCCATTCATGTTTGCACAATATGTCATAAACAAATAAACATTTTTATACAACAAGTGTGAAAAGGGCTCCCTAGGAGTACCTAGGACGTGATGGGTGCCTAACACCTTCCCATTGCGTAATTTACCCCTTACCCAAATTCTCTAATCTTTTCATTAGTGTTCTACGTGTAAAACTTCTTAGGTTTTTGTTCGCTTTTTAACCAGTCCTTAGGATAAATAAAAGTGCGGTGGCGACTCGATTTCTTTGTATACATTGCTTATGGTTTAATCAATAAATCATATAGCGACGAATACACCGCTACAGAAAAGTGGCGACTCCACTGGGGATCACATTAGACCTTCCCTGGTGGTATTGCCTACTTTTCACCCTTGTTGTATGATATTTGTTATGTGTTATTTGACATATTTTTGTACAATTTGGGATAACTGTATTGATTGTAATGTTTGAATTGCTTGATATACAATTGATGTTTGCTTTGGTGATCTCTGTGAGATGAGTTCTATACCCGAACTCGAGTGCACTCTAGGATAGGAGAATGGCGTAGTCTTGGTGACTTGTGTGGAGTATTCCTTAACAAGTTGACTTGCGAGCCCATTCACTTGGTGGAGGTCATGTTGGAGTAGTAATGTCACACAAGTTATTTGTGGTTAGGCATTAGTCTTTCAATCATGTGCCTTAGAAGCCAAGGACCGTAGTTTACCAAGCCCATCTTGGCCTATTTTTAGGATGTAGTGTGGAGGTCGTTCAGATGTAAGTTCTGATGCGATTGTTACGTGATACTACACTCATAAGAGTTTCTCTTGAGAATATTTTTGGAATACGAGTATTCGGTTCTCCGATAATATTCGAAAGATGGGACGATGATTATGGGAACCTCTGGTAGAACATGTCTGGCAGGTTTAAACCCTAGTACACTCCCTTTGGGTGGTTCTTAACCGAGACTCCATGCTCGTGACTCTCAGCAAACCCGTGATTCGTGGTTGAGTCGTTCAGACAACCTTAATATCAATGGAACTTGGGCGTTGATAAGGTGTAAACCATAATCCGCCAAAATGGATGATTGATATTAAGGATGTTAGAGCCGGTTCATGTACCGTTAATATCAATGGAACTTGGGTGTAGATAAGGTGAAAACCTAAATCCACCAAAATGGATGATTGATATTAGGGATACGATGAGCTTTCCCACGACCTTTGTTTGGTGTGCTTTGCTTGATCCTTGAGTGTGATTGTTGCATTCATGCATTCATGCATTCATCTGCATTTCATGTCATCAGAAAAAGAGAAAATTTTCAAGGAACTTAAAGGGTTTATTTGCAAAATTTTCAGACATGGAAAGACCGAAAAGGCATATAAAGAAGTACAGCTTTAGACAGCCCGATGTGAAAGAGTTAAGGAATCTGACATCTTATGTATTAGATCCCTTGGGTTTCAAAGCTCGTTATGGGAAACTTCTACCTTTGTTGACTACTCAGGTTGATGAGGGTTTGATGAGTACTTTGGCTCAGTTTTATGATCCTCTGTATCACTACTTCTCATTTCCAGACTTCCAGCTGTTGCCTACTTTGGAGGAATATTCTCATCTTATTGGGGTCCCGATTCTGGATCAGGTGCCGTTCAGTGGCTTAGAGAGTATTCCGACTGCTCGAGAGATTGCGGACTTGTTGCACATAGATGAAGCTTTGATTAAAGCTAATCTGACTACCAAAGGTGGAATTCAGGGTTTTCCTTCCGATTTCCTCGTCGCTCAAGCTACCATCTATGGGAAGGCCATGAGTGAGGATGCCTTTGAGGCTTTATTTGTGCTGCTCATCTATGGATTGGTGTTATTTCCCAACTTCGACAAATTTGTGGACATGAACGCCATTAGGATCTTCTCAGTTCTTAATCCTATTCCGACTTTGTTGGGTGATGCATATTTCTCTTTGCATCTGAGGAATGCAAAAGGTGGAGGAGTTATTGTCTGCTGTTTGCCTTTGCTGTACAAGTGGTTTATTTCGCACTTGCCGCAGACACTTGCCTTCAAGGAGAACAAGGGATGTCTACGGTGGTCTCAGAGACTCATGTCTCTCACTAATGATGATATCTCTTGGTATGATCGCGTGTATGATACAGTGCAGATCATTGATTATTGTGGTGAATTCCCTAATGTGCCTCTTCTTGGTACATGTGGTGGGATAAGCTACAATCCTATTCTCGCACGTCGTCAGCTTGGGTTCCCCCTAAAGGATAAACCTCATAACATTCTGTTAGAAGGTGTATTCTTTCAGGAGGGTAAAGATCCCCAAGGCCTGAACGCCAGATTTGTCCGTGCTTGGCGCAAGATCTGCAAGAAGAGTAGGAATGAATTGGGTCCGAAGAATTGCATTACTTTGGAGCCCTATACCTCTTGGGTTAGACAGAGAGCTGCCGTATACCTTATGCCATATGATCATACGAGACCTACACCGTTGGATGTGGCTGGGCCTTCAACCCTCCCTAACCAATGTATAGAGGAGTTGAGAGAAGAAGACCTTTCACGTGCTTGGATCCGTGAAAGAGAAGAATTACTGCAACAACTTAAGGAGAAGGACGCTCTGATTGAGTTCCTCGAGCATCGGGTGATCGACGATCCGAACGATACTTGGACTTCTTTGCTTCCTCAGTCTTCCAAGTTTTGGAAAAGGAAGTATGATCAGCTTGCTAAGGAGAAAACAGATATAGAAGCAGCCTATGAGAGAGAGATCAAGAAGCTGTGTGTTTCTCGTCTTCCAGCATCCCGAGCTTCTAGGGATCCATAGGATGTTATTTTCCTTTTCTCTTTGTAATATGATCAAAAATGTTGTACTTCTTTGTCTCGATTATATTGAATGAGATATTTTCCATAATGATAAAACGCTTTAAATATTCAAAATTTGCAAATAATACCCTAAGGGTTCCTTGAAACTAAAACAAAGCATATGCGCAAACATTTCATGCATCATTTTGCATAAGCAGGTACCTTGTTTCTGGTCTTCTTGTTCTGACTCGGTGTTCTTCATTTATTTTGAAGACAAACTGACTCACCGGTACTATACTCGAGCCAATTCTGCAAGAGTTATGGATCAGCTAGAGCAAGAGAACCGTGAACTGAAGGAAGAGGTCGCCAGACTCGGCGCTTTGATGGAGCAACTTCTTGCTGCTCAGAATCAGCCTGCTCAACCGCCTGCAACTCCTATCCAGAGGACAGTTGTCTCAGAGATTGTAGCTTCGACAGTGCCAGTCAGTGCTCATTATGTGCCCAATGCTATGCCAGCCGGGTTCCCTTGGGGAATGCCTCCGGGTTTCATGCCGGATATTTCTGCTCCAACCTTTGCTCATATGCCGGCATCTAGCCCGGTCCCTGTTGCTGCTCCTCCTGTCGTGCATACCGTGCCGAGGGTAGACGACACCATCTATCATTCTGAGCCGTCTGAGGGCCCGGATGTTAATGAGAAGATGGACGCTATGAACGACCAATTCCTTGAGCTGAGGAAGGAATTGAAGACCCTCAGAGGGAAAGATCTATTTGGCAAGTTTGCTGCCGAGTTGTGCCTTGTTCCCGGTGTCAAGATACCGATCAAATTCAAAGTACCTGACTTTGAAAAATATAAGGGGAACACCTGCCCTCTTGCTCACCTGGTCATGTACGCCAGGAAGATGTCTACCCAAACTGATAATGATCAGCTTCTGATCCATTATTTTCAAGACAGTTTGTCCGGTGCTGCGCTCAGATGGTACATGAGTTTGGACAGCGCTAATATCCGATCCTTCAACGATCTTGGCGAAGCCTTCGTCAAGCAATATAAGTACAACGTTGATATGGCTCCTGACCGTGATCAGCTCAGGGCCATGTCTCAGAAGGACAAGGAAACATTCAAGGAGTATGCCCAGAGGTGGCGAGAGTTGGCTGCTCAAATTACTCCACCGCTAGAGGAGAAAGAGATGACTAAGATCTTCTTGAAGACTCTTAGCTCATTTTATTATGAGCGGATGGTTGCAAGTGCTCCCTCTGATTTCACCGAGATGGTGAACATGGGGATGCGTCTTGAAGAAGGAGTCCGTGAAGGACGATTGGCAAAGGATGAGAGCTCTTCTTCTAAATGATATGGGGCGTTTAAGAAGAAAGATGGGGAGGCACACGCTGTGCAATCCCATGCTAAGCCAAGAAGACCCTCTGTTCAGAGGAAGCCTGCACGGCGCGACAATAATCAGCACCAGGTGGCTCATATAGCACCTGTATTCAGAGACAGTGCTCAATACCAGCAACCTCGACATCAGCATCAACAGCAACCGCAGTATCAGCAACAGCAGCGTCTACAGCAACAGGCTTATCAGCCTCGTGGAAGTAGAACCAACCAAGCTAATTTGAATTATGATAGGAAAAAGATCAGCTTTGATCCAATTCCTATGTCATATGCAGAGCTTTATCCTTCCTTGTTGGAAAGGAAGTTGGTTAGTCCCAGGGATCCTCCTGCCGTTCCTGCAAATCCCCAATGGTGGTATAAACCAGACCAACACTGTGTTTATCATTCCGGTGCTTCGGGTCATAACATTGAGAATTGCTATCCACTCAAGACTAAGGTTCAAGACCTTATGAGATGTGGGATTCTGAGTTTTGAAGATTCAGGCCTGAATGTTACCAAGAACCCATTGCCCGCGCATGGGAAATCTGTGAATATGGTCCAGGGGTGCCCTGGGAAATACAAGGTCAAATATGTAAGCCATATTAGACAGTCGTTGGTCGAATTACATCGGTTGCTGTGTCAATACAGCCACATGGAGCATGACCACGACAAGTGCCGTATCTGTTCGGTTAACCGTTTGGGTTGCAATCAGGTACGAAGAGAACTTCAAGAATTCCTGGATGAAGGTACCATTGAGATCCTCCAGAATCGCAATGTTGATGAGGATGAACCGGAGGTTAATGTTATTTCTCCTGTGTTCAAATTACCCGAGCCTGTTGTTATTCGTTATCATAGCAGCAAGCCGAAGGTCTCTCCGTCTTTGGTGATCAAGCCTGCAGGCCCTGTGCCTTATTCGTCAGATAGAGCTGTGTCGTTCAGGTACAATCCCGTCGCTGTTGAAGATGGGATAGAAGTGCCTTTGCCTTCAACCTCTGTAACCAACATCGTTGATGTGAGCGGGCTGACCCAGAGTGGTCGCGTGTTCTCTGCACCTCCCAAGGCTCCTGTGGCTTCTGATACTGTTGAGCGTCCGGTTGGGACTGCTGTTAATATCCAGAATCCGACACCTGTTGCCAAACCCTCCTCCTCTGTATAAAAGACTCCCACTTCTTCTGTTGGCCCGAGTGGCATTATGAATGAAGAATCTGATGAGATGCTGAAGCTCATCAAAAAGAGTGAGTACAATGTTGTAGACCAGCTTCTACAAACGCCATCCAAGATTTCCGTGTTATCTCTGCTGTTGAATTCAGAACCTCATAGGGAGGCTCTGCAGAAGGTTTTGGATCTGGCGTATGTTGATCACGACGTCACCGTTGAACAGTTTGATGGTATAGTTGCAAACATTACTGCTTGCAACACGTTGAGTTTCTGTGACGCTGATCTCCCTGAGGAGGGAAGAGACCACAACATGGCTTTACACATCTCCATGAACTGCAAATCTGATGCCATGTCCAACGTACTGGTGGACACTGGATCATCTCTGAATGTATTGCCAAAATCCACTCTTTCGAAGCTATCATATCAAGGTCCTCCTATGAGGCAGAGTGGTGTCGTTGTGAAAGCATTTGATGGGTCGCGCAAGACTATGATTGGGGAAGTTGATCTCCCAATCAAAATTGGACCAAGTGATTTCCAGGTTACCTTCCAGGTAATGGACATCCACCAATCTTATAGCTGTCTCTTGGGCAGACCATGGATTCACGAGGCTGGCGTCGTGACGTCCACCCTACACCAGAAGCTGAAATTTGTCAAGAACAAGAAACTGGTTGTGGTAGGGGGAGAAAAGGCTCTCCTGGTTAGCCATCTGTCTTCTTTCTCATATATTGACGCTGAGGATGAAGTTGGAACTCCGTTCCAAGCTTTATCTATTGATGAACCGATTGAGAAGAAGTCTCCTTCATTTGCTTCCTACCGTGATGCGAAACTGGCCATTGAATATGGTGCAGTTGCTGGTTTGGGGAAGGTGATTGAGCTGGAAGACAATAGATCCCGGGCTGGCATTGGCTACTGTTCTGGGGCGTTTAATGAGCAAGGTCTGTTCAAGAGTGGGGGATTCGTCCATGACGATCAACCTGAGGAAGAGGCTGCTGCTATCTTGGAAGAGGATGCAGAGGACTTGAACAATTTCGTCATACCTGGTGGTGTCTGCCACAATTGGATCGCTGCAGATGTTCCTACAGTCATCCATAGATCAGAGTAATTGTTCACTTTGTTCAAAACCCTTCTCCCATGCCAAAAGGAGAAGTGATGACATTGTTGGCAGCATTTAATACAATGATGTTTTCATTCAATTAATGCATTGTTAAACATTTGTTTTTCCATTTGTTTTCACTTTTTGCTTTTTGCATAAAATCAGTGATCACAAAAAACCCATAAAAAAAACAAGAATAAAAGCAAACATTTTTCATCTGCATAATGGTTTGCTTGTTTAAATTCTAAAGTTTTTCATTAACCAAAATCATTATGCAGGTTGATTCTAAAACCCATTGAACATAATGATCCAACGCCATCTCCCAATTTTGAATTCCCTGTATTCGAGGCAGAGGAAGATGATGTTGAAGGAATTCCTGATGAGATTACCCGTCTCCTTGAGCACGAGAAGAAGATCATTCAGCCGCACCTCGAAGATCTGGAAACATTCAACTTGGGGTCTGAGGATTGTGTTCGTATGGTGAAGATTGGGGCACTTCTTGAAGAGTCTGTCAAAAAGGAGTTGATCAGCTTGCTACGAGAATATTCCGATATCTTCGCTTGGTCATATGAAGACATGCCGGGTCTAGATACAGATATTGTGCAACATTTCCTGCCTTTAAAGCCTGAGTGCGTGCCTGTGAAGCAGAAGCTCAGAAGAACTCATCCTGATATGGCAGTGAAGATCAAAGAGGAAGTTCAGAAGCAAATTGATGCGGGGTTTCTGGTGACTTCTACATATCCTCAATGGGTGGCCAATATTGTGCCTGTTCCTAAGAAGGATGGAAAAGTCCGTATGTGTATTGATTACAGAGATTTGAATAAGGCTAGTCCTAAAGATGATTTTCCTCTACCACACATTGACATGTTGGTAGACAATACAGCTAAATTCAAAGTCTTTTCCTTTATGGACGGATTTTCCGGATATAATCAAATCAAGATGGCACCCGAAGATATGGACAAGACAACATTCATCACACCTTAGGGAACATTCTGTTATCGAGTGATGCCCTTCGGTTTGAAGAACGCCGGAGCCACGTATCAACGAGCTATGACTACCTTGTTTCATGATATGATGCACAAGGAGATAGAGGTCTATGTTGATGATATGATTGCTAAGTCCCGAACGGAAGTTGAACATGTTGAGCATTTGTTGAAGCTTTTTCAGCGTCTGAGGAAGTTTAGACTTCATCTGAATCCGAACAAATGTACATTTGGAGTCCGTTCCAGCAAGTTATTGGGTTTTGTGGTAAGCGAAAGAGGTATTGAGGTTGATCCTGCAAAGGTCAAAGCAATATAAGAGATGCCTGCGCCCAAAACTGAGAAGCAAGTCCGGGGTTTTCTTGGCCGCTTGAATTACATTTCCCGATTTATATCCCACATGACTGCCACATGTGCGCCGATATTCAAGCTCCTTCGGAAAGATCAGTCTCATGATTGGACTGAGGATTGCCAGAAAGCTTTCGACAGTATCAAAGATTATCTGTCTGAACCTCCGATTTTGTCTTCGCCTGTGGAAGGAAGACCTCTGATTATGTATTTAACTATTCTTGAAGACTCGATGGGTTGTGTACTCGGTCAACAAGATGAATCAGGGAAGAAAGAATCTGCCATATACTACCTTAGTAAGAAGTTTACTGATTGTGAGTCTCGGTACTCTATGCTTGAGAAGACGTGTTGTGCTTTGGCTTGGGCAGCTAAGCGCTTACGCCAGTACACGATAAATCATACCACTTGGTTGATATCCCGAATGGATCCAATCAAGTATATTTTCGAGAAGCCTGCTTTAACTGGGAGGATTGCCCGTTGGCAGATGTTGTTGTCTGAGTATGATATCGAGTATCGAGCTCAGAAAGCTATCAAAGGTAGTATCTTGGCTGACCATTTAGCGCACCAGCCGATTGAAGATCATCAGTCAGTTCAGTACGACTTCCCTGATGAGGAGATTCTGTATTTGAAAATGAAAGATTGTGATGAGCCTACACTTGATGAAGGTCCGGAACCTGGTTCCAGATGGACGATGGTGTTTGATGGCGCTGTAAATCAGTATGGAAATGGAATTGGGGCAATAATCATTACTCCTCATGGCACACATATTCCGCTTACAGCAAGGCTAACTTTCAAATGCACGAATAATATGGCTGAGTATGAGGCCTGTATTATGGGACTAGAAGAATGCATTGATTTGAGAATCAAACATCTTGATGTATATGGTGATTCGGCCCTGGTTGTCAATCAGATCAAGGGTGAATGGGAGACGAATCAGCCAAGTCTCATTCCATACAGAGATTATGCAAGGAGGATTTCAACTTTCTTTACAGAAGTTGACTTTCATCATATTCCTCGAGAGGATAATCGGATGGCAGATGCTCTTGCTACGCTTGCTTCCATGATTGTTGTCAAGTATTGGAATGAAGTTCCCAATATTGCCGTGATGCGCTTGGATAGACCAGCTCACGTATTTGCAGTAGAAGAAGTCAATGATGACAAGCCTTGGTATTTTGATATCAAGAATTTCCTCCAGAACCAGGTCTACCCGCCTGGGGCATCTGTGAAAGATAGGAAAACTTTGAGAAGGTTGTCAGGAAGTTTCTACCTCAGTGGTGAAGTGCTGTATAAGAGAAATTTTGACATGGTTTTGCTCAGATGCGTGGATAGACACGAAGCAAACCTGTTGATGACTGAGGTCCATGAGGGTTCATTCGGTACTCATTCCAATGGACATGCCATGGCTAGAAAAATGTTGAGAGCAGGCTACTATTGGCTGACAATGGAGTCTGACTGCTGCAAATATGTGAAGAAATGCCACAAGTGTCAGATTTATGCGGATAAGATTCATATTCCTCTGACACTTCTGAATGTGATTTCATCACCATGGCCTTTCTCTATGTGGGGAATCGACATGATCGGCATGATTGAACCGAAAGCGTCCAACGGACACAGGTTTATTCTCGTAGCAATTGACTACTTCACCAAATGGGTTGAAGCCGCTTCGTATGCGAACGTGACCAGGCAGGTGGTTGTGAAGTTTATCAAGAACCAGCTGATTTGCCGTTATGGTGTGCCAGATAAGATCATTACTGATAATGGATCTAATCTGAATAATAAGATGATGGATGAGTTGTGCGCTGAGTTCAAGATTGCACACCATAATTCCTCTCCCTACAGACCCAAGATGAATGGGGCTGTTGAAGCTGCTAATAAGAATATTAAGAAGATCATCCAGAAGATGACAGTTACATACAAAGATTGGCATGAGATGCTGCCATTTGCTTTGCATGGATATCGTACATCTGTACGCACTTCAACAGGGGCAACCCCTTTTTCTCTTGTTTACGGCATGGAAGTTGTGCTCCCAGTGGAGGTGGAGATCCCATCAATGAGAGTCTTGATGGAAGCCAAGTTGACTGATGCTGAATGGATTCAGAGTCGCTATGACCAACTGAATCTGATTGAAGAGAAGCGATTGACTGCCATGTGTCATGGTCAGTTATATCAGCAGAGAATGAAGAAAGCATTCGATAAGAAGGTCAAGCCTCGTGTGTTCCGAGAAGGAGACCTTGTGCTCAAGAAAGTCTTGTCTTTCGTGCCTGATTCCAGGGGCAAGTGGACTCCAAACTACGAGGGTCGATATGTTGTTAAGAGAGCCTTTTCAGGCGGAGCTTTGATGCTTACAACAATGGATGGGGAGGATTTCACTCGTCCTGTGAATTCAGATGCAGTCAAGAAATACTTTGCCTAAAAAAAAGTATATGCAAATGAAAAACAGAATGGCTCGCTAAGTTGAAAACCCGAAAGGGCGGCTTAGGCAAAAATGAGCGTCTCGGTGGGGAACCCGCAAGGGCGATCCAGGCAAAAATTAGAGACTTGAAAAAAGGTATATTTGCATCCCGCTAGATTGAGTACCTCGCCCTGGGGCAATCTAGGCAAAAATTAGGGGTTTGGCAAGTAACTGCATCCTGAGAAGACTTTCTGTTCCACAGCCGTCTGTTCGTCAGAGATTCTCGATTCGTCGTCAACTGAAGCTTCGCATACATCGAGATTCAAATTGGTAGAGAAAGGATCATTATGTTCAATGTAGCCCTCTTCCAATATATATCACTGATTTCAAATTTGTACAGATCTATGGAGTCTTGCCATTTGCAGGCTACCATTCCATCAAATCAATTTGAGCTTTTTTTATCCAATTATTTGCATTCTTATTTGTTTCAATTCAACAAATGTTTTGCATGTTTTAATTGATAAAATATCATTGTTTTAAACAGAGAATTTTTTCAAAATTGTTGTTTTTAACAAAGTGAACATTCACAATGATGAAAGGATACTTAAGAATGTCTCAGTGCTCTCCCGAGGGTGGCATGATTTCCAACAGGTAAGACATGTGTTCATATTCCTGGTTTGGTTGTATCCTCTTTCTCCTGCTTTGTTGTTGGGCTTGTTCCCCAGGCAGAGTTGTTGGTGGGATTGTTCCCCAGTATAGTCGCAAGCAGAGATGTTGTTGAAGACTTCGTTTTCTTCTCCAGCAGTAGTCTCTCCCCAGTGCAGTCGCTAGCAGAGTTGTTGTTTCTCTCCTCAGCATGGTTGCTTTCTTTTTGAAGATTCAGTGGTTGGTGGATTGATATCCCGGTACTTTACCGCTTTCCCTGGCACAGTCGCAAGCAGAGTTGTTATTCTCCCTCTTCAGCGTGGTTGCGTTCATTTTTGAGGATTCGGTGGTTGAATGGGTGGATATCTCAGTAGTTCATCCATTTTCTCCAGCCTAGTCTGCAGAATGGTTGTTGTGGCAGTTTCTGCCTGTTGAAAACTCTCTCAATCCCCAGTAGGGTCGGTTGGTGGCTCTAGCATCCCAAAGGTTGGAGTGATTTCCTGATTTGCTTGTGATCCCAGTAGAGTAGCTTATTCTACTTGCGCGATCCGCCGGATGTATGTTCTCCCCGAGTAGAGTGGCGTGTCGCAGAATCTACTTGTGTGGTGCTTTCTCCTTCAATGGTTTGTTCCCTAGAGGGATAGTTGACTGCTTTCCCCAGTAGAGTTGATTGTGCAGTTAGATTCTACTCGGATGATTCTCCTGCCGTGGGTTGTTCCCCGGTGGAGTTATGTGGAGTCGCTTTCATAGCAGTGAGCTCTTGTTCCCCTGCAGATATTTTGGGACTTCTCCCGCCTCCCCAACAGATTTGTCTTTGTGGCCGTTGTTGCCTGTTGTGACTTTCTGCTCCAGTTGGGTGATTGTTGATCCATTACTCAGAGATTCTGTGATATCTCTTGTTTTGCCTCCCGCAGATCTTTGCTTTTTAGCATGTGGATCTCCGCAGATTGGCTTTCCAGTTGGTTTTCCCCTGGAAGTATAGTACAGGGCGTGTGATTCCTGGGCCTGTTGTGTTAGATATGTCTGTTTTGCCAGCATTCTTCAAACATAAATTACGCATATTCATGCATATTCATAAAACATTCAGATATTCATGTTGCAGTTTTTGCCATATATCTCTTGATTGTTGTTCTCCTGCTATGGGTGATATAGATCTCTTTATAGATCTCCCTAAGCAGATGTCGGGTGTTTAAATCTCTCCATATAGAGTCAGCCCCGTAAGCAGAAAGTGTCTGTATTTTCCTTCTGCAGTTCCCCACCGAGATTATCCTCATGGATGACGATTTCTTCTGTTTCCTCCCTAACACATATATTGGGATGGATGTTCCTATTGAGTTATATCCTCATAGGACGAGTTTTGATTTAGTCTATCTTTTCGGATTGATCCCGAATTGGCACTTGTCAACCGTTTCTTGTGCTTCCCCGTGGAATGAACGAATGATTTGCCCAGTAACTGGCAATAATTCTTTTATCCCCAGCGGAACCTTTTTTGGGCCTCTACCCAGTAACCGGTAGTTGTAAGTCCTATGTTCCCTCTTCTTGGTGGAATTTATGGTTATACACCTTTTATTCCTCGGCAAGAGTTGTTGGTTTTCTACCCAGTAGTCGGTAGTCGTAAATCCTGTTTGCCTGCTTTCCAGCAGTTTGTGGTTTGTTATAAACCCTATTATTGTTTCTCGTGCAGATTTGTGATTTTTCCCATCCCCACGTGGAGTTGTTGGTTTTCTACCCAGTATTCGGTAGATGTAAACCCTAATTCGTGTGTATTCCCACCAGAGTATGGCTACTACCCCGTATTCGGTAGTTTGTAAGTCCTATCTCTTTTCCCCTAGCAGAGGTAACCTTTGTGGTTCATTCTGGTTGATGGCGGAATTTTTGTGCTGTTGTGGTGTTATCCCCAACAGAGTTGGTGTCTCCCTGTGGTATAAGTTGAATAAGTGCTCAATATTTGGCCTTCATTCACCCTGTCCCAGTGGAGTCTGCGGTCTTCTACCCCGTATTCGGTAGTTGTAAATCCCATGTTTTGTGTTTCTCCCCCATCGGAGTTTTGTACCTTGTGGTACAGTCAGATAATTGTCGGATGCTTGCAATTTTATCCCAGCTGAGTCTTTGGTCTTCTACCCAGTAGTCGGTAGCAGTAAAACCTTTTGTTTCCTCAGCCAGATTTTTGGTATTCTACCCCGTATTCGGTAGTTGTAAACCCTAATTTCTCTCATTTGCAGAGTTAACCTTGTTGTTCATCCTAACCGATGATGGTTACTCTTTGTGGTTATCTTCATTCAATATTTGATGTTGATATTCCTCCCTTTGCTTGTGGATGATTGCCGGTTGCTAGCAATTATATCCCCAGCAAGTTGTCTTCTGGATAATTGCCGTATGCTTGCAATTTTTTCCTTTGAGGTCGCCAGTGGGTCCTTTCACCGTTTGCTAGTGATTTGTTCCCCGGATTATTGACTGATTATCAATATATCCCCAGCTAGTCTTCGTGGATAATTCTCGGATGCTTGCAATTCATCCTCAGCAGATTGCCTTTCATTTACCCGTTTGTTTGGTAATGATTGTTGCTCCCTTTGATAGGTCATCATTATATACCTAGTTTTGGTATTCCGATGCCTTTCTTTTCGGTCGATTTATCCTTTGTTAACCCAGTAACCGGTTGTGGATAATCTTCCATGCGAGTATGTTATCCACGTTCTGACGGTAATGGATAATCTATATCATGCGCTCTTCAGTCGAAGCCTTTTGTGTTTCCTAGTCGAGTAAGATTTGTTATTTCCCTTTTTGCGGAATCGAATGTTTTGTTGTGTTTTGGATAATTGTCGGATGCTTTCAATTTATCCCCTTTGAGTTGTCTTTCGTTTACCCGGATGCTTGGTATCGATTGTCTCTCTTTTTGGTTGATCACCTATTATATGCCCTAACCGGTATCTCTGGTGTCTCTTCCTTTTCGAGTATATTGTTCACGGTCTGCCGGTAATGAATAATATATCTCTTTCACTCTTTGGTTGGAATCCTTTGTTGATCTTCCCCAATCGAGTAAGATTCGTATTCTTTGTAGAATCGAATACCCATCCTCTAACCAATTTGTGTTTCGGATGATGAGTGTTTTGGCATATATACCAATCCACGTTTTCGGTAGATCACCTATTATATACCTCGGTATCTCTGGTGTTTCCTACCATGCGAGAATATTATCTACGTTCTGATGGTAATAAATAATATATCTCATGCGAGTATTCTATCCACGTTCTGACGGTAATGGATATTATATCTCATGCACTCTTTGGGTTTGTGTCCCCAGTTGAGTAGGATTCGTTTTCCCGTTGTGGATTCGAATGTCCATCCTGTAAGTCGATTTGCTTTTTCAAGCACTCCTTTCGGATGATGAGTGTCTTGGCATATATACCAATTCACGTTTCGGTCGGTCACCTATTATATACCTCGGTATCCCTGGTGTTCCTTCCTTTCTGCTCCCTATTATGACCTTGGTCCCCTGTGGAGTCAGATTTGCCTGAGTTGATGTACCTTTTTCACGTCTTTCTCAGATGTTTGGATTGATTGATATCTCTCACCCTTATACCGGTCTTAGATATTCATTCTTCCTGAGTTTGTTGCCCTTATACCGGTAACATCTCATCCTTGGCTTCCCCTGGAGAGTCTTTTTCTAGATTTCCCCAGCGGAGTTGTATTGCTATTTGTGTTGCCGTATTGGTGTTATCCCCAGTACGTGCATTGTGTGAGTCAGCTTGAGTCATTCCAATGGATGTGTTTCCTTTGGAATCGATTCTTCTCCCCAGTGTGAGTCCTTTACTTCCCCAGTAAGGTCTCCAGTCTGTTTTCTGTGTTCCCCAAATCAAAGTCGTGTCCTGCTCACGCATTCTTTTTCTTTTATTATCCCCATAAGAGTCCTGTTAGAGTCTCTGTTCCTGGTGAGTGTATTACTCCGATGGATCGTCTTTTCTTCTGTGTGAACATATCCCCACAGAGTTTGTGTCTTTTGCATGCATACATTTGCATCATGAGGTCTCTTAGGGACCAAAATTTGTCTCATTACTGTTATTTAAGCCCATTCTACCGCGTCGAGATGAAGATTTCTAAACTTCACTTCTCCGGCTAGAATGACCTTAAATAGGGGCATCTGTAAGACCCCAATTTTGTCCCTAAGATCCCTCATGGCATCATATCATATCATATCATTGCCTCAAGGATCATTGTGCACCTTGCTTGCCTCTTAGTGGGTGGGTTATCTTATGAGTGTGGTTCTTGATCACCAAGCATGTTTTGCATTTATATATCATTGCTTTTCATTTGTTTATTAACCCAAAAGTACAAAAATATTGTCATCTAACATTGTTACTTGCAGATGAAGCAATTAGGTCAAGACAGTCAAAACAAGTCATTAAGCCATAGATGGTGGCCATTCTTGAAGAATTTGGGCACCATGATCATTCATAAGAAGTTCATATGAGTTGTGACATCATTTGGAATCAAGATCTCAAGTGGAAGAGGCTTGCAATTCATCAAAGCATGGCTCAGTCAACCAAAACCCTAGCAAGGTCAACTGTGGTCAACTATGCATTTAATCAGGGATTTGATGGTGGGAAATGGTTTGAGAGGTCTCATTCATGTCCATATAAGCCTCATATAACATGTCAAACATCATCATTGAGGAATTGGAGGTCAGACAAAAAGTTTCCCAAAATAGCAAGTGACCTGTAATTTTCAACTGCCAAAAATGGAAAGGTCTTCTCCTCAACTTTACATCATCAAGCAAGCTTCAAATCAAAATTTGTCCAACATGAAAGTTGAAGATCTTGCTCTTGCCTTTCCAAAACGTCCAAGAACACTCATTTCTCATTTGTGGTTGGCAAGTTATGATCAAATCATTTTCAAGAAAAGTTGAACTTCAAGGAGGCATAACTCTTGAACCATTTGGCCAAATTGGGTGATTCTTTTTTGAGCAAATCCCATTTGACACGCTTTATCATAATCCATCATTACATTTCATCAAAAATCATCACATAAAAAGTCCATTTTTCAAGTGAACCATTTAAATTTTGGTGGGAAAAAAGGTGATTTTCAAAAGTACATGCAATTTTCATGCCAAACCATTTCCAATCACTTCAAAACAGGTTTTGTGACTTGCTTCAACTGGTTTTCTACTGTTCCATTGGTTCAATTGGAAAAAGGGCATTTTGGCTAAATGACATAACATGAGCATTCACTAATCCAATCTATTGTTGCTAATCTTGATTAGGGAAGTGGATTAACAGGGACTATAAAGTGTTAATCATAACAGAAAATCGAGATCACGAATCAGAATCTCAGATCCAAATCCAAAATTCTCCAAATTCTCTCAAATTCTTCCAAGCTTTTTTTCACTTTTTCATCAAAATTCATCACTCTTCCTACTTGTTCTTATATTGTTCATCATTTGTAGGTACAATTGAGCATCTGTTGAAGCAAAACTTGGAAGAATCTTGCTAAATCGTGGCTGTTGGGGAATTGCACTTGCACATGGCAGTTGGAAAATTCTGTTGATTCAAGTGGTTTTGAGCTGAAGCATTGATTCCAAACCTTCATTCAAGCATCATAGATCAACTGTTTTGCATTTTCAAGCTTCGAATCTAGCAAATTCAACAGTTGCATCTCCAAGAGGTAAGAATTCGACCACTTCAATTCTTGAAATTATCATGTGGCTTGTGTAGATCTTGGCATGTAGATTATTCTGCAACTTGAATCGTGCATTTTCTTTAGAAATTAAGGAAGTTATGCTGATTTAAACATTAGGATGTTAGAACTTCTTTTTCCCGATCCGGTTGATATGTTTAGAATTAGGACAAATTGAAGCTGGATTAATGATGTGTGATGCATGACGTTTCGATTGATATGTGGATTATGGATTTCTGTGAACTTTGGATCTTGAGATGATGAACACGATGAGTTTGTGATGAACGCGTAGAATTTCGTTTCTAGATGATAGCTTTGATCCGTTTTGCCTTGAATTCGCATGAAATCCGTGTTTTTCCGCCATGCCGCCATTCACCGCGTGACACCTCACTTAATGAAACGCAGCGTTTCATTAAGTGAGCAGCATATTTACAAAAATGCCATTCGCTCATTTAAATTCATTTTCTTTTCCAAATTTTTATTTCATTTCATGATCAATCTTCAAAAAATCATAAGTGATTCATCTTTAATCCAAATTGAGTGGGAATTTTTGCATTGATCTCCATTTTTCCTCTAGTTTTTTATAGGCATGGTAGCAAAAGTTGTTCACTGCCTGTTTTTTTTTGGTCTATTGGTTTTGATCATGTATGCTTTTGGCCTATGTTTTGCTATTTCATTTGTGAAATCTTGATGCTTGCTCCAAAATTCTTGAAATTTTATATGCATGATCTAGACTCATTCCTGGTCATTTTGGTATATGGTTTGCTAATTTTTCATTTCTGGATTGTGAGATATGATGTGATCTTTGAAGGTGTGACAATGTATGTCACACCATGTCTTGTTCATGTTCTTGATTTTATTTACCATGCTTATGCTATGCCAATTGCTCTGGATTTTTGCATGTGGATACGTATGGATGTCTAGTTTTCTTGTGATTTTTCCTGGAATTTTTGAATGCATTTTCTATTTGTTTGAGAATTTCTCCCCTGTTTGACCAATTGTTGACATTTTGTGAGTCTTGATATCATATGATTTGTGAAATCCTTGGTGTTTATTGGATGGATTTGAAATTTGGCATGTGTATTATAGACATCTTGAAGTTTTCCAGGGATTTGATTTCAATCATTTCTCATGTTTGATTTCTGTTTTATGATTGCTTGAAGTTGATGTATGATTTGTGGCCTTGTATGAGCTTGCTTGAACATTGCTTTGACTTGTTGATTTTAATTGACCTACTTCCAATTATCCAATTGACATGAAATTTGGTGTGTTGCTCATTGAATGTGTTCTGTTTAAGCATGATTTTTCCTGGAATTTATTGAGCCATTTTGGTATTGATACACTTGTGTTCATTCTGTTTACATCATTGAGTTCTCAACTTGCCTAGTTTGACATGATTTGCTTATGAAATGCAATTGGTGAATGATTTTGATATGGGACCAGCTGGAATTTGTTCTTATTTGATAAATCTTGATTTTGATCAAGTTTCATGTTCTGTTTTAAATATTTTCTCCTCCTTTGACCCTAGGCTTTGGCCTAAGGGTTCACTTCTCACATTTGAGTTTGATTTTCAGGTTTAAGAAGCAATTGCTTTAAGGAGATTAATTCAAGTTGATTGAGTTTGGTTTACTTGATTGTGATGAACTAACTTGGTTTGTTTTGTAGGATGCTAACTCATTTGATTTGAGTTTGTGCTTTGCACATGTGATTGATTGTGTTGACTGTTGGTTCTTATCTTGTCTGTTTTGACTTTGTGACTTGAATACTGATTATATTTGATTGATTTCAGGTACCATAGTTGCTTTAGTTCCTTTGTGAACTTTCTATTGCTTTGCTTGATAGCATTAGCATTGAGGTAGAATCTCTTCTCTCCATGTAGTCTGGAAGACCTGGCTTGTTACTTAGCCAGGCAACTGTCTGAAGTCCTCCTTAAGAGGCAATGTTTGTGATTGTTTAACTTTGTCCCCAAGCAGGAAAAGACCTCATATGAGGCAATTGGTAGATAGAAGAGATATGTAGCCTATCTCCTACTATTCTGTGTGTCACTCACCTTGCTCACACCACATGTGTTGATGCATAGTGAGTAAAAACCCAAGATCTATCGAGTCATTAACTTGTGGAGAGAGTTCCATCTTTCTGAACTCCCACACCTTCTGATATTCAATGCTCTCCCTGACCAGGGATAAGAGTGATGAGGTACACCCCTCATATCCTTTCATCTGCTTCACCTTGGCTCTCAATGTCAAGGTTAAGAGCACCATTTACCCTATTCTAGTTGACTCTTAAGTCTAACCCTTTGATTGAGCCTAATTGTTCGGTTATAGTGAGTGCTAAATGACTTTGTTTGATTGATTGCTTGGTTCATTTGTACATGTTTGCTTGATTGCCTTGGTGCATTTATCATCATTAATTGTTCATTATAGCACGATCATCATTTCATACTCTTTGGTTTGTTTGAGTTTACCCATTGAGGACAACTGTAAGTCCATTCATTGGCCATTGTTCCTATGATTTGGAAGGGATGAAGTGTAAGACCATTTCATTTGCCCACTTATGTCCATTGCTTAAATGCTTGTTTGTTTGTTGTATGTGAGGATGCAATTATGAGTCCATGTTGTTGGCATTTGTATTCCTATGATCATCCTTTGGAGGTTGGTATAAGTCCAGATAGATTGGCATCTGACATCCAAGTTTTGTTTTACCTTAGGAGATTGGTGTAAATCCATTTATTGGTATCCGATATCCGCTTTTGCTTTGTGAGATTGGAGTAAGACCATTTATTGGCTTCCGATATCATTGTTTTGTTTTAGGAGATTGGTGTAAACCCATTTATTGGTATCCGATATCCGCTTTTGGTTGTGAGATTGGTATAAGTCCATTGATGGCATCCGGTATCACCTTGCTTTTTATTTGTTATTGCTCATTGCTTATTCCTAAGGACACACTTGAATCATCTTCTATATGATCTCAAGAGGTGAACCTTTCTAGGAAGTTTTACACTCCACCATCCATACCCTCTTTGTCCTAAACCTTTTCACTTCTTGACTTTTAAAACTTGTAAATACATGTTGTGCAAACATTCTCATGTCTTTTCAAATTAGAAACCTGGACCCTAAGTCCTTGACTTTTCAAACTCCATTTCATAACACTTCTTTGAATCAATCTTAATCATACATTGACCATATTTTGTGAATACTCATAATCAATTAACTTCACCCATTCAAATGTTGTGTGGCTTTGTCCATTGTTAATATGTTTTCATGCATTAGCCTTAGGTTTTAATTACCATAGTGGTTGATGTAAATCTTACCTTATCCTTAGTGAGTTGATTGTAAGTCTTCCATACTTATTATAGGGTTAACCCCTCACTAGTATGTTGAAGTCGTCCTCGCATGGTGGATTGTTGATTCGGGTTGAGTTTTCTCCCATTGGTAATGAAAAGCCTTAATGCTTGTGTTTTAAAATGAACTCACTAATTTTTGGAAATCTTTTAGCCGAACTACGGCGTTTTGATCCTTACCTTTGATGGAAGGTACGTAGGCAACGGATTCATCCGTTCAAACACAAAAACAATAAAAATTGTACATTCTTTTCTCATCATCCGATTCATGTTTGCACAATATGTCATAAACAAATAAACATTTTTATACAACAAGTGTGAAAAGGGCTCCCTAGGACGTGATGGGTGCCTAACACCTTCCCATTGCGTAATTTACCCCTTACCCAGATTCTCTGATCTTTTCATTAGTTTTCTACGTGTAAAACTTCTTAGGTTTTTGTTCGCTTTTTAACCAGTCCTTAGGATAAATAAAAGTGCGGTGGCGACTCGATTTCTTTGTATACATTGCTTATGGTTTAATCAATAAATCATATAGCGACGAATACACCGCTACAAAAATATTTTGGTCTTCATGATGCATGAAAGTGTTGTTTAAGGTTCATATTCCATTTAGGAGCTAGATTATGTGGATCATATTTTTCTTTCTTCTAATAATGGTTTGAGTATGGAAAATGCAGTGTTTTTATCACTGAATATTATCAAATTGTCACAAGATTTTTGGAATCAATGAATCCCCTTGTTTTATAGTTCACTGGATTTTAGATTTGGACCCCCTTGAGCCAAACTTTAATGTGTTTTTTTTACGACAAAGATATTACTGAAGTTATCATGGTTGAATGTGGTAGAGATTTCTTGCACGATTTTCAACGCGTCCACCCTATGTAGTCTTTTATGGTCAATCCAATATGCTTAAAGACGGAACAAGCACACAAGAAGCTTGGTGAAGTCGATTCGTTTTCTCGATTTGTTAAACATGAGAGTTAGTAGTTTTTGGCGAAGTTACTTATTTGACAAGTTAACTAACCATAGCGTGACTCTTAGTTAGTTGATCATAACTAACTCATTTCACTATATGTAATGATTGTAATGCATTGTAACAATTACATACATTTGTGAAATACAACTTGATTTTACATTGCAAGCTTTCTGAATTATTCTTTCATGGTGTTCTTAGTTTAAGCTTTCGCACGATTCAAATGAATACTGTTGAATAAACTTAAATGCTAGAGTTAGTGGGCTTTAATAATAAGTTAATGGAGAGTTTTGGAAGGTTAAGAGACAGTGGGAAAATTAAGAGTATTTACTATTTGTCTTTATTAGTAGAATAGCTAAAGTTTATTTTGTATGTATAAAGTCCAATTTTACATTCCAATAAAATACAGAAGTTTATAAAACTACTCTCTTCTTTCTGTCAAATTGGCATCAGAGCTAATGGCAAATATGATGAATCAAAT
Source organism: Lathyrus oleraceus (assembly GCF_024323335.1). Lineage (NCBI taxonomy): Eukaryota > Viridiplantae > Streptophyta > Magnoliopsida > Fabales > Fabaceae > Lathyrus > Lathyrus oleraceus. The sequence continues at coordinate 62,112,323 of NC_066581.1, forward strand.
GCCGTTACCACGGCTAACGAAGTTGAATTATGAAAACTGGAGTATCCAGATGAAAGCTCTTCTCGGATCTCTAGACGCGTGGGAGGTGACCAAAGATGGGTTTGAAGAACCAACAGATACTGAGGGATATACGGCAGCTCAAAACAAGGCGTTGAAAGAGACGCGATCGAAGGATAAAACGGCACTTTACATGCTGTTTAGGGCTGTTGATGAATCAGGCTTCGAAAAGATTGCCGGTTCGACTACGTCGAAAGAAGCGTGGGACACACTGGAGAAAGTGTTCAAAGGAGCAGATCGAGTAAAGCAAGTTCGACTCCAAACACTTCGTGGCGAATTGGAGAGGATGCAGATGAAGGAGTCAGAAAATGTATCTGACTACATCACGCGTGTACAAAAAGTGGTGAACCAACTCAGCAGAAATGGCGAAACAGTAACTGATGCACGAGTTGTCGAAAAGATTTTGAGATCTTTAACAGATAAATTTGAGAATATAGTATGTGCAATAGAAGAGTCGAAGGACCTTTCGACGCTCGCAGTCGAAGAGCTCGCAGGTTCCCTCGAAGCACACGAACAACGTAAGATGAAAAAGAAGGAAGAAGGAGTAGAGGATGCAAATCAAACCAAGGAGCAAATCAAAGACGAAAAGGTACTCTTTTCTCAAAATTTTCGAGGAAGAGGACGTGGTCGTGGAGGACGTGACAGTGGTCGAAGTGGTAGAGGCAGCAACTTCGACAGAGGACAGTCGATCCAGCAAAATTGGCGTGGCAGAGGACGTGGTCAAAGAGGTGGTAGGTCGAATTATTCCAACTTTGAATGCTACAAGTGTGGGAAGTATGGCCATTATGCGAAGGATTGTAACTCATTCAAATGCTATAACTGTGATAAAGTGGGACATCTTGCAAAAGATTGTCGAATCGAAAAGAAGGTAGAAGAAACAACCAATCTAACTCTGGAAGCTGAAGCAAATGAAGGTTTTCTCTTGATGGCTCAAAATGAGATCAACACAAATGACAACGTTTGGTATCTTGACTCAGGAGCAAGTAACCATATGTGTGGTCACAAACACCTGTTTAAAGAAATGAGAAAGATTGAAGATGGCAATGTGTCTTTCGGAGATGCATCGAAAGTGAAGGTCGAAGGCAAAGGAACGATTCGTTACCTGCAGAAAGATGGGTTGATTGGATCAATTCAAGATGTTTATTATGTACCAAATCTTAAGACCAACATCTTGAGTTTGGGACAACTTACAGAAAAAGGTTATTCGATACTGATGAAAGAACGGATACTGTATTTGAAGGACAAGCTGGGACATCTGATTGCTCGTGTCGAAATGGAGAGAAATCGAATGTACAAACTGAATCTGATAAACGTTCGAGAAAAATGTTTACAAGTAAATGTCGAAGACAAAGCGTCACTATGGCATCTACGCTTTGGTCATCTACATCATGCTGGTTTAAGAAGGTTGGCGAAAAAGAACATGGTGCATGGACTACCAGATATGGATTATGAAGGAAAGTTCTGTGAAGAATGTGTGCTGAGCAAACAAACAAGAACTTCATTCCAAAAGAAGGCAGAATATCAAGCTAAGCATATCCTTGATTTGATTCACACCGACATATGTGGACCAATCACGCCAGAATCTTTCAGTGGTAAAAGGTACTTTATTTCCTTTATCGACGATTACTCACGGAAGACATGGGTTTATTTCTTGAAAGAAAAATCTGAAGCATTCGAGGTGTTCAAAAGGTTCAAAGTAAAGGTGGAGAAGGAAACCGACAGACACATTAAAGCAGTTCGATCAGATAGAGGTGGTGAGTATACTTCGACAACTTTTATGAAGTATTGTGAAGAGCAGGGTATAAGGAGATTTCTAACTGCAGCATACTCACCTCAACAAAATGGGGTGGCTGAAAGAAAGAATCGAACAGTCCTTGACATGGTTCGTTCAATGCTTAAGAGCAAGAACATGCCAAAGGAATTTTGGGCAGAAGCTGTACAATGTGCCATTTATGTTCAAAATCGATGTCCACATTCGAAGTTAGAAGATCAAACACCACAAGAAGCGTGGAGCGGACAGAAGCCAACAGTCTCTCATCTCAAAGTATTTGGAAGTGTTGCTTATGCACACGTACCAGATCAACGAAGAACGAAACTTGAAGACAAAAGTCAGAAATACATACTCATTGGGTATGATGAGAAAACAAAAGGGTACAAGTTATTTGATCCCATAAGAAAGAAGGTGATAGTGAGTAGAGACGTTCGAATAAACGAAGCAAGTAAATGGGACTGGAACAGTTCGACAGAAGCTGTTGTCGAAGTTGAAGAATCATTTGTCGTTGTACCATCAAACATTTCGACAAAACTTGAAGATTCTGACGATGAAGATGGACCTACACAACCCAGAATGCGAAGTTTGCAAGATCTGTATGATTCGACAAGTGAAGTGCACCTTGTATGTCTCCTGGCAGATGCTGAAAACATCAGTTTTGAAGAAGCAGTACGAGACAAGAAGTGGAAAACTGCCATGGATGAAGAGATGAGGGCGATTATCCACAACAACACTTGGGAGCTAGTTGAATTGCCAAAAGGTAGTCAACCCATTGGTGTAAAGTGGGTATTCAAGAAGAAGATGAACGCTCAAGGAGAAATAGAACGATACAAAGCGAGACTTGTTGCGAAGGGGTACAAACAGAAAGCAGGAGTTGATTATGACGAAGTATTTGCACCTGTTGCAAGAATGGAGACAATTCGATTACTCATATCTCAAGCTGCTCAATTCAAATGGCCAATATTTCAAATGGATGTCAAAACAACTTTTCTGAATGGTGTACTAGAAGAAGAAGTCTATGTCGAACAACCACTCGGGTACAGGAAAGCTGGAGAAGAGAAGAAGGTACTGAAATTGAAGAAAGCACTATATGGGCTGAAGCAAGCACCGCGGGCATGGAACACACGTATCGACACATATTTCAAGGAGAATGGGTTCGAGCAATGTCCGTACGAACATGCCCTCTATGTGAAGAAAAAAGGAATGAATGTATTACTTGTTGCTCTCTATGTTTATGATCTTATTTTTCTGGGCAGTAATGATGAGATGATAGAAGAATTCAAAAGCACAATGACACGTGAATTCGAGATGACAGATTTAGGCCTGATGAGATTCTTTCTTGGTCTGGAAGTTCGACAAGAAGAAACAGGAATCTTCATCTCACAAGAAAAATATGCAAAAGATATCTTGAAAAGATATAAGATGGAAAGCTGTAATCCGGCTTCGACGCCAATGGAACCAGGAACAAAACTGTCGAAATTTGATGGAGGAGAACGTGTCGAAGCAGGTAGATATCGAAGTTTGGTAGGAAGTCTTCGCTATCTCACATGTACAAGACCAGACATCTCATTAAGTGTAGGCATTGTAAGTCGATTCATGGAGGAGCCAGTTTACACACATTGGAAGGCATTAAAGCGAATTCTGAGGTACATCCAAGGAATAGTGTCACTTGGGATGTTTTACTCGAAGTCAGAGAAATACAAGTTGGTTGGTTACTCTGACAGTGATTGGTGCGGAGACATAGACGATCGAAAAAGCACTTCTGGATATGTGTTTTTCATGGGAAATACTGCATTTACTTGGCTTTCTAAAAAGCAGCCAATAGTAACTCTTTCGACATGTGAAGCAGAATATGTAGCAGCATCCTGGTGTGTTTGTCATGCAATATGGCTCAGAAGATTGATGAGTAAAATGGAGATAGAACAGAAAGATGCTACAATAATACAAGTTGACAACAGATCAGCAATTGAGTTAGCAAAGAATCCAGTAAACCATGAAAGGAGCAAACACATTGACGTTCGTTTTCACTTTATTCAAGAACACGTGAAGGAAGGAAGTGTCGAATTGAAGCATGTAGCAAGTAAGGACCAAGCAGCAGATATCTTCACAAAACCACTATCAAAGGAAATCTTCGACAGAGGCAAGAAGTTGATAGGAATGATGAATAGAAGAAACATTTAAGTTTACAGAGGAGTTTTGTTAAATAAACTTAAATGCTAGAGTTAGTGGGCTTTAATAATAAGTTAATGGAGAGTTTTGGAAGGTTAAGAGACAGTGGGAAAATTAAGAGTATTTACTATTTGTCTTTATTAGTAGAATAGCTAAAGTTTATTTTATATGTATAAAGTCCAATTTTACATTCCAATAAAATACAGAAGTTTATAAAACTACTCTCTTCTTTCTGTCAAATACAACAATGCCTCTAAATGATTAATGGTAGAAATTATTGAAGTTCTGTGAGAATCGAAAGAAGAAGAAAAACACAACTACCTGCCGGAATTAAAGTTAGAACTAATGATTATAAGGATTTCTGATATGCACAATCCAAGTTAGGTCCAACATCAACATTAAACAACTTAGAATATCTTTGAAAAAATCCAATTCGATCGTTGACTCTTGCATCACCAGGAATTCCACATTCCAATCCACCATTGATTATGTTTGTGACCAAACCATAACCAGCTGTTCTATTAGCAGCTATGTCAGCTTCTGTTGCTACATATTTTCCAACCATGACATTGTGGCATGAAGGTGTTGGTTTTCTTTCTGTCATCCAAAACCATAGAGCAGTTTTGAATGCAATCACTGAATTGTTTGATACAATTTCTGGATTTCTCAGCCCATCAAATCCCAATGCTTTCCCTGCTGGTCCATAGTTGAAATTCCTACACAATTTTATCGCAATTATCTCAATAACACAATCAATCACTAAATCTATTTATAAAATATGTAGTCAGGTTACGAGGTAAGTAAAATCTGAACAATAATTGTTTTAGTCACCGTTTGAAATCAAAATATTTTGAAAGATTCGTAGAAACTTATTCCTATAGTAATGGATCACGTAACTAAAACTCTTACTCAAATATTTTATTGTCGTACTATTGAATATGAACTACAAAATATGGTGATATCAAATTGTGGTCCACAACTGCAATTGTAACCGCAATGTTACTGTTATAGAAGTCTCCACAACAACATCTGACTTCAGTTGCAATGAGAATTAAAATCACGTGTGTGATTGATTCATATGATTTCGGCCATGTTCATTTAGTTATTCTTACCAAAAATTAAAATTTTAAAGGCATAGATCTCAATCTTCTTTTAAAAAGTAATGAAAAATCTTAACTTAAAAGATTTTCGACTTTGGATTTCAAACATATGTTCAAACTACAATGGCCGCAATATGTATTACAATAAATTCAATGATCGTAATCACAACACACACAAACAAACGTAACCGCAATTTAAAGTCAAGACTATATGACTATAAGTTAAACCGAAAAAGACTTGTGTGATCTTCTTCAAGTGTGGATTTGAACATATAAGAATTGGTAACAAACCAATAATAATCTATTCTAAACTAAAATTAAGAATTTGCAATTATTTAGTGTGTACCAAGAAAGTTGTATGGGACCTCTTCCTTTATAGCTTTTGCCTTCAAAACAAGGCCAATCTTTATCAGTAGAATCACAGTAAATACTCTGAGGACTAATTTCTTCTTTGAAGCACAATCCCCAAGAGAATGGGCCATCAGGTGCAGTGGACCATCCACCAGTAGTTTCATGAGAAATCTGAGCAAGAAAAGCAGCTATCTCGCGTTTTCTTGTGGCTAAACAACCTGTAGTACCGAATTGTGGAAAAGATTTGGAAGCTTCAATGAAGGATTGGTAAGGGTAGAAGCTTTTTGCAGGACATGCAGTGTCATCTTTGTGTAGGAAAATTGAATCAAAAAGGTTTTTACTTATTAGAGATGAGATTGTAGGGGAGTACCATGATTCAACTCTCAGAAAGAGAAAGAGAGTAGAAGAAAACAATAAGAGGGAGAGAAAGGAAAATGACATTTTTTTTTCTATGGAAAAAGGGGAAGTTAAATGTTATTAAGAGATTGTGTTTGTTAAGGAAATTGAGATAAACTAGAAGGGTTATATAGAGAGATATGAGAAAGTGGTAGTAATTTTGGGATTTGACTTCATGGATTTTATTTTAGTGCTTGTTGTGGTATTGTAACAAAATTGACTGAAGCATTTCTTTAGGAGGGTTGGAATTATGTCTTTTTTTTTTTGAGTTGGATATGATGAAAAATATATATTCCTAGCCATAAAAAATACAATTATACTTTATTCAGCAATGTTAGGTTGACACTGGAAAATCACACTACACCGTATCTTATATTTATTTTATACTAAAAATATTGTTAAATATTTATATCATTATTTTTCACAATTATACATCTTCTCTCTCTTTGTTTAATGGAGTCAGATTTTATTATACATGTTTTTGTTCTCTTTAATTTTCACAATTATACATCTTCTTCTGGGAACAAGTTTTATTATACAATTTTGGTTAATCGTGTTTAAAGTTTGGTTAATATAAATCCAAACATCAAAATACATAAAAATTGGTAACACAAATTTAGTTATTACAATGCAAGAAGTTGGTTAATTATGTCTAAAGTTTGGTTAATATAGATTCAGACATTAAAACATAACAAAATTGAGTAAAAACACTTATTAAATGAATGCAAGAAGTTCATTAATGACGTTTAAAGTTTGGTTAATATAGAATCAGACATCAAAACACATAAAAATTATATTAAAAAAAAAAGTTGATTAATGCATTACAAGAATTTGATTAATGATGTTTAATTGTTTGAGATGTAAATAAAAGAATGGTGGGAGAGAGGTCAAAGAATGATGCAGGAAGAAGAAATGGTAACTGTGTAAAGTAAGAGAGAGAAAAAAAATTGTTAATAAAATTTGGCCCCATTATATTTGATCATAATATATACGGTGTAGTGTAATGGTGGATGTCAAAATATCATTTCTATACTTTATTTTACTCTTTCACAATACAAATATGATTAACAGTAAAATATTATAATAATATTTTTTAAAATATATATATAAATTTTTTATTTTTTTATTTTTAGATTAAAAAATACTAATATAAAATTGTGTGATTAGCTTTACTTTATAATTTTATTAATCAATATTTTATAATTTATTAATCAATATTATTTATTACTAAAAATTATTTTAATATCTCAACTTCATAATTTCATTAATTAATTTTTTATTTTTTATTAACCAACTTTGTTTTATCTTTAAAAAAATATTATTTTTAATATCTAAATTTATTAATCAATTTCATCACTTTATTAATCAATTTTTTATATTTTATTAATCAATTTTATTTCACTATTTAAAATTACTATACATGGGGATACTGTTCACGTCCTGTTTATGAGAGTGTTCACATACATTAACATTCATTTCATTATTTATAAATATATTTTTTATTTTAAAAAAATATTATTTACCATATAAATATTTTTACGGTATAAGTATTTGATGTCAAAATAAATATAAGAATAGCATCCCTATAATAAAAACCAATAGATTACGACAAAATGAGTGCGACAAAATGTTTTTACGAATATTATTATTCATTGATATTCACCGACTAATGCAAAAAAAAAAAGTGGTTATGCCCACACAATTAAAACGTTGTTATGACAGTAAAATATGGAAACACAAATAATTCTTTTTTTCATAACTACAAAATTTTGAACTAATATTTTGTTTTATAATGAAAAATAAATCAACTAATATTATACAATATTATAATTAATTTACAACGTGGCGACTGTAATTAATTTACATCGCGGCGACTGCAATCATTAACACAGTATCTATATCAACCAGTAACTTAAAAGTGTGACGACTGTAAATAATTTACATCGTGATGACTGTAATCATTAACACAGTATCTATATCGACTGCCATAGTTATTTAAAACTTTGTTTTGTTGGAGGACAATTTCTTGTTAAAGATAGTTAATAATCATCTGCTTTTATTTATAATGTTTTTGTAAATTGACTTGCCATCAACCCACCTTGTTTTTGGGTTCGACTTATGAGTCCTCACCACTTTGATTTGCATATACTAATGTCTAGTTTTTGTCTTATATTTTAAAGATTAGATACAGAAAGATTAAGGTGTTGTCTAGTGGTGGGGGATCCACTTACTCTCACAAGTCACATGGTGTACATGGATTTTGATATTAGTACCCCGCCTGCAGGGCTTTTGGCCATGAGTGCTATCAATTCAATGACAAAAACTATAGACCATACAAAATTCATAATTAATACTCCACTCATTATGTGTGTGTTTAAACAATTATCGTTCATTCTCTATGCTTTTATCACTAACTAATTAGTACTTATTGTAATATATTATTTTAGATAAAACACACAAGAAAAGATAAACTATATTGTCTAACTATGATGCTCGCATTAGCAAGAATACAAATAGAAAAGATTGAAAGTGGGTACAAACATTTCACTAGTTGAACAAGTCATTGAATGAGGCAGCATATATACTTTACTAGCAAATTTACATGAGTGGGTACAACTATTTCTCTAATGGGTGTTTATATTTTAAAACGAGTGCATAAAATTATATTTATTTGGTGCATATCAATAATAAGTTTAATAAATTGGACATCATGCATTGAGGTACACTAAGCAAAGGATATTTTGTGCCTGCTATTTCTTATTTATACTTTATTGATAATTAAAAGAGAGGTGAACTGAAATATTTAGGGCATGTTTGAAATACTTTCCAATTTTAGTTCTTAAAATTTGTTTTTCAAATTTATTTTAAAAAATTATTTTTAAGAAGAAAATTAACAAAAAAATTGTTTGATAAAGTAATTTTTAAAAACTGTTTTAAAAATATGAAAATGAAAAAACTTGTTTGATAATCTAATCTTTTAAAATCACATTAATGTTATTAATGAAAATTATAAATTTTTTATGTTTTTTCTTCAAGTTTTATAATACTAAAAATTAAAAAGTGAGAAGCAAAACACAACTAAACTGTTTCACTTTTTTACTTTTAAAAACTGAAAAATAAAAAAGAGTTTTTAAAAACACTTTTGCAAAACATTATATTCAAACAAGTTTTTAAATTTTAAATTTTCAAAAACTAAAAAAGAGTTTTTAAAATGCATTTCAAACAGACCCTTAAAATTTGTGATTAATTCTATATTTTATTTATTTATTAAAATTGTATTAGTAATTTTGTTTGAGCGAATTGCAACTAAAAAGTAAATTGCAGAAATTAAAAGAATAGGATTAGAGAGATTGGACTAGACGTTGACCAAACGTTGGTTTAGTCCTTTTTTCAAGAGGTCTTCTTGAGAGTTTGACTATAAAGTTTGAGTTTTTGAAGGTTATGCCCATGAACCTTAATATAATATGATATTGAGATTTTTACAGGCTTATCTCCAACCATTGACACCTTTTACCCCAGACTAAGCTAACGAACCATTAAGAGATCTATTGTTTATCTCAATAAACAAAACAAGACTTTTTCGGCAAAGTTTAACAAACCAACCACATAGATTTTATGACATGGTTATCTCACGAACCAAACTCGATCTCTTAAGAGTATCACATTCTTAAGAATTTATACGACCACTTACAAAAATTTCTTACTCACAAGCAAAACTTTACTTAGAAACGCTAATGTAATATCAAGTGAAAAAATATTTGTTTGTTTGTTTGTGTGGGTGGGTGGAAGAGGGGGGGGGGGGTTGTGTGTGTGTGTGTGTGTCTGTTTCTGTGTGTGTGTTTGTGTATGTGTGTTGTGTGTGTGGTGGTGTGTGTGTGTGTGTGTTTGTGTGTGTGTGTGTGTGTGTCTGTGTGTGTGTGTGCTTGTGTGTGGGTGTGTGTGTGTGTGTGTGTGTGCGCGCGCGTGCGTGTGTTCGTGTGTGCATGTGTGTGTGTGTGTGAGAGAGAGTGGGTGTGTGTGTGTGTATGAGCATGCGTGCGTGTATGTGTGCGTGTGTGTGTGTGTGTGTATGCGTACGTGTGTGTGTGTGTGTGTGTGTGTGTGTGTGTGTGTGTGTGTGTGTGTTGTGTGTAACACCCTTCTAAAATACCCCAAATTATATAATTAAAATAATATTACATATCAATCAGAGTAAATATGCCCTTAAGGGTGTCACACAACCAATTTCACACATTTATCAAAATAACTTGTCATGCTCATTTATTTATCAATTAAAACAATTGCATAAAACGCAGCGGATAGAGATCAAATCGATCATTCAAAAACCAACAATGAAAATAAGATAAAACATCCCATCCCGATGTTACATCTACCAGAGCATGACCACCTAAGGAACTACACTAGACTCCAAGCACTAGCTCCTACTCAATCACTGCTCGTTACCTGAAAAATAGTTGTAAGGGTGAGTTCCTCAATCGATATAATAAGCATTATAAAACATCATGTAATGCTAAGTAATTTCACACATATCATCACCCTAATCAGATCACACATTCAGCAACAGCAATATCAACTCATAATCAAAATCAATACTCCACACCAACACAAAACAACACGTATAACATTGGAATACATCCATTCATATTATACGCCATGCATACATATATTATGCAATGAGACTCCATGCATGCGGTACCGACTATTTGTGAACATATAGTTCAACCTCACCGACCAAATCCAGGTACGGCTACCAAGCTCACTAGTCCCACTCATTTGAGACCTAGTGACTCACTCACTAATTCCTCACCATGGGAATTAGCTACCACCCCCAAAGGGCCATGCTATGCACGCTAATTCACCTAGCATGCAAACATCAACAACAGTCCATAATGACTAACTCACTAATTCCTCACCATGGGAATTAGCTACCACCCCCAAAGGGCCATAATATGCATGCTAAATCACCTAGCAATGCAAAATAATCAACAATAATCCACAATGGACATATGCTCACACTCTAAGCCATAAACAGTCCATTCACAATAGCATACATAATATATACATTCACCACATTATGCATACCATCATACAATATCAACACATGTATTAAAACATCATATCATGTCAAATAATTAATCACAGTATTAGCACACTCTACTAATACCTACACTGCTCACAACAAAGGGGAATTGATCCCTACTATATCATACGTCAGCTAAACTAAACCACTCAGCTGAAACAACCAAACTGCACAACAACAGCCCAGGAAAACCACAATCCTGCCCATACGCGTATGCCCCATTCCTATACGCGTATGGCCCAATTCCTGGCCAAGCCCATACGCGTATCACCTCCTCATACGCGTACCAACAGAGACTAAATCACGTTCAAAACATCATCTTCTTCAGCCATACGCGTATGGCCTCACCCCATACGCGTACCAACACAGGACACGCGTACTACACACGTATGGCGCGTACCAGCGCCAGATCCCTTCCCTCCAAGCCATCCCATACGCGTATTGCCTAGTGCCATACGCGTACCTGACCATCTCATACGCGTATTGCCTAGTGCCATACGCGTATGACCAGAAACCCAATTTTTTCCAGATCTGCTATGGTTTCTCTGCTACGAAATTCCTCAGATCCAACCTTCCACAGTCCAATTTTTACACAACAATCATTCATATTGTCTAATCACATAACATATCCTATTCAATTTCACACATTCTAACATTATCACATCTAATTCCTACGAATTTCCCTCAATTATAACTCATTTCCGTTCATCCAATATTCCACAAATTTCAACATACATCATTCCAATTAGGGAAAATTCAATGGTCTATCACTACCCATCACATGTTATCCCATAATACCCATTAAACGATGATAAACCCCCCTTACCTGAGTTAATCCGGCGAATCTTTAAGCTTCAAGCTTTTCTCTTCTCCAACCTTCGTTCTCTTGCTCTTCCTCTTTGCCCTTTCTCCACTTTCTGTCGTTTCTCTGATTTTCACGTGAAAACTCTTTTTCCTTATTTCCAACTTATATATTTTCCAATAATCATTATTCCAATAATAATAATAATAACAATCCAATAATTCCAATTATTTAATTAAATTAATAAATATAATATTAACTTAAATTAAATAATTATCTTATTATTATCGGGGTGTTACAACTCTCCCCCACTAAAAGAGTTTTCGTCCTCGAAAACATACCTCAAACGAATAACTCCGGATAAGACTCTTTCATCTGACTTTCAAGTTCCCAAGTCACATTGCCACCTGCTGGTCCTCCCCAAGCTACCTTTACCAAAGCAATCTCTTTACCCCGCAACTGCTTCAACTCTCGATCCTCTATCCTCATAGGTGATGTTTCAACAGTCAGGTTATCTCTCACCTGCACATCATCTACTTGGACTACATGCGACGGATCATGAATGTACCTCCTCAACTGAGACACATGAAAAACCTCATGCAAATTCGCAAGCGACGGCGGTAAAGCGATACGATAGGCTACCTCTCCTATCTTCTCCAAAATCTGATAAGGACCAATAAATCGAGGTGTCAACTTCTTCGACTTCAAAGCTCGACCAACCCCAGTTATCGGAGTAACACGGAGAAACACATGATCTCCCTCTTGAAACTCAAGTGACTTCCTCCTCTTATCATGATAACTCTTCTGACGACTCTGAGCAATCCTCATCTTCTCCTGAATCATCTTAATCTTTTCCGTAGTCTGTTGAACAATCTCCGGTCCAACCACAACACTCTCACCGGACTCATACCAACATAAAGGCGTCCGACATCTCCTACCATACAAAGCTTCAAACGGTGCCATACCAATGCTCGAATGAAAACTATTGTTGTAGGTAAACTCAATCAAAGGTAAATAACAATCCCAAGCACCTCCTTTTTCCAAAACACAAGCCCTCAAAAGATCCTCTAGTGACTGAATCGTCCTCTCAGTCTGACCATCAGTCTGCGGATGATATGCAGAACTCAATCTCAGCTTAGTTCCCAAAGCCCTCTGCAAACCTTCCCAAAACTTCGATGTAAATCTAGGATCTCTGTCCGAAACAATACTCGACGGAATACCATGCAAACTTACAATCTTCTCAATATACAACTCAGCTAATCTCTCTAACGGATAATCCATTCTGATCAGAATGAAATGAGCCGATTTTGTCAATCTGTCAACAATCACCCAAATAGCTTCAAAATTCTTAATTGTCCTCGGTAAACCAGAAACAAAATCCATACTGATATTATCCCACTTCCACTCTGGAATAGCCAACGGTTGCATTAGCCCAGACGGCTTCTGATGCTCAATCTTTGACTTCTGACAAGTCAAACAAGAATAAACAAAACTTGCAATTTCTCTTTTCATTCCCGGCCACCAAAATAACTGTTTTAAATCATGATACATCTTCGTAGCTCCAGGATGAATACTCAGGCCACTACGATGTCCTTCCTCAAGAATACTCTTCTTAAGTTCGATAACATCCGGAATACACACCCGATTACCAAATTTTAAAACACCACTCTCATCAACTCTGAATTCACCACCTTGACCTTGATTCACTAGAGTCAACTTATCAACCAAAAGCACATCGAATTTCTGACCCTCTCTAATCTCATCCAGAATACTACTCGTTAACTTCAACATTCCCAATTTAACACTATTGTGAGTACTCTCACACACCAAACTCAAGTCTCTAAACTGCTCAATTAAATCCAATTCCTTAACCATTAACATAGACATATGCAATGACTTCCGACTCAATGCATCAGCCACTACGTTTGCTTTACCCGGATGGTAATTCAAACCAAAGTCATAATCCTTCAGAAACTCTAACCATCTCCTCTGTCTCATATTCAGCTCTTTCTGATCAAACAAATACTTTAAACTTTTATGGTCACTGAAAACCTCAAATCTTGACCCGTACAAGTAATGCCTCCATAACTTCAGAACAAATACCACAGCTGCCAACTCTAAATCGTGTGTCGGGTAGTTTCTCTCATGAACCCTCAGCTGTCTCGAAGCATAAGCTATAACCTGCTTATTCTGCATCAACACACCACCCAAACCCAACAATGAAGCATCACAGTAAACCTCAAATGATTCCGACGAACTTGGTAATATCAGAATAGGAGCAGTAGTCAACCTTCTCTTTAACTCTTGGAAACCTTCTTCACATTTTGAGTCCCAAACAAACGCTTGCCCCTTTCTAGTCAACATCGTCAACGGTAACGCCAACTTAGAAAATCCCTCAATGAATTTCCTATAATAACCAGCCAAACCAAGAAAACTCCTTATCTCAGAAACTGACTTCGGAGCTTCCCACTTAGATACCGCTTCTATCTTAGAAGGATCAACAGCAACACCACCTCTTGAAATCACATGACCAAGAAAACTAACCTCTTCTAACCAAAATTCACACTTAGACAGTTTAGCAAATAACTTCTTATCCCGTAGAACTCCTAAAACCACTCTCAAATGCTCAGCATGCTCTTCTTCAGATTTCGAATACACCAAAATGTCGTCAATAAACACCACAACAAACTTGTCTAGGTACGGATGGAAAATCCTATTCATATACTCCATAAATACCCCAGGCGCATTAGTCACACCAAAAGGCATTACAGAATACTCATAATGTCCATACCTTGTTCTGAAAGCAGTCTTCTGAATATCCTCAAATTTCACACGTATCTGATGATACCCAGATCTCAAATCTATCTTACTTAACACGCTCGCACCCACCAACTGATCCATCAAATCATCAATCCTTGGCAAAGGATACCGATTCTTGATCGTCACTTTGTTCAGTTGCCTGTAGTCCACACACAACCTCATAGTACCTTCTTTCTTCTTAACCAATAACACTGGTGCACCCCACGGTGACACACTCGGACGAATAAATTTCTTATCCAACAGATCTTCCAGCTGACTCTTCAATTCAGCTAACTCAACAGCCGACATACGGTACAGAGCCATCGACACCGGCCTAGTACCAGGTACCAAATCAATTGAGAACTCAACTTCACGCTCTGGCGGTAATTCATTCACTTCTTCCGGAAACACATCAGGAAAATCACACACCACAGCTAGATCGCAAATCACCAGTTTATCTTTAGCCTCCAAAGTCGCTAACAGCATAAACAACTCTGCCCCATCTGCTACTTCCTCATTCACCTACCTTGCTGATAGAAGCAAACTCTTTCCTTCCTCAATCTCAGGAAAGATCACAGTCTTATCAAAACAGTTGATATAAACTCGGTTACACACCAACCAGTTCATACCCAGAATAACATCAATCTGTACTAGTGGAAGACACACAAGGTCCATTCCAAAGTCTCTACCAAAAATACTCAAAGGACAATTTAAACAAACTGAAGTAGTTGTTACTGAACCCTTCGCAGGAGTATCAATCACCATACTACCATGCATCTCAGATATCTCTAGTTTAAGTTCCACAGCACAATCCAAAGATATAAAGGAATGAGTCGCACCTGTGTCAATAATAGCTACAAGAGGAAAGCCATTAATATAACACGTACCTCGGATCAAACGATCATCTGCAGAAGTCTCAGAACCCGATAGAGCAAAAACCTTGCCTCCCGACTGGTTCTCTTTCTTCGGCTTAGGACACTGTGGACTGATGTGACCCACTTCTCCACAGTTGAAACAAGTCACAGTCTTCACCCGCACTCTGCAGCCAAGTGACCACCTTTTCCACACTTGAAACACTTCTTCTCATTACTGGTACACTCATGGATACGATGTCCAGCTTGACCACATCTGAAACACTTAGCAGGGGCACTAGAGTCTCCCCCACTAGGCCTCTTCATCCCACTCTGTCTCTGGAAACCTTTGCCAACTGCATACGGCTTCCCACGATCATTCTGATTCTTGCCTTTCCTATCAACCCTCTGCTGATAGCTTTCCGCTCTGGCTTTGGTATCCTGTTCAAAAATCCTGCAACAGTCAACCAAATCAGAAAACACTCTAATCCGCTGATACCCAATAGCCTGCTTGATCTCGGGACGTAACCCGTTCTCAAACTTCACACCTTTCGAAAATTCCCCAGTAGCCTCGTTATAGGGAGTGTAATACTTCGATAGCTCTGTGAACTTCGCAGCATACTCAGTAACAGACCGGTTGCCCTGCTTCAATTCCAAGAACTCTATCTCTTTCTTTCCCCTGACATCCTCTGGAAAGTACTTCCTCAGGAATCTCTCTCTGAACACAGCCCAAGTAATCTCAGCATTTCCAGCAGCTTCCAACTCAGTGCGGGTAGCAACCCACCAATCATCTGCTTCCTCTGACAGCATATGCGTACCGAACCTGACCTTCTGGTTATCGGCACACTCAGTCACTCGGAAGATCCTCTCAATCTCCTTCAACCACTTCTGAGCACCATCTGGATCGTATGCTCCCTTGAACATTGGAGGATTGTTCCTCTGGAACTCACTCAGTTGACGAGCAGCTCCCGTTCCCACAACATTCGGATTTCCTCCAAGTACTCCAGCTAGCATACCCAGAGCCTCAGCAATCGCAGCATCGTCTCTACCTCTTCCAGCCATCTCTATTCTGAAAACCCAACAAACTAAAACAATAAGTACTGATAGGGTTACACAACACCTATCCCGTACAGGGAAACAGAATAATTACGACTCGACTCGACCGACTATGCTCTGATACCACTAATGTAACACCCTTCTAAAATACCCCAAATTATATAATTAAAATAATATTACATATCAATCAGAGTAAATATGCCCTTAAGGGTGTCACACAACCAATTTCACACATTTATCAAAATAGCTTGTCATGCTCATTTATTTATCAATTAAAACAATTGCATAAAACGCAGCGGATAGAGATCAAATCGATCATTCAAAAACCAACAATGAAAATAAGATAAAACATCCCATCCCGATGTTACATCTACCAGAGCATGACCACCTAAGGAACTACACTAGACTCCAAGCACTAGCTCCTACTCAATCACTGCTCGTTACCTGAAAAATAGTTGTAAGGGTGAGTTCCTCAATCGATATAATAAGCATTATAAAACATCATGTAATGCTAAGTAATTTCACACATATCATCACCCTAATCAGATCACACATTCAGCAACAGCAATATCAACTCATAATCAAAATCAATACTCCACACCAACACAAAACAACACGTATAACATTGGAATACATCCATTCATATTATACACCATGCATACATATATTATGCAATGAGACTCCATGCATGCGGTACCGACTATTTGTGAACATATAGTTCAACCTCACCGACCAAATCCAGGTACGGCTACCAAGCTCACTAGTCCCACTCATTTGAGACCTAGTGACTCACTCACTAATTCCTCACCATGGGAATTAGCTACCACCCCCAAAGGGCCATGCTATGCACGCTAATTCACCTAGCATGCAAACATCAACAACAGTCCATAATGACTAACTCACTAATTCCTCACCATGGGAATTAGCTACCACCCCCAAAGGGCCACAATATGCATGCTAAATCACCTAGCAATGCAAAATAATCAACAATAATTCACAATGGACATATGCTCACACTCTAAGCCATAAACAGTCCATTCACAATAGCATACATAATATATACATTCACCACATTATGCATACCATCATACAATATCAACACATGTATTAAAACATCATATCATGTCAAATAATTAATCACAGTATTAGCACACTCTACTAATACCTACACTGCTCACAACAAAGGGGAATTGATCCCTACTATATCATACGTCAGCTAAACTAAACCACTCAGCTGAAACAACCAAACTGCACAACAACAGCCCAGGAAAACCACAATCCTGCCCATACGCGTATGGCCCAATTCCTGGCCAAGCCCATACGCGTATCACCTCCTCATACGCGTACCAACAGAGACTAAATCACGTTCAAAACATCATCTTCTTCAGCCATACGCGTATGGCCTCACCCCATACGCGTACCAACACAGGACACGCGTACTACACACGTATGGCGCGTACCAGCGCCAGATCCCTTCCCTCCAAGCCATCCCATACGCGTATTGCCTAGTGCCATACGCGTACCAGACCATCTCATACGCGTATTGCCTAGTGCCATACGCGTATGACCAGAAACCCAATTTTTTCCAGATCTGCTATGGTTTCTCTGCTACGAAATTCCTCAGATCCAACCTTCCACAGTCCAATTTTTACACAACAATCATTCATATTGTCTAATCACATAACATATCCTATTTAATTTCACACATTCTAACATTATCACATCTAATTCCTACGAATTTCCCTCAATTATAACTCATTTCCGTTCATCCAATATTCCACAAATTTCAACATACATCATTCCAATTAGGGAAAATTCAATGGTCTATCACTACCCATCACAAGTTATCCCATAATACCCATTAAACGATGATAAACCCCCCTTACCTGAGTTAATCCGGCGAATCTTTAAGCTTCAAGCTTTTCTCTTCTCCAACCTTCGTTCTCTTGCTCTTCCTCTTTGCCCTTTCTCCACTTTCTGTCGTTTCTCTGATTTTCACGTGAAAACTCTTTTTCCTTATTTCCAACTTATATATTTTCCAATAATCATTATTCCAATAATAATAATAATAATAATCCAATAATTCCAATTATTTAATTAAATTAATAAATATAATATTAACTTAAATTAAATAATTATCTTATTATTATCGGGGTGTTACATTGTGTGTGTGTGTGTATGTGTGTGTGTGTGTGGTAGAAACCTCGGAGATGATTGTCCTCTGAGGAGGAGTTGTGGGGTTGGTGAAGACTGATTCTGCGCAGCAAGAACAGACTCCGTCATGGCAGTTAACCATGCAATCTCATCCTTCAGCTCTCTGTTCTCTTGTTCCAAATGCTCCATGATTTTGGGTTGATTGGCACGAGTGTTGTATTGGTGAGTCAGCTTGGCTGAAGCACGGAAGAATAACCGATAAGACATCTGACAGAAGAAACCTGTTATGCATATGATGCATAAAATGCAATGTTTTTGTTTGTTTTAATTTCAAGGAACATATTATTTTATTTGCGAATATATATAATAACAATTTGATTGACCATAAAATCTCTTTTATTCATAAAACTTGGAAGGATTACATTGAGTACAATTTCAGAAACCGAAGTACAAATACATGAGAAAAGGAAACTAATCATCCTAAGGATCCCCTAGCAACAGTGTCAGATGATCTGGCTGCGGGCGCGTACTTCCTTCGGATGCGTCGAACCTCGGTCTCAAAAGATTTCTTCATCTGAGCCTTCTCAAGGACAAGCTGATCAATAACCTTCTTCCAAACACCGGAAGGCTAAGGCATACTAGAGGAAGATGGACCATATGGTTCTCTCTGTCTCTTCACTGCTCGGTCTTTAAGAAGTTCAATAAGCGCATCTTTATCCTTTGACTCAAGCTGTAACTCCTCATGCTTTCAGCTCAAAGCATGGAACCGCTCTTCCCATATATCTCTTTCTTGCTTCATCTTGGTGAGTGCGTCTTCCAACTCCTCTACATCTTGGTTAGAGAGAGTTGATGGCTCAGCTACAACTAAAGACATAGGTCTCTCATAAGCATACGACATCTTCAACTCCAAAGCTCTCTTCTTCACCCAAGTAGTGTAAGCTTCCAAAGCTACACAGTTGCACGGACCAAGCTCGGATCTTCCTTTCTTATGCATATTATGCTAAGCATATATCATCTTCTGCTTCAAATGTTGGGGATCTTTACCCTCTTGATAGAAAACACCTTCTAACTGTGTGTGTGTGTGTGTGTTTGTGTGTGTGTGTGTGTGTGTGTGTGTATGTTTGTGTGTGTGTGTGTTATGTGTGTGCGTGTGTGTGTGTGTGTTTTTGTGTGTGTTTGTGTGTGTGTGTGTGTGTGTGTGTGTGTGTGTGGTAGCAACCTCAGAGATGATTGTCCTCTAGGGAGGAGTTGTGCGGGTTGGTGAAGACTGATTCTGCGCAGCAAGAACATACTCCATCATGGAAGTTAACCTTGCAATCTCATCCTTCAGCTCTATGTTCTCTTGTTCCAAATGCTCCATAATTCTGGGTTGATTGGCGCGAGTGTTGTATCGGTGAGTCAGCTTGGCTGAAGCACAGAAGAATAACCGATAAAACATCTGGCAGAAGAAACCTGCTATGCATATGATGCATGAAATGCAATGTTTTTTATTGTTTTAATTTCAAGGAACATATTGTTTTATTTGCGAATATATATAATAACAATTTGATTTACCATAAAATCTCTTTTATTCATAAAACTTGGAAGGATTATGAAATTCTGGTATCAGATATGAGATGTCGAAGGTAATGTCACGATACTAATATTTGAACAACAACTAAAATATAAACAGGATAAAAGACAAGGAAACAATAGAGCAAGTGACACAAGCAATTGTTAACCCAGTTCAGTGCAAACTCACCTACGTCTGGGGGCTACCAATCCAGGAAGGAAATCCACTAAACAGAATTAGTTCAAAGACTCTCAGTAAACAACTTCAAGTTACAGTCTTTTCACCTAATCTCTACCCGTGTGACTTCTATCTAAGAACTCTTAGATAAAAGACCCTACTCACTCCCCCTCAATCACAGGAATGATATAAAAACAAATGTTACAAAGAAAGAAAACACTCTTCAAGAACACATACTTGATCTTGCTTAAAAGCTTCAATCAAGTAAATACACACTCATGCTTCAAAGCTTAGAGTGGACACATTACAACTCAAAAGTCAGTTCAATTCAATCATCAATAGGATGAATGAATGACTCACAATACACAAGCTCACACAAGACTAAAACCCTTATTCTCTCTCACTATTTCGTTCGTTTCTTGTCTCTTAAAACCAGGTTTTACATGGCCTTTAAATAGAAGCTTTTGAATGGGCCTAGACATCATAAAACCCTAAATCTATTTTCCTTGCGTATCTTCTTATTCACGACAGCTGATCTTGTTGGAAAATGAATCAATCTGGTTTTAAATCAAATTACTCCTTTAATGGCGCGTTCAATCTCCACATCAATCACACACAGATTAGCATGAAAAGCGCAATCTTAAGATACATAACATTCAGACTGAATGTTCTTTATACATATGTCTTAACATCGGGTCTGACGTCTCAGCTAAATCCTGCACAACTATACTAAAACATCCTGCAGGAAACTGATATCACATGTCAAGACAACACTCGTGACAACTTGTGATAACTCTAGGTTTTACCAAAATTGATGCCAACACATAGAACCAACAAACTCCCACTTTGGCAAATTTTGGCTAAAACATACACCAGATCATACGTTTCACAAGAAAATAATCACAGTATCAATTCAGCAGCAGAAGTAAGCATACACACATTACTAGCAAAAATAGTAACTAGTAAACACATAGTAAACACACATGCGCTTGTGCTCAGAACACACCACCTCCCCCTTCAGCTAGCACCGGTCTGCTTTACACAGACAAAACACTTCCCCATCTAACATCATCCCTAACATCATCTGTAACATACAGAACACTTCCCCATTTAACATCATCTCCAACATCGTCCATTTAACATCATCTTCAACATCGTCTGTAACATCATCTATATCATATTTACTATAGTATCATATAGCTACTTTAGCTATTTCTCCCCCTTTTTAGCCAAAAGAGACCAAAGAGACAAAATAAATGTCTATTCAGTCAAACAATCAGAATGTCAAAGGTTAAGTGTTACAGATCCAAGTACATACACAACTTTAAACAAGATGAGATACAATCCAACAAACCAGAAAATCCAGAAAAATACACATCAAAGCAGCAGAACATAACTACAAAAAAAAACCAGAACATCCATCACGACAACAAAGAAAAAAAACCATCACATGAATTGGGGCCAACTTCAAAAGAGATAATCAGAGGAGCTTGAGCTTGCAGCTTCATCAGCATCAGAAACAGAATTGCCACTTGTATCATCTTTAGTTGCAGACCTCTCACTAGAGGTTTGGGCTTCAGCTTCCTTCGCCTGTTCAGTATTCTCACCTTCAGCTTGCTCTAAGCTTGCAATCAGGGTTTCCAACAATTCTTTCCTAGCTGTTGCTACCCTTATTCCTGCACCCAGCTCTTTACACACTTCCTTCAGCTCAGCAATAAGTCC
Source organism: Lathyrus oleraceus (assembly GCF_024323335.1). Taxonomy (NCBI): domain Eukaryota; kingdom Viridiplantae; phylum Streptophyta; class Magnoliopsida; order Fabales; family Fabaceae; genus Lathyrus; species Lathyrus oleraceus. The sequence goes on from NC_066581.1 coordinate 62,134,360, forward strand.
ACCTTTTGAGGTTGGCTTATTCACAGCAGATGTCATGACAATGTCTTCGACATGACTACCTTCAAACAGTTTATAGTGATAGAGCAGGTTTTCTTCTACTTGGTAGGTCATTGGTACTCAGAATCCCAGGGTGTTGACTCAGGATAATCCCACAAATCATTGAGGGAAAGGCTATAGGCAGCTTTACTGCATTAGTAGAAGCATGCTTGACAATTTGTTTAAACATAAATCTACCATAATCAAATATCAGCTTGGTTCCAACAGCAAAGATGAATCTTCCCAGGGTATTTGAAATTGTGGAAATGTGGTTGGTAGGCACCCAATTTGCAGATCCTATTTTATGCAATATGGCATACTTAACAGTCAACTTCCCAGCAGGAAGATGCTTTTTACTAGGCCACTCCTTCACCTGCCTTGTTGTAATTTCCCTATAGACCTCATTGTCTGTAGCTTCCAGTTCATATGCACCTTCTATACCTCTTCCCAGAAACTTGTTAATGACAGTGGGAGAAAATGCGATACACTTCCCTCTCACAAAAACATTACAAAATTCCTTGTTGTTTTTATCAGCAATATCTTCAGGAATGTTGACAATGAATTCCTTAACCAATCCCTCATAGCACTGAGATAACCCAGCCACAGTCTTCATTAACCCAGCATTCTTAATTAGGTCCATGACCTCTTTGACCTCAACAGCATCCTTGCCTAACTCTCTTTCTACAACCACCCTTCTTTGGATCACAAACTTCCATTTGGCAACTCCATCTTCAAGATGGAAAGAGATATTGTCCAAATGCACATCAGCAACCTTCATAGGGGACTTCCTCACATTTGTCCTCTTCACAGGGGAGATGTCAGGAACATCTTCCTCAACATCTTCGCCAGACTCAGAAACTTCTCTCACCTTCCTCTTCTTCACATCAAATTTGCTCCAAGATTTGGAAGGACCTACACCAACAGTCTTCTTAGCTGTTTTAGCTTACATCATTTCAGCCACAGATCTACCTTTTCTAGTCTTCATCCGCTTAGCCACACTAGGCTTTAAGTGATGAAGTAAGCTATCATCTTGATCATTAGACCTATCATCCTCTAGGTTAATCACATTGTTTGCAGAATCATGCTTCTCAGAATGTGAAGCATTTGCAGTTGTAGATGCCACAAATTTTTTACCAGACACAGTTTGCCCTAATAAGCACAAACCTTCAGCAACCATATCCTTCTCAGATCTAGAGGAATCATCATCCTTCTCACTATGAGGTTCAACCTCAGGAGAGGGGTACATTCTAGATAGAGGAGTAGAGACTCCCTTCATAGAATGTCCTTCATTGAGGATTCTAGTGACTAGGTTTCTTATGACATGATCAGTGTGGTGCATATCTTCCTTAGAACTAGTGGCATGAGTAGAGCTAGAAGGGATACTAGAGTTGTTACCTTGAGCGGGGAATGCAGAAGCAGATGCATCCATGGGATGGTTTGAGTTAGAAGCTTCGCCTGGAATAACAGATAGAGGAACCACATCCAAAATTTCATCATCGAGAAAGTCCATGGAAGGAGTTCTATCCTTGTAGGTAGGCTTAGTAGTTTTTGAACCAGATGGAGTTTGATGTTGTGACATCTTGTCATTTTTGTGGAAGGATTTCAGTTGCCCTAGCAGAGGAGTTTGAGGAAGAAGCAGGGAGTTGGAAATGTTTGAGTAGGTAGTGAGGTTGCGTGTGAAAAGGTAATAGATGGTATTTCCAATACTAGGTGATGATTTACCATAAATGGGGCGCTTTATTTTAAGTAAGCAGACAATAATTTGGTTACCTTTTCCACTCCATCTTAATTGCTACAAATTTTCATAAATACAAATCCCTAATTTCCCTCTTAGAAATTCAAATTGATTTGCATCCAATGCCTTTGTAAAAATATCAGCTAGTTGCATCTTAGTAGCAATATGCTCTAGGGCTACAATTTTATTCTCCACGAGTTCTCTAATAAAATGGTGACGGTGTAGCGGGAAATTCATGATCATCAAGCTATTGACAAGCTATACATCAATTAACAAAAGTCGTCAACGCGCTTTTATTGTTTCCAAGGGAAAAGGGAAAAGTACGAACAAAACCCAATAAGTAAGAAGTTTTCAAATAAAAACTAATAAAAGTCAGAGATCACAGGTAAGGGGGTTGGTTACACAAAGGGAAGGTGTTAGCACCCAAAGTGTCCTAGGTACTCCTAGGGAGCCCTTTTTGTGTGCATATGTATTTTGTACAAAGTGATGTTTACAAACAAATAGAATGGGGGGATGAGAAAAGAATTCATTAATTATATTTTTGTGTTTGACAAGACCTTCGGTCTTGTACCTACGTACCAACATAAAAATGAGGGATCAAAACCTCGTAGTTCGTGCAAAAAAATTCAAAATGAGTGTGTTGATTTTAACAAAAAATTAAGTTTGAAAGGCCCAAAGGCCTAAAATGGTTTGAATGAGTTAGTTCTTTTTGGCTTTTTGAAAGTTTAAGTCAAGTGTGGTTAAGTTTATTCATAAGTTTGATTTAAGAAAATAAGTTTGAAAGTGCAATGGCATAAGGCAAAAGTTTCTATCTTTTTGCAAAAGAGGTCGAAGTTTAGAACAAAAATAGTTCACACAAAGAAGGTTTTGAAAATGGAGGGAGAGATTTTGAAATTAAAGAAATGGGGAGAAGATGAAGAGGCTACCCTATGAACAAATTTTAAAAGTTGAAAAGATCTAACCAAATGGGTAGTAATCCAATAGACAAGTATGTCAATAGAAACCCAAAATTCCCTTGGACTTTTAGATTCAAGCAACACACAAATGCACAATTATATTATCTTGAAGAGCAAGACATCAAATAAAGATGACCTGATCCAAGCTTATCCACTTCATGATCTTCTTCAGAAATAGCCCATGTAACAGATGGATTCCACAAGTCATAGGTTCAAAATAACAGCTTCACAATGATCATGTTGCAGATGAACTAAGAGAGATCTTCAAAGATGTATCAGATGAATTTCAAATTGCAAGCACTTGGTTCTTCACAAATTGGCATTGGCCAAGTCTTTTAGCTTAGGAAGGTTGCCTAGATTCTAAGTCCATTTGTCCAGGATCAAGTCAACAGTCCACTCAAAAGTTTTTTTATGGTTTTTGTGATTATTATGTACATTAATGGTCAAAGACCAAACAAAGAAGCAAAGTATATACAAACAAAATATATCACACATTATGGTCCAAATGGCCAAAGTGAAAATTGCATTAACATAAACAATTAGAATGATATGTACAATGGCAAATGAAATAAAGTGCAAAAAGTAAATTGCATTAAGATAAAGAACTTGAAATTAAAAGTCAATAGTTAGTAAGTTAGAGGTTAGTTTTGCTTTGTTTTTTTTTCCAACACATTCTTTGGAGAACAGTCAACCCAATTCTCACAAGCATGGATCCTTGAACCAAAACATCTTCCAAAGGAAGGAAAGAAGGCCAAGTTTCCACACAATACCATGAAAGAAGGGAGACTTACAATATCACTAACTAGAATGCTTATGCCTTTTGTGTCAAAAATTTAGCGCTATGTTAAGCAATCGTAATTGGACTTATGTAGAAGTCACAACTATTTAAGGTCGGGCAATAGAATTTTGGTGTTAATGCATGTTAGAGATATAGTATTATGAGCTATGCTCATGAAACATACCACACACAAAAAGAATATGCAAAAGGTGTGGCCTAATCTCATCCATACTCATGTTAATTTTTCAATCAACTAGCATTAGGACTTTGAGATATCATAGGCCAAATGGAAATGAATGAATGAAGAAGGGGAAATAGATGAAGAGGGAAAGGGATGAATGAGATCACAAATTGGTCAAAGGAGGACTTTTACCAAATTAATATCATTCATTCATTTTGGGAGATGGAATGTACATTCCATCAATCTCCTAAATCCAATGATATTAATTTGACAAAGTCAAATCAACCTTGACCAAGGCCCAACAACAAACAATCAAACTCAATTAAGTCAATACAAATGGTCAACACAATTTTAATGGCATTTATTCAATTAAAAATAATAAAATAATGCATTAAATTCAAATATGTTTTGTCCAAATCCTAAAATCTCATCAAAACACCAAAGAAATGGCCATGAGATTTATCATAGGTCAAACAAGGTCAAATGACCTTGGAGAAAAAATTTCATAATTTTTGGACACTTAAAAATATTTTTAAACAATTAAAAACAAATGCAAAATCAATTAATTCATGAAAAATATTAATAATGATCCAAAAAAAATTTAATTCAGAATATGAAAGAGAAAAATATTTGAAATTTTTTGGTGAAAGTCCCATATTTTTTGGATCAATATTAAATTTAATATGAATTATTGAAGAAAATGCAATTAAAAATAAATTTTCAGAAATTCTAAATTACGTGGACCATCAGATCTCCCTCATTAATTGAGGTGGCAGATCTGATGATCCAAAACGCGCGTTCCACATGGATGCTAGTCAACAGCGTTGTACACATGGTATTTAAAACTAACGCTCAAGATTAAAATGTGGCATATGGATCCTGTGGTTCAGATGCAAGACACCTCATCGCCGGAGCCAGAGCTCCGGTCATCTTCTCCGGTGGCACTCACCGGACTGGTCAAGATGAACCATCACCAAAAAAAGAAACAAGGACATGATCTTAAAGAGAAAACAACATTGAACTCGAATCTGACCTCCAATTACTCTAATTCCAAATATATTAAGAGATATGTGGAATTGAAATTTGAGGTACATGAACTGGGTTGCTTTGATTTGACCTCAAAGAAACTCAATCTTCTTGCCTACATTGGTAGGATTTCAGACAACCAAAGAATCAATGGAATTGAGCAATAAATTAAGAGAATCGAAGAGTTTAAAATTTATGCAAATTACCTTCAATGGAGGTCTGAACACGATGGATCTTGATCTGGCTTATGCTTGGACTCACTTCAATTGCTTCCAGGAGAGGAATGGAAAGGTTTAGAAGCAATGGATTCCTGGAGAATTGAATTCCAAAACAGTGGAGATTCAAGCTCAAATTCAAATGAATTTATCAGGTTTATACTATGAGAGTGAAGGGTTTTCAATGGGGGATCAAAGTTGGCGCAATGTGTGTTCATTTCTGAGCAATTGAAGCTCTATTTATAGCTGAATTGGTTTATAATTGCACACTCTCTTTCACTTTCCAATTTTGGCAAATGGTGATGTAATGGTGCATGGGTGCGCATAGGCCCATGAAATGATTGCTTGAGGTCCAAAAATGCATATCAGATGCTCTGAAGTAGGCTTGGATTGCAAGGCAACTGAACATTGATGCTTGAAGTTTGATCTTTGATAAGTGATGTCACTCTGTTTAAGCCATGCGCAACCTATGCATTTGTCATCCAAAATGAATGAATTTGAGCTCTTTGGAAAGGTGAGATCAAGAGGAGCAACTTTGGTGTTCAAAACTTTTTCATTTGGAGCTTAGAACTTGGAGATATTTGAGGTGGAAGTTTGTAAAAATTTGACATATTGAAAATTTTCTAAGTGTCAAGCCATATGTCTCAATATTCCACCTTGCTTAACTTTTTATAGGAGCTTCAAATGAGAAACGTGTCTTTATCAAAGTTGTATCTCTCTCAAATACCTTCAAAATGGTCATAAATTTCATGTAATTTAGATTTGAAATGATAGAGTTATGCATTTTTGAAGTTTGGAAAAATCACTTGATCAATGGTATAGGTCAAAAGTGACCTATAATGTAGCCTCATATCACATGCTCAAAAAAGTTGAATTAGCTCTCACTCCAAACATAAAAGTTGTAATAGAAACATTGAATTTGATTTTGAAACTTGGAAATCTTTCATCTTATAAAAATTGAGCAAGTTATGGCCTTGGGAAGTTGACTTTCAAATTAGGGTTTAGACAAAATAACCTATAATGTTTCAACATAGAAAATGATTTTCCAAGCAAAACTAGCTCTAGGTCTCAACATGAAAGTTGTTTCGAATATCATTTAGAGTAATGTTTTCTTGGAATCATTTTCATATGGTGAAAATTGTAGGAGATAGGGTCTAGTGAGACCCAGTTTTGATTAGATGAATTCATCTGGCCAACCACCATCAACCAACTTGCTAATTTCCAATTCTCCTGATTTTCTTGGCTCATGGTAGATCATATATGCATAAGATGATGAATTTTGAAGTGTCCCTTGAGAAATTTGATCAATTGGTGAGATAGCTTATTGGGGAAGTTACTCAAGATACCTAGTCAAACTAGGGTTTCCAAGGCAAATCACCCTCAAACTCTTGAAGTAAACTTGATCAATATAACATGTAGAGATCATTGTGACTCATATATGATGTTCATAACCATTCTTGAATCAATTATTAGTTGTGATCTTTGTTCATAAGGGTCTCAAACCCTAGATGTGATCAATGAATTAATGAGATCATGTCCTTCCTACAAAAAGAGTTAGACAAAAACAAAGACATATTTTTGGTATTTTAGTTAGTAAAGTGATAAAATAAAAGTATGATATAATCACAAAGTTCTTGGTGATCTCTCCCAAAACAAGCCCAATGGAAAAGGGGTAAGTAGGATGCCAAGTCATGATCCCAATGCTAATGCTTATGATGGAATTGCATGAGGGATCTTAGGGTCAAAATTGGGGTCTTACAGCTGCCCCTATTTAAGGACATTCTAACTGAGGAGGCGAAGGTTAAAATCTTCATGTCGACTCAGTAGAATGGGCTTAAATAACAACATAGAGAAACAAATTTTGGTCCCTAAGAGATCTCATGATGCATATGATATGAATGCAAAAGGTTAACACTCTGTGGGGAGATATTGCCACAAAGGAAAAAGAAATCAGAGAGACCGAAAGTCCACAGGAGCATAATGTATTCCATAAGGAAAACTCACTAGGGAGACAGAGACTTTGGGGAATAAAGAAGGTATGCGTAGGCCAGGCTACAGCTTAAAACTAATGGGAGACTCGAGGGATTCCACACAAGATGGAAAGACTCAGCCGGGGAAACAAAACATCTGCAGGGGATACGAGTAGGTCAGGAAAAAACTGAAGTACTCGACTCACGCAGGGGAAAAGCGATTTTACTAAGGAAATGCACACTCAACTCAATTGGGGAAGAAATAAACTTCAACACAGGAGGAGCAGAAATCTATTATCCACTACCTGTTACTGGGGAAGGAGACAATAAAGATCTGACAAAGAGAACATCCGTCATCGGTTAAGATGAACATATCAAGGATGACACACTGAGGACCGCCAGGAGGGAGTACTCATTACCGGTTACTGGGTAAGAATAGCCTTGCTGGGGAAAAACTGCAGAAAAAGTAGGATTTACAACTACCAGTTACTGGGCAGAAGATCAAGGGTGAGAATATCCGTCATCGGTTAGGATGAACATATCAAGGATAGACTCGACAGGGAAGAAAATCCGTCATCGGTTAGGATGAACATATCAAGGATAGACTTTCCTGGGTATGTTCAAGAGGATATCCGTCATCGACTAAGATGAACATATCAAGGATATACCAACTGGACAAAAGGGGAATTACATCTATCGAAATTTGGATAGAAAACCGTCGGAGAGAGAATCCGTCACCGGTTAGGATGAACATATCAAGGATCAACTCTGCGAGGGGATAAAGTAGGATTTACAACTACCGGTTAATGGGTAGAAGACCAAATCAAAGAGAAAATCCGTCATCGGTTAGGATGAACATATCAAGGATAGACTCTGAAAAGGGGAACAAAAGTAGGAACTACATCTATCAGTTACTGGATAGAATACCAATCAAAGAGAAAATCCATCACTGGTTAAAGTGAACATATCAAGGATTAACTCTGCTCAGGGAAAAAAAAGTAGGATTTACAGCTACCGGTTACTGGGTAGAAGACCAAAAGGAGAAGAAAACCCGTTATCGGTTAAGATGAACATATCAAGGATTAATTCTCTGAGAACAAAATAGGGATTACAACTACCTTTTTACTGGGTAGAATACCAAAGAAGAGAATATCTGTCACTGGTTAGAGTGAACATATCAAGGATAGACTCCTGTGGGGGGAAAAGAAAGATATCTGTCACCGGTTAGGATGAACATATCAAGGATATACTTCCAGAAGACTCTACTGGAGAGAAAAAGGATACTTTTGCCGGGTATTGGGCAAGAAGTAACAAACTGCAAACTAAGAAGAATATTACTAGTTACTGGGTAATAGACTCTAAGGGGACCAAAATATCTATCTAGGTAAGAGCTAGAAAGAAAACAGTTGATCAAGACTCAACCCAATAAGGACATAACTCAAGGGGAGTGATTCCATCCAGAAAATCTATTGGGGAGGAAACTGAAACATCAATCATCCACGAGGAAACAAACTCAGTGGGGAAATAGAGAAAGGTTAAAGTCTTTCTGCTTAAGGGGATGACATTCTACAGTTTGAGAGAGGACAAACACCAGATTTGGTATGGGGATAAAGTACCGTCATAACAGAGAATAAGAATCTCAAACAAATCAAATATGAAGATGCAGGATATGCAAATCATGAATTTATATGAATGTGTATATATATATATATATATATATATATATATATATATATATATATATATATATATATATATATATATATATATGATGATTATGCTGACAAAACGATCACAAAGGATACAGAGGTGTCGCAAAGAAATTGAACCACCGGTATAATACTCGGTCAATCCACAAAATATGGAGACAACTGCCGGAGAACAGAGAGATCAACATCCCAAAGGCCTCAACCTTAACTGGGGAAAGAGGAGATCTGCTGAGGATAGAACATCCAATCTGTGGGGAATTTTAGGTCAACGCCATAAAAATGGGAGACAACCCTACAGAGAAAATAAATGCTACTCAGAAATCAGGAGGAAACTCTGACTGGGAGCAAATATACAACAATTGGTGGGGACACCAAAGCGATCTACTAGGGAAACATCAAATATCTCTTGATGAAGATCCATTTGCTGAGGAAATACGAACTCCGCTGGAGAATTCCGAAACTCTGCTGGAGAAGGTAGAAACTCTGTTGGGGACAAGGACATACCACAGGGTATCTGAATCAACCAACTCAGCTAGGGATAAAGAAAGAAGTTCCACTGGGGAAAACACTCTGCCAAGGAACTGAATCAACACAAACGTCCAAGGATATCACAAGGGTTAACTGCTTGGGGAACCACAGATGCTTTGCACTTAAGGACTTGTTGTCCATCGAAATGTTGTTGATATTACTGTTACTTGCTTTGGAAAAGTTCTTGTTTTTATATTTTAAAGAAAACATGATTTTGATTTAAAAAATTTAAATTTAAAATGATCATAATAAAATTTAAAACCATTGGCTGAAGTAAATAAGAGCAGAAACAATTTGGATAAAGACTCAACTTTATTTAATAGGATGGTAGTCTGTAAATGACAAGACTCCATAGCTTTTACAAAGTTTGAAAATGGTAATTTACATGGAAAAGGGGTACATTAAATACAAATGATCCTTAATCCCTCTACCAAATCTTGATACCCACCGTACTCTTGGCCGCTGCTGGGACGATGAACTGGTGTCAACCCTTGTGCTCAAACAAGTCTTCAAAAATCACTGAAGATCAGCAGAATGCAATTACTTGCCATAATCCCTAATTTTTTGCATAAGTTTCCCCAAGGTGGGGTACTCAACTTATCGAGAAATTATTTCTGTTTTTATGTCTCTAATTTTTGCTTGGATCGCCCTTTCGGGTTTTCAATCCACTGAGACGCTCATTTTTGCCTAAGCCGCCCTTTCGGGTTTACAACTTAGCGAGTTGTTCTTTTCTTTTTTTAACATCAACAAACAGCAGCAACTCATCATACATGGTTCCACGACATTCATAAACATCACTTCACCCAAAAACAACAACACATCATCGTATTCAATGTAACAATTCACTAACTAATCAAACAATCATCATTAACATCTCTACAACTGACAATTGACTATTATGAGTCTAACTTAGCATTAGGAAGCCTATAAAATTATAAATGGTTTCATGCTTGAACAATAAGTTTTTAAGTGAAAAAGCAGTCCATGTGTCGACGCATATAATCCATAGGTCGACACATAATAGAAAAATTTTCCTATGTGTCGACACATACGAGTTACAGGTCGACACATGTGCTTCATTTTTAAAGCATGTGCGTCCTGTCCTATGTGACGCTTGCATTGTGTCGACACATGACCTTCATAGGTCGACTCATCAGAGAAAATTTTCCCAAAAAATAGTTTTTAAGCCATCCAAACACCCCCTCATGTGCCAAAAACTTATGCTACGAAAATCCATCAAATAAAATCCAATTTCTCATGGTTATAGCTTCGTAATTCATCATCTACTCCATAGTTTTCATGAATCAATATCATATTACAACATATCATCATACTCTTCATCTCTAATTACCAATAACACAATCAAGGTTAAAACCTTCAACTATCAATCAATGGCATCACATGATCAACAACATCAAAACAAAACATATGCATGCATAGGGTACAAGAATTCCACACCAATTTCATCATACAATCAATAATTATAACACATACATCAGAATTAAGATTTATAACACCCAATCCTAAGGAGGTTAAAGGTTCCTTCATCTACCCCACATGCTTTAACGCCCATTAGAGAAACACATTTCCCCCTTACCTGATTTCCAGTAAAAGCCCCTCTGATCCTTATAGTTCTTCTTCAACCTTAAGCCTTTGCTCTCCCTTTTTGCCTCGTTTGATCCAACTCTCTAAAATGCGTACTGACAATCTAGGTTCCCAAATTCCCTATTTCATTTCAAGATCTATTTCCTTCTAAAAAGACTTTTCCCCTTTTACCATCCAACTTATCCTTATCTCCCTTTCCTATCCTCCATATTTTCCTTATTTCCAACCTTGCCCTTAATTCCTCTACACATCCTATTTTCTCATTAATTAATTAATTCAAATAAAAAATATTATTCCAATCATCATGAAAATTCTCAATAATTCTAACACTAACACCAAGTTCATACTCTCCCTATACCCTTACTTCAAGGGCGCTTATCCCACAACCACACCATTAACAAATTAAAATGTCAATCAATTCAAATAAGATCCTAAATACTTCAATTAAATCAGATAATTGAATTTTAAGTTTTAAACCATACAAACGTCAATCAAAAAAAGAGATGAGTGCTAACCTTTGATTTAAACAATAGAAGATACATGTTCAAATTATCAATCATTGAGACAGGCGTCAATAGTGGAGCTACCCCGATCTAATTCGATAAGCGAAACCAAACTGAAGATCCTACTAGGCACAAAAAGAATAAATGAAGATTTTCTTCTGGACCTAAACACATATGACAAACAAGGTCATGTTGTCCACTTATATTTCCTCTCTTCGCTAATTGATCATGCGTTTGCAACATGTTGAGCAATAGCCTCCAAGCGAACACTTTGATATTACTAGCAAGTAGATATTTCCAAACAGCTTCAGAATAGGAACAAGTAACATGTCAAATGAGTACCTGTAGAGGCTAAAGAGATCAATCTTGTCGATGCATCTTTAAAAGAAAATCTTCCAGCATCGGGCCACCAAATGAATGACTCTGCCAGCTCAAGATTGGACATTATATTCAACAGACAAATTTGCACTTATTTAAGATCAATTGAAGAACCATCAGATAAAAGGGCATGATTGAAATCAAGGTTTCAGCTCCACTCGACCTCTGACTAATGAACCATATCAGTAACATAAATTTGGTTGACCTGCATACAACCAAAAAGTGAAGGAAACTGCAGACACATAAGTACAGCTCCAAAGTCATTTATCTCTCTAAAAATCAACGATAGAACAATTCTCCAATTTACACATAAGTACCACATTCTATGTTTGGTTACCACAGTTTTTTCAAATGACGTAATATTAGTAATTAAATGGCTGTTTTAACCGCCACTTTTTACTTAATGATTTTTAAAATTTTGCACAAATGTGACACTCGTTTTTCTCGGTCTTCCCCCTTTTTAAGAAAACTAATAATAATAATAATATTAACTACTTGACTCTTGTATTGTTATTTTCCTTTTTCTATCGTGAAAGGTTTATGCAATAATCATAATTAATACATTAAAAAAAGAATGCATTTTTATGATTGGTAAGTTATTATTTTACCTTTTTCTAAGACTATTAAATGGACAAACGCATTACATTAATGTTTTGAAGAGACATTTAACACTTATTAAAAATATTATAACGTATTTTTTTCAGACTCGATAAGTACTATGCGTCAACTTACGGCTCTATAAATGGATATAAAATATTAAATTGATGTAATAAGAGCTAGAATTTTATAAATAATAAGGTGGTAAAATCATATTACATATATAAGGCAAAACAAAATATGACTAAAATTATTAAAGTTGTGATTATTTTTCTTTCTCTATTTCTTATTGCAACGAACGGTGATTACAGTAAGCCATTTTTTTTTCAAATTTCTTCATTTACTTCATACACCATAAATTATCCTATGTTAGTAATATTATTTATTTTTTATCTCTTTTTTCATTACAGGTTCAAGTATTCGATGCCGAAAAAAGAAAGATTGTCCTGAAGATTTGTGCATGTTTGGTTTTATACAAATCTGTAAATCAGGTTATTGTAATTGTGTTAGTGGGTTACCTGTAAAACTATTCAATTCTGTAAATTAGGTTAGGATTCTTAAATGCTTGTTAGGACGTTCCACGAGCTTTCAATAAGATATTGTGTTAATATCACATAATTAATTTTTTTTCTTCAGTTTTTCGAATTTCATGGTACTTGTTGTTTAGATTTTGTATTTTAAACTGATGTTAATGAAATGAAATAAAACTATATTTTATCAATTGTCTTATTCTCTCTTAAATTCGTAGATATTATCATGACTTTCAATATAGGGATATCAAATTTTATGTCCAATCTATATGCTTATTAAAAAATCTTTAATACTACTATGCCCTATATTTTATATTATTATACTTTTGGTTTTTCTCACAGTTTAATTACTTGCCTTTTTAGTTTATTTGACAACCTTGTATGCTTTGGTTTCTTTTAAAAGATGACAAAAAACTAGAACGTCACTGATGATAATGAAACAGCAATAATTCAGTTTATGAAAAATTGCAATTAGTTACGACAAAAACCAAAATTAATTGGTACTATCATATCTCTATTCAACAACAATAAGCTTGCAGATTAACTACTATATACAACATAATAAGAATCGGGCGACTTATTATGTAGACCTTAATTTTTATAGGAAAATTATAAATTATATGTAAAAATTCATAACTAAAGCAAAATAAAAATGTACTCCAATCACTACTACAAGAATTTTATATTGTTTTCACCGATAATAAATGATCATATTTCATTTAAAAAGGGTAGGTTTCTGTTACAAATCAAATGGGTCCCAACAACACAAACAAAGGAAAAAATAAAATAGACAACAGCAGTTCCAATATTGTGCCAAGAGAAAGGTCCAAAAGATCAGTCCAATTGCCCATTAGATTCAGAATGTGAACAAATATCTTGCGGTGATAAGCGTGTGAGCTGTCATAGTACTATCTCCAGCCCAGCCTTTATTACCGTTAGTACCTGGCAATATTTAGGATAAGAATAATTTAGTTTCTCTTCTTCAAATGTAGTAGATGCTGACCAGTGTCTCTAGATCCTATAATTAAGGCCCAATTGTATTCTTTGCAGTCTATTTAAGGACACAAAAAGTAATGAAAAAGGCAGAAAATTATTATCTCAAAATCTATCTTTTCTCTCAGGCTTTCCCTGACACAAGGGAATTTAATTCCTGCATATTTTTCTTAACAATTGGTGTTCTCATTACTTGATATCATGCCTCCCCGACAACAACCACCTGAACCACCTACCCTCCAACAACTACAAGAATCCATTAACAACGTCACTGCAGCCTTTTCCTCTTTCCGGAACACTCAAGACCAACGCCATGAGGATTATTTAGCTTCCATGGAATCTCTACAATCCCAAATTCCTATCCAAGCCCAGAATTCTCCTAACCAGGGCACCCCGCACACAGATCTCACGATGAAACCACCCAAGTTACGCCTCTTGCCTTTTGACGGCACAAACCCCCTTGATTTGGTCTTCCAAGCTAACCAGTTTTTCGCTCACTACGTCATTCCCCACCACCAACGATTAGCTCACGTTGCCGGCTACATGACTGGTGATGCCCTTGGTTGGTACCAATGGATGTTCAACAATCACCTCCTTTCAACATGGGAGGCTTTCACACGAGCTTTGGAGGCTCGTTTTGGACCCTCTGTTTACGACAACCATCAACAAGCCCTTTTCAAACTCAAACAAACAGCATTAGTTGCTGACTATCAACGGGATTTCGAACGTCTTTGTAATAGGGTAACAGGTCTATCACCTTTGGCTATCATTGACTGTTTTGTCTCAGGTTTAAAATTCCATATCCAAAATGAACTTGTTGTCCATCAACCTACATCCATTTCCCAGGCCATAGGCCTTGCAAAGCTCATTGAATCCAAAACCTCTGTCACCCGGCCTTTCCAAGCTACTACATCTAAATATCCCAACCCAAAACCCCCGCTTCTACCCACTCCCCCGCATCAATTACCCCAACGTAACACACTCCCTCAAACCCCTTTTCCTATTAAACGATTGACTCCGACAGAGATACAACAAAGACGCACACAAGGATTGTGTTTTAACTGTGATGAGCGATTTCATCCTGGCCACCGCTGTAAATCCAAACAATTCTTGTTACTCCTGGATACCGATGACTCCACACCGATAAATGCTAATTTATGTTCTCTCATTACACAAACAGACCCAATCCGATTACTCGAATCCCAAACAGATCCTGAAATTACTCAACAAGACACAAATGTCACCATTACAGAACCACTTAACATTGAACCAACACTATTCCAATTGTCCCTCAAAGCTGCCACTGGCCATCCCTCCCCCCGCACCTTACGCTTCACTGCATCCATTCATGGCCACCACATTACAGTTTTGGTCGATTCAGGCAGCTCCCATAACATCATTCAACTGCGCGTAGCCTCTTTCTTACACCTCCCTATCCAACCCTTGTCATCTTTTCAGTGATGGTAGGTAACGGTGATCACTTACATTGCACAGGTATTTGCAAAGAGACCCATTTAATGGTTGACCAACATCTTTTCACGGTTTCCCTTTACGTTCTTCCTATCCAAGGGGCTGATGTGGTTCTTGGGGTTCAATGGTTGCAAACTTTAGGGTCATTTGTCTCTGATTTTAGTGTTCCTTCTATGCAGTTTTATCACAATGATGCTCTCCTCACCATCACTGGTTCTAAACCTAACACCCTAACACAAGCTTCTTCCCACCAACTACACCGAATGCTACAAACTAATGCCATCGCAACCTTTCACTCCATTTCCATGGTCCCCACCCATCCCACACATATTTCACCACCACAAAGCACCAATCCTTTAACAGATGCACAACTCATTCAAACCTTTCACCCTGACATACAATCTATCCTTAATAACTACCTTCCCATTTTCTCAAAACCACAAGGTTTACCACCTTCAAGATATCATGACCATCACATTCACCTCCAACCCAATGCTACTCCTATCAACATTAAACCATACCAATACCCCCACTATCAAAAAGAAACCATGACCAACCTTATTAAGGAAATGTTGCAAGATGGGATAATCCAACCTAGCACTAGCCCATATTCCTCACCCGTCCTACTAGTGAAAAAAAAAGATGGCTCCTGGCGGTTTTGCATAGATTATAGGGCTCTTAACAACATCACCATCAAGGACTGTTTCCCCATACCAACCATTGATGAACTCTTAGATGAGTTACATGGAGCAACCTATTTCTCCAAAATTGATTTAAGGTCCGGTTACCACCAAATTCGTTTAGTTCCGGAAGATTTTCACAAAACTGGTTTTCGCACGTTTGACGGCCACTATGAATTTCTAGTGATGCCTTTCGACTTATCTAACGCCCCCTCAACCTTCCAAGCCGCCATGAATGACCTCCTTCGACCCTACCTTCGCAAATTCACCCTCGTCTTCTTTAACGACATCTTAATCTACAACCCCACATGGGAATTACACCTCACTCACATCAACCAAGTCCTAGCTTTACTTGCTACCCACCAATTCTATGCTAAACTATCCAAATGCCAATTTGGGGTCCTTTCTATTGACTATTTAGGACACCTGATTTCAGCAAATGGTGTACAAGCTGATCCTTCAAAAATTCAGGCCATGATCTCTTGGCCTCCACCTAAAAACATTACTGCACTTAGGGCTTTCCTGGGACTTACAGGATTCTACCGTCGTTTTGTGTTGAATTACGCATCTATTGCCAGCCCTCTCACAGATTTACTGAAAGCTAATTCATTCAAATGGACAGACGAAGCAGCTGTAGCTTTTGACACTCTCAAAGAAGCAACTATCAAACTACCTACACTTACCTTACCTGATTTCTCCCAACCCTTCGAAGTCACGACTGATGCATCCACCACAGCAATTGGTGATGTTCTGTCCCAAAACTCCCGACCCATCGCTTTTTTCAGCAAAAAGCTGAACGCCCGTCTTTCTGCCGCATCCACATATGTGCGAGAGTTATATGGCCTAACTGAAGCAATAAAAAAATGGAGACAATATTTGTTAGGATCCACTTTTAAGATCTTCACAGATCATAAGAGTTTGAAATGTCTCATGACACAAACAATCCAAACCCCAGAGCAACAAAAGTGGTTAACTAAACTTGTGGGTTATAACTATGAAATTCATTACAAACTTGGAAAAGACAATGTTGTCGCCGACGCATTATCTTGAGTAACTGAGCCACCAATTGAGGAAATCTGTGCAGCTATTAGTTCCCTTTCTTCCCCTTTAATTTCTCAATTACAATCTTTTTTTTCTACTAACCCTGCAGGTCAGAATCTAATCAGGAAAGCACAAGAAGACACCAAAATGAGGCAACATTTTTCTCACAAATCAGACCTACTCTACTTCAAAGATAGACTATTTATACCGGAAGAAACAGAGCTTCGATTGGAAATTCTACAAGAATTCCATGCTTCACCTTTAGGAGGCCACTTCGGTATTCAAGCTACCTTGGCGCGTGTATCAGCATCCTTCTATTGGCCGGGTATGCACTGAGATGTCAAATAATTCATCAATCGCTGCACCACTTGCCAACACAATAAATACAACACCCATGCCCCTTACGGTTTACTCCAACCGTTACCGTTACCTCAACAAGTTTGGGATGACATCTCCATGGATTTCATCACCAACCTTCCCCATTCGCACCATAAAACCACCATCTGGGTCATTGTTGATCGCCTCACCAAATTTGCCCATTTTATTTTGCTACCTGCAAGTTTCACTGCTGCCTCACTATCTCCAATTTTCATTTCTGAGATCTACAAACTCCATGGGGCACCCAAAACAATTGTTAGTGACAGAGACCGTATATTTGTCAGTCAGTTTTGGCGCTCCTTGTTCAAACACCTGGGAACCACACTTTCTTTCAGTAGCTCTTACCATCCTCAAACCGACGGAAAAACTGAAGTTGTAAATCGCTGTTTGGAAACATACCTGCGTTGTTTTGTGAGCGACGAGCCACAACTTTGGGTTCGCTTCCTCTCACTTGCGGAATTTTAGTATAACACAGCTTTTCACTCTGCGATAGGTATGACTCCGTTCGAAGCCCTCTACGGTCGCAAACCACCCACCTTGGTTCCATACACCACTGGGAAATCCAAAATCAACACCTTGGATGAATTACTTCACAACAAAGCTCGCATCCTCCGTCTACTCAAAGAAAACCTCACCAAAGCCAAAAATTGTATGGTTCAACAAGTAAACCTCCATCGAAAGGACAAACAATTTGAAGTTGATCAATGGGTTTTCTTGAAATTACAACCTTTCTGTAGCGGTGTATTCGTCGCTATATGATTTATTGATTAAACCATAAGCAAAGCATACAAAGAATCGAGTCGCCACCGCACTTTTATTTATCCTAAGGAATGGCTAAAAAGCGAACAAAAGCCTAAGAAGTTTTACACATAGAAAACTAATAAAAAGATCAGAGAATCTGGATAAGGGGTAAATTACGCTATGGGAAGGTGTTAGGCACCCAAAACGTCCTAGGTACTCCTAGGGAGCCCTTTTCACACTTGTTGTATAAAAAAAATTTATTTGTTTATGACATATTGTGCAAACATGATTGGGAAGATGAGAAAATAATATACAATTTTTATTATTTTTGTGTTTGAACAGATGAACTCGTTGCCTACGTACCTTCCATGGAAGGTAAGGATCAAAACGCCGTAGTTCGGCTAAAAGATTTCCAAAATATCAGTGGGTTTGTTTTAAAACACAAGCACTAAGGCTTTTCATTACCAATGGGAGAAAACTCAACCTGAATCAACAATCCACCATGCGAGGACGGCTTCAACATACTAGTGAGGGGTTAACCCTATAATAAGTATGGAAGACTTACAATCAACTCACTAAGGATAAGGTAAGATTTACATCAACCACTATGGTAATTGAAACCTACGGCTAATGTATGAAAACCTATTAACAATGGACAAAGCCACAAAATAATTGAATGGGTGAAGTTAATTGATTATGAGTATTCACAAAATATGGTCAAGGTATGATTAGGATTGATTCAAAGAAGTGTTATGAAATGGAGTTTGAAAAGTCAAGGACTTAAGGTCCAGGTTTCTAATTTGAAAAGACATGAAGATGTTTGCACAATAGTATCAAAGTTTCTGAATTAACAATGTGAAAAGGGAGTTTTGGAAACAAAAGGGTGAATGGATAATGGAGTGTAAAACTTCTCAGAAAGGTTCACCTCTTGAGATCATATAGAAGATGATTCAAGTATGTCCTTAGGAATAGGCAAACGAGCAATAACAAATAAGCAAAACAAATGATACTGGATGCCAATTACTGGACTTATACCAATCTCACAACAAAAGTGGATACCGGATACCAATAAATGGATTTACACCAGTCTCCTAAAACAAACAGGGATGTCAGATGCCAATAAATGGACTTATTCCAACCTCCAAAAAACCAAGCAGACAAGGATACCAGATGCCAATATATGGGCTTACTCCAATCTCCTCAAAGTAAAACAAAACATGGATATCAGATGCCAATCTATCTGGACTTACTCTAATCTCCAACAGATGATCATAGGAATACAAATGCCAACAACATGGACTTACAATTGCATCCTCACATACAGCAAACAAACAAAAGCACTAAGCAAAGAGGACATAAGTGGCCAATGAAATGGTCTTATACTCAATCCCTTCCAAATCATAGGAACAATGGCCAATTAATGGACTTATTGTTGCTTCCTCAATGGGCAAACCAAAGATGGATCACAAAGATATGAAATGATGATCATGCAATAATGAGCAATTAATGATAATAAATGCACAAAGGCAAACAAGCAAACATGTACAAATGAACCAAGCAATCAATCAAACAAAGTCATTTAGCACACACTATATCCAAGCAATTAGGCTCAAGCAAGGGTTAGACTTTAAAGTCAACTGAAATGGGGTAAATGGTGCTCTTAACCTTAACATTGAGAGTTAAGGTGAAGCAGATGAAAGGATATGAGGGGTGTACCTCATGCTCTTATCCCTGGTCAGGGAGAGCTTTGAATATCAGAAGGTGTGGGAGTTCAGAAAGTTGGAACTCTCTCCACAAGTTAATGACTCTATAGATCTTGGGTTAAGATCCACAATGCTACAACATGTAATGTGAGCAAAGGGAAGACACACAGAATAGTAGGAGATGGGCTACACATCTCTTTTATCTACCAATTGCCTTATCAAAAGGACTTTTCCTGCTTGGGGACAAAGATAAACAATCACAAACATTGCCTCTTAAGGAGGATTTCAGACAGGTGCCTGGCCACATAACAAGCCAGGTCTTCCAGACTACATGAAGAAGAGATGTTATACCTCAATGCTTAAGCTATCAAGCAAAGCAAAAGCAAGTTCACAAAGGAACTATAGCAACTAAGGTACCTGTTGAAACATCAAACAAATCAGTATACTATACAGACAATCAACCAACAGTTAATGCAACAGACAACCAATATAATCAAAGGCATAAGCCCCAAGTCAATCTCAAATGAGTCATCTTCAACCTACAAAACACACATTAGTAACCAAAAGCAAATATCAAATGCTCTCAAGATGAGGCATCATCAATTGTATAACCTGCATGTGTAACCTGAAACAAAGCTTCAAACATGAGAGGCAAACCCTTAGGCCAAAGCCTAGGGTCAAAGAGGGGGGAAAAATTTAAAACAGAACATGAAAATTGACAAGAATCAAGATTAATCAATCAAGAACAATATCCAAGTGGTCTCCTATCAAAAGCATCCACCAATTTTATTTCATAAACAACTCATGTCAAAGTATGCAAGTTGGAAGCTCAATGATGCAAACAGAATGAACCAATTCAAATCAAACCAAAAATGGCTCAATAAATTCTAAGAAAAATCATGTTTAAACAGGACACATCAAATGATCAACACACCAAAAATCATGGCATTTGGATAAGTGGAAGCATGTCAAATAAAATCCATAAGGCAAGGCAAGGCAAAACAAGCTCAAAGGAAGCACAAATTGATGCATCAACTTCACACAAGCACAAAACAGAATCTACACATGATAAATGAATCAAACCAAATCCATAGCAAACTTCAAAGTGTCTAGAACACATGTGCAAAATTTCAAGTTCATCCAATAAACATCAAGAATTTCACAAATCATCTAAATTCAACACTCAACAAAAGTCCAATCTTGACCAATCAGAAAAGAAAATCTCAAACAAATTGGAAATGAACCTACAAATTCTATAAAAAATCATGATCGAAGTTAACATCCAGAAGAATTAACATGCAAAAACTCAGATTAATTGAAGTTCATATGGCATAGTAAATAAAATCAGCAAGTTGGACAAGAAATGGTGTGACACACATTGTCACACCTATATTGATCACATCATATCTCACAAACCAGAAATGCAAAAATAGCAAACTCAATGCCAAAATGCTCATCAAGGTGTCTAGTTTATGCATGTCAATTTTCAACTCCATTGGATCAAGCATCATTATTTCATGAAGGAAATGGCAAGCAAGGTGCATGAATGTATAAGCATGAACAAACCCTAGGAAATTTAAAAATTCAACCGAGCACAAATTCTAGAAAAATATCCAAAAAATAGTAAATATTACAAGGAACATGGCAAAAAAATCTCATGTGAATTGGATCATTATTTTGAGAGTTATGAATTTTTTAATGTGGATAAAAAAAAATGATGAATGAAGTGGACATGAACATGTAAAGCATAATTGAAAAGATGCAAAAGCAAAATGTGAGAGTGCTTTGGTCCAGGCTCGAACCGGCGAGCAATTTGAATTGAGCGCTCACTTAATGAAACGCTCCGTTTCATTAAGTGAGGTAGCGCGCTGTGATTGGTACATGGGAGACAAACAACCAAAAGCATGCAAAACACGGCCAGGCAGATCAAAATATTTCTGGAAACACAAAACCCTAAGATTCATGCAAGTTCATCACGTGTTCATCATGATCAAGATCCAAACCTCACAGAAATTCATCATACATATACCATTCGATCCTTCTTGCATCACACATCAACAATACAACATTGATTTAACCTAATTCTAATCATGTCCAGAGAATCGAGCAATGGAAGTTTCACATGTCAACATTCAAATCCACATAACTACCTCAAAACTCAATGAAATTTCACGATCTAAAGTTCATTATAACCAGCAACAAAGGATCTATAAGATGCACATAATTATTGCAAGAATTAGAGCGTTCGAATTTTAACCTTGCTGATGATGCAGAAGTGAAATCGTGATTCTCAGGCTTTGGCAAGTGAAAACAGATGCTCAACCGTGATTAGAGAGATGATTGGATGATGAAGAACAGCTCAACAACGCCTGATCTCGATGGAATCTCCAACTGCCATGAAAGTGCATGAACTTCAACAGCTGCGATTCTTCAAGAATTCTTCACAATCTTGCTTCAATAATCTTCAATTATGCCTGTAGAAGATGAATAAACCAAGAACAAAGCAAAAGCTACCAAGAAAATTGATGAAAAAGTTGAGAGAATTTGAGATGAAAATTTTTAGATCTGAGTTTGTGAAGTTGTTGTTGATGAATTCTGTTATGATTAGCTTTATATATCATGTACTAATGAAGCTCTTAATCATGTTTAGCCAAAACCCCAAGGATTAGTGAAATGGAATGATTTATGCAATTTGGACAAAATACCCTCATGCACATGCTAGGCAATGGAACAGTGCGAATTTGTGATTGAAAATGCATTCAAAACCTGTTTAGAGGCAAGTGTAATTGGTTTGAAGTGAAAATAATGCATATTTTTCAAATGGATATTTTCCCTCCAAAAATTCAAATTAATTCAAGTGAAAAATGAAATATTTTTGTGATGAGTTTTAATGAAATGTGATGCATGATTATGATAGTAGGGATCAAGAGTGAAATGCTCCAAAAAGAACCACTTGAATTGGCCTTTTGGTTCAAAAGTTATGCTAGCTTGAAGTTCAAAATTCCTTGACAATGATTTGATCATAACTTGCCAACCACAAATGAGAAATGGATGTTCTTGGACTTTTTGGAAAGGTAAGAGAAAGATCTTCAACTTTCATGTTGGACACAATTTAATTTGAAGCTTTGTTGATGATGTAAACTTGAGGAGAAGACCTTTCCATTTTTGGCAGTTTGAAATTACAGGTCACTTACTATTTTTGGAAACTTTTTGTCTGACCTCAAATCCTTCAAGGTTGATGTTTGACATGTTATATGAGACTTGTATGGACATGAATGAGGCCTCTCTAACTATCTCCCACCTTCAAATCCATGATTGAATGCACAGTTGACTTGTGTTGACTTTTCTAGGGTTTCAATTGACCTAGCTATGCTCAGATGAAATCCAAGCCTCTACCCCTTGAGATCTTGATTCAAAATGATACCATGGTTCATATGAACTCTTGATGAATGATCAATGGTGCCCAAATTCTTCAGAATGGCCACCATCTATGGCTCAATGAATGCCTTTGACTGGCTTGACCTAATGTTGCTTCATCTGCAAGTAACAAGGTTAGATGACAATATTTTTGTACTTTTGGTTAGTAAACAAATAAAAAGCAATGATATACAAATGCAAAACATGCTTGGTGATCAAGAACCACTCTCAAAAGACAACCCACCCACAGGAAAGAAGGCAAGGTGTACAATGATCCTTGAGGCAATGATATGATATGATATGATGTCATGAGGGATCTTAGGGACAAAATTGGGGTCTTACACTTACCGACAAAGTTCTGTCCAACATCGACCCTCACAGAAGCTAGCAAAGCGATACTACGGCCCTTTCCGCATCCGCCGGCGCATTGGTCCAGTAGCTTATGAGCTGGAGCTTCCCGTTTCCTCCCGGATCCACCCTATTTTCCATGTGTCTCTCCTTAAGCTTTGTCACGGCCAACCAGTTACTCAGGTCTCCCCCCTTCCCGATCCGGTAGCTTTTCCTCCTCAAGAACCGACCCCAATTGTTGTGCTAGCTCACAAACCTCTGCATGGTGAAATCAAAAAAGTACTGATTCAATGGGACGACATTCCAATTTCCGAAGCAACTTGGGAACAGAAATCACTGTTTCAAGCAAAGTACCCTCACTTTAATCTTGAGGACAAGATTTGTCTCAATGGGTACGGTAATGTTACAAACCAAATGGGTCCCAACAACACAAACAAAGGAAAAAATAAAATAGACAACAGAAGCTCCAATATTGTGCCAAGAGAAAGGTCCAAAAGATCAGCCCAATTGCCCATTAGGTTCAGAATGTGAACAAATATCTTGCGGTGATAAGCGTGTGAGCTGTCATAGTACTATCTCCAACCTTTATTACCATTAGTACCTGGCAATATTTAGGATAAGAATAATTTAGTTTCTCTTCTTCAAATGTAGTAGATGTTGACAAGTGTCTCTAGATCCTATAATTAAGGCACAATTGTATTCTTTGCAGTCTATTTAAGGACACAAAAAGTAATGAAAAAGGCAGAAAATTATTATCTCAAAATCTATCTTTTCTCTCAGACTTTCCTTGACACAAGGGAGTTTAATTCCTGCATAATACTATTATGCCCTATATTTTATATTATTATACTTTTGGTTTGTCTCACAGTTTAATTACTTGCCTTTTTAGTTTATTTGACAACCTTGTATGCTTTGGTTTCTTTTAAAAGATGACAAAAACTAGAACGTCACCAATCATAATGAAACAACAATAATTCAGTTTATGAAAAATTGCAATTAGTTACGACAAAAACCAAAATTAATTGGTATTATCTAATCTCTATTCAACAACAATAAGCTTGCAGATTAACTACTATATACAACATAATAAGAATCGGGCGACTTATTATGTAGACCTTAATTTTTATAGGAAAATTATAAATTATATGTAAAAATTCATAACTAAAGCAAAATAAAAATGTACTCCAATCACTACTACAAGAATTTCATATTGTCTTCATTGATAATAAATGATCATATTTCATTTAAAAAGGGTAGGTTTCATTTGAAGCTAAATCACTTCAAGAATATTCACATATTGAAAATTAGGTTGAAATATTATGGTGCAACTTTCTTGTTGGTAGGAAACTCTTCAACCACCGACATAATCTTGCACCTTGTGTAATCTTGGTTGTATCAACACATCTTTGACTTGAACTGTTCACAAGTTAAAAAATTCTTCCATCAATTTTCTCTAGTGAAAACTACACAGCAGAACTTGTGACTACAATTCAACAACTCTTTCACAATACTATCCTTCTTTTTTTATGTGGAAGATCAGACAAAACTGCAAGCACAGAACATACATACTAAGAACACTTATCTTCTGAACCAAAAGCTCTGATACCAGTTGTTGGGAAAAATTAAACAAAATATTAAACTATGGTCGTTTTCAATAGACAACTAGAGAATAACATTATGTGAAAATTGTTACAACATATAACATATCTTCAACTAAGTCAATCCCCTAGTACACCCACACCCTCCAAAACAAATATTTAACTATATTTTACAACACTCTAATACAAGAGTATAAGAGAACAAAGAAAGACAACTATAAATTTAAAGTGCTTATGACTTATGCATCTTAGAATGAAGAACTTGAATCTTATATATATATATATTATATATATATATATATATATAATATATATTATATATATATATTATATATATATATATATATATATATATATTATATATATATATATAGTCTTGTACTTCCTATTCATTCACAAAACTAAGCGACGTGTGACTTCTTCGATATGTATATTTTCAACCAACCTCAACAATATCCACCTTGGTTGAAAATAATATATAAACTTTCATTGTCTTCACCGACAATCATACTCCACCATAAAGAGTATAGTCACTTAAAGCTACACCACACCAAGAATTTTCACATTGCCTTCACCGACAATCATATTTTTAAAAACTATCATACTCTCTCATAAAAAATATACTTCACTTGAAGATAAACTACTTCCAGAATTTCACATTATCATCACCGAGAATCATATGCTTTATCATGAAGAATAAATTTCACTTGAAGCTAAACAACTCCAAGAATTTCACATTGTCTTCACCGACAATCATAGTTTTAAAAACTATCATACTCCATCTAAAGAAGAGAATACTCCACTTAAAGGTAAATCACTTCAAAAAATTTAACATGGTGAAAATTAGGTTGAAACATTATGGTGCAACTTCATTGTTGGTAGGAAGTTCTTCAACCACCGACATAATCTTGCACCTTGTGTAATCTTGATTGTATCAACATATTTTTTACTTAAACTTTCTACAAGTCAAAAAATTCTTCTATCAATTTTCTCTAGCACAAACTGCACAGCGAATTTGTTAATGCAACTCAATAAATCTTTCACAATACTACCATTCTTTTCTGATGTTGAATATTAGACAAAACTGCAACCACATAGCATACTAAGAACACTTATCCCCGGATCGAACTAAAATATTTGATACCAGTTGCTAGGAAAAAACAAACAAAATATAGAGAAAAAAGAGGAACACAATCACAACACAAGAACATAACATAGAAACTCCAGAACTTGAGAAAAAATCACGACCGTTGTCAATAGACAACCAAATAATAACACTATTTAAAAATTGTTACAACACATAATATACCCTCAACTAACTCAGACCCCCAGTACACTGACACCCTCTAAAATAAATATTTAACTACATCTCACAACACTATAATACAAGAGTACAAGAGAACAAAGAAAGTCAAATTGACTGATGCATCTTGGAATTAATAAATTGAATCCTATATATAGCCTTAGACTCTCTCTTTCTTCACAAAACTAAGAGATATGAGACTTCAAAGAACTCGTATTCTATATTATATATATATAATATATATATATATATATATATATATATATATATATATATATATATATATATATATATATATATATATATATATATATATATAGATATATATATATATATATATATATAATATATATATCTATATATATATATATATATATATATATATATATAATATAATATATATATATATATATATATATATATATATATATATATAGTCTTTATGAGACTCAGGTGATAATTTTATTTCCTTTTTTTACAAGATTAGCATTATTTAAATATATTATTGTATATTACTTTTTTTTGTCTAAATTCAAGTTCTTGATATATTATTATAGAATAGTGCCTTTAGGGTACTTTGACCGATAATTTCTTAGTTCTTTGGTATATTTTATTATTTAGGTAATTGATTTCCGTTATATTCAATGGCATTTAGCGGCTATATCCAAATTCAGAATGATATTGTAGATGGATTTTTTTCTCTTTCTTTTTTATTTCTTAACTCTTTTAAATTTGGTTCTCGTTTGGTAGCATTGAAACAAAATCATGATGATAGTTATTGGCTTTTGATACAAATTTAATTATTGATTATTTGTCTTCATGAAGTTTGATTATTATGGTTAGTTACTTGCTAATCTAGTTTTGCTTGACTGTTGATTCACAGGTTCTCACTACTATAAAATATATCTTTGGCAACACTAAATTATAACGGTCTGATAGTTAACCGTGATAATACCTCATTTTTGGATGCATTTTCTTTTTTTAATATTTATGAAAATACATTGTATTATGGGCAAAACAATTAATCGTGATTATACATTCATGGAGTGACAGAGTTCGAATCCCAACTTCAGTAATTTTCTACTTTTTTGTTACAATGAGTGTTGTCCTTATGATATATTATATATATAATATATATATATTATATATTATATAATATATATATATAATATATATATTAAAATTTCTATCATCACGGTTGTTAATGTCAACTATTGTGAAAGGAATTACATTTCATCACGGTTTTTGAATACGATTATGGTGAAATAGTTTACCCATATATAAGCGAATTAACTATCGCTTCTTGACAGTGTCACCGTATCTCTCACAGCAAAATCCTAGCACATATTTTCTCTGTTCTTCTTCGTCATTAGTTTTTCTATTCTACAGTATATCCTCAATCTTGTTCTTCATACATTAAGATATTCTTCTTCTTCCCTATTATCTTATTTTCGTGTACGTTGTTGTTATGTTTCACATGATTTTCACATGATGTTCTTCTTGTTCAAGAGTTTATGGATTTTGTTGTTGTTGTTGTTGTTGTTGTATGTTATTGTTGTTGTTGTTGTTGTTATTATTGTTGTTGTTGTTTTTGATGTTGATAAATGTATATAAATGTTAGTTGACATGATTTTCATATTATTTACTTCGGTTTCACATGTTTTATTATTGGTTGTTGTTGACAAATCTTTTTCCATATTCTTTCTTCTTCGTGTATGTTGTTGTTATGTTGATGTTATTGTTATTTATGTTGATACATTTTGTTGGATTATAATGTACTGCTATTTTATGTTAACATATTGATTTTTTCATATTGTTTGTACGATTACAATTGATTTGTGTTTATCGAATTACATTCATCTTATAATTCATGATTTTTTCTTTAACCTATAGAATATGATTCAATGCCACGAATTCTTCAAAACAATGATGATAAATGGTGTTATTCTGAGTCTTTCACACAAAATTTGATGTTTCTAAAATAAACTAGAAAAAAAATCAAATTTTGTATAAAAGACTTAGAAGACATTTATTCATCATCATTATTTTGAATAATTTGGGTTTCAAGATGCATGCAATTAGAAAAACATTGGATCGTTTAAGTTGTTTTTCAAGAACAGTTTAACTTTTTCATTATTATCTCAAAAATCTATTTAAATGGTTGTATATGGTTAGTAAGGGGCAGAGAAAAATAAGCAATCCCGTATTTTATAACTCTTACACATACCACGACGCTTGGAACATATAAATGTAGGGAAATGTTATTTTTTACGCGCTTTAATTTGGTTGCAGTTGGGTAACGAACCCATGACCCTATATTTATGACAACTATTTTTTAAGTCAATCGTTGTGATAGGTAGTATGCTACAGAGTCTAAGACAACAGTTGTACGCCCGTGGTTGAAAACAACGAACTTACAACCACACCCTACTTCACCACAGTTGGTCAGACGTGATGGTATCCCTTTTTCGACTGAATGTGTTAACACATGACCTATACAGGTCAACACATGCATCTAACAGGTCGACACATGACTTACATAGACCGACACATGCATAAAAAATCTTGATATTTTGCACTATTTTGTAAACCTCTTGCATTCCTTTTGCTTCTAACTTGCATACTTATATATACTTCATGCATGCATCATTTTTAGTAAGGTTTTAGAGTAAACCGACACGAAACTGGAATTTCAAATAGTTATCATCATCTTCAACCTACATTCTTTGTTTGGGTGTCATCTAGAATCGGTTGATAAGGTACAATTTAGGTTGTTGAATTATAAATTGGGTTGAGATCTTTGAGGGTTTCAAATAAGAAGACCAAGTTGGGGTTTTCCTTAAAGATCAATTAGGGATTTGAAGGTTTTGGGAAAGATTACACAAATTTGGTTCCGATCGAGTGGAGACTTTGAAGAACGGGGTTTTCTTGCAAAGGAGTAGCGTGATGCGGTGGATCATATTGGTAAATCTTGGGTTACAACAATTCACAATTTGATTTCGATCGAGTGAAGGCTTTGAAAAACGAAAGGTTCTTGCAATGGAGTAGCGTGAGACGGTGAATCAAATTGGCATTGATGGGTGACTTAATCAAGCTCAGATCAAGGGAAGAGAAAGTGATAGAATCAATATCAAACTTAGGGTTTGTAGGGTTGGATTACTACATTACTCTTGTATTCTACTTTTTCAAAGTAAGGTTAATTTCATTATCTTAATTTGAGTTCGAATTGAGGGCAGACGTACCCATAGCGAGGTTTATTGGGAAACTGCCTAAATAAATCCTTATGTACTCTCTCTCTCTCTCTCTCTCTCTCTCTCTCTCTTACATTTCATTTATAAATGGTTGAATTCTTCGACTGTGCAATCAATAAGTTTGGCTAAACTTTTTGATAACCTTTTGAAAAAGGTTTTGTTTATTAGATCACGATCTGTTAGATTTTGGTTGGATTTGAAGATCAACAAAACCATACAAACTTCCAAACGAAATCGATAGCACACAAAGTGTTCCATAATTTGACTCAATAGC
This sequence comes from Lathyrus oleraceus, assembly GCF_024323335.1. Classification (NCBI taxonomy): domain Eukaryota; kingdom Viridiplantae; phylum Streptophyta; class Magnoliopsida; order Fabales; family Fabaceae; genus Lathyrus; species Lathyrus oleraceus. The sequence goes on from NC_066581.1 coordinate 62,164,304, forward strand.
ATTTTGTGTATTTTATCATTGGGAATAGTTTCTACTTTTAGTATTGCATTCAATTGATTATGGTTGAATTTTTTTTAACAAATTTGTGTTTATTATCATACTTTGATTGTAATTACACATATCCGAGCTTTTCGATAGCGGTTTGGTTACACGATTCGATCCAGGTCACTTCTGCTCGCCATAAAAAATTTCAAAACAATTTTTGTTAGAGTTTTTAACTTGGGATCTATTCATCCCCCTCTAGATTATTTTCTATCGTCTAAAAATTACCAATTTTATCTAGTGAATTAGGTTTACTTTTTTAATAAATTAACCAATATCAAAATTAGTACATTACAATTGCAAATCCACCTTTGGAACACCATACCATTTAGAGGGACTAGTTTTTCCCAAAATGATAGCACCAACATCCCTTAGCTTAGAAACCACATGCACGTCACTTAGAACCTTCGAACCCAACAATGTATATGATTTTTCCATAGTGTTGAGTTTATCGAAGTCCAAATATTTTGACTCGGAAACTTGTTATGCACACTAACTTTGTTAAAAGATTTGGAAACGATATTAGGTTGTTCATTGAGTCTAAGATGGATGGATGAACATGTTTTTTCATATCTTAGCTTCATGTTATGGTTAATGTTTTATTATATATTTTTGTGTGAATCTTACTTTGTTTATTATCTTTGCTTGTTGTTATATCTCAATGTGTTGTTACCTTTTTTTGTAAGCAAGGGATATATAATCAGAGTACTAGGGGTACTCTAACCCGATTACTAAAGGCCGGACAAATCCAGAAACGGAAATACTTCCAAACCAATAACACGTTAAGTTAGGCAAGGAATTGGATCCTTACAAAAATCATAAAAGATAAAGTTGGAGTAAGAAGTATTTCCTAGAACTGAACACTTCCAAAGCAAAAGTTTAATCGACCAAACTAAATAAGAGATATTAGCTTTTGAGCTCTTGAACATAATAACATTCATATGTATCTATAAACTCCAAATAACATCCATCCAAACACCCTCTAACTTACCTTTAAGTAACTTATTTCTGCAAAATCTATTACAGCAGAAAACAAAACTCTTCCTAACGGTATTGCCATGCCACAAACTCAACCCTAACCAAATCTCAACTTCCTTCCACACTTTTTTGGAGAAACCGCAGAAAATAAAAAAATAATCCAAATCTTCCACCACATTAGAACAAAAATTACATCAAAGAAAGTTAAAGACATATAAAATACCTCTTCTACTTAGTTGATCCTTCGTCGGGAGTATATTAAGAAAAGATCTCCACCAAAAAGCTTTGATCCGAAAAGGGATCTTCAGGCTCCAAAGAATATTACATGACGGAATGAGACCATCAACATGAACATCTGTAACATATCCTTCCGCCATAGCTTCATATCCAAACTTGGTAGAATAACCTTCACATGGCTCCATCAACCACACCGCGACATCCTCGCTACCTCTCAACGAAACCACTCCCTCCAACAGACGCAACATCTTACAAATCCTAGATAACATAACCTCTTCCAGCTCACAACCAACATCAAAATCTCCCCATTCCTAGCCGCCGTCACGTCACTTATCTATCTCTTCCACCAACACATCCTTATTTGAGCTCACTTGATAAAGATCAGGAAACAAAGTGCTCAAAGTTGCTTTGTCTCTCCACACCACATGCCAAAAAGGAAACGTGCTCCCACTACCAAGACTGGACTTGACATTCTGTACAAAATTGAACTCTTTTAAACCAGACCTATTCACTTTAACCATAATATTGTTCCACTAAGAATATTCCACTCTATTTCTACCAAAAGAATCTCCCACCAAAACAAAATGCTTGATATTATCGTACCTCGCTACTAACACACTCCTTTATAAAGATTGCTTTTCCTCCAAAATCCTAAATTTCCATTTATATAATAAGGCTAACTTAAGTTCGCAGATACGCTTCACCCCTAGCTCACCTAACTGAATCGATTTACAAATCTTGCCCCATCCCACCCAATGAATATACCTCTTATCTTCTTTCGCTACCCACAAAAACCTCTGTTGAATCTTTTTTATCTCTTTCAAAATTTTCACCGGCGCTTTGTAAAAAGAAAACTAGAAAATGGATAAACTGCATATAACCGACTTCAACAAAGTGATCCTTCCTCCAAGAGAAAGAAGTCTTCCTTTCCAGCAGGCTAATTTAGCTTTGATTTTCCCCAAAAGAGTGAAGGTAGAGAAAAACAAGAAATGGGGGTTTGAATTATTTTCACAGATAATAAAAACTTTTTACAATTAAAACACACACAAAAAATAAGGCCATCAACACAAAATTTTATCCTGGTTCGCTTGAAACTCAAAGCTACTCCAGTCCATCCGACCAAGGTGATTTCGCCTTCAACAAGGACTTAATCTACTAACTTGAAATATTACAACAAAAAGCGTCTAAGAAGATAGAGATCTCTTAGCCCTCTCAAGTTTACAGACTTAACAAGTCACTTGAGTAAATATTCAATAACTATTTGAAAATACAGTGATGTGTTTAGTGCTTTTAGGTAAGCAGTAGTTACACAATATAAGAACTGAAATATTTCACACTTAGAGCAACAACTCGTGTGAACAGAATTTAACAAGAATAAGAGAGATTATGAATTTTGTTTGCACTATTCTTGTGTATGTTATTTTTCTTGTAAGAAGATGATCCTTCCTTTATATAGTGATTTGATCAAGACTCTGTTAGCTGAGGCATTCATGAAAATCTTTGGCAATGATGTACTTTTAATGTCATTAATCTTGTTGTCCTTTCCATAGCAATTTAGGGGAGCGTTTAATCTCTTCCAAAAATAGATTCATACCAAAAGTAGAAAAACTTTGCAGCTTGTGGTTGTCCTTGAATCAGAGTACGCGGAGGCAGATGTTCTTGTTCAGCGTGTATATCTTCAGATAGTTGCTGAGAGCATATATACTTCAGAGGTTCTTGATGTCTTTCTGATAGTGCCTTCTTCAAAGTGAAAATCATCAGATCCGTTGAGTGGTACTGTTCAGATTCAGAGTGTCTATGTCTTCTTTCCATCAGACTCTGTGAGCTTTCTTTTCTTCAGAGTCAGAGCTTCTGTCTTTATTTATTCTAAGTTGTTGTTTTGGACTTCCGTGATTGTTTGGACTCCTGATCAGATGTTTGTCTATCTGATCCTTTTTCTGTTAGAGTCCTGCACACTTAGATAAATTTGTTAGGGTACCAATTTGTTTCATCCTTTGTTATCATCAAAACCTTAGAGATGAATTGTAGACAAAATCTTGTTCTAACAATCTCCCCCTTTTTGATGATGACAAAAACCTCAGACTGATGATGAAACAATGATACTCCAAAAAGGATTTTAAAGGAGTTATCTCAGAGTCAGATGTGTGACGACTCCCCCTGAGATAGATCACAATAAATAATAGATGTTCTTATCAGATATCCTTGCGTAGTAGCCTATTTTTACCTAAGATACTTCCTACATAGCTTAGGATTTTATAAGAGTTTTAAATGTGCGCAGTGCAGCAAGAGGCTTAGATGTTATTTCATCATAGCTGTTTTTATTCTCCCCTTTTTTTTGTCAAACTCAAAAAGACTTGGTAAGGAGAGTAGGCAAAATATAATTCATATATGAAAGAGAAGTACAAATAAGTTTATAAGCTTGAAGAACAGAGAGAAAAACACTTAGAGAATAGATATAAGATAAGCAAGTAAAGAAAGTAACAAAATAATCCTAAGTGCCTAAGGGTTCGGAGGAGGCGGCATCCTCTGAAGCAACTGAGTCAGCAGGTTCTGAATGTTGGAGTTGACAGAGTCCTGTTGATCATATCTTGCTCTTACAATCTGCTTCTATTTCTGTAGCTCTTCCAGAGTCTTCAACACTAGAGGAGCGAAATCAGAGTGAGATTGCTCCCCCTAAGTCAGAGCATAATCCTTGACCTTAGCAACATCTTCTGCAGCTATGCGTGCTGCTTCTTCAGCATCAGCCTTTGCTTTGGCTTCAGCTTCTGCAGTAGCAGCAGCAGCCTCAGCGGCGTCCTTTTCTGCAGCTTCTCTTGCTCTTTGTTCTTCTTCCAAACGAGCCTTCTCTTCAGCTTCTCTACAAGCTCTCTCTTCTACCTCTCTGGCCAGACAGCTCTACAACCTCTCTCCAGCTTCTCTGATGAAGTCATTTCGGACTTGTTCAGAGAGGCCTTTCAGCTTAAAAGCCTCAGATTTCATCCATCTAATAACTCTATTCTAGTGAATCCTCATGGCAGAGGGATCATCACTGATTCTAGAGTTTTCATATAGTGATCTGATCTTCTCCACTAAAGACTCAGCAAATAAGGTTACTGCTTCTTCTAGGGTGGGAAAAGTGGTTTCTGGTTCAGAGGTGGGAGATGTAGGTGCTGATAGTGTGGGGATGGTCTCAGTGGGAGGTTCAGATTGATGGGTAATAGGGTTTTCAAAGGGGGTTTCCATGTGATGTACAGAGGGTGGTGTTGGTGTTTGGTCAGATGGTGAAGGAATGTTGGTCAGAGGGGATTGAGGATCATGTAGGTCAGAGTAAGAAGATATGGTGTAGTAAGGTCGAGATGAGGGAGTGGAAGAGGGTGGTGATATTGGTTCATTGAATAATTGGGCTTCAGATATAGGTAGAGTTGTAGTGGAGAGATTGAATTTTTGAAGGGGAGGTGATAGTGAAGCGCCGCGAAAAATACAGAGTCGCCACCGGATTTTATTTATTCCAAAGGAAAGGGAAAATAGCGATAAAACCCCAAATGAGAAAAACGGTCTCGCAACCAAGAGCGGATTCGAAAGTCGGTTATGCAAGGGGAATGTATTAGCACCCCTCACATCCATGGTACTCCATGGGAACCACTTGCTCGTATCAAATACGTATGGATGTTTATTATCTGTAAGTTGCTTGCTATCGAGAATGAGATGAAACGGTAAGATGGGGGAGAAAATAAGTTTTAATTTAGTGTGCTCGCCAAGGATTTGGGCCCTCGTGCCTACGTATCCCCATACGTGCAATAGGGAAGTTAGAGCTTCGTAGTTCGGCTAAAAAATGACGTATTTGTTTGGTTGTTTTTACTGAACAGTATTGACGTTCACGCGCTACTGTCCACTTGCTTGTATACTCTATCATGGGAGCAGAAAGTATTTGCTTGTTTGCGGTAAAGTGGATACGCTTGGTTCGCACTCTAGCAGTTAAACATTACTTGCTCGCACATGGAGGCTTAAGCTTCGTTCACGGTAGAACGGAAGTAACACGTCCTTATTGAAAGGATTTGAAGAGTGTGCGCTAAGGCAAAAGATGATTTGATTTGTTGGGGTCGATTTGATGCATGGAGACATGCATTAGACCCTTGGCTAGATACAGTCAACGGTCCAATAACTCGAGAGTTAAGAGGACAACGTGGTCCTAACCACTCTTTTTCATCCAAAGAAGAGATTTGAATTATGAAAAGAATTTGGCAAGTTTAATCGTTGGAACTTAGAGGGAGACAAGTCTCTAACCCTTGACTAAGTACAATCAACAATCAAAGTACTTGGGAATCGAGAGGACAATGGAGTCCTAACTATTCTTTTTCTTCCTCGTAGCGCCTAGATTTAACTTGTTTGAATCATTAGATGTTTTAAGGGGGAAAGTCAAGTGTCGGGTCCTTAGGCTAGGTACGGCCGACAACCCAATTACTTGAATGTTGTGTACAAACACATACACCCCATTTGCATTCCGATTTGTTATGAAAATGGTTTTGAAAAAGGAACTTGACGTTGAATCAAGTGTTTGAATTTATTATGAAAGTAGTGAGTGAAGAATGGAGGTGAGAGATAGAATGAGTTTGAGAAGATAATGGAGAAGATGTGAATAAAGGATCATGAGGTGGATGGAGAATACTTGATATTGGATCGAGTATTCGCGTTACAATGGTGTGAGTTTTATTCGGAAAACAACTTGACGTTGGGTCAAGTTCCTTTTGTTTCTTTTGAAATGCTTTGTTTATCGTTTTGTATTTTATCTTTGATTATTAACATGTATGGTGAACTAAGCTAGAAAGCAATAAAGCTAAGCTATTACATGATTAGGGGAAGGGGGACATTTAACCCGCAATGGGGGGATGTAAGCAATTACAACCTAAGGGAATGCAAAGAAAATACAAGTTACAAACTATTAAACTATGTATCATGCCTAAGGCATACAAGTGACATGGTACTTCAAACAATACAAAATTATTGAATGAAAATGGAATGGTTAGGAGCATGGCTAGCTAAGAGTGAACTTGCTTCTCCAAGTCATATGTGACAACACAAAACAACAAACGAGTTAGCATGAATGAGAATGATGCAATAATATGTAAGTACATACAATGGTTAGAATCGATTCAAAAGGTGATGGATTAATCAATGAAAAAACAATCAAAGATCTATCCTTTGATCATGGCAAATGGAATTAGACATACAAAGTATTCTTCACCTAAATTGAAATGGGATTTTCAATTTACAATATGATCATAAACTAAAGAATCGATTAAATGGGCAATTAAAGTGACTATTAATTCTATAAATTAAAATCTACCTAAACATGCGTTAGGATCACAATCAATCATATGGAGAATTAACAATCCAAATTCCAAGAATTGAATTCTAATCTACATGATCATACAAATTGAATTGAGTCGAAATTAACCTAAGGGAAAATTCTTGACAAAATCAACCATGTTAATCTCAACAAAAACCAACAAAATGAATATCAAGAGATAATGACTTAAAAATTAATCATGGCATGGTTAATCAACCATGAATTAAATCTGGAAAATTAAGAAATTAAACATAATCTAACACTTGATTAAACCTAATTTCTAATTAACTATCTACTTAACTAATCAATTCTATTAACTAATTAATCAACCAAATTGCTAAATTCCTAAAATCTAAAATATCAAGAACTATCCTAAATCAATCAAATTAACCCTCCAACATCAGGATTATTAAGAAAACAGAATTTAACCCTAAATAATTAATTGTTAATTATGGATTAAGCGGAGGATTAAGAACCAAATTAATATTGGAACCTGTGGGTGAGATGAAAATGGATAGTGTATGTGTGAAGAATACTTGGGCCGTAGGCCCAAGCTCCAAGATGAGTTCAAATTCCAATCGGATCACCGAATCCATGGCCATGTCACTACAGAGAGATTCCAAGGTTAACAACGCTCAGCACGAACATCCCTAAGAAATTTAACTCCACCTTCTTCCGGAATTCGAACAATCGTCCAGAACGCGACCTTGCGTTAGCTTCAAAACGAAAAATACGAAAAACTCACGTTAAAGATTGAAACAACAAACTCACCTTCGGTGGCCGTTCAAATCAACATGAATCTGAAATCGTCTTCTCCGATCTGTTTTGTCGTCGATGACGCGTTGGATGAACAATGACGATGATGCTCCGATTCGAAATGTCGACGCAAGGTTATGATCATCTCCTTTGGTTATGCTCCGTCGTCATCATCCGTCGATTCTGTTACGGCGTCGTCGCTTTGACGTCGCGTGGTACGCGTGTTACGAGTCGCTATTGCTGATGGATTGCGTTGTGGCGTTGCAGTGAAGAGGGAAAGGCGTTGGATCCTTTCTTTGAAGAGGGAAGGTAATCGCTTCTGAGTTCCGTCGAATCTCGATCGATGAAGACCTTTCCCCGAAACCGTGAGTTTTCTCCTTCCGTTTTGCTATTTCCTCTTCTTCTGTTTCTGTTACGTTCTGTTGTTGATTGGAGGAGATTCCGTAAAATTATGAAGGTTGGCGGCTTTTTATGTGGACCTCATTCAGAGCAGATGGTGGAAGCTGGTGGTTATTGGGAGAAGTTGGAGGGTTCCGCGGCGGGTTGCAGGGTGGAGGTGAAGGGAGGTTTGGTGGATGTGATTGAGAGGTTGAAGAAGTTGATGAAGTGAAGTCAGCGTCAGTTCTGGGGTGCAATGGAGATGGAAAAAGAAAAAAAAATGGGTGAAGAAACCAGTTCAGTTCTATAGAGGTTGTTGAAGTTGTGGAGGTTATGGAAAACTGTGGATTCAGTTAGGAATTAGTTAGATTCAATGACAGTTGGCGACAGTTGGCGACAATTGGAATTGATTAGGCGGTTAGGACGGTTGAAGACAGTTGGAATTCGGTTCGAGTTGGTTTCGACAGTTGCTGTTAATCGTGGGCAGTTATGGCACTTGGCAGGTTAGTTACCGAGTCGGTTCTCATATGAAGTTAGTCATGGTTTCAGTGAGTGTTTACAGTTCTCTATTATGCTATGCTTCTGTTTTGCCTCCTTCTTTCCACTGTTATGCTGTGGATTCAAATGGCTTAATGTTGGAAAAGGTTGATGTATATTTGTGTTTTTGCAGGCTAACGGTTTACGGTCTTTGTTATGGAGCTATGGTCGGCATGTTGTAAGGCTTGCATTGGATTAGATTATGTTGGAGGTGATGAAAGCATAAGTTTAAACTGAGTTATGGTGAGGGAAGTTAGAAGCAGTTTTGAAATTGTTATTATTTTTTTTCATGAAATTTGCAGGTCAAATGGGTTTGTTTGAAGTGTACGATCCTTCCAACTGCATGAATGAGTCCACAATGGGAGGTGCGACAATGACAGTTGGTTCACCCAAGTTAAGCAAATCTTGAGGAGATTATTCATTGGGTACACTTGCCACACTAGCTCTCAAAACCTTGCTGCCGGCCGATGTTCCTTTTTTTATGCTATTATTTGGAATGCATGGCCTGCATGGAACGCATGTTTTTATGTATGGAAATAATTGGATTTGAAATGTATGAATTGGTATGGATTAGTGTGTTTTTTGGGCTTTTGTTGTAATTTTTATGCATTGAATGTGTAATGTAGGTAACTGAATTAGTAATGTGAGGCATCAGTGTAATGTTTAAATTGGAATTGAATACATGTGATTTTGGAAATTGGCTTATGTAATGAAAGTGTAGTTTTGCAACTAATGGTTGAAATATTTGTAGTGCATTTGAATTGTCAATTAGAAATAATGGTTTATGATGGTAAAATGTCTTTGGATTGAATCCAAAGGTTGAATTGAAATGCGTATGTAATGCATGGAGTTTGATTGTTGGAAGTGGAATTTTGAACTTGAAAGCGTAATGGCTGGAATTGTATCGAAGATTAGTTTGGTAAAATGGTCGAATTGGTTTAAAGAGTCTGTAAATGGAAAAGGATTCACCGTCAAAATCGGTTAACATGAACATGATTTAAAAGGTGAAAGGTGAATATGGTTCAAAGTGGTTTAAAATTTGAAAATGAAACAAGTTTTAAAATGGACTTTGGTTTATAATTGGATATGGATTATGGATTGAAATATGGATTTTTGTATTGGATAATGGATTTAGGAATTGGTTTTAAGAATAGAAATTGGTTTTAAGAATTAGATTTAAAATATGGAAATGATGAAAATGATTAAGAAATGGTTTTTGGTTAGAAGGTTGTCTTTGGTCTACTGGTTGACCCAAAAGTCAACAGTTGACCAAAAGTCAACTTAGGTAAAAATGTTTATTTTTGGGTGAAATGATAGGTAATGACTGGTATGGAATGGACTTGAATAATGACTCGATGAAAATTGATTTGACTGAACAACACAACGTCTTTAAATCGGCTGAAGTATGCCATGAAACTAGACTTGAAATCCAACGAAGCAAAATCAACCAAATGATTACTTAACCAAGCGGTGGGTTGTAACACCTCGAACGAATATCCCTTAATCAAAGCATGAAGATCAAGAACAAGTGAAACTCTGATGAATTGTTGAACAAGCCAATGAAACTCCATGAATGACCAGATGGATCTCAACCTTGTAGGCCCCATATTCAATGCCACGTGTGATAACACCCTTGAATCCATGATTTTATGTCCTTTCAAATACAAGTGGAATGTGTTATGATATAATGGACGTGTAGATGAGATGAATTCTTATCAGGATATGCAAATGCTTAGGGTTAGTGACCTAGATGAACTTGTGAATGGTAGGGTGAATTTTAGGGTATGACAGATAGTGGGTTAGATGTGGGAGTTTCAGAGGGTTGTGTGGTGGAGGGTGTAGGTTCAGAGTGTGTGTAAATATGTGAGGGTTGAGGTAGGGAAGAAGACAATTGCCTTAAATGTAAAGATGGAGAGTCAGAAGGTAGAGACTTACTTGGAGAGGAGGAGGAGACCAGAGGCATAGGTGGTCTAGATACAGAAGTTTATCCCAGCTTCTGAGCTTTCTTCTTTGAGTTTCTTTCAGATGGCTCTCACATCCTCTTCATGAAATTTGGTGGATGTTCAGGTAACCAATCCTCTGAGAAGTCAGAGATGTCTACCCCTTGATTTGCTAGGTCCAGCAGATAGTGAGCGACAACCTCTAGGGGATCTATCTTGGTGAAGAGGTAGAGTCCATTTGGTATCTTCCTCTGATCCTTCAGAGCTTCCTAGGAGGTGTCCAGAGAAGGCTTGACCAGAAATCTATCTATGATTCCCATACTTTTCAAATTTCTTGAATTCAGAGGCCTTCCGATGTCAACTATTACAATGTGATGGTCGTCCGAATCTGCAACTCTCCAGAATTCCTTGACCAGATAGGTGTATATGGGACCATAAAGTCTTTGAAAATAGTTTTCCCACCCTTGCTTTCTTAATTCTTCAGTGAGGTCAATTCCATTTCTCTTCATATTTTCAAAATCAACCAGCGATTCGTAGAGAACTTCTAGCTTATCGAAAGGAGTAGCAAGATGAATGTGTGGTGGTCGATCCAAGATATGAGGTTCCTTGTAGATGGGAGTAGAGATTACAGCAGTTATAGTAGTAGTTTGCTGGAAAGAGGTGGAGGGTTGTTCCGTAGATTCCATTTGTTGAGAAAAGTTATATACTGATTGTTTCTAAGAATACATGAAGAAGATGACGGATGCTTCAAGAACGCTTGAAGATGCTTGAAGGTTGAGAGAGAGTAGAGAACAAGGGTATGCGTAGGATGTGAGTGAAAAAGTGTGATAGTGAGAATTGTGGCAAGTATAAGTACATAAGTTAAGCATGCAAAACGACACTGTTAGATGGGAATATTAAACAATAATTAAATTATGGCACATAAATTTGAGTTGACATGCTCTGCGGGGGGGGGGGGGGGGGGGGGGGGGGAATTAATTACGGCTAATGATGGATGTCTAATCCCATAAATCAACACACTGCTCGAGGAAATCTCAAAGGTCTGTCTCTTGAGTTCTGTGCTAGAAAGTTGTCTAGAAGATCCAAAGTCAGACGCAAGAGAGGCCACGTGTTGATCTATTTGATCTTCAGGAATACCAAGAGATTGGGTTCTGAGCATTTCTGATTCAGATAACTTCTAACTGGTAGAAATATCAGAGTTAGATTCAGACGCCACATGTTAAGTTAAAGCCTATTTTGCCATTACAGAGAAGCACATGTTTGACTCATTCTGGGCAATTTTCCATGTTTAAATGTTTCAGAATAAATGACAATCTATCTTCTGCAAGGGGTTTTGTGAAGATATCAGCCTATTGATGGCCTGTATCCATGAATTTTAAGGAAATTACCCCTTTTTGAACATAGCCTCTGATAAAATGATGTTTTATTTCTATGTGCTTTGCTATGGAATGTAGAATATGGTTCTTACTTAAGCATATGGCAACAATATTGTCACAAAAGATAGGAACGTTACTCTCATATATCTGAAGATCTTCTAGTTGATTCTTCATCCAGAGCATCTGAGTAGTGCATAATGAGGCTGAGATATATTCTGCTTCTGCAGTAGAGAGTGCAATAGTTTACTGTCTATTGCTAGCCCAAGATATAAGGTTGTTTCCCAAAAACTGACAGTTTCCAGATGTGCTTTTTCGTTCCAATCTGTCTCTGACATAATCTGCATCACAATATCCAGAGAGCCTATACTCTGATGTTTTCTCATAAATCAGGCCAAGGTTAGGTGTTCCCTTCAGATACCTTAGGATTCTCTTAACTGCTGTTAGATGAGATTCCCTTGGATCTGATTGGAATCTGGCACAGAGACAAACACTGAAAAGAATATTTGGTCGTGTAGTCGTCAGATAGAGAAGAGATCCTATCATACCACGATAGAGCTTCAGACAAACCTTTTGACTTACTTCTTCTTTTCCCAGAATGCAGGTTGAATGCATGAGAGTCTTTGCTGGTTTGCATTTTGACATTTCAAATTTCTTCAGAATGTCTTTTATGTATTTGCTTTGGTATACATATGTGGCTTCTGAAGCTTGGTTGATTTGAATTCCCAGAAAAGAATTTAAACATTGATGTGCTAATGGACAACACAACTCAATTATCTCTCTTTTCCTTTATGGACGGCTTCTCCGGTTACAACCAAACCATAATGGCTCCAGACGACATGGAGAAAACAACCTTCATCACGCCATGGGGAACGTTTTCCTACAAGGTCATGCCCTTTGGCTTAAAGAATGTTGTCGTAGCATACCAACGTGCAATGGTGACACTCTTTCATGACATGATTCATAAAGAGATTGATGTGTACGTTGGCGACATGATAAACAACTCCCAAATTGAAGAGGAACATTTGGTTAACCTAGATAAGCTATTTGAATGCCTGAGGAAGTTTAGGTTGACGCTCAACCCTGGAAAATGTACATTTGGGGTAAGATCTGGCAAACTCCTAAGTTTCATTATCAGCCAACGAGGCATCAAAGTAAACCCTGAAAAGGTAAAGGCCATACAAGATATGCCTACACCTAAAACTGAAAAGGAGGTCCGAGGATTTCTTGGAAGATTAAATTACATAGCTAGATTCGTATCTCATCTCACGGCCACCTGAGATCCAATCTTCAAATTACTTCGCAAGGATCAGGCCGTCATATGGAACGACAATTTTCAAAATGCCTTTGAGAAGATCAAAGAGTACTTACAAGAACCTCCAATTCTATTGCCCCTTGTGCCTGGCATATCTTTAATCATGTACCTAACAATCCTTGAGAGGTGTATGCGATGTGTCATAGGACAACATGACGAAACTGGAAGAGAAGAGTATGCCATATACTACTTAATCCAGAAGTTCATCAATTGCGATAGTAGGTATACGATGCTTGAGAAACTTGTTATGCACTTGCTTGGGCTGCCAAACGCCTAAGGAAATACATGCTCACGCATACGACGCTCATAATCTCTAATATGGATCCAATCAAGTACATCTTTGAGAAGCTTGCTCTAACTGGTAGAGTAGCCCGTTGGAAAATGGCTTTAACTGAGTACGACATCCAACATGTCACTCAAAAAGCTATCAAAGGGAGTGTACTGTCATATTATCTTGCACACCAACCTTTAGAGGGCTACCAGTCTATGTGCTTTGAATTTCCTAATGAGGACATCATGTTGATAAGAGATTTCAACATCCCCGACCCCGAGGAAGGACCAGAATCTGGGTCATAGTGGATATTTGTGTTTGATGGAGCTTATAACGCTTATCGCAATGTCATTGAGGCAGTCATCACCTCCCCAACTGGTTTTCATTTACCTTTCACGACAAGGTTGTGCTTTGAGTGTACCAATAATATGGTGGAGTATGAGGCTTGTATCTTCGGTATAGAAGTTGCTATGGATCTTAGGATCAAAATTTTTGAAGTTTATGGGGACTCATCCTTGGTCATCAGCCAAGTCAAAGGAGATTGGGAATCCCGAGATCATAAGCTAATCCCTTAGAAGGAGCATTTCTTGAAGCTGATCCCATACTTCGACGAGATTACATTCCATCACATCCCTAGAGAGGAAAATCAGTTGACTGACGCCTTAGTAACTCTTTCATCCATGTTTAAGGTCAAATGGAAAAATGAAGCACCACCTTTCCACGTTGACTACTTGGACGAGCCTGTTTATTATTTGGCAGCCGAAGACGAAGCTGATGGCCATCCTTGGTACTATGACATCATGAAGTTCTTGGAAAGCCAAGAGTATCCTGAGAACGTATCCATCACCGACAAGAATTACCTTCAAAAACTATCAGCCAAGTTCTTCTTAAATGGAGGGGTATTGTACAAAAGGAATTACAATTCTGTTTTATTTAGGTGTATGAACAAACAAGAGGAAAACCAAATTATAATGGAAATACATGAAGGCTCCTTTGGGATGCATGCTAGTGGACACACGATGGTGAAGAAAATCGTAAGGGCCGACTACTATTGGATGACTATGGAGGTTGAGTACTACCGCCACGTCCAAACATGCCATAAATGCCAAATGTATGCCAACAAGATCTATGTACCGCCAGTACCACTCAATGTCCTAACATCACCTTGGCCTTTCGTCATGTGGGGCATTGACGTGATTGGATGCATCGAGCCGACTGCCTCAAATGGACATCGCTTTATCTTGGTAGCTATAAACTACTTTAGTAAATGGGTGGAAGCAGTCTCATACACAAATGTTACAAGATAAGTGGTGGCTCGTTTCATGAAGAAAGAAATCATTTGTCGTTATGGGGTCCCAAATAAGATCATTAATGATAATGGATCTAACCTCAATAACAAGATGATGAAAGAGTTATGCAAGAGCTTCAAGATCGAATATCACAACTCATCATCGTATCGGCCAAAGATAAATGGTGTTGTCGAGGCAGCCAACAAAAACATCAAGAAAATCATGCAAAAGATGGTGGAAATCTATAAATATTTGCATGTGATGCTCTCGTTTACGTTATATGGCTACCGTACCTCCGTAGGCAACCCCCTTCTCTCTTGCATATGACATGGATGCGGTCCTGCCTGTTAAAGTAGAGATTCCTTCTTTAATGATTTTGACCGACGTCAAGCTAGACGAAGCTGAATGGGTACAAGTCAGATTTGACCAACTAAACCTCATTGATGAGAAGTGCTTGGCAGCTATCTGCCACAGCCAGCTATACCAAAAATGTATCAAGAGGGCACATGACAAGAAGGTCTTTCCTCGTAGCCTCAAGGCCGAAGACATAGTCTTGAAGAAGATTCTACCAATTCATATTGACCCCATGGGAAAATGGACACCGAACTATGAAGGCCCATATGTTATAAGAAAGGTCTTCTTTGGAGGAGCCTTAATTCTCGCAACTATGGATGGTGAAGATCTTCTATCCCCTGTGAATGCGGATGCAGTAAAAAAATACCGCGCTTAAAAAAAGAAGTAAGAACCCGATAAGTTGAATACCCCAAAGGGAGGCTTATGCAAAAATGGGTATTCCGGTAGACTGAAACCCGAAAGGGCGGTTCAGGAAAAAATTAGGGATTCATAAAAGACAGAGGCTGCATTCTGCAAATAATTTTCTACACTTCTCAGCGAGTCAATCCAATCATTTTCTTCTGAAGCAAGATCTGAGGACCTTCGAGGATATAAGGACTATATCAGAATCGAAACTTGGTGGAAATCCGAGCTATTTCCATTGCCATTATAGTTTTTCAATTTCTTTTTGCAATCACTTCTTTTAGGAATTGCTTCCTTGTACAAATCACCAATTTTCTAGATCATTTTTATCAATAAAATCGATTCCATAATACGTGCTCAATACTTTTACTTTTCCTACTTTTTTTGTGAAGTGTGAATTTCTTTAATTAACATTGCATTGAAAATTTTGGGTAAACAAACTTTTACTAAAAACAAAACTTTTAAGGGAAAACATCAAAATTACTTCTCTTCCAAAATTATCCAAAGGTAACCATAGTTTGATATGCTTGGTAACACCTAAACACTGAAACTATACACAGTCCCTTGGACTTTACCCCGATCAAGAAATTCCCCAGCAGGATGATCCGCAACAATTGTGCCAAACACAACTTGGATATCAGAAGATCCAAATCCCGATGTCGGGAAGTCAATCCACTCTTCCCGAAGCAGATTCAGAGCTCAGTCATCATTGGCGCCCCTAACAAATTATCCCCCAAAAAGCCCAATCTTACTTTCCACAATTCGTAAATCTTGCATTTGCATGTTCCCCAACAGCCAGAACATACATTGAGATTTCGTATACATAAGATTCCATCATAAGTATCCTCTTTAATTCACATTCCGATTTTATTCGAGAATAATTTGTCAAACTTCCGACCTTCTTAGTCGTTGCTAGGGATTGTCCTTGTCAGATTTCGGAACTTTCCAGCAGTTGCTAGGGATTTTTCCAGCATAAGTCAGATATTCTAGCAAATTTGTGCCATTGGTTTACCTAACGTATAAATAGAAACTTTTGGTGGCATAATTAGGTAGCAACATACTTTTGAGTTTCTGCAACAACATAGTATTATTATACAATATGAATTTGGTAAGCATATCATAAAGAGTTCCTTTTACTACACATGTAAGATTTAGCCATTCATGATTTTTCCCTTCTAAAGTTAAATCCAGCAAGGCATACATTAGATGGTTCATGTCCTCTTATGGAGGTTTTAAATTCTCTACTTGAGAAGTCATTCATGATCTTATAATTTTTCAAAATTCCTTGCAATTATGATTGATATTCTAACCGTCAAAATTTTTGATGCATAGATATTTTCATCTTCTTTAGAGGGTTAACATTGATTTTGAGACAATCACCAAGAAGGTGTGGCCCCATATCGCCATCAACATCATTACTATCAATAGGAAGAACTTGGTTTCTTTTAACATAATAGAGTTTGAAATAAGCATGTGCAAGGTGGAAAGCATCTCATGCATGTGTACACTAATCACAATAAATTTAAAAACAAGTTCCACAATGAGTGATCCATTTGAAATAAAAGAGTGTCACAAAATAAATAATTCATTTTAATTTTCAATATATTTTTTTTTATTTTATCCTCTAGATAATATTAATTTAACCATTAACAATACATGATAAGAGTACTTTAGTAAAAATATCATTCTCTCTTTCATTTAATCATTTTTTAAATCTATGTGAAATGGTCAATTGAGTCACTCATTATGCGACGGAGGAAGTAATATCAAATACTCTCTTCATCCCACAGCGAATGACTTATTTGAAATAAATAAGTGTTTCAAAATGAATGATCAATTTTAATTTTCACTTTTTTCAGTTCTATTCTCTAATTAATATTACTTCATCATTTTCAATACTTAATTAGGGATACTTTAATAAAAATATCATTATCGTTTATTTGTAAATTGTTTTTAGTTTCGACACTTATTCTCATACCAAAGAATTGAAAGGGTGTCTACCAAATTACTTAAGCAAAGATATCAGAGGCAACATAATCAATAGCACATGATCAATAACTGCAATTAAATTATCCATTCCACGCCTAAGAAAACATCAAAGTCATAGTGAAGTACTAGTACGAAGGAAATAGTGCCAAAATAATTATGGACGCTACATAGAGAAATCAAACATCAACACTATCTGAACCATTAACATGATCTAAGCACAGACATGAAACATGCTATCACAAATAATAATGATTTAAAGTGACTCTTAAATTCTGCACAGATAACATGTATTGCAAAATAAATAATAGTAAAAATAATTATTAAAATTAGATAAATAAGTGAAAAGTTTGGAGGTGTTTAGTTCAAAATAAACCTAATTTATTTAACAATTTAAATTAACTTTAAAAAGAAGGTGATTAAGATATTTTGATAGCATATAATTTTATAGGTAGATAATAGATTAATAGAATTCCTCGACTTAGCGTCAATTTGGGGAAAATATATGAATTTTTTGAGATACAATATTTACTTTATATTTATTTTTAGAGAAATTTAATATAAAATGGATTGAAGTATCAATAATAGTCTAAGATACGCCTAGAAAGGGTTGAAATGCATAAGAAAATCCAAATATATAAGTCGTTTGATATATAGTCATCTGGTTCCTTTCTTCTTCTAATAACGGTTCAAAAGAATGAAGAGAGAAAAAAGGTCTATATTTTTGAAAATATTGGCGAATTTCTTGGTCACTTCCCTTTTCATAATTAAGTTAATAAGGGTGGACTTGGCCATCCTATTGATGGTCACACCCTCAATTTGGTCCATGGAGATTTTTTTTAATTTATATTATATATATATATATTATATATATATATATATATATTATAATATATATATATATATATTATATATATATATATATATATATATAATGTGGAGCATCGATGTTGTCATTTTTATGTTATGTGTCCAATGTCCATGTTGGAGTGTCTTCTTCATGGAAAAAATGTCACATATCTATTGGCCATATATGGAGATCGAGCAATGCAAGATGGGGAAAATGTAGAAGATGATAAAATGGACTAATTAAGTTTGTATTTTAAGTAGAATGAAAATCATCTTTTGTCTATTTTTAGGACCATGAAGAAATCAGATAGTAGACTTGCTCTTGCGTGTTTAGCTATTTTGATTAATAAATTTTATTCTGGTGTCCCATATATTGACTTTTCTTTAGAGATATTAAGTTCTACTATTTGCTTATTTTATTTTATCCAGCATTGAATGACCTATTTATCAAATAAATAGGTTGAACAACATGTAATTTTTTTATTTATAAAAATGTATCAACGAAATTCTTTGTTGCAGATTAATATGCAAGTAATTCATGTGATTCAGAGATAGTTATAGAATGTCCTTATCAATTTTCAACATGCCAATTTTGTCTTTTATTGTATGATAGATGATTTTAATGTACAAATTGGATGATTTTAATGTACAAATTGGATGATTTTAATGTACTTATTGGTATCCATGAAAATTTTGGTAGATGTCTCCTAACACAATTTTTACATATGAATTATAGTCGGACAAATAAAATGAGTTTATGCATCTTGATATTAATGGTAGTTATTACATTTGAATCAATTAGAGAAAATGTGATATTTACTCTTTTGTTAGGCTTGACATAACCGTTTGATCGGAATTTGTTAGATAATTGGAACACAATTTATTGTTTCACTTTGATTAAGAATCACTCAGATTATTATCCTAATTAGTGACAAAACATAGTTTTAATTCGGTTAGGTCATTCAAATTTTCGAAGGTTTAGATTCTAGATAATAACTACAACAATTGATTGGTGATAATTGAAATATGGGTGTAGTTGATTGCCCTATGTTGGTTTTATTTGCTAAGTTAAGACTTTTTAAATGTATTCTTAAGATATGGAATAAAGTGAAATTTAATAATATTCATCCTAAACTCATTAAAGTTCCTTAAAAAGTTAGATTAATGATGCAAGTTACAATGATGATCTTGGAAAAGAGGAAAAATATTCAAGTTCGGTTAGATAAGACATTGCATATGTAAAATCAGTTTTGGAGGAACAAGATAAGAAATAATTGATTTAAGGATGAAGATAGAAATATAAAGTTTTTCACAATAGAGTGAACACTACTACAAATAATACATTTCATGACAAAACTTTCACCTCACTCAACCAAAAACCGAGATAAAAAATGAAGGCATGTCATGCTTTATTTAATTTTTTAATAAATACCACATATTTCCTCAATTTCTAAATATAACTAATAGGAAAAAAATTTAGGACATGCTTTGAATCTCAGCATCAACAGTTTATGTTTTTATTTCTTTAAAATTTGTGTCTTTCTTTTTATTTAATTTTTAATTTTTAAATTAATGATCTATTCCTTCAATTATATTTATTAATTGAGATATTACATTATCATATTTGACTATAAAAATATTCGTTAATCAGATTTTGTTTGACGCTAGACTTAGATCTAGAGGTGGTGAATAAATTACTAGTTAAAAACTTTAACAAAAAATAGTTTTGAAAAATTTATGGCGCGCGGAAGCAAGCGGAAGTATCCCGGATCAAAATCGTCTAGCTAGATCCGCTATCAAAAAGCTCGAATATGCGTAATAGTAATCACAATGTGATAATGAATCACAAATTGACCAAACACAATTAATCACAACCAGTTGAATGCAAAACAACAAGGATAATCTACTTTCAATGATAATTCACAAAAAAAATCAATTGAGACAGTTTGTCGAACACCAAGTGTGCAATCGATATTATTTTGAATTTTATGTTGTATTGTTGATCTTAAAACTCAATCACAACCTAAGAAATTGTGATAAACTCAACAACAACAATTTCAAAATGTAATAAAAAATATTATCCAAATAGATTTATCGCACGATGGATGAAATCAACAATTTGAAAATCGAAAATAAAAGATAGATAGATAGATAGATAGATGGATAGATAGATAGATAGATAGATAGATAGATAGATAGATAGATAGATAGATAAATGGATAGATAGATAGATAGATAGATAGATAGATGGATAGATAGATAGATAGATAGATAGATAGATAGATAGATAGATAGATAGATAGATAGATAGATAGATAGATAGATAGATAGATAGATAGATAGATAGATAGATAGATAGATAGATAGATAGATAGATAGATAGATAGATAGATAGATGGATAGATGGATAGATAGATAGATAGATAGATAGATAGATGGATAGATAGATAGATAGATAGATAGATAGATAGATAGATAGATAGATAGATAGATAGATAGATAGATAGATAGATAGATAGATAGATAGATAGATAGATGATAGATAGACAGATAGAAAAACAGATAGATAGATGGACAGATAGACAGATAGATACATAGATAGTAGATAGATAGATAGATAGATAGATAGATAGAAGATAGATAGATAGATAGATAGATAGATAAATAGATAGATAGATAGTAGATAGATAGATAGATAGATAGATAGATAGATCGATAATAGATAGATAGATAGATAGATAGATAGATAGATAG